>NC_081258.1:1075000-2275000 GCF_030490865.1 Poecile atricapillus | reverse complement strand
CCCTTGAAGGGTTCTAGGACATTGTTTTCTTCTGCCATGGGAATGGCACTAAATGCCCTATGCTGAGCTGGTTTCTTTTCCTGCAGGATTATTCCCATGAGCTTGTCTGCATGACTAAAACAGAAAGGATAGTTGTGCCAATCCGGGCCATTGCTGCCCGAGCTATCCTGAACATCCCAGACCAGCTGAACTTCTCGGAGTGTCCAGTCAAGAGCAGCACCAAGAGGACTCTGCTGCTTCGAAACACTGGCAGCCTGGAGGCTCATTACTACATCAGCACCCAGAGGTGAGGCAGCTCCTCTGTCCTTGTGCAAAACACCTTTGGGTGATAATAGGCTTGGGAAAGAGCAACAAAAGGAAGCTGAGCATCAGGGCTGCACTGCAGCTCTGGCTGGAAGTGAGCAGGATGGATGGCATCTGCTCTTGCTTTCAGTGCTCTTAGCAGGATGCAGCCTTTGAGCTTTCTCTGTGCCACATTTCCTGGAGGGTGCTGGAACATGTGAGGAGCTGGCTTGCACCCTCCTGAGCACAAGCAGCTTCTGAAATGGTTCCCACTGTCAGCCAAATAGCCCCATTCTCTGGGAGGCCACAGGCACGTGGCTGCCCAGTGCTCCTCTCATGAGATGCCCTGCTAATGGTGCTTCATTTAGCTGGGGTTGGATCCTTCAGATTGTAAATGGCATCCTCCCTTTGGGTCTTGTTTCCATGTCTCTGTATTGCTCTAATCTGCATTTACACTCTTGCAGAGTTTTGATTGCTGCTTTTCTTAGAGCAGTTTTCATTGAAATGCTGATAAAATGTGCCCTTTATAGGCTAAATCGGGATATTTTCAAGGAAAAACAAACCAAAGAGCCACGCTGCAAATTCAACAGTAATTATTTCTTGGTCTTCAAGGAAAAGTTCCTTCTCCCTGTCTGATTCCTAGGCTGTAATCTCACAGGACAGGTAGTGCCCTAACATTTGCATCTCTTGAGATGAGGTTGATAGGCAGCAGGACAAGAGAAAGTGCTGAGGCAGTCAGTGTCAAGTTGTGCATGCAGACAGCTCTTAATCCTCTCCGTGGTTTCACAAACCATTCTCTGATGGGATTGCTGGCAGTGGGATCCTTGGGTCTCATTGCAGAGAGCTGGATGCAGAGTATGGGGGAGGTGGGGTCATTTTATCCCACAGGATCTCCTGAGGTCTGTATCTCCTCAGAAGTGGGTCAGCAGCTGTTTCTGATCCTGTTTTGTCTCTTTTCTGTTGCCTGTGGTTTCTTTGCTCCCTGCTTGCCCAAGGGAGGTGAAGTGACCTGCACTGCAGAAGGAATATCATCCCCAGATGTCCCCTGAGTCCTGATCTCTCTCTTTGTGTTGCAGTCCTTTCTCCGTGGTTCCGGCCATGGGAGCTCTGGGTGCTGGTGACAGCGTGCAGGTGACAGTGGGATTTCACCCACTGACCACTGGTGCCCATTTTGGGTCCATGGTAGTGAGCTACAACACAGGTGAGTGCTGGGCACTGCACGGGGCACAGGACACTTCTCCACCACCACTCCCTGTTGTCCCAGCCCCCTCAATTCCCTCTAGATGTGCCTCCCCTGTTCCAGCTTTACCCCAAAGAAAACTGAGAACCAGTTGGTGTTTAGGGGGCTGATAAAGTGGATCCCCTCTAACAGGACTAAGATTTTTGGGCTCCTGTTTTGCTGAGAGTTGCTGAGTGGAGGAAGGAGGAGCCCTGATTCTCCACTGCCTTGTGGCTATGCCTGGCTGAAGTTTTGTTTTATTCTGGCCAGTGCTGTGTGTGAGGTGTGAGGTCTCCATCAGACTCTCTCCAATGCAGTGTATTTCTTGCACACCTCTGTCCCATAGGCTGCTGCTCCACTGGCTTCTCACAGACCCTTTTACTGTGTTGCCCTCTACACATATATATAGTTTCTGTCTAATAACATTTTCAAATCCTCAAGTACTTTTTGGTGACAAATAAAGACAATTTTTCCTTGTCCCCATTTCCCAGGCCATTCATGCTGTTGCAAACCTCTCACATCTATCTCCCATTTGATTTCTAGACTGAGGAATCCCATTCAGTCTTCATGTAGAAGCTGCTCTGTACTTACTGATCTTTCCTTGGTCCATTTTTTATTCAATTTGAAATGCTCCAGCTTGGTTTTTAAGATCAGAACAATATCAAATATTTCAAGACTGATGTGGCTGTGTGTTTGGACAGGGAGATGATGATGATGATGATTTTCATGGTGTTCATTTTGTAGTGGTTTGTCATATTGCAGAGCCAGGCTGGTTGTGTTTCCTCACCTGGGTCCCCTCCTGCTCTGGGCTTCACCTCACTTGTTCCTCTGGGCCTCCTTTTTCTGCTCACATGTCCCCAGGTGTATTTGCTTGTCAGCAACAAGGGATCCAAGGGATCAGGAGAGACAGGAATCTCATGGGATGCCCAGGGGAAACCCCAGGCAAGCCAGGACTGAACAGGGCTCCTCAGCATCACCTGAAGGACTTGGATGCAGAAATCCTGGTGATCTGAGTGGGTCACCTGAGCATACCTGACAAACCTCACTGTACCTTGGGGCCCCATCTCCACAAACACACTCCAAAATCAGCTGTTTTAGGAGGTGCCCAGGACACCCTCACGCTGCACACACAGAGCTGTCAGGATGTTATAAATGTGCTGACCCATAGAACTGCAAATACAGCTAAAAGCTGTGACCCTTTCTTCTGTGACCTGTGGTTTGCTCTGTTCCTTGGGCTTTCATCAGCAACTGAGCTGAGCAAAGGCTCCCCTTTGCTTTGTTCCAGGTGAAGAAATGATCCACACAAACCTTCAGGGAGAAGCTGTAGATGTCAGCATCGGGTTGAGGACGTATTCCGTGGAGCTGAAGAAGACTTTCATCACCACGTCAAGCCACACAACCATGTTCATCGAGAACAGGAGTAACATCAGAGCCCAGTTCCAGTGGAAGACTTTTCCTAGTGAGGAAGATGAGAATGAAGAGAAGAGGAGGTTGGTTTGCAAGATGCATTTCAGTGAGATACATGGCCCAAGACTAAAACTAACGTAGGGCCTCAGGAGGGTGTTGGTGCTTTTGAATGGCTCAGGCCAAGTGAACCATCCCTGGCATCAGGGTGTGTGTCCCTGGGCTTCAGGAGCCCAGCACTTGACATTCCAGTTCCATTTATACCCCAACCAGGGATGGCATTTTGGGAAGGAAAGGTTGATGGCAATGACTAGCTTTCCTCAACTTCTAATTGGGCTTTTGCTTCTCTAATCTTCTTCCTACATGACCTGGCAACATCCTTAAACATTTCCTGAGTTGCCAGCCCCTCTTTCCAAAGGTGATGCACCCTCTTTTTTTCCCTTAGTTTGTTCAAAAGCTCCTTTCCCATCCAGGCTGGTTGTCTTCCCTGCCAGCTCATCTTTCAGCACACAGAGACAGTCTGTTCCTGTGCCTTCAAGAATTCTTTCTTGGAATATGTCCATCCTTCCTGGACACGTTTGTTTTTAAGGGCTCTATCCCAAGGTACTCCCCATATCAGTCTCTTGAACAGGCCCAAGTCTGCCCTCCAGAAGTCCAGAGTGGAAGTTTTGTTGATGCCCCTCCTTGTTTCACTGAATATTGAGAACTCTGGTATTTCACAGTCACTGGACCCCAGACAGTGGTGGACAGATGAATTAATTCAGTTATTAAGGAATCTCCTGGTGATATCCTGGGCCCCAGGGAGGCAGCAGACTTCCCTGTGGAATGGATCCAGTCGATCTACAGGCCCTCAGTTCCCCTTAGAAGGGAGTTGCCCACTACCACTACTCTTCTTTTCTTCATCTGTCTGACAAAGTGCAACTGGGAGACTCTCCAGACAGAATTTTTTCTTTAGTGTCATCTGCCTGACCCTCTGGATCCAGGGCCTCATAACTATTCTGTCAGGGCACCTGGGCAGGTGCTGGGGGTCAGGATGGATCATACTACAGGATTCTACTACCATGCACTGGGATGAGATCCAAAAAGCTCTGGATCATGAAAAGGTCTCTCCAGGAGTTTGCTGTCTCCCTCCTGCACAACAAAGTCCCTTCCCTTCTCAGGGCCTCTGTTTTCATGCATATAAAACCTTGAATACCATTGAAGGGATGCAGTGCCCGAATTCATCCATTTCCTTTGGAAGTGCTCTGGGATGCTCTTGAGGAAGGCAGAGCAGGGAACAGGGCAGGTCCCAAACAGAAGAAACAAAGAGTGATGCTGGTACCACAGAGCTGTGACCCAGCTTCATCTCCCCTTCCCAGGGAAGTCCTGCTCCATGATCTTTATCTGCCTCCCCTGAGCATCTCAGTGGTAGGAAAAGCCAGCTGAGGTGGCTGCTGGATTCTCCCTCAGTTTTGGCAGAGGCTTTGAGGCCGGAGGTTCTCTTAAGGGATGCTGACTTTCCAAAGCTCTCCTGTGTTTGCAAGTGTGCAGTAAAACTACCTGTTGTACCAGTGAACAAGTTATGCTCTGATCCACCTGGGACTCCATGGCTTGGGGTCAGCCCTTGCTGGGGAGCTGCTGCTGCTCCTCCCCAAGTGCTTTGCTCTCCTGCACTTCCACTTCTCTCTGCAAATATCGGGCTTATTGAGCCCTCTGCTGGCTCTGTCTGTCCCTGTGGCTGCAGGCAGTGTTACCTGCTGCGATCACCGAGAGAGGCCTGCGTGGACAACACGACGGAAGAGAGAAGAGGAGCGAAGAAGAAGGGTTCCTGTGAAGATCGCCGCGCCATCCTGAAGAGCAGCGTCCGGGAGAAGATGATGAAGCTGAAAGAAGACCCCATGCTATTCTCCAGTGATGCTTTTTCCCTTGAGCCAATGGTAAGTGATAGCTGAGAGCCTCACCTTCTTCCTCTTCCTCTAACTCTAACACTCTAACTCTTCCTTTTCCCCTTCCTCCTCCTCTTCTGTTTATGCAAGCAAACCCCCACGTTCTCCCATCAACCAGAGCCCTGATTCTGAGGATTGGCATTGTGAGAGGTGATGAATGCCTGGTGTCTGCACAGTGCAAAATCCCTTCTCATCTTGGAGTAAACCCTAGAATAATCCCAACCCCTGCTTTCTTTCCAGACAGGTTAAACTAATATTTTTATTTCCAAGGAAGGGGATCATGTTCTCTTCTTGTCAAGTGCACCAGTGCACAGAGGCAGTTACATCCTGCAGCTGACAGCAGCATGATGTGACCAACAGCTTGTGCCAGAGCAGTGGGAATGTTGTGGAGAGTGGGAGCTGATCAGCTGAACATGAAGAGCTTCCAGTGGTGTATTGAGCTGGGTTTGGAGCGTTTCCTTGGGCTCCTTGTGTTGTTCACTCATCATTGATGCTCTAAATAAAGGCTTGCAGGACTGTGGTTGTAAAGGAGAAATGGGAAGTTTGAAGAGAAATGTTTTGCTGTCTCTTTCTGTTTCAGGAGGGAGAGATCGAGCCAAACAGTTCAGTCCAAATCAAGGTGACCTTTAAACCCCTAAAGGCCCGAGAGTATCGAAGTGTGGCCTACTGCAACATCTCAGGTACAGCTCCTTTCCCCTGCTTCTCTCACCCCCACTGAAGCCATGGTGCAAGCCTGAGCCCTCTGGGCTCCCCTGGAACTGCTGGGAAGAGTCCCTGGGCAGCAGGGCAGTGCTGGCACATCCCACTGCCCCTGCAGCTTCCAGGGAGTCTCCTGTGCAAGGCCAGGGTCAGAATCCTGGGTCTGGGTTACTGATCCCAGAACAACCCAGGCAGTGCAGGGAGAAGTTTTCATGGCACGGCTTTGCCAGCATTTCCTCAAAGGGAAATCAGAGTCAAAGAGCTGCAGAGCAGAACAGCTCTAGAGAACAAGCACCAAGCCCCTCTAGAGCACTGACCTCCAGGATGGGTCCATTTGCATGGCTCCATCATCAGGCAGCAGGAGCTGAGTTAGAAATGTGCTCCCTGAGCCTGGATCACCTCCCACTGCCCACACACCACCAGACCAGAGGTGGCTGAGCCCCACTGAGCCCAGGGTCTTTGTAGAGGGACCACCCTTGGCCAGCACCTGCTTCTCTCCCTGTGTGGGAATTGGCACCTTGCAGCTCTCAGTCTGTGCAGATAGAACACAGTGCTGAGTGTCAGAAGTTGAGGATTTTGGCAACAAAGTCTTGTGCTACTGGGCCAGGTAGTTTGGCAATTGCTGCCCAGCAATTTGCCAGGTACAATTGCCAAACTCCTGATGAGCTTTGTGCCTTCACTGAATGGATTTGAAAGCTCCTCTAGGTGCATGGGAAGGAAACCATAGAATCATGGTATGTTAGGGATGGAATGGACCTTAAAGATCGTCCAGTCCCAAGACCCCTGCCCTGGGCAGGGACACCTCCCACTAGAGCAGGTAGCTCCAAGCCCCAAGCAGCCTGGCTTTGAACACTTTCAGGGCTGGAACCTCCACAACTCCCCTGGGGAGCCTGCTCCAGTGTCTCACCACCCTCACAGTAAAAAATTTCTTCCTAATAGCTCACCTAAATTTCCCTTCTTTCCATTGATACCCATTACTCCTTGGGCTGTCACTACAGGACACCAGAGATGTTTTAAACTCAGCAAACTGGTGGCTAAAATTGGAAACCAGCCCAAGGAATGGGTTAGAAATTGGAAGTCAGCCCCAAGGGATATCTCCTGAGGGAAGAGAAGGGTCCATATCTTCTCTTGCAGTATCAGGAGCTGGTTTTATCCAGCTCAGAGTCAGGGGCTAGCATTCAGGCAGGCTGGAAAATAGAGTGTAACAGTGGGAATTATTGTACTGAAATGAGCATCTGTCCCCAGGCCGTGGGAGCAGGCTGCCCCTGCACCTCAGAGGGGAAGGCCAAGGACCCGTGGTTGAATTCAGCCGTCGAATGCTGAAACTTGGGAACATTTCTGTCAACACCTCCCACGTCTATGAGGTGAGCAGCAGGGGTTGGGATGGATCCTGATGGCTCCTGAGGCAGCAGCAAGCCTGGTGGACCTGTGGAATTCCTGACAACATGGGCAGTTGTGGGCAGGGAATATTGGACGTGCTGGTCAGATCTGGTGGGGTCAGAAAGGTGTGTCTGCTGTTCATGAAGCCCCAGTCCCTTGGCAATGCCAATTTTTGGCAGCTTTCCTTGGGGATCAGCTCAGAAGCTTCCTGAAAAACAACCCCTTGGCATATGAAACCCAGACTGGGTCAAAAAGCTGCACGTTCAGAGGCTTTTGTGGCAGCACCAGACACAAAGGCACCTTTACATTGGACTGTTCAGAAGCAGCTGGAACAAACTGGCTGTGTTGAGCTTCAGTACCCTGCAAACAATTCTCAGTTGAGTGTCTCCTGCTTATTCCTGGGAGTCACAGGAAAGCCATCCAGCCTCCTGGCTCACTGCTGGCCCTTGCAAAGGGCTTGGGATTCTTTCCTTTGCTGACCCCTCCCTCACCACACTCCAGCCTTGGTGCATCTCTGACTCTAGAAAAAGAAAAGTGTTCCTGGGAATAAAGCTAAGGATCTTTCTACCTATTTGCCTCCCCCTCAAAATAGTGTCAAGTTTGCAAAAAAAATAGAGAGCAACTGAAAGAGGGAGAAAATAAGGCACTGCATCATGCCAGACTCTTTCAAAAGCTTGGCTGTGGAAAAGAAAAACACACTGGGTTTTTTTACCAAAAGATGGTGCTGTCTCTATATTTGATGGTGATGCCTCGTTATCAATGTGTTGTTCTCATGATTTGGGAAAAGGTGAATGAGTAGATGGTCCTGTTGGAGCTGTGCTAAGTGGGGCAGTGGCAGCTCTCTGCTGATTGACTATGCAGCTGCCCCACGTTGCTCTCAGGGCCAGCTCTGAATGAGCTTGGTGATGCTGGCCAGAGCTGGACTGCTCTGTGTCCATGGGATAAGCCCAGGGTGACTCTGGTTATGTGCAGTTACTGCTGCTTTGCATGAAAACCCAAAGGCAGAATTTGTCCTGTTGTATTTTTTGACTTCTGCCTTTCAGCAGCACAAAGCATCTTCTGACTTTTCTGGCTGGGAATTGCATCATTAGAAAATAACTGACAAGAAGGGAAGATTCCACATGAATTTCCATTTTGCTTTCTTGCTGCTGCAGGTGAAACTGATGAACCGAGGAGCTATAGATGCTCCCTTCACCTATATCCCTTCAGCCACAAACGTGGGCTGCTGCTTCAAGTTTGCACCCGAGGAGGGCGTCATTGCAGCAGGTGGGATCCGGACGATTCACATCTCCTTCAATGCCACCGTCCTGGGGAGCTTTGAGGAACAATTCCAGTTCCGTGTGGCTGCATCTCCTACGCCTGTGACCCTGACAGTCTGGTAAGGACTCTGGGAGCTTGCTGGGCACATCTGTAGCTGTCTCTGGCACATCCCCCACCTCCCTCATTTTGGGGTCGAGCAGAGGAAAGAGGAGTTTCCCGAGGTCTTAATCTCTGCTCTGATCCTGGCACTGCCCCAGTGTAGGGTGCCCGGGGGCTGGAATGACTCCTCCCTGCAGGGATCTCCCTCTGCCTTGGGCCATGGCAGGCAGTGGGATGGAGCAGCTTTGGGCAGTAGCTGCTCTGGGCTGTCCCAGCTGAACACCCAGCAAAGCTCCCAGGGCTTTGGAGATGGGGCAGCCTGGGTGATTCTGCACCAGCAGCAGTGTTTTTAAAAACTTCTGCTCATAATCCATCCCAAATGGGCAGCAGCAGCCTCACCTCACCTGTCATGGCCATGCTGTGGGGGACAAGCTGTGCTCCCAAGTCCTGTGCAGAGAGTGCTCCAGTCCCTCCTTTCCACAGCCAGGAAAGGGCTGGGAGACAGGGAACTGTGCAGCAGGAATGTGCCAAGGACATGGGCATCATCCCATGGGCTGGTGCCATTGCAAGAGATAATCCTGGCCCAGCAAAGGGAGAAGGGGTGATAATGGGGGAGGCAGAGCTCAGTCCTCAGTTCCACAGCAGCGTGAGGGCTTGTCCCTGCTAGCCTGAGCCATGTGCTGGTAGGATAACGTCGTGCAAGCAGGAAAGCTGATGCTGGCTGCTCTGGAGCTTTGGAGCTAGGCTGCTGCTGTTGGGAGGCACTGGATCAAGGCAGTAAAGAAATGAATGCAACCTGCACTTGATTATACAAGTGAGATAAGGGAGATGGATCAAAAAAGAATAAGAAAATTATGACTTAGCAAGAGGAAAGTGGTGAGCAGGTCAGCCCATAGTGGAGAAACAATTATGCTGGCTTTGTTTTTGGAGGAAAAGTGCTGCTCTTTTATTTTGGAAGTCAAGAGGGAACCTTTCACCATCAATTGATTCTCCTCTGTCTCCCCCCAAACTGGTCCTGGGCTATTATTGCATAAGCAGCTTTCTCCTTGGGCAAGGGCAGGTGTCTCTTGTAGAGATGTGTAGAGCAGAGCCAGTGGCAGTCCTGGGAACACAAGAGAAGGCACAGTTCACTGGTCCTTGATTTTTAACCAAAAAGCAGAGTGGGCATTGATTGGTGTCATGCACAAAATAAACCCGTGAGTGTTGTGCAGCTTCAAGTGCTGATTTCAGTGGATGTTGGTGACTTTTGGAGCCTGTCTGCTGGGTTCAAGGACAGGTGAGGTGGTGTGGTAGATTCAGGACACCCATGTTTGGTTGTTTAAGCCATTGCCCTTGGCTGTGCCGGCTGCTGCACTGGTGACAAGCTGGTCCTTTCCTCTAGGATTCATCTGTCCACTGTGCAGAACTGTTGCTGCTCTTTTCAGAGGATGCTTGGGGCTCCCCTGGCTTCATGTCTCTAAACTCTGTCTGTAATGATTGTGTGGGTCAAAATCTCCTGAGAAAGCTCCTCCATGGGAACACCAGTTGGAGCTAAGAAGCAGCAAAGCAGGGAGCCCGTGGCTGGAAAGGCTGGTTACAGAAGTTTGTGGGGACTTTTATGTCCATCACATTACAGATGGGGAAACTGAGGCAATGGAGCCATGTCTGGGTGTGTGTTCAGGGTCCTTCATGGCACCACCAGCACCTGGGGGCTTTTCCTGCCTGCCCTGTGCACAAATCCCCACCAGTGGCTGTTGGCTGACGGCCACTTGGCTTCAGCTGCCTCCTGCCCACACGGACACTGTGCTGAGCACATGGTGCTGTGTTGATTGGAAACCCACGGTGCCCCTGGCACCAGGCTTTATGTCCCCGAGCCACGGCTGCCACAGGCTTTGTGAGTCCCTTTAACCGAGGCATTTCCTCCTGCTCTGTGCTCGTCATCGCAGGGGCTGTGTCACTGGACCTGCTTTACACTTCGACCTCCATGAGCTCCACTTCGGTGACATCTCCTTTGGTGAGTGTTCCCTGGGCTTGGGCACAGCGTGAGGGACCTGTGCATTCCAAAATGAACCACTTGAACATAAAAACATCCATCACTCGTGTTCTGCCACAGCAGCCTCTTCAGGCTGTGAACTCCAGGGCTGCTGGTGCCTCAGGTAGCATTTTGCCATTGTGAGATCAAACAGAACCAAGGAATAGAAGCTCTGGGCTGTGCCTAAAGTTGTTTTTTCCCCCATCTGTGTTCAAATGACTCTTGGTGAGCAGGCCTGGGAGAAGTCTCCTCCCCACAGAGCTGGCCAGCCAAGCCAGATGTGCACTGCAGAGCAGTGGTGGCTGGTGTCCGGGCTCTGCAGGACATCCCCACCATGTGTGGCTGTATCTCTGCCTTTCCAGCATGGAAAGCAAATCTCAGAGCTAAAGTGGGGTAAACCCTTGCAGGCAGCAATCACAGTGAGCAGCATGGGTGTGATGGCCCCCTTTGTTGGTGAGGTGGGACATGGTTCCTAATCACTGCTCTCAAAGCAAGGCTCAGGTTTGCCTCCAGCTGAATGTGCTCTGAGCTGTCACCTGCTCAGTCTGTTTGGGCCAAACCAAGAGATGCCTTAAGGATGCTGCAGAGAGAAACTGCATTAGGGTGCTTTGCATCACGTTCTAGCTCCTGATTCCATCCTCACTTTCTTTTGCTGTAGCTTCTTCTCAATGACAACTCACTGTTTATACACCTTGCAAACAGAGGGAGCGTTGGCAGACTTAACAGGGAATTTTACAGCTTGAATTTTCAGAGTAAATGCTCGGTCTGGGTGCACAGTCATCAGGGAGAAATAACTGGTGCTGGTTTGGGGCAGGTGAAGGAGCTCTTCCCCATCAGAAAGAGAGACACTACCAGTGCTCAGCAGGGCTAAGAGTGGGCATTTTCAAGTTTGAAGTTTGGAATCAGTGTCAGAGGGAACTGAGTGACGATTAATTCCTCATGTAGCTTCTCGGTGAGCTGTAGTTCAGATAGTAAAGAGCTAAACTCCAATCACCCTTTCATCCTACCAGGGTATTCACACCAGGAGTCATGACACAATTGGTGCCTAAATGGATATTTGTGTCCTTTTCCCAGGCTTTCCCCACACCATGACCTGTCGCCTCACTAACACCTCCCCGGTGGCCGTGACATTCAAGCTCCGCATGTCGGACGATGGCACGCAGCCTGCTGTCAGTAGCTTGGATCAGATATGCAAGGACAGTGACCCATCCTGGAGGAAGGGAATTCATTTCTATGTGGAGCCAAGGGAGTTTACAATGAATCCCAGCCAAGGGACCATCCTCCCCCAGGGACACCAGGATATTGAGGTATGGGAAGAGTCCAGCCACACACGCTTCAGCACCAGGGCTAAAGCTTCACTGGAGTGTGGGAGGGCTTTAGCTCTGCTGCCAGCTTTGAGGATCATGTGAGTGAGAGATCTGCACTGGCCTGAGGCCTCTGTTAGCTGGGTTACTCAGGATGTTCCTGAAGCAGCACTGTTTTGTTCCCAAAATCATACGCTGAGATCACATACTATATGGTAAAGTACTGGAGCCATTCTTGTGTTTTTGAGAGCAGTTTCTTTGACTGCAAGTGGGCAGAGGAAGGATGAGGACAGAATGAGAAGTGTCATTGTAGAAAGCAGTTTGCTTTTCTTCTTGGTCTCATGTCTCCTCTCCTGGGAAGCAGAATGATTTGTGTTCATTGCAGGGATCTCCAGTAGAGACAAAAAGCTCTGCAGCCATGAACTGCCCAGCACCTGCTGGGCCACATTTGCCCTCAGCTTCCTACTGTAAAGCTGAACTCATTCTGTCCAAGTCAGCAGATTTCATCTGCATTTGTGTCATTGTAGTCAGATGAAAAATTGGCCCCTTAATTTGAGTACAGTGGTGTGTAGAGCTTTAGCCTAATGTTTTCATTTAGCTGACCTATGCCCTAATAGCAAGGTGTGTTTAACAAACCTGGGATTGCCAGAAGGCTTTTGTTACTCTCAGAGACTGTGCTCTACACATGGATCAGCAGAATAATGAAATTAAAAAATCCTCCCTTTCCTTACCATGAAAGAAGAACTGGAGAATAGCACATGTGGGTAATGAGCTTTTATAAGGAAGAATTTAGTGCTCTTCTCTTCCACCAGGTGACCCTGTGCTCCAACACGGTGATGGAATACTACCGGAAAATGCTGGTGGACCTGGTGGGCCTGGAGGGTGTTGGCAAGGAAGTGGCATCACTGATCATCACAGCCAGGTACCTGCACTTCCCTGGCCTCTCCCAGCACACTGCCTTGCACAGGGTTTGCTGGCTGCAGCTCCCAAGGAGAAGTGTTGTTTCATGTTCTCATGTTGTGACCAGCTGGACATGAGAACAGCAGTGCTTGGAAAGCAGCCTGTGGTGAAAAGCAGCCCTGCTCACAGCCCAGCACAGTCCTGGGCCTTTTTCTAGAGGCACCAGGAATGATATCATTTATTGGCCTGGTTTTTGGTGCTTGAGCTGGAACACATTTCCCGAGGACCTGCTCTCCTTCTTCCTGCAAGAGATGGAGCTGTGCTGGGTTGAGACCCCCCTGCTTTGGTTTGGGACACACCAAGCAGCCTGCTGAGAGTCAGGGTCTGGTTCTGTTCATGAGGGCACGTGACAGTGGGGAAGTGGCTCACAGCCAGAGTGGTGAGGGCAAGATCTTACAAGAGGAAAAGAGCCCTTGATGTGGCAAGTCAGCTCTAGTTTTTCTCCTTTCCTCTGCTTCCCATTTTGAGCTTTAATGTTTTCATACTTAAACCAAAAGTTGTTCTTGCTGCAGCAGAATTCCATCCTGCCAGTTTAATGACAAGAGGGATGCAGTTCCCTGGTGCTGCTCCCTCTCTCAGGCAGAGCCATGCAGTCAGTGCCTGGGCTGCAGTTTTGTCAAGCAAGTGCAAATGGGGACAGTCAGTGCATGGAGCTGTGGAGTGAAGGACCAAGGGAGCTGTAGGAACTGGGAGGGGGTGATCACCCACTCTGTAGGGCAGGTGGTGTCCCATGCCCTCCAAAGCTGGGGCAAACAGCTGAGTTTTCAGGCAGGGCAACAGCCCCGTGGGAGAGAAGGGAGTCATTTTCACTGAGACCCTGGAGTCGTGTGTTCCTTGAGCCTTAGTGAGCACTGATCCTTGTTGGGAATGCTCCCCCAGAGCTCATGGATCACAGACACTGTTACAGGAGTCCTTGCAAGCCTTCTTGGGTAAAGGAGAGGCTGAGGCAGCTGGGGGACAAAGAAAGTGCTCTGCCTGGGGCACTTGGCAGCCTCTGGGTGCTGCCTCTCAGGGTTTGCCCCTCCTTGACAAGACATGTTTGAGTGGGAAGGCTTTGAAGGCAATTTATCACTGTAGGGCTGTTAAATGTCTGTTTGACAGTGACAAATGGGTTATCTATCTTTGGGGGTAAATGTTCTCTGTTCTCTCAGTATCTCTGATTCCCTTGGGGTCATCTCTTTGCCCAGATGTCTGGTTCCTGAGCTGCAAGTGTACCCCCAAATCATGCGCTGCAATCAGTGCCACCTGAAGGAGCCATACGAGAAGAAGTTCATCATCACCAATAAAACTGACCTTCCTGGCTGCTACGGGCTTATTCCCCAGGTTTGGCATTGCATCCACCTCCTCCTCTCAAATATTATTGAGGAGATTATTAGGGGAAAAACAGGTTTGGATAAGACCTTGCTGTTTTCTATTCAGTCTTATTCAGATCTGCTGAGAACAGGATCCTACCTGAATGTAAACTTTAGGAGGCAGTTTAACCTCCTGAGGAAACAGTTTATGTTCTAGTCTTCAGGGTGTTTTCTGGTGGGAGATCTTAGAGGGTTGTGAAAAGCTGCTGCACCCCCAGACACCAACAGCTGTGCTGGCAGCCTCCTTGCAGGACCCCCTGAGAATGCTAAGCCTGCAATTCTTGCATCTTATTTGGGCCTTTTACCTTTGTCCTGGGGATTTTAAAACGTGTGTAAGTTGCTGTGGCAGTGGATGTTAAGGAGTTTAAAGTTGAATTTGGAGGTCCCTCTGAAGCTGCATTTGATTCTGTCCCTTCCAGAAACGCAAGGAGGACTCCCCTGTGTTGTACTCCAGCCCCAAACCCTGTGGCATTGTCCAGCCTCACAGCACTGCAGAGATTCCGGTTACAATCGAGGTGCAAACATTGGGCGATCATCGCACCAATGTTCTGATCGGCGTGTTTGGGGATGAAAGAAACCCACTGGTGAGTGCAAGGGGAGATGTGTGCCTTTGTGCAACTCCTCCTGGCAGGGTGCAGAGTGTGCAGGGATTCTTCTGGGGCCAATCATTTGTATTTTGAAAGTTTCTCTTACTTTAATCCTTTTTAATTTGGAGGTGAATATGTAATTTCTTATTTTTTTTCCCCCAAAAGCCCAGCATTTCAGCTGGAGAGTGGTTAAATAATAAATAATAAATAACTTGAGTAGAGTTGAGCTGTTGAAGCTTTTTTAGGTTTCCCTGTTGTGGTTTGTTTTGGCTTTTTTAAAAATCTTTCTTTCCTGCTTCTTCCTGGAACAGAGAGCAGAACTCCTGAGCTCTGGAGAGCTGGCAGAAATCTATGGAACTCCAAAGAAGATAGACTTTGGCATGATCCCACCGCTACAGCCGAGCTCACAAACTCTTACCCTCTTCAACAAAGGTCTTGTCCCTGTAGACTTCAGGATAAAGATTGTAAGTACCTGTGGGGCTGTTTTCCAGGGAATTGACTGGTAAGTAGCAGCCATGACTTTTTATGACTGGTTTTTATATGCAAGATTTCCATCTGGCCCATATGGTGTGAGAGGTGGCAGGATACTCCAATATTCCATGTGAGCGAGGCAAGAGGAACCTGGCTCTGGAGTGGTTTTAGCTGGGGCCCTCGGTGAAATCAGGTGCAGAGATGTTGGAGCAGAAACGAGTCTGGATTGTGTTGACAGGTCCTCCCTTAACTTTATGGAGGGTCTTTAGATGTGTGTGTCAGATTTTTGGAGCTCTGAGATCAAGAGAAACCTGTGGTCCTTTGCTCCCCAGAGAGCCTGGATTTCCCTATGGTTTCCCTGTTCCAGCTCCATTTGCTTTGTGCCAAACTGCTGTTTGTAGTGGAGAGCAGGGTGTGAGCTCTGTCCTCAGGCTGCAATTGTCACACCTCCTGTGGCTCAAGCCAGTTGGGCTGTGCACACCAAGATGTGTGGGGGTTGTGCACCCCCCCAGCCTGGGATCTTTGTGCTGTTGAAGAGCATCTTTGGGGAGCAGCTGCAGAGAAAGGCTGTTTTAATATGTGGAGCTTGCACAGGGCAGAAGGAGCTGGGGCTGCTCCCCTGGCAGGGAGAGCAGGGCTGGCACAGCCAGGAAGGGCTTGTAGGCTGGGGCTGGGGCTGGCTGGGTTGTCTGCTGGAGGGGGAGATCTGGGAGGGGCTTGAGGTTGGTTTTTCTTCATGCTGGATGTGGTGAACTTGTGGAGCTGCTTCAAACCTGATACTATGGCCTTGTTTTTGTTTGTGGATAAAGCATCAGGCCATGTGGGAGAGTCCAGCCACAGCCTCCTGGGCCAAGGAGGAGGGCTGTGAATTTGAACTTGCTGCTTTTCCAGCTGTCTGGGGGATAAATGCAACCTTCAAGTGAGGGGGTTTTTCCAGGACAGCTTTCTCTAACTCCACAATGAAATTCTGCTTTCAGCCTTTGCAGGGAGCAGTGCACCTTGGCTGGGTGGGCCTGGCATGTAAATGATGGGTTTCACATGCTCGTAGCAGGGCTGGGCCTGCAGAGCTGTGTCTGTACAGCTGTGCTGGTGCAAGACCTTTCCTCCCTCCTCTGAGCAGCTTCCAGCTCTCTGGCCCAGTCCATGCAGTCCATGAGAAAGCAGATGACAAGAGTTCTTGGGAAGAGTGGGCCATGTGCACAGAGCACACATCATCCAGTTTCCTTTCTGCTTCTGGCTTTTCTGCTCTGCTATAACCATTTTGAGGTGGCTTTTCCAAAGCAGAGGGCACTGGGGCACCTCTCTACAGCTGATGGTCAGTGGGAAGTGAGGGCTTCAGTCCTTCAGGGGATCTTGAGAAGCACTGATGGCCCCTTGGGCAAGAATAGTTTGGTGTTGGGGTTGCAACTGGTATTGCAGTGATGTTCTTCAGGATCTCAGCAGTGTCCTCCAGCTGTGTGGTTTCTGGAGTGGGATTTGAGCAGTCCTGGCTTCCTCTGGCCTTGAGCCTTTGTGAGAAGGCAGGAGAGAGAGAGAAAGCAGCTTTCCTTGGCACACACTCCAGAGCAAGAGTGGGGAAGGAACACTCTCCTGAGGATAAACATCCCTTGGGTTGGGCAGAACTGGGTTCATTAGGTGAGTCTGTTAAAGGAGAGGAAAATACAGGTGGTATGAGCTCTGCTGTTGCCTGAGACTGTAGCTCAAATTTAGGGAAATGAAGCCTTTATGATTTTTATCCTTCCCTCTTTAGTCTGTCCTTTTCTTATATCCCACAAGAGATGAAGGTGTATGGTTTCCATCCTAAATGCATCTTCTGCTTGTCTTACAGGCTGATAAACCCCAGTGCTTTGTTCTTGAAACGGAAGAAGGAGTGATCCCCGCTAGGGGTGAGGTTCCTGTGACTGTCACAGCCATCCTGGATGACACTGGGCATTTTGCTGACTCCATCCAGCTCTTCATCAGGAACAGCTTTTGGTTCAGCTTCTTACTGAGGGCTATGGGCACTGGCACCACAATTGTCACAGACAAACCACTGGCCCCAGAGCTCAACTTGGGATACCAATTCAGGTAGGAGATCTCCCCACTCCCACCTCTCCTCCTGTCTCAACAAGGAGCAGTTTTGCTGTAGTCCTTCAGGCAAAATCTTCTTCAGTGTTCCAATCCCTGAGTCCTTCCCTGAAGGCAGAGATTCCTTCAGAAACATGTGGTGGCCAGTTGAGAGTTGTTAGATACCCTCAAAAGCCACTGAAAGGGAAACCAGTTGCCAAATGGCCACTGAATTGTCTTTAGTTGTAATACATTTATGTCCTCACTTGATCAAGCAGTGGTGTCACAGCTGCCCCAGAACAAAAGGTTCCCAAAAGGGCGCCCGGGTGAGGCGGTCCCTCCGTGGGGCTGAGGGACCAAGGGAAGATGGCCTCACACCCTTCCCTTCTGAAATGGCACTTCCCAGGCAAGCAGGGCCTGGGAACAGAGAGACAGGAGGGTACCAACCCCCCCAGGAAGGCAGGAGCCCACGGAGCAGTTCCAGGCCCAGATGGAAACTGCTGGTTTGTGTGGGGCCCGCACTGCCCCTGCCGCTTCCTCCTGCTGTTCCTGGGCCCTGCTGCTGCCCTGCTGTGCCCACGGCCTCGATGGCTTTTTTGCTGCCAGCAGAGTTTGCAAAGTTCACTTCAAAACAGTTTCTAATTGTTCTACAAACGGTAGAACTTCTAAAAGTTCTACAAATGGCTATCAGTGCAAAACCAAAGCTGCTGCCAAGGAGAGAGGCCCTGCTGCCCTGGCTTCCTCTCCTGGAGCAGGCAGATGATTTTTACCAGCTTGCTGGGATCATGCAGAAGCTGCCTCTGAGCTGCCCTTTAGAAATGCCTGCAATCATACCCCACACACAAGGTCTTCAAGGGCAGCATCTCAAAGATTCACTGACAGTGTCAGGCATAGAATAATGCAAAATACAGTAACAGAACGAATCAGCCCAGAACAAACATTTTGGAGGAAAACACCAGGTCCTGTTAGTCTCACCTTGAAAATGCTCCATTAGCATTATAAGCAGATTTCTCTTTGCAATAATGACATCAGAAGGGCAGCTGATCAGACAGTTTCTGGTCCACATTAAGAGCTGGAAATGAAGACAGTCTCCAAGTTATTAACACCTCAGATTGCTCATTGGGAGCAATCTGATGAGCAGGGAAACAGCTGCTCCCACACCATTTTCCATCCTGGCTTCTCTTCTAGCCACCTTCCCAGTACTCATCAGTTCCAAGTAACAAACAGGGGCCACCATTTCCATCGGCTCTTCTGGAGCGTGGAATGCTGGAGGCCACCCAAGAAGAAGGGCCAGAGCGTCTCAGCCCTCAGCAGCCCCAAGGCCGAAGATGATTTGGAGCCCCCCGGTCGTACAAGCGCCGTGTTCGGGCTGGAGCCAGGCTCATGGGAGCTGCAGCCAGGCGAGTCTGTGGACATGGTGCTGCGAGGCTTCTCCCACACCCCACAGGTGAGGTCCCCACCAAGGGCTGAGCCTGGGGAGCCCTCAGATCCCCTCCCCTGGCCTTGTTCCACAGTGCCTTGACATTTGCCTGGGGAAATGAGCAGGGGCCTTCAAGAAACTGGTTTAAGGCCGCACGTTTCTGTGGCAGCACCAGTTGCTTTCCTTGCTGGCCACCAGCAGACCAGCTAAGGCTCTATTGGGATTCCACAGCTACCAAAACCCAGTGCTGATCCCAAAGCAGGGCTGGAAGGAAATAATGCTCTTTTGGGGCAAACAGTGTTGCATGCTGAGTCAGCAAAGAAGGGCAGAGAAAGAAGTTACACTTAGACTAGGAGCACAAAAAGAAAGTGAATTAAACAAGTGCCAAGTGGTTTCTCTGGGGTAAGCACAGATAAAACAAAAGCCATGTGAAGGGAGGGAAGTTCTCACAGGTGCCTTTTGTGGGCATTGGGGTGCAGTGTTAGAGACAACTGAGTGCAGAATAAATCAGCTGCATCACGGCAAGAAAAGGAGGCAGTGCCCACTGTAACTCTGTGGCAGGAACAGGGCCTGTGGTGGGTGCTGAGCCAATGCAGGGCATTTGCTGGTGCCCTGCCACCATCCACTGCTGACAAGTGACTCTTGCATGCAGGAGGTGCGGGATTACATGAAGTGTGAAGCTGTGGTTGGCACAAGCGTGGTGACAAAGAAGATAATAGAGACGATCATTAGCTGCAAGTTCATAGATCCCTCTATAGAAGTATCAGCCAGAAAACTCTCTTTCCGGGTGGAGAAGGTAAGTCTCTGGATTGCATCCTGGCATTTAGCAGCGTGGCTGAGGGGGGTGTGTCCTTGTGTTAAAGCCCCTCTTTGCTCTTCCTGAGGCACTTGGTAAAGTGAGTGAAGATGCTTTTAGAGATGAGACTGGTATTTAACTCCCCCAAAGTAAAACTGCAGTTACAGCTGCACTGCAGTGGGGATCATGGCCACTTCCAGAGAAATGCCAGTTTCTCTGCTCACTGTAAAGGGAGGTTTCTAAAGATCCTCCAAGGCACGATGATGTCTGTACACTGATGCTGTAGGGAAGCTGGGGGGAAGAATGGAAATTTCTGTGAATTCCTCAGGCTAAAGAGGAAAAACCCATCATCTCCTGTGTCTCTTTGCCTTCTCTGCTGTTGGCATGGATGCTTTATGGTATAGCTATAAGGTATAGCTCTGTGCATTTCCCTAGGCCTCACCTGCTTCAAGAGACCCCCAGACATCCTGCAGTGATGATAACACTGAGGCAGAGCAGGTGCCCTTTAGTCTCTGGATCCCAGCTCCAGCATCATCTTTCCCTCTCCTGCAAGTTGTCTGAAAATGAGAAGATGTTTCATGATTTGGTTTCTGTAGTTTCAGGCCTCTCCTTTGGTTCCCAGGCTTCCACTGAAGTACAGAATCCCTGGGACAGGCAGTTCAGATGTAATTAGAAGCCTTTCAGCTCTCCCTGATTCTGCCTGGGTTCTGCTCGATGCCACACACACAAACTGATTCATTGCACACTATGGCACAGCACCTGTTTGATATCAGTACATCCAGAAGCAGTTTCCCAAAGTCTCTGGTTTCTCTAAACCATGCAGGAAGCCCAGCACAATGCCCAGACAGGAAGGAAGAGCCTAGGCTGATCACAGCTTTGAGACCACACACACCTTGTCCCTGTAGCAGGGGCTGCAGGACACGTGTTGCAGACTGACTGCTTTTATGAGGCTGCTAGAGCCAATAAGGTTGTAAGAAATGACAGCATGTGAGTGAAGATCATCCAGTGCTGTTCTGCCCAAGAGAGAGACAAAGCTGGAGACAAATGGCCTGGATTCACTTTCTGCTTTAGGTCTTGTTCAAGCAGCCACCTCCTCTCCTATTCCCTCATCTGTACATGGGAGTGGTGCCCTGTCCCCAGAGGATGCTGTGGTTTCTAAACATGACAAGCATCTGCTCTAAAGAAACATCTCCTGGAAAAGTAGAAACAAATAGAAAGGATCAATAGAATGTATGCACTTGTGGGGCTGAAAGATGTGAGATGCAAGAGAAGCAGGAGGAGGTCTCTGGCTACTTGAGGCTGTTTTTCCTTGTTTCCATAGAAACCCAGTGATGTCCTAACTCTGCAGTACCAGCCTTTGGCTTTAAAAAACACCTGCTCCCTGCCGCTCCACCTCGTGCTGGACGTGGAGCAGCCGTTTCTGGTCTGTGATGAGGAGCAGCAGCCCCTCCCAGATGGCCAGGTGAGCAGCCCTGGACTCCTCCAGTGGGGCTGGAAGAGGAGGGATGTGCTGGTGCCTTTCTCTTGGGAGGGCCTTGAGTCAACAAGTTTATTGTGTAGCATCAGCAGTGGGCTGGCCTGGGCTGCATCAGCAGAGCTGCTGAAGGAATCAAAATATTACCTGAATTGAGAAGTTCCATCCTGGCTTTAAGGCACAAGGAGGAGGGAGCAGGCAATTTGGCCAGGGCAAGCCATGCAGTAAAGGTGTCTCCTGGAAAGCATCCCAGCTCTCCAGCAGCCAGCCCCTTGTATTGCTGCTGAGCACAGAAACGTGAGCCTGAGGGAATCCTGGACTGGACTGTGGTGCCTGCAGTCAGACCCTTGCTATAAAGAAGTGAACAATGAACTGAGAAGCCCATGCTGGGGCCACACTTGGAGCATTCACTGTTTCATGCTGTCAGACCTTGGCATGTCATTAATTACTGTTCATCTCCTTGCAGCCTGTGACAGTGGGTGTAGAGGAGACCTGCCATGTCTACATCGCATTTGACCCAGCTTACAAACTGGAGCTTAACAGCTGGCAAGAAAAGAAGATTCTGAAGATAGAAATGGTTAGGGACCATCCTAATGTGGAGCATATCGAGCTTTGGGGAGAAGTCCACTTCCCCAATCTCCAAATCCAGCCCAGCAGCCTGGAGTTTGGCTGCATCGTGGCTGGCACGGAAGCAGTGCACTCTCTGAGGATGAGCAACTGCAGCCCCCTTCCTGTGGAGTACCACTGGTCATTCCAGGCAGACAGCCAGGTGCACAAGTTCAGGTATGTGCACCTTTGCCCTCTCCTCTTCTTCCTGGTGTCCTGTTTGTGCTTTGCAAAGAACAGAGCTGTTTGTCTAGGATCTGACAGACTGCTCTGACTTCTCCTTGTGCAAATAACACTGACCAGCTGTGGTCAGGCTGGATGCTCAGGGAATAGGTTTTCCACCAATTTGGTGCTGTGTACCCCCATAGTGGTTTCCCTTGGGATGGAAAGCTGGGGCCAAAGCTGCTTTCTCAGAGCTCTGTGGCCTGAGGCAATGTCCACCTTGATGAGGGGCTCCTAATCCCAGCTCCCACAGTGCTGCTGGAGGCCCTTTTGGGGGTGCCCTTTTGGCCCCTCTGCTTTGGGATGGGTCCTCTCTGCAGGAGCTGCTCTCTGCTCCTTGCCTTCCTCATTAGAAACACAAGCAGAGTTACCCTGAGCACCTGCTTCAATGTAAAGTGGGGAATGTGACCTGAGTCACCTGGGAGTGTTGGAAAATGCCAACCACCCCAGCCTGCACTGTCAGGGAAACATTCCTGATAAATACCTGGTAGAGCTGCAGAGTTTCTGGCATTGGGCATTGGCAGGGCTGTGCTGGCTCATCACTGGCTGGGTCTGCCCTTGGTGCCTCAAATCTCACTTTTTGCTCTCCTCCTTCTGTGTCTTTTCCTCTCCCACTGTGTGGCAGCGGCCTCAGGGAGACAAAGAGTTACATTGTCCCACCCCAAACCCCTTGTGAAGGGCGGCCCAGGAGTTCTGATTGGGTTTGAGTCCCTGGGGGGTTCTCCCTTGCTGTGTTTCTAATGGTCCCTGACCCTGAACTCCACCCTCAAAGGTGTAAACCCCTAAGAGTTCTGTCCCTCAAAAACCCCTGCTGTGCCTCTGTTCGGGGCTCTCTGTTCTGGACTTGAGTTTGTTCTCGTGCTGAATAAATGGTTTCATGAACGGGAGCCTGTCTCGTTGGTGTTTCATGCTGGTCCCCAGAACCCTGCTGCTTCTCTGGATGAGATCCTGAGGTTGCAGACTGCAACACCACTGTGCTTTTTGCATCCTCACAAGGTGTTAATCCCTGTCCTCTGTAGTTCCTCAATGCAAGCAGTTGCAGCTGCCTGCACCACTGCTACCTCAGTGTCATCCCTGGGCTGGTTTAGAACAGACCTGCTCCAGCCTGGATTGGGAAGGGCTGGATCAAACCATTGCTGAGTTCAACGCCCCAGCACCCAGCCAGGGGCTGCATCCTGACCAGGAGCTCCTCATGCAGGTGTCCCTCCCTCCCACTGCAGCTCCCTGCTCACAGTTATGTTATTTTCCAGGTATGAACTTTGCCCACCTCAATTCAGACCCCCACCACCAAAGCTGAAGAGTTCCTGTTTGAATTGCTCAGCATCTCAATGGAGCCACCGCAGTATTAAAAATGTGGAGGAGCCGGAGACAGCCCTGAAAGAACCACAGGATCTTGGCCAATCTTCAAGAGCAGAGGTAGATTTTCTTGTACACCGAGTGCTGTGTTGTCTCCCCAGCTTGCCACCACCAAGTCATGCTCATGCTGACCTCCCTTTTTGCTGCCCTGCTGTTTTGTGCCTTGAGAGTGGGCTGGGCAGTGGGGCCTGTGGATGGACATGGGCTGTGTGGGAGGGAGGAGCAGGAGAGTTTTCTTTGGAGAAGCCTGCTCAGATCCTACAGATCTAAGCTCAGCACAGATCTGTGTTGAATGTGGGATTGTTTTGCCTTGTTTTCTTCACAATGTAAGATGAGGCTTTCATGTGCATCATGATGATAAGACCTCCAGCTTCCTTCCCAGAGCAAGCTGTGATGAGTCCTGATCTCCATGTACCCTCTTCCCAACCCTGCCCGAGCACCTGTTTCCAGGTCTCTGCTTTCACCTGAGGGCTGGTATTGCAGTGGTGGGCCTGAAGCTGTCTTATAAAATGAGACTTTGCAAAGTGTCTCTCTCTTCCTCTCAGCATAGAAAATGGCTTGTTTTTCAGCTGCCAACATATATTCGTGGAAGGCATTACATCCCAGTGGGGCTGGCAGGATTCAGTCACTCCGTGGATGTACCATGGACTCCCCTCAAAGTGGAGAAGGTAAGAGGGAATCTGTCTGCCTTCCACATTTTCAGTGTGGCAAGCAGGGCTGTAGCTCCCAGCCCCACTGGTGGCCCTCAGCATTGCCCACAGAGGGGCCTGGCATCCCTCCAGACCCATCACAAAGTGCTGCTGAAGCAACTGGTTATTGGAGAGGCCGTGCAGGACATGTTGTAGGGAGGCCCAAGGACGCTGTGCAGCACCTGTGGAGGGCATTGCTCCCCCTGGACATCATCAGCTGGTCCGTAGGAAAGTTTTGCAGGAGCTTTTGCTGTTGCACCTTGAAAAAGCAGCATATAAATCAGAGAGAGAGAGGGGAAAAGCCTCAGGAGTTAGATGAGCTGGGCTGGGGTCCTTCCCTGAGCTCCAAGAGCTCTCACTCTGAGTGTCCCGCTTTTCTAAAAGCAGTCATAAATGCTTTTTAAAGGCAAGTTGTGTATCAGAGAGAATTTCTACTGCCAGGAGACATCCCAGTTCACTTTAATGTAGTGTATTAATGCAGTGATCCATGAGTATGGGAGAAGATTTTCCTCATGGTCCCTCCACTGGTCAGTGGCATGGATACAGGATGAGATCAGGATGATTCTGGCTGTGTTGTTTGAGGAATAGATCCCTCTGGCTACAGCTGCACTTTGCTCCAAGGTGCTCTTCTGCATCCATTTCCATGCTCAGCACCTCAATCTCTGCTGTTCTCCGTGCAGGCTTTCAGTATCCTGCCGCTGTCGGGTGTGCTGCAGCCGGGAGAGAGACAGCAGGTCTCCTTCACCTTCACTGGCCACCTCAACACCATGGCCCATGTCACAGCGCTGTGCCACGTGGAGGGAGGCCCCACCTACGAGGTGAAGCTGAGCGGGGAGGCCTCACGTGTCAGCTACTCCCTGAGCGCCCGGGAGATCAACTGCGGCTCCCAGGTACCACACGGCTCCCCTGGCACAGCTCCTCGCCTTGCTGCCTTCCTGCCCCCCTCGCTCCAGGGCTCCCTTCCCAGCCCCTTTGTTGTCTCTGGGGCTTGGAAGTTCAACCTTTGAGGGACACATCTGGCATCCAAGCTTTCAAATGGCCATCTCCAACCCTCTCCAAAATGCTGGGAATACCTCTTGTTCAGGGGACTTCACACAGCCTCCTGAGGCACCCCAGGGGGATGCTCTGGACGTCCCTCTGCTGATCCACTCCTAAAGCCTGACCTCCAAGGAGATGCTCTTGTCTAATGCTCTTCTTAATCCATGCAATAATCAAGGGAAGATCTTGGGCTTCCAGTCACTATAGTTGGAGAGACTGTCCCAGAATGATCCCCACTTCACTCTTTTTCAGTTGAAAGCCCACAGCTATTTCCAGCTGCTGGCCCTGTCTGTGTTGCTCCGTGTGACTCCCTTGTTGCCTGTATGCTGCTTGCCAATACTTGCATGCAGGTGCCTTTTCTTTTGGAGTGCCTCAGTGCTGTCTCTGTTTCTCCTGGCTGTTGGTGACCCCTCAGAGGGCCTGTGTCCCCACAGTGAAATGTGTTCATTTATTACTGGCCCTCCCATGGTTGTTGCCACACCTCTGGGTGCTGCCAGAGCTCCCTGGTCCTGTGCAGGTGCCCTGTGCCTGGGGGTTCCCTGGGTTCCCAAGTGCCCCTATCTCCTGTCTGGTCCCTGCTCCCATCATGGGTCTGCTTTCAACCCCAGGAGAGAGGAAGGAGATTCCCAGCAGCAGGCCTGGGTCTGTAACTTCCTGCTCTCTGCCTTCTCTGCAGATGTTTAACGAAGTTCATCACAGCACGGTCATCCTGGCGAACACCAGCAAGATTAAATTCAACTGGGTGCTGGAACCCAGCACTGCAGACCAAGACCTGCCTGGTGTGTTTCTGGTCAAGCCCACCACTGTAAGTAGCACAAGTGACTGACCCCAGCCCTGTCAGGTGGCCCAGGAGAGTGTTAAAGGGGCAAAAGAGGGGGAGGGGGAAAAGGGAGAAAAATGTCCGAGGGGAAAACCCCAACCTCAGCCACGAGATAGAGAGGGCTGTAAGCAATTTCTTCTGGGGGCAGAGAAAGTCAAACAAGTGCTATTGAAAGTCAATAAAGCAAAAGGAACAGTGGTGGGTGCTTGGCTTGGGTGCTTAGCCACAGCCAGAGGCACACCAGTCAACACAACTACATCCATTATAGACCCTGGGTATTGCAACAGCCTAATACAAATTCACAAATGGTTACACATATTCAAATATTTTAACATAGTTCCTCCTCCATCCTGCCTTTTTGGAGCATGTACAGTTGCCCTAGTCCTGGACATTTGGTACTTTTTGACACATTCAACAGGTTTCCATTAACTTCATTGATTAAATGTTAATATTACAGCAACTCTTCCCCAACACTGGTATCACCACAAAACATTTGCCTTAAAAAAATTCTAAACTTCAGCAAAAATTCTTTGACAAAAGCCAACATTATAAAACACACAGTATTTACTCTAACAATTGCAAAAGCCAACACTATAATGTATTAATCACAAAGGTGATGTGGTCTGATGGTTTCTAGATAGAGAACCTGTCTTCTCAGCCTGTCTGTCCCCTGAGCCATCCCCCATCAAACACTCTGATGTATTCCCTTCTTCCTCTCCCATTCCTGCAGGGCTCCATTGCATGTGGCAGGAAGCAAGTGCTGAGATTCTCTTACATGCCAGGAGTACCAGGAGCCTTTAGCAGGACATACCAGCTTAAAGTGGGTGACCTGGAGCCGGAAAAGATCTGCCTGAAAGGAGAAGCGTCCTTTCCTATGATCAGTGTGAACCTGCCCTGGAACATCAAAGGTGGGCACTGCCTGTGTGCCCCCAGGAAGGGCCCCTCTGGTTTTGTTCCCTACCAAATGCCCATAGGGCAGCTCATGCCCACCTGCACCAAGCCTGGAGGGCTGCAGGACTCCCAGAGCCACTCGAGCCATCTGACTGCTTTGTGAGTCTTGAGCAGAGGATCCCAGGTGGCCTTTGTCCCAGGAACCATCCTGCAGAGCTTGCCAGCACATCTGGCAGGGTCCTGAAGGATGATGGCTGGACTGAAAGGCTTGGGAAAGCTGTAAGAGAGGCTGGCAGGGCTTCTGGCAGGGTTGGATTTGTGTGACATTGCAGGGGATGAGACGTTCCTCTGTGGGGAGGAAGATGGGTGGGAGTGAACATGAGGATTCCGAGAGGAGCAGCAGCATCCACTTTCCATAGATGGCTTGAGGGATTTCTTTCTGGAAGAAAGCAGTGTTTGGGAGGTAGGGACTTCCCAAGTTAAGTGGGATTGGCACTTGGCTCACACTTCTCTTGGTGGATGTTTTCTTCCTTCAGGAAATGAGAAATGTGGAAAGCCACTACAGCTTGCAGAACACACACAGCAATACAGTGAGACCCTGAAAATTCAGATCCCAGCAGCTCAGCCCTTAAAAAGTCCAGATGTGAAGACTGGGAAGCTGAAGCCCTGCATGCTGGAAGGCTCTGACATTGTAGTAAGAACAGCTGCAGCCCCGTTTGGCACATGCCACTGTCTCCATGTCGCCTGAGCCCCTTGCAGCCCACAGCAGTTTCCCAGTGCCCTGATGGCACTTGGGACCTCCCTGCCCACTTAGAACCATGTGTCACCTCAGCATTGTCCCTAGGGCTGCCACTCTGGCCATGGTCTCTTCAGGGGTTGGCTTGCACCAGCTTCCTGGCTACCCCAGGGACAGATCCTGAAGGCCATGCTCAAGGGATGGCATTGATGGTGTTTTGAAGGAGATGCAGGTCATTGCTGGGGAGTTTGTTGGTCCCAACCCAAGGCCTGCCAGATTTACAGACCTGAACAGCAGTTGCCTGATTGTGCCCTGGAACTGTGCTGGCTGTGCTCATCTCCAAGAGCCACCAGCTTGGGCTCGGTTCCCTTTCAAACCAGCTTTTGTCCAAGCTGCCTTGGTCCTGGCTGGGCACAGGCAGGTGTCTGGAGCTCTGGAAGATTCCTGGCTTGTCCGTCTGCCTGGCCAGATCAGCTTTGCTAACAATAGCTGGGCAGGCAGAGATGCTGGAGTTACTTCCCTGGAGATGAGGTCCTGGCTAAGAGAGCAGGAGGTGTCAGACACCGAGCAGCCAGACAGGAGAACCCCACACCCCTCTCAACAAGAGCAGGGTGGGATCCTTTCTCAGATGCAAAGCTCAGGAAAGACCTTTGCTAACCAGACACTGTCTGTCTTCTGTTTCCTCAGGCAAACACTCGGCTGCAGATAAAGATGATCGAGAAGGCTGCTCTGGAGCTGCAGAAAAAGCTCACATCCCATCCCCCAAAGACCGAGTTCCCTGACAAAAAGCTGTGCCAGAGCCTTGTCAAGTGAGTAGGGACTCCCATCCCCATCTCCAGGTGCCCCGTGGGGAACAGCCAGCAATGTCCCCTTCTCCTGAGAGCTCCTTGTTTCTGCAGAGCTGGGAATAGCCTGGACTTCAGAGAGGCTCTTGTCCCGGTGGCTGTGACACGCTGCGTGTGAGCAGCTGAGTGCCCTCCCTTCCCCAGCACCACGCTGAGCTTTGGACTCAGCTCCCCACAGCTGTGGGGTTCTGTCCCTAGAGCTGAGGGGACCCACTGCAGACCTCCAAGCCCTTCCAGACAGCATCAATTCTGTCCCTGCTGACTAGCTCTGAAAGAGACAATTCCCAACTGATGTCTTGGTTCCAACTAACAGAGCACGCTAAAGAAAAGGAGGAGGGAATTGCACATGTCAGCAAACCCTTGAAAGCCCAAAATCAGATGCCTTGAATCCTGGTGGGGTGGCAGGGCTTATCTGATTAACTTGGTCTGTCCCTTTGCACCATCATGATGCAGCACAAGCACGGGAGGCTTCAATTCAGGAAGATGCTCTGCAGAACAGATCAGGTGATCTGGTTGCAGAGCAGTGAAGATTTCCTGTGCAGGCAAATCTTATTCCTAGGCCCCAAAGCAATTTCAGGCTCAGGCTGTACACCAAGGCTAAGTAGTTTCATTTAGTCCAGTGGGGGCCCAGTGGACTCACCTCTACTGGCTTTTCATGGCAGAGGAGCTGTGGACAGTTTCCATTTTAAACTAATTTTATTTCCAGGTACCATTAGTAGCTGATAAAAGCTAGGACCTGCACTCCTCCTGACTTCCCAAAGTCATTGCCAGCTGGTCAGGCCATGGGTTTCATGGGCTTGAGCTGAGTTTTTACAGCAGTGAATAAAGAAATAGCCACTTGATTTGTATCCTCCATCCACTTGGACATGTAGGCAGGCTGTGGTTTAAGGACTGTCCTTACTCCTCCTTGCAGAGTTGAGCTGCCAGAGTATGTCCTGGACATGGGCACTGTCCTGAAGGGTTTCACTGAGAGACGCACCCTGGAGATCACCAACCCTGGGCAGATCCCAGTGTCCTTCTGGGTCGATGCATCTGTCCTGCAGGACACAGGTAAGCAGTGCTGGAGACACTTCCTGTGGGCATGGAGGAGGTGTCTCACACAGATTAGCTGAAGCCACTGAACTTGGGGAGGTTTTTCAGTTGTTTCTTCTCACTGCCCCTGCTGGGAGCTTCAGAGGCAGAATTCTCCAGTCCGGCCATGCCCAGGGACCTGGCCTGCCTACAACTGCCCTGACACTCCAGTGTGGGGGGCAGATGGGCTCATCACCCTGGTCACCTCTCAGCATCTTCTGCCCTTGGCTCCCACGAGCATCAAGTTTCTTTGGGCACTCTGTGGCCTTGTTTTGTGAACCAGTGGGGTCTGCTGTGTTTTGGAAGTGCTTTGTTTGGAGTTCACACTGTCATAGCACTTGTATTCAGCCTTTATTGAGGAAACAGCCTGTGAGATCCTCTGGTGGATCAAAAGAGGCTCCCAAAAGAGGCCTTGAGGCAAGGCTGCACTTCCATCACACAGTGGCTCGCTGTGTCGAGGCGTGTTCAGGTGCACTCTAAGTTTTTGTCCAGGTCACAGCACAGCATGGGGTTTTTCCCAGACCTCTCAGCCAGGACAGCTGTAAGGCCTTAACGTGCTTATGACACATTGCTTGTGTTTCTTGTGTATCTCAGCTGCTTTGTTTTCATCTGTTGAAGGTTTCAGCGTGGACCTGGGCCAGATGAAGAGTCTGCCCCACATGCACACCCTGAGATTTGATGTGCATTTTGAAAGTGCCCAGCAACCACAGGGTGACGTGGATGTGCTGCTGCCCATACAGGTACCACAGCTCTTGGGGCAGGCAGCAGGCTGGGCACAGCAGCAGATGTCACCTGCACCCTCTGCTGAATTCTCTGTCCTTCTACAGGTAACAAAAGGCCCCACGTCTCACATCCGCCTCCGTGCCACTGTCTTGGAACTGTCGCTCGACCTCTCCCAGAACACACTGCACTTCCCCAATGTCCTCGTTGGGCAGTGCCAGGTTGAGACAGTCCAGCTCTACAACGGGTTCCAAGTGCCCTGCAAATGGTTCATCACTGCCATCAAGCCTGTTACGAAGGTAAAGCACAGGCAGCACTGAACACGTCACTTCTGGGTTGGGTTTTCTTTGTGTCTCCTGCCCTTTCTGCTCCTGTGGCTGCCCGAGCACTTGGGTCTGTGGCGTGTTTGAAGAAGCTTCTGAGGGTCTAGATCAAGGCTGGTTTTCCCAGACCTGTTCCATTAGCTGCTGCTTTGCTTTTCTGCCATCTTCACCCATTCCTCCTCCTCTGAGGACAGTAGTTCCCTTTGCCTGCCCTGTCTACAGGTTTTCCCTCCAGCTCTAGGCTATGGGGCCACACTTGGTTTGGCTGTGGGTGCTCTCAGCACTGTATCAGTGTCTCAGAGCACTACAGGAACTGAGGCTCTGTCCTCACAGACTGAGGAGACCTCACACCATTGGTTTCTGTGTCCAGAGCAATCAACTCAGATACCTGACACGAGCCCAAGGTCAGAAGCAGCAGGCGCTGGAGGAAGGGCGCTGTCCCTTTGAAGTGACGCCCTCCAAAGGAACCCTTGATGCAGGAGCGTGGCAGAACTTGCAAATCCAGTTTGCACCCAAGGAGGAGGTGAGATTGGCAGCTGTCAGCCCAGGGGGCCTGTCAGGGCTATCTGGAAATGAGGGCCTGCTGCAGAGAGTGTGGTATGAGCTCTGCCTTCACAGGGGGCTTTCTGCAAGCGCCGTGCTCAGCGTGGCTCAGTTCACCCCACAGAGCACTCCTGGGAGATGTGCTCTGAAATGCCCACAGGGAGCTTGCACAGAGAGCATCAGGGCTCTGTGGCTGCCTCTTGGCACAGGGGAGGGATGTGCCCAGCTCCCCTCAGCCTCCCCCTTGCCTGGCCGTGTTTGCAGCTGCGACACTCGGTGCAGAGCAGCTGCACACTCGCAGAGGATAATCCTGGAATGGCCACTCTAGGCCCATCCTGCTGCAGAACTGTCTGGCAAAACAGCCACCAGACACCTTCCTGAGCATGGCAGGACAGTCACCTGTAGTGGTGTGCTGCCAGCAGTCAGTCCCTGGGGCTCTGGCCTGCCTGCACATTCCCACCCAGCTGGGGATTCAACTTAAAGGATTGAGCATTCCCAAAAGTAGTTTGCCTGGGGCTGCTGGGTCTTGGAAACTGACAGTGTCTACCAGTATGGACACAAGTGCTTCTGTGCCCACAGACAGTCCCAGGGACCTTTTAATTGCTCAAGAGATGTAAACATCTTGTGTCTGGCTTTGATCAGAGCCAAACACTAAGCAGACAAGGTGACCCTTATTTCTGGCCAGCGAGAGCTCATTTGCCTCTCTCCTGGAGCTGGCGTTTGCCTGATGCAGCAGTGCCAGGACTGGGTGTGGACACTGTAACCCCGGGGGCCCTTCTCTTGAGCACTGCACTCCTGCATGACTGGGTGAAAACGCCTGGCACTCCATTGTCCATCCATCTGATACCCAATACCCAGTTACAGTGCACACCAGGACTCATCCCAGTTACTCACACCCAGACACAGGCACTGTAGTCCCTTGCATAAGTGAATATCTGGTTTCTGTTCACCTTGGAGGGACTGATAACACCCTGACCTTGGGGCAAGGGTCGTATTTGGGGTCCTGTCACCTGGGGCTTCATGGACAAGTTTTCTGCACTTTTCTCTTTTCAGAGGTCTTACAAGTATGAACTGAAGCTTAACATTCCTGGGAGCAGCAATCACTTAAGGCTGCACCTCTCGGGGCAAGGTCTGGAGCCACGGCTGGAGTTCAGTCCCCCAGCACTAAAGATGGGATGGGTGCTGGTGGACAGCGATGGGGTGGAGGCCACAGTGGTGGTGAAGAACCCATGCGAATTCCCCATCGAGTTTTACTGCCTGGATTTGGATGAGCAGTACCTTGAGGAGGAGAAGGTGAGAAGGCAGGTCTGGTCCCCGTGTACATGCTGCCCAAGCTTCACAGCACTCCAATATTGCCAGGCTTGTGTCAGGGAGATGGAGGCAATGGCCAGGGCAAAGCCAGCTCTGCTGATGTGCTGTGGGAGGATTTAAAGAGTTTGTGTTGTTGGGAGGAAGGGAGGAGACAGCAAACCTGAGGTAAACATGATCTGCCCTGGTTGATGCCTGGGACCTTTGCATTGTCCTTGAGATGGGCAGGGGCTGCTTACAGTGGAGGCTCTGTCCCAGCCAGGGCCTGGTATGTGGGTCCATGGTGCCAAGCCCAGCTGGCAGGCTGGGCATGACTTGGGCTGGGAATGTGCTCTGGCAGAAAACTCCACTGGTTCTCAGGGCTTTGCTGGCAGAGTGCAGTCCTGGCTAGTGTGGCTAGTGTGGCTGCAGGCAGTGAGCAGCTCATGGTCATTGTTTGCTTCAGATGAGTCACTTGGGAGGGGTTTCTCTCCCAGTCCTGCTTGTAGCTCTTGCCTCTGCTCTGGAGCCTGCTCACCCCACTGGGCATAACAAAATACTTGTACTTGATGGAAATCAAAAAGCCCATTGCCAAAAGCTCAGTGCCTTCAAAGAAGGAGTTGTGAGGATGAAGGTGACAGAAGTATAAACAGGATTTTCTCTTCTCTTTTAGATGCTGAGGCATCTGGGACTGCATCCCCAAGGGTCTCCCCTTCCCCCTGCTGCTGTCCTCTCCAGAGTTGACTGCCCAGAGGAGCAGCTGGGCTCTGCAGAGCATGTGAAGCCCTTCACCATTGTTACACCTGAAGACAATCTGGTGGGTACTGCAGTGGTGCTGGCACTGAAGGTGCCAGGGCAGGGACCAGGCTAGATGGGGGCATGGGGGACAGGTTGGATGGAAAAGGATCATTGTGGAGAGGTAGTGAAGATGTGAAGGGGCCCCACGTCTGCAGGTCTCCTTTCTGTCAGGGATGGGGCAAAAGAGACAGCTTTGCTGGAGACAGAGCAGTTCTGTAAGAGGGGAAAAATCACTTAAAACCACCAACCTCCTTTGAGGAGAAGATCCTGAGTTAGAAGGGGTGTCCTAGACAAAACAAACACCAGTAAGGAAAACCAAGTTCCTGGGCAGGTGCACTTATTTATTCTCTCTTCCACTGGTTAACGAAGGCCCATTTTTCTTTCCAGGATGGGAATGTCTCAGGGCTCACCCCTCTCTCCCTTTTCTCTCTCCCTTTAGGCCAGGACCCCAGATGAGAAGGGCAGTTCTGCTGAGGGCCAGCCAAAGACAGGTAAAGCAGTGAGCAGAGACAAGTCTCCAAAGGGGAACCAAATATCTACAGAGAGAACAGAAAGTCCCTGGGAATCCTCCAGCACAAGATCCAAAAGTACACTGGAAGGTGCCTCCATCTCCACAGAATTCCTCAGGTGAGCTGCACGGGAGGAGGTGATGCTTCTGCTTCTTGGTCCTCTTGCCAAGCAAGGTCCATCGTCCCCAGCTGCACAGGGACCCTGTGCCAGTGCCTCCATGGGATGGCCAGTGCACCCTCCTTGTTTCATTTGCTCCTCAGCAATGTCTGAAGCCTCCTCTTTAATTGCCAGGCTGAAACAGTACCGGTGGACAGTGCCTGCCCTGGGTGAGGTGGAACTGAAGGTCCACTTCTCCACCAAAAAGCCAGGGAAGTTTGAGCAGACGCTGAGGTTTGAGCTGGTGGGGACAAAGCGGCAGTACGAGCTGCCCTGCAGTGGCACCGGCCTGTACCCCAGCATCAGCCAGAACCCACGGTAAGGCTGGCCCCTGGCAGCCTCCCACACTGCTGCCCCCGAGCTCACAGCCAGGGCTGCTCCTTGGGCATTCTGGCCTGGCCACATGGTGCTGCCTGACGTCAGCCAGCATCTCTTTCTGTGCTGGGAGCTGGGAAGGCAGATGGTCCCTGAGCCACCAGGATGGGTTATGGCTTTCTGACTGCATTTCCTACCTGGAGCATCTCATAGCTCCTCCTTCCCTGCTTTCTCTGCCCAGGCTGGTGTTTCCACAGTGGAGGAAGACCATGAAGGAAGGTGAAATCATCTTCAAGGAATATGTTGAGAGCACCAAGCAATTCCACTTTGGACCGCTGCTGTGTGGGAAATCACGAGAGTGGTATGTGCTCCCTGCTGGCTGTTGTACTTTTCTGGACACGCTTGGAGACGTGCTGTGCTGGTGGCACGATCCAGGGCAGTCCCTGGCAGAGTCCTGGCACACACCTGGGTTTGAAGGAGCACAGATGTGTGAACCTGAGCATCCAAGAGGCAAATGAGCCTTGGGGGAGCCGCTCTGCCTGCCTGCTGGCTGCCTTGGCCAGAGCCCCAGGCTGCTGCCAGTCCAAAGGGCACTTGGGGCAACTTTTGTCTGCCTCCACATCTCAGCTTCACCCCTTAAGAAATGTATGGTGGTTTTTGAAGTGCTTTGAGCTCTGCAGTTAGCCTGATTGAGCAATTATTCTGTAGATGGTTTTGTAAACCTGTCATTCATCTGTAATTATTACTAAGATTTTATGGTTGACCTGCCAGTGGGTGTCAGGGGCTATGTACAGCAGGAACTACATTTGCCTGTAATGACATTGCATCATCACTGCTGGATAAAGTCTGCCTGAAAACGTTGTCATTGAAGCTATTGTGCATTTCTACTTTTACTGTCACTTTTTAAAAAATAGTATTTAACATTAAGTTCTTGTCTCCATGGGAGCTCTGGAGGGCTAAAGCTATTTTGACAACATAGTTTCAAAAAACAGACAATCTTTAGCCAGCTTTATGGGATGGTCTGGGATTTCTGTTTGCCTCTTTAACCCTTCCACTCCAAAGTCATTTCCACACCTGAGAGAAGGGTCATTTGTTATCTTTTTGCATTCCTCTTGGGAAATGATGCTTTATATGTCTTTCTTAGACTTTGAGCTAACCCATGAAATCCAAAGCAGTTTCATGACTTTTTGGAAAGAGATCAGCTAAACTCTTTTTCCAAAAGCCTTTCTTTATACCCTGCAGGGAAGGCACCCCAAGAAAGAATAGGAAAGCACCCATGTGCCTGGTGTACTGTTATTTTTCTAGGCACCTTTGAATTTACATTGTATTAAAACCACTTGAGGTGGCCTGAGCATCACCAGGCTTCTGGGGTGGAGGCACCAAGTACAGGGGAAGGCATCAAAGTCAGGCAAGGATGAGCACACGCCCACGCCCCTGGCTGGGATCCACTTCCCTCACTTGTTTGTTAGAGCAGGGTCTTCCAGCACCGCTTCCTCGGCTGCACACGGTGCTTTCCTCGATGCGTGGCAAAGGCAACAGTCTCCTCTGCAGCCTTTTCCCCTTTTGTGGACAGGTACAAGGCTCAGAACTGTCCTGGCAACTCGGAGAATATAACCATCCTCAACAACTCCCCCATGGACGTAGAGGTCCAGTTCTTCTTTGAGGATGATGAGAAAGCAGAGACCTTCCTTCTGGACCCTCCCATCATGACCCTGAAACCAAAGAAGAAGCAGGTAGGAGAAGGGCAGGTAGAGCAGGCACCGTAGAAGTGCCCAGGAGCTGCTGCTCCTGCTCACACACAGTGCTCTTTCTGTTTCTTTCCATGGGGCCGGGTCCAGGAGCTGACCATTTGGGCATACCCCACTTCCCCTGGCTTCCTGGAAGACAAACTCATCTGCTGCATTGACAAGAATCCAGAGCCAGTGGTCTTCAGCCTGTGCTGCCATGGGGTGCACGTGAAGCTGGAGGTCAGCCCCCTGGAGCTGTCTTTTGACAAGCTGCTTCTGCACAGGTCAGTCATCCCACAAGCACTCCAAGACTTGTGACAAAGACAGAACGTTTGACTCTGCTTTCCAGGGCTGGGATGGAGCTGCTCCAAGTTGCATTCAGTGGCGAGGCTGGTGTGACCAGCCAGCAGCTGATGCCAAGTGCCTCCTGTCTCTGCAGGACTGACAGCAGGACCTTGGTCCTGAAAAACAACACCCTACTGCCCATGGCCTGGCAGCTCAGTGGGCTGGATGACCTTGTTGAGGACTTCTCACTGTCACAAGATAACGGCACCATTGATCCCCGCTCAGAGATTGAAGTGACAGTGAATTTCAAGGCCCAGCAGATTGGCAGCATTGAGAAGAGCCTTCGACTCGAGGTGAGAGGGACTGTGCCCTGCCTGGCACAGTGAGCAGCCACGTGCTCTTAGGCACAGAGTCAGGAAGAGCTGCTCCTGACAGACACAAGGGTGCTGTGACCCCAACTTCTGCCTCTACACAGCATTTGCCAGAATGTGCAGTGCATCCACATCCCCCCAGATAACCAGACACTGCACCCTGAGCCTGTAGCACAACCACCTTGGCCCTGTGAATGGTTGAAGGTTGTTGTTTGGTTATACAGACTGCAGTGTGATCTCTACATTTCTCCTGGAGCTTGTCCAAACCTCTGGCATCGTGCAACAAACTCTGCCCCTGGCATTTTGTTCCCCATGGTTTAGGGGCTGCATTTCAGAGAGGGTGCTAGGTGATTGGAAAGGGTTGCCAATGCCACCTGCTCTGAGACACCTCACACTTCCTGTGGTTGTTCTTACATCCCTGTGTCTCTCAAGGATGCTTTAGCAGCAGCATTCCCTGCTGTAGGAATGCAGAGTTGGGCTGATGGGGTTTATACTGCAGCAGAATCCCACTGGGACAGCCCACGAGATGAACGGGTTAGGAAAGCTTGGGTGTCCACCAACACTTGTGAAGCCAGGGAGGCCATAGGGGAAGCAGCCAGCAGAGACAAGGACTTAGAGGCTGTCTAGCAAAAGAATAATCTGAACAGTGTTTGTTTCTTGCTGCCTCAGGTTTCAGATACAGAAAACATCCTGGGGATTGTTCAGGTTGAAAACATCAAACTGTCTGCAGAGGTGTATGATGTTCTCCTGAGCATGGTCCTGCCTGAAGGTCAGTGGATGTCTCCCAAACAAAGCAGTCCAGGTGCACTGCCTTACCTTGGGTGGTGGGTGACCAAAGCACTTGGGATGGGATGGGATGCAAGGATGGCATGGATACATAAAGCACATACCCTGCAAGCTGCATGGAATAAAGCATTGTCAGGCCACTGGCAGCCTTAAGTCTCTCCCCTCTGAACTTTGAAGTGTGCAGCTTCACGTGCAGGTTGGATTTGGGGGCTTTGAAACAACAGTGAGGTGAACAGGCAGTTGGCAATTCCCACAGGCTCAGCACAGCATGTAAAGTGATTGGATTTGTGCTTGGAAGTGAGGAAATGGAAGCCGAGCTCCTTAGCTACTGAGCCTGCAGATATCTTGAGTAAGAAGAGAAAGGGCAGACAAGTAGCTGGAAAACCCTTCCAAGAACAGCAACTTGCTGAAAAGGGTTTTGTGCTGGGACCTCCATGTAGCTTGGGACCTGGTGTATTCTGCAGCAGCTCACAAATACCATGTCTGATCTCGCTCTGCACATTGTCTGCAGATGAAACCTTGGATTTTGGAACCATCAATGTCCAGGATAATGTGAAGAACATCCTGACTCTAACGAACAAAGGGATGTACAACATCGAGTACAGGTGAGTCCAGCTGCCTGGTGGTGAGCATTTCCCCGGGTTCCCAGGCCTGCACTCTCCCTCTGTCAAAGGTCAGAACCTGTTTCCATGCAGGCTACCTCACGATAAACACAAAACCTGGGCTCTCTAATCTCAGCTATTTTACCAGAGAATTCAGCCACAAACCAGCAGTTCTCCACAGTCCAGCAGGGAACCCAAAGGAGAGCCCCAAGAATTTCAGGCACTGAAATGCTGAGATTCATTGCCTTTCTTTGATGGTCACCTCCTGTCTCCTTCTGAGACTCTGTAAAAGAGTGAATGAAAAATTTCAGTGTCAAGGTTTCTTGCAATAACCTCATGACCGTCTGTGCTCACTGTCAGGATCCAGGATTCCCTGAGCAGAGCTGCACTCTCCCTTTTCTTCTTTTTCTGGTCCTATGCAAAGTCCTGGCTGTGCTGGTAGCACCTCTACTTGTAACTGCAGAGATCTCCATTCCTTCCCTTTCTGCACAGATTGATGCTGAAGGGTGCAGGTCCCAGGATGCGAGACTTGGCGTCCCACTTCACTGTCAAGCCTCAGTCGGGCAAGCTGATCGCCTCCCAGCCTGGTGTGAATATTGAGATATTCTTCCACCCCACAAGGGAAATCCTCCTCAAGAACAGCCCCATCCTGTACTGCCAGGTGAGCTGCCTGGGCCAGGCTGTGTTACCACACGGTGTTTTGGGAGCATAAACAGGAGAGGTGTCTAATGGAAGGAGGGCTTTAACTGGAGAATCCTCTCTCCTACGTACACAAACAAAATCTTCAAAACCATTTGGGAGGCTTCCTAAGGGAGCTGAGAATCTGACTCTGGAGGAGGTGCTTTAACAGGGATGGGTGAACTGATGGAGGCCTGGGGTGGAGGCTGGGGACTGGGGTAGAGGACTGGCTGGCCCTCTTTGCTTTGTTTACCACCCCTTCCTGTGGACACAGGTGATAGATGCCATCTCAGGGGAAGGAGGCCAGACTGTCGCCAGCATCCCAGTGAGGGTGTCAGCAAGAGCTGCCTACAGCAAGTTCAGTATTGAGCCTGCCTCACCCATCAGTTTCGGTGCCATGATGAAGGGCAGCAAGAAGAGCCAGACTGTCGTGCTGGAGAACACAGGCGTGATCAGCTTCAAATTCCGCATCCACCGAGCAACCGAGGATGAATCTCCTTTGGAAAGCAAAAGGTACAAGAAGCCCTGCACCACCCTTCCTGCCTGAGGAGGCACCACCCCACGGCTGGCATGTGGCAGGCAGCCAGGAGACCTGGGCTAGCGCCCATTTGCATCCCTGCCTTGGGGAGAGGGAGCAAAACACGCCTCAGTGTCCCCATGTGTAGTAGGAAGCTGGTGCTAGAGCTGCTCTGTCCAGCAATGGGTGCTGCAGGCTGCTCTCTGGGAACCATCTGGAGCAGGAAGGCTTTCCTCTGTGAGGAGGAAGGCCAGCTTTGGCCTCAGAGAAAGGCAGGGGAGCTCAGCATGACAGATACCTCTGCTTTCTCCTCTCAGTTCCAAGCAAGGGGAGTCTGTTCCATCAGCTAGAAAGCGCTCAGCGGGAAGGAAATCAAGCTTGACACAGGTAGGTGACTCCTGCTCCCCAACAATGCTGCTGCAGGGGATGTGAGAAGATGCTGCTGTGCCCAGGCTGGGGGCTCATCTCCACTGGGTGGGACGTGGTCTGCAGGATGGAGTCCAGGATCTGCTCAGTCCCACTGACAGTCCTGTACTCTGGCTCTGACCTGCAGCTGTGGGGTCAGCAGAGGGGAGCAGGTCCTGTGTGTGGTAGCTGCTGGCCAGCACAGGTCTGTGAACACCACAGAAGCAAAAACAGCCCCCCCTGAACTCCCAGTCCACAGAGCTCAGACAACTTTTTTTTCTTCTTTTTCTTTTTCCCAGTCCCCTACCTCTGTCCCATCATTTCTCACAGCTGTTTCTGCTCTCCTGTTACCTCTGGAGGCTGAGGATCACAGCTACCATCTTCATTCTTTACGCTCCATCTCCTTTCTCTCTGCCACTTGAGACAGGCTTGCAGCTCCTCTTGGCTTGTTGGGCTCAACCTGGAGCTGCCTTTGGGCCATGGAGTCATCTTTCCCTGCCCTGGGACTGGCTGCTTGGGCCCAGCTGGAGGCCAAGGCAGGACATCCTCTTTGCTGGGGTGCTCAAGGCACAGCTATTACCCTTCAGCCTCTCCTGGAACTTCTTCTGCAGGGTCAGCTCAATGTGGGCATGTTCACGGTGTCCCCGTGCTCCGGCTCCATCGCTCCGTGGGGCCAGCAGCAGATCACGGTGGAGTGCCTCGCAGGGCAGGAGGGGACTTGTGAGGAGCAGCTCTACATTGACATCGTGGGCAGAGACCCCAGGGACAATCCCCTCGGCATTCCCTTTACCCTGACTGCCGAGTCCTGCCTGCCAGGTACGTACTGTCCACAGGTTCCCCTGGTCAGACCTGCTGCTGATCAGCACCTAAACTTGCTGCTTGGATAGGGAGGCATGCTAGCCCTGGTGTCCCCCCTTGAAATCCTCAGAGTTTCCAGCCCTCTTAAGTCCACTGGTGGATTCATCCCTCCCGGGCTGAGAGGGATGCATGAAAGGATAGAAGGAAAGCAATGCTCTTGAAGACTGAGGTGGACTGAGCTCCATCCTCATAGCCAGCTCTCCCACCCAAAGCTGGGTTTGGCAGTTACCTGGGCAGAAAGAGCTTACCAAGCCTTCTCAGAGGCCAGCAAGGCCCAGATGAATTCATCAGGGAGGCTTCTCCATGCTCATCCCTCTGGTCTGTCCACAGCATTTGCTGAGGATGCCATGTTAATCTTCGAAGAGTACCCGATCTGCAGCAGCACTGACCTCAGCCACAAGCTGCTCTCTGTGCACGGTGTGGGCCTGTTTGTGAGAGATGAGAACAAATTCATCTTCAACAAGATTCTGGTTGGGCAAGAGGCTGAAGCCCATTTCAACATCTACAACACAACTGGCCTGCCGTGTGACGTGGTCCTCTCCATCAACCCCCTGCCTGGACAGGTAAGAACAGGAGGCCAAGGAGATGGTTGCCCTCTAAGGGCCGTGTGAAAGCTGTTTTGTTCTCCAGATGCATTGCTTCCTGTGGCCCACACTAGCTCAGTGTAGGTCAAACTTCAGGGCAGAGCAGCAGAGCCAGGGAACAGTTGTGTTCAATTCTCATGTCTTGGGCAAGCTTTTGGCTCACACCTCTGGGTCTTTGGTGGGAGAAGTGAATCCTTCTGAACCTCTCTTGGAAGCACACTCAGAGAGGGGCTGTTATGAACTGACATGCCAGGGCTCAAAGCAGAGCATCTCCTCAGGCTCCCTGGCTTTTCCTCTCTTTGAAGGCCAGTTCTAGGTTATTTGCAGGGTTTTCCATGCAGTGACCACCTCCCACATATGGCAGGGCAGCTGCCAGCACTCAGAACACACAATGCTTTAGCACAAGGTCAGTGTTCCCTGCTTGAACAACTCATCCTTAAAACAATACCCCCTGAGTTCACAGCCCATGAACACACCTCTAGGAGGGCTGTGAAAATGGGAAGAGCTGTCACAATGCAAGATTTTTGCCTGGCTGGCTGCTATTCATAGAAAAGAGAAGCCAGGAGAAAACTGCTTCTTGTAGAAAAGTCTCCATAGCATGACAAGAAAAAACTCTTCTCCTTACAAGAACTGATCAAAGACTATTGTATAGTTGATGCTGCTTTACCATCCCCGGTTTTGTCTCCCAGTGGTCAGCTGGGAAAAGAAAAAGTTGGGTAGGGGGAGAAAAAGTGTTCTGGAGGTTTTATTCTGATGTTTCTTATTCTTGTAGTCCTGTTAGTAAAGTTTCTTTATTCCTTTTAAGTTTTAAACCTGTTTTACCCTTCTCCTTATCCGTATTTCACAACAAAAAATGAGTAAGTGCCCTGGTGATTTTAGCCAGTGCTAAACCCCACCACATTATTTAGTGCATTGACTGAGAAACTCCAATTAGCAAATCTAAACCACTACAGACATGCTGTTTTCAGTAATGCCTTTATGAATAAAACTGTGTCATGTTGGAAGGTGTTTTCTCCTAACACTGCTCTCTGGCTTCCCCCAAGGAAAAAGGCCCTATCACCGTTTTCAAGTTGCATCCTGTCCAGATGTCCATTCCCGGCTCATCCCACGCTGTTGCTACAGTGACCTTCACCCCACCAGACGAGCAGAACTATGACTGCACTTTTAAGGCTTCCCTTGTCATCCCCAAACGGTAATTGACCCTGAGAAATACTGGGGGAGGCCTCACTGACAGCTGCCTCTCCACTGGGAAGGCACAGACCTCTTGTTAGCTCTAATGCTCTCAGGAGCCTTAGGCAGAGTACTCGGCATGAGATGATTTGGGAGGCAGGAACTGTTAGATAGAGCAGAAAAATGAGGCTGATTTGTCATACAGGTTTAGCCTGGATGAGGAAATAGGAAGACAGGGAAATATTCGGTAGCCAACTGGAAGTTACTGAGATGTGCTACAGCTGAGCTGGGCATTTCCAAGGACAGAAGCTTAGATGGATCAGTTTCTGTGGCAGCAAGTCAGCAGTCACAATTTCCTCTTTGTTTCTGTGACATTAAGTGATCCTCTGTGATTCCCTGCACTCATGAAGCTATTTCATGTGAGTGATGGGAGCTGGTATGAAAGAGGAGCCCTGTTCCTCTGCACTGGGACCTGTGTACAGGGGCTTGGACCTGCCCTTCCTCAAGCCTTTAGTGGCTGAATTGGAGCAAGAGAAGTCTAATTGCTAATAAGCAATTGCTTTTATATTGTTCTTGGAAATCATCTTGGTGGATAGTGACAATGATTTCTTTTTGCCTTCTTGCTTTTGTACTGCTTTCATGCTGTGCTTTTTTTGCTTGTTGCCTATGTCTCATCTCACTGCAGCCAGGGGATTTGCCATATCTCCTCTGGTGCCTCATTATGTACCTGCTGTACTGCATGATTTAATTAAGTGCAATTACTTTTAACTGTTACTGTGGAAGGCTCTGGCTCTTTGGAGCAGATTCCTCTTGTGAATGGCCCTGAGTGGATTGGGAAGAGGCTGGTGGGGGGCTGTGTTGTGGGGTACAGGAGCAGCAGGCAGGGAAAACAGTGTGGATTGCCCTTGCTGCTTGGCTTGCCCAGTGAGAAATGGGTTATTGCCAGCTGGAATTGTTTCTGTGCCTCTCCTGCAGCTCTGTGAAAATCAAGCCCCAAACCCTGAGCTTCACCATCAGTGGGAGGGGGCACGAGCCGCAGGTGACAGTCGTGTGCCCAAGAGCTCGCAGCAAGAGAGGAAATGCCGTGCTGCGCTTCCAGAGGCTCCAGCTGGGGGATTTAGAGATGCTCCCCCTGGTCGTCCGTAACAACGGCATCGTACCTGTCAAGGTGAGCACCTGCTCAAGGAATGGTCTGGTTTGGGAATAAGTGCTTGTGGCACAGGGGAAGGGTCCCAAAAACCATGGCTGACCTGGCAAGAGGTGTCACAAATTCTTTTTAAGCAAGGGACTGACATCTGTTCTCCAAGAAGGGAGTTCTTGAAAATTTTCCATCCAGTCTTTCTTCTTTAAGTTGAACACAAGAAAGGTGGTGGAGTATTTTCCCCCCGTCTTTCAGGTTTGTTCTCATGGACATGTGTGATTTTCCAGTTCCATTGGGTTGTATTTTCCAGCTTACTATATTTTAAGCAAACTTAGTTGTGGTTTAATTATATTCTGCTTATTGCTTTCTGTCCTGTTTGGTTCAGTGTTGGTTCAATCCAAATGCCTCTAAACACCCCTTTTTCCCAGCTGGTTTGACTTAACTTTTGTGCTCAGTGCTGTTTGCAGTGGGAGAGGTGCTGGGTTCCTGTGCAGGACCAGCAGCACTGTGGTGTCAGTCCCTGTGCCATCCTGTACTCACACCAGTATCATTGTGCTCTGTGTTCCCTTTTCTCAGTTTATGTTACACCTGGAGGATGAGCATGGAGCATTCTTCTTGAAAGGCAGGCGCTCCACACTGGAGAGATTCCACACTGAAGATGTGGGAGAGGACTCTGTTGGAAACGGTAAATTTGTTAACCATGAAGTTCGATCGTGCCCAGAGGGAAAACGTGTGCCCTGCTCTTGGCTTCTCTGAGCTGCAGCCAGATGTTAGACACACTTTGTTTCCTTGGGCTCTCTGTCCCCCGAGCTTTTCATGGGGACTTTTTGCAGGGTTTCCTCCTAGCAAGTTGTAGGAAGTTCTTGTATTCTTCTAGACGTGGTGGGCTGGGTTCTGGGGGACTGTCACTGCCTCAGGGGAGCCTCTGAGGTATTTGCAGCATGCAGGAAGGTCCCAGCCTGAACGGACACAGCCCTTGAGCACACAGGCAGCCAGCAGAAGCCAAAAGTGCTCTTTGGCTCAGCTTTCCATGTGGCTGGAGCTGGCTGGAAGCGATGGAATGAGGGCTGGGCATCAACCTGAGGTTAAGCTGCTGAAGTGGTGATGTGTCTGGAGATGGCAGTCTGGTGAACATAAGAAGAGGGTCTGGAACCACTGCGGGTAGAACCTGTGCTCAGAAGGCAGCTGGTTTCAACCTTCTGTTCCTCAGATATGGAAATATTTCCTCTGTACAACTGTATCACTTAATTCTGATTTCCATTGCTGTGCAGAGAGCAAGCCCCCAAAGAAGCCTCTCCTGCTTCTGCATCGTGGGCAATCGGCAGAGTTTGATGTCATTTTCAATCCCACCCTGGCTCGACGTGTGGAAGGGAAGATCCGTGTTTTAGTGGGGGACACCTACTCTGACAAGACCCTGATAGAGCTGGTGGGTGAAGGCCACAAGGATGAATTCACCCTCAACTGTCTAGAGGAAGACCCACAGTTGAGGAATGATAAGAGCAGTTGGAACAAAGACATCATTGATGGTAAGAGAGGAGAGGCTGCCAAGGGGGAACAAGGAAGAAGAAAATATCTGATCATGTGTGTCCTCTCTCTAGCCAGGCCTGGGCTGTCACCCCTGGACATGGAGGCCCGTGGGTGTGGCAGCCATGCATGCAGAGCAGTGTGTGCTGTGCTGCATGGCGCTGGCTCAGGGGTGTGCCAGGGTGTTTCCCTGACAGTGGTGGGATGGGGAACTGCCTGGGGAGCTCCCTGCCAGAGGGAGGAAGGCTTGGAGCAAGGAAGCATTGAACATACAGGAGTCTGTGCATGTGAGGGGGGCGGGGTGGAACTCCCTGCATGCTGAGATCCCTTGCTTTCCTCCTTAACAGCTGTCAGACTGAACCACATCCAGTTTGGGGACTGTCCTGTTGGGAAGCCCTGCCACAGGACCTTCACCATCACCAACCACACCGGCATGACGTTCATGCGCTTCGAGTGGGAGGCAGACGTCCCATTCCAGTTCTGCCCCAGGGTGAGTGGGGGCTGCTCTGCCTTTCCCCATTGCTCAAGCCCTGCCCTGGTGTTCCTGGGAGCTGGCAGGGAGACCTCCCATGCCAGTGCTAGCCCATTCCAGTGCCACATGGGAGATGCAGTCCCTGGCTTGGCTGGGCCAAGGCTGCCAGCCTTGCAGAAAAGGCTTCACGTTATGGGAGGTGGTACCTTCTCTTCATACTTTTGTCTGTCCAACTTCACATAAATCCACACTGAGGTGCAGGTTCCTGGCACAGCTGCTCACCACATCAGTCCCTTTTGCTATCAGTCCTGCCCTTGGCAGTGCTTCCAGTTTGGTCTTGACTCCCTGATTCTCCCTAGGTGGGACATCTCCACCCTGGCTGCACCAAGGCCATCACAGTGACCTTGAAATCAGATGTCCCAGCCACCTTCAGGAGGCACCTTGTGAAATGTAAGGTGACCAAGATCAAGTTTGAGCTGCCACCATGGAAGGTTCCAGACTGGGACGACGAAATGTGCATTGTCTTGTGGAACGACATCACTGGGAAGGACCCAGCAGCCCAATGGCCTGAAAAAGAGAAGGTAAGAAGCAAAATGGCAAAAAAAGCCACCACAGCTTTTCCAAAAAGAACCACCATAACACCATCACTGCTGGCTGAGCAGCTCCTGCTTCCTCTGGACATTGGACAGCCCTGAGGTTCACCAGCAGTGCATTCTAGGGGAGAGGTGGATGCACACGACCCTCACACAAGAGGGGAAGCCTTTAGACAAGAGACCATTAGCCACACACTATCAGTCTGTGCCACAAGCACAAGTGCTGCAGCCCATGTTGAATGGGAGACAGTGTTTTATGATTATCTCATTTTATGGTGTTTGAAATCTCTCCATATGATGTGGTGCCCTTTCACCAACAAGGAGTTAAGTCTGCTGCACTCTGTCTCTTCTTTTGAAGTGGAGACAAATACACTTCTGCTGCACCTGCTGGTGAACTCCAAGTTTTGTCTCCATGGATACCAGAGATTTTGGTTGTGGTCTCTGTATTGGGAGGGTTATCTCATCATGGAGTAGCCCAGGCACTGTATGACAGTATGGAGGAGTCCGGAGAAGGATCATGTGGGGAGACTCTTGCTTTTATTGTCATTATTGCCAAACACACTCAGCTTGGGTGAAGGTTCTTTCCAAGTTTCTGGACCATTTGAAGGCCTCTAAACCATCCTCTTTTCTATCAGAACATCTGCAGTTGGAGACTTTCCTAGTGAGATCTTTCACGTCCCAAAATGCCCATCCCCAGCTGCCAGCAGTGTGGCTGTTGTTCCACAGGTGACATCTGGAGAGCACTTTCTCCTAAGACAAGAAGATGCTTCCTAGAAGTCTTCAGTCATGGGGTTTTCCACCCACAGAGCTCCAGCAGGGGAACTTAACCCTAATTTTGAGACCTGCTGGATTTCTAGGGGACCAGGGAAAAAGTCAGTCCCTCTCCAAGGTTGAAGTACAGGGATTGGAGCACCGCTGTAGTCTCCATGGGTACATTAACAGCTGTGGTAGGACTGCTTTGATCAGTGGGCAGAAACAACTACTGCAGCACAACAGTCCCAATTCTGTCATCTTTCCAGGGAACTAAAAGTGAATGGTCCTTTCTAGTCCCTCTATGAGGCGGATCTTGGAGGCCAAGAGATTCCCTTCTCAGCCTGACTTTCTGGGCTCTGCTCAGTGATTCTTTTCTCCTCTGTTTGCAGACAGTGGAGACAGTCCCAGAACCGGCTCACACTGTGCTGAAGAAGAGCGGCCAGGAGGCCGAGCTGTACCTCAGTGCCTTGGTTGCCTACGCCCAGTTCAAACTGGACACAGTCGTGGTTCAGCTCAAGGACACCTGGCCCTTCCAGACAAGGACAGCCACGTGAGTGCTGAGGCCAGGCAGGGCCCTGCCAGCGGGAGCTGCCTTTGTGTAACTTTGTGCTGGCCGTGGGTGGGGAGACAAAACTCAGGACTCCAGGTGCTCCAGGTGCTCAGGAGACAAAACAGCCTCGTTTATTATTCAGAGCTCACTGAAATACCCAGTGCAAATCTCCCGGGCTAGACAGCCATTGGCTGAGATCTCTCTCCCTGCCCAACTTCCTGGCCAGGGCTGTGCTCAGTTCTCAGCTTGGATGGGGCTGGCCAAGGGTCCCCTGTAACTTATCTGGGAACACGTTCAGGCATGAGCTAGGCCAGCTGAATTGGATTTGTGTTATGGCCAGATTCACTGTGTCCAGTCCAGACCAGCTGTACTGTGACAATGCTGTGACACCTTTGCCCAGGGCTGACCCAGTGCCTGCTTCCCAGAACTCCACCACAGCCAAAACCAGCACAGGCTTGTTCACATGCATGCCAAGCCAAGCAGGAGAGGCTTGTCAGGAGAGGCTCAATGCTGCCATTTTCTGCTGAGAACAGCCATGGGTTTGCTTTCGCTGCGTGTCACCTGTCCTCATTTGCTCAAGAATAAGTTTGCAGTCAAAGCAAGACCTAAAGAATGTCCAGAGTAAGCCCCTTAGCTTCAATGTCCTGGGCACCATGTTGGCCCTTTCCTCTTAAACTTCCAGACTTTGAAATACTTCTCTGGGCCACCCAGCACAGCAGTCTGAGCATGGCAGGGCTGCCTGGGGAAGAAGATGCTCCTCAGCAGAAAGTGGTAGCAGGAGTCCCTCAGACAATGTTACTGTACTATTTGCTTTATATTTATTGGACATTTTTTTTTAATTCCTCCTTCTTGCTTTTCAGTTTCAGGATGCACAACACAGGGAAGGTGGCCCTGGAATACTTCTGGGAGGAAGCTGCACCTGCAGATAGTGAAGCAGTGAGGATGCCATATTCAACCTCTCTGATGAGTAAGGGCATTTCACTTGGTAGCTGAGGGCCTGGGGAGAAGACCCTGCCCCTTCACCCCAAAACTTGAATTGCTTTTTCCTCCTTGTCCACACGTCCACTTTCATCAGCACCTTCCCAGCTGCAGCTCGAGAGTTTTGTCCTTTCCCCCTCTGCCTTTCTGCCCCTTTTGTTCTTGCTCTGCCACTTCTGCTCTGCAAAGGAGCTGAGCCAGGCTCTGGGGAGAGCCACGTGCTGGGTCAGGACTGGGAAAGGGGACATCAGGTCATTGCTTTGAGAAGTCTGAGACTGGGCAGAGCAATGGTGTAACGAGTGAGCTGCCCTGCAGCCACTGTCTGTGTGCAGTCCCCCACTCCAGGGCAGCTGCAAAGTCACTGTCTAAAACCAACTCCTGCTTTGGCACAGGAGTGTGTGCTGCAGGCAGAGACCCTGCTCCCAGAAGCTCTGTTCCCTGCTTGGAACTTGGCCAGAGATGCTCCGAGTGCATCCCAGCTCTCTTCCACCTATGTGCTGCAGGAGGCAGCGTTGCTGGGAACACAGATTTTGTCTTTGAATGGTGTCCTCTTCCTCTCTGCAGGTCGGCTCAGCTCTGCTCCTGTTGTAAGGCAGCGCAGAAAGCTGGTGCTTCGTTTCCGGAGGGAGCAGGACCATCCTTTTGAGACGCATCCTTCTGAGCTGCGGCGCCTACAGTGGCTTGCCAAGGAGCAGCAAGATTCCGAGCAGGAACAGCTGCAGGATTCCGAGCAGGAACAGCCAGATTCTGACCAGGAGCAGCTTTCTGAGGAAGAGCAGCTGGATGCCAAGCAGAAGCAGCGTTCCAAGAAGCGGTGCCGCTCCAAGGAACGGAGTCTCTCCCCGCAGCGTGCCACTTCCTCCCTGGAAGTCCTCCCAGATGTCACCCATGACCAGTCACTGTTCTCCATCAACCCCAACTTCGGCACCATCACTCCTGGCCAGAAGAAGACCTTTCATGTGCTGTTCTCCCCAAAGGATGTGGGGAACTTTGAGACCACCATGCAGTGCAGGTGGGAAACATTGACACACTTGCCAACTCACACTTCTGATGGCTGTCATTGAATCACAGGGTGGGACAGGATGGAAGGGACCACAGGAGGTCATCTGGTCCCACTTCCCTACTCAAGCGGGGTCATCCCAGAGCACGTGGCACAGAGCTGTGTCCAGAGGGCTCTGCAATAATTCCAGTGAGGGACACTCCACACCCTCTCTGGGCAGCCTGTCACCCGCAAAGGGAAGAAGTTCTTCCTCAGGTTCAGGTGGAATTTCCTGTTCAGGTTCTGCCCGTTGCCTCTTGTGCTATTGCTGGGCATCACCAAGCACAGCCTGGTTCATCCCCTAACACCCTCCCTTCAGTCCCTCTGACTGGGATGGGGAGGTGGGCCTGGAGACAAGCAGCGCCAGAGAGGCAGCAGCTCCCACAGGAGCGCAGAAAGATCATCTGGCCTTGGGAGGGAGACACTGGCAAAATACACTGCATGAAACATTAAGCTCCTGAAGGGCTGCAAGATGTAGAATGAGAGACCCAGGGACCAGCCAGTCCCCAGTTCTGCTTCTTGCACAGAGCTGCTCACTGCTTGCACAGAGGGAGGATGCAACGCTGGGTGCTCTGCAAGGAGACAGAAAAGCGTCTGGCTGGAAATGTTTGTCTGGCTAATACCAGTCCCTTTCTCCCCAGCATTCCTAACCTGGAGCAGACTCACAGGACGGTGCAGGTGGTTCTGAAAGGCAGAGCCCGGGAGTGGAAGCGTTTTGGAAAACCAAAATGCTCTGCCTTACAGCAGACAGACGAAGGCCAGAGACACAAGAAGCAGCTGCACTGGCAACCAACACCAGAGTGACAGCATCTGTGTCAGCTGGAGCATCCAGCAGGAGCCGGCAACATCTTGTTTCCTACTGCTGATGGTCTCCCACCCTTTACGTGACACCTCTGCAGCTCCCCTTCCCAGCTCCAGTGCACATAATCTTTTAATTAACTTTGTTAATTAAATAGTTTGTTAATTTGTTAAATAACTTAAGTTTCAGTTAACTATTAATAACCAGTTGCTAATAAAATGTTAACTGTTAGCCATGGTGCCAGAGATCTTTCCTTAAACCCCGCTACCCCAGTTCAAACCCCCAAGTTAGTACATTTTGAGGTTCCCCCCAGTTCTCCCCAGTCTCCAGTTACTCCGTTCACCCTCTCCTCCCTGGTGTACCCAAAATGGCTCCTGGAGAGCACAAGATGGTGGGGACCACATGGTGGAGCCCCTCCCTTGTACTTCTCCTCCCCAAAATCCTTTCCTTCTTCCTACCTCCAACCCCTTCTTCCCTGATGCTCCTCCCCCTGTTATCTCTCCTCCTCCAGTTGTCCCTCCCCTTCCTGTCCCCTCGGACTCCTCCTTCTCCACTTGGGCTCCTCCTCCTGAAAAGGTCCCCACCCCTTCCTTTCATAATATCCCCTCCTCTGACCCCTCCTCTTTCCCCTGCAGCACTGCCAACCCTCTTCTGACTTGCAGTTCCCACGCCCCTCCTTCTGCTTCCCACACCCCGTGAGCCACAAGTGACGAGCCCAGGAACCGGAACCCAGAACTGGAGACCCTTCCTCTTGCCACTCCAGTTATGTTCAGTGGTTGTGGGAGTGCGCTTCCAGAATGGGAGCCATTCTCATTTCAAAACAAAAGAGAACTTTGCAAAGCCCAGAAAGAGTTTGGAAAGGGAAGCAAATATTTTAAGGGCCTTTTAAAGGCCACCCTCTCCTCCAATCTCTCAGTCCTGTATGACCTCCATGATTTATTTTCGTGCCTCTTTACCCCATCAGAATATCTTGCATGGGAGGGGGCATGGAAGAGGTCATTACAGGCCATATGTTCTGAGCTATTGCAAAGTTCTGACAGCGCCCTTGATGCCATTGGGAATAAAATAACAACTGACCACTTGAGCGGCGATGGGGAATGGGCACAGGGGAAGGACCAGGCCTGGGTTTTGCCAAGGCCGGTCCTTGAAAAGATCAAAACAGCTGCAGAGAAAGCGTTCCTCACGTTACCATCCAGAGAACCCCAAGCTAGTTATACAATCATTCTGCAGCAACCTAATGAGGTTTTCCTAGATTTTATTGATAGGTGGTGGGTTCACATGGAGAAACAGGTGGAAGAGCAAGGGCTGCATTCTGCCTTGCTGTTGGAATTAGCAAAGGCAAATGCCAGTGATACATGCAAGTAAATCATTATGGGAATGCCCTTGGATCCTCTACCCACCCTCACCACCATCATCGAGGTGTGATCCAGAAGGCTGCCAGCTTAGGGGCTGACCATCATAGACAGCCAGGAAGGACGGTGGCTCCAGCAGCGGTGGCGGTCCCACCACCACCTGTAACACCATGGGAACCACGGTGCCATCGCTGTGGGCAGCGAGGGCACATCACCCATTTCTGTCCAGTGCCCAGCCCCTGCGGGCCAGGACAAAGGAACTGGAGGGGAGGGGAACTTACAAAAAAAACCAGAAGGGCAGCATGAACCTCCTCTGCGTGTGGATAGAAACAGAGCAGGCTTTGCAGGGGGAGTGGGGCTCAGACAAGACATTTCTAACTGGACTGACTTTCACCAAAGGACAGATAATACCTTCAATAAAGTATGGCAGCCTCAATAGCCACTCCATTTAGCAGCAGCACAAGACCATCTTTTTAGGTCCTGCCATTGGACCGTGATTGCCGTGGACCTACTGGGCAGAAGATTGACTTTCCCTGACCCAGGCTGTAAGTATTTTGTTACTGGGGACACCAAGCACACACCCACAGAGACTGAAGTCTCTCTGGTCACCCTCAGGGTGATCTGGATGGACCCAGCTCTGGGCCCCTCGAGGAAAACAACATTGAGGGGCTGGAGTGTGTCCAGAGAAGGGCAGTAAGGCTCATGAAAGGTTGAGAAAATGTCCCATGAGGAGTGGCTGAGGGAGCTGGGTTTAGTCAGTCTGGAGGAGGCTCAGGAGGGACCTCACTGCTCTCTCCAACTCCCTGCCAGGGCCATGCAGTGAGGAGGGGCCGGTCTCTTCTGCTGGGCCTGCAGTGAGAACCAGAGGAATTGGCCTCACACTGAGAGAGGAAATTCAGGTTAGATTTTAGAAAAAAAATTTCACTGTTCAGGTGTTCAGGCCTGGGAATAGGTTGGCCAGGGAGGTGGTGGAGTTGTCATCGCTGGAGGTGTTAAAGAGGCCTCTGCATCTGATATTCGGAAATGATTTAGTGGTTTAGGGTTTGCAGTGGCAGATGCTGGGCTGACATTGAACTGAGCGGTCTTAAAGATCTCTTCCACCCGTGACGGTTCCACAATTCCAAGAGCTTCCTACCTGGCTGAGGGGAAGGCTCAGGGTTGTCCCGAGTCCGCCGCGCCCTGAGGCGCTCGGGCGGGGCTGCGACTGCGGCGGCTCCTGAGGGGCCGAGCCGGGCGCTGCCCTCAGCACCGCGGGGCCGCCGCTGCCCCTCAAGCCAGAGATCCCATCCCTCAGCCCGGCGATCCCATCCCTCAGCCCGGCGATCCCATCCCTCAGCCCGGCGATCCCGCCCCTCGGCCCGGCGTTCTCACCCCTCAGCCCGGCGGTCTCACCGCTCAGCCCGGAGATCTCTCCCCTCAGCCCGGCGATCTAAGCCCGGCGATCTCACCCCTCAGCCCGGCGGGGCCGCCCCTCAGCCCCGCGATCTCAGCCCGGCGATCTCACCCCTCAGCCCGGCGATCCCATCCCTCAGCCCGGCGGTCTCACCCCTCAGCCCGGCGATTCCGCTCCTCAGCTCGGCGATCTCAGCCCTCAGCCCGGCGGTCTCACCCCTCAGCCCGAGGGGCAGCGCTCGGCAGCGGGGACCCGCCTCGCCTCGGGATCTGCCCGGAGCCCCCCGCTCCGCCGGGTCACAGGTACCTAAAGCCTGTGATCCTGACGAGCCTGTGCTGGGGCCGTGGTTGGTGTCTCACGCTTCTGCCATAAGAGCTTCAAGGGGAAGTTCACAAAAGTTTAAAAGCAGAAACCTGGACTAGTTCTAGTTCTGAGTGTAGTTTCAGAGCAGTTGGTGTGTGACAGGACTGGGCCTCAGCATGATGGACCAGCAGTGGTGTTCCCAGTGCCAGGAAGGGCTTGTCCCCTCCTCTTTTTATGGCAGATACTCTGTGTGTCAAACCTTATTCAACTCTCTCTGGCTCCATGCTGGAGCTGATAAAGGTTTCTCTAAAAATGTCAACACTGTCAAAATAAAAATAATTTTTCCTCACACTGTCACAGACTGGAAGCTTTTTCTTGAATGACTTTGTTGCTAGTTTTAGATGTATTTCCCTTTTCCTTGCAGATAAGAGATGAGGAAATCAGCTACAACAAAAATCTGTTTTGCATTCCTAAGCATTATGAAGAGGATTTAGAAACAGTCTTCATTCCTCATGGACTCATCCTGGACAGGTGTGAGGGTAAACAGAAAAGAATAGGGACAGTGATGCCAATTTTTGTCCCTCCAAATGAAAAAAGCCTGAGGTCCTGCCCTGTGCAGCCCATGAGAAATGGGGAAACTCTGCAGCCCGAACACTTCTGTCCTAAAGTCTGGTATAAGAGGGGGTTCATGGAGAGGATTCCTCTGCAAGCCCAGTCAAGCTTCCATGTTCCATCAACTGTCTTCAAGCCCACCTATCCTGCAATATTTGTGTTTATGGGTTAAATCTGCTTATGCTGTGCAAATATATAATTTATTTTCCTACGACTTGCTGTGCTCACAATTTGCTAGTTATAAAAACCTAACAGCAAGATCAGAGTTTTTACTTGAACATTGTTTGATGCACAAACAGCTCTGATACACAGAACACTTTCCAGAATTGCCTTTTTTTTCTTCTTTCTCCCAGGACAGAGTGTTTGGCTCGAGATATCATGCAAGACATGGGAAGTCATCCCATTGTTGCACTCTGTGTCCTTAAAGGAGGCTATAAATTCTTTGCTGATTTGCTGGACCAGATAAAAGCACTGAATCAAAATGGTGATAAATCTGTGCCCGTTACCGTGGATTTTGTCAGAATAAAAAGCTACTGTGTGAGTAACTTTCTTTTCTTTGGAAAATTGACTCTCTCCATAGACTGGCATTCTAAATACTGGTAGTTTGTGTGAGAACCCCACAAAAATTGAGTTTATGTGTACATTCTGTTCAAATTACATACTAAAAAGGAACTGATTTACTGATCTGCCCCAAAGGGTGGATATTATATATTCACTGGAAGAAACATAGCAGAACACTCAACATGACAGAGCCAGGGGCAGATCTCAAACTCCTTCCTCTTGCAAGAAGCAAGAGCAGCTCCCCTTTCAGACAAATACAGGACAACACTTTGGGGCATGCTTTATGTGACTTCCATCTTTTCTTTCTCCTTCTACAATGAGTCACCTGCAGAAAAAATCAGTTTTATTGGAGAGGAGCTGTCTACACTAAGTGGGAAGGTATGAATTGGCATCTTCAGCTTTTAAAGGAAAACAACTGTTCCTATGTATTTTCCAGGAAATCCATCTTTATTAAAGATTTTGATACTGCATACTTCCAGCCTCTTAACACTGATTTAAAATGCTGGGCTTTGAAACAGTGAATAATTCCCACTGATCTCAGTGGAAACTTGAGGTGATCAGCAATGAGTGCTCCCAAAGGTCCCATTCCCCATTTTATCCCAGAACCCCCAGAAATGAACCACACTCAACTGATTCATTCAGTGTCTCTAGAATACAGTGCTGTACACAGAGCAAGATACAGACCTGACACAGGTGCCTTTATCACCATATTTTAAGCTTTCATAAATACTTACAAAAAGACTCTTCAGTAAGCACCAAAGTCAGTCAGTAGTTCAAGTGACAATCTCCTTTGAAAATCAAGGCAATTTCCTTGTAACTGAGGGTTTTCGTGTGCTTTTCTTGGCTGTATGGTTTGCTGAAAATTGCCATTTAAGTATTTTTTTTTCTTTCCCTTCTTTCCCTATGTAATCTCTTCCAGAATGTGTTAGTAGTAGAGGTAAGTAATGACTGAAGGAGGGGTGGAATGACACAGATTCTTTTCTCCCTTCTTTTCAAATGAATACATATTACATATAAAATAATAATTAATGAAGTTACTGGGCTGCCAGGTTGGTATGCTCTAATTTAATCCACTGACAGTCTGATTTTCCTTTCAAACTTGAAGGATAATTTATTTTTTTTATCACTTTCAGGACATTATTGAGACTGGTAGAACAATGAAAGCACTGCTTTCAAAAATAAAAGACAAGAAACCAAGGATGGTGAAAGTTGTAAGGTACAAGGATACAGCTGCTAACTAACACATTCAAATCATTTGGGTGAATAGTCATTGTATGCTGCCAAGTGCTTGTTTGGCTTGAAGTTTGGGGGGAAGAAAGCAAATGCAGGAAGCAATCCTTACCCAGCTGCTGGAAAATTAAGTGTTTCTTGAACTGGGAAATTTACCTGTGCACTACCATCCTCACTGCTCAAATTAATAAAGAAAGGTTTTATGGCTCTTTCTGTGTAGTCCATAAAGTCTGATGGATTCCCTGTTTCTTACTTTATGTCTGAAGGAAATTGATGTCTTTCCATAAGTTTTCTAACGTTGCCTCAGTTGCCTCAATGCTGGAATGACAACACTCAGAATATCCCTTACTATCCTCAACTCTAGAAGTTTCCAGAATCTGAGAGTCTGTCAGCATTTGGAAGATGACTTCAAGCAGCATTCTAGACCTGCTTTTAGTAGGTCTCTAAAAGGAAATTTTGTGGACTATCCCTGTGTCTGTCAAGTAATCACAATGCTTTATAAAAACAGTTGCTTTATGCACCAGTTATTCAGACAGGCCTTCTAGGGACTGTGCAGGAGGTTCTCAGTTTCTTCTGAAGTGCACAGGCAAACCAAGAATAGATAAGATTTTGCAGAAGAAATGTCCTTTTCTCCCTCCCTCCCCACTAAAATCATTCCCAGCCACTTGGACATGCTTCCCCCTCTGTGCTGTTCCAGTGTCCTGAGGCATTGCTACGTGGAAGGGCAATGACCTGAGACACAGGATTGGAGGGAACTGAATACAAACCAGAGCCACTTGGACATAAAGAATGAACCTAGATCAGAGCCTTTGCTTCTCCCTCCATGACAAGGCTGAACACCACTTCTTTCTGTGAAATAATCTCACTGTCTTGATTTAATTGCATGATTTTAGAAGCTTATGGGGAGGTGTGGCAGAAGGGAAGTCTGCAGCTTAGACATATTTTAAAAACCAACCTGCTCTGCTCTGCCTTACAGCCTGCTCGTCAAAAGGACATGTCAGAGTCCAGGTTACAGACCAGACTGTAAGTACCATGTTTTTCTAGTATTTTCCAAAACACAGTCTTACAATTTCCCTTCAGGCAGCACATCTGACAACTGCACAGAAGTTTCATGCAGGCCAAGAGAAATGGGGAGAAACTACATAAAAACTTGTGAACTAATGTCCAGCTATGGCATCCTGAGGCCTCATGACCACCTTCTGGTTTTCCCCTGGCTGGCCTCAGTGCAGGTTTAGCTATTTGATATACAAATTTAACTATTTAGATAGCAGAAATGAATCAAACCTTACCTGTGTGTTGCTTTGCTTTGGCCCTGGAGGGCATTTGTTTTGACTCTGCATTATTAAACTTGCCTTGTTTCCAAACTGAAAAGTCCTACTGAATCACAGTTCATCTACTTTCACTCAAGTAAAATCTCATTCCTTGTCTCTTCTCCCAGGACTAACTCATAACCAGGTTTTAAACAATTATTTTGTTAATAAACATAACTCTCTTAACACCTTAATTATATTACTGACTGATGGGAATGGTTTAGATTCTAACCTCTCTCATCAATTTATAGCTCAGATTCTTAAGGAAGCACCCTGAAAGAGATGATGCCTGTTACCCTTAGCTCAAGTATGTGTTGAATACAAACTCTGCATTTAAAAGCTACTTCCACCACTGAAGTATAAAAAGATCTGTATTTTCTTACAGATACAGGCTTTGAAATCCCAGATCAATCTGTGGTTGGATATGCTCTTGACTACAATGAATACTTCAGAGATCTAAATGTAAGTACATGCACATTCCTCCACTGCCAAGTATCAGGTACCCAGCAAGAAGATTTGCTTCTACTCAGAGCTTCTCAACAATTAAAAAACCTTCAACTCCAGCTAGAAACTTCCAATAAAGGAGCAAAACCATTTTTAAGGTGTCGAGTTGGTAATGCAGTGTAGGTGCATGAGACATGTTTGTTCTTCACCTTTTTATAATTCTTCTCCACAAGTCTCATGGCTCAGCCATGCTGCAGAACATTCTGAACCCCCAGGATGGTGAGCAGCACACAATCTGTGACCCCATCTGAAAATAACCTGTAATTTGACTTTAATTGGATATTTGGCTGACTTAGTTCAACCCTGTGTTGCTCTTCAGCCACCAGGTCTTTAAAGCAGCCCTGCAGGGACTCTGGGTGAAGGTTTTCCATACACTTAGGGATAACATGTCTTATATCTTACATGTCTGTAAGAAGTCTTCCCTTATTCCATTACAGCTTCTTCAGGCTGCACAGAGTAGTAGCCTTGGAAACATCATAAACTGATTGGGTTGATCTTTTTTTCCCTCCTTTGTTTTCAAAAGTACTTCCTTAATTCTGTTTAACTCAGAAAGTTTTTTACTTCAAAGCCTTTTTCCTAAGACAAAGCAGTCCTGCTGAAGACACAAACAGTCTGCTATTGCTCAGCAGCATTGAGGAGCATGCAGTAATTTAACAAACCTAAGTTCTTTAGAATATATAAACCTATATATTACAAATAAACTTGCAAAGAATACTAAGAGCTGGAGTTTACTGCAAGTAGGAAACTTCCAACTATTACGGTTGTAGTGTGTTTTTAGTACAGTGCTGGGAATACAGCTGAAAATCAATCTTACACTTCATTCCAAGATAGAGATTGATAAATATTGTACTTTTTATTTTTTCTTTTTTTTTTTTTTTCTTTTAGCACATCTGTATTTTGAAAGAGAACGCCAAAGAGAAATACAGGATGTGATAATCTCAGTCTTCTGGAGCACTGATTTCTGGCTGCTGATGAGGTGATATAAAGCATACCATCGGGAAATTCCTTTTGCTACTTGCGTGTCCCGGAGCAGCAGGAGAAGCTCCCCGTTAGTGGCAGGAGCTGCAGCTCGCTCATTGCCCGTGTGCTGCGCGCTGAACACGAGCTCTGGAGACGCTGGGATTTTTCCTGCTGGAAGCAGCAGCAGCAGCAGCAGGAGCTGGGTGCGGGGCTGTGGCCATAGCGAGAAACGTGCCCGGCTCGTTCCGGGCCCCGCAGCGGATTCCTTCGGCTCCCGGCGGGGCCCGAGGGAGCTCGGAGGGCGGAACAGGCCCCGAGCGGAGGCCGAGATGGAAGCCAGGGGCACGGGCAGGGCTCGGGGTTACCTGGGAACCGCGGCCGCAGCGCCCGCGGCGCTGCTGTTCCAGCTTCAGTTGCGTGGAGACCGCGATCCTCGGTGGGTGTGCGCAGCCTGGCCACGGGCACACGGCTCCACTGGGCCATTCGCCAGGGGAATTGTTCACAGGGAATGGGGCTGTGCGGGGCAATTCCTGCTGCTTTGCTCTCACAGCGAGTCCCGAGTTCGCGGTGCTTTGCTTTCTGCCAGGGAGTCCCCAATTCGCGGTGCTTTGGTCTCACAGGGAGTCCCGAATTTTGTTTGAAGTTAAAGATTGACTAAAGTTGTACTTTTGGGTTTTGTCACAGCTCTGCCATGAATTGGGTTGTGGATTTTCAGATGTGTTGTGTTCCTTTGCATCCCCTGCACTCATCTGGTCCAAGGCCTCAGGCACGGCTCTGGGGGCTCGCTGCAGGTCTTGGCTGGGTTGTGACACCCCCTCAGCTGCTCCTCATGGCAATGTCCCCTGGATGTGGCCTTCTTGTGGGGGGAGGTTTTAGAGCTGAGCCACTTTGTGGGAGGGAGGATGGGTGTCCACTGCCTCTTACATTGGGGATGTGGCACAGCCACAAAATTTCCTCCTTGCCCCTCTGTTGATGGGAGGTTTGTGTGCAAACCTGGCCTCAGCAGATGAGTCTGTGCCTGTGACTTCCCCACCCTGAAGCCAGACAGAGCTGATTCTCAGGACAGCTGCTGCCTTTGGCTTTGGTGTGGATACATTTCTCTCCCTCAGTGTTGATTACTTCTGCCCAGACCTGAGATGATAGGACAATAGTGCCACCTTTATTTTCTCTCAAGTTCCCTTAGGTGGCTTAACTCACAGTCCAAAGTTCCAGTCAGCAGGCATTTTCAGGGAAGGGTGGGCTTTGGTGGGCACAGGGCAAAAAATCCTTTAGAACAAGATTTAAGCCATGAGCCATAACATTCCAGTCTCTCACACATCCTGTGAGGAGCAGCTGAGAGAGCAAGGGGTGTTTAGCCTAAAGAAAAAGAGGTCCATTCTAGCTATTTTTAAATAATATCAATATTTAAAATAATAATAATAATAATAATAGTAATAATATTAGTAATAATAGTAATAATAATAGCAGTAGTATATTGAATCTTATAATATTAAAGCTACAGCTTTTACAGTCTGTTCTAACTATTATTAATGGTATTCAGATTTTTAGCTCCAGGTTTCAGTGTGATTCATTTTTGAATTGCACAACATAGCCATGTAGTTCAACTAGAGGCCTAACAATCCTGGCTACTCACACCAAACAAGCACTTGGCTACTTTTAAATACTATAAATTTTTTAGCACCAGTATATCTCTTGACTCTGCTGTGAATTGGATTCTGGATTTTCAGAGTTCCATTCTTGCTCCTTGCAGTTTTCTTGAGGCATTGTTGATCTTCTGCGACTTCCTCCTTTCAAGATGCCTTCTGGATTTCCAGAAAAGACAACGACACCTCCTGAGCTTTTGCTCAGGGCAAGACTGAAGTCTTTCAGTGTAAGTAGCCTCTGGGGCTGTGTTAAGGCTGGAAATGGCCCTGGTGTCCCTCCTCTCCCTGCCCCTGCTGTTGTCCAGCAGCACTGTGAGGCTGCAGAGCCCTCCCCAGCTCTCTGTGCCGTGCTCCTGTTGCTGGGGGCTGTCCTGGTGCACTTGGGAACACCGTGTGTTGCTCCAGGGACACTCCAGTGTCTTCCCTGGCTGTGCCACCGGGGCCAGGTGAAACCAATGTCCAGCTGGAGCCCTGAGCAGGCGCTTCTCTCCCTGCCCTTTGTCACAGCAATTCCTTCTGTCAGGCTGGGCACTCCCCTGTGCTGCTCTCACAAACCTGCCCTTGAGCACCTGGGCAGCTCCAGCTCTGCCCAAAGCCTGGAGAGACACGGCTGGTGCCAGCAGCAGAGGTTCCAGAGCAGCTGTTCTCTCTCATCTCCTGCGTGGGGCACAGATCCAGCCCTGCACACAGCACTGGAGTCAGGGCCACAAAGGTCCCTTGGCTGTCTGCAGCTCACTTGACTGAAGATGCCCTGCTGCTGAGGCTCTGTCAAGGAGATCCCTCTGTTTTCTTCTGTGGAGGGCTGTGGGAGCCCAGACAGGGGAAGCAAATGCTGATTAACAGAGAGAACTAAAACCTGGACACTTTCCTGTGCCCCTCACTCTTGGTACCACTTTGCTTTCTTGCATCTCCTGGACTCACCCAGCAGCGCTATCTCCTCGCTGTGAGCTTTGAGTGTTGTGCAGGGATGGAATTAGGGAGTTCTGACAGCTCCTCCCCACTCTCTGAAAAGATCACTGCCTCAATCCAGTGAAACTAAAGAGGAAACAAATGCCCAGAGAGCAGAAATCCCCAAACGTGTCCCATCAAATCTTGGGGAAGCTGAGGGACACAGCCATGTGGTTGGAGTATGTGTATTCTGCTCTATTATTAATTTACTGGTGCTAATTATTTCAACAAGTAACTTAGAGAGCTTCCAGGACTGTCCTAGATGATGTGATCACCAATTAGTCACCAGTGCCACTTGTTCAAGAAAAGCCTTTCTGAACAAGCACATCTCTGATGCTTTTGCTGGGTTTTTTTTGCCTTTCAGCTGCTTCCCTCTAGATTCCCGAGAGAGAAGCTCAACAGGAATGAGGCCAGTGCTGGGGAGAGTAGTCTGCCCAGAATTGGCCCATTTCTACCCACGAGTGAGACTGGTCAGAAGGTAGCCTTTTCCTGCTCTTTTCCTTTCTGTCTGATGCAAAGTTTGAAGAGGGTGTGTGCTTGTGACAGGCTCGCCTCCAGCAAAATACCTCAGTGTCCAGGTGCTCTTGTCATTGCAAACTGCTGGTAGTGGTGGACTTGGAGTCCTGATGTGCACCAAGCCAACACAAATAACTTCTGCTGAAACTGCTGGGGTTTGCTGGAGTGGAGCTGCCATTGCTGAAACAATGGGGGGAAGGCTGGGGACACAAAGGCACAAATTTGCCATTTGCCATTCTCCTGCTGAAATAGCCGCCTCTTGCTTTGCTGTGGTCACCATCAAATGCTTGGGGTCATAGGATTCCCTCCACAGTGGCAGTGCTGGCCTTTGAAGGCCAAGGACCTGCAGGAATTACTGCAGATTTAACAAAAGTAATTGCATTAATGCTTTGGGTTGGAACAATGTGTTGGGAGCCTGAGAGATTCTGCAGGCTGCCAGGTGTACAGGGGACTCACCCTGGGCAGGGGGAATGGATGTGCTTTCTCTGGATCAGTGCCTACTTAGAGGTGTGTTTAAAGCTGCTTTTCCTGCAGGACTGGCTGGGTATATTGCACAATCCAGATGTGGTAGGTGGCCGAGGCGGGTGTTGAGCAGGAAATGGGCAGCAAGAGACAGTAACAAAGTGGTGAAGGATTGCCCTGGAGAGGGAGGTCAGGAACAGCTCAGAGAAGGGCACAAGTAAGGGACAGTGAGCTGCAGCCACTCCCTTCAGCAGTGCAGTCCCACAGGAGAGCTGCTGGTGTGTCTGGAGTGACAGCAGTGTGGCTGGAGAAGGCAGACAACAGGGGAGAGTTTTCTCAAAGCAATGTCTCTGCTCCAGAAGCATTTGCTGCTGTTGTGTCATTTCAGACATGCCTCTAGAATGGTATCAAATAAGATAGCAATAATAGACTACAAGAAAGCACCCATTTAAAGCTCAGGGAAAAAGGAGATACTAACTCTACTCTTACCCAAGTTACTGAGAAAAGAACTGACCCTTATCCTCATTCAGCACTCACCTCATTTGTCTTTTTCCTAATTTCTGTGTTATTTTTGCATTTACCTCTGTTAGGAACACACTAACTTTTAAATACAATTAAAGGGGACAAAGTTGTTGAAGCAAAAGAAAACTGTTCATTAGTGACAATTCAGCTGAGCTGGGTGTCTCCCTGCCTGAGAGCTGAGCACACACACACCCTCCACCAAAATGGCTTTTTTTATACCCTTTTATATGGCTTTTTTTATACCCTTTATACCCTTTTATATGGCTCCTTTTATACCCTGCTCTGTGTGGCCCAGCAGCTCTTGAGCAGCTCAGAGCAGAGGTGGCTGAGCTACTGTTTCCCCAGTGTGGCCTGGGCAGACGTGCTCACCCAGAGTCTGTCCTTCACTGGGGATCAGAGTAAGAGTCTCCTTCATGAACATTCCTCCCAGCAGCTGAACCTCTCCCTGCTCTCTCTTGTCTCTCCAGTTGTTGCCAGTTCTCCCGAAACAGAGCTTGTTTCGTGTTTCCCCACCAGAGCTGGTGTTTCAGAACTTCGTGGCTCATGAAGTCTCTGAAATGGAACTGTCTCTCACAAATGAGAGCAAGGTAAGTGCTGGGGCCTGGAGCTTTAACGCCGTGCTGGAAGAGGGGAGTGGTGTAATTCCCATGGTGTACAGCAAAGCAAGTTACCTGCTGCAGCACATCCAGAAGAAAATGTCTCAGCACCTTTGTTGTGCAGGATGGTGGAAATCTTGCTGTGCTGGGAATTCTCCCCTGAGTTTGGCTGTGCATTGATGGTATCTATCCCAAAGGATTTGCTTTCTCTTGAAAGCTCTGGATTGATAGGAATGTTGAGGGCTGTACAGTTCAAACCTGCTTTCATGCTTTGCCTTGGGTCTATACCACATCCTGTGTTTCCTTGGTTAATCTTGGTTCCTGGTAGGAATTTCTGCCTCTCTCAGCCTGTTTGACTCCCTTTGTGCAGCTCACAGTCAAAGCTCATGGGCTGAGTCTTCTCCACTTTCTGCTGGAATCACTTATCACTAATGGCATTGGTACTGCAGGAAATGTGTTGTGAAACAGCCCTGGAGTCAGACTGATGCAGCAGAAGCAGTGGGAGGCCTTTAGGTGCCACTTCAGGCTCCTGCTAAGCTTCATCCAGCTCTGCTCAGGTTTTCCAAAAGCAACGTGGTGCTCTGCTTTCCCTTTGGAGAACCACAGCACATCCAAAGCCATGTGCTCCTGGAGGATTTCACCTTCACTTGAGGCAATTGTGATTATTTTGCAGTTTCCCAAGAGAGTTGAGAGGGGAAGAAGTTGAGAGATGTCAGCAGTTGTGTTCCACTGTAAAGAGGAAAATTGAAGCCATTTGAATTTCAGTCAGGGAAACATTTCCTCAAATGTGGCTTGTGCCAAGAGTGGACTGGTGGGAAGAGCCAGGAGGGTCAAAATCATCTGGTTTAGACTTTTTGAGAGCATTTTGGTGCTCAGGGGTTGATATCTATGTGCTAGAAAATGCATGTTTGCTGTGTCTGTGTATCCCAGAGGGCAGAACCTGGCCTGCTGGCTGAGGGCAGGAATGCCCAGCAGCCCAGCTCACCTGCACAGGCAGCAAGAGCCCCTGGGGAGCCAAGATTGCTTTAATGCTGGAATGTGAGTCAACACTGGTCATGTTTGTCCAGGCAGAAAATGCCTTTGAAGCCCACAGTCAATAGGCACATCCTGTCTGTATTTCCATCACTTTTGGCAAAGTGATTGCTGTCATGGCTTTAGGATTCTTCCTTGCTGCTTTAGTTGCTCATTTAAATTCTCTTTTGCCATCTCCATGTTTTAGGGATTGTCTTGCTGTGTTCCTTCTTTGCCTTTTCAGGTTTGCTTTTATTCCCAGTGAGGCCACAGTGTTTGGTCTCCTCTCTTGCTGGTCTGTTTGCCTGACTGTACCCCCAGACCTGCCCTACCCACACCTGATCTGCTAGAAGGGAATTTCTTCCTTCCCCCAGGATAATGTGCTGCTTTGCTTTCAGGTAGCACATCCCCTGTCTGGAACACCACTGCATGGCTGTGTGCAGGCAGAAGCCAGCAGGTTTTTGGCCTTGTTGAATATGCAGATGACTTGGTGCAGGTGCTCTGTCTCCATCCTGCTGGTGCTGACCTGCTGGGCCCTTCCTTCCCACCGGGCACTGCCCTACTGCCCCTGGCCAAAATGAGCCAGACAGAAGGGATTCAAGTTCACCCTTGTGAATGATGTGCCTGTACCTCCACAGCTGAAAGTGCTCTGGAAAAGGGATCAAGGAAGGATGTCACCAGGGCACGGACAGGTCTCCTCTCCACCTGTTTCCACAAGTGGCAAAATCATTGTTTCATGTCTTCCCTGCAGTGTGTTCAGCTGGTGCAGGTCTCCATGCAGAGCTCACCTTGTTTCAGGCTGGTGTGCCCCAACGAGGCGTACCGTGCTGTGCCGCGAGGTGCGACTGCCCGTGTGCGCATTCAGTTCACCCCCAACGAGAGCAAGGTGAGACTGGAGGAGCCAAAACACACAATTATCTCCAAAGCCACTGTTTTCCCTGCACTCTGGGATAGCCCATTCCATGCTGTCAGCTTGGCTCCAGGCTGGGGGCAGGCAGCCTGCAGCCAGGCTCACCTTGGCACGTGCTGCCAGGGGCTGCAGCCAGGCCTGACAGGCCCTGCTTCCCTCCCTGCACATTCCTGAGCATTCCCAAGGGAAGATGCACAGGGAACAGGATGAAAATGACAGGGGGGTGTTGAGAGATGTTTGGCCATCTCTAGGTACAATGGAAGGGTTTCATTATTATGGAAAACACTGGAGGAATGAAGAGCTCAGAGAGCTTTCCTCCTTCCTGACTGGCAACAGCTTCCCTGCCTCACCCTGGGCTGGAGCAAAGTGGTGATTTCTGCCCCCTCTGTTGTCCAGCCTTGCAGCTGGGCTGTCCCACAGCACAAGTGACCAAGGTACAGCTGCAAGGCCAGGGCAGAGGCTGTGCTGTGCCCGTGAGCCCAGCCTGGCACAGGCACACTGAGCTCTAGGTGCCCTTAGCAGGAGCTTGGTGAGCTGCAGGGGACTTGGACACCTGCTGAAAGAGCTGGTGTAGGGCAGGTACAACCTGCAGGCAGAGCTGTGAGCCCAGAGCCTGTGGCAGTGACACTGCTGTGGCTCTGTCTTCATGCCTGTCACTGTGGCTGCTCTGTCAGCTGGCACCCATTCCGTGCCAAACGTGCTTTGGTGGGGAGATTTGAGCAGCAGTGCCGAGGCCCTGGAGCTCTGATCTCAGTGCTGGGATCTGGAGATTTGTTCATACAGAAGGGTTTAGCACATGGCATGGAAGGGAGGAAGGGAAACAAACAACATCCAACAGCATCCTGCTACCTCTTAGCTCTGTTCTTCTCCTGACTTGCTTGGAGAGGCAAAGTTAGAGGGGAGTTGTGAGCCAACTGATGTTTCTACACTAGACCAGAGGTGCAGGATCTTTTTGGGTGCAGCTGTTTTCTCACCTTCCTTTCCTTTTGCTGCTTCGAGTCAGTTTAACACTTTGTCCTATTCTCAAACAGCAGGAATACAGGAACATAAAGAGGAATGGCCTGTGTTGTTCCCTAGCTCCATGTTCCTTAGAAGGGACTTGGAAATTATTTAACATCATTAAAATTTAGAGTAAAAGTTGTGGCCTAGGGCAGTTCTCTGTATGACCCTAATGACATGAGAGCTTAATGCCACTGAGATAGGTTTTGCAAAGTGCACTGGTGCCTTTAATAATAATAATATTGGTAGAACTTAGTGTTCATTTTGGGGTGGAATAGAATAGAATTAGAATTAGAATTAGAATTAGAATTAGGATAGAATAGAATAGAATAGAATAGAATAGAATAGAATAGAATAGAATAGAATAGAATAGAATAGAATAGAATAGAATAGAATAGAATAGAATAGAATAGAATAGAATAGAATAGAATAGAATAGAATAGAATAGAATAGAATAGAATAGAATAGAATAGATGCCCTTGAAGGGTTCTAGGACATTGTTTTCTTCTGCCATGGGAATGGCACTAAATGCCCTATGCTGAGCTTGTTTCTTTTCCTGCAGGATTATTCCCATGAGCTTGTCTGCATGACTAAAACAGAAAGGATAGTTGTGCCAATCCGGGCCATTGCTGCCCGAGCTATCCTGAACATCCCAGACCAGCTGAACTTCTCGGAGTGTCCAGTCAAGAGCAGCACCAAGAGGACTCTGCTGCTTCGAAACACTGGCAGCCTGGAGGCTCATTACTACATCAGCACCCAGAGGTGAGGCAGCTCCCCTGTCCTTGTGCAAACACCTTTGGGTGATAAAAGGCTTGGGAAAGAGCAACAAAAGGAAGCTGAGCATCAGGGCTGCACTGCAGCTCTGGCTGGAAGTGAGCAGGATGGATGGCATCTGCTCTTGCTTTCAGTGCTCTTAGCAGGATGCAGCCTTTGAGCTTTCTCTGTGCCACATTTCCTGGAGGGTGCTGGAACATGTGAGGAGCTGGCTTGCACCCTCCTGAGCACAAGCAGCTTCTGAAATGGTTCCCACTGTCAGCCAAATAGCCCCATTCTCTGGGAGGCCACAGGCACGTGGCTGCCCAGTGCTCCTCTCATGAGATGCCCTGCTAATGGTGCTTCATTTAGCTGGGGTTGGATCCTTCAGATTGTAAATGGCATCCTCCCTTTGGGTCTTGTTTCCATGTCTCTGTATTGCTCCAATCTGCATTTACACTCTTGCAGAGTTTTGATTGCTGCTTTTCTTAGAGCAGCTTTCATTGAAATGCTGATAAAATGTGCCCTTTATAGGCTAAATCGGGATATTTTCAAGGAAAAATAAACCAAAGAGCCACGCTGCAAATTCAACAGTAATTATTTCTTGGTCTTCAAGGAAAAGTTCCTTCTCACTGTCTGATTCCTAGGCTGTAATCTCACAGGACAGGTAGTGCCCTAACATTTGCATCTCTTGAGATGAGGTTGATAGGCAGCAGGACAAGAGAAATTGCTGAGGCAGTCAGTGTCAAGTTGTGCATGCAGACAGCTCTTAATCCTCTCTGTGGTTTCCCAAACCATTCTCTGATGGGATTGCTGGCAGTGGGATCCTTGGGTCTCATTGCAGAGAGCTGGATGCAGAGTATGGGGGAGGTGAGGTCATTTTATCCCACAGGATCTCCTGAGGTCTGTATCTCCTCAGAAGTGGGTCAGCAGCTGTTTCTGATCCTGTTTTGTCTCTTTTCTGTTGCCTGTGGTTTCTTTGCTCCCTGCTTGCCCAAGGGAGGTGAAGTGACCTGCACTGCAGAAGGAATATCATCCCCAGATGTCCCCTGAGTCCTGATCTCTCTCTTTGTGTTGCAGTCCTTTCTCCGTGGTTCCGGCCATGGGAGCTCTGGGTGCTGGTGACAGCGTGCAGGTGACAGTGGGATTTCACCCACTGACCACTGGTGCCCATTTTGGGTCCATGGTAGTGAGCTACAACACAGGTGAGTGCTGGGCACTGCACGGGGCACAGGACACTTCTCCACCACCACTCCCTGTTGTCCCAGCCCCCTCAATTCCCTCTAGATGTGCCTCCCCTGTTCCAGCTTTACCCCAAAGAAAACTGAGAACCAGTTGGTGTTTAGGGGGCTGATAAAGTGGATCCCCTCTAACAGGACTAAGATTTTTGGGCTCCTGTTTTGCTGAGAGTTGCTGAGTGGAGGAAGGAGGAGCCCTGATTCTCCACTGCCTTGTGGCTATGCCTGGGTGAAGTTTTGTTTTATTCTGGCCAGTGCTGTGTGTGAGGTGTGAGGTCTCCATCAGACTCTCTCCAATGCAGTGTATTTCTTGCACACCTCTGTCCCATAGGCTGCTGCTCCACTGGCTTGTCACAGACCCTTTTACTGTGTTGCCCTCTACACATACATATAGTTTCTGTCTAATAACATTTTCAAATCCTCAAGTACTTTTTGTTGGCAAGTCAAGACAATTTTTTCCTTGTCCCCATTTCCCAGGCCATTCATGCTGTTGCAGACCTCTCACATCTATCTCCCATTTGATTTCTAGACTGAGGAATCCCATTCAGTCTTCATGTAGAAGCTGCTCTGTACTTACTGATCTTTCCTTGGTCCCTTTTTTATTCAATTTGAAATGCTCCAGCTTGGTTTTTGAGATCAGAACAATATCAAATATTTCAAGACTGATGTGGCTGTGTGTTTGGACAGGGAGATGATGATGATGATTTTCATGGTGTTCATTTTGTAGTGGTTTGTCATATTGCAGAGCCAGGCTGGTTGTGTTTCCTCACCTGGGTCCCCTCCTGCTCTGGGCTTCACCCCACTTGTTCCTCTGGGCCTCCTTTTTCTGCTCACATGCCCCCAGGTGTATTTGCTTGTCAGCAACAAAGGATCCAAGGGATCAGGAGAGACAGGAATCTCATGGGATGCCCAGGGAAAACCCCAGGCAAGCCAGGACTGAACAGGGCTCCTCAGCATCACCTGAAGGACTTGGATGCAGAAATCCTGGTGATCTGAGTGGGTCACCTGAGCACACCTGACAAACCTCACTGTACCTTGGGGCCCAATCTCCACAAACACACTCCAAAATCAGCTGTTTTAGGAGGTGCCCAGGACACCCTCACGCTGCACACACAGAGCTGTCAGGATGTTATAAATGTGCTGACCCATAGAACTGCAAATACAGCTAAAAGCTGTGACCCTTTCTTCTGTGACCTGTGATTTGCTCTGTTCCTTGGGCTTTCATCAGCAACTGAGCTGAGCAAAGGCTCCCCTTTGCTTTGTTCCAGGTGAAGAAATGATCCACACAAACCTTCAGGGAGAAGCTGTAGATGTCAGCATCGGGTTGAGGACGTATTCCGTGGAGCTGAAGAAGACTTTCATCACCACATCAAGCCACACAACCATGTTCATCGAGAACAGGAGTAACATCAGAGCCCAGTTCCAGTGGAAGACTTTTCCTACTGAGGAAGATGAGAATGAAGAGAAGAGGAGGTTGGTTTGCAAGATGCATTTCAGTGAGATACATGGCCCAAGACTAAAACTAACGTAGGGCCTCAGGAGGGTGTTGGTGCTTTTGAATGGCTCAGGCCAAGTGAACCATCCCTGGCATCAGGGTGTGTGTCCCTGGGCTTCAGGAGCCCAGCACTTGACATTCCAGTTCCATTTATACCCCAACCAGGGATGGCATTTTGGGAAGGAAAGGTTGATGGCAATGACTAGCTTTCCTCAACTTCTAATTGGGCCTTTGCTTCTCTAATCTTCTTCCTACATGACCTGGCAACATCCTTAAACATTTCCTGAGTTGCCAGCCCCTCTTTCCAAAGGTGATGCACCCTCTTTTTTCCCTTAGTTTGTTCAAAAGCTCCTTTCCCATCCAGGCTGGTTGTCTTCCCTGCCAGCTCATCTTTCAGCACACAGAGACAGTCTGTTCCTGTGCCTTCAAGAATTCTTTCTTGGAATATGTCCATCCTTCCTGGACACGTTTGTTTTTAAGGGCTCTATCCCAAGGTACTTCCCATATCAGTCTCTTGAACAGGCCCAAGTCTGCCCTCCAGAAGTCCAGAGTGGAAGTTTTGTTGATGCCCCTCCTTGTTTCACTGAATATTGAGAACTCTGGTATTTCATCACAGTCACTGGACCCCAGACAGTGGTGGACAGATGAAGTTAATTCAGTTATTAAGGAATCTCCTGGTGATATCCTGGGCCCCAGGGAGGCAGCAGACTTCCTTGTGGAATGGATCCAGTCGATACACAGGCCCTCAGTTCCCCTTAGAAGGGAGTTGCCCACTACCACTACTCTTCTTTTCTTCATCTGTCTGACAAAGTGCAACTGGGGAGACTCTCCAGACAGAATTTTTTCTTTAGTGTCATCTGCCTGACCCTCTGGATCCAGGGCCTCATAACTATTCTGTCAGGGCACCTGGGCAGGTGCTGGGGGTCAGGATGGATCATACTACAGGATTCTACTACCATGCACTGGGATGGGATCCGAAAAGCTCTGGATCATGAAAAGGTCTCTCCAGGAGTTTGCTGTCTCCCTCCTGCACAACAAAGTCCCTTCCCTTCTCAGGGCCTCTGTTTTCATGCATATAAAACCTTGAATACCATTGAAGGGATGCAGTGCCTGAATTCATCCATTTCCTTTGGAAGTGCTCTGGGATGCTCTTGAGGAAGGCAGAGCAGGGAACAGGGCAGGTCCCAAACAGAATAAACAAAGAGTGATGCTGGTACCACAGAGCTGTGACCCAGCTTCATCTCCCCTTCCCAGGGAAGTCCTGCTCCATGATCTTTATCTGCCTCCCCTGAGCATCTCAGTGGTAGGAAAAGCCAGCTGAGGTGGCTGCTGGATTCTCCCTCAGTTTTGGCAGAGGCTTTGAGGCTGGAGGTTCTCTTAAGGGATGCTGGCTTTCCAAAGCTCTCCTGTGTTTGCAAGTGTGCAGTAAAACTACCTGTTGTACCAGTGAACAAGTTATGCTCTGATCCACCTGGGACTCCATGGCTTGGGGTCAGCCCTTGCTGGGGAGCTGCTGCTGCTCCTCCCCAAGTGCTTTGCTCTCCTGCACTTCCACTTCTCTCTGCAAATATCGGGCTTATTGAGCCCTCTGCTGGCTCTGTCTGTCCCTGTGGCTGCAGGCAGTGTTACCTGCTGCGATCACCGAGAGAGGCCTGCGTGGACAACACGACGGAAGAGAGAAGAAGAGCGAAGAAGAAGGGTTCCTGTGAAGATCGCCGCGCCATCCTGAAGAGCAGCGTCCGGGAGAAGATGATGAAGCTGAAAGAAGACCCCATGCTATTCTCCAGTGATGCTTTTTCCCTTGAGCCACTGGTAAGTGATAGCTGAGAGCCTCACTTTCTTCCTCTTCCTCCTCCTCTAACACTCTAACTCGAACTCTTCCTTTTTCCCTTCCCCTTCCTCCTCCTCCTCTTCTGTTTATGCAAGCAAACCCCCACGTTCTCCCATCAACCAGAGCCCTGATTCTGAGGATTGGCATTGTGAGAGGTGATGAATGCCTGGTGTCTGCACAGTGCAAAATCCCTTCTCATCTTGAGTAAACCCTAGAATAATCCCAACCCCTGCTTTCTTTCCAGACAGGTTAAACTAAGATTTTTATTTCCAAGGAAGGGGATCATGTTCTCTTCTTGTCAAGTGCACCAGTGCACAGAGGCAGTTACATCCTGCAGCTGACAGCAGCATGATGTGACCAACAGCTTGTGTCAGAGCAGTGGGAATGTTGTGGAGAGTGGGAGCTGATCAGCTGAACATGAAGAGTTTCCAGTGGTGTATTGAGCTGGGTTTGGAGCGTTTCCTTGGGCTCCTTGTGTTGTTCACTCATCATTGATGCTCTGAATAAAGGCTTGCAGGACTGTGGTTGTAAAGGAGAAATGGGAAGTTTGAAGAGAAATGTTTTGCTGTCTCTTTCTGTTGCAGGAGGGAGAGATCGAGCCAAACAGTTCAGTCCAAATCAAGGTGACCTTTAAACCCCTAAAGGCCCGAGAGTATCGAAGTGTGGCCTACTGCAACATCTCAGGTACAGCTCCTTTCCCCTGCTTCTCTCACCCCCACTGAAGCCATGGTGCAAGCCTGAGCCCTCTGGGCTCCCCTGGAACTGCTGGGAAGAGTCCCTGGGCAGCAGGGCAGTGCTGGCACATCCCACTGCCCCTGCAGCTTCCAGGGAGTCTCCTGTGCAAGGCCAGGGTCAGAATCCTGGGTCTGGGTTACTGATCCCAGAACAACCCAGGCAGTGCAGGGAGAAGTTTTCATGGCACGGCTTTGCCAGCATTTCCTCAAAGGAAAATCAGAGTCAAAGAGCTGCAGAACAGAACAGCTCTAGAGAACAAGCACCAAGCCCCTCTAGAGCACTGACCTCCAGGATGGGTCCATTTGCATGGCTCCATCATCAGGCAGCAGGAGCTGAGTTAGAAATGTGCTCCCTGAGCCTGGATCACCTCCCACTGCCCACACACCACCAGACCAGAGGTGGCTGAGCCCCACTGAGCCCAGGGTCTTTGTAGAGGGACCACCCTTGGCCAGCACCTGCTTCTCTCCCTGTGTGGGAATTGGCACCTTGCAGCTCTCAGTCTGTGCAGATAGAACACAATGCTGAGTGTCAGAAGTTGAGGATTTTGGCAACAAAGTCTTGTGCTACTGGGCCAGGTAGTTTGGCAATTGCTGCCCAGCAATTTGCCAGGTACAATTGCCAAACTCTTGATGAGCTTTGTGCCTTCACTGAATGGATTTGAAAGCTCCTCTAGGTGCATGGGAAGGAAACCATAGAATCATGGTATGTTAGGGATGGAATGGACCTTAAAGATCGTCCAGTCCCAAGACCCCTGCCCTGGGCAGGGACACCTCCCACTAGAGCAGGTAGCTCCAAGCCCCAAGCAGCCTGGCTTTGAACACTTTCAGGGCTGGAACCTCCACAACTCCCCTGGGGAGCCTGCTCCAGTGTCTCACCACCCTCACAGTAAAAAATTTCTTCCTAATAGCTCACCTAAATTTCCCTTCTTTCCACTGATACCCATTACTCCTTGGGCTGTCACTACAGGACACCAGAGATGTTTTAAACTCAGCAAACTGGTGGCTAAAATTGGAAACCAGCCCAAGGAATGGGTTAGAAATTGGAAGTCAGCCCCAAGGGATATCTCCTGAGGGAAGAGAAGGGTCCATATCTTCTCTTGCAGTATCAGGAGCTGGTTTTATCCAGCTCAGAGTCAGGGGCTAGCATTCAGGCAGGCTGGAAAATAGAGTGTAACAGTGGGAATTATTGTACTGAAATGAGCATCTCTCCCCAGGCCGTGGGAGCAGGCTGCCCCTGCACCTCAGAGGGGAAGGCCAAGGACCCGTGGTTGAATTCAGCCGTCAAATGCTGAAACTTGGGAACATTTCTGTCAACACCTCCCACGTCTATGAGGTGAGCAGCAGGGGTTGGGATGGATCCTGATGGCTCCTGAGGCAGCAGCAAGCCTGGTGGACCTGTGGAATTCCTGGCAACATGGGCAGTTGTGGGCAGGGAATATTGGATGTACTGGTCAGATCTGGTGGGGTCAGGAAGGTGTGTCTGCTGTTCATGAAGCCCCAGTCCCTTGGCAATGCCAATTTTTGGCAGCTTTCCTTGGGGATCAGCTCAGAAGCTTCCTGAAAAACAACCCCTTGGCATATGAAACCCAGACTGGGTCAAAAAGCTGCACGTTCAGAGGCTTTTGTGGCAGCACCAGACACAAAGGCACCTTTGCATTGGACTGTTCAGAAGCAGCTGGAACAAACTGGCTGTGTTGAGCTTCAGTACCCTGCAAACAATTCTCAGTTGAGTGTCTCCTGCTTATTCCTGGGAGTCACAGGAAAGCCATCCAGCCTCCTGGCTCACTGCTGGCCCTTGCAAAGGGCTTGGGATTCTTTCCTTTGCTGACCCCTCCCTCACCACACTCCAGCCTTGGTGCATCTCTGACTCTAGAAAAAGAAAAGTGTTCCTGGGAATAAAGCTAAGGATCTTTCTACCTATTTGCCTCCCCCTCAAAATAGTGTCAGGTTTGCAAAAAAAAATAGAGAGCAACTGAAAGAGGGAGAAAATAAGGCACTGCATCATGCCAGACTCTTTCAAAAGCTTGGCTGTGGAAAGGAAAAACACACTGGGTTTTTTTACCAAAAGATGGTGCTGTCTCTATATTTGATGGTGATGCCTCGTTATCAATGTGTTGTTCTCATGATTTGGGAAAAGGTGAATGAGTAGATGGTCCTGTTGGAGCTGTGCTAAGTGGGGCAGTGGCAGCTCTCTGCTGATTGACTACGCAGCTGCCCCACGTTGCTCTCAGGGCCAGCTCTGAATGAGCTTGGTGATGCTGGCCAGAGCTGGACTGCTCTGTGTCCATGGGATAAGCCCAGGGTGACTGTGGTTATGTGCAGTTACTGCTGCTTTGCATGAAAACCCAAAGGCAGAACTTGTCCTGTTGTATTTTTTCACTTCTGCCTTTCAGCAGCACAAAGCATCTTCTGACTTTTCTGGCTGGGAATTGCATCATTAGAAAATAACTGACAAGAAGGGAAGATTCCACATGAATTTCCATTTTGCTTTCTTGCTGCTGCAGGTGAAACTGATGAACCGAGGAGCTATAGATGCTCCCTTCACCTATATCCCTTCAGCCACAAACGTGGGCTGCTGCTTCAAGTTTGCACCCGAGGAGGGCGTCATTGCAGCAGGTGGGATCCGGACGATTCACATCTCCTTCAATGCCACCGTACTGGGGAGCTTTGAGGAACAATTCCAGTTCCGTGTGGCTGCATCTCCTACGCCTGTGACCCTGACAGTCTGGTAAGGACTCTGGGAGCTTGCTGGGCACATCTGTAGCTGTCTCTGGCACATCCCCCACCTCCCTCATTTTGGGGTCGAGCAGAGGAAAGAGGAGTTTCCCGAGGTCTTAATCTCTGCTCTGATCCTGGCACTGCCCCAGTGTAGGGTGCCCGGGGGCTGGAATGACTCCTCCCTGCAGGGATCTCCCTCTGCCTTGGGCCATGGCAGGCAGTGGGATGGAGCAGCTTTGGGCAGTAGCTGCTCTGGGCTGTCCCAGCTGAACACCCAGCAAAGCTCCCAGGGCTTTGGAGATGGGGCAGCCTGGGTGATTCTGCACCAGCAGCAGTGTTTTTAAAAACTTGTGCTCATAATCCATCCCAAATGGGCAGCAGCAGCCTCACCTCACCTGTCATGGCCATGCTGTGGGGGACAAGCTGTGCTCCCAAGTCCTGTGCAGAGAGTGCTCCAGTCCCTCCTTTCCACAGCCAGGAAAGGGCTGGGAGACAGGAACTGTGCAGCAGGAATGTGCCAAGGACATGGGCATCATCCCATGGGCTGGTGCCATTGCAAGAGATAATCCTGGCCCAGCAAAGGGAGAAGGGGTGATAATGGGGGAGGCAGAGCTCAGTCCTCAGTTCCACAGCAGCATGAGGGCTTGTCCCTGCTAGCCTGAGCCATGTGCTGGTAGGATAACGTCGTGCAAGCAGGAAAGCTGATGCTGGCTGCTCTGGAGCTTTGGAGCTAGGCTGCTGCTGTTGGGAGGCACTGGATCAAGGCAGTAAAGAAATGAATGCATCCTGCACTTGATTATACCAGTGAGATAAGGGAGATGGATCAAAAAAGAATAAGAAAATTATGACTTAGCAAGAGGAAAGTGGTGAGTAGGTCTTCCCGTAGTGGAGAAACAATTATGCTGGCTTTGTTTTTGGAGGAAAAGTGCTGCTCTTTTATTTTGGAAATCAAGAGGGAACCTTTCACCATCAATTGATTCTCCTCTGTCTCCCCCCAAACTGGTCCTGGGATATTATTGCATAAGCAGCTTTCTCCTTGGGCAAGGGCAGGTGTCTCTTGTAGAGATGTGTAGAGCAGAGCCAGTGGCAGTCCTGGGAACACAAGAGAAGGCACAGTTCACTGGTCCTTGATTTTTAACCAAAAAGCAGAGTGGGCATTGATTGGTGTCAAGCACAAAATAAACTCGTGAGTGTTGTGCAGCTTCAAGTGCTGATTTCAGTGGATGTTGGTGACTTTTGGAGCCTGTCTGCTGGGTTCAAGGACAGGTGAGGTGGTGTGGTAGATTCAGGACACCCATGTTTGGTTGTTTAAACCATTGCCCTTGGCTGTGCCGGCTGCTGCACTGGTGACAAGCTGGTCCTTTCCTCTAGGATTCATCTGTCCACTGTGCAGAACTGTTGCTGCTCTTTTCAGAGGATGCTTGGGGCTCCCCTGGCTTCATGTCTCTAAACTCTGTCTGTAATGATTGTGTGGGTCAAAATCTCCTGAGAAAGCTCCTCCATGGGAACACCAGTTGGAGCTAAGAAGCAGCAAAGCAGGGAGCCTGTGGCTGGAAAGGCTGGTTACAGAAGTTTGTGGGGACTTTTATGTCCATCACATTACAGATGGGGAAACTGAGGCAATGGAGCCATGTCTGGGTGTGTGTTCAGGGTCCTTCATGGCACCACCAGCACCTGGGGGCTTTTCCTGCCTGCCCTGTGCACAAATCCCCACCAGTGGCTGTTGGCTGACAGCCACTTGGCTTCAGCTGCCTCCTGCCCACACGGACACTGTGCTGAGCACATGGTGCTGTGTTGATTGGAAACCCACGGTGCCCCTGGCACCAGGCTTTATGTCCCCGAGCCACGGCTGCCACAGGCTTTGTGAGTCCCTTTAACCGAGGCATTTCCTCCTGCTCTGTGCTCGTCATCGCAGGGGCTGTGTCACTGGACCTGCTTTACACTTCGACCTCCATGAGCTCCACTTCGGTGACATCTCCTTTGGTGAGTGTTCCCTGGGCTTGGGCACAGCGTGAGGGACCTGTGCGTTCCAAAATGAACCACTTGAACATAAAAACATCCATCACTCGTGTTCTGCCACAGCAGCCTCTTCAGGCTGTGAACTCCAGGGCTGCTGGTGCCTCAGGTAGCATTTTGCCATTGTGAGATCAAACAGAACCAAGGAATAGAAGCTCTGGGCTGTGCCTAAAGTTGTTTTTTCCCCCATCTGTGTTCAAATGACTCTTGGTGAGCAGGCCTGGGAGAAGTCTCCTCCCCACAGAGCTGGCCAGCCAAGCCAGATGTGCACTGCAGAGCAGTGGTGGCTGGTGTCCGGGCTCTGCAGGACATCCCCACCATGTGTGGCTGTATCTCTGCCTTTCCAGCATGGAAAGCAAATCTCAGAGCTAAAGTGGGGTAAACCCTTGCAGGCAGCAATCACAGTGAGCAGCATGGGTGTGATGGCCCCCTTTGTTGGTGAGGTGGGACATGGTTCCTAATCACTGCTCTCGAAGCAAGGCTCAGGTTTGCCTCCAGCTGAATGTGCTCTGAGCTGTCACCTGCTCGGTCTGTTTGGGCCAAACCAAGAGATGCCTTAAGGATGCTGCAGAGAGAAACTGCATTAGGGTGCTTTGCATCACGTTCTAGCTCCTGATTCCATCCTCACTTTCTTTTGCTGTAGCTTCTTCTCAATGACAACTCACTGTTTATACACCTTGCAAACAGAGGGAGCGTTGGCAGACTTAACAGGGAATTTTACAGCTTGAATTTTCAGAGTAAATGCTCGGTCTGGGTGCACAGTCATCAGGGAGAAATAACTGGTGCTGGTTTGGGGCAGGTGAGGGAGCTCTTCCCCATCAGAAAGAGACACTGCCAGTGTTTAGCAGGGCTAAGAGTGGGCATTTTCAAGTTTGAAGTTTGGAATCAGTGTCAAAGGGAACTGAGTGATGATTAATTCCTCATGTAGCTTCTCGGTGAGCTGTAGTTCAGATAGTAAAGAGCTAAACTCCAATCACCCTTTCGTCCTACCAGGGTATTCACACCAGGAGTCATGACACAATTGGTGCCTAAATGGATATTTGTGTCCTTTTCCCAGGCTTTCCCCGCACCATGACCTGTCGCCTCACTAACACCTCCCCGGTGGCCGTGACATTCAAGCTCCGCATGTCGGACGATGGCACGCAGCCTGCTGTCAGTAGCTTGGATCAGATATGCAAGGACAGTGACCCATCCTGGAGGAAGGGAATTCATTTCTATGTGGAGCCAAGGGAGTTTACAATGAATCCCAGCCAAGGGACCATCCTCCCCCAGGGACACCAGGATATCGAGGTATGGGAAGAGTCCAGCCACACACGCTTCAGCACCAGGGCTAAAGCTTCACTGGAGTGTGGGAGGGCTTTAGCTCTGCTGCCAGCTTTGAGGATCATGTGAGTGAGAGATCTGCACTGGCCTGAGGCCTCTGTTAGCTGGGTTACTCAGGATGTTCCTGAAGCAGCACTGTTTTCTTCCCAAAATCATACGCTGGGATCACATACTATATGGTAAACTACTGGAGCCATTCTTGTGTTTTTGAGAGCAGTTTCTTTGACTGCAAGTGGGCAGAGGAAGGATGAGGACAGAATGAGAGATGTCATTGTAGAAAGCAGTTTGCTTTTCTTCTTGGTCTCATGTCTCCTCTCCTGGGGAGCAGAATGATTTGTGTTCATTGCAGGGATCTCCAGTAGAGACAAAAAGCTCTGCAGCCATGAACTGCCCAGCACCTGCTGGGCCACATTTGCCCTCAGCTTCCTACTGTAAAGCTGAACTCATTCTGTCCAAGTCAGCAGATTTCATCTGCATTTGTGTCATTGTAGTCAGATGAAAAATTGACCCCTAATTTGAGTACAGTGGTGTGTAGAGCTTTAGCCTAATGTTTTCATGTAGCTGACCTATGCCCTAATAGCAAGGTGTGTTTAATAAATCTGGGATTGCCAGAAGGCTTTTGTTACTCTCAGAGACTGTGCTCTACACATGGATCAGCAGAATAATGAAATTAAAAAGTCCTCCCTTTCCTTACCATGAAAGAAGAACTGGAGAATAGCACATGTGGGTAATGAGCTTTTATAAGGAAGAATTTAGTGCTCTTCTCTTCCACCAGGTGACCCTGTGCTCCAACACGGTGATGGAATACTACCGGAAAATGCTGGTGGACCTGGTGGGCCTGGAGGGTGTTGGCAAGGAAGTGGCATCACTGATCATCACAGCCAGGTACCTGCACTTCCCTGGCCTCTCCTGGTTTTTGGTGCTTGAGCTGGAACACATTTCCCGAGGGCCTCCTCTCCTTCTTCCTGCAAGAGATGGAGCTGTGCTGGGTTGAGACCCCCCTGCTTTGGTTTGGGACACACCAAGCAGCCTGCTGAGAGTCAGGGTCTGGTTCTGTTCATGAGGGCACGTGACAGTGGGGAAGTGGCTCACAGCCAGAGTGGTGAGGGCAAGATCTTACAAGGGGAAAAGAGCCCTTGATGTGGCAAGTCAGCTCTAGTTTTTCTCCTTTCCTCTGCTTCCCATTTTGAGCTTTAATGTTTTCAGACTTAAACCAAAAGTTGTTCTTGCTGCAGCAGAATTCCATCCTGCCAGTTTCATGACAAGAGGGATGCAGTTCCCTGGTGCTGCTCCCTCTCTCAGGCAGAGCCATGCAGTGAGTGCCTGGGCTGCAGTTTTGTCAAGCAAGTGCAAATGGGGACAGTCAGTGCATGGAGCTGTGGAGTGAAGGACCGAGGGAGCTGTAGGAACTGGGAGGGGGTGATCACCCACTCTGTAGGGCAGGTGGTGTCCCATGCCCTCCAAAGCTGGGGCAAACAGCTGAGTTTTCAGGCAGGGCAACAGCCCCGTGGGAGAGAAGGGAGTCATTTTCACTGAGACCCTGGAGTCGTGTGTTCCTTGAGCCTTAGTGAGCACTGATCCTTGTTGGGAATGCTCCCCCAGAGCTCATGGATCACAGACACTGTTACAGGAGTCCTTGCAAGCCTTCTTGGGTAAAGGAGAGGCTGAGGCAGCTGTGGGACAAAGAAAGTGCTCTGCCTGGGGCACTTGGCAGCCTCTGGGTGCTGCCTCTCAGGGTTTGCCCCTCCTTGACAAGACCTGTTTGAGTGGGAAGGCTTTGAAGGCAATTTATCACTGTAGGGCTGTTAAATGTCTGTTTGACAGTGACAAATGGGTTATCTATCTTTGGGGGTAAATGTTCTCTGTTCTCTCAGTATCTCTGATTCCCTTGGGGTCATCTCTTTGCCCAGATGTCTGGTTCCTGAGCTGCAATTGTACCCCCAAATCATGCGCTGCAATCAGTGCCACCTGAAGGAGCCATACGAGAAGAAGTTCATCATCACCAATAAAACTGACCTTCCTGGCTGCTACGGGCTTATTCCCCAGGTTTGGCATTGCATCCACCTCCTCCTCTCAAATATTATTGAGGAGATTAGTAGGGGAAAAACGGGTTTGGATAAGACCTTGCTGGTTTCTGTTCAGTCTTATTCAGATCTGCTGAGAACAGGATCCTACCTGAATGTAAACTTTAGGAGGCAGTTTAACCTCCTGAGGAAACAGTTTATGTTCTAGTCTTCAGGGTGTTTTCTGGTGGGAGATCTTAGAGGGTTGTGAAAAGCTGCTGCACCCCCAGACACCAACAGCTGTGCTGGCAGCCTCCTTGCAGGACCCCCTGAGAATGCTAAGCCTGCAATTCTTGCATCTTATTTGGGCCTTTTACCTTTGTCCTGGGGATTTTGAAAAACATGTGTAAGTTGCTGTGGCAGTGGATGTTAAGGAGTTTAAAGTTGAATTTGGAGGTCCCTCTGAAGCTGCATTTGATTCTGTCCCTTCCAGAAACGCAAGGAGGACTCTCCTGTGTTGTACTCCAGCCCCAAACCCTGTGGCATTGTCCAGCCTCACAGCACTGCAGAGATTCCGGTTACAATCGAGGTGCAAACATTGGGCGATCATCGCACCAATGTTCTGATCGGCGTGTTTGGGGATGAAAGAAACCCACTGGTGAGTGCAAGGGGAGATGTGTGCCTTTGTGCAACTCCTCCTGGCAGGGTGCAGAGTGTGCAGGGATTCTTCTGGGGCCAATCATTTGTATTTTGAAAGTTTCTCTTACTTTAATCCTTTTTAATTTGGAGGTGAATATGTAATTTCTTATTTTTTTTCCCCCAAAAGCCCAGCATTTCAGCTGGAGAGCGGTTAAATAATAAATAATAACTAACTTGAGTAGAGTTGAGCTGTTTAAGCTTTTTTAGGTTTCCCTGTTGTGGTTTGTTTTGGCTTTTTTAAAAATCTTTCTTTCCTGCTTCTTCCTGGAACAGAGAGCAGAACTCCTGAGCTCTGGAGAGCTGGCAGAAATCTATGGAACTCCAAAGAAGATAGACTTTGGCATGATCCCACCGCTACAGCCGAGCTCACAAACTCTTACCCTCTTCAACAAAGGTCTTGTCCCTGTAGACTTCAGGATAAAGATTGTAAGTACCTGTGGGGCTGTTTTCCAGGGAATTGACTGGTAAGTAGCAGCCATGACTTTTTATGACTGGTTTTTATATGCAAGATTTCCATCTGGCCCATGTGGTGTGAGAGGTGGCAGGATACTCCAATATTCCATCTGAGCGAGGCAAGAGGAACCTGGCTCTGGAGTGGTTTTAGCTGGGGCCCTCGGTGAAATCAGGTGCAGAGATGTTGGAGCAGAAACGAGTCTGGATTGTGTTGACAGGTCCTCCCTTAACTTTATGGAAGGTCTTTAGATGTGTGTGTCACATTTTTGGAGCTCTGAGATCAAGAGAAACCTGTGGTCCTTTGCTCCCCAGAGAGCCTGGATTTCCCTATGGTTTCCCTGTTCCAGCTCCATTTGCTTTGTGCCAAACTGCTGTTTGTAGTGGAGAGCAGGGTGTGAGCTCTGTCCTCAGACTGCAATTGTCACACCTCCTGTGGCTCAAGCCAGTTGGGCTGTGCACACCAAGATGTGTGGGGGTTGTGCACCCCCCCAGCCTGGGATCTTTGTGCTGTTGAAGAGCATCTTTGGGGAGCAGCTGCAGAGAAAGGCTGTTTTAATATGTGGAGCTTGCACAGGGCAGAAGGAGCTGGGGCTGCTCCCCTGGCAGGGGAAGTTTTTCTTCATGCTGTATGTGGTGAACTTGTGGAGCTGCTTCAAACCTGATACTATGGCCTTGTTTTTGTTTGTGGATAAAGCATCAGGCCATGTGGGAGAGTCCAGCCACAGCCTCCTGGGCCAAGGAGGAGGGCTGTGAATTTGAACTTGCTGCTTTTCCAGCTGTTTGGGGGATAAATGCAACCTTCAAGTGAGGGGTTTTTTCCAGGGCAGCTTTCTCTAACTCCACAATGAAATTCTGCTTTCAGCCTTTGCAGGGAGCAGTGCACCTTGGCTGGGTGGGCCTGGCATGTAAATGATGGGTTTCACATGCTCGTAGCAGGGCTGGGCCTGCAGAGCTGTGTCTGTACAGCTGTGCTGGTGCAAGACCTTTCCTCCCTCCTCTGAGCAGCTTCCAGCTCTCTTGCCCAGTCCATGCAGTCCATGAGAAAGCAGATGACAAGAGTTCTTGGGAAGAGTGGGCCATGTGCACAGAGCACACATCATCCAGTTTCCTTTCTGCTTCTTGCTTTTCTGCTCTGCTATAACCATTTCGAGGTGGCTTTTCCAAAGCAGAGGGCACTGGGGCACCTCTCTACAGCTGATGGTCAGTGGGAAGTGAGGGCTTCAGTCCTTCAGGGGATCTTGAGAAGCACTGATGGCCCCTTGGGCAAGAACAGTTTGGTGTTGGAGTTGCAACTGGTATTGCAGTGATATTCTTCAGGATCTCAGCAGTGTCCTCCAGCTGTGTGGTTTCTGGAGTGGGATTTGAGCAGTCCTGGCTTCCTCTGGCCTTAAGCCTTTGTGAGAAGGCAGGAGAGAGAGAAAGCAGCTTTCCTTGGCACACACTCCAGAGCAAGAGTGGGGAAGGAACACTCTCCTGAGGATAAACATCCCTTGGGTTGGGCAGAACTGGGTTCATTAGGTGAGTCTGTTAAAGGAGAGGAAAATACAGGTTGGATGAGCTCTGCTGTTGCCTGAGACTGTAGCTCAAATTTAGGGAAATGAAGCCTTTATGATTTTTATCCTCCCCTCTTTAGTCTGTCCTTTTCTTACATCCCACAAGAGATGAAGGTGTATGGTTTCCATCCTAAATGCATCTTCTGCTTGTCTTACAGACTGATAAACCCCAGTGCTTTGTTCTTGAAACAGAAGAAGGAGTGATCCCCGCTAGGGGTGAGGTTCCTGTGACTGTCACAGCCATCCTGGATGACACTGGGCATTTTGCTGACTCCATCCAGCTCTTCATCAGGAACAGCTTTTGGTTCAGCTTCTTACTGAGGGCTATGGGCACTGGCACCACAATTGTCACAGACAAACCACTGGCCCCAGAGCTCAACTTGGGATACCAATTCAGGTAGGAGATCTCCCCACTCCCACCTCTCCTCCTGTCTCAACAAGGAGCAGTTTTGCTGTAGTCCTTCAGGCAAAATCTTCTTCAGTGTTCCAATCCCTGAGTCCTTCCCTGAAGGCAGAGATTCCTTCAGAAACATGTGGTGGCCAGTTGAGAGTTGTTAGATACCCTGAAAAGCCACTGAAAGGGAAACCAGTTGCTAAATGGCCACTGAATTGTCTTTAGTTGTAATACATTTATGTCCTCACTTGATCAAGCAGTGGTGTCACAGCTGCCCCAGAACAAAAGGTTCCCAAAAGGGCGCCCAGGTGAGGCGGTCCCTCCGTGGGGCTGAGGGACCAAGGGAAGATGGCCTCACACCCTTCCCTTCTGAAATGGCACTTCCCAGGCAAGCAGGGCCTGGGAACAGAGAGACAGGAGGGTACCAACCCCCCCAGGAAGGCAGGAGCCCACGGAGCAGTTCCAGGGCCAGATGGAAACTGCTGGTTTGTGTGGGGCCCGCACTGCCCCTGCCGCTTCCTCCTGCTGTTCCTGGGCCCTGCTGCTGCCCTGCTGTGCCCACGGCCTCGATGGCTTTTTTGCTGCCAGCAGAGTTTGCAAAGTTCACTTCAAAACAGTTTCTAATTGTTCTACAAACGGTAGAACTTCTAAAAGTTCTACAAATGGCTATCAGTGCAAAACCAAAGCTGCTGCCAAGGAGAGAGGCCCTGCTGCCCTGGTTTCCTCTCCTGGAGCAGGCAGATGATTTTTCCCAGCTTGCTGGGATCATGCAGAAGCTGCCTCTGAGCTGCCTTTTAGAAATGCCTGCAATCATACCCCACACACAAGGTCCTCAAGGGCAGCATCTCAAAGATTCACTGACAGTGTCGGGCATAGAATAATGCAAAATACAGTAACAGGACGAACCAGCCCAGAACAAACATTTTGGAGGAAAACACCAGGTCCTGTTAGTCTCACCTTGAAAATGCTACATTAGCATTATAAGCAGATTTCTCTTTGCAATAATGACATCAGAAGGGCAGCTGATCAGACAGTTTCTGGTCCACATTAAGAGCTGGAAATGAAGACAGTCTCCAAGTTATTAACACCTCAGATTGCTCATTGGGAGCAATCTGATGAGCAGGGAAACAGCTGCTCCCACACCATTTTCCATCCTGGCTTCTCTTCTAGCCACCTTCCCAGTACTCATCAGTTCCAAGTAACAAACAGGGGCCACCATTTCCATCGGCTCTTCTGGAGCGTGGAATGCTGGAGGCCACCCAAGAAGAAGGGCCAGAGCGTCTCAGCCCTCAGCAGCCCCAAGTCCGAAGATGATTTGGAGCCCCCCGGTCGTACAAGCGCCGTGTTCGGGCTGGAGCCAGGCTCATGGGAGCTGCAGCCAGGCGAGTCTGTGGACATGGTGCTGCGAGGCTTCTCCCACACCCCACAGGTGAGGTCCCCACCAAGGGCTGAGCCTGGGGAGCCCTCAGATCCCCTCCCCTGGCCTTGTTCCACAGTGCCTTGACATTTGCCTGGGGAAATGAGCAAGGGCCTTCAAGAAACTGGTTTAAGACCGCACGTTTCTGGGGCAGCACCAGTTGCTTTCCTTGCTGGCCACCAGCAGACCAGCTAAGGCTTTATTGGGATTCCACAGCTACCAAAACCCAGTGCTGATCCCAAAGCAGGGCTGGAAGGAAATAATGCTCTTTTGGGGCAAACAGTGTTGCATGCTGAGTCAGCAAAGAAGGGCAGAGAAAGAAGTTACACTTAGACTAGGAGCACAAAAAGAAAGTGAATTAAACAAGTGCCAAGTGGTTTCTCTGGGGTAAGCACAGATAAAACAAAAGCCATGTGAAGGGAGGGAAGTTCTCACAAGTGCCTTTTGTGGGCATTGGGGTGCAGTGTTAGAGACAACTGAGTGCAGAATAAATCAGCTGCATCAGGGCAAGAAAAGGAGGCAGTGCCCACTGTAACTCTGTGGCAGGAACAGGGCCTGTGGTGGGTGCTGAGCCAATGCAGGGCATTTGCTGGTGCCCTGCCACCATCCACTGCTGACAAGTGACTCTTGCATGCAGGAGGTGAGGGATTACATGAAGTGTGAAGCTGTGGTTGGCACAAGCGTGGTGACAAAGAAGATAATAGAGACGATCATTAGCTGCAAGTTCATAGATCCCTCTATAGAAGTATCAGCCAGAAAACTCTCTTTCCGGGTGGAGAAGGTAAGTCTCTGGATTGCATCCTGGCATTTAGCAGCGTGGCTGAGGGGGGTGTGTCCTTGTGTTAAAGCCCCTCTCTGCTCTTCCTGAGGCACTTGGTAAAGTGAGTGAAGATGCTTTTAGAGATGAGACTGGTATTTAACTGCCCCAAAGTAAAACTGCAGTTACAGCTGCACTGCAGTGGGGATCATGGCCACTTCCAGGGAAATGCCAGTTTCTCTGCTCACTCTAAAGGGAGGTTTTTAAGGATCCTCCAAGGCACGATGATGTCTGTACACTGATGCTGTAGGGAAGCTGGGGGGAAGAATGGAAATTTCTGTGAATTCCTCAGGCTAAAGAGGAAAAACCCATCATCTCCTGTGTCTCTTTGCCTTCTCTGCTGTTGGCATGGATGCTTTATGGTATAGCTATAAGGTATAGCTCTGTGCATTTCCCTAGGCCTCACCTGCTTCAAGAGACCCCAAGACATCCTGCAGTGATGATAACACTGAGGCAGAGCAGGTGCCCTTTAGTCTCTGGATCCCAGCTCCAGCATCATCTTTCCCTCTCCTGCAAGTTGTCTGAAAATGAGAAGATGTTTCATGATTTGGTTGCTGTAGTTTCAGGCCTCTCCTTTGGCTCCCAGGCTTCCACTGAAGTACAGAATCCCTGGGACAGGCAGTTCAGATGTAATTAGAAGCCTTTCAGCTCTCCCTGATTCTGCCTGGGTTCTGCTCGATGCCACACACACAAACTGATTCATTGCACACTATGGCACAGCACCTGTTTGATATCAGTACATCCAGAACCAGTTTCCCAAAGTCTCTGGTTTCTCTAAACCATGCAGGAAGCCCAGCACAATGCCCAGACAGGAAGGAAGAGCCTAGGCTGATCACAGCTTTGAGACCACACACACCTTGTCCCTGTAGCAGGGGCTGCAGGACACGTGTTGCAGACTGACTGCTTTTATGAGGCTGCTAGAGCCAATAAGGTTGTAAGAAATGACAGCACGTGAGTGAAGATCATCCAGTGCTGTTCTGCCCAAGAGAGAGACAAAACTGGAGACAAATGGCCTGGATTCACTTTCTGCTTTAGGTCTTGTTCAAGCAGCCACCTCCTCTCCTATTCCCTCATCTGTACATGGGAGTGGTGCCCTGTCCCCCAGAGGATGCTGTGGTTTCTAAACATGACAAGCATCTGCTATAAAGAAACATCTCCTGGAAAAGTAGAAACAAATAGAAAGGATCAATAGAATGTATGCACTTGTGGGGCTGAAAGATGTGAGATGCAAGAGAAGCAGGAGGAGGTCTCTGGCTACTTGAGACTGTTTTTCCTTGTTTCCATAGAAACCCAGTGATGTCCTAACTCTGCAGTACCAGCCTTTGGCTTTAAAAAACACCTGCTCCCTGCCGCTCCACCTCGTGCTGGACGTGGAGCAGCCATTTCTGGTCTGTGATGAGGAGCAGCAGCCCCTCCCAGATGGCCAGGTGAGCAGCCCTGGACTCCTCCAGTGGGGCTGGAAGAGGAGGGATGTGCTGGTGCCTTTCTCTTGGGAGGTCCTTGAGTCAACAAGTTTATTGTGTAGCATCAGCAGTGGGCTGGCCTGGGCTGCATCAGCAGAGCTGCTGAAGGAATCAAAATATTACCTGAATTGAGAAGTTCCATCCTGGCTTTAAGGCACAAGGAGGAGGGAGCAGGCAATTTGGCCAGGGCAAGCCATGCAGTAAAGGTGTCTCCTGGAAAGCATCCCAGCTCTCCAGCAGCCAGCCCCTTGTATTGCTGCTGAGCACAGAAACGTGAGCCTGAGGGAATCCTGGACTGGACTGTGGTGCCTGCAGTCAGACCCTTGCTATAAAGAAGTGAACAATGAACTGAGAAGCCCATGCTGGGGCCACACTTGGAGCATTCACTGTTTCATGCTGTCAGACCTTGGCATGTCATTAATTACTGTTCATCTCCTTGCAGCCTGTGACAGTGGGTGTAGAGGAGACCTGCCATGTCTACATCGCATTTGACCCAGCTTACAAACTGGAGCTTAATAGCTGGCAAGAAAAGAAGATTCTGAAGATAGACATGGTTAGGGACCATCCTAATGTGGAGCATATCGAGCTTTGGGGAGAAGTCCACTTCCCCAATCTCCAAATCCAGCCCAGCAGCCTGGAGTTTGGCTGCATCGTGGCTGGCACGGAAGCAGTGCGCTCTCTGAGGATGAGCAACTGCAGCCCCCTTCCTGTGGAGTACCACTGGTCATTCCAGGCAGACAGCCAGGTGCACAAGTTCAGGTATGTGCACCTTTGCCCTCTCCTCTTCTTCCTGGTGTCCTGTTTGTGCTTTGCAAAGAACAGAGCTGTTTGTCTAGGATCTGACAGACTGCTCTGACTTCTCCTTGTGCAAATAACACTGACCAGCTGTGGTCAGGCTGGATGCTCAGGGAATAGGTTTTCTACCAATTTGGTGCTGTGTACCCCCATAGTGGTTTCCCTTGGGATGGAAAGCTGGGGCCAAAGCTGCTTTCTCAGAGCTCTGTGGCCTGAGGCAATGTCCACCTTGATGAGGGGCTCCTAATCCCAGCTCCCACAGTGCTGCTGGAGGCCCTTTTGGGGGTGCCCTTTTGGCCCCTCTGCTTTGGGATGGGTCCTCTCTGCAGGAGCTGCTCTCTGCTCCTTGCCTTCCTCATTAGAAACACAAGCAGAGTTACCCTGAGCACCTGCTTCAATCTAAAGTGGGGAATGTGACCTGAGTGACCTGGGAGTGTTGGAAAATGCCAACCACCCCCACCTGCACTGTCGGGGAAACATTCCTGATAAATACCTGGTAGAGCTGCAGAGTTTCTGGCGTTGGGCATTGGCAGGGCTGTGCTGGCTCATCACTGGCTGGGTCTGCCCTTGGTGCCTCAAATCTCACTTTTTGCTCTCCTCCTTCTGTGTCTTTTCCTCTCCCACTGTGCTTTTTGCATCCTCACAAGGTGTTAATCCCTGTCCTCTGTAGTTCCTCAATGCAAGCAGTTGCAGCTGCCTGCACCACTGCTACCTCAGTGTCATCCCTGGGCTGGTTTAGAACAGACCTGCTCCAGCCTGGATTGGGAAGGGCTGGATCAAACCATTGCTGAGTTCAACACCCCAGCACCCAGCCAGGGGCTGCATCCTGACCAGGAGCTCCTCATGCAGGTGTCCCTCCCTCCCACTGCAGCTCCCTGCTCACAGTTATGTTATTTTCCAGGTATGAACTTTGCCCACCTCAATTCAGACCCCCACCACCAAAGCTGAAGAGTTCCTGTTTGAATTGCTCAGCATCTCAATGGAGCCACCGCAGTATTAAAAATGTGGAGGAGCCAGACACAGCCCTGAAAGAACCACAGGATCTTGGCCAATCTTCAAGAGCAGAGGTAGATTTTCTTGTACACCGAGTGCTGTGTTGTCTCCCCAGCTTGCCACCACCAAGTCATGCTCATGCTGACCTCCCTTTTTGCTGCCCTGCTGTTTTGTGCCTTGAGAGTGGGCTGGGCAGCGGGGCCTGTGGATGGACATGGGCTGTGTGGGAGGGAGGAGCAGGAGAGTTTTCCTTGGAGAAGCCTGCTCAGATCCTACAGATCTAAGCTCAGCACAGATCTGTGTTGAGTGTGGGATTGTTTTGCCTTGTTCTCTTCACAATGTAAGATGAGGCTTTCATGTGCATCATGATGATAAGACCTCCAGCTTCCTTCCCAGAGCAAGCTGTGATGAGTCCTGATCTCCATGTACCCTCTTCCCAACCCTGCCAGAGCACCTGTTTCCAGGTCTCTGCTTTCACCTGAGGGCTGGTATTGCAGTGGTGGGCCTGAAGCTGTCTTATAAAATGAGACTTTGCAAAGTGTCTCTCTCTTCCTCTCAGCATAGAAAATGGCTTGTTTTTCAGCTGCCAACATATATTCGTGGAAGGCATTACATCCCAGTGGGGCTGGCAGGATTCAGTCACTCCGTGGATGTACCATGGACTCCCCTCAAAGTGGAGAAGGTAAGAGGGAATCTGTCTCCCTTCCACATTTTCAGTGTGGCAAGCAGGGCTGTAGCTCCCAGCCCCACTGGTGGCCCTCAGCATTGCCCACAGAGGGGCCTGGCATCCCTCCAGACCCATCACAAAGTGCTGCTGAAGCAACTGGTTATTGGAGAGGCCGTGCAGGACATGTTGTAGGGAGGCCCAAGGACGCTGTGCAGCACCTGTGGAGGGCATTGCTCCCCCTGGACATCATCAGCTGGTCCGTAGGAAAGTTTTGCAGGAGCTTTTGCTGTAGCACCTTGAAAAAGCAGCATATAAATCAGAGAGAGAGGGGAAAAGCCTCAGGAGTCAGATGAGCTGGGCTGGGGTCCTTTCCTGAGCTCCAAGAGCTCTCACTCTGAGTGTCCCGCTTTTCTAAAAGCAGTCATAAATGCTTTTTAAAGGCAAGTTGTGCATCAGAGAGAATTTCTACTGCCAGGAGACATCCCAGTTCACTTTAATGTAGTGTATTAATGCATTGATCCGTGAGTATGGGAGAAGATTTTCCTCATGGTCCCTCCACTGGTCAGTGGCATGGATACAGGATGAGATCAGGATGATTCTGGCTGTGTTGTTTGAGGAATAGATCCCTCTGGCTACAGCTGCACTTTGCTCCAAGGTGCTCTTCTGCATCCATTTCCATGCTCAGCACCTCAATCTCTGCTGTTCTCCGTGCAGGCTTTCAGTATCCTGCCGCTGTCGGGTGTGCTGCAGCCGGGAGAGAGACAGCAGGTCTCCTTCACCTTCACTGGCCACCTCAACACCATGGCCCATGTCACAGCGCTGTGCCACGTGGAGGGAGGCCCCACCTACGAGGTGAAGCTGAGCGGGGAGGCCTCACGTGTCAGCTACTCCCTGAGCGCCCGGGAGATCAACTGCGGCTCCCAGGTACCACACGGCTCCCCTGGCACAGCTCCTCGCCTTGCTGCCTTCCTGCCCCCCTCGCTCCAGGGCTCCCTTCCCAGCCCCTTTGTTGTCTCTGGGGCTTGGAAGTTCAACCTTTGAGGGACACATCTGGCATCCAAGCTTTCAAATGGCCGTCTCCAACCCTCTCCAAAATGCTGGGAATACCTCTTGTTCAGGGGACTTCACACTGCCTCCTGAGGCACCCCAGGGGGATGCTCTGGACGTCCCTCTGCTGATCCACTCCTAAAGCCTGACCTCCAAGGAGATGCTCTTGTCTAACGCTCTTCTTAATCCATGCAATAATCAAGGGAAGATCTTGGGCTTCCAGTCACTATAGTTGGAGAGACTGTCCCAGAATGATCCCCACTTCACTCTTTTTCAGTTGAAAGCCCACAGCTATTTGCAGCTGCTGGCCCTGTCTGTGTTGCTCTGTGTGACTCCCTTGTTGCCTGTATGCTGCTTGCCAATACTTGCATGCAGGTGCCTTTTCTTTTGGAGTGCCTCAGTGCTGTCTCTGTTTCTCCTGGCTGTTGGTGACCCCTCAGAGGGCCTGTGTCCCCACAGTGAAATGTGTTCATTTATTACTGGCCCTCCCATGGTTGTTGCCACACCTCTGGGTGCTGCCAGAGCTCCCTGGTCCTGTGCAGGTGCCCTGTGCCTGGGGGTTCCCCGGGTTCCCAAGTGCCCCTATCTCCTCTCTGGTCCCTGCTCCCATCATGGGTCTGTTTTCAACCCCAGGAGAGAGGAAGGAGATTCCCAGCAGCAGGCCTGGGTCTGTAACTTCCCGCTCTCTGCCTTCTCTGCAGATGTTTAACGAAGTTCATCACAGCACGGTCATCCTGGCGAACACCAGCAAGATTAAATTCAACTGGGTGCTAGAACCCAGCACTGCAGACCAAGACCTGCCTGGTGTGTTTCTGGTCAAGCCCACCACTGTAAGTAGCACAAGTGACTGACCCCAGCCCTGTCAGGTGGCCCAGGAGAGTGTTAAAGGGGCAAAAGAGGGGGAGGGGGAAAAGGGGGAAAAATGTCAGAGGGGAAAACCCCAACCTCAGCCACGAGATAGAGAGGGCTGTAAGCAATTTCTTCTGGGGGCAGAGAAAGTCAAACAAGTGCTATTGAAAGTCAATAAAGCAAAAGGAACAGTGGTGGGTGCTTGGCTTGGGTGCTTAGCCACAGCCAGAGGCACACCAGTCAACACAACTACATCCATTATAGACCCTGGGTATTGCAACAGCCTAATACAAATTCACAAATGGTTACACATATTCAAATATTTTAACATAGTTCTTCCTCCATCCTGCCTTTTTGGAGCAGGTACAGTTGCCCTAGTCCTGGTCATTTGGTACTTTTTGAAACATTCAACAGGTTTCCATTAACTTCATTGGTTAAATGTTAATATTACAGCAACTCTTCCCCAACACTGGTATCACCACAAAACATTTGCCTTAAAAAAATTCTAAACTTCAGCAAAAATTCTTTGACAAAAGCCAACATTATAAAACACACAGTATTTACTCTAACAATTGCAAAAGCCAACACTATAATGTATTTATCACAAAGGTGATGTGGTCTGATGGTTTCTAGATAGGGAACCTGTCTTCTCAGCCTGTCTGTCCCCTGAGCCATCCCCCATCAAACACTCTGATGTATTCCCTTCCTCCTCTCCCATTCCTGCAGGGCTCCATTGCATGTGGCAGGAAGCAAGTGCTGAGATTCTCTTACATGCCAGGAGTACCAGGAGCCTTTAGCAGGACATACCAGCTTAAAGTGGGTGACCTGGAGCCGGAAAAGATCTGCCTGAAAGGAGAAGCGTCCTTTCCTATGATCAGTGTGAACCTGCCCTGGAACATCAAAGGTGGGCACTGCCTGTGTGCCCCCAGGAAGGGCCCCTCTGGTTTTGTTCCCTACCAAATGCCCATAGGGCAGCTCATGCCCACCTGCACCAAGCCTGGAGGGCTGCAGGACTCCCAGAGCCACTCAAGCCATCTGACTGCTTTGTGAGTCTTGAGCAGAGGATCCCAGGTGGCCTTTGTCCCAGGAACCATCCTGCAGAGCTTGCCAGCACATCTGGCAGGGTCCTGAAGGATGATGGCTGGACTGAAAGGCTTGGGAAAGCTGTAAGAGAGGCTGGCAGGGCTTCTGGCAGGGTTGGATTTGCCTGACATTGCAGGGGATGAGACGTTCCTCTGTGGGGAGGAAGATGGGTGGGAGCGAACATGAGGATTCCGAGAGGAGCAGCAGCATCCACTTTCCATAGATGGCTTGAGGGATTTCTTTCTGGAAGAAAGCAGTGTTTGGGAGGTAGGGACTTCCCAATTTAAGTGGGATTGGCACTTGGCTCACACTTCTCTTGGTGGATGTTTTCTTCCTTCAGGAAATGAGAAATGTGGAAAGCCACTACGGCTTGCAGAACACACGCAGCAATACAGTGAGACCCTGAAAATTCAGATCCCAGCAGCTCAGCCCTTAAAAAGTCCAGATGTGAAGACTGGGAAGCTGAAGCCCTGCATGCTGGAAGGCTCTGACATTGTAGTAAGAACAGCTGCAGCCCCGTTTGGCACATGCCACTGTCTCCATGTCGCCTGAGCCCCTTGCAGCCCACAGCAGCTTCCTGGTGCCCTGATGGCACTTGGGACCTCCCTGCCCACTTAGAACCATGTGTCACCTCAGCATTGTCCCTAGGGCTGCCACTCTGGCCATGGTCTCTTCAGGGGTTGGCTTGCACCAGCTTCCTGGCTACCCCAGGGACAGATCCTGAAGGCCATGCTCAAGGGATGGCATTGATGGTGTTTTGAAGGAGATGCAGGTCATTGCTGGGGAGTTTGTTGGTCCCAACCCAAGGCCTGCCAGATTTACAGACCTGAACAGCAGTTGCCTGATTGTGCCCTGGAACTGTGCTGGCTGTGCTCATCTCCAAGAGCCACCAGCTTGGGCTCGGTTCCCTTTCAAACCAGCTTTTGTCCAAGCTGCCTTGGTCCTGGCTGGGCACAGGCAGGTGTCTGGAGCTCTGGAAGATTCCTGGCTTGTCTGTCTGCCTGGCCAGATCAGCTTTGCTAACAATAGCTGGGCAGGCAGAGATGCTGGAGTTACTTCCCTGGAGATGAGGTCCTGGCTAAGAGAGCAGGAGGTGTCAGACACAGAGCAGCCAGACAGGAGAACCCCACACCCCTCTCAACAAGAGCAGGGTGGGATCCTTTCTCAGATGCAAAGCTCGGGAAAGACCTTTGCTAACCAGACACTGTCTGTCTTCTGTTTCCTCAGGCAAACACTCGGCTGCAGATAAAGATGATCGAGAAGGCTGCTCTGGAGCTGCAGAAAAAGCTCACATCCCATTCCCCAAAGACCGAGTTCCCTGACAAAAAGCTGTGCCAGAGCCTTGTCAAGTGAGTAGGGACTCCCATCCCCATCTCCAGGTGCCCCGTGGGGAACAGCCAGCAATGTCCCCTTCTCCTGAGAGCTCCTTGTTTCTGCAGAGCTGGGAATAGCCTGGACTTCAGAGAGGCTCTTGTCCCGGTGGCTGGGACACGCTGCGTGTGAGCAGCTGAGTGCCCTCCCTTCCCCAGCACCACGCTGAGCTTTGGACTCAGCTCCCCACAGCTGTGGGGTTCTGTCCCTAGAGCTGAGGGGACCCACTGCAGACCTCCAAGCCCTTCCAGACAGCATCAATTCTGTCCCTGCTGACTAGCTCTGAAAGAGACAATTCCCAGCTGATGTCTTGGTTCCAACTAACAGAGCACGCTAAAGAAAAGGAGGAGGGAATTGCACGTGTCAGCAAACCCTTGAAAGCCCAAAATCAGATGCCTTGAATCCTGGTGGGGTGGCAGGGCTTATCTGATTAACTTGGTCTGTCCCTTTGCACCATCATGATGCAGCACAAGCACGGGAGGCTCCAATTCAGGAAGATGCTCTGCAGAACAGATCAGGTGATCTGGTTGCAGAGCAGTGAAGATTTCCTGTGCAGGCAAATCTTATTCCTAGGCCCCAAAGCAATTTCAGGCTCAGGCTGTACCCCAGGCTAAGTAGTTTCATTTAGTCCAGTGGGGGCCCAGTGGACTCACCTCTACTGGCTTTTCATGGCAGAGGAGCTGTGGACAGTTTCCATTTTAAACTAGTTTTATTTCCAGGTACCATTAGTAGCTGATAAAAGCTAGGACCTGCACTCCTCCTGACTTCCCAAAGTCATTGCCAGCTGGTCAGGCCATGGGTTTCATGGGCTTGAGCTGAGTTTTTACAGCAGTGAATAAAGAAATAGCCACTTGATTTGTATCCTCCATCCACTTGGACATGTAGGCAGGCTGTGGTTTAAGGACTGTCCTTACTCCTCCTTGCAGAGTTGAGCTGCCAGAGTATGTCCTGGACATGGGCACTGTCCTGAAGGGTTTCACTGAGAGACGCACCCTGGAGATCACCAACCCTGGGCAGATCCCAGTGTCCTTCTGGGTCGATGCATCTGTCCTGCAGGACACAGGTAAGCAGTGCTGGAGACACTTCCTGTGGGCATGGAGGAGGTGTCTCACACAGATTAGCTGAAGCCACTGAACTTGGGGAGGTTTTTCAGCTTTTTCTTCTCACTGCCCCTGCTGGGAGCTTCAGAGGCAGAATTCTCCAGTCCAGCCATGCCCAGGGACCTGGCCTGCCTACAACTGCCCTGACACTCCAGTGTGGGGGGCAGATGGGCTCATCACCCTGGTCACCTCTCAGCATCTTCTGCCCTTGGCTCCCACGAGCATCAAGTTTCTTTGGGCACTGTGTGGCCTTGTTTTGTGAACCAGTGGGGTCTGCTGTGTTTTGGAAGTGCTTTGTTTGGAGTTCACACTGTCACAGCACTTGTATTCAGCCTTTATTGAGGAAACAGCCTGTGAGATCCTCTGGTGGATCAAAAGAGGCTCCCAAAAGAGGCCTTGAGGCAAGGCTGCACTTCCATCACACAGTGGCTCGCTGTGTCGAGGCGTGTTCAGGTGCACTCTAAGTTTTTGTCCAGGTCACAGCACAGCACGGGGTTTTTCCCAGACCTCTCAGCCAGGACAGCTGTAAGGCTTTAACGTGCTTATGACACATTGCTTGTGTTTCTTGTGTATCTCAGCTGCTTTGTTTTCACCTGTTCAAGGTTTCAGCGTGGACCTGGGCCAGATGAAGAGTCTGCCCCACATGCACACCCTGAGGTTTGATGTGCATTTTGAAAGTGCCCAGCAACCACAGGGTGACGTGGATGTGCTGCTGCCCATACAGGTACCACAGCTCTTGGGGCAAGCAGCAGGCTGGGCACAGCAGCAGATGTCACCTGCACCCTCTGCTGAATTCTCTGTCCTTCTACAGGTAACAAAAGGCCCCACGTCTCACATCCGCCTCCGTGCCACTGTCTTGGAACTGTCGCTCGACCTCTCCCAGAACACACTGCACTTCCCCAATGTCCTCGTTGGGCAGTGCCAGGTTGAGACAGTCCAGCTCTACAACGGGTTCCAAGTGCCCTGCAAATGGTTCATCACTGCCAACAAGCCTGTTACGAAGGTAAAGCACAGGCAGCACCGAACACGTCACTTCTTGGTTGGGTTTTCTTTGTGTCTCCTGCCCTTTCTGCTCCTGTGGCTGCCCGAGCACTTGGGTCTCTGGCGTGTTTGAAGAAGCTTCTGAGGGTCTAGATCAAGGCTGGTTTTCCCAGAACTGTTCCATTAGCTGCTGCTTTGCTTTGCTGCCATCTTCACCCATTCCTCCTCCTCTGAGGACAGTAGTTCCCTTTGCCTGCCCTGTCTACAGGTTTTCCCTCCAGCTCTAGGCTATGGGGCCACACTTGGTTTGGCTGTGGGTGCTCTCAGCCCTGTATCAGTGTCTCAGAGCACTACAGGAACTGAGGCTCTGTCCTCACAGACTGAGGAGACCTCACACCATTGGTTTCTGTGTCCAGAGCAATCAACTCAGATACCTGACACGAGCCCAGGGTCAGAAGCAGCAGGCGCTGGAGGAAGGGCGCTGTCCCTTTGAAGTGACGCCCTCCAAAGGAACCCTTGATGCAGGAGCGTGGCAGAACTTGCAAATCCAGTTTGCACCCAAGGAGGAGGTGAGATTGGCAGCTGTCAGCCCAGGGGGCCTGTCAGGGCTATCTGGAAATGAGGGCCTGCTGCAGAGAGTGTGGTATGAGCTCTGCCTTCACAGGGGGCTTTCTGCAAGCGCCGTGCTCAGCGTGGCTCAGTTCACCCCACAGAGCACTCCTGGGAGATGTGCTCTGAAATGCCCACAGGGAGCTTGCACAGAGAGCATCAGGGCTCTGTGGCTGCCTCTTGGCACAGGGGAGGGATGTGCCCAGCTCCCCTCAGCCTCCCCCTTGCCTGGCCGTGTTTGCAGCTGCGACACTCGGTGCAGAGCAGCTGAGCACTCGCAGAGGATAATCCTGGAATGGCCGCTCTAGGCCCATCCTGCTGCAGAACTGACTGGCAAAACAGCCACCAGACACCTTCCTGAGCATGGCAGGACAGTCACCTGTAGTGGTGTGCTGCCAGCAGTCAGTCCCTGGGGCTCTGGCCTGCCTGCACATTCCCACCCAGCTGGGGATTCAACTTAAAGGATGGAGCATTCCCAAAAGTAGTTTGCCTGTGGCTGCTGGGTCTTGGAAACTGACAGTGTGTACCAGTATGGACACAAGTGCTTCTGTGCCCACAGACAGTCCCAGGGACCTTTTAATTGCTCAAGAGATGTAAACATCTTGTGTCTGGCTTTGATCAGAGCCAAACACTAAGCAGACAAGGTGACCCTTATTTCTGGCCAGCGAGAGCTCATTTGCCTCTCTCCTGGAGCTGGCGTTTGCCTGATGCAGCAGTGCCAGGACTGGGTGTGGACACTGTAACCCCAGGGGCCCTTCTCTTGAGCACTGCACTCCTGCATGACTGGGTGAAAACGCCTGGCACTCCATTGTCCATCCATCTGATACCCAATACCCAGTTACAGTGCACACCAGGACTCATCTCAGTTACTCACACCCAGACACAGGCACTGTAGTCCCTCGCATAAGTGAATATCTGGTTTCTGTTCACCTTGGAGGGACTGATAACACCCTGACCTTGGGGCAAGGGTCGTATTTGGGGTCCTGTCACCTGGGGCTTCATGGACAAGTTTTCTGCACTTTTCTCTTTTCAGAGGTCTTACAAGTATGAACTGAAGCTTAACATTCCTGGGAGCAGCAATCACTTAAGGCTGCACCTCTCGGGGCAAGGTCTGGAGCCGCGGTTGGAGTTCAGTCCCCCAGCACTAAAGATGGGATGGGTGCTGGTGGACAGCGATGGGGTGGAGGCCACAGTGGTGGTGAAGAACCCATGCGAATTCCCCATTGAGTTTTACTGCCTGGATTTGGATGAGCAGTACCTTGAGGAGGAGAAGGTGAGAAGGCAGGTCTGGTCCCCGTGTACATGCTGCCCAAGCTTCACAGCACTCCAATATTGCCAGGCTTGTGTCAGGGAGATGGAGGCAATGCCCAGGGCAAAGCCAGCTCTGCTGATGTGCTGTGGGAGGATTTAAAGAGTTTGTGTTGTTGGGAGGAAGGGAGGAGACAGCAAACCTGAGGTAAACATGATCTGCCCTGGTTGATGCCTGGGACCTTTGCATTGTCCTTGAGATGGGCAGGGGCTGCTTACAGTGGAGGCTCTGTCCCAGCCAGGGCCTGGTATGTGGGTCCATGGTGCCAAGCCCAGCTGGCAGGCTGGGCATGACTTGGGCTGGGAATGTGCTCTGGCAGAAAACTCCACTGGTTCTCAGGGCTTTGCTGGCAGAGTGCAGTCCTGGCTAGTGTGGCTAGTGTGGCTGCAGGCAGTGAGCAGCTCATGGTCATTGTTTGCTTCAGATGAGTCACTTGGGAGGGGTTTCTCTCCCAGTCCTGCTTGTAGCTCTTGCCTCTGCTCTGGAGCCTGCTCACCCCACTGGGCATAACAAAATACTTGTACTTGATGGAAATCAAAAAGCCCATTGCCAAAAGCTCAGTGCCTTCAAAGAAGGGGTTGTGAGGATGAAGGTGACAGATGTATAAACAGGATTTTCTCTTCTCTTTCAGATGTTGAGGCACCTGGGACTGCATCCCCAAGGGCCTCCCCTTCCCCCTGCTGCTGTCCTCTCCAGAGTTGACTGCCCAGAGGAGCAGCTGGGCTCTGCAGAGCATGTGAAGCCCTTCACCATTGTTACACCTGAAGACAATCTGGTGGGTACTGCAGTGGTGCTGGCACTGAAGGTGCCAGGGCAGGGACCAGGCTAGATGGGGGCATGGGGGACAGGTTGGATGGAAAAGGATCATTGTGGAGAGGTAGTGAAGATGTGACGGGGCCCCACATCTGCAGGTCTCCTTTCTGTCAGGGATGGGGCAAAAGAGACAGCTTTGCTGGAGACAGAGCAGTTCTGTAAGAGGGGAAAAATCACTTAAAAACATCAACTTCCTTTGAGGAGAAGATCCTGAGTTAGAAGGGGTGTCCTAGACAAAACAAACACCAGTAAGGAAAACCAAGTTCCTGGGCAGGTGCACTGATTTATTCTCTCTTCCACTGGTTAACGAAGGCCCATTTTTCTTTCCAGGATGGGAATGTCTCAGGGCTCACCCCTCTCTCCCTTTTCTCTCTCCCTTTAGGCCAGGACCCCAGATGAGAAGGGCAGTTCTGCTGAGGGCCAGCCAAAGACAGGTAAAGCAGTGAGCAGAGACAAGTCTCCAAAGGGGAACCAAATATCTACAGAGAGAACAGAAAGTCCCTGGGAATCCTCCAGCACAAGATCCAAAAGTACACTGGAAAGTGCCTCCATCCCCACAGAATTCCTCAGGTGAGCTGCACGGGAGGAGGTGATGCCTCTGCTTCTTGGTCCTCTTGCCAAGCAAGGTCCATCGTCCCCAGCTGCACAGGGACCCTGTGCCAGTGCCCCCACGGGATGGCCAGTGCACCCTCCTTGTTTCATTTGCTCCTCAGCAATGTCTGAAGCCTCCTCTTTAATTGCCAGGCTGAAACGGTACCGGTGGACAGTGCCTGCCCTGGGTGAGGTGGAACTGAAGGTCCACTTCTCCACCAAAAAGCCAGGGAAGTTTGAGCAGACGCTGAGGTTTGAGCTGGTGGGGACAGAGCGGCAGTACGAGCTGCCCTGCAGTGGCACCGGCCTGTACCCCAGCATCAGCCAGAACCCACGGTAAGGCTGGCCCCTGGCAGCCTCCCACACTGCTGCCCCCGAGCTCACAGCCAGGGCTGCTCCTTGGGCATTCTGGCCTGGCCACATGGTGCTGCCTGACGTCAGCCAGCATCTCTTTCTGTGCTGGGAGCTGGGAAGGCAGATGGTCCCTGAGCCACCAGGATGGGTTATGGCTTTCTGACTGCATTTCCTACCTGGAGCATCTCATAGCTCCTCCTTCCCTGCTTTCTCTGCCCAGGCTGGTGTTTCCACAGTGGAGGAAGACCATGAAGGAAGGTGAAATCATCTTCAAGGAATATGTTGAGAGCACCAAGCAATTCCACTTTGGACCGCTGCTGTGTGGGAAATCAAGAGAGTGGTATGTGCTCCCTGCTGGCTGTTGTACTTTTCTGGACACGCTTGGAGACGTGCTGTGCTGGTGGCACGATCCAGGGCAGTCCCTGGCACAGTCCTGGCACACACCTGGGTTTGAAGGAGCACAGATGTGTGAACCTGAGCATACAAGAGGCAAATGAGCCTTGGGGGAGCCGCTCTGCCTGCCTGGTGGCTGCCTTGGCCAGAGCCCCAGGCTGCTGCCAGTCCAAAGGGCACTTGGGGCAACTTTTGTCTGCCTCCACATCTCAGCTTCACCCCTTAAGAAATGTATGGTGGTTTTTGAAGTGCTTTGAGCTCTGCAGTTAGCCTGACTGAGCAATTATTCTGTAGATGGTTTTGTAAACCTGTCATTGATCTGTAATTATTAATAAGATTTTATGGTTGACCTGCCAGTGGGTGTCAGGGGCTATGTACAGCAGGAACTACATTTGCCTGTAATGACATTGCATCATCACTGCTGGATAAAGTCTGCCTGAAAATGTTGTCATTGAAGCTATTGTGCATTTCTACTTTTACTGTCACTTTTTAAAAAATAGTATTTAACATTAAGTTCTTGTCTCCATGGGAGCTCTGGAGGGCTAAATCTATTTTGACAACATAGTTTCAAAAAACAGACAATCTTTAGCCAGCTTTATGGGATGGTCTGGGATTTCTGTTTGCCTCTTTAACCCTTCCACTCCAAAGTCATTTCCACACCTGAGAGAAGGGTCATTTGTTATCTTTTTGCATTCCTCTTGGGAAATGATGCTTTATATTTCTCTCTCAGACTTTGAGCTAACCCATGAAATCCAAAGCAGTTTCATGACTTTTTGGAAAGAGATCAGCTAAACTCTTTTTCCAAAAGCCTTTCTTTACACCCTGCAGGGAAGGCACCCCAAGAAAGAAGTGGAAAGAACCCATGTGCCTGGTGTACTGTTATTTTTCTAGGCACCTTTGAATTTACATTGTATTAAAAGCACTTGAGGTGGCCTGAGCATCACCAGGCTTCTGGGGTGGAGGCACCAAGTACAGGGGAAGGCATCAAAGTCAGGCAAGGATGAGCACATGCCCACGCCCCTGGCTGGGATCCACTTCCCTCACTTGTTTGTTAGAGCAGGCTCTTCCAGCACCGCTTCCTCGGCTGCACACGGTGCTTTCCTCGATGCGTGGCAAAGGCAACAGTCTCCTCTGCAGCCTTTTCCCCTTTTGTGGACAGGTACAAGGCCCAGAACTGTCCTGGCAACTCAGAGAATATAACCATCCTCAACAACTCCCCCATGGACGTAGAGGTCCAGTTCTCCTTTGAGGATGATGAGAAAGCAGAGACCTTCCTTCTGGACCCTCCCAGCATGACCCTGAAACCAAAGAAGAAGCAGGTAGGAGAAGGGCAGGTAGAGCAGGCACCGTAGAAGTGCCCAGGAGCTGCTGCTCCTGCTCACACACAGTGCTCTTTCTGTTTCTTTCCATGGGGCCGGGTCCAGGAGCTGACCATTTGGGCATACCCCACTTCCCCTGGCTTCCTGGAAGACAAACTCATCTGCTGCATTGACAAGAACCCAGAGCCAGTGGTCTTCAGCCTGTGCTGCCATGGGGTGCACGTGAAGCTGGAGGTCAGCCCCCTGGAGCTGTCTTTTGGCAAGCTGCTTCTGCACAGGTCAGTCATCCCACACGCACTCCAAGACTTGTGACAAAGACAGAACGTTTGACTCTGCTTTCCAGGGCTGGGATGGAGCTGCTCCAAGTTGCATTCAGTGGCGAGGCTGGTGTGACCAGCCAGCAGCTGATGCCAAGTGCCTCCTGTCTCTGCAGGACTGACAGCAGGACCTTGGTCCTGAAAAACAACACCCTACTGCCCATGGCCTGGCAGCTCAGTGGGCTGGATGACCTTGTTGAGGACTTCTCACTGTCACAAGATAACGGCACCATTGATCCCCGCTCAGAGATTGAAGTGACAGTGAATTTCAAGGCCCAGCAGATTGGCACCATTGAGAAGAGCCTTCGACTCGAGGTGAGAGGGACTGTGCCCTGCCTGGCACAGTGAGCAGCCACGTGCTCTTAGGGACAGAGTCAGGAAGAGCTGCTCCTGACAGACACAAGGGTGCTGTGACCCCAACTTCTGCCTCTACACAGCGTTTGCCAGAATGTGCAGTGCATCCACATCCCCCCAGATAACCAGACACTGCACCCTGAGCCTGTAGCACAACCACCTTGGCCCTGTGAATGGTTGAAGGTTGTTGTTTGGTTATACAGACTGCAGTGTGATCTCTACATTTCTCCTGGAGCTTGTCCAAACCTCTGGCATCGTGCAACAAACTCTGCCCCTGGCATATTGTTCCCCATGGTTTAGGGGCTGCATTTCAGAGAGGGTGCTTGGTGATTGGAAAGGGTTGTCAATGCCACCTGCTCTGAGACACCTCACACTTCCTGTGGTTGTTCTTACATCCCTGTGCCTCTCAAGGATGCTTTAGCAGCAGCATTCCCTGCTGTAGGAATGCAGAGTTGGGCTGATGGGGTTTATACTGCAGCAGAATCCCACTGGGACAGCCCACGAGATGAACGGGTTAGGAAAGCTTGGGTATCCACCAACACTTGTGAAGCCAGGGAGGCCATAGGGGAAGCAGCCAGCAGAGACAAGGCCTTAGAGGCTGTCTAGCAAAAGAATAATCTGAACAGTGTTTGTTTCTTGCTGCCTCAGGTTTCAGATACAGAAAACATCCTGGGGATTGTTCAGGTTGAAAACATCAAACTGTCTGCAGAGGTGTATGATGTTCTCCTGAGCATGGTCCTGCCTGAAGGTCAGTGGATGTCTCCCAAACAAAGCAGTCCAGGTGCACTGCCTTACCTTGGGTGGTGGGTGACCAAAGCACTTGGGATGGGATGGGATGCAAGGATGGCATGGATACATAAAGCACATACCCTGCAAGCTGCATGGAATAAAGCATTGTCAGGCCACTGGCAGCCTGAAGTCTCTCCCCTCTGAACTTTGAAGTGTGCAGCTTCACGTGCAGGTTGGATTTGGGGGCTTTGAAACAACAGTGAGGTGAACAGGCAGTTGGCAATTCCCACAGGCTCAGCACAGCATGTAAAGTGATTGGATTTGTGCTTGGAAGTGAGGAAATGGAAGCCGAGCTCCTTAGCTACTGAGCCTGCAGATAGTTTGAGTAAGAAGAGAAAGGGCAGACAAGTAGCTGGAAAACCCTTCCAAGAACAGCAACTTGCTGAAAAGGGTTTTGTGCTGGGACCTCCATGTAGCTTGGGACCTGGTGTATTCTGCAGCAGCTCACAAATACCATGTCTGATCTCGCTCTGCACATTATCTGCAGATGAAACCTTGGATTTTGGAACCATCAATGTCCAGGATAATGTGAAGAACATCCTGACTCTAACGAACAAAGGGATGTACAACATCGAGTACAGGTGAGTCCAGCTGCCTGGTGGTGAGCATTTCCCCGGGTTCCCAGGCCTGCACTCTCCCTCTGTCAAAGGTTAGAACCTGTTTCCATGCAGGCTACCTCACGATAAACACAAAACCTGGGCTCTCTAATCTCAGCTATTTTACCAGAGAATTCAGCCACAAACCAGCAGTTCTCCACAGTTCAGCAGGGAACCCAAAGGAGAGCCCCAAGAATTTCAGGCACTGAAATGCTGAGATTCATTGCCTTTCTTTGATGGTCACCTCCTTTCTCCTTCTGAGACTCTGTAAAAGAGTGAATGAAAAATTTCAGTGTCAAGGTTTCTTGCAATAACCTCGTGACCGTCTGTGCTCTCTGTCAGGATCCAGGATTCCCTGAGCAGAGCTGCACTCTCCCTTTTCTTCTTTTTCTGGTCCTATGCAAAGTCCTGGCTGTGCTGGCAGCACCTCTACTTGTAACTGCAGAGATCTCCATTCCTTCCCTTTCTGCACAGATTGATGCTGAAGGGTGCAGGTCCCAGGATGCGAGACTTGGCGTCCCACTTCACTGTCAAGCCTCAGTCGGGCAAGCTGATCGCCTCCCAGCCTGGTGTGAATATTGAGATATTCTTCCACCCCACAAGGGAAATCCTCCTCAAGAACAGCCCCATCCTGTACTGCCAGGTGAGCTGCCTGGGCCAGGCTGTGTTACCACACGGTGTTTTGGGAGCATAAACAGGAGAGGTGTCTAATGGAAGGAGGGCTTTAACTGGAGAATCCTCTCTCCTACGTACACAAACAAAGTCTTCAAAACCATTTGGGAGGCTTCCTAAGGGAGCTGAGAATCTGACTCTGGAGGAGGTGCTTTAACAGGGATGGGTGAACTGATGGAGGCCTGGGGTGGAGGCTGGGGACTGGGGTAGAGGACTGGCTGGCTCTCTTTGCTTTGTTTACCACCCCTTCCTGTGGACACAGGTGATAGATGCCATCTCAGGGGAAGGAGGCCAGACTGTCGCCAGCATCCCAGTGAGGGTGTCGGCAAGAGCTTCCTACAGCAAGTTCAGTATTGAGCCTGCCTCACCCATCAGTTTCGGTGCCATGATGAAGGGCAGCAAGAAGAGCCAGACTGTCGTGCTGGAGAACACAGGCGTGATCAGCTTCAAATTCCGCATCCACCGAGCAACCGAGGATGAATCTCCTTTGGAAAGCAAAAGGTACAGGAAGCCCTGCACCACCCTTCCTGCCTGAGGAGGCACCACCCCACGGCTGGCATGTGGCAGGCAGCCAGGAGACCTGGGCTAGCGCCCATTTGCATCCCTGCCTTGGGGAGAGGGAGCAAAACACGCCTCAGTGTCCCCATGTGTAGTAGGAAGCTGGTGCTAGAGCTGCTCTGTCCAGCAATGGGTGCTGCAGGCTGCTCTCTGGGAACCATCTGGAGCAGGAAGGCTTTCCTCTGTGAGGAGGAAGGCCAGCTTTGGCCTCAGAGAAAGGCAGGGGAGCTGAGCATGACAGATACCTCTGCTTTCTCCTCTCAGTTCAAAGCAAGGGGAGTCTGTTCCATCAGCTAGAAAGCGCTCAGCGGGAAGGAAATCAAGCTTGACACAGGTGGGTGACTCCTGCTCCCCAACAATGCTGCTGCAGGGGATGTGAGAAGATGCTGCTGTGCCCAGGCTGGGGGCTCATCTCCACTGGGTGGGACGTGGTCTGCAGGATGGAGTCCAGGATCTGCTCAGTCCCACTGACAGTCCTGTACTCTGGCTCTGACCTGCAGCTGTGGGGTCAGCAGAGGGGAGCAGGTCCTGTGTGTGGTAGCTGCTGGCCAGCACAGGTCTGTGAACACCACAGAAGCAAAAACATCCCCCCCTGAACTCCCAGTCCACAGAGCTCAGACAACTTTTTTTTTTCTTCTTCTTCCCAGTCCCCTACCTCTGTCCCATCATTTCTCACAGCTGTTTCTGCTCCCCTGTTACCTCTGGAGGCTGAGGATCACAGCTACCACCTTCATTCTTTACACTCCATCTCCTTTCTCTCTGCCACTTGAGACAGGCTTGCAGCTCCTCTTGGCTTGTTGGGCTCAACCTGGAGCTGCCTTTGGGCCATGGAGTCATCTTTCCCTGCCCTGGGACTGGCTGCTTGGGCCCAGCTGGAGGCCAAGGCAGGACATCCTCTTTGCTGGGGTGCTCAAGGCACAGCTATTACCCTTCAGCCTCTCCTGGAACTTCTTCTGCAGGGTCAGCTCAATGTGGGCATGTTCACGGTGTCCCCGTGCTCCGGCTCCATCGCTCCGTGGGGCCAGCAGCAGATCACGGTGGAGTGCCTCGCAGGGCAGGAGGGGACTTGTGAGGAGCAGCTCTACATTGACATCGTGGGCAGAGACCCCAGGGACAATCCCCTCGGCATTCCCTTTACCCTGACTGCCGAGTCCTGCCTGCCAGGTACGTACTGTCCACAGGTTCCCCTGGTCAGACCTGCTGCTGATCAGCACCTAAACTTGCTGCTTGGATAGGGAAGCATGCTAGCCCTGGTGTCCCCCCTTGAAATCCTCAGAGTTTCCAGCCCTCTTAAGTCCACTGGTGGATTCATCCCTCCCAGGCTGAGAGGGATGCATGGAAGGATAGAGGGAAAGCAATGCTCTTTAAGACTGAGGTGGACTGAGCTCCATCCTCATAGCCAGCTCCCCCACCCAAAGCTGGGTTTAGCAGTTACCTGGGCAGAAGGAGCTTACCAAGCCTTCTCAGAGGCCAGCAAGGCCCAGATGAATTCATCAGGGAGGCTTCTCCATGCTCATCCCTCTGGTCTGTCCACAGCATTTGCTGAGGATGCCATGCTAATCTTCGAAGAGTACCCGATCTGCAGCAGCACTGACCTCAGCCACAAGCTGCTCTCTGTGCACGGTGTGGGCCTCTTTGTGAGAGATGACAACAAGTTCATCTTCAACAAGATTCTGGTTGGGCAAGAGGCTGAAGCCCATTTCAACATCTACAACACAACTGCTCTGCCGTGTGACGTGGTCCTCTCCATCAACCCCCTGCCTGGACAGGTAAGAACAGGAGGCCAAGGAGATGGTTGCCCTCTAAGGGCCATGTGAAAGCTGTTTTGTTCTCCAGATGCATTGCTTCCTGTGGCCCACACTAGCTCAGTGTAGGTCAAACTTCAGGGCAGAGCAGCAGAGCCAGGGAACAGTTGTGTTCAATTCTCATGTCTTGGGCAAGCTTTTGGCTCACACCTCTGGGTCTTTGGTGGGAGAAGTGAATCCTTCTGAACCTCTCTTGGAAGCATACTCAGAGAGGGGCTGTTATGAACTGACATGCCAGGGCTCAAAGCAGAGCATTTCCTCAGGCTCCCTGGCTTTTCCTCTCTTTGAAGGCCAGTTCTAGGTTATTTGCAGGGTTTTCCATGCAGTGACCACCTCCCACATATGGCAGGGCAGCTGCCAGCACTCAGAACACACAATGCTTTAGCACAAGGTCAGTGTTCCCTGCTTGAACAACTCATCCTTAAAACAATACCCCCTGAGTTCACAGCCCATGAACACACCTCTAGGAGGGCTGTGAAAATGGGAAGAACTGTCACAATGCAAGATTTTTACCTGGCTGGCTGCTGTTCATAGAAAAGAGAAGCCAGGAGAAAACTGCTTCTTGTAGAAAAGTCTCCATAGCATAACAAGAAAAAACTCTTCTCCTTACAAGAACTGATCAAAGACTATTGTATAGTTGATGCTGCTTTACCATCCCAGGTTTTGTCTCCCAGTGGTCAGCTGGGAAAAGAAAAAGTTGGGTAGGGGGAGAAAAAGTGTTCTGGAGGTTTTATTCTGATGTTTCTTATTCCTGTAGTCCTGTTAGTAAAGTTTCTTTATTCCTTTTAAGTTTTAAACCTGTTTAACCCTTCTCCTTATCTGTATTTCACAACAAAAAATGAGTAAGTGCCCTGGTGATTTTAGCCAGTGCTAAACCCCACCACGTTATTTAGTGCATTGACTGAGAAACTCCAATTAGCAAATCTAAACCACTACAGACATGCTGTTTTCAGTAATGCCTTTATGAATAAAACTGTGTCATGTTGGAAGGTGTTTTCTCCTAACACTGCTCTCTGGCTTCCCCCAAGGAAAAAGGCCCTATCACCGTTTTCAAGTTGCATCCTGTCCAGATGTCCATTCCCGGCTCATCCCACGCTGTTGCTACAGTGACCTTCACCCCACCAGACGAGCAGAACTACGACTGCACTTTTAAGGCTTCCCTTGTCATCCCCAAACGGTAATTGACCCTGAGAAATATTGGGGGAGGCCTCACTGACAGCTGCCTCTCCACTGGGAAGGCACAGACCTCTTGTTAGCTCTAATGCTCTCAGGAGCCTTAGGCAGAGTACTCGGCATGAGATGATTTGGGAGGCAGCAACTGTTAGATAGAGCAGAAAAATGAGGCTGATTTGTCATACAGGTTTAGCCTGGATGAGGAAATAGGAAGACAGGGAAATATTCGGTAGCCAACTGGAAGTTACTGAGATGTGCTACAGCTGAGCTGGGCATTTCCAAGGACAGAAGCTTAGATGGATCAGTTTCTGTGGCAGCAAGTCAGCAGTCACAATTTCCTCTTTGTTTCTGTGAAATTAAGTGATCCTCTGTGATTCCCTGCATTCATGAAGCTATTTCATGTGAGTGATGGGAGCTGGTATGAAAGAGGAGCCCTGTTCCTCTGCACTGGGACCTGTGTACAGTGGCTTGGACCTGCCCTTCCTCAAGCCTTTAGTGGCTGAATTGGAGCAAGAGAAGTCTAATTGCTAATAAGCAATTGCTTTTATATTGTTCTTGGAAGTGATCTTGGTGGATAGTGACAATGATTTCTTTTTGCCTTCTTGCTTTTGTGCTGCTTTCATGCTGTGCTTTTTTTGCTTGTTGCCTATGTCTCATCTCACTGCAGCCAGGGGATTTGCCATATCTCATCTGGTGCCTCATTATGTATCTGCTGTACTGCATGATTTAATTAAGTGCAATTACTTTTAACTGTTACTGTGGAAGGCTCTGGCTCTTTGGAGCAGATTCCTCTTGTGAATGGCCCTGAGTGGATTGGGAAGAGGCTGGTGGGGGGCTGTGTTGTGGGGTACAGGAGCAGCAGGCAGGGAAAACAGTGTGGATTGCCCTTGCTGCTTGGCTTGCCCAGTGAGAAATGGGTTATTGCCAGCTGGAATTGTTTCTGTGCCTCTCCTGCAGCTCTGTGAAAATCAAGCCCCAAACCCTGAGCTTCACCATCAGTGGGAGAGGGCACGAGCCGCAGGTGACAGTCGTGTGCCCAAGAGCTCGCAGCAAGAGAGGAAATGCCGTGCTGCGCTTCCAGAGGCTCCAGCTGGGGGATTTAGAGATGCTCCCCCTGGTCGTCCGTAACAACGGCATCGTACCTGTCAAGGTGAGCACCTGCTCAAGGAATGGTCTGGTTTGGGAATAAGTGCTTGTGGCACAGGGGAAGGGTCCCAAAAACCATGGCAGACCTGGCAAGAGGTGTCACAAATTCTTTTTAAGCAAGGGACTGACATCTGTTCTCCAAGAAGGGAGTTCTTGAAAATTTTCCATCCAGTCTTTCTTCTTTAAGTTGAACACAAGAAAGGTGGTGGAGTATTTTCCCCCCATCTTTCAGGTTTGCTCTCATGGACGTGTGATTTTCCAGTTCCATTAGGTTATATTCCCCAGTTTACTATATTTTAAGCAAACTTAGTTGTGGTTTAATTATATTCTGCTTATTGCTTTCTGTCCTGTTTGGTTCAGTGTTGGTTCAATCCAAATGCCTCTAAACACCCCTTTTTCCCAGCTGGTTTGACTTAACTTTTGTGCTCAGTGCTGTTTGCAGTGGGAGAGGTGCTGGGTTCCTGTGCAGGACCAGCAGCACTGTGGTGTCAGTCCCTGGGCCATCCTGTACTCACACCAGTATCATTGTGCTCTGTGTTCCCTTTTCTCAGTTTATGTTACACCTGGAGGATGAGCATGGAGCATTCTTCTTGAAAGCCAGGCGCTCCACACTGGAGAGATTCCACACTGAAGATGTGGGAGAGGACTCTGTTGGAAATGGTAAATTTGTTAACCATGAAGTGCGATCGTGCCCAGAGGGAAAACGTGTGCCCTGCTCTTGGCTTCTCTGAGCTGCAGCCAGATGTTAGACACACTTTGTTTCCTTGGGCTCTCTGTCCCCCGAGCTTTTCATGGGGACTTTTTGCAGGGTTTCCTCCTAGCAAGTTGTAGGAAGTTCTTGTGTTCTTCTAGACGTGGTGGGCTGGGTTCTGGGGGACTGTCACTGCCTCAGGGGAGCCTCTGAGGTATTTGCAGCATGCAGGAAGGTCCCAGCCTGAACGGACACAGCCCTTGAGCACACAGGCAGCCAGCAGAAGCCAAAAGTGCTCTTTGGCTCAGCTTTCCATGTGGCTGGAGCTGGCTGGAAGCGATGGAATGAGGGCTGGGCATCAACCTGAGGTTAAGCTGCTGAAGTGGTGATGTATCTGGAGATGGCAGTCTGGTGAACATAAGAAGAGGGTCTGGAACCACTGCGGGTAGAACCTGTGCTCAGAAGGCAGCTGGTTTCAACCTTCTGTTCCTCAGATATGGAAATATTTCCTCTGTACAACTGTATCACTTAATTCTGATTTCCATTGCTGTGCAGAGAGCAAGCCCCCAAAGAAGCCTCTCCTGCTTCTGCATCGTGGGCAATCGGCAGAGTTTGATGTCATTTTCGATCCCACCCTGGCTCGACGTGTGGAAGGGAAGATCCGTGTTTTAGTGGGGGACACCTACTCTGACAAGACCCTGATAGAGCTGGTGGGTGAAGGCCACAAGGATGAATTCACCCTCAACTGTCTAGAGGAAGACCCACAGTTGAGGAGTGATAAGAGCAGTTGGAACAAAGACATCATTGATGGTAAGAGAGGAGAGGCTGCCAAGGGGGAACAAGGAAGAAGAAAATATCTGATCATGTGTGTCCTCTCTCTAGCCAGGCCTGGGCTGTCACCCCTGGACATGGAGGCCCGTGGGTGTGGCAGCCATGCATGCAGAGCAGTGTGTGCTGTGCTGCATGGCGCTGGCTCAGGGGTGTGCCAGGGTGTTTCCCTGACAGTGGTGGGATGGGGAACTGCCTGGGGAGCTCCCTGCCAGAGGGAGGAAGGCTTGGAGCAAGGAAGCATTGAACATACAGGAGTCTGTGCATGTGAGGGGGGCAGGGTGGAACTCCCTGCATGCTGAGATCCCTTGCTTTCCTCCTTAACAGCTGTCAGACTGAACCACATCCAGTTTGGGGACTGTCCTGTTGGGAAGCCCTGCCACAGGACCTTCACCATCACCAACCACACCGGCATGACGTTCATGCGCTTCGAGTGGGAGGCAGACGTCCCATTCCAGTTCTGCCCCAGGGTGAGTGGGGGCTGCTCTGCCTTTCCCCATTGCTCAAGCCCTGCCCTGGCGTTCCTGGGAGCTGGCAGGGAGACCTCCCATGCCAGTGCTAGCCCATTCCAGTGCCACATGGGAGATGCAGTCCCTGGCTTGGCTGGGCCAAGGCTGCCAGCCTTGCAGAAAAGGCTTCATGTTATGGGAGGTGGTACCTTCTCTTCATACTTTTGTCTGTCAAACTTCACATAAATCCACACTGAGGTGCAGGTTCCTGGCACAGCTGCTCACCACATCAGTCCCCTTTGCTATCAGTCCTGCCCTTGGCAGTGCTTCCAGTTTGGTCTTGACTCCCTGATTCTCCCTAGGTGGGACATCTCCACCCTGGCTGCACCAAGGCCATCACAGTGACCTTGAAATCAGATGTCCCAGCCACCTTCAGGAGGCACCTTGTGAAATGTAAGGTGACCAAGATCAAATTTGAGCTGCCACCATGGAAGGTTCCAGACTGGGACGACGAAATGTGCGTTGTCTTGTGGAACGACATCACCGGGAAGGACCCAGCAGCCCAATGGCCTGAAAAAGAGAAGGTAAGAAGCAAAATGGCAAAAAAAGCCACCACAGCTTTTCCAAAAAGAACCACCATAACACCATCACTGCTGGCTGAGCAGCTCCTGCTTCCTCTGGACATTGGACAGCCCTGAGGTTCACCAGCAGTGCATTCTAGGGGAGAGGTGGATACACACGACCCTCACACAAGAGGAGAAGCCTTTAGACAAGAGACCATTAGCCACACACTATCAGTCTGTGCCACAAGCACAAGTGCTGCAGCCCATGTTGAATGGGAGACAGTGTTTTACAATTATCTCATTTTATGGTGTTTGAAATCTCTCCATATGATTTGGTGCCCTTTCACCAACAAGGAGTTAAGTCTGCTGCACTCTGTCTCTTCTTTTGAAGTGGAGACAAATACACTTCTGCTGCACCTGCTGGTGAACTCCAAGTTTTGTCTCCATGGATACCAGAGATTTTGGTTGTGGTCTCTGTATTGGGAGGGTTATCTCATCATGGAGTAGCCCAGGCACTGTATGACAGTACGGAGGAGTCTGGAGAAGGATCATGTGTGGAGACTCTTGCTTTTATTGTCATTATTGCCAAACACACTCAGCTTGGGTGAAGGTTCTTTCCAAGTTTCTGGACCATTTGAAGGCCTCTAAACCATCCTCTTTTCTATCAGAACATCTGCAGTTGGAGACTTTCCTAGTGAGATCTTTCACGTCCCAAAATGCCCGTCCCCAGCTGCCAGCAGTGTGGCTGTTGCTCCACAGGTGACATCTGGAGAGCACTTTCTCCTAAGACAAGAAGATGCTTCCTAGAAGTCTTCAGTCATGGGGTTTTCCACCCACAGAGCTCCAGCAGGGGAACTTAACCCTAATTTTGAGACCTGCTGGATTTCTAGGGGACCAGGGAAAAAGTCAGTCCCTCTCCAAGGTTGAAGTACAGGGATTGGAACACTGCTGTAGTCTCCATGGGTGCATTAACAGCTGTGGTAGGACTGCTTTGATCAGTGGGCAGAAACAACTCCTGCAGCACAACAGTCCCAATTCTGTCATCTTTCCAGGGAACTAAAAGTGAATGGTCCTTTCTAGTCCCTCTATGAGGCTGATCTTGGAGGCCAAGAGATTCCCTTCTCAGCCTGACTTTCTGGGCTCTGCTCAGTGATTCTTTTCTCCTCTGTTTGCAGACAGTAGAGACAGTCCCAGAACCAGCTCACACTGTGCTGAAGAAGAGCGGCCAGGAGGCCGAGCTGTACCTCAGTGCCTTGGTTGCCTACGCCCAGTTCAAACTGGACACAGTCGTGGTTCAGCTCAAGGACACCTGGCCCTTCCAGACAAGGACAGCCACGTGAGTGCTGAGGCCAGGCAGGGCCCTGCCAGCGGGAGCTGCCTTTGTGTAACTTTGTGCTGGCCGTGGGTGGGGAGACAAAACTCAGGACTCCAGGTGCTCCAGGTGCTCAGGAGACAAAACAGCCTCGTTTATTATTCAGAGCTCACTGAAATACCCAGTGCAAATCTCCCGGGCTAGACAGCCATTGGCTGAGATCTCTCTCCCTGCCCAACTTCCTGGCCAGGGCTGTGCTCACTTCTCAGCTTGGATGGGGCTGGCCAAGGGTCCCCTGTAACTTATCTGGGAACACGTTCAGGCATGAGCTAGGCCAGCTGAATTGGATTTGTGCTATGGCCAGATTCACTGTGTCCAGTCCAGACCAGCTGTACTGTGACAATGCTGTGACACCTTTGCCCAGGGCTGACCCAGTGCCTGCTTCCCAGAACTCCACTCCAGCCAAAACCAGCACAGGCTTGTTCACATGCATGCAAAGCCAAGCAGGAGAGGCTGGTCAGGAGAGGCTCAATGCTGCCATTTTCTGCTGAGAACAGCCATGGGTTTGCTTTCGCTGCGTGTCACCTGTCCTCATCTGCTCAAGAATAAGTTTGCAGTCAAAGCAAGACCTAAAGAATGTTCAGAGTAAGCCCCTTAGCTTCAATGTCCTGGGCACCATGTTGGCCCTTTCCTCTTAAACTTCCAGACTTTGAAATACTTTTCTGGGCCACCCAGCACAGCAGTCAGAGCATGGCAGGGTTGCCTGGGGAAGAAGATGCTCCTCAGCAGAAAGTGGTAGCAGGAGCCCCTCAGACAATGTTAGTGTACTATTTGCTTTCTATTTATTGGACATTTTTTTTTAATTCCTCCTTCTTGCTTTTCAGTTTCAGGATGCACAACACAGGGAAGGTGGCCCTGGAATACTTCTGGGAGGAAGCTGCACCTGCAGATAGTGAAGCAGTGAGGATGCCATATTCAACCACTCTGATGAGTAAGGGCATTTCACTTGGTAGCTGAGGGCCTGGGGAGAAGACCCTGCCCCTTCACCCCAAAACTTGAATTGCTTTTTCCTCCTTGTCCACACGTCCACTTTCATCAGCACCTTCCCAGCTGCAGCTGGAGAGTTTTGTCCTTTCCCCCTCTGCCTTTCTGCCCCTTTTGTTCTTGCTCTGCCACTTCTGCTCTGCAAAGGAGCTGAGCCAGGCTCTGGGGAGAGCCACGTGCTGGGTCAGGACTGGGAAAGGGGACATCAGGTCATTGCTTTGAGAAGTCTGAGACTGGGGAGAGCAATGGTGTAACGAGTGAGCTGCCCTGCAGCCACTGTCTGTGTGCAGTCCCCCACTCCAGGGCAGCTGCAAAGTCACTGCCTAAAACCAACTCCTGCTTTGGCACAGGAGTGTGTGCTGCAGGCAGAGACCCTGCTCCCAGAAGCTCTGTTCCCTGCTTGGAACTCGGCCAGAGATGCTCCGAGTGCATCCCAGATCTCTTCCACCTATGTGCTGCAGGAGGCAGCGTTGCTGGGAACACAGATTTTGTCTTTGAATGGTGTCCTCTTCCTCTCTGCAGGTCGGCTCAGCTCTGCTCCTGTTGTAAGGCAGCGCAGAAAGCTGGTGCTTCGTTTCCGGAGGGAGCAGGACCATCCTTTTGAGACGCATCCTTCTGAGCTGCGGCGCCTACAGTGGCTTGCCAAGGAGCAGCAAGATTCCGAGCAGGAACAGCTGCAGGATTCCGAGCAGGAACAGCCAGATTCTGAGCAGGAGCAGCTTTCTGAGGAAGAGCAGCTGGATGCCAAGCAGAAGCAGCGTTCCAAGAAGCGGTGCCGCTCCAAGGAACGGAGTCTCTCCCCGCAGCGTGCCACTTCCTCCCTGGAAGTCCTCCCAGATGTCACCCATGACCAGTCACTGTTCTCCATCAACCCCAACTTCGGCACCATCACTCCTGGCCAGAAGAAGACCTTTCATGTGCTGTTCTCCCCAAAGGATGTGGGGAACTTTGAGACCACCATGCAGTGCAGGTGGGAAACATTGACACACTTGCCAACTCACACTTCTGATGGCTGTCACTGAATCACAGGGTGGGACAGGGTGGAAGGGATCACAGGAGGTCATCTGGTCCCACTTCCCTACTCAAGCGGGGTCATCCCAGAGCACGTGGCACAGAGCTGTGTCCAGAGGGCTCTGCAATAATTCCAGTGAGGGACACTCCACACCCTCTCTGGGCAGCCTGTCACCCGCAAAGGGAAGAAGTTCTTCCTCAGGTTCAGGTGGAATTTCCTGTTCAGGTTCTGCCCGTTGTCTCTTGTGCTATTGCTGGGCATCACCAAGCACAGCCTGGTTCATCCCCTAACACCCTCCCTTCAGTCCCTCTGACTGGGATGGGGAGGTGGGCCTGGAGACAAGCAGCCCCAGAGAGGCAGCAGCTCCCACAGGAGCGCAGAAAGATCATCTGGCCTTTGGAGGGAGACACTGGCAAAAGACACTGTATGAAACATTAAGCTCCTGGAGGGTTGCAAGATGTAGAATGAGAGACCCAGGGACCAGCCAGTCCCCAGCTCTGCTTCTTGCACAGAGCTGCTCACTGCTTGCACAGAGGGAGGATGCAACGCTGGGTGCTCTGCAAGGAGACAGAAAAGCGTCTGGCTGGAAATGTTTGTCTGGCTAATACCAGTCCCTTTCTCCCCAGCATTCCTAACCTGGAGCAGACTCACAGGACGGTGCAGGTGGTTCTGAAAGGCAGAGCCCGGGAGTGGAAGCGTTTTGGAAAACCAAAATGCTCTGCCTTAGAGCAGACAGACGAAGGCCAGAGACACAAGAAGCAGCTGCACTGGCAACCAACACCAGAGTGACAGCATCTGTGTCAGCTGGAGCATCCAGCAGGAGCCGGCAACATCTTGTTTCCTACTGCTGATGGTCTCCCACCCTTTACGTGACACCTCTGCAGCTCCCCTTCCCAGCTCCAGTAAACATCATCTTTTAATTAACAAAGTTAACTAAATATTTGTTTGTTAATTTGTTAAATAACTTAAGTTTCAGTTAACTGCTAATAACCAGTTGCTAATAAAATGTTAACTGTTAGCCATGGTGCCAGAGATCTTTCCTTAAACCCCACTACCCCAGTTCAAACCCCCAAGTTAGTACATTTTGAGGTTCCCCCCAGTTCTCCCCAGTCTCCAGTTACTCCGTTCACCCTCTCCTCCCTGGTGTACCCAAAATGGCTCCTGGAGAGCACAACATGGTGGGGACCACATGGCCAGGCCCCTCCCTTGTACTTCTCCTCCCCAAAATCCTTTCCTTCTTCCTACCTCCATCCCCTTCTTCCCTGATGCTCCTCCCCCTGTTATCTCTCCTCCTCCAGTTGTCCCTCCCCTTCCTGTCCCCTCGGACCCCTCCTTCTCCACTTGGGCTCCTCCTCCTGAAAAGGTCCCCACCCCTTCCTTTCATAATATCCCCTCCTCTGACCCCTCCTCTTTCCCCTGCAGCACCGCCAACCCTCTTCTGACTTGCAGTTCCCACGCCCCTCCTTCTGCTTCCCACACCCCGTGAGCCACAAGTGACGAGCCCAGGAACCGGAACCCAGAACAGGAGACCCTTCCTCTTGCCACTCCAATTATGTTCAGTGGTTGTGGGAGTGCGCTTCCAGAATGGGAGCCATTCTCATTTCAAAACAAAAGAGAACTTTGCAAAGCCCAGAAAGAGTTTGGAAAGGGAAGCAAATATTTTAAGGGCCTTTTAAATGCCACCCTCTCCTCCAATCTCTCGGTCCCGTATGACCTCCATGATTTATTTTCGTGCCTCCTTACCCCATCAGAATATCTTGCATGGGAGGGGGCATGGAAGAGGTCATTACAGGCCGTATGTTCTGAGCGATTGCAAAGTTCTGACAGCGCCCTTGATGCCATTGGGAATAAAATAACAACCGACCACTTGAGCGGCGATGGGGAATGGGCACAGGGGAAGGACCAGGCCCGGGTTTTGCCAAGGCCGGTCCTTGAAAAGATCAAAACAGCTGCAGAGAAAAGCGTTCCTCACGTTACCATCCAGAGAACCCCAAGCTAGTTATACAATCATTCTGCAGCAACCTAATGAGGTTTTCCTAGATTTTATTGATAGGTGGTGGGTTCACATGGAAAAACAGGGGGAAGAGCCAGGGCTGCATTCTGCCTTGCTGTTGGAATTAGCAAAGGCAAATGCCAATGATCCATGCAAGTAAATCATTATGGGAATGCCCTTGGATCCTCTACCCACCCTCACCACCATCATCGAGGTGTGATCCAGAAGGCTGCCAGCTTAGGGGCTGACCATCATAGACAGCCAGGAAGGACGGTGGCTCCAGCAGCGGTGGCGGTCCCACCACCACCTGTAACACCATGGGAACCACGGTGCCATCGCTGTGGGCAGCGAGGGCACATCACCCATTTCTGTCCAGTGCCCAGCCCCTGCGGGCCAGGACAAAGGAACTGGAGGGGAGGGGAACTTACAAAAAAAACCAGAAGGGCAGCATGAACCTCCTCTGCGTGTGGATAGAAACAGAGCAGGCTTTGCAGGGGGAGGGGGGCTCAGACAAGACATTTCTAACTGGACTGACTTTCACCAAAGGACAGATAATACCTTCAATAAAGTATGGCAGCCTCAATAGCCACTCCATTTAGCAGCAGGAGAAGACCATCTTTTTAGGTCCTGCCATTGGACTGTGATTGCCGTGGACCTACTGGGCAGAAGATTGACTTTCCCTGACCCAGGCTGTAAGTATTTTGTTACTGGGGACACCAAGCACACACCCACAGAGACTGAAGTCTCTCTGGTCACCCTCAGGGTGATCTGGATGGACCCAGCTCTGGGCCCCTCGAGGAAAACAACATTGAGGGGCTGGAGTGTGTCCAGAGAAGGGCAGTAAGGCTCATGAAAGGTTGAGAAAATGTCCCATGAGGAGTGGCTGAGGGAGCTGGGTTTAGTCAGTCTGGAGGAGGCTCAGGAGGGACCTCACTGCTCTCTCCAACTCCCTGCCAGGGCCATGCAGTGAGGAGGGGCCGGTCTCTTCTGCTGGGCCTGCAGTGAGAACCAGAGGAATTGGCCTCACGCTGAGAGAGGAAATTCAGGTTAGATTTTAGAAAAAAAATTTCACTGTTCAGGTGTTCAGGCCTGGGAATAGGTTGGCCAGGGAGGTGGTGGAGTTGTCATCGCTGGAGGTGTTAAAGAGGCCTCTGCATCTGATATTCGGAAATGGTTTAGTGGTTTAGGGTTTGCAGTGGCAGATGCTGGGCTGACATTGAACTGAGTGGTCTTAAAGATCTCTTCCACCCGTGACGGTTCTACAATTCCAAGAGCTTCCTACCTGGCTGAGGGGAAGGCTCAGGGCTGTCCCGAGTCCGCCGCGCCCTGAGGCGCTCGGGCGGGGCTGCGACTGCGGCGGCTCCTGAGGGGCCGAGCCGGGCGCTGCCCTCAGCACCGCGGGGCCGCCGCTGCCCCTCAAGCCAGCGATCCCATCCCTCAGTCCGGCGATCCCATCCCTCAGCCCGGCGATCCCATCCCTCAGCCCGGCGATCCCATCCCTCAGCCCGGCGATCCCGCCCCTCAGCCCGGCGATCTCACCCCTCAGCCCGGCGATCTCACCCCTCAGCCCGGCGATCCCGCCCCTCAGCCCGGCGATCTCACCCCTCAGCCCGGCGATCCCACCCCTCAGCCCGGCGATCCCATCCCTCAGCCCGGCGATCCCGCCCCTCAGCCCGGCGATCCCGCCCCTCAGCCCGGCGATCCCATCCCTCAGCCCGGCGATCCCGCCCCTCAGCCCGGCGGTCTCACCCCTCAGCCCGGCGATCTCACCCCTCAGCCCGGCGATCCCGCCCCTCAGCCCGGCGATCCCATCCCTCAGCCCGGCGATCTCACCCCTCAGCTCGGCGATCCCGCCCCTCAGCCCGGGGGTCTCAGCCCTCAGCCCGGCGATCCCATCCCTCAGCCCGGCGATCCCATCCCTCAGCCCGGCGGGGCCGCCCCTCAGCCCCGCGATCTCAGCCCGGCGATCTCACCCCTCAGCCCGGCGGTCTCACCCCTCAGCCCGAGGGGCAGCGCTCGGCAGCGGGGACCCGCCTCGCCTCGGGATCTGCCCGGAGCCCCCCGCTCCGCCGGGTCACAGGTACCTAAAGCCTGTGATCCTGACGAGCCTGTGCTGGGGCCGTGGTTGGTGTCTCACGCTTCTGCCATAAGAGCTTCAAGGGGAAGTTCACAAAAGTTTAAAAGCAGAAACCTGGACTAGTTCTAGTTCTGAGTGTAGTTTCAGAGCAGTTGGTGTGTGACAGGACTGGGCCTCAGCATGATGGACCAGCAGTGGTGTTCCCAGTGCCAGGAAGGGCTTGTCCCCTGCTCTTTTTATGGCAGATACTCTGTGTGTCACAGCTTATTCAACTCTCTCTGGCTCCATGCTGGAGCTGATAAAGGTTTCTCTAAAAATGTCAACACTGTCAAAATAAAAATAAATAAAACAAAATAAAAATGTTTCCTTTCAGACTAGCTCTAAGCAGTAATGACTGTTTACATCTGTGTGCCTCAAGATTACCTTTATTCCACGGTTACATGCACACAGACAAAGCTCATCCCTCACCTGAGCTGAAGCAGTTGCAGTGTCACTCATCAAGTGCAGCAGGAAGCTCAGCTTTGGTAAGAAGGCTGACCTTCCCCTTGCTGTGCAGAAGAAATGCTGTGCATTTAGAAATGCAAAAGCAGATTGTAAAGCTGAAGTCCATTAAATACCACAGTCAGGATCATGATTAGGCAAAAGAAGCTGCTCAAATTGCAGAGAGAATTATCACTGCATTTAAGCTGCAGTTAAGTAGAATGCAATAGACATGGGAATCTTGGAGACAAAACAAACCCAAACAGAACAACACAAACATCACTTTTATACTGGTGTCAGTGACTATCCTTAAAGGTGCTTTTTTTTGATACTTCAAATGATACAGAGATGGTGTTTATGTGTTCCAGTAGTCTCAAATAATCATTGTCTTTGACCAATGCTTCTAATTCAGTCAGAATCTCATTCCCAGCACGAGCAGCCTCCCAGAGGCAGAAATGGGCCAGTTTTGAGCTGCCCAGCTGGGCTGACCAAACACCAAAGCATGAGCAGCTCTGCACTCACTGAAGCTGCTCTCAGTGCTGTGGCACAGCCCAAGGCACAGCCCATGCCAGTGTCACTGCCAGCGTCTCTCCACGATCAACGAGGCACGAACAAACCTGAGCTATGGGCACCCTCTGCAGCTTCCCCTCTTCTCACTGCCATCCCAAAGCTTCTCCTTTTGGGTGAGCCATCTCCCCTGTCCTCTGAGAGAGTTAATGGCTGGAATGTCAAAGGCTCAGCTGTGAAATCATGCTTGGAAGGCAAAGCTTTCTCTTTTACACAGTGGAGAATGATGGTTAAAGTAGAGCAGCACCCCAAAGTGACATGCTGACCTGGAATCCCAATCTCCTTGCCTTACATTTGAATTTTCGCTTGTCTACCACACGAGCAAGCTACTGAGCTCTGCAGAAGGGCAAATGGAACAAGAGGGAAGGTTGTTATTATTTTGGGTGGCTTTTTTAATGAGTTGATGATAGCCAAGAATTGATTTCATAATGACTGGGGCAAAGTACTTGTTATGCATTCACAACTCCATTCACAACTCAGCCACCAGCTCCAGTTATCAGATTGTGAATTGTTCTAGCAGAAAGATCAAAAACTCTCAGAAATATTTTTATTTTGACACATTATTGGAGGGGAGGAATTTTTTCCTCACACTGTCACAGACTGGAAGCTTTTTCTTGAATGACTTTGTTGCTAGTTTTAGATGTATTTCCCTTTTCCTTGCAGATAAGAGATGAGGAAAGCGGCTACAACAAAAATCTGTTTTGCATTCCTAAGCATTATGAAGAGGATTTAGAAAGAGTCTTCATTCCTCATGGACTCATCCTGGACAGGTATGAGGGTAAACAGAAAAGAATAGGGACAGTGATGCCAATTTTTGTCCCTCCAAATGAAAAAAGCCTGAGGTCCTGCCCTGTGCAGCCCATGAGAAACGGGGAAACCCTGCAGCCCAAACACTTCTGTCCTAAAGTCTGGTATAAGAGGGGGTTCATGGAGAGGATTCCTCTGCAAGCCCAGTCAAGCTTCCATGTTCCATCAACTGTCTTCAAGCCCACCTATCCTGCAATATTTGTGTTTATGGGTTAAATCTGCTTATGCTGTGCAAATACATAATTTATTTTCCTACGACTTGCTGTGCTCACAATTTGCTAGTTATAAAAACCTAACAGCAAGATCAGAGTCTTTACTTGAACATTGCTTAATAGATGCACAAACAGCTCTGATACACAGAACACTTTCCAGAATTGCCTTTTTTTTCCTTCTTTCTCCCAGGACAGAGCGTTTGGCTCGAGATATCATGCAAGACATGGGAAGTCATCCCATTGTTGCACTCTGTGTCCTTAAAGGAGGCTATAAATTCTTTGCTGATTTGCTGGACCAGATAAAAGCACTGAATCAAAATGGTGATAAATCTGTGCCCGTTACCGTGGATTTTGTCAGAATAAAAAGCTACTGTGTGAGTAACTTTCTTTTCTTTGGAAAATTGACTCTCTCCATAGACTGGCATTCTAAATACTGGTAGTTTGTGTGAGATCCCCACAAAAATTGAGTTTATGTGTACATTCTGTTCAAATTACATACTAAAAAGGAACTGATTTACTGGTCTGCCCCAAAGGGTGGATATTATATATTCACTGGAATAAACATAGCAGAACACTCAACATGACATAGCCAGGGGCAGATCTCAAACTCCTTCCTCTTGCAAGAAGCAAGAGCAGCTCACCTTTCAAACAAATACAGGACAACACTTTGGGGCATGCTTTATGTGACTTCCATCTCTTCTTTCTCCTTCTAGAATGAGTCACCTGCAGAAAAAATCAGTTTTATTGGAGAGGAGCTGTCTACACTAAGTGGGAAGGTATGAATTGGCATCTTCAGCTTTTAAAGGAAAACAACTGTTCCTGTGTATTTTCCAGGAAATCCATCTTTATTAAAGATTTTGATACTGCATACTTCCAGCCTCTTAACATTGATTTAAAATGCTGGGCTTTGAAACAGTGAATAATTCCCACTGATCTCAGTGGAAACTTGGAGTGAACAGCAATGAGTGCTCCCAAAGGTCTATTCCCCATTTTATTCCAGAACCCCCAGAAATGAACCACACTCAGCTGATTCATTCAGTGCCTCTAGAATACAGTGCTGTACACAGAGCAAGATACAGACCTGACACAGGTGCCTTTAGCACCATATTTTAAGCTTTCATAAATACTTACAAAAAGACTCTTCAGTAAGCACCAAAGTCAGTCAGTAGTTCAAGTGACAATCTCCTTTGAAAATCAAGGCAAATTCCTTGTATCTGAGGGTTTTAGTGTGCTTTTCTTGGCTGTATGGTTTGCTGAAAATTGCCATTTAAGTATTTTTTTTTCTTTCCCTTCTTTCCCTATGCAATCTCTTCCAGAATGTGTTAGTAGTAGAGGTAAGTAATGACTGAAGGAGGGGTGGAATGACACAGATTCTTTTCTCCCTTCTTTTCAAATGAATACATATTACATATAAAATAATAATTAATGAAGTTACTGGGCTGCCAGGTTGGTATGCTCTAATTTAATCCACTGACAGTCTGATTTTCCTTTCAAACTTGAAGGATAATTTATTTTTTTTTATCACTTTCAGGATATTATTGAGACTGGTAGAACAATGAAAGCACTGCTTTCAAAAATAAAAGACAAGAAACCAAGGATGGTGAAAGTTGTAAGGTACAAGGATACAGCTGCTAACTAACACATTCAAATCATTTGGGTGAACAGTCATTGTATGCTGACAAGTGCTTGTTTGGCTTGAAGTTTGGGGGGAAGAAAGCAAATGCAGGAAGCAATCCTTACCCAGCTGCTGGAAAATTAAGTGTTTCTTGAACTGGGAAATTTACCTGTGCACTACCATCCTCACTGCTCAAATTAATAAAGAAAGGTTTTATGGCTCTTTCTGTGTAGTCCATAAAGTCTGATGGATTCCCTGTTTCTTACTTTATGTCTGAAGGAAATTGATGTCTTTCCATAAGTTTTCTAACGTTGCCTCAGTTGCCTCAATGCTGGAATGACAACACTCAGAATATCCCTTACTATCCTCAACTCTAGAAGTTTCCAGAATCTGAGAGTCTGTCAGCACTTGGAAGATGACTTCAAGCAGCATTCTAGATCTGCTTTTAGTAGGTCTCTAAAAGGAAATTTTGTGGACTATCCCTGTGTCTGTCAAGTAATCACAGTGCTTTATAAAAACAGTTGCTTTATGCGCCAGTTATTCAGACAGGCCTTCTAGGGACTGTGCAGGAGGTTCTCAGTTTCTTCTGAAGTGCACAGGCAAACCAAGAATAGATAAGATTTTGCAGAAGAAATGTCCTTTTCTCCCTCCCTCCCCACTAAAATCATTCCCAGCCACTTGGACATGCTTCCCCCTCTGTGCTATTCCAGTGTCCTGAGGCATTGCTACGTGGAAGGGCAATGACCTGAGACACAGGATTGGAGGGAACTGAATACAAACCAGAGCCACTTGGACATAAAGAATGAACCTAGATCAGAGCCTTTGCTTCTCCCTCCACAACAAGGCTGAACACCACTTCTTTCTGTGAAATAATCTCACTGTCTTGATTTAATTGCATGATTTTAGAAGCTTATGGGGAGGTGTGGCAGAAGGGAAGTCTGCAGCTTAGACATATTTTAAAAACCAACCTGCTCTGCTCTGCCTTACAGCCTGCTCGTCAAAAGGACATGTCAGAGTCCAGGTTACAGACCAGACTGTAAGTACCATGTTTTTCTAGTATTTTCCAAAACACAGTCTTACAATTTCCCTTCAGGCAGCACATCTGACAACTGCACAGAAGTTTCATGAAGGCCAAGAGAAATGGTGAGAAACTCCATAAAAACTTGTGAACAAATGTCCAGCTACGGCATCCTGAGGCCTCATGACCACCTTCTGTTTTTCCCCTGGCTGGCCTCAGTGCAGGTTTAGCTATTTGATATATAAATTTAACTATTTAGATAGCAGAAATGAATCAAACCTTAACTGTGTGTTGCTTTGCTTTGGCCCTGGAGGACATTTGTTTTGACTCTGCATTATTAAACTTGCCTTGTTTCCAAACTGAAAAGTCCTACTGAATCACGGTTCATCTACTTTCACTCAAGTAAAATCTCATTCCTTGTCTCTTCTCCCAGGACTAACTCATAACCACGTTTTAAACAATTATTTTGTTAATAAACATAACTCTCTTAACACCTTAATTATATTACTGACTGATGGGAATGGTTTAGATTCTAACCTCTGTCATCAATTTATAGCTCAGATTCTTAAGGAAGCACCCTGAAAGAGATGATGCCTATTACCCTTAGCTCAAGTATGTGTTGAATACAAACTCTGCATTTAAAAGCTACTTCCACCACTGAAGTATAAAAAGATCTGTATTTTCTTACAGATACAGGCTTTGAAATCCCAGATCAATTTGTGGTTGGATATGCTCTTGACTACAATGAATACTTCAGAGATCTAAATGTAAGTACATGCACATTCCTCCACTGCCAAGTATCAGGTACCCAGCAAGAAGATTTGCTTCTACTCAGAGCTTCTCAACAATTAAAAAACCTTCAACTCCAGCTAGAAACTTCCAATAAAGGAGCAAAACCATTTTTAAGGTGTCGAGTTGGTAATGCAATGTAGGTGCATGAGAAATGTTTGTGCTTCACCTTTTTATAATTCTACTCCACAAGTCTCATGGCTCAGCCGTGCTGCAGAACATTCTGAACCCCCAGGATGGTGAGCAGCACACAATCTGTGACCCCATCTGAAAATAACTTGTAATTTGACTTTAATTGGATATTTGGCTGACTTAGTTCAACCCTGTGTTACTCTTCAGCCACCAGGTCTTTAAAGCAGCCCTGCAGGGACTCTGGGTGAAGGTTTTCCATCCACTTAGGGATAACATGTCTTATATCTTACATGTCTGTAAGAAGTCTTCCCTTATTCCATTACAGCTTCTTCAGGCTGCACAGAGTAGTAGCCTTGGAAACATCATAAACTGATTGGGTTGATCATTTTTACCTCCTTTGTTTTCAAAAGTACTTCCTTTATTCTGTTTAACTCAGAAAGTTTTTTACTTCAAAGCCTTTTTCCTAAGACAAAGCAGTCCTGCTGAAGACACAAACAGTCTGTGCTATTGCTCAGCAGCATTAAGGAGCATGCAGTAATTTAACAAACCTAAGTTCTTTAGAATATATAAACCTATATATTACAAATAAACTTGCAAAGAATACTAAGAGTTGGAGTTTACTGCAAGTAGGAAACTTCCAACTATTACGGTTCTAGTGTGTTTTTAGTGCAGTGCTGGGAATACAGCTGAAAATCAATCTTACACTTCATTCCAAGATAGAGATTGATAAATATTGTACTTTTTATTTTTTCTTTTTTTTTTTTTTCTTTTAGCACATCTGTATTTTGAAAGAGAACGCCAAAGAGAAATACAGGATGTGATAATCTCAGTCTTCTGGAGCACTGATTTCTGGCTGCTGATTAGGTGATATAAAGCATCCCATCGGGAAATTCCTTTTGCTACTTGCGTGTCCCGGAGCAGCAGGAGAAGCTCCCCGTTAGTGGCAGGAGCTGCAGCTCGCTCATTGCCCGTGTGCTGCGCGCTGAACACGAGCTCTGGAGACGCTGGGATTTTTCCTGCTGGAAGCAGCAGCAGCAGCAGCAGGAGCTGGGTGCGGGGCTGTGGCCATAGCGAGAAACGTGCCCGGCTCGTTCCGGGCCCCGCAGCGGATTCCTTCGGCTCCCGGCGGGGCCCGAGGGAGCTCGGAGGGCGGAACAGGCCCCGAGCGGAGGCCGAGATGGAAGCCAGGGGCACGGGCAGGGCTCGGGGTTACCTGGGAACCGCGGCCGCAGCGCCCGCGGCGCTGCTGTTCCAGCTTCAGTTGCGTGGAGACCGCGATCCTCGGTGGGTGTGCGCAGCCTGGCCACGGGCACACGGCTCCACTGGGCCATTCGCCAGGGGAATTGTTCACAGGGAATGGGGCTGTGCGGGGCAATTCCTGCTGCTTTGCTCTCACAGCGAGTCCCGAGTTCGCGGTGCTTTGCTTTCTGCCAGGGAGTCCCCAATTCGCGGTGCTTTGGTCTCACAGGGAGTCCCGAATTTTGTTTGAAGTTAAAGATTGACTAAAGTTGTACTTTTGGGTTTTGTCACAGCTCTGCCATGAATTGGGTTGTGGGTTTTCAGATCTGTTGTGTTCCTTTGCATCCCCTGCACTCATCTGGTCCAAGGCCTCAGGCACGGCTCTGGGGGCTCGCTGCAGGTCTTGGCTGGGTTGTGACACCCCCTCAGCTGCTCCTCATGGCAATGTCCCCTGGATGTGGCCTTCTTGTGGGGGGAGGTTTTAGAGCTGAGCCACTTTGTGGGAGGGAGGATGGGTGTCCACTGCCTCTTACATTGGGGATGTGGCACAGCCACAAAATTTCCTCCTTGCCCCTCTGTTGATGGGAGGTTTGTGTGCAAACCTGGCCTCAGCAGATGAGTCTGTGCCTGTGACTTCCCCACCCTGAAGCCAGACAGAGCTGATTCTCAGGACAGCTGCTGCCTTTGGCTTTGGTGTGGATCCATTTTTCTCCCTCAGTGTTGATTACTTCTGCCCAGACCTGAGATGATAGGACAATAGTGCCACCTTTATTTTCTCTCAAGTTCCCTTAGGTGGCTTAACTCACAGTCCAAAGTTCCAGTCAGCAGGCATTTTCAGGGAAGGGTGGGCTTTGTTGGGCACAGGGCAAAAAATCCTTTAGAACAAGATTTAAGCCATTAGCCATAAAGCCAAGACAGTGGGATAACTTAATGAAGTTTAATTCTTGAGGTTTTAAAACATGTTCTTGATTGGGAATGACTTTATATGCAATTTAGAATTGTTATTATAGTCATTAAAATTTTACTAACTTGATCCTGGATACTTAAGAAGTGTCTATTTCTTTTTATCCTTAATTCTAGAAACACTTGTGTATAAATGTACTTTTTTGATAAGTGTGTTCATACTGTTCTGTCCTTAATTGTTTTCTTAGGGAAAAATAGTATCAATTACAAAAGTGAAAGGAAAGAAGGAAAATATGGACATGGACTGTTGTTGCAATTTTACAGTGATAGTTCTGTGGTCATAGGTATCTGCTGATAGGAAGAAATTCAGAGTTAAACCTTACATTACAATTTATCAAATACTAACAGTTTGGATGAAAGAAAACTTAGATGAGCAGGGAAGCTGTTCCCCAAGGACTATATCCTCAGTGATACTATGAGCCAGCAACCCCCGTAGCTTTCAGCATCTCTCATCATTCCAGTCTCTCACACATCCTGTGAGGAGCAGCTGAGAGAGCAAGGGGTGTTTAGCCTAAAGAAAAAGAGGTCCATTCTAGCTATTTTAAAATAATATCAATATTTAAAATAATAATAATAATAATAATAATAATAGTAGTAGTATATTGAATCTAATAATATTAAAGCTACAGCTTTTACAGTCTGTTCTAACTATTATTAATGTTATTCAGACTTTTAGCTCCAGGTTTCAGTGTGATTCATTTTTGAATTGCACAACATAGCCATATAGTTCAACTAGAGGCCTAACAATTCTGGCTACTTACACCAAACAAGCACTTGGCTACTTTTAAATACTATAAATTTTTTAGCACCAGTATATCTCTTGAGTCTGCTGTGAATTGGATTCTGGATTTTCAGAGTTCCATTCTTGCTCCTTGCAGTTTTCTTGAGGCATTGTTGATCTTCTGCGACTTCCTCCTTTCAAGATGCCTTCTGGATTTCCAGAAAAGACGACGACACCTCCTGAGCTTTTGCTCAGGGCAAGACTGAAGTCTTTCAGTGTAAGTAGCCTCTGGGGCTGTGTTAAGGCTGGAAATGGCCCTGGTGTCCCTCCTCTCCCTGCCCCTGCTGTTGTCCAGCAGCACTGTGAGGCTGCAGAGCCCTCCCCAGCTCTCTGTGCCGTGCTCCTGTTGCTGGGGGCTGTCCTGGTGCACTTGGGAACACCGTGTGTTGCTCCAGGGACACTCCAGTGTCTTCCCTGGCTGTGCCACCGGGGCCAGGTGAAACCAATGTCCAGCTGGAGCCCTGAGCAGGCGCTTCTCTCCCTGCCCTTTGTCACAGCAATTCCTTCTGTCAGGCTGGGCACTCCCCTGTGCTGCTCTCACAAACCTGCCCTTGAGCACCTGGGCAGCTCCAGCTCTGCCCAAAGCCTGGAGAGACACGGCTGGTGCCAGCAGCAGAGGTTCCAGAGCAGCTGTTCTCTCTCATCTCCTGCGTGGGGCACAGATCCAGCCCTGCACACAGCACTGGAGTCAGGGCCACAAAGGTCCCTTGGCTGTCTGCAGCTCACTTGACTGAAGATGCCCTGCTGCTGAGGCTCTGTCAAGGAGATCCCTCTGTTTTCTTCTGTGGAGGGCTGTGGGAGCCCAGACAGGGGAAGCAAATGCTAATTAACAGAGAGAACTAAAACCTGGACACTTTCCTGTGCCCCTCACTCTTGGTACCACTTTGCTTTCTTGCATCCCCTGGACTCACCCAGCAGCGCTATCTCCTCGCTGTGAGCTTTGAGTGTTGTGCAGGGATGGAGTCAGGGAGTTCTGACAGCTCCTCCCCACTCTCTGAAAAGATCACTGCCTCAATCCAGTGAAACTAAAGAGGAAACAAATGCCCAGAGAGCAGAAATCCCCAAACGTGTCCCATCAAATCATGGGGAAGCTGAGGGACACAGCCATGTGGTTGGAGTATGTGTATTCTGCTCTATTATTAATTTACTGATGCTAAGTATTTCAACAAGTAACTTAGAGAGCTTCCAGGACTGTCCTAGATGATGTGATCACAAATTAAGTCACCAGTGCCACTTGTTCAAGAAAAGCCTTTCTGAACAAGCACATCTCTGATGCTTTTGCTGGGTTTTTTTTTTGCCTTTCAGCTGCTTCCCTCTAGATTCCCGAGAGAGAAGCTCAACAGGAATGAGGCCAGTGCTGGGGAGAGTAGTCTGCCCAGAATTGGCCCATTTCTACCCACGAGTGAGACTGGTCAGAAGGTAGCCTTTTCCTGCTCTTTTCCTTTCTGTCTGATGCAAAATTTGAAGAGGGTGTGTGCTTGTGACAGGCTCGCCTCCAGCAAAATACCTCAGTGTCCAGGTGCTGTTGTCATTGCAAACTGCTGGTAGTGGTGGACTTGGAGTCCTGATCTGCACCAAGCCAACAAAAATAACTTCTGCTGAAACTGCTGGGGTTTGCTGGAGTGGAGCTGCCATTGCTGAAACAATGGGGGGAAGGCTGGGGACACAAAGGCACAAATTTGCCATTTGCCATTCTCCTGCTGAAATAGCCGCCTCTTGCTTTGCTGTGGTCACCATCAAATGCTTGGGGTCAGAGGATTCCATCCACAGTGGCAGTGCTGGCCTTTGAAGGCCAAGGACCTGCAGGAATTACTGCAGATTTAACAAAAGTAATTGCATTAATGCTTTGGGTTGGAACAATGTGTTGGGAGCCTGAGAGATTCTGCAGGCTGCCAGGTGCACAGGGGACTCCCCCTGGTCAGGGGGGAATGGATGTGCTTTCTCTGGATCAGTGCCTACTTAGAGGTGTGTTTAAAGCTGCTTTTCCTGCAGGACTGGCTGGGTATATTGCACAATCCAGATGTGGTAGGTGGCCGAGGCGGGTGTTGAGCAGGAAATGGGCAGCAAGAGACAGTAACAAAGTGGTGAAGGATTGCCCTGGAGAGGGAGGTCAGGAACAGCTCAGAGAAGGGCACAACTAAGGGACAGTGAGCTGCAGCCACTCCCTTCAGCAGTGCAGTCCCACAGGAGAGCTGCTGGTGTGTCTGGAGTGACAGCAGTGTGGCTGGAGAAGGCAGACAACAGGGGAGAGTTTTCTCAAAGCAATGTCTCTGCTCCAGAAGCATTTGCTGCTGTTGTGTCATTTCAGACATGCCTCTAGAATGGTATCAAATAAGATAGCAATAATAGACTACAAGAAAGCACCCATTTAAAGCTCATGGAAAAAGGAGATACTAACTCTAGTCTTACCCAAGTTACTGAGAAAAGAACTGACCCTTATCCTCATTCAGCACTCACCTCATTTGTCTTTTTCCTAATTTCTGTGTTATTTTATTTTTGCCTTTACCTCTGTTAGGAACACACTAACTTTTAAATACAATTAAAGGGGACAAAGTTGTTGAAGCAAAAGAAAACTGTTCATTAGTGACAATTCAGCTGAACTGGGTGTCTCCCTGCATGAGAGCTGAGCACACACACACCCTCCACCAAAATGGCTTTTTTTATACCCCTTATACCCTTTTATATGGCTTCTTTTATACCCCTTATACCCTTTTATATGGCTCCTTTTATACCCTGCTCTGTGTGGCCCAGCAGCTCTTGAGCAGCTCAGAGCAGAGGTGGCTGAGCTACTGTTTCCCCAGTGTGGCCTGGGCAGACGTGCTCACCCAGAGTCTGTCCTTCACTGGGGATCAGAGTAAGAGTCTCCTTCATGAACATTCCTCCCAGCAGCTGAACCTCTCCCTGCTCTCTCTTGTCTCTCCAGTTGTTGCCAGTTCTCCCGAAACAGAGCTTGTTTCGTGTTTCCCCACCAGAGCTGGTGTTTCAGAACTTCGTGGCTCATGAAGTCTCTGAAATGGAACTGTCTCTCACAAATGAGAGCAAGGTAAGTGCTGGGGCCTGGAGCTTTAACGCCGTGCTGGAAGAGGGGAGTGGTGTAATTCCCATGGTGTACAGCAAAGCAAGTTACCTGCTGCAGCACATCCAGAAGAAAATGTCTCAGCACCTTTGTTGTGCAGGATGGTGGAAATCTTGCTGTGCTGGGAATTCTCCCCTGAGTTTGGCTGTGCATTGATGGTATCTATCCCAAAGGATTTGCTTTCTCTTGAAAGCTCTGGATTGATAGGAATGTTGAGGGCTGTACAGTTCTAACCTGCCTTCATGCTTTGCCTTGGGTCTATACCACATCCTGTGTCTCCTTGGTTAATCTTGGTTCCTGGTAGGAATTTCTGCCTCTCTCAGCCTGTTTGACTCCCTTTGTGCAGCTCACAGTCAAAGCTCATGGGCTGAGTCTTCTCCACTTTCTGCTGGAATCACTTATCACTGATGGCATTGGTACTGCAGGAAATGTGTTGTGAAACAGCCCTGGAGTCAGACTGATGCAGCAGAAGCAGTGGGAGGCCTTTAGGTGCCACTTCAGGCTCCTGCTAAGCTTCATCCAGCTCTGCTCAGGTTTTCCAAAAGCAACGTGGTGCTCTGCTTTCCCTTTGGAGAACCACAGCACATCCAAAGCCATGTGCTCCTGGAGGATTTCACCTTCACTTGAGGCAATTGTGATTATTTTGCAGTTTCCCAAGAGAGTTGAGAGGGGAAAAAGTTGAAAAATGTCAGCAGTTGTGTTCCACTGTAAAGAGGAAAATTGAAACCATTTGAATTTCAGTCAGGGAAACATTTCCTCAAATGAGGCTTGTGCCAAGAGTGGACTGGTGGGAAGAGCCAGGAGGGAGTGAAAATCATCTGGTTTAGACTTTTTGAGAGCATTTTGTTGCTCGGGGGTTGATATCTATGTGCTAGAAAATGCATGTTTGCTGTGTCTGTGTATCCCAGAGGGCAGAACCTGGCCTGCTGGCTGAGGGCAGGAATGCCCAGCAGCCCAGCTCACCTGCACAGGCAGCAAGAGCCCCTGGGGAGCCAAGATTGCTTTAATGCTGGAATGGGAGTCAACACTGGTCATGTTTGTCCAGGCAGAAAATGCCTTTGAAGCCCACAGTCAATAGGCACAGCCTGTCTGTATTTCCATCACTTTTGGCAAAGTGATTGCTGTCATGGTTTTATGATTCTTCCTTGCTGCTTTAGTTGCTCATTTAAATTCTCTTTTGCCATCTCCATGTTTTAGGGATTGTCTTGCTGTGTTCCTTCTTTGCCTTTTCAGGTTTGCTTTTATTCCCAGTGAGGCCACAGTGTTTGGTCTCCTCTCTTGCTGGTCTGTTTGCCTGACTGTACCCCCAGACCTGCCCTAGCCACACCTGATCTGCTAGAAGGGAATTTCTTCCTTCCCCCAGGATAATGTGCTGCTTTGCTTTCAGGTAGCACATCCCCTGTCTGCAACACCACTGCATGGCTGTGTGCAGGCAGAAGCCAGCAGGTTTTTGGCCTTGTTGAATATGCAGATGACTTGGTGCAGGTGCTCTGTCTCCATTCTGCTGGTGCTGACCTGCTGGGCCCTTCCTTCCCACCGGGCTCTGCCCTACTGCCCCTGGCCAAAATGAGCCAGACAGAAGGGATTCAAGTTCTCCCTTGTGAATGATGTGCCTGTACCTCCACAGCTGAAAGTGCTCTGGAAAAGGGATCAAGGAAGGATGTCACCAGGGCACGGACAGGTCTCCTCTCCACCTGTTTCCACAAGTGGCAAAATCATTGTTTCATGTCTTCCCTGCAGTGTGTTCAGCTGGTGCAGGTCTCCATGCAGAGCTCACCTTGTTTCAGGCTGGTGTGCCCCAACGAGGCGTACCGTGCTGTGCCGCGAGGTGCGACTGCCCGTGTGCGCATTCAGTTCACCCCCAACGAGAGCAAGGTGAGACTGGAGGAGCCAAAACACACAATTATCTCCAAAGCCACTGTTTTCCCTGCACTCTGGGACAGCCCATTCCATGCTGTGAGCTTGGCTCCAGGCTGGGGGCAGGCAGCCTGCAGCCAGGCTCACCTTGGCACGTGCTGCCAGGGGCTGCAGCCAGGCCTGACAGGCCCTGCTTCCCTCCCTGCACATTCCTGAGCATTCCCAAGGGAAGATGCACAGGGAACAGGATGAAAATGACAGGGGGGTGTTGAGAGATGTTTGGCCATCTCTAGGTACAATGGAAGGGTTTCATTATTATGGAAAACACTGGAGGAATGAAGAGCTCAGAGAGCTTTCCTCCTTCCTGACTGGCAACAGCTTCCCTGCCTCACCCTGGGCTGGAGCAAAGTGGTGATTTCTGCCCCCTCTGTTGTCCAGCCTTGCAGCTGGGCTGTCCCACAGCACAAGTGACCAAGGTACAGCTGCAAGGCCAGGGCAGAGGCTGTGCTGTGCCCGTGAGCCCAGCCTGGCACAGGCACACTGAGCTCTAGGTGCCCTTAGCAGGAGCTTGGTGAGCTGCAGGGGACTTGGACACCTGCTGAAAGAGCTGGTGTAGGGCAGGTACAACCTGCAGGCAGAGCTGTGAGCCCAGAGCCTGTGGCAGTGACACTGCTGTGGCTCTGTCTTCATGCCTGTCACTGTGGCTGCTCTGTCAGCTGGCACCCATTCCGTGCCAAACGTGCTTTGGTGGGGAGATTTGAGCAGCAGTGCCGAGGCCCTGGAGCTCTGATCTCAGTGCTGGGATCTGGAGATTTGTTCATATAGAAGGGTTTAGGACATGGCATGGAAGGGAGGAAGGGAAACAAACAACATCCAACAGCATCCTGCTACCTCTTAACACTGTTCTTCTCCTGACTTGCTTGGAGAGGCAAAGTTAGAGGGGAGTTGTGAGCCAACTGATGTTTCTACATTAGACCAGAGGTGCAGGATCTTTTTGGGTGCAGCTGTTTTCTCACCTTCCTTTCCTTTTGCTGCTTCGAGTCAGTTTAACACTTTGTCCTATTCTCAAACAGCAGGAATACAGGAACCTAAAGAGGAATGGCCTGTGTTGTTCCCTAGCTCCATGTTCCTTAGAAGGGACTTGGAAATTATTTAACATCATTAAAATTTAGAGTAAAAGTTGTGGCCAAGGGCAGTTCTCTTTATGACCCTAATGGCATGAGAGCTTAATGCCACTGAGACAGGTTTTGCAAAGTGCACTGGTGCCTTTAATAATAATAATATTGGTAGAACATAGTGTTCATTTTGGGGTGGAATAGAATTAGAATTAGAATAGAATTAGAATAGAATAGAATAGAATAGAATAGAATAGAATAGAATAGAATAGAATAGAATAGAATAGAATAGAATAGAATAGAATAGAATAGAATAGAATAGAATAGAATAGAATAGAATAGAATAGAATAGAATAGAATAGAATAGAATAGAATAGAATAGAATAGAATAGAATAGAATAGAATAGAATAGAATAGATGCCCTTGAAGGGTTCTAGGACATTGTTTTCTTCTGCCATGGGAATGGCACTAAATGCCCTATGCTGAGCTCGTTTCTTTTCCTGCAGGATTATTCCCATGAGCTTGTCTGCATGACTAAAACAGAAAGGATAGTTGTGCCAATCCGGGCCATTGCTGCCCGAGCTATCCTGAACATCCCAGACCAGCTGAACTTCTCGGAGTGTCCAGTCAAGAGCAGCACCAAGAGGACTCTGCTGCTTCGAAACACTGGCAGCCTGGAGGCTCATTACTACATCAGCACCCAGAGGTGAGGCAGCTCCTCTGTCCTTGTGCAAAACACCTTTGGGTGATAAAAGGCTTGGGAAAGAGCAACAAAAGGAAGCTGAGCATCAGGGGTGCCCTGCAGCTCTGGCTGGAAGTGAGCAGGATGGATGGCATCTGCTCTTGCTTTCAGTGCTCTTAGCAGGATGCAGCCTTTGAGCTTTCTCTGTCCCACATTTCCTGGAGGGTGCTGGAACATGTGAGGAGCTGGCTTGCACCCTCCTGAGCACAAGCAGCTTCTGAAATGGTTCCCACTGTCAGCCAAATAGCCCCATTCTCTGGGAGGCCACAGGCACGTGGCTGCCCAGTGCTCCTCTCATGAGATTCCCTGCTAATGGTGCTTCATTTAGCTGGGGTTGGATCCTTCAGATTGTAATTGGCATCCTCCCTTTGGGTCTTGTTTCCATGTCTCTGTATTGCTCTAATCTGCATTTACACTCTTGCAGAGTTTTGATTGCTGCTTTTCTTAGAGCAGCTTTCATTGAAATGCTGATAAAATGTGCCCTTTATAGGCTAAATCGGGATATTTTCAAGGAAAAACAAACCAAAGAGCCACGCTGCAAATTCAACAGTAATTATTTCTTGGTCTTCAAGGAAAAGTTCCTTCTCCCTGTCTGATTCCTAGGCTGTAATCTCCCAGGACAGGTAGTGCCCTAACATTTGCATCTCTTGAGATGAGGTTGATAGGCAGCAGAAAAAGGGAAATTGCTGAGGCAGTCAGTGTCAAGTTGTGCATGCAGACAGCTCTTAATCCTCTCTGTGGTTTCCCAAACCATTCTCTGATGGGATTGCTGGCAGTGGGATCCTTGGGTCTCATTGCAGAGAGCTGGATGCAGAGTATGGGGGAGGTGAGGTCATTTTATCCCACAGGATCTCCTGAGGTCTGTATCTCCTCAGAAGTGGGTCAGCAGCTGTTTCTGATCCTGTTTTGTCTCTTTTCTGTTGCCTGTGGTTTCTTTGCTCCCTGCTTGCCCAAGGGAGCCGAAGTGACCTGCACTGCAGAAGGAATATCATCCCCAGATGTCCCCTGAGTCCTGATCTCTCTCTTTGTGTTGCAGTCCTTTCTCCGTGGTTCCGGCCATGGGAACTCTGGGTGCTGGTGACAGCGTGCAGGTGACAGTGGGATTTCACCCACTGACCACTGGTGCCCATTTTGGGTCCATGGTAGTGAGCTACAACACAGGTGAGTGCTGGGCACTGCACGGGGCACAGGACACTTCTCCACCACCACTCCCTGTTGTCCCAGCCCCCTCAATTCCCTCTAGATGTGCCTCCCCTGTTCCAGCTTTACCCCAAAGAAAACTGAGAACCAGTTGGTGTTTAGGGGGCTGATAAAGTGGATCCCCTCTAACAGGACTAAGATTCTTGGGCTCCTGTTTTGCTGAGAGTTGCTGAGTGGAGGAAGAAGGAGCCCTGATTCTCCACTGCCTTGTGGCTATGCCTGGCTGAAGTTTTGTTTTATTCTGGCCAGTGCTGTGTGTGAGGTGTGAGGTCTCCATCAGACTCTCTCCAATGCAGTGTATTTCTTGCACACCTCTGTCCCATAGGCTGCTGCTCCACTGGCTTCTCACAGACCCTTTTACTGTGTTGGCCTCTACACATACATATAGTTTCTGTCTAATAACATTTTCAAATCCTCAAGTACTTTTTGGTGACAAATCAAGACAATTTTTTCCTTGTCCCCATTTCCCAGGCCATTCATGCTGTTGCAAACCTCTCACATCTATCTCCCATTTGATTTCTAGACTGAGGAATCCCATTCAGTCTTCATGTAGAAGCTGCTCTGTACTTACTGATCTTTCCTTGGTCCCTTTTTTATTCAATTTGAAATGCTCCAGCTTGGTTGTTGAGATCAGAACAATATCAAATATTTCAAGACTGATGTGGCTGTGTGTTTGGACAGGGAGAGATGATGATGATGATTTTCATGGTGTTCATTTTGTAGTGGTTTGTCATATTGCAGAGCCAGGCTGGTTGTGTTTCCTCACCTGGGTCCCCTCCTGCTCTGGGCTTCACCTCACTTGTTCCTCTGGGCCTCCTTTTTCTGCTCACATGCCCCCAGGTGTATTTGCTTGTCAGCAACAAGGGATCCAAGGGATCAGGAGAGACAGGAATCTCATGGGATGCCCAGGGGAAACCCCAGACAAGCCAGGACTGAACAGGGCTCCTCAGCATCACCTGAAGGACTTGGATGCAGAAATCCTGGTGATCTGAGTGGGTCACCTGAGCACACCTGACAAACCTCACTGTACCTTGGGGCCCAATCTCCACAAACACACTCCAAAATCAGCTGTTTTAGGAGGTGCCCAGGACACCCTCACGCTGCACACACAGAGCTGTCAGGATGTTATAAATGTGCTGACCCATAGAACTGCAAATACAGCTAAAAGCTGTGACCCTTTCTTCTGTGACCTGTGGTTTGCTCTGTTCCTTGGGCTTTCATCAGCAACTGAGCTGAGCAAAGGCTCCCCTTTGCTTTGTTCCAGGTGAAGAAATGATCCACACAAACCTTCAGGGAGAAGCTGTAGATGTCAGCATCGGGTTGAGGACGTATTCCGTGGAGCTGAAGAAGACTTTCATCACCACATCAAGCCACACAACCATGTTCATCGAGAACAGGAGTAACATCAGAGCCCAGTTCCAGTGGAAGACTTTTCCTAATGAGGAAGATGAGAATGAAGAGAAGAGGAGGTTGGTTTGCAAGATGCATTTCAGTGAGATACATGGCCCAAGACTAAAACTAACGTAGGGCCTCAGGAGGGTGTTGGTGCTTTTGAATGGCTCAGGCCAAGTGAACCATCCCTGGCATCAGGGTGTGTGTCCCTGGGCTTCAGGAGCTCAGCACTTGACATTCCAGTTCCATTTATACCCCAACCAGGGATGGCATTTTGGGAAGGAAAGGTTGATTACAATGACTAGCTTTCCTCAACTTCTAATTGGGCTTTTACTTCTCTAATCTTCTTCCTACATGACCTGGCAACATCCTTAAACATTTCCTGAGTTGCCAGCCCCTCTTTCCAAAGGTGATGCACCCTCTTTTTTCCCCTTAGTTTGTTCAAAAGCTCCTTTCCCATCCAGGCTGGTTGTCTTCCCTGCCAGCTCATCTTTCAGCACACAGAGACAGTCTGTTCCTGTGCCTTCAAGAATTCTTTCTTGGAATATGTCCATCCTTCCTGGACACGTTTGTTTTTAAGGGCTCTATCCCAAGGTACTCCCCATATCAGTCTCTTGAACAGGCCCAAGTCTGCCCTCCAGAAGTCCAGAGTGGAAGTTTTGTTGATGCCCCTCCTTGTTTCACTGAATATTGAGAACTCTGGTATTTCACAGTCACTGGACCCCAGACAGTGGTGGACAGATGAAGTTAATTCAGTTATTAAGGAATCTCCTGGTGATATCCTGGGCCCCAGGGAGGCAGCAGACTTCCCTGTGGAATGGATCCAGTCGATCTACAGGCCCTCAGTTCCCCTTAGAAGGGAGTTGCCCACTACCACTACTCTTCTTTTCTTCATCTGTCTGACAAAGTGCAACTGGGGAGACTCTCCAGACAGAATTTTTTCTTTAGTGTCATCTGCCTGACCCTCTGGATCCAGGGCCTCATAACTATTCTGTCAGGGCACCTGGGCAGGTGCTGGGGGTCAGGATGGATCATACTACAGGATTCTACTACCATGCACTGGGATGGGATCCAAAAAGCTCTGGATCATGAAAAGGTCTCTCCAGGAGTTTGCTGTCTCCCTCCTGCACAACAAAGTCCCTTCCCTTCTCAGGGCCTCTGTTTTCATGCATATAAAACCTTGAATGTCATTGAAGGGATGCAGTGCCTGAATTCATCCATTTCCTTTGGAAGTGCTCTGGGATGCTCTTGAGGAAGGCAGAGCAGGGAACAGGGCAGGTCCCAAACAGAAGAAACAAAGAGTGATGCTGGTACCACAGAGCTGTGCCCCAGCTTCATCTCCCCTTCCCAGGGAAGTCCTGCTCCATGATCTTTATCTGCCTCCCCTGAGCATCTCAGTGGTAGGAAAAGCCAGTTGAGGTGGCTGCTGGATTCTCCCTCAGTTTTGGGAGAGGCTTTGAGGCCAGAGGTTCTCTTAAGGGATGCTGGCTTTCCAAAGCTCTCCTGTGTTTGCAAGTGTGCAGTAAAACTACCTGTTGTACCAGTGAACAAGTTATGCTCTGATCCACCTGGGACTCCATGGCTTGGAATCAGCCCTTGCTGGGGAGCTGCTGCTGCTCCTCCCCAAGTGCTTTGCTCTCCTGCACTTCCACTTCTCTCTGCAAATATCGGGCTTATTGAGCCATCTGCTGGCTCTGTCTGTCCCTGTGGCTGCAGGCAGTGTTACCTGCTGCGATCACCGAGAGAGGCCTGCGTGGACAACACGACGGAAGAGAGAAGAAGAGCGAAGAAGAAGGGTTCCTGTGAAGATCGCCGCGCCATCCTGAAGAGCAGCGTCCGGGAGAAGATGATGAAGCTGAAAGAAGACCCCATGCTATTCTCCAGTGATGCTTTTTCCCTTGAGCCAATGGTAAGTGATAGCTGAGAGCCTCACTTTCTTCCTCTTCCTCCTCCTCTAACACTCTAACTCGAACTCTTCCTTTTCCCCTTCCCCTTCCTCCTCCTCCTCTTCTGTTTATGCAAGCAAACCCCCACGTTCTCCCATCAACCAGAGCCCTGATTCTGAGGATTGGCATTGTGAGAGGTGATGAATGCCTGGTGTCTGCACAGTGCAAAATCCCTTCTCATCTTGGAGTAAACCCTAGAATAATCCCAACCCCTGCTTTCTTTCCAGACATGTTAAACTAATATTTTTATTTCCAAGGAAGGGGATCATGTTCTTTTCTTGTCAAGTGCACCAGTGCACAGAGGCAGTTACATCCTGCAGCTGACAGCAGCATGATGTGACCAACAGCTTGTGTCAGAGCAGTGGGAATGTTGTGGAGAGTGGGAGCTGATGAGCTGAACATGAAGAGCTTCCAGTGGTGTATTGAGCTGGGTTTGGAGCATTTCCTTGGGCTCCTTGTGTTGTTCACTCATCATTGATGCTCTGAATAAAGGCTTGCAGGACTGTGGTTGTAAAGGAGAAATGGGAAGTTTGAAGAGAAATGTTTTGCTGTCTCTTTCTGTTTCAGGAGGGAGAGATCGAGCCAAACAGTTCAGTCCAAATCAAGGTGACCTTTAAACCCCTAAAGGCCCGAGAGTATCGAAGTGTGGCCTACTGCAACATCTCAGGTACAGCTCCTTTCCCCTGCTTCTCTCACCCCCACTGAAGCCATGGTGCAAGCCTGAGCCCTCTGGGCTCCCCTGGAACTGCTGGGAAGAGTCCCTGGGCAGCAGGGCAGTGCTGGCACATCCCACTGCCCCTGCAGCTTCCAGGGAGTCTCCTGTGCAAGGCCAGGGTCAGAATCCTGGGTCTGGGTTACTGATCCCAGAACAACCCAGGCAGTGCAGGGAGAAGTTTTCATGGCACGGCTTTGCCAGCATTTCCTCAAAGGAAAATCAGAGTCAAAGAGCTGCAGAGCAGAACAGCTCTAGAGAACAAGCACCAAGCCCCTCTAGAGCACTGACCTCCAGGATGGGTCCATTTGCATGGCTCCATCATCAGGCAGCAGGAGCTGAGTTAGAAATGTGCTCCCTGAGCCTGGATCACCTCCCACTGCCCACACACCACCAGACCAGAGGTGGCTGAGCCCCACTGAGCCCAGGGTCTTTGTAGAGGGACCACCCTTGGCCAGCACCTGCTTCTCTCCCTGTGTGGGAATTGGCACCTTGCAGCTCTCAGTCTGTGCAGATAGAACACAATGCTGAGTGTCAGAAGTTGAGGATTTTGGCAACAAAGTCTTGTGCTACTGGGCCAGGTAGTTTGGCAATTGCTGCCCAGCAATTTGCCAGGTACAGTTGCCAAACTCTTGATGAGCTTTGTGCCTTCACTGAATGGATTTCAAAGCTCCTCTAGGTGCATGGGAAGGAAACCATAGAATCATGGTATGTTAGGGATGGAATGGACCTTAAAGATCGTCCAGTCCCAAGACCCCTGCCCTGGGCAGGGACACCTCCCACTAGAGCAGGTAGCTCCAAGCCCCAAGCAGCCTGGCTTTGAACACTTTCAGGGCTGGAACCTCCACAACTCCCCTGGGGAGCCTGCTCCAGTGTCTCACCACCCTCACAGTAAAAAATTTCTTCCTAATAGCTCACCTAAATTTCCCTTCTTTCCATTGATACCCATTACTCCTTGGGCTGTCACTACAGGACACCAGAGATGTTTTAAACTCAGCAAACTGGTGGCTAAAATTGGAAACCAGCCCAAGGAATGGGTTAGAAATTGGAAGTCAACCCCAAGGGATATCTCCTGAGGGAAGAGAAGGGTCCATATCTTCTCTTGCAGTATCAGGAGCTGGTTTTATCCAGCTCAGAGTCAGGGGCTAGCATTCAGGCAGGCTGGAAAATAGAGTGTAACAGTGGGAATTATTGTACTGAAATGAGCATCTCTCCCCAGGCCGTGGGAGCAGGCTGCCCCTGCACCTCAGAGGGGAAGGCCAAGGACCCGTGGTTGAATTCAGCCGTCAAATGCTGAAACTTGGGAACATTTCTGTCAACACCTCCCACGTCTATGAGGTGAGCAGCAGGGGTTGGGATGGATCCTGATGGCTCCTGAGGCAGCAGCAAGCCTGGTGGACCTGTGGAATTCCTGGCAACATGGGCAGTTGTGGGCAGGGAATATTGGACGTACTGGTCAGATCTGGTGGGGTCAGAAAGGTGTGTCTGCTGTTCATGAAGCCCCAGTCCCTTGGCAATGCCAATTTTTGGCAGCTTTCCTTGGGGATCAGCTCAGAAGCTTCCTGAAAAACAACCCCTTGGCATATGAAACCCAGACTGGGTCAAAAAGCTGCACGTTCAGAGGCTTTTGTGGCAGCACCAGACACAAAGGCACCTTTGCATTGGACTGTTCAGAAGCAGCTGGAACAAACTGGCTGTGTTGAGCTTCAGTACCCTGCAAACAATTCTCAGTCGATTGTCTCCTGCTTATTCCTGGGAGTCACAGGAAAGCCATCCAGCCTCCTGGCTCACTGCTGGCCCTTGCAAAGGGCTTGGGATTCTTTCCTTTGCTGACCACTCCCTCACCACACTCCAGCCTTGGTGCATCTCTGACTCTAGAAAAAGAAGTGTTCCTGGGAATAAAGCTAAGGATCTTTCTACCTATTTGCCTCCCCCTCAAAATAGTGTCAAGTTTGCAAAAAAAAATAGAGAGCAACTGAAAGAGGGAGAAAATAAGGCACTGCATCATGCCAGACTCTTTCAAAAGCTTGCCTGTGGAAAGGAAAAACACACTGGGTTTTTTTTACCAAAAGATGGTGCTGTCTCTATATTTGATGGTGATGCCTCGTTATCAATGTGTTGTTCTCATGATTTGGGAAAAGGTGAATGAGTAGATGGTCCTGTTGGAGCTGTGCTGAGTGGGGCAGTGGCAGCTCTCTGCTGATTGACTACGCAGCTGCCCCACGTTGCTCTCAGGGCCAGCTCTGAATGAGCTTGGTGATGCTGGCCAGAGCTGGACTGCTCTGTGTCCATGGGATAAGCCCAGGGTGACTCTGGTTATGTGCAATTACTGCTGCTTTGCATGAAAACCCAAAGGCAGAACTTGTCCTGTTGTATTTTTTCACTTCTGCCTTTCAGCAGCACAAAGCATCTTCTGACTTTTCTGGCTGGGAATTGCATCATTAGAAAATAACTGACAAGAAGGGAAGATTCCACATGAATTTCCATTTTGCTTTCTTGCTGCTGCAGGTGAAACTGATGAACCGAGGAGCTATAGATGCTCCCTTCACCTATATCCCTTCAGCCACAAACGTGGGCTGCTGCTTCAAGTTTGCACCCGAGGAGGGCGTCATTGCAGCAGGTGGGATCCGGACGATTCACATCTCCTTCAATGCCACCGTCCTGGGGAGCTTTGAGGAACAATTCCAGTTCCGTGTGGCTGCATCTCCTACGCCTGTGACCCTGACAGTCTGGTAAGGACTCTGGGAGCTTGCTGGGCACATCTGTAGCTGTCTCTGGCACATCCCCCACCTCCCTCATTTTGGGGTCGAGCAGAGGAAAGAGGAGTTTCCCGAGGTCTTAATCTCTGCTCTGATCCTGGCCCTGCCCCAGTGTAGGGTGCCCGGGGGCTGGAATGACTCCTCCCTGCAGGGATCTCCCTCTGCCTTGGGCCATGGCAGGCAGTGGGATGGAGCAGCTTTGGGCAGTAGCTGCTCTGGGCTGTCCCAGCTGAACACCCAGCAAAGCTCCCAGGGCTTTGGAGATGGGGCAGCCTGGGTGATTCTGCACCAGCAGCAGTGTTTTTAAAAACTTGTGCTCATAATCCATCCCAAATGGGCAGCAGCAGCCTCACCTCACCTGTCATGGCCATGCTGTGGGGGACAAGCTGTGCTCCCAAGTCCTGTGCAGAGAGTGCTCCAGTCCCTCCTTTCCACAGCCAGGAAAGGGCTGGGAGACAGGGAACTGTGCAGCAGGAATGTGCCAAGGACATGGGCATCATCCCATGGGCTGGTGCCATTGCAAGAGATAATCCTGGCCCAGCAAAGGGAGAAGGGGTGATAATGGGGGAGGCAGAGCTCAGTCCTCAGTTCCACAGCAGCGTGAGGGCTTGTCCCTGCTAGCCTGAGCCATGTGCTGGTAGGATAACGTCGTGCAAGCAGGAAAGCTGATGCTGGCTGCTCTGGAGCTTTGGAGCTAGGCTGCTGCTGTTGGGAGGCACTGGATCAAGGCAGTAAAGAAATGAATGCATCCTGCACTTGATTATACCAGTGAGATAAGGGAGATGGATCAAAAAAGAATAAGAAAATTATGACTTAGCAAGAGGAAAGTGGTGAGTAGGTCTGCCCATAGTGGAGAAACAATTATGCTGGCTTTGTTTTTGGAGGAAAAGTGCTGCTCTTTTATTTTGGAAATCAAGAGGGAACCTTTCACCATCAGTTGATTCTCCTCTGTCTCCCCCCAAACTGGTCATGGGATATTATTGCATAAGCAGCTTTCTCCTTGGGCAAGGGCAGGTGTCTCTTGTAGAGATGTGTAGAGCAGAGCCAGTGGCAGTCCTGGGAACACAAGAGAAGGCACAGTTCACTGGCCCTTGATTTTTAACCAAAAAGCAGAGTGGGCATTGATTGGTGTCATGCACAAAATAAACTCGTGAGTGTTGTGCAGCTTCAAGTGCTGATTTCAGTGGATGTTGGTGACTTTTGGAGCCTGTCTGCTGGGTTCAAGGACAGGTGAGGTGGTGTGGTAGATTCAGGACACCCATGTTTGGTTGTTTAAGCCATTGCCCTTGGCTGTGCCAGCTGCTGCACTGGTGACAGGCTGGTCCTTTCCTCTAGGATTCATCTGTCCACTGTGCAGAACTGTTGCTGCTCTTTTCAGAGGATGCTTGGGGCTCCCCTGGCTTCATGTCTCTAAACTCTGTAATGATTGTGTGGGTCAAAATCTCCTGAGAAAGCTCCTCCATGGGAACACCAGTTGGAGCTAAGAAGCAGCAAAGCAGGGAGCCCGTGGCTGGAAAGGCTGGTTACAGAAGTTTGTGGGGACTTTTATGTCCATCACATTACAGATGGGGAAACTGAGGCAATGGAGCCATGTCTGGGTGTGTGTTCAGGGTCCTTCATGGCACCACCAGCACCTGGGGGCTTTTCCTGCCTGCCCTGTGCCCAAATCCCCACCAGTGGCTGTTGGCTGACGGCCACTTGGCTTCAGCTGCCTCCTGCCCACACGGACACTGTGCTGAGCACATGGTGCTGTGTTGATTGGAAACCCACAGTGCCCCTGGCACCAGGCTTTATGTCCCCGAGCCACGGCTGCCACAGGCTTTGTGAGTCCCTTTAACCGAGGCATTTCCTCCTGCTCTGTGCTCGTCATCGCAGGGGCTGTGTCACTGGACCTGCTTTACACTTCGACCTCCATGAGCTCCACTTCGGTGACATCTCCTTTGGTGAGTGTTCCCTGGGCTTGGGCACAGCGTGAGGGACCTGTGCATTCCAAAATGAACCACTTGAACATAAAAACATCCATCACTCGTGTTCTGCCACAGCAGCCTCTTCAGGCTGTGAACTCCAGGGCTGCTGGTGCCTCAGGTAGCATTTTGCCATTGTGAGATCAAACAGAACCAAGGAATAGAAGCTCTGGGCTGTGCCTAAAGTTGTTTTTTCCCCCATCTGTGTTCAAATGACTCTTGGTGAGCAGGCCTGGGAGAAGTCTCCTCCCCACAGAGCTGGCCAGCCAAGCCAGATGTGCACTGCAGAGCAGTGGTGGCTGGTGTCCGGGCTCTGCAGGACATCCCCACCATGTGTGGCTGTATCTCTGCCTTTCCAGCATGGAAAGCAAATCTCAGAGCTAAAGTGGGGTAAACCCTTGCAGGCAGCAATCACAGTGAGCAGCATGGGTGTGATGGCCCCCTTTGTTGGTGAGGGGGGACATGGTTCCTAATCACTGCTCTCGAAGCAAGGCTCAGGTTTGCCTCCAGCTGAATGTGCTCTGAGCTGTCACCTGCTCAGTCTGTTTGGGCCAAACCAAGAGATGCCTTAAGGATGCTGCAGAGAGAAACTGCATTAGGGTGCTTTGCATCACGTTCTAGCTCCTGATTCCATCCTCACTTTCCTTTGCTGTAGCTTCTTCTCAATGACAACTCACTGTTTATACACCTTGCAAACAGAGGGAGCGTTGGCAGACTTAACAGGGAATTTTACAGCTTGAATTTTCAGAGTAAATGCTCGGTCTGGGTGCACAGTCATCAGGGAGAAATAACTGGTGCTGGTTTGGGGCAGGTGAAGGAGCTCTTCCCCATCAGGAGAGACACTACCAGTGTTCAGCAGGGCTAAGAGTGGGCATTTTCAAGTTTGAAGTTTGGAATCTGTGTCAAAGGGAACTGAGTGATGATTAATTCCTCATGTAGCTTCTCGGTGAGCTGTAGTTCAGATAGTAAAGAGCTAAACTCCAATCATCCTTTCATCCTACCAGGATATTCACACCAGGAGTCATGACACAATTGGTGCCTAAATGGATATTTGTGTCCTTTTCCCAGGCTTTCCCCGCACCATGACCTGTCGCCTCACTAACACCTCCCCGGTGGCCGTGACATTCAAGCTCCGCATGTCGGACGATGGCACGCAGCCTGCTGTCAGTAGCTTGGATCAGATATGCAAGGACAGTGACCCATCCTGGAGGAAGGGAATTCATTTCTATGTGGAGCCAAGGGAGTTTACAATGAATCCCAGCCAAGGGACCATCCTCCCCCAGGGACACCAGGATATCGAGGTATGGGAAGAGTCCAGCCACACACGCTTCAGCACCAGGGCTAAAGCTTCACTGGAGTGTGGGAGGGCTTTAGCTCTGCTGCCAGCTTTGAGGATCATGTGAGTGAGAGATCTGCACTGGCCTGAGGCCTCTGTTAGCTGGGTTACTCAGGATGTTCCTGAAGCAGCACTGTTTTCTTCCCAAAATCATACGCTGGGATCACATACTATATGGTAAAGTACTGGAGCCATTCTTGTGTTTTTGAGAGCAGTTTCTTTGACTGCAAGTGGGCAGAGGAAGGATGAGGACAGAATGAGAGATGTCATTGTAGAAAGCAGTTTGCTTTTCTTCTTGGTCTCATGTCTCCTCTCCTGGGGAGCAGAATGATTTGTGTTCATTGCAGGGATCTCCAGTGGAGACAAAAAGCTCTGCAGCCATGAACTGCCCAGCACCTGCTGGGCCACATTTGCCCTCAGCTTCCTACTGTAAAGCTGAACTCATTCTGTCCAAGTCAGCAGATTTCATCTGCATTTGTGTCATTGTAGTCAGATGAAAAATTGGCCCCTTAATTTGAGTACAGTGGTGTGTAGAGCTTTAGCCTAATGTTTTCATTTAGCTGACCTATGCCCTAATAGCAAGGTGTGTTTAACAAACCTGGGATTGCCAGAAGGCTTTTGTTACTCTCAGAGACTGTGCTCTACACATGGATCAGCAGAATAATGAAATTAAAAAATCCTCCCTTTCCTTACCATGAAAGAAGAACTGGAGAATAGCACATGTGGGTAATGAGCTTTTATAAGGAAGAATTTAGTGCTCTTCTCTTCCACCAGGTGACCCTGTGCTCCAACACGGTGATGGAATACTACCGGAAAATGCTGGTGGAGCTGGTGGGCCTGGAGGGTGTTGGCAAGGAAGTGGCATCACTGATCATCACAGCCAGGTACCTGCACTTCCCTGGCCTCTCCCAGCACACTGCCTTGCACAGGGTTTGCTGGCTGCAGCTCCCAAGGAGAAGTGTTGTTTCATGTTCTCATGTTGTGACCAGCTGGACATGAGAACAGCAGTGCTTGGAAAGCAGCCTGTGGTGAAAAGCAGCCCTGCTCACAGCCCAGCACAGTCCTGGGCCTTTTTCTAGAGGCACCAGGAATGATATCATTTATTGGCCTGGTTTTTGGTGCTTGAGCTGGAACACATTTCCCAAGGGCCTGCTCTCCTTCTTCCTGCAAGAGATGGAGCTGTGCTGGGTTGAGACCCCCCTGCTTTGGTTTGGGGCACACCAAGCAGCCTGCTGAGAGTCAGGGTCTGGTTCTGTTCATGAGGGCACGTGACAGTGGGGAAGTGGCTCACAGCCAGAGTGGTGAGGGCAAGATCTTACAAGGGGAAAAGAGCCCTTGATGTGGCAAGTCAGCTCTAGTTTTTCTCCTTTCCTCTGCTTCCCATTTTGAGCTTTAATGTTTTCAGACTTAAACCAAAAGTTGTTCTTGCTGCAGCAGAATTCCATCCTGCCAGTTTCATGACAAGAGGGATGCAGTTCCCTGGTGCTGCTCCCTCTCTCAGGCAGAGCCATGCAGTGAGTGCCTGGGCTGCAGTTTTGTCAAGCAAGTGCAAATGGGGACAGTCAGTGCATGGAGCTGTGGAGTGAAGGACCGAGGGAGCTGTAGGAACTGGGAGGGGGTGATCACCCACTCTGTAGGGCAGGGGGTGTCCCATGCCCTCCAAAGCTGGGGCAAACAGCTGAGTTTTCAGGCAGGGCAACAGCCCCATGGGAGAGAAGGGAGTCATTTTCACTGAGACCCTGGAGTCGTGTGTTCCTTGAGCCTTAGTGAGCACTGATCCTTGTTGGGAATGCTCCCCCAGAGCTCATGGATCACCGACACTGTTACAGGAGTCCTTGCAAGCCTTCTTGGGTAAAGGAGAGGCTGAGGCAGCTGGGGGACAAAGGAAGTGCTCTGCCTGGGGCACTTGGCAGCCTCTGGGTGCTGCCTCTCAGGGTTTGCCCCTCCTTGACAAGACCTGTTTGAGTGGGAAGGCTTTGAAGGCAATTTATCACTGTAGGGCTGATAAATGTCTGTTTGACAGTGACAAATGGGTTATCTGTCTTTGGGGGTAAGTGTTCTCTGTTCTCTCAGTATCTCTGATTCCCTTGGGGTCATCTCTTTGCCCAGATGTCTGGTTCCTGAGCTGCAAGTGTACCCCCAAATCATGCGCTGCAATCAGTGCCACCTGAAGGAGCCATACGAGAAGAAGTTCATCATCACCAATAAAACTGACCTTCCTGGCTGCTACGGGCTTATTCCCCAGGTTTGGCATTGCATCCACCTCCTCCTCTCAAATATTATTGAGGAGATTATTAGGGGAAAAAAGGGTTTGGATAAGACCTTGCTGGTTTCTGTTCAGTCTTACTCAGATCTGCTGAGAACAGGATCCTACCTGAATGTAAACTTTAGGAGGCAGTTTAACCTCCTGAGGAAACAGTTTATGTTCTAGTCTTCAGGGTGTTTTCTGGTGGGAGATCTTAGAGGGTTGTGAAAAGCTGCTGCACCCCCAGACACCAACAGCTGTGCTGGCAGCCTCCTTGCAGGACCCCCTGAGAATGCTAAGCCTGCAATTCTTGTATCTTATTTGGGCCTTTTACCTTTGTCCTGGGGATTTTTAAAACGTGTGTAAGTTGCTGTGGCAGTGGATGTTAAGGAGTTTAAAGTTGAATTTGGAGGTCCCTCTGAAGCTGCATTTGATTCTGTCCCTTCCAGAAACGCAAGGAGGACTCTCCTGTGTTGTACTCCAGCCCCAAACCCTGTGGCATTGTCCAGCCTCACAGCACTGCAGAGATTCCGGTTACAATCGAGGTGCAAACATTGGGCGATCATCGCACCAATGTTCTGATCGGCGTGTTTGGGGATGAAAGAAACCCACTGGTGAGTGCAAGGGGAGATGTGTGCCTTTGTGCAACTCCTCCTGGCAGGGTGCAGAGTGTGCAGGGATTCTTCTGGGGCCAATCATTTGTATTTTGAAAGTTTCTCTTACTTTAATCCTTTTTAATTTGGAGGTGAATATGTAATTTCTTATTTTTTTTCCCCCAAAAGCCCAGCATTTCAGCTGGAGAGTGGTTAAATAATAAATAATAAATAACTTGAGTAGAGTTGAGCTGTTTAAGCTTTTTTAGGTTTCCCTGTTGTGGTTTGTTTTGGCTTTTTTAAAAATCTTTCTTTCCTGCTTCTTCCTGGAACAGAGAGCTCTGGAGAGCTGGCAGAAATCTATGGAACTCCAAAGAAGATAGACTTTGGCATGATCCCACCGCTACAGCCGAGCTCACAAACTCTTACCCTCTTCAACAAAGGTCTTGTCCCTGTAGACTTCAGGATAAAGATTGTAAGTACCTGTGGGGCTGTTTTCCAGGGAATTGACTGGTAAGTAGCAGCCATGACTTTTTATGACTGGTTTTTATATGCAAGATTTCCATCTGGCCCATGTGGTGTGAGAGGTGGCAGGATACTCCAATATTCCATCTGAGCGAGGCAAGAGGAACCTGGCTCTGGAGTGGTTTTAGCTGGGGCCCTCGGTGAAATCAGGTGCAGAGATGTTGGAGCAGAAACGAGTCTGGATTGTGTTGACAGGTCCTCCCTTAACTTTATGGAAGGTCTTTAGATGTGTGTGTCACATTTTTGGAGCTCTGAGATCAAGAGAAACCTGTGGTCCTTTGCTCCCCAGAGAGCCTGGATTTCCCTATGGTTTCCCTGTTCCAGCTCCATTTGCTTTGTGCCAAACTGCTGTTTGTAGTGGAGAGCAGGGTGAGAGCTCTGTCCTCAGGCTGCAATTGTCACACCTCCTGTGGCTCAAGCCAGTTGGGCTGTGCACACCAAGATGTGTGGGGGTTGTGCACCCCCCCAGCCTGGGATCTTTGTGCTGTTGAAGAGCATCTTTGGGGAGCAGCTGCAGAGAAAGGCTGTTTTAATATGTGGAGCTTGCACAGGGCAGAAGGAGCTGGGGCTGCTCCCCTGGCAGGGAGAGCAGGGCTGGCACAGCCAGGAAGGGCTTGTAGGCTGGGGCTGGGGCTGGCTGGGTTGTCTGCTGGAGGGGGAGATCTGGGAGGGGCTTGAGGTTGGTTTTTCTTCATGCTGGATGTGTTGAACTTGTGGAGCTGCTTCAAACCTGATACTATGGCCTTGTTTTTGTTTGTGGATAAAGCATCAGGCCATGTGGGAGAGTCCAGCCACAGCCTCCTGGGCCAAGGAGGAGGGCTGTGAATTTGAACTTGCTGCTTTTCCAGCTGTCTGGGGGATAAATGCAACCTTCAAGTGAGGGGTTTTTCCAGGACAGCTTTCTCTAACTCCACAATGAAATTCTGCTTTCAGCCTTTGCAGGGAGCAGTGCACCTTGGCTGGGTGGGCCTGGCATGTAAATGATGGGTTTCACATGCTCGTAGCAGGGCTGGGCCTGCAGAGCTGTGTCTGTACAGCTGTGCTGGTGCAAGGCCTTTCCTCCCTCCTCTGAGCAGCTTCCAGCTCTCTTGCCCAATCCATGCAGTCCATGAGAAAGCAGATGACAAGAGTTCTTGGGAAGAGTGGGCCATGTGCACAGAGCACACATCATCCAGTTTCCTTTCTGCTTCTTGCTTTTCTGCTCTGCTATAACCATTTTGAGGTGGCTTTTCCAAAGCAGAGGGCACTGGGGCACCTCTCTACAGCTGATGGTCAGTGGGAAGTGAGGGCTTCAGTCCTTCAGAGGATCTTGAGAAGCACTGATGGCCCCTTGGGCAAGAACAGTTTGATGTTGGGGTTGCAACTGGTATTGCAGTGATGTTCTTCAGGATCTCAGCAGTGTCCTCCAGCTGTGTGGTTTCTGGAGTGGGATTTGAGCAGTCCTGGCTTCCTCTGGCCTTGGGCCTTTGTGAGAAGGCAGGAGAGAGAGAAAGCAGCTTTCCTTGGCACACACTCCAGAGCAAGAGTGGGGAAGGAACACTCTCCTGAGGATAAACATCCCTTGGGTTGGGCAGAACTGGGTTCATTAGGTGAGTCTGTTAAAGGAGAGGAAAATACAGGTTGGATGAGCTCTGCTGTTGCCTGAGACTGTAGCTCAAATTTAGGGAAATGAAGCCTTTATGATTTTTATCCTTCCCTCTTTAGTCTGTCCTTTTCTTATATCCCACAAGAGATGAAGGTGTATGGTTTCCATCCTAAATGCATCTTCTGCTTGTCTTACAGGCTGAAAAACCCCAGTGCTTTGTTCTTGAAACGGAAGAAGGAGTGATCCCCGCTAGGGGTGAGGTTCCTGTGACTGTCACAGCCATCCTGGATGACACTGGGCATTTTGCTGACTCCATCCAGCTCTTCATTGGGAACAGCTTTTGCTTCAGCTTCTTACTGAGGGCTATGGGCACTGGCACCACAATTGTCACAGACAAACCACTGGCCCCAGAGCTCAACTTGGGATACCAATTCAGGTAGGAGATCTCCCCACTCCCACCTCTCCTCCTGTCTCAACAAGGAGCAGTTTTGCTGTAGTCCTTCAGGCAAAATCTTCTTCAGTGTTCCAATCCCTGAGTCCTTCCCTGAAGGCAGAGATTCCTTCAGAAACATGTGGTGGCCAGTTGAGAGTTGTTAGATACCCTCAAAAGCCACTGAAAGGGAAACCAGTTGCTAAATGGCCACTGAATTGTCTTTAGTTGTAATACATTTATGTCCTCACTTGATCAAGCAGTGGTGTCACAGCTGCCCCAGAACAAAAGGTTCCCAAAAGGGCGCCCGGGTGAGGCGGTCCCTCCGTGGGGCTGAGGGACCAAGGGAAGATGGCCTCACACCCTTCCCTTCTGAAATGGCACTTCCCAGGCAAGCAGGGCCTGGGAACAGAGAGACAGGAGGGTACCAACCCCCCCAGGAAGGCAGGAGCCCACGGAGCAGTTCCAGGGCCAGATGGAAACTGCTGGTTTGTGTGGGGCCCGCACTGCCCCTGCCGCTTCCTCCTGCTGTTCCTGGGCCCTGCTGCTGCCCTGCTGTGCCCACGGCCTCGATGGCTTTTTTGCTGCCAGCAGAGTTTGCAAAGTTCACTTCAAAACAGTTTCTAATTGTTCTACAAACGGTAGAACTTCTAAAAGTTCTACAAATGGCTATCAGTGCAAAACCAAAGCTGCTATCAAGGAGAGAGGCCCTGCTGCCCTGGTTTCCTCTCCTGGAGCAGGCAGATGATTTTTCCCAGCTTGCTGGGATCATGCAGAAGCTGCCTCTGAGCTGCCTTTTAGAAATGCCTGCAATCATACCCCACACACAAGGTCCTCAAGGGCAGCTTCTCAAAGATTCACTGACAGTGTCAGGCATAGAATAATGCAAAATACAGTAACAGGACGAATCAGCCCAGAACAAACATTTTGGAGGAAAACACCAGGTCCTGTTAGTCTTGCCTTGAAAATGCTCCATTAGCATTATAAGCAGATTTCTCTTTGCAATAATGACATCAGAAGGGCAGCTGATCAGACAGTTTCTGGCCCACATTAAGAGCTGGAAATGAAGACAGTCTCCAAGTTAACACCTCAGATTGCTCATTGGGAGCAATCTGATGACCATGGAAACAGCTGCTCCCACACCATTTTCCATCCTGGCTTCTCTTCTAGCCACCTTCCCAGTACTCATCAGTTCCAAGTAACAAACAGGGGCCACCATTTCCATCGGCTCTTCTGGAGCGTGGAATGCTGGAGGCCACCCAAGAAGAAGGGCCAGAGCGTCTCAGCCCTCAGCAGCCCCAAGGCCGAAGATGATTTGGAGCCCCCCGGTCGTACAAGCGCCGTGTTCGGGCTGGAGCCAGGCTCATGGGAGCTGCAGCCAGGCGAGTCTGTGGACATGGTGCTGCGAGGCTTCTCCCACACCCCACAGGTGAGGTCCCCACCAAGGGCTGAGCCTGGGGAGCCCTCAGATCCCCTCCCCTGGCCTTGTTCCACAGTGCCTTGACATTTGCCTGGGGAAATGAGCAAGGGCCTTCAAGAAACTGGTTTAAGACCGCACGTTTCTGTGGCAGCACCAGTTGCTTTCCTTGCTGGCCACCAGCAGACCAGCTAAGGCTTTATTGGGATTCCACAGCTACCAAAACCCAGTGCTGATCCCAAAGCAGGGCTGGAAGGAAATAATGCTCTTTTGGGGCAAACAGTGTTGCATGCTGAGTCAGCAAAGAAGGGCAGAGAAAGAAGTTACACTTAGACTAGGAGCACAAAAAGAAAGTGAATTAAACAAGTGCCAAGTGGTTTCTCTGGGGTAAGCACAGATAAAACAAAAACCATGTGAAGGGAGGGAAGTTCTCACAAGTGCCTTTTGTGGGCATTGGGGTGCAGTGTTAGAGACAACTGAGTGCAGAATAAATCAGCTGCATCACGGCAAGAAAAGGAGGCAGTGCCCACTGTAACTCTGTGGCAGGAATAGGGCCTGTGGTGGGTGCTGAGCCAATGCAGGGCATTTGCTGGTGCCCTGCCACCATCCACTGCTGACAAGTGACTCTTGCATGCAGGAGGTGCGGGATTACATGAAGTGTGAAGCTGTGGTTGGCACAAGCGTGGTGACAAAGAAGATAATAGAGACGATCATTAGCTGCAAGTTCATAGATCCCTCTATAGAAGTATCAGCCAGAAAACTCTCTTTCCGGGTGGAGAAGGTAAGTCTCTGGATTGCATCCTGGCATTTAGCAGCATGGCTGAGGGGGGTGTGTCCTTGTGTTAAAGCCCCTCTCTGCTCTTCCTGAGGCACTTGGTAAAGTGAGTGAAAATGCTTTTAGAGATGAGACTGGTATTTAACTCCCCCAAAGTAAAACTGCAGTTACAGCTGCACTGCAGTGGGGATCATGGCCACTTCCAGGGAAATGCCAGTTTCTCTGCTCACTCTAAAGGGAGGTTTTTAAGGATCCTCCAAGGCACGATGATGTCTGTACACTGATGCTGTAGGGAAGCTGGGGGGAAGAATGGAAATTTCTGTGAATTCCTCAGGCTAAAGAGGAAAAACCCATCATCTCCTGTGTCTCTTTGCCTTCTCTGCTGTTGGCATGGATGCTTTATGGTATAGCTATAAGGTATAGCTCTGTGCATTTCCCTAGGCCTCACCTGCTTCAAGAGACCCCCAGACATCCTGCAGTGATGATAACACTGAGGCAGAGCAGGTGCCCTTTAGTCTCTGGATCCCAGCTCCAGCATCATCTTTCCCTCTCCTGCAAGTTGTCTGAAAATGAGAAGATGTTTCATGATTTGGTTTCTGTAGTTTCAGGCCTCTCCTTTGGTTCCCAGGCTTCCACTGAAGTACAGAATCCCTGGGACAGGCAGTTCAGATGTAATTAGAAGCCTTTCAGCTCTCCCTGATTCTGCCTGGGTTCTGCTCGATGCCACACACACAAACTGATTCATTGCACACTATGGCACAGCACCTGTTTGATATCAGTACATCCAGAACCAGTTTCCCAAAGTCTCTGGTTTCTCTAAACCATGCAGGAAGCCCAGCACAATGCCCAGACAGGAAGGAAGAGCCTAGGCTGATCACAGCTTTGAGACCACACACACCTTGTCCCTGTAGCAGGGGCTGCAGGACACGTGTTGCAGACTGACTGCTTTTATGAGGCTGCTAGAGCCAATAAGGTTGTAAGAAATGACAGCATGTGAGTGAAGATCATCCAGTGCTGTTCTGCCCAAGAGAGAGACAAAACTGGAGACAAATGGCCTGGATTCACTTTCTGCTTTAGGTCTTGTTCAAGCAGCCACCTCCTCTCCTATTCCCTCATCTGTACATGGGAGTGGTGCCCTGTCCCCCAGAGGATGCTGTGGTTTCTAAACATGACAAGCATCTGCTCTAAAGAAACATCTCCTGGAAAAGTAGAAACAAATAGAAAGGATCAATAGAATGTATGCACTTGTGGGGCTGAAAGATGTGAGATGCAAGAGAAGCAGGAGGAGGTCTCTGGCTACTTGAGGCTGTTTTTCCTTGTTTCCATAGAAACCCAGTGATGTCCTAACTCTGCAGTACCAGCCTTTGGCTTTAAAAAACACCTGCTCCCTGCCGCTCCACCTCGTGCTGGACGTGGAGCAGCCGTTTCTGGTCTGTGATGAGGAGCAGCAGCCCCTCCCAGATGGCCAGGTGAGCAGCCCTGGACTCCTCCAGTGGGGCTGGAAGAGGAGGGATGTGCTGGTGCCTTTCTCTTGGGAGGCCCTTGAGTCAACAAGTTTATTGTGTAGCATCAGCAGTGGGCTGGCCTGGGCTGCATCAGCAGAGCTGCTGAAGGAATCAAAATATTACCTGAATTGAGAAGTTCCATCCTGGCTTTAAGGCACAAGGAGGAGGGAGCAGGCAATTTGGCCAGGGCAAGCCATGCAGTAAAGGTGTCTCCTGGAAAGCATCCCAGCTCTCCAGCAGCCATCCCCTTGTATTGCTGCTGAGCACAGAAACGTGAGCCTGAGGGAATCCTGGACTGGACTGTGGTGCCTGCAGTCAGACCCTTGCTATAAAGAAGTGAACAATGAACTGAGAAGCCCATGCTGGGGCCACACTTGGAGCATTCACTGTTTCATGCTGTCAGACCTTGGCATGTCATTAATTACTGTTCATCTCCTTGCAGCCTGTGACAGTGGGTGTAGAGGAGACCTGCCATGTCTACATCGCATTTGACCCAGCTTACAAACTGGAGCTTAACAGCTGGCAAGAAAAGAAGATTCTGAAGATAGACATGGTTAGGGACCATCCTAATGTGGAGCATATCGAGCTTTGGGGAGAAGTCCACTTCCCCAATCTCCAAATCCAGCCCAGCAGCCTGGAGTTTGGCTGCATCGTGGCTGGCACGGAAGCAGTGCGCTCTCTGAGGATGAGCAACTGCAGCCCCCTTCCTGTGGAGTACCACTGGTCATTCCAGGCAGACAGCCAGGTGCACAAGTTCAGGTATGTGCACCTTTGCCCTCTCCTCTTCTTCCTGGTGTCCTGTTTGTGCTTTGCAAAGAACAGAGCTGTTTGTCTAGGATCTGACAGACTGCTCTGACTTCTCCTTGTGCAAATAACACTGACCAGCTGTGGTCAGGCTGGATGCTCAGGGAATAGGTTTTCCACCAATTTGGTGCTGTGTACCCCCATAGTGGTTTCCCTTGGGATGGAAAGCTGGGGCCAAAGCTGCTTTCTCAGAGCTCTGTGGTCTGAGGCAATGTCCACCTGGATGAGGGGCTCCTAATCCCAGCTCCCACAGTGCTGCTGGAGGCCCTTTTGGGGGTGCCCTTTTGGCCCCTCTGCTTTGGGATGGGTCCTCTCTGCAGGAGCTGCTCTCTGCTCCTTGCCTTCCTCCCTTGCCTTGTGCTGGAGGATGCCCAGAAAGTCCCAACACCAGAGAAAGAGCTACTCAGCACCTGGGCTGATGCAGAACATCTCGTTACCTTTCCTTCTTTTCTGAGACAACTCCCTTAGTGCCAGGGTGATTTCTTTCCCAAGGGTCAACTCTTGGTGGGCACCTTGGATTCTTCACTCCCTTTTTTTGTGACACTTGTTACTCATTTTGACTTTTCCCCACTGCAACATATCCCTTATGGGTTATGTACTGCTGGACAGCAGGACTTGTTCATCACACCATCTCCTATCCCTGCCTCCCAGAGAGTTTCTATTTTAGAGTGAAAAATGTCATTGTCTGGGCACCATGGTCCTGGGAAGTTGCCTCAAACCATTGATTAAAACTAAAGACAGTGGAATAGATGATATGGGATCTCTTGGGGGTTATGATGAAAGATCCTCTCATCCAGAAATGAAACCCAGCCTTAGATAAGAAGTCACAAAGCTAAAGACAGTTATTCTTTGGGGAGCAGGTCATTATTGGCACTGAATGCCTGTCTGGGAATGGAGCATTCAGGTTGTGTTTGACTGTAGGGGAGCTCTTGCAGCTCAGCAGGGTGACAGGCAGGCACAGCCCAACTGTGTCCTCACATGGCATTAGAAACACAAGCAGAGTTACCCTGAGCACCTGCTTCAATCTAAAGTGGGGAATGTGACCTGAGTCACCTGGGAGTGTTGGAAAATGCCAACCACCCCCCCCTGCACTGTCAGGGAAACATTCCTGATAAATACCTGGTAGAGCTGCAGAGTTTCTGGCACTGGGCATTGGCAGGGCTGTGCTGGCTCATCACTGGCTGGGTCTGCCCTTGGTGCCTCAAATCTCACTTTTTGCTCTCCTCCTTCTCTGTCTTTTCCTCTCCCACTGTGCTTTTTGCATCCTCACAAGGTGTTAATCCCTGTCCTCTGTAGTTCCTCAATGCAAGCAGTTGCAGCTGCCTGCACCACTGCTACCTCAGTGTCATCCCTGGGCTGGTTTAGAACAGACCTGCTCCAGCCTGGATTGGGAAGGGCTGGATCAAACCATTCCTGAGTTCAACACCCCAGCACCCAGCCAGGGGCTGCATCCTGACCAGGAGCTCCTCATGCAGGTGTCCCTCCCTCCCACTGCAGCTCCCTGCTCACAGTTATGTTATTTTCCAGGTATGAACTTTGCCCACCTCAATTCAGACCCCCACCACCAAAGCTGAAGAGTTCCTGTTTGAATTGCTCAGCATCTCAATGGAGCCACCGCAGTATTAAAAATGTGGAGGAGCCAGACACAGCCCTGAAAGAACCACAGGATCTTGGCCAATCTTCACGAGCAGAGGTAGATTTTCTTGTACACCGAGTGCTGTGTTGTCTCCCCAGCTTGCCACCACCAAGTCATGCTCATGCTGACCTCCCTTTTTGCTGCCCTGCTGTTTTGTGCCTTGAGAGTGGGCTGGGCAGCGGGGCCTGTGGATGGACATGGGCTGTGTGGGAGGGAGGAGCAGGAGAGTTTTCCTTGGAGAAGCCTGCTCAGATCCTACAGATCTAAGCTCAGCACAGATCTGTGTTGAGTGTGGGATTGTTTTGCCTTGTTTTCTTCACAATGTAAGATGAGGCTTTCATGTGCATCATGATGATAAGACCTCCAGCTTCCTTCCCAGAGCAAGCTGTGATGAGTCCTGATCTCCATGTACCCTCTTCCCAACCCTGCCAGAGCACCTGTTTCCAGGTCTCTGCTTTCACCTGAGGGCTGGTATTGCAGAGGTGGGCCTGAAGCTGTCTTATAAAATGAGACTTTGCAAAGTGTCTCTCTCTTCCTCTCAGCATAGAAAATGGCTTGTTTTTCAGCTGCCAACATATATTCGTGGAAGGCATTACATCCCAGTGGGGCTGGCAGGATTCAGTCACTCCGTGGATGTACCATGGACTCCCCTCAAAGTGGAGAAGGTAAGAGGGAATCTGTCTCCCTTCCACATTTTCAGTGTGGCAAGCAGGGCTGTAGCTCCCAGCCCCACTGGTGGCCCTCAGCATTGCCCACAGAGGGGCCTGGCATCCCTCCAGACCCATCACAAAGTGCTGCTGAAGCAACTGGTTATTGGAGAGGCCGTGCAGGACATGTTGTAGGGAGGCCCAAGGACGCTGTGCAGCACCTGTGGAGGGCATTGCTCCCCCTGGACATCATCAGCTGGTCCGTAGGAAAGTCTTGCAGGAGCTTTTGCTGTAGCACCTTGAAAAAGAAGCATATAAATCAGAGAGAGAGAGGGGAAAAGCCTCAGGAGTCAGATGAGCTGGGCTGGGATCCTTCCCTGAGCTCCAAGAGCTCTCACTCTGCGTGTCCCGCTTTTCTAAAAGCAGTCATAAATGCTTTTTAAAGGCAAGTTGTGCATCAGAGAGAATTTCTACTGCCAGGAGACATCCCAGTTCACTTTAATGTAGTGTATTAATGCATTGATCCGTGAGTATGGGAGAAGATTTTCACCATGGTTCCTCCACTGGTCAGTGGCATGGATACAGGATGAGATCAGGATGATTCTGGCTGTGTTGTTTGAGGAATAGATCCCTCTGGCTACAGCTGCACTTTGCTCCAAGGTGCTCTTCTGCATCCATTTCCATGCTCAGCACCTCAATCTCTGCTGTTCTCCGTGCAGGCTTTCAGTATCCTGCCGCTGTCGGGTGTGCTGCAGCCGGGAGAGAGACAGCAGGTCTCCTTCACCTTCACTGGCCACCTCAACACCATGGCCCATGTCACAGCGCTGTGCCACGTGGAGGGAGGCCCCACCTACGAGGTGAAGCTGAGCGGGGAGGCCTCACGTGTCAGCTACTCCCTGAGCGCCCGGGAGATCAACTGCGGCTCCCAGGTACCACACGGCTCCCCTGGCACAGCTCCTCGCCTTGCTGCCTTCCTGCCCCCCTCGCTCCAGGGCTCCCTTCCCAGCCCCTTTGTTGCCTCTGGGGCTTGGAAGTTCAACCTTTGAGGGACACATCTGGCATCCAAGCTTTCAAATGGCTGTCTCCAACCCTCTCCAAAATGCTGGGAATACCTCTTGTTCAGGGCACTTCACACTGCCTCCTGAGGCACCCCAGGGGGATGCTCTGGACGTCCCTCTGCTGATCCACTCCTAAAGCCTGACCTCCAAGGAGATGCTCTTGTCTAACGCTCTTCTTAATCCATGCAATAATCAAGGGAAGATCTTGGGCTTCCAGTCACTATAGTTGGAGAGACTGTCCCAGAATGATCCCCACTTCACTCTTTTTCAGTTGAAAGCCCACAGCTATTTCCAGCTGCTGGCCCTGTCTGTGTTGCTCTGTGTGACTCCCTTGTTGCCTGTATGCTGCTTGCCAATACTTGCATGCAGGTGCCTTTTCTTTTGGAGTGCCTCAGTGCTGTCTCTGTTTCTCCTGGCTGTTGGTGACCCCTCAGAGGGCCTGTGTCCCCACAGTGAAATGTGTTCATTTATTACTGGCCCTCCCATGGTTGTTGCCACACCTCTGGGTGCTGCCAGAGCTCCCTGGTCCTGTGCAGGTGCCCTGTGCCTGGGGGTTCCCCGGGTTCCCAAGTGCCCCTATCTCCTCTCTGGTCCCTGCTCCCATCATGGGTCTGCTTTCAACCCCAGGAGAGAGGAAGGAGATTCCCAGCAGCAGGCCTGGGTCTGTAACTTCCCGCTCTCTGCCTTCTCTGCAGATGTTTAACGAAGTTCATCACAGCACGGTCATCCTGGCGAACACCAGCAAGATTAAATTCAACTGGGTGCTAGAACCCAGCACTGCAGACCAAGACCTGCCTGGTGTGTTTCTGGTCAAGCCCACCACTGTAAGTAGCACAAGTGACTGACCCCAGCCCTGTCAGGTGGCCCAGGAGAGTGTTAAAGGGGCAAAAGAGGGGGAGGGGGAAAAGGGGGAAAAATGTCAGAGGGGAAAACCCCAACCTCAGCCACGAGATAGAGAGGGCTGTAAGCAATTTCTTCTGGGGGCAGAGAAAGTCAAACAAGTGCTATTGAAAGTCAATAAAGCAAAAGGAACAGTGGTGGGTGCTTGGCTTGGGTGCTTAGCCACAGCCAGAGGCACACCAGTCAACACAACTACATCCATTATAGACCCTGGGTATTGCAACAGCCTAATACAAATTCACAAATGGTTACACATATTCAAACATTTTAACATAGTTCCTCCTCCATCCTGCCTTTTTGGAGCATGTACAGTTGCCCTAGTCCTGGTCATTTGGTACTTTTTGACACATTCAACAGGTTTCCATTAACTTCATTGGTTAAATGTTAATATTACAGCAACTCTTCCCCAACACTGGTATCACCACAAAACATTTGCCTTAAAAAAATTCTAAACTTCAGCAAAAATTCTTTGAGAAAAGCCAACATTATAAAACACACAGTATTTATTCTAACAATTGCAAAAGCCAACACTATAATGTATTTATCACAAAGGTGATGTGGTCTGATGGTTTCTAGCTAGAGAACCTGTCTTCTCAGCCTGTCTGTCCCCTGAGCCATCCCCCATCAAACACTCTGATGTATTCCCTTCCTCCTCTCCCATTCCTGCAGGGCTCCATTGCATGTGGCAGGAAGCAAGTGCTGAGATTCTCTTACATGCCAGGAGTACCAGGAGCCTTTAGCAGGACATACCAGCTTAAAGTGGGTGACCTGGAGCCGGAAAAGATCTGCCTGAAAGGAGAAGCGTCCTTTCCTATGATCAGTGTGAACCTGCCCTGGAACATCAAAGGTGGGCACTGCCTGTGTGCCCCCAGGAAGGGCCCCTCTGGTTTTGTTCCCTACCAAATGCCCATAGGGCAGCTCATGCCCACCTGCACCAAGCCTGGAGGGCTGCAGGACTCCCAGAGCCACTCAAGCCATCTGACTGCTTTGTGAGTCTTGAGCAGAGGATCCCAGGTGGCCTTTGTCCCAGGAACCATCCTGCAGAGCTTGCCAGCACATCTGGCAGGGTCCTGAAGGATGATGGCTGGACTGAAAGGCTTGGGAAAGCTGTAAGAGAGGCTGGCAGGGCTTCTGGCAGGGTTGGATTTGCGTGACATTGCAGGGGATGAGACGTTCCTCTGTGGGGAGGAAGATGGGTGGGAGTGAACATGAGGATTCCGAGAGGAGCAGCAGCATCCACTTTCCATAGATGGCTTGAGGGATTTCTTTCTGGAAGAAAGCAGTGTTTGGGAGGTAGGGACTTCCCAAGTTAAGTGGGATTGGCACTTGGCTCACACTTCTCTTGGTGGATGTTTTCTTCCTTCAGGAAATGAGAAATGTGGAAAGCCACTACGGCTTGCAGAACACACGCAGCAATACAGTGAGACCCTGAAAATTCAGATCCCAGCAGCTCAGCCCTTAAAAAGTCCAGATGTGAAGACTGGGAAGCTGAAGCCCTGCATGCTGGAAGGCTCTGACATTGTAGTAAGAACAGCTGCAGCCCCGTTTGGCACATGCCACTGTCTCCATGTCACCTGAGCCCCTTGCAGCCCACAGCAGTTTCCCGGTGCCCTGATGGCACTTGGGACCTCCCTGCCCACTTAGAACCATGTGTCACCTCAGCATTGTCCCTAGGGCTGCCACTCTGGCCATGGTCTCTTCGGGGGTTGGCTTGCACCAGCTTCCTGGCTACCCCAGGGACAGATCCTGAAGGCCATGCTCAAGGGATGGCATTGATGGTGTTTTGAAGGAGATGCAGGTCATTGCTGGGGAGTTTGTTGGTCCCAACCCAAGGCCTGCCAGATTTACAGACCTGAACAGCAGTTGCCTGATTGTGCCCTGGAACTGTGCTGGCTGTGCTCATCTCCAAGAGCCACCAGCTTGGGCTCGGTTCCCTTTCAAACCAGCTTTTGTCCAAGCTGCCTTGGTCCTGGCTGGGCACAGGCAGGTGTCTGGAGCTCTGGAAGATTCCTGGCTTGTCTGTCTGCCTGGCCAGATCAGCTTTGCTAACAATAGCTGGGCAGGCAGAGATGCTGGAGTTACTTCCCTGGAGATGAGGTCCTGGCTAAGAGAGCAGGAGGTGTCAGACACCGAGCAGCCAGACAGGAGAACCCCACACCCCTCTCAACAAGAGCAGGGTGGGATCCTTTTTCAGATGCAAACCTTGGGAAAGACCTTTGCTAACCAGACACTGTCTGTCTTCTGTTTCCTCAGGCAAACACTCGGCTGCAGATAAAGATGATCGAGAAGGCTGCTCTGGAGCTGCAGAAAAAGCTCACATCCCATCCCCCAAAGACCGAGTTCCCTGACAAAAAGCTGTGCCAGAGCCTTGTCAAGTGAGTAGGGACTCCCATCCCCATCTCCAGGTGCCCCGTGGGGAACAGCCAGCAATGTCCCCTTCTCCTGAGAGCTCCTTGTTTCTGCAGAGCTGGGAATAGCCTGGACTTCAGAGAGGCTCTTGTCCCGGTGGCTGTGACACGCTGCGTGTGAGCAGCTGAGTGCCCTCCCTTCCCCAGCACCACGCTGAGCTTTGGACTCAGCTCCCCACAGCTGTGGGGTTCTGTCCCTAGAGCTGAGGGGACCCACTGCAGACCTCCAAGCCCTTCCAGACAGCATCAATTCTGTCCCTGCTGACCAGCTCTGAAAGAGACAATTCCCAGCTGATGCCTTGGTTCCAACTAACGGAGCACGCTAAACAAAAGGAGGAGGGAATTGCACATGTCAGCAAACCCTTGAAAGCCCAAAATCAGATGCCTTGAATCCTGGTGGGGTGGCAGGGCTTATCTGATTAACTTGGTCTGTCCCTTTGCACCATCATGATGCAGCACAAGCACGGGAGGCTTCAATTCAGGAAGATGCTCTGCAGAACAGATCAGGTGATCTGGTTGCAGAGCAGTGAAGATTTCCTGTGCAGGCAAATCTTATTCCTAGGCCCCAAAGCAATTTCAGGCTCAGGCTGTACACCAAGGCTAAGTAGTTTCATTTAGTCCAGTGGGGGCCCAGTGGACTCACCTCTACTGGCTTTTCATGGCAGAGGAGCTGTGGACAGTTTCCATTTTAAACTAATTTTATTTCCAGGTACCATTAGTAGCTGATAAAAGCTAGGACCTGCACTCCTCCTGACTTCCCAAAGTCATTGCCAGCTGGTCAGGCCACGGGTTTCATGGGCTTGAGCTGAGTTTTTACAGCAGTGAATAAAGAAATAGCCACTTGATTTGTATCCTCCATCCACTTGGACATGTAGGCAGGCTGTGGTTTAAGGACTGTCCTTACTCCTCCTTGCAGAGTTGAGCTGCCAGAGTATGTCCTGGACATGGGCACTGTCCTGAAGGGTTTCACTGAGAGACGCACCCTGGAGATCACCAACCCTGGGCAGATCCCAGTGTCCTTCTGGGTCGATGCATCTGTCCTGCAGGACACAGGTAAGCAGTGCTGGAGACACTTCCTGGGGGCATGGAGGAGGTGTCTCACACAGATTAGCTGAAGCCACTGAACTTGGGGAGGTTTTTCAGCTTTTTCTTCTCACTGCCCCTGCTGGGAGCTTCAGAGGCAGAATTCTCCAGTCCAGCCATGCCCAGGGACCTGGCCTGCCTACAACTGCCCTGACACTCCAGTGTGGGGGGCAGATGGGCTCATCACCCTGGTCACCTCTCAGCATCTTCTGCCCTTGGCTCCCACGAGCATCAAGTTTCTTTGGGCACTCTGTGGCCTTGTTTTGTGAACCAGTGGGGTCTGCTGTGTTTTGGAAGTGCTTTGTTTGGAGTTCACACTGTCATAGCACTTGTATTCAGCCTTTATTGAGGAAACAGCCTGTGAGATCCTCTGGTGGATCAAAAGAGGCTCCCAAAAGAGGCCTTGAGGCAAGGCTGCACTTCCATCACACAGTGGCTCGCTGTGTCGAGGTGTGTTCAGGTGCACTCTAAGTTTTTGTCCAGGTCACAGCACAGCATGGGGTTTTTCCCAGACCTCTCAGCCAGGACAGCTGTAAGGCCTTAACGTGCTTATGACACATTGCTTGTGTTTCTTGTGTATCTCAGCTGCTTTGTTTTCATCTGTTCAAGGTTTCAGCGTGGACCTGGGCCAGATGAAGAGTCTGCCCCACATGCACACCCTGAGGTTTGATGTGCATTTTGAAAGTGCCCAGCAACCACAGGGTGACGTGGATGTGCTGCTGCCCATACAGGTACCACAGCTCTTGGGGCAGGCAGCAGGCTGGGCACAGCAGCAGATGTCACCTGCACCCTCTGCTGAATTCTCTGTCCTTCTACAGGTAACAAAAGGCCCCACGTCTCACATCCGCCTCCGTGCCACTGTCTTGGAACTGTCGCTCGACCTCTCCCAGAACACACTGCACTTCCCCAATGTCCTCGTTGGGCAGTGCCAGGTTGAGACAGTCCAGCTCTACAACGGGTTCCAAGTGCCCTGCAAATGGTTCATCACTGCCATCAAGCCTGTTACGAAGGTAAAGCACAGGCAGCACTGAACACGTCACTTCTTGGTTGGGTTTTCTTTGTGTCTCCTGCCCTTTCTGCTCCTGTGGTTGCCCGAGCACTTGGGTCTCTGGCGTGTTTGAAGAAGCTTCTGAGGGTCTAGATCAAGGCTGGTTTTCCCAGACCTGTTCCATTAGCTGCTGCTTTGCTTTGCTGCCATCTTCACCCATTCCTCCTCCTCTGAGGACAGTAGTTCCCTTTGCCTGCCCTGTCTACAGGTTCTCCCTCCAGCTCTAGGCTATGGGGCCACACTTGGTTTGGCTGTGGGTGCTCTCAGCACTGTATCAGTGTCTCAGAGCACTACAGGAACTCACAGACTGAGGAGACCTCACACCATTGGTTTCTGTGTCCAGAGCAATCAACTCAGATACCTGACACGAGCCCAGGGTCAGAAGCAGCAGGCGCTGGAGGAAGGGCGCTGTCCCTTTGAAGTGACGCCCTCCAAAGGAACCCTTGATGCAGGAGCGTGGCAGAACTTGCAAATCCAGTTTGCACCCAAGGAGGAGGTGAGATTGGCAGCTGTCAGCCCAGGGGGCCTGTCAGGGCTATCTGGAAATGAGGGCCTGGTGCAGAGAGTGTGGTATGAGCTCTGCCTTCACAGGGGGCTTTCTGCAAGCGCCGTGCTCAGCGTGGCTCAGTTCACCCCACAGAGCACTCCTGGGAGATGTGCTCTGAAATGCCCACAGGGAGCTTGCACAGAGAGCATCAGGGCTCTGTGGCTGCCTCTTGGCACAGGGGAGGGATGTGCCCAGCTCCCCTCAGCCTCCCCCTTGCCTGGCCGTGTTTGCAGCTGCAACACTCGGTGCAGAGCAGCTGCACACTCGCAGAGGATAATCCTGGAATGGCCGCTCTAGGCGCATCCTGCTGCAGAACTGACTGGCAAAACAGCCACCAGACACCTTCCTGAGCATGGCAGGACAGTCACCTGTAGTGGTGTGCTGCCAGCAGTCAGTCCCTGGGGCTCTGGCCTGCCTGCACATTCCCACCCAGCTGGGGATTCAACTTAAAGGATGGAGCATTCCCAAAAGTAGTTTGCCTGGGGCTGCTGGGTCTTGGAAACTGACAGTGTGTACCAGTATGGACACAAGTGCTTCTGTGCCCACAGACAGTCCCAGGGACCTTTTAATTGCTCAAGAGATGTAAACATCTTGTGTCTGGCTTTGATCAGAGCCAAACACTAAGCAGACAAGGTGACCCTTATTTCTGGCCAGCGAGAGCTCATTTGCCTCTCTCCTGGAGCTGGCGTTTGCCTGATGCAGCAGTGCCAGGACTGGGTGTGGACACTGTAACCCCGGGGGCCCTTCTCTTGAGCACTGCACTCCTGCATGACTGGGTGAAAACACCTGGCACTCCATTGTCCATCCATCTGATACCCAATACCCAGTTACAGTGCACACCAGGACTCATCCCAGTTACTCACACCCAGACACAGGCACTGTAGTCCCTTGCATAAGTGAAAATCTGGTTTCTGTTCACCTTGGAGGGACTGATAACACCCTGACCTTGGGGCAAGGGTCGTATTTGGGGTCCTGTCACCTGGGGCTTCATGGACAAGTTTTCTGCACTTTTCTCTTTTCAGAGGTCTTACAAGTATGAACTGAAGCTTAACATTCATGGGAGCAGCAGTCACTTAAGGCTGAACCTCTCGGGGCAAGGTCTGGAGCCACGGCTGGAGTTCAGTCCCCCAGCACTAAAGATGGGATGGGTGCTGGTGGACAGCGATGGGGTGGAGGCCACAGTGCTGGTGAAGAACCCATGCGAATTCCCCATCGAGTTTTACTGCCTGGATTTGGATGAGCAGTACCTTGAGGAGGAGAAGGTGAGAAGGCAGGTCTGGTCCCCGTGTACATGCTGCCCAAGCTTCACAGCACTCCAATATTGCCAGGCTTGTGTCAGGGAGATGGAGGCAATGCCCAGGGCAAAGCCAGCTCTGCTGATGTGCTGTGGGAGGATTTAAAGAGTTTGTGTTGTTGGGAGGAAGGGAGGAGACAGCAAACCTGAGGTAAACATGATCTGCCCTGGTTGATGCCTGGGACCTTTGCATTGTCCTTGAGATGGGCAGGGGCTGCTTACAGTGGAGGCTCTGTCCCAGCCAGGGCCTGGTATGTGGGTCCATGGTGCCAAGCCCAGCTGGCAGGCTGGGCATGACTTGGGCTGGGAATGTGCTCTGGCAGAAAACTCCACTGGTTCTCAGGGCTTTGCTGGCAGAGTGCAGTCCTGGCTAGTGTGGCTAGTGTGGCTGCAGGCAGTGAGCAGCTCATGGTCATTGTTTGCTTCAGATGAGTCACTTGGGAGGGGTTTCTCTCCCAGTCCTGCTTGTAGCTCTTGCCTCTGCTCTGGAGCCTGCTCACCCCACTGGGCATAACAAAATACTTGTACTTGATGGAAATCAAAAAGCCCATTGCCAAAAGCTCAGTGCCTTCAAAGAAGGAGTTGTGAGGATGAAGGTGACAGATGTATAAACAGGATTTTCTCTTCTCTTTCAGATGCTGAGGCATCTGGGACTGCATCCCCAAGGGCCTCCCCTTCCCCCTGCTGCTGTCCTCTCCAGAGTTGACTGCCCAGAGGAGCAGCTGGGCTCTGCAGAGCATGTGAAGCCCTTCACCATTGTTACACCTGAAGACAATCTGGTGGGTACTGCAGTGGTGCTGGCACTGAAGGTGCCAGGGCAGGGACCAGGCTAGATGGGGGCATGGGGGACAGGTTGGATGGAAAAGGATCATTGTGGAGAGGTAGTGAAGATGTGATGGGGCCCCACATCTGCAGGTCTCCTTTCTGTCAGGGATGGGGCAAAAGAGACAGCTTTGCTGGAGACAGAGCAGTTCTGTAAGAGGGGAAAAATCACTTAAAACCATCAACTTCCTTTGAGGAGAGGATCCTGAGTTAGAAGGGGTGTCCTAGACAAAACAAACACCAGTAAGGAAGACCAAGTTCCTGGGCAGGTGCACTGATTTATTCTCTCTTCCACTGGTTAACGAAGGCCCATTTTTCTTTCCAGGATGGGAATGTCTCAGGGCTCACCCCTCTCTCCCTTTTCTCTCCCTTTAGGCCAGGACCCCAGATGAGAAGGGCAGTTCTGCTGAGGGCCAGCCAAAGACAGGTAAAGCAGTGAGCAGAGACAAGTCTCCAAAGGGGAACCAAATATCTACAGAGAGAACAGAAAGTCCCTGGGAATCCTCCAGCACAAGATCCAAAAGTACACTGGAAAGTGCCTCCATCCCCACAGAATTCCTCAGGTGAGCTGCACGGGAGGAGGTGATGCCTCTGCTTCTTGGTCCTCTTGCCAAACAAGGTCCATCGTCCCCAGCTGCACAGGGACCCTGTGCCAGTGCCTCCATGGGATGGCCAGTGCACCCTCCTTGTTTCATTTGCTCCTCAGCAATGTCTGAAGCCTCCTCTTTAATTGCCAGGCTGAAACGGTACCGGTGGACAGTGCCTGCCCTGGGTGAGGTGGAACTGAAGGTCCACTTCTCCACCAAAAAGCCAGGGAAGTTTGAGCAGACGCTGAGGTTTGAGCTGGTGGGGACAAAGCGGCAGTACGAGCTGCCCTGCAGTGGCACCGGCCTGTACCCCAGCATCAGCCAGAACCCACGGTAAGGCTGGCCCCTGGCAGCCTCCCACACTGCTGCCCCCGAGCTCACAGCCAGGGCTGCTCCTTGGGCATTCTGGCCTGGCCACATGGTGCTGCCTGACGTCAGCCAGCATCTCTTTCTGTGCTGGGAGCTGGGAAGGCAGATGGTCCCTGAGCCACCAGGATGGGTTATGGCTTTCTGACTGCATTTCCTACCTGGAGCATCTCATAGCTCCTCCTTCCCTGCTTTCTCTGCCCAGGCTGGTGTTTCCACAGTGGAGGAAGACCATGAAGGAAGGTGAAATCATCTTCAAGGAATATGTTGAGAGCACCAAGCAATTCCACTTTGGACCGCTGCTGTGTGGGAAATCAAGAGAGTGGTATGTGCTCCCTGCTGGCTGTTGTACTTTTCTGGACACGCTTGGAGACGTGCTGTGCTGGTGGCACGATCCAGGGCAGTCCCTGGCACAGTCCTGGCACACACCTGGGTTTGAAGGAGCACAGATGTGTGAACCTGAGCATCCAAGAGGCAAATGAGCCTTGGGGGAGCCGCTCTGCCTGCCTGGTGGCTGCCTTGGCCAGAGCCCCAGGCTGCTGCCAGTCCAAAGGGCACTTGGGGCAACTTTTGTCTGCCTCCACATCTCAGCTTCACCCCTTAAGAAATGTATGGTGGTTTTTGAAGTGCTTTGAGTTCTGCAGTTAGCCTGACTGAGCAATTATTCTGTAGATGGTTTTGTAAACCTATCCTTGATCTGTAATTATTACTAAGATTTTATGGTTGACCTGCCAGTGGGTGTCAGGGGGTATGTACAGCAGGAACTACATTTGCCTGTAATGACATTGCATCATCACTGCTGGATAAAGTCTGCCTGAAAATGTTGTCATTGAAGCTATTGTGCATTTCTACTTTTACTGTCACTTTTTAAAAAACAGTATTTAACATTAAGTTCTTGTCTCCATGGGAGCTCTGGAGGGCTAAATCTATTTTGACAACATAGTTTCAAAAAACAGACAATCTTTAGCCAGCTTTATGGGATGGTCTGGGATTTCTGTTTGCCTCTTTAACCCTTCCACTCCAAAGTCATTTCCACACCTGAGAGAAGGGTCATTTGTTATCTTTTTGCATTCCTCTTGGGAAATGATGCTTTATAGTTCTTTCTCAGATTTTGAGCTAACCCATGAAATCCAAAGCAGTTTCATGACTTTTTGGAAAGAGATCAGCTAAACTCTTTTTCCAAAAGCCTTTCTTTACACCCTGCAGGGAAGGCACCCCAAGAAAGAAGGGGAAAGCACCCATGTGCCTGGTGTACTGTTATTTTTCTAAGCACCTTTGAATTTACATTGAATTAAAACCACTTGAGGTGGCCTGAGCATCATCAGGCTTCTGGGGTGGAGGCACCAAGTACAGGGGAAGGCATCAAAGTCAGGCAAGGATGAGCACACGCCCACGCCCCTGGCTGGGATCCACTTCCCTCACTTGTTTGTTAGAGCAGGCTCTTCCAGCACCGCTTCCTCGGCTGCACACGGTGCTTTCCTCGATGCGTGGCAAAGGCAACAGTCTCCTCTGCAGCCTTTTCCCCTTTTGTGGACAGGTACAAGGCTCAGAACTGTCCTGGCAACTCGGAGAATATAACCATCCTCAACAACTCCCCCATGGACGTAGAGGTCCAGTTCTCCTTTGAGGATGATGAGAAAGCAGAGACCTTCCTTCTGGACCCTCCCAGCATGACCCTGAAACCAAAGAAGAAGCAGGTAGGAGAAGGGCAGGTAGAGCAGGCACCGTAGAAGTGCCCAGGAGCTGCTGCTCCTGCTCACACACAGTGCTCTTTCTGTTTCTTTCCATGGGGCCGGGTCCAGGAGCTGACCATTTGGGCATACCCCACTTCCCCTGGCTTCCTGGAAGACAAACTCATCTGCTGCATTAACAAGAATCCAGAGCCAGTGGTCTTCAGCCTGTGCTGCCATGGGGTGCACGTGAAGCTGGAGGTCAGCCCCCTGGAGCTGTCTTTTGGCAAGCTGCTTCTGCACAGGTCAGTCATCCCACACGCACTCCAAGACTTGTGACAAAGACAGAACGTTTGACTCTGCTTTCCAGGGCTGGGATGGAGCTGCTCCAAGTTGCATTCAGTGGCGAGGCTGGTGTGACCAGCCAGCAGCTGATGCCAAGTGCCTCCTGTCTCTGCAGGACTGACAGCAGGACCTTGGTCCTGAAAAACAACACCCTACTGCCCATGGCCTGGCAGCTCAGTGGGCTGGATGACCTTGTTGAGGACTTCTCACTGTCACAAGATAACGGCACCATTGATCCCCGCTCAGAGATTGAAGTGACAGTGAATTTCAAGGCCCAGCAGATTGGCACCATTGAGAAGAGCCTTCGACTCGAGGTGAGAGGGACTGTGCCCTGCCTGGCACAGTGAGCAGCCACGTGCTCTTAGGGACAGAGTCAGGAAGAGCTGCTCCTGACAGACACAAGGGTGCTGTGACCCCAACTTCTGCCTCTACACAGCGTTTGCCAGAATGTGCAGTGCATCCACATCCCCCCAGATAACCAGACACTGCACCCTGAGCCTGTAGCACAACCACCTTGGCCCTGTGAATGGTTGAAGGTTGTTGTTTGGTTATACAGACTGCAGCGTGATCTCTACATTTCTCCTGGAGCTTGTCCAAACCTCTGGCATCGTGCAACAAACTCTGCCCCTGGCATTTTGTTCCCCATGGTTTAGGGGCTGCATTTCAGAGAGGGTGCTAGGTGATTGGAAAGGGTTGTCAATGCCACCTGCTCTGAGACACCTCACACTTCCTGTGGTTGTTCTTACATCCCTGTGCCTCTCAAGGATGCTTTAGCAGCAGCATTCCCTGCTGTAGGAATGCAGAGCTGGGCTGATGGGGTTTATACTGCAGCAGAATCCCACTGGGACAGCCCACGAGATGAACGGGTTAGGAAAGCTTGGGTGTCCACCAACACTTGTGAAGCCAGGGAGGCCATAGGGGAAGCAGCCAGCAGAGACAAGGACTTAGAGGCTGTCTAGCAAAAGAATAATCTGAACAGTGTTTGTTTCTTGCTGCCTCAGGTTTCAGATACAGAAAACATCCTGGGGATTGTTCAGGTTGAAAACATCAAACTGTCTGCAGAGGTGTATGATGTTCTCCTGAGCATGGTCCTGCCTGAAGGTCAGTGGATGTCTCCCAAACAAAGCAGTCCAGGTGCACTGCCTTACCTTGGGTGGTGGGTGACCAAAGCACTTGGGATGGGATGGGATGCAAGGATGGCAGGGATACATAAAGCACATACTCTGCAAGCTGCATGGAATAAAGCATTGTCAGGCCACTGGCAGCCTTAAGTCTCTCCCCTCTGAACTTTGAAGTGTGCAGCTTCACGTGCAGGTTGGATTTGGGGGCTTTGAAACAACAGTGACGTGAACAGGCAGTTGGCAATTCCCACAGGCTCAGCACAGCATGTAAAGTGATTGGATTTGTGCTTGGAAGTGAGGAAATGGAAGCCAAGCTCCTTAGCTACTGAGCCTGCAGATAGTTTGAGTAAGAAGAGAAAGGGCAGACAAGTAGCTGGAAAACCCTTCCAAGAACAGCAACTTGCTGAAAAGGGTTTTGTGCTGGGACCTCCATGTAGCTTGGGACCTGGTGTATTCTGCAGCAGCTCACAAATACCATGTCTGATCTCGCTCTGCACATTGTCTGCAGATGGAACCTTGGATTTTGGAACCATCAATGTCCGGGATAATGTGAAGAACATCCTGACTCTAACAAACAAAGGGATGTACAACATCGAGTACAGGTGAGTCCAGCTGCCTGGTGGTGAGCATTTCCCCGGGTTCCCAGGCCTGCACTCTCCCTCTGTCAAAGGTCAGAACCTGTTTCCATGCAGGCTACCTCACGATAAACACAAAACCTGGGCTCTCTAATCTCAGCTATTTTACCAGAGAATCCAGCCACAAACCAGCAGTTCTCCACGGTTCAGCAGGGAAGCCAAAGGAGAGCCCCAAGAATTTCAGGCACTGAAATGCTGAGATTCATTGCCTTTCTTTGATGGTCACCTCCTTTCTCCTTCTGAGACTCTGTAAAAGAGTGAATGAAAAATTTCAGTGTCAAGGTTTCTTGCAATAACCTCGTGACCGTCTGTGCTCTCTGTCAGGATCCAGGATTCCCTGAGCAGAGCTGCACTCTCCCTTTTCTTCTTTTTCTGGTCCTATGCAAAGTCCTGGCTGAGCTGGCAGCACTTCTACTTGTAACTGCAGAGATCTCCATTCCTTCCCTTTCTGCACAGATTGATGCTGAAGGGTGCAGGTCCCAGGATGCGAGACTTGGCGTCCCACTTCACTGTCAAGCCTCAGTCGGGCAAGCTGATCGCCTCCCAGCCTGGTGTGAATATTGAGATATTCTTCCACCCCACAAGGGAAATCCTCCTCAAGAACAGCCCCATCCTGTACTGCCAGGTGAGCTGCCTGGGCCAGGCTGTGTTACCACACGGTGTTTTGGGAACATAAACAGGAGAGGTGTCTAATGGAAGGAGGGCTTTAACTGGAGAATCCTCTCTCCTACGTACACAAACAAAGTCTTCAAAACCATTTGGGAGGCTTCCTAAGGGAGCTGAGAATCTGACTCTGGAGGAGGTGCTTTAACAGGGATGGGTGAACTGATGGAGGCCTGGGGTGGAGGCTGGGGACTGGGGTAGAGGACTGGCTGGCTCTCTTTGCTTTGTTTACCACCCCTTCCTGTGGACACAGGTGATAGATGCCATCTCAGGGGAAGGAGGCCAGACTGTCGCCAGCATCCCAGTGAGGGTGTCAGCAAGAGCTGCCTACAGCAAGTTCAGTATTGAGCCTGCCTCACCCATCAGTTTCGGTGCCATGATGAAGGGCAGCAAGAAGAGCCAGACTGTCGTGCTGGAGAACACAGGCGTGATCAGCTTCAAATTCCGCATCCACCGAGCAACCGAGGATGAATCTCCTTTGGAAAGCAAAAGGTACAGGAAGCCCTGCACCACCCTTCCTGCCTGAGGAGGCACCACCCCACGGCTGGGATGTGGCAGGCAGCCAGGAGACCTGGGCTAGCGCCCATTTGCATCCCTGCCTTGGGGAGAGGGAGCAAAACACGCCTCAGTGTCCCCATGTGTAGTAGGAAGCTGGTGCTAGAGCTGCTCTGTCCAGCAATGGGTGCTGCAGGCTGCTCTCTGGGAACCATCTGGAGCAGGAAGGCTTTCCTCTGTGAGGAGGAAGGCCAGCTTTGGCCTCAGAGAAAGGCAGGGGAGCTCAGCATGACAGATACCTCTCCTTTCTCCTCTCAGTTCAAAGCAAGGGGAGTCTGTTCCATCAGCTAGAAAGTGCTCAGCGGGAAGGAAATCAAGCTTGCCACAGGTGGGTGACTCCTGCTCCCCAACAATGCTGCTGCAGGGGATGTGAGAAGATGCTGCTGTGCCCAGGCTGGGGGCTCATCTCCACTGGGTGGGACGTGGTCTGCAGGATGGAGTCCAGGATCTGCTCAGTCCCACTGACAGTCCTGTACTCTGGCTCTGACCTGCAGTTGTGGGGTCAGCAGAGGGGAGCAGGTCCTGTGTGTGGTAGCTGCTGGCCAGCACAGGTCTGTGAACACCACAGAAGCAAAAACATCCCCCCCCGAACTCCCAGTCCACAGAGCTCAGACAACTTTTTTTTTTTCTTCTTTTTCTTCTTCCTAGTCCCCTACCTCTGTCCCATCATTTCTCACAGCTGTTTCTGCTCTCCTGTTACCTCTGGAGGCTGAGGATCACAGCTACCACCTTCATTCTTTACACTCCATCTCCTTTCTCTCTGCCACTTGAGACAGGCTTGCAGCTCCTCTTGGCTTGTTGGGCTCAACCTGGAGCTGCCTTTGGGCCATGGAGTCATCTTTCCCTGCCCTGGGACTGGCTGCTTGGGCCCAGCTGGAGGCCAAGGCAGGACATCCTCTTTGCTGGGGTGCTCAAGGCACAGCTATTACCCTTCAGCCTCTCCTGGAACTTCTTCTGCAGGGTCAGCTCAATGTGGGCATGTTCACGGTGTCCCCGTGCTCCGGCTCCATCGCTCCGTGGGGCCAGCAGCAGATCACGGTGGAGTGCCTCGCAGGGCAGGAGGGGACTTGTGAGGAGCAGCTCTACATTGACATCGTGGGCAGAGAGCCCAGGGACAATCCCCTCGGCATTCCCTTTACCCTGACTGTCGAGTCCTGCCTGCCAGGTACGTACTGTCCACAGGTTCCCCTGGTCAGACCTGCTGCTGATCAGCACCTAAACTTGCTGCTTGGATAGGGAGGCATGCTAGCCCTGGTGTCCCCCCTTGAAATCCTCAGAGTTTCCAGCCCTCTTAAGTCCACTGGTGGATTCATCCCTCCCGGGCTGAGGGGGATGCATGGAAGGATAAAAGGAAAGCAACGCTCTTTAAGACTGAGGTGGACTGAGCTCCATCCTCATAGCCAGCTCCCCCACCCAAAGCTGGGTTTAGCAGTTACCTGGGCAGAAGAAGCTTACCAAGCCTTCTCAGAGGCCAGCAAGGCCCAGATGAATTCATCAGGGAGGCTTCTGCATGCTCATCCCTCTGGTCTGTCCACAGCATTTGCTGAGGATGCCATGTTAATCTTCGATGAGTACCCGATCTGCAGCAGCACTGACCTCAGCCACAAGCTGCTCTCTGTGCACGGTGTGGGCCTGTTTGTGAGAGATGACAACAAGTTCATCTTCAACAAGATTCTGGTTGGGCAAGAGGCTGAAGCCCATTTCAACATCTACAACACAACTGGTCTGCCGTGTGACGTGGTCCTCTCCATCAACCCCCTGCCTGGACAGGTAAGAACAGGAGGCCAAGGAGATGGTTGCCCTCTAAGGGCCGTGTGAAAGCTGTTTTGTTCTCCAGATGCATTGCTTCCTGGGGCCCACACTAGCTCAGTGTAGGTCAAACTTCAGGGCAGAGCAGCAGAGCCAGGGAACAGTTGTGTTCAATTCTCATGTCTTGGGCAAGCTTTTGGCTCACACCTCTGGGTCTTTGGTAGGAGAAGTGAATCCTTCTGAACCTCTCTTGGAAGCACACTCAGAGAGGGGCTGTTATGAACTGACATGCCAGGGCTCAAAGCAGAGCATCTCCTCAGGCTCCCTGGCTTTTCCTCTCTTTGAAGGCCAGTTCGAGGTTATTTGCAGGGTTTTCCATGCAGTGACCACCTCCCACATATGGCAGGGCAGCTGCCAGCACTCAGAACACACGATGCTTTAGCACAAGGTCAGTGTTCCCTGCTTGAACAACTCATCGTTAAAACAATACCCCCTGAATTCACAGCCCATAAACACACCTCTAGAAGGGCTGTGAAAATGGGAAGAGCTGTCACAATGCAAGATTTTTGCCTGTCTGGCTGCTGTTCATAGAAAAGAGAAGCCAGGAGAAAACTGCTTCTTGTAGAAAAGTCTCCATAGCATGACAAGAAAAAACTCTTCTCCTTACAAGAACTGATCAAAGACTATTGTATAGTTGATACTGCTTTACCATCCCAGGTTTTGTCTCCCAGTGGTCAGCTGGGAAAAGAAAAAGTTGGGTAGGGGGAGAAAAAGTGTTCTGGAGGTTTTATTCTGATGTTTCTTATTCCTGTAGTCCTGTTAGTAAAGTTTCTTTATTCCTTTTAAGTTTTAAAAATGTTTAACCCTTCTCCTTATCTGTATTTCACAACAAAAAATGAGTAAGTGCCCTCGTGATTTTAGCCAGTGCTAAAACCCACCACATTATTTAGTGCATTGACTGAGAAACTCCAATTAGCAAATCTAAACCACTACAGACATGCTGTTTTCAGTAATGCCTTTATGAATAAAACTGTGTCATGTTGGAAGGTGTTTTCTCCTAACACTGCTCTCTGGCTTCCCCCAAGGAAAAAGGCCCTATCACCATTTTCAAGTTGCATCCTGTCCAGATGTCCATTCCCGGCTCATCCCACGCTGTTGCTACAGTGACCTTCACCCCACCAGACGAGCAGAACTACGACTGCACTTTTAAGGCTTCCCTTGTCATCCCCAAACGGTAATTGACCCTGAGAAATATTGGGGGAGGCCTCACTGACAGCTGCCTCTCCACTGGGAAGGCACAGACCTCTTGTTAGCTCTAATGCTCTCAGGAGCCTTAGGCAGAGTACTCGGCATGAGATGATTTGGGAAGCAGGAACTGTTAGATAGAGCAGAAAAATGAGGCTGATTTGTCATACAGGTTTAGCCTGGATGAGGAAATAGGAAGACAGGGAAATATTCGGTAGCCAACTGGAAGTTACTGAGATGTGCTACAGCTGAGCTGGGCATTTCCAAGGACAGAAGCTTAGATGGATCAGTTTCTGTGGCAGCAAGTCAGCAGTCACAATTTCCTCTTTGTTTCTGTGACATTAAGTGATCCTCTGTGATTCCCTGCATTCATGAAGCTATTTCATGTGAGTGATGGGAGCTGGTATGAAAGAGGAGCCCTGTTCCTCTGCACTGGGACCTGTGTACAGGGGCTTGGACCTGCCCTTCCTCAAGCCTTTAGTGGCTGAATTGGAGCAAGAGAAGTCTAATTGCTAATAAGCAATTGCTTTTATATTGTTCTTGGAAATCATCTTGGTGGATAGTGACAATGATTTGTTTTTGCCTTCTTGCTTTTGTTCTGCTTTCATGCTGTGCTTTTTTTGCTTGTTGCCTATGTCTCATCTCACTGCAGCCAGGGGATTTGCCATATCTCATCTGGTGCCTCATTATGTATCTGCTGTACTGCATGACTCAATGAAGTGCAATTACTTTTAACTGTTTCTGTGGAAGGCTCTGGCTCTTTGGAGCAGATTCCTCTTGTGAATGGCCCTGAATGGATTGGGAAGAGGCTGGTGGGGGGCTGTGTTGTGGGGTACAGGAGCAGCAGGCAGGGAAAACAGTGTGGATTGCCCTTGCTGCTTGGCTTGCCCAGTGAGAAATGGGTTATTGCCAGCTGGAATTGTTTCTGTGCCTCTCCTGCAGCTCTGTGAAAATCAAGCCCCAAACCCTGAGCTTCACCATCAGTGGGAGGGGGCACGAGCCGCAGGTGACAGTCGTGTGCCCAAGAGCTCGCAGCAAGAGAGGAAATGCCGTGCTGCGCTTCCAGAGGCTCCAGCTGGGGGATTTAGAGATGCTCCCCCTGGTCGTCCGTAACAACGGCATCGTACCTGTCAAGGTGAGCACCTGCTCAAGGAATGGTCTGGTTTGGGAATAAGTGCTTGTGGCACAGGGGAAGGGTCCCAAAAACCATGGCTGACCTGGCAAGAGGTGTCACAAATTCTTTTTAAGCAAGGGACTGACGTCTGTTCTCCAAGAAGGGAGTTCTTGAAAATTTTCCATCCAGTCTTTCTTCTTTAAGTTGAACACAAGAAAGGTGGTGGAGTATTTTCCCCCCATCTTTCAGGTTTGTTCTCATGGACATGTGTGATTTTCCAGTTCCATTAGGTTATATTCCCCAGTTTACTATATTTTAAGCAAACTTAGTTGTGGTTTAATTATATTCTGCTTATTGCTTTCTGTCCTGTTTGGTTCAGTGTTGGTTCAATCCAAATGCCTCTAAACAGCCCTTTTTCCCAGCTGGTTTGACTTAACTTTTGTGCTCAGTGCTGTTTGCAGTGGGAGAGGTGCTGGGTTCCTGTGCAGGACCAGCAGCACTGTGGTGTCAGTCCCTGGGCCATCCTGTACTCACACCAGTATCATTGTGCTCTGTGTTCCCTTTTCTCAGTTTATGTTACACCTGGAGGATGAGCATGGAGCATTCTTCTTGAAAGCCAGGCGCTCCACACTGGAGAGATTCCACACTGAAGATGTGGGAGAGGACTCTGTTGGAAATGGTAAATTTGTTAACCATGAAGTGCGATCGTGCCCAGAGGGAAAACGTGTGCCCTGCTCTTGGCTTCTCTGAGCTGCAGCCAGATGTTAGACACACTTTGTTTCCTTGGGCTCTCTGTCCCCTGAGCTTTTCATGGGGACTTTTTGCAGGGTTTCCTCCTAGCAAGTTGTAGGAAGTTCTTGTGTTCTTCTAGACGTGGTGGGCTGGGTTCTGGGGGACTGTCACTGCCTCAGGGGAGCCTCTGAGGTATCTGCAGCATGCGGGAAGGTCCCAGCCTGAACGGACACAGCCCTTGAGCACACAGGCAGCCAGCAGAAGCCAAAAGTGCTCTTTGGCTCAGCTTTCCATGTGGCTGGAGCTGGCTGGAAGCGATGGAATGAGGGCTGGGCATCAACCTGAGGTTAAGCTGCTGAAGTGGTGATGTGTCTGGAGATGGCAGTCTGGTGAACATAAGAAGAGGGTCTGGAACCACTGCGGGTAGAACCTGTGCTCAGAAGGCAGCTGGTTTCAACCTTCTGTTCCTCAGATATGGAAATATTTCCTCTGTACAACTGTATCACTTAATTCTGATTTCCATTGCTGTGCAGAGAGCAAGCCCCCAAAGAAGCCTCTCCTGCTTCTGCATCGTGGGCAATCGGCAGAGTTTGATGTCATTTTCGATCCCACCCTGGCTCGACGTGTGGAAGGGAAGATCCGTGTTTTAGTGGGGGACACCTACACTGACAAGACCCTGATAGAGCTGGTGGGTGAAGGCCACAAGGATGAATTCACCCTCAACTGTCTAGAGGAAGACCCACAGTTGAGGAATGATAAGAGCAGTTGGAACAAAGACATCATTGATGGTAAGAGAGGAGAGGCTGCCAAGGGGGAACAAGGAAGAAGAAAATATCTGATCATGTGTGTCCTCTCTCTAGCCAGGCCTGGGCTGTCACCCCTGGACATGGAGGCCCGTGGGTGTGGCAGCCATGCATGCAGAGCAGTGTGTGCTGTGCTGCATGGCGCTGGCTCAGGGGTGTGCCAGGGTGTTTCCCTGACAGTGGTGGGATGGGGAACTGCCTGGGGAGCTCCCTGCCAGAGGGAGGAAGGCTTGGAGCAAGGAAGCATTGAACATACAGGAGTCTGTGCATGTGAGGGGGGCGGGGTGGAACTCCCTGCATGCTGAGATCCCTTGCTTTCCTCCTTAACAGCTGTCAGACTGAACCACATCCAGTTTGGGGACTGTCCTGTTGGGAAGCCCTGCCACAGGACCTTCACCATCACCAACCACACCGGCATGACGTTCATGCGCTTCGAGTGGGAGGCAGACGTCCCATTCCAGTTCTGCCCCAGGGTGAGTGGGGGCTGCTCTGCCTTTCCCCATTGCTCAAGCCCTGCCCTGGCGTTCCTGGGAGCTGGCAGGGAGACCTCCCATGCCAGTGCTAGCCCATTCCAGTGCCACATGGGAGATGCAGTCCCTGGCTTGGCTGGGCCAAGGCTGCCAGCCTTGCAGAAAAGGCTTCACGTTATGGGAGGTGGTACCTTCTCTTCATACTTTTGTCTGTCCAACTTCACATAAATCCACACTGAGGTGCAGGTTCCTGGCACAGCTGCTCACCACATCAGTCCCCTTTGCTATCAGTCCTGCCCTTGGCAGTGCTTCCAGTTTGGTCTTGACTCCCTGATTCTCCCTAGGTGGGACATCTCCACCCTGGCTGCACCAAGGCCATCACAGTGACCTTGAAATCAGATGTCCCAGCCACCTTCAGGAGGCACCTTGTGAAATGTAAGGTGACCAAGATCAAGTTTGAGCTGCCACCATGGAAGGTTCCAGACTGGGACGACGAAATGTGCATTGTCTTGTGGAAGGACATCACCGGGAAGGACCCAGCAGCCCAATGGCCTGAAAAAGAGAAGGTAAGAAGCAAAATGGCAAAAAAAGCCACCACAGCTTTTCCAAAAAGAACCACCATAACATCATCACTGCTGGCTGAGCAGCTCCTGCTTCCTCTGGACATTGGACAGCCCTGAGGTTCACCAGCAGTGCATTCTAGGGGAGAGGTGGATGCACACGACCCTCACCCAAGAGGGGAAGCCTTTAGACAAGAGACCATTAGCCACACACTATCAGTCTGTGCCACAAGCACAAGTGCTGCAGCCCATGTTGAATGGGAGACAGTGTTTTACGATTATCTCATTTTATGGTGTTTGAAATCTCTCCATATGATGTGGTGCCCTTTCACCAACAAGGAGTTAAGTCTGCTGCACTCTGTCTCTTCTTTTGAAGTGGAGACAAATACACTTCTGCTGCACCTGCTGGTGAACTCCAAGTTTTGTCTGCATGGATACCAGAGATTTTGGTTGTGGTCTCTGTATTGGGAGGGTTATCTCATCATGGAGTAGCCCAGGCACTGTATGACAGTATGGAGGAGTCTGGAGAAGGATCTTGTGTGGAGACTCTTGCCTTTATTGTCAGTATTGCCAAACACACTCAGCTTGGGTGAAGGTTCTTTCCAAGTTTCTGGACCATTTGAAGGCCTCTAAACCATCCTCTTTTCTATCAGAACATCTGCAGTTGGAGACTTTCCTAGTGAGATCTTTCACGTCCCAAAATGCCCATCCCCAGCTGCCAGCAGTGTGGCTGTTGCTCCACAGGTGACATCTGGAGAGCACTTTCTCCTAAGACAAGAAGATGCTTCCTAGAAGTCTTCAGTCATGGGGTTTTCCACCCACAGAGCTCCAGCAGGGGAACTTAACCCTAATTTTGAGACCTGCTGGATTTCTAGGGGACCAGGGAAAAAGTCAGTCCCTCTCCAAGGTTGAAGTACAGGGATTGGAACACCGCTGTAGTCTCCATGGGTACATTAACAGCTGTGGTAGGACTGCTTTGATCAGTGGGCAGAAACAACTCCTGCAGCACAACAGTCCCAATTCTGTCATCTTTCCAGGGAACTAAAAGTGAATGGTCCTTTCTAGTCCCTCTATGAGGCTGATCTTGGAGGCCAAGAGATTCCCTTCTCAGCCTGACTTTCTGGGCTCTGCTCAGTGATTCTTTTCTCCTCTGCAGACAGTGGAGACAATCCCAGAACCGGCTCACACTGTGCTGAAGAAGAGCGGCCAGGAGGCCGAGCTGTACCTCAGTGCCTTGGTTGCCTACGCCCAGTTCAAACTGGACACAGTCGTGGTTCAGCTCAAGGACACCTTGCCCTTCCAGACAAGGACAGCCACGTGAGTGCTGAGGCCAGGCAGGGCCCTGCCAGCGGGAGCTGCCTTTGTGTAACTTTGTGCTGGCCGTGGGTGGGGAGACAAAACTCAGGACTCCAGGTGCTCCAGGTGCTCAGGAGACAAAACAGCCTCGTTTATTATTAGAGCTCACTGAAATACCCAGTGCAAATCTCCCGGGCTAGACAGCCATTGGCTGAGATCTCTCTCCCTGCCCAACTTCCTGGCCAGGGCTGTGCTCACTTCTCAGCTTGGATGGGGCTGGCCAAGGGTCCCCTGTAACTTATCTGGGAACACGTTCAGGCATGAGCTAGGCCAGCTGAATTGGATTTGTGTTATGGCCAGATTCACTGTGTCCAGTCCAGACCAGCTGTACTGTGACAATGCTGTGACACCTTTGCCCAGGGCTGACCCAGTGCCTGCTTCCCAGAACTCCACCACAGCCAAAACCAGCACAGGCTTGTTCACATGTATGCAAAGCCAAGCAGGAGAGGCTGGTCAGGAGAGGCTCAATGCTGCCATTTTCTGCTGAGAACAGCCATGGGTTTGCTTTCGCTGCGTGTCACCTGTCCTCATCTGCTCAAGAATAAGTTTGCAGTCAAAGCAAGACCTAAAGAAAGTCCAAAGTAAGCCCCTTAGCTTCAATATCCTGGGCACCATGTTGGCCCTTTCCTCTTAAACTTCCAGACTTTGAAATACTTTTCTGGGCCACCCAGGACAGCAGTCTGAGCATGGCAGGGCTGCCTGGGGAAGAAGATGCTCCTCAGCAGAAAGTGGTAGCAGGAGCCCCTCAGACAATGTTAGTGTACTATTTGCTTTCTATTTATTGGACATTTTTTTTTAATTCCTCCTTCTTGCTTTTCAGTTTCAGGATGCACAACACAGGGAAGGTGGCCCTGGAATACTTCTGGGAGGAAGCTGCACCTGCAGATAGTGAAGCAGTGAGGATGCCATATTCAACCTCTCTGATGTGTAAGGGCATTTCACTTGGTAGCTGAGGGCCTGGAGAGAAGACCCTGCCCCTTCACCCCAAGACTTGAATTGCTTTTTCCTCCTTGTCCACACGTCCACTTTCATCAGCACCTTCCCAGCTGCAGCTGGAGAGTTTTGTCCTTTCCCCCTCTGCCTTTCAGCCCCTTTTGTTCTTGCTCTGCCACTTCTGCTCTGCAAAGGAGCTGAGCCAGGCTCTGGGGAGAGCCACGTGCTGGGTCAGGACTGGGAAAGGGGACATCAGGTCATTGCTTTGAGAAGTCTGAGAGTGGGCAGAGCAATGGTGTAACGAGTGAGCTGCCCTGCAGCCACTGTCTGTGTGCAGTCCCCCACTCCAGGGCAGCTGCAAAGTCACTGTCTAAAACCAACTCCTGCTTTGGCACAGGAGTGTGTGCTGCAGGCAGAGACCCTGCTCCCAGAAGCTCTGTTCCCTGCTTGGAACTTGGCCAGAGATGCTCCGAGTGCATCCCAGCTCTCTTCCACCTATGTGCTGCAGGAGGCAGCGTTGCTGGGAACACAGATTTTGTCTTTGAATGGTGTCCTCTTCCTCTCTGCAGGTCAGCTCAGCTCTGCTCCTGTTGTAAGGCAGCGCAGAAAGCTGGTGCTTCGTTTCCAGAGGGAGCAGGACCATCCTTTTGAGACGCATCCTTCTGAGCTGCGGCGCCTACAGTGGCTTGCCAAGGAGCAGCAAGATTCCGAGCAGGAACAGCTGCAGGATTCCGAGCAGGAACAGCCAGATTCTGACCAGGAGCAGCTTTCTGAGGAAGAGCAGCTGGATGCCAAGCAGAAGCAGCGTTCCAAGAAGCGGTGCCGCTCCAAGGAACGGAGTCTCTCCCCGCAGCGTGCCACTTCCTCCCTGGAAGTCCTCCCAGATGTCACCCATGACCAGTCACTGTTCTCCATCAACCCCAACTTCGGCACCATCACTCCTGGCCAGAAGAAGACCTTTCATGTGCTGTTCTCGCCAAAGGATGTGGGGAACTTTGAGACCACCATGCAGTGCAGGTAGGAAACATTGACACACTTGCCAACTCACACTTCTGATGGCTGTCACTGAATCACAGGCTGGGACAGGGTGGAAGGGACCACAGGAGGTCATCTGGTCCCACTTCCCTACTCAAGCGGGGTCATCCCAGAGCACGTGGCACAGAGCTGTGTCCAGAGGGCTCTGCAATAATTCCAGTGAGGGACACTCCACACCCTCTCTGGGCAGCCTGTCACCCACAAAGGGAAGAAGTTCTTCCTCAGGTTCAGGTGGAATTTCCTGTTCAGGTTCTGCCCGTTGCCTCTTGTGCTATTGCTGGGCATCACCAAGCACAGCCTGGTTCATCCCCTAACACCCTCCCTTCAGTCCCTCTGACTGGGATGGGGAGGTGGGCCTGGAGACAAGCAGCCCCAGAGAGGCAGCAGCTCCCACAGGAGCGCAGAAAGATCATCTGGCCTTGGGAGGGAGACACTGGCAAAAGACACTGCATGAAACATTAAGCTCCTGAAGGGCTGCAAGATGTAGAATGAGAGACCCAGGGACCAGCCAGTCCCCAGCTCTGCTTCTTGCACAGAGCTGCTCACTGCTTGCACAGAGGGAGGATGCAACGCTGGGTGCTCTGCAAGGAGACAGAAAAGCGTCTGTCTGGAAATGTTTGTCTGGCTAATACCAGTCCCTTTCTCCCCAGCATTCCTAACCTGGAGCAGACTCACAGGACGGTGCAGGTGGTTCTGAAAGGCAGAGCCCGGGAGTGGAAGCGTTTTGGAAAACCAAAATGCTCTGCCTTACAGCAGACAGACGAAGGCCAGAGACACAAGAAGCAGCTGCACTGGCAACCAACACCAGAGTGACAGCATCTGTGTCAGCTGGGGCATCCAGCAGGAGCCGGCAACATCTTGTTTCCTACTGCTGATGGTCTCCCACCCTTTACGTGACACCTCTGCAGCTCCCCTTCCCAGCTCCAGTGCACATCATCTTTTAATTAACAAAGTTAATTAAATATTTGTTTGTTAATTTGTTAAATAACTTAAGTTTCAGTTAACAGTTAATAACCAGTTGCTAATAAAATGTTAACTGTTAGCCATGGTGCCAGAGATCTTTCCTTAAACCCCACCACCCCAGTTCAAACCCCCAAGTTAGTACATTTTGAGGTTCCCCCCAGTTCTCCCCAGTCTCCAGTTACTCCGTTCACCCTTTCCTCCCTGGTGTACCCAAAATGGCTCCTGGAGAGCACAAGATGGTGGGGACCACATGGCCAGGCCCCTCCCTTGTACTTCTCCTCCCCAAAATCCTTCTTCCTACCTCCAACCCCTTCTTCCCTGATGCTCCTCCCCCTGTTATCTCTCCTCCTCCAGTTGTCCCTCCCCTTCCTGTCCCCTCAGACCCCTCCTTCTCCACTTGGGCTCCTCCTGCTGAAAAGGTCCCCACCCCTTCCTTTCATAATATCCCCTCCTCTGACCCCTCCTCTTTCCCCTGCAGCACCACCAACCCTCTTCTGCCTTGCAGTTCCCACGCCCCTCCTTCTGCTTCCCACACCCCGTGAGCCACAAGTGACGAGCCCAGGAACCGGAACCCAGATGAGGAGACCCTTCCTCTTGCCACTCCAGTTATGTTCAGTGGTTGTGGGAGTGCGCTTCCAGAATGGGAGCCATTCTCATTTCAAAACAAAAGAGAACTTTGCAAAGCCCAGAAAGAGTTTGGAAAGGGAAGCAAATATTTTAAGGGCCTTTTAAAGGCCACCCTCTCCTCCAATCTCTCGGTCCTGTATGATCTCCATGATTTATTTTCGTGCCTCCTTACCCCATCAGAATATCTTGCATGGGAGGGGGCATGGAAGAGGTCATTACAGGCCGTATGTTCTGAGCTATTGCAAAGTTCTGACAGCGCCCTTGATGCCATTGGGAATAAAATAACAACCGACCACTTGAGCGGCGATGGGGAATGGGCACAGGGGAAGGACCAGGCCTGGGTTTTGCCAAGGCCGGTCCTTGAAAAGATCAAAACAGCTGCAGAGAAAAGCGTCCCTCATGTAACCATCCAGAGAACCCCAAGCTAGTTCTACAATCATTCTGCAGCAACCTAATGAGGTTTTCCCAGATTTTATTGATAGGTGGTGGGTTCACATGGAGAAACAGGTGGAAGAGCCAGGGCTGCATTCTGCCTTGCTGTTGGAATTAGCAAAGGCAAATGCCAGTGATACATGCAAGTAAATCATTATGGAAATGCCCTTGGATCCTCTACCCACCCTCACCACCATCATCGAGGTGTGATCCAGAAGGCTGCCAGCTCAGGGGCTGACCATCATAGACAGCCAGGAAGGACGGTGGCTCCAGCAGCGGTGGCGGTCCCACCACCACCTGTAACACCATGGGAACCACGCTGCCATCGCTGTGGGCAGCGAGGGCACATCACCCATTTCTGTCCAGTGCCCAGCCCCTGCGGGCCAGGACAAAGGAACTGGAGGGGAGGGGAACTTACAAAAAAACCCAGAAGGGCAGCATGAACCTCCTCTGCGTGTGGATAGAAACAGAGCAGGCTTTGCAGGGGGAGGGGGGCTCAGACAAGACATTTCTAACTGGACTGACTTTCACCAAAGGACAGATAATACCTTCAATAAAGTATGGCAGCCTCAATAGCCACTCCATTTAGCAGCAGGAGAAGACCATCTTTTTAGGTCCTGCCATTGGACCGTGATTGCCGTGGACCTACTGGGCAGATTGACTTTCCCTGACCCAGGCTGTAAGTATTTTGTTACTGGGGACACCAAGCACACACCCACAGAGACTGAAGTGTCTCTGGTCACCCTCAGGGTGATCTGGATGGACCCAGCTCTGGGCCCCTCGAGGAAAACAACATTGAGGGGCTGGAGTGTGTCCAGAGAAGGGCAGTAAGGCTCATGAAAGGATGAGAAAATGTCCCATGAGGAGTGGCTGAGGGAGCTGGGTTTAGTCAGTCTGGAGGAGGCTCAGGAGGGACCTCACTGCTCTCTCCAACTCCCTGCCAGGGCCATGCAGTGAGGAGGGGCCGGTCTCTTCTGCTGGGCCTGCAGTGAGAACCAGAGGAATTGGCCTCACGCTGAGAGAGGAAATTCAGGTTAGATTTTAGAAAAAAAATTTCACTGTTCAGGTGTTCAGGCCTGGGAATAGGTTGGCCAGGGAGGTGGTGGAGTTGTCATCGCTGGAGGTGTTAAAGAGGCCTCTGGATCTGATATTCGGAAATGATTTAGTGGTTTAGGGTTTGCAGTGGCAGATGCTGGGCTGACATTGAACTGAGTGGTCTTAAAGATCTCTTCCACACCTGACGGTTCTACAATTCCAAGAGCTTCCTACCTGGCTGAGGGGAAGGCTCAGGGCTGTCCCGAGTCCGCCGCACCCTGAGGCGCTCGGGCGGGGCTGCGACTGCGGCGGCTCCTGAGGGGCCGAGCCGGGCGCTGCCCTCAGCACCGCGGGGCCGCCGCTGCCCCTCAAGCCAGCGATCCCATCCCTCAGCCCGGCGATCCCATCCCTCAGCCCGGCGATCCCATCCCTCAGTCCGGCGATCCCATCCCTCAGCCCGGCGATCCCATCCCTCAGCCCGGCGATCCCATCCCTCAGCCCGGCGATCCCATCCCTCAGCCCGGCGATCCCATCCCTCAGACCGGCGATCCCACCCCTCAGCCCGGCGGTCTCACCCCTCAGCCCGGCGGTCTCACCCCTCAGCCCGGCGATCCCACCCCTCAGCCCGGCGATCTCACCCCTCAGCCCGGCGGTCTCACCCCTCAGCCCGGCGGTCTCACCCCTCAGCCCGGCGGTCTCACCCCTCAGCCCGGCGATCCCATCCCTCAGCCCGGCGATCTCGCCCCTCAGCCCGGCGGTCTCACCCCTCAGCCCGGCGGTCTCACCCCTCAGCCCGAGGGGCAGCGCTCGGCAGCGGGGACCCGCCTCGCCTCGGGATCTGCCCGGAGCCCCCCGCTCCGCCGGGTCACAGGTACCTAAAGCCTGTGATCCTGACGAGCCTGTGCTGGGGCCGTGGTTGGTGTCTCACGCTTCTGCCATAACAGCTTCAAGGGGAAGTTCACAAAAGTTTAAAAGCAGAAACCTGGACTAGTTCTAGTTCTGAGTGTAGTTTCAGAGCAGTTGGTGTGTGACAGGACTGGGCCTCAGCATGATGGACCAGCAGTGGTGTTCTCAGTGCCAGGAAGGGCTTGTCCCCTGCTCTTTTTATGGCAGATACTCTGTGTGTCAAAGCTTATTCAACTCTCTCTGGCTCCATGCTGGAGCTGATAAAGGTTTCTCTAAAAATGTCAACACTGTCAAAATAAAAATAAATAAAATAAAAATGTTTCATTTCAGACTAGCTCTAAGCAGTAATGACTGTTTACATCTGTGTGCCTCAAGATTACCTTTATTCCACGGGTACATGCACACAGACAAAGCTCATCCCTCACCTGAGCTGAAGCAGTTGCAGTGTCACTCATCAAGTGCAGCAGGAAGCTCAGCTTTGGTAAGAAGGCTGACCTTCCCCTTGCTGTGCAGAAGAAATGCTGTGCATTTAGAAATGCAAAAGCAGATTGTAAAGCTGAAATCCATTAAATACCACAGTCAGGATCATGATTAGGCAAAAGAAGCTGCTCAAATTGCAGAGAGAATTATCACTGCATTTAAGCTGCAGTTAAGTAGAATGCAATAGACATGGGAATCTTGGAGACAAAACAAACCCAAACAGAACAACACAAACAGCACTTTTATACTGGTGTCAGTGACTATCCTTAAAGGTGCTTTTTTTTGATACTTCAAATGATACAGAGATGGTGTTTTATGTATTCCAGTAGTCTCAAATAATCATTGTCTTTGACCAATGCTTCTACTTCAGTCAGAATCTCATTCCCAGCACGAGCAGCCTCCCAGAGGCAGAAATGGGCCAGTTTTGAGCTGCCCAGCTGGGCTGACCAAACACCAAAGCATGAGCAGCTCTGCACTCACTGAAGCTGCTCTCAGTGCTGTGGCACAGCCCAAGGCACAGCCCATGCCAGTGTCACTGCCAGCGTCTCTCCACGATCAACGAGGCACGAACAAACCTGAGCTATGGGCACCCTCTGCAGCTTCCCCTCTTCTCACTGCCATCCCAAAGCTTCTCCTTTTGGGTGAGCCATCTCCCCTGTCCTCTGAGAGAGTTAATGGCTGGAATGTCAAAGGCTCAGCTGTGAAATCATGCTTGGAAGGCAAAGCTTTCTCTTTTACACAGTGGAGAACGATGCTCAAAGTAGAGCAGCACCCCAAAGTGACATGCTGACCTGGAATCCCAATCTCCTTGCCTTACATTTGAATTTTCGCTTGTCTACCACACGAGCAAGCTACTGAGCTCTGCAGAAGGGCAAATGGAACAAGAGGGAAGGTTGTTATTATTTTGGGTGGCTTTTTTAATGAGTTGATGATAGCCAAGAATTGATTTCATAATGACTGGGGCAAAGTACTTGTTATGCATTCACAACTCCATTCACAACTCAGCCACCAGCTCCAGTTATCAGATTGTGAATTGTTCTAGCAGAAAGATCAAAAACTCTCAGAAATATTTTTATTTTGACACATTATTGGAGGGGAGGAATTTTTTCCTCACACTGTCACAGACTGGAAGCTTTTTCTTGAATGACTTTGTTGCTAGTTTTAGATGTATTTCCCTTTTCCTTGCAGATAAGAGATGAGGAAAGCGGCTACAACAAAAATCTGTTTTGCATTCCTAAGCATTATGAAGAGGATTTAGAAAGAGTCTTCATTCCTCATGGACTCATCCTGGACGGGTATGAGGGTAAACAGAAAAGAATAGGGACAGTGATGCCAATTTTTGTCCCTCCAAATGAAAAAAGCCTGAGGTCCTGCCCTGTGCAGCCCATGAGAAACGGGGAAACTCTGCAGCCCAAACACTTCTGTCCTAAAGTCTGGTATAAGAGGGGGTTCATGGAGAGGATTCCTCTGCAAGCCCAGTCAAGCTTCCATGTTCCATCAACTGTCTTCAAGCCCACCTATCCTGCAATATTTGTGTTTATGGGTTAAATCTGCTTATGCTGTGCAAATACGTAATTTATTTTCCTACGACTTGCTGTGCTCACAATTTGCTAGTTATAAAAACCTAACAGCAAGATCAGAGTTTTTACTTGAACATTGCTTAATAGATGCACAAACAGCTCTGATACACAGAACACTTTCCAGAATTGCCTTTTTTTTCCTTCTTTCTCCCAGGACAGAGCGTTTGGCTCGAGATATCATGCAAGACTTGGGAAGTCATCCCATTGTTGCACTCTGTGTCCTTAAAGGAGGCTATAAATTCTTTGCTGATTTGCTGGACCAGATAAAAGCACTGAATCAAAATGGTGATAAATCTGTGCCCGTTACCGTGGATTTTGTCAGAATAAAAAGCTACTGTGTGAGTAACTTTCTTTTCTTTGGAAAATTGACTCTCTCCATAGACTGGCATTCTAAATACTGATGGTTTGTGTGAGAACCCCACAAAAATTGAGTTTATGTGTACATTCTGTTCAAATTACATACTAAAAAGGAACTGATTTACTGGTCTGCCCCAAAGGGTGGATATTATATATTCACTGGAAGAAACATAGCAGAACACTCAACATGACAGAGCCAGGGGCAGATCTCAAACTCCTTCCTCTTGCAAGAAGCAAGAGCAGCTCACCTCTCAAACAAATACAGGACAACACTTTGGGGCATGCTTTATGTGACTTCCATCTCTTCTTTCTCCTTCTAGAATGAGTCACCTGCAGAAAAAATCAGTTTTATTGGAGAGGAGCTGTCTACACTAAGTGGGAAGGTATGAATTGGCATCTTCAGCTTTTAAAGGAAAACAACTGTTCCTATGTATTTTCCAGGAAATCCATCTTTATTAAAGATTTTGATACTGCATACTTCCAGCCTCTTAACACTGATTTAAAATGCTGGGCTTTGAAACAGTGAATAATTCCCACTGATCTCAGTGGAAACTTGGAGTGATCAGCAATGAGTGCTCCCAAAGGTCCCATTCCCCATTTTATTCCAGAACCCCCAGAAATGAACCACACTCAACTGATTCATTCAGTGCCTCTAGAATACAGTGCTGTACACAGAGCAAGATATAGACCTGACACAGGTGCCTTTATCACCATATTTTAAGCTTTCATAAATACTTACAAAAAGACTCTTCAGTAAGCACCAAAGTCAGTCAGTAGTTCAAGTGACAATCTCCTTTGAAAATCAAGGCAATTTCCTTGTATCTGAGGGTTTTAGTGTGCTTTTCTTGGCTGTATGGTTTGCTGAAAATTGCCATTTAAGTATTTTTTTTTCTTTCCCTTCTTTCCCTATGCAATCTCTTCCAGAATGTGTTAGTAGTAGAGGTAAGTAATGAGTGAAGGAGGGGTGGAATGACACAGATTCTTTTCTCCCTTCTTTTCAAATGAATACATATTACATATAAAATAATAATTAATGAAGTTACTGGGCTGCCAGGTTGGTATGCTCTAATTTAATCCACTGACAGTCTGATTTTCCTTTCAAACTTGAAGGATAATTTATTTTTTTTATCACTTTCAGGACATTATTGAGACTGGTAGAACAATGAAAGCACTGCTTTCAAAAATAAAAGACAAGAAACCAAGGATGGTGAAAGTTGTAAGGTACAAGGATACAGCTGCTAACTAACACATTCAAATCATTTGGGTGAATAGTCATTGTATGCTGCCAAGTGCTTGTTTGGCTTGAAGTATGGGGGGAAGAAAGCAAATGCAGGAAGCAATCCTTACCCAGCTGCTGGAAAATTAAGTGTTTCTTGAACTGGGCAATTTACCTGTGCACTACCATCCTCACTGCTCAAATTAATAAAGAAAGGTTTTATGGCTCTTTTTGTGTAGTCCATAAAGTCTGATGGATTCCCTGTTTCTTACTTTATGTCTGAAGGAAATTGATGTCTTTCCATAAGTTTTCTAACGTTGCCTCAGTTGCCTCAATGCTGGAATGACAACACTCAGAATATCCCTTACTATCCTCAACTCTAGAAGTTTCCAGAATCTGAGAGTCTGTCAGCACTTGGAAGATGACTTCAAGCAGAATTCTAGATCTGCTTTTAGTAGGTCTCTAAAAGGAAATTTTGTGGAATATCCCTATGTCTGTCAAGTAATCACAATGCTTTATAAAAACAGTTGCTTTATGCACCAGTTATTCAGACAGGCCTTCTAGGGACTGTGCAGGAGGTTCTCAGTTTCTTCTGAAGTGCACAGGCAAACCAAGAATAGATAAGATTTTGCAGAAGAAATGTCCTTTTCTCCCTCCCTCCCCACTAACATCATTCCCAGCCACTTGGACATGCTTCCCCCTCTGTGCTGTTCCAGTGTCCTGAGGCATTGCTACGTGGAAGGGCAATGACCTGAGACACAGGATTGGAGGGAACTGAATACAAACCAGAGCCACTTGGACATAAAGAATGAACCTAGATCAGAGCCTTTGCTTCTCCCTCCACAACAAGGCTGAGCACCACTTCTTTCTGTGAAATAATCTCACTGTCTTAATTTAATTGCATGATTTTAGAAGCTTATGGGGAGGTGTGGCAGAAGGGAAGTCTGCAGCTTAGACATATTTTAAAAACCAACCTGCTCTGCTCTGCCTTACAGCCTGCTCGTCAAAAGGACATGTCAGAGTCCAGGTTACAGACCAGACTGTAAGTACCATGTTTTTCTAGTATTTTCCAAAACACAGTCTTACAATTTCCCTTCAGGCAGCACATCTGACAACTGCACAGAAGTTTCATGCAGGCCAAGAGAAATGGGGAGAAACTACATAAAAACTTGTGAACTAATGTCCAGTTATGGCATCCTGAGGCCTCATGACCACCTTCTGTTTTTCCCCTGGCTGGCCTCAGTGCAGGTTTAGCTATTTGATATATAAATTTAACTATTTAGATAGCAGAAATGAATCAAACCTTAACTGTGTGTTGCTTTGCTTTGGCCCTGGAGGGCATTTGTTTTGACTCTGCATTATTAAACTTGCCTTGTTTCCAAACTGAAAAGTCCTACTGAATCACAGTTCATCTACTTTCACTCAAGTAAAATCTCATTCCTTGTCTCTTCTCCCAGGACTAACTCATAACCAGGTTTTAAACAATTATTTTGTTAATAAACATAACTCTCTTAACACCTTAGTTATATTACTGACTGATGGGAATGGTTTAGATTCTAACCTCTCTCATCAATTTATAGCTCAGATTCTTAAGGAAGCACCCTGAAAGAGATGATGCCTATTACCCTTAGCTCAAGTATGTGTTGAATACAAGCTCTGTATTTAAAAGCTACTTCCACCACTGAAGTATAAAAAGATCTGTATTTTCTTACAGATACAGGCTTTGAAATCCCAGATCAATCTGTGGTTGGATATGCTCTTGACTACAATGAATATTTCAGAGATCTAAATGTAAGTACATGCACTTTCCTCCACTGCCAAGTATCAGGTACCCAGGAAGAAGATTTGCTTCTACTCAGAGCTTCTCAACAATTAAAAAACCTTCAACTCCAGCTAGAAACTTCCAATAAAGGAGCAAAACCATTTTTAAGGTGTCGAGTTGGTAATGCAGTGTAGGTGCATGAGAAATGTTTGTGCTTCACCTTTTTATAATTCTTCTCCACAAGTCTCATGGCTCAGCCATGCTGCAGAACATTCTGAACCCCCAGGATGGTGAGCAGCACACAATCTGTGACCCCATCTGAAAATAACTTGTAATTTGACTTTAATTGGATATTTGGCTGACTTAGTTCAACCCTGTGTTGCTCTTCAGCCACCAGGTCTTTAAAGCAGCCCTGCAGGGACTCTGGGTGAAGGTTTTCCATACACTTAGGGATAACATGTCTTATATCTTACATGTCTGTAAGAAGTCTTCCCTTATTCCATTACAGCTTCTTCAGGCTGCACAGAGTAGTAGCCTTGGAAACATCATGAACTGATAGGGTTGATCTTTTTTCCCCTCCTTTGTTTTCAAAAGTACTTCCTTAATTCTGTTTAACTCAGAAAGTTTTTTACTTCAAAGCCTTTTTCCTAAGACAAAGCAGTCCTGCTGAAGACACAAACAGTCTGTGCTATTGCTCAGCAGCATTAAGGAGCATGCAGTAATTTAATAAACCTAAGTTCTTTAGAATATATAAACCTATATATTACAAATAAACTTGCAAAGAATACTAAGAGCTGGAGTTTACTGCAAGTAGGAAACTTCCAGCTATTACGGTTGTAGTGTGTTTTTAGTACAGTGCTGGGAATACAGCTGAAAATCAATCTTACACTTCATTCCAAGATAGAGATTGATAAATATTGTACTTTTTCTTTTTTCTTTTTTTTTTTTTTTTTCTTTTAGCACATCTGTATTTTGAAAGAGAACGCCAAAGAGAAATACAGGATGTGATAATCTCAGTCTTCTGGAGCACTGATTTCTGGCTGCTGATGAGGTGATATAAAGCATCCCATCGGGAAATTCCTTTTGCTACTTGCGTGTCCCGGAGCAGCAGGAGAAGCTCCCCGTTAGTGGCAGGAGCTGCAGCTCGCTCATTGCCCGTGTGCTGCGCGCTGAACACGAGCTCTGGAGACGCTGGGATTTTTCCTGCTGGAAGCAGCAGCAGCAGCAGCAGGAGCTGGGTGCGGGGCTGTGGCCATAGCGAGAAACGTGCCCGGCTCGTTCCGGGCCCCGCAGCGGATTCCTTCGGCTCCCGGCGGGGCCCGAGGGAGCTCGGAGGGCGGAACAGGCCCCGAGCGGAGGCCGAGATGGAAGCCAGGGGCACGGGCAGGGCTCGGGGTTACCTGGGAACCGCGGCCGCAGCGCCCGCGGCGCTGCTGTTCCAGCTTCAGTTGCGTGGAGACCGCGATCCTCGGTGGGTGTGCGCAGCCTGGCCACGGGCACACGGCTCCACTGGGCCATTCGCCAGGGGAATTGTTCACAGGGAATGGGGCTGTGCGGGGCAATTCCTGCTGCTTTGCTCTCACAGCGAGTCCCGAGTTCGCGGTGCTTTGCTTTCTGCCAGGGAGTCCCCAATTCGCGGTGCTTTGGTCTCACAGGGAGTCCCGAATTTTGTTTGAAGTTAAAGATTGACTAAAGTTGTACTTTTGGGTTTTGTCACAGCTCTGCCATGAATTGGGTTGTGGGTTTTCAGATCTGTTGTGTTCCTTTGCATCCCCTGCACTCATCTGGTCCAAGGCCTCAGGCACGGCTCTGGGGGCTCGCTGCAGGTCTTGGCTGGGTTGTGACACCCCCTCAGCTGCTCCTCATGGCAATGTCCCCTGGATGTGGCCTTCTTGTGGGGGGAGGTTTTAGAGCTGAGCCAGTTTGTGGGAGGGAGGATGGGTGTCCACTGCCTCTTACATTGGGGATGTGGCACAGCCACAAAATTTCCTCCTTGCCCCTCTGTTGATGGGAGATTTGTGTGCAAACCTGGCCTCAGCAGATGAGTCTGTGCCTGTGACTTCCCCACCCTGAAGCCAGACAGAGCTGATTCTCAGGACAGCTGCTGGCTTTGGCTTTGGTGTGGATCCATTTCTCTCCCTCAGTGTTGATTACTTCTGCCCAGACCTGAGATGATAGGACAATAGTGCCACCTTTATTTTCTCTCAAGTTCCCTTAGGTGGCTTAACTCACAGTCCAAAGTTCCAGTCAGCAGGCATTTTCAGGGCTTTGGTGGGCACAGGGCAAAAAATCCTTTAGAACAAGATTTAAGCCATTAGCCATAACATTCCAGTCTCTCACACATCCTGTGAGGAGCAGCTGAGAGAGCAAGGGGTGTTTAGCCTGAAGAAAAAGAGGTCCATTCTAGCTATTTTTAAATAATATCAATATTTAAAATAATAATAATAATAATAATAGTAGTAGTAGTAGTATATTGAATCTAATAATATTAAAGCTACAGCTTTTACAATCTGTTCTAACTATTATTAATGGTATTCAGATTTTTAGCTCCAGGTTTCAGTGTGATTCATTTTTGAATTGCACAACATAGCCATATAGTTCAACTAGAGGCCTAACAATCCTGGCTACTTACACCAAACAAGCACTTGGCTACTTTTAAATACTATAAATTTTTTAGCACCAGTGTATCTCTTGAGTCTGCTGTGAATTGGATTCTGGATTTTCAGAGTTCCATTCTTGCTCCTTGCAGTTTTCTTGAGGCATTGTTGATCTTCTGCGACTTCCTCCTTTCAAGATGCCTTCTGGATTCCCAGAAAAGACGACGACACCTCCTGAGCTTTTGCTCAGGGCAAGACTGAAGTCTTTCAGTGTAAGTAGCCTCTGGGGCTGTGTTAAGGCTGGAAATGGCCCTGGTGTCCCTCCTCTCCCTGGCCCTGCTGTTGTCCAGCAGCACTGTGAGGCTGCAGAGCCCTCCCCAGCTCTCTGTGCCGTGCTCCTGTTGCTGGGGGCTGTCCTGGTGCACTTGGGAACACCGTGTGTTGCTCCAGGGACACTCCAGTGTCTTCCCTGGCTGTGCCACCGGGGCCAGGTGAAACCAATGTCCAGCTGGAGCCCTGAGCAGGCGCTTCTCTCCCTGCCCTTTGTCACAGCAATTCCTTCTGTCAGGCTGGGCACTCCCCTGTGCTGCTCTCACAAACCTGCCCTTGAGCACCTGGGCAGCTCCAGCTCTGCCCAAAGCCTGGAGAGACACGGCTGGTGCCAGCAGCAGAGGTTCCAGAGCAGCTGTTCTCTCTCATCTCCTGCGTGGGGCACAGATCCAGCCCTGCACACAGCACTGGAGTCAGGGCCACAAAGGTCCCTTGGCTGTCTGGAGCTCACTTGACTGAAGATGCCCTGCTGCTGAGGCTCTGTCAAGGAGATCCCTCTGTTTTCTTCTGTGGAGGGCTGTGGGAGCCCAGACAGAGGAAGCAAATGCTAATTAACAGAGAGAACTAAAACCTGGACACTTTCCTGTGCCCCTCACTCTTGGTACCACTTTGCTTTCTTGCATCTCCTGGACTCACCCAGCAGCGCTATCTCCTCGCTGTGAGCTTTGAGTGTTGTGCAGGGATGGAGTCAGGGGAGTTCTGACAGCTCCTCCCCACTCTCTGAAAAGATCACTGCCTCAATCCAGTGAAACTAAAGAGGAAACAAATGCCCAGAGACCAGAAATCCCCAAACGTGTCCCATCAAATCTTGGGGAAGCTGAGGGACACAGCCATGTGGTTGGAGTATGTGTATTCTGCTCTATTATTAATTTACTGATGCTAAGTATTTCAACAAGTAACTTAGAGAGCTTCCAGGACTGTCCTAGATGATGTGATCACAAATTAAGTCACCAGTGCCACTTGTTCAAGAAAAGCCTTTCTGAACAAGCACATCTCTGATGCTTTTGCTGGGTTTTTTTTTGCCTTTCAGCTGCTTCCCTCTAGATTCCCGAGAGAGAAGCTCAACAAGAATGAGGCCAGTGCTGGGGAGAGTAGTCTGCCCAGAATTGGCCCATTTCTACCCACGAGTGAGACTGGTCAGAAGGTAGCCTTTTCCTGCTCTTTTCCTTTCTGTCTGATGCAAAGTTTGAAGAGGGTGTGTGCTTGTGACAGGCTCGCCTCCAGCAAAATACCTCAGTGTCCAGGTGCTGTTGTCATTGCAAACTGCTGGTAGTGGTGGACTTGGAGTCCTGATCTGCACCAAGCCAACACAAATAACTTCTGCTGAAACTGCTGGGGTTTGCTGGAGTGGAGCTGCCATTGCTAAAACAATGGGGGGAAGGCTGGGGACACAAAGGCACAAATTTGCCATTTGCCATTTTCCTGCTGAAATAGCCACCTCTTGCTTTGCTGTGGTCACCATCAAATGCTTGGGGTCATAGGATTCCCTCCACAGTGGCAGTGCTGGCCTTTGAAGGCCAAGGACCTGCAGGAATTACTGCAGATTTAACAAAAGTAATTGCATTAATGCTTTGGGTTGGAACAATGTGTTGGGAGCCTGAGAGATTCTGCAGGCTGCCAGGTGCACAGGGGACTCACCCTGGTCAGGGGGAATGGATGTGCTTTCTCTGGATCAGTGCCTACTTAGAGGTGTGTTTAAAGCTGCTTTTCCTGCAGGACTGGCTGGGTATATTGCACAATCCAGATGTGGTAGGTGGCCGAGGCGGGTGTTGAGCAGGAAATGGGCAGCAAGAGACAGTAACAAAGTGGTGAAGGATTGCCCTGGAGAGGGAGGTCAGGAACAGCTCAGAGAAGGGCACAACTAAGGGACAGTGAGCTGCAGCCACTCCCTTCAGCAGTGCAGTCCCACAGGAGAGCTGCTGGTGTGTCTGGAGTGACAGCAGTGTGGCTGGAGAAGGCAGACAACAGGGGAGAGTTTTCTCAAAGCAGTGTCTCTGCTCCAGAAGCATTTGCTGCTGTTGTGTCATTTCAGACATGTCTCTAGAATGGTATCAAATAAGATAGCAATAATAGACTACAAGAAAGCACCCATTTAAAGTTCATGGAAAAAGGAGATACTAACTCTACTCTTACCCAAGTTACTGAGAAAAGAACTGACCCTTATCCTCATTTAGCATTCACCTCATTTGTCTTTTTCCTAATTTCTGTGTTATTTTATTTTTGCCTTTACCTCTGTTAGGAACACACTTAATTTTAAATACAATTAAAGGGGACAAAGTTGTGGAAGCAAAAGAAAACTGTTCATTAGTGACAATTCAGCTGAGCTGGGTGTCTCCCTGCCTGAGAGCTGAGCACACACACACCCTCCACCAAAATGGCTTTTTTTATACCCTTTTATATGGCTTTTTTTATACCCTTTATAGCCTTTTATATGGCTTCTTTTATACCCTGCTCTGTGTGGCCCAGCAGCTCTTGAGCAGCTCAGAGCAGAGGTGGCTGAGCTACTGTTTCCCCAGTGTGGCCTGGGCAGACGTGCTCACCCAGAGTCTGTCCTTCACTGGGGATCAGAGTAAGAGTCTCCTTCATGAACATTCCTCCCAGCAGCTGAACCTCTCCCTGCTCTCTCTTGTCTCTCCAGTTGTTGCCAGTTCTCCCGAAACAGAGCTTGTTTCGTGTTTCCCCACCAGAGCTGGTGTTTCAGAACTTCGTGGCTCATGAAGTCTCTGAAATGGAACTGTCTCTCACAAATGAGAGCAAGGTAAGTGCTGGGGCCTGGAGCTTTAACGCCGTGCTGGAAGAGGGGAGTGGTGTAATTCCCATGGTGTACAGCAAAGCAAGTTACCTGCTGCAGCACATCCAGAAGAAAATGTCTCAGCACCTTTGTTGTGCAGGATGGTGGAAATCTTGCTGTGCTGGGAATTCTCCCCTGAGTTTGGCTATGCATTGATGGTATCTATCCCAAAGGATTTGCTTTCTCTTGAAAGCTCTGGATTGATAGGAATGTTGAGGGCTGTACAGTTCTAACCTGCCTTCATGCTTTGCCTTGAGTCTATACCACATCCTGTGTCTCCTTGGTTAATCTTGGTTCCTGGTAGGAATTTCTGCCTCTCTCAGCCTGTTTGACTCCCTTTGTGCAGCTCACAGTCAAAGCTCATGGGCTGAGTCTTCTCCACTTTGTGCTGGAATCACTTATCACTGATGGCATTGGTACTGCAGGAAATGTGTTGTGAAACAGCCCTGGAGTCAGACTGATGCAGCAGAAGCAGTGGGAGGCCTTTAGGTGCCACTTCAGGCTCCTGCTAAGCTTCATCCAGCTCTGCTCAGGTTTTCCAAAAGCAACGTGGTGCTCTGCTTTCCCTTTGGAGAACCACAGCACATCCAAAGCCATGTGCTCCTGGAGGATTTCACCTTCACTTGAGGCAATTGTGATTATTTTGCAGTTTCCCAAGAGAGTTGAGAGGGGAAAAAGTTGAAAAATGTCAGCAGTTGTGTTCCACTGTAAAGAGGAAAATTGAAACCATTTGAATTTCAGTCAGGGAAACATTTCCTCAACTGAGGCTTGTGCCAAGAGTGGACTGGTGGGAAGAGCCAGGAGGGAGTGAAAATCATCTGGTTTAGACTTTTTGAGAGCATTTTGGTGCTCAGGGGTTGATATCTATGTGCTAGAAAATGCATGTTTGCTGTGTCTGTGTATCCCAGAGGGCAGAACCTGGCCTGCTGGCTGAGGGCAGGAATGCCCAGCAGCCCAGCTCACCTGCACAGGCAGCAAGAGCCCCTGGGGAGCCAAGATTGCTTTAATGCTGGAATGTGAGTCAACACTGGTCATGTTTGTCCAGGCAGAAAATGCCTTTGAAGCCCACAGTCAATAGGCACAGCCTGTCTGTATTTCCATCACTTTTGGCAAAGTGATTGCTGTCATGGTTTTAGGATTCTTCCTTGCTGCTTTAGTTGCTCATTTAAATTCTCTTTTGCCATCTCCATGTTTTAGGGATTGTCTTGCTGTGTTCCTTCTTTGCCTTTTCAGGTTTGCTTTTATTCCCAGTGAGGCCACAGTGTTTGGTCTCCTCTCTTGCTGGTCTGTTTGCCTGACTGTACCCCCAGACCTGCCCTAGCCACACCTGATCTGCTAGAAGGGAATTTCTTCCTTCCCCCAGGATAATGTGCTGCTTTGCTTTCAGGTAGCACATCCCCTGTCTGGAACACCACTGCATGGCTGTGTGCAGGCAGAAGCCAGCAGGTTTTTGGCCTTGTTGAATATGCAGATGACTTGGTGCAGGTGCTCTGTCTCCATCCTGCTGGTGCTGACCTGCTGGGCCCTTCCTTCCCACCGGGCACTGCCCTACTGCCCCTGGCCAAAATGAGCCAGACAGAAGGGATTCAAGTTCTCCCTTGTGAATGATGTGCCTGTACCTCCACAGCTGAAAGTGCTCTGGAAAAGGGATCAAGGAAGGATGTCACCAGAGCACGGACAGGTCTCCTCTCCACCTGTTTCCACAAGTGGCAAAATCATTGTTTCATGTCTTCCCTGCAGTGTGTTCAGCTGGTGCAGGTCTCCATGCAGAGCTCACCTTGTTTCAGGCTGGTGTGCCCCAACGAGGCGTACCGTGCTGTGCCGCGAGGTGCGACTGCCCGTGTGCGCATTCAGTTCACCCCCAACGAGAGCAAGGTGAGACTGGAGGAGCCAAAACACACAATTATCTCCAAAGCCACTGTTTTCCCTGCACTCTGGGACAGCCCATTCCATGCTGTGAGCTTGGCTCCAGGCTGGGGGCAGGCAGCCTGCAGCCAGGCTCAGCTTGGCACGTGCTGCCAGGGGCTGCAGCCAGGCCTGACAGGCCCTGCTTCCCTCCCTGCACATTCCTGAGCATTCCCAAGGGAAGATGCACAGGGAACAGGATGAAAATGACAGGGGGGTGTTGAGAGATGTTTGGCCATCTCTAGGTACAATGGAAGGGTTTCATTATTATGGAAAACACTGGAGGAATGAAGAGCTCAGAGAGCTTTCCTCCTTCCTGACTGGGAATAGCTTCCCTGCCTCACCCTGGGCTGGAGCAAAGTGGTGATTTCTGCCCCCTCTGTTGTCCAGCCTTGCAGCTGGGCTGTCCCACAGCACAAGTGACCAAGGTACAGCTGCAAGGCCAGGGCAGAGGCTGTGCTGTGCCCGTGAGCCCAGCCTGGCACAGGCACACTGAGCTCTAGGTGCCCTTAGCAGGAGCTTGGTGAGCTGCAGGGGACTTGGACACCTGCTGAAAGAGCTGGTGTAGGGCAGGTACAACCTGCAGGCAGAGCTGTGAGCCCAGAGCCTTTGGCAGTGACACTGCTGTGGCTCTGTCTTCATGCCTGTCACTGTGGCTGCTCTGTCAGCTGGCACCCATTCCGTGCCAAACGTGCTTTGGTGTGGAGATTTGAGCAGCAGTGCCGAGGCCCTGGAGCTCTGATCTCAGTGCTGGGATCTGGAGATTTGTTCATACAGAAGGGTTTAGGACATGGCATGGAAGGGAGGAAGGGAAACAAACAACATCCAACAGCATCCTGCTACCTCTTAACACTGTTCTTCTCCTGACTTGCTTGGAGAGGCAAAGTTAGAGGGGAGTTGTGAGCCAACTGATGTTTCTACACTAGACCAGAGGTACAGGATCTTTTTGGGTGCAGCTGTTTTCTCACCTTCCTTTCCTTTTGCTGCTTCGAGTCAGTTTAACACTTTGTCCTATTCTCAAACAGCAGGAATACAGGAACCTAAAGAGGAATGGCCTGTGTTGTTCCCTAGCTCCATGTTCCTTAGAAGGGACTTGGAAATTATTTAACATCATTAAAATTTAGATTAGGGCAGTTCTCTGTATGACCCTAATGACATGAGAGCTTAATGCCACTGAGATAGGTTTTGCAAAGTGCACTGGTGCCTTTAATAATAATAATATTGGTAGAACTTAGTGTTCATTTTGGGGTGGAATAGAATTAGAATTAGAATAGAATTAGAATAGAATTAGACTAGACTAGACTAGACTAGACTAGACTAGACTAGACTAGAATAGAATAGAATAGAATAGATGCCCTTGAAGGGTTCTAGGACATTGTTTTCTTCTGCCATGGGAATGGCACTAAATGCCCTATGCTGAGCTCGTTTCTTTTCCTGCAGGATTATTCCCATGAGCTTGTCTGCATCACCAAAACAGAAAGGATAGTTGTGCCAATCCGGGCCATTGCTGCCCGAGCTATCCTGAACATCCCAGACCAGCTGAACTTCTCGGAGTGTCCAGTCAAGAGCAGCACCAAGAGGACTCTGCTGCTTCGAAACACTGGCAGCCTGGAGGCTCATTACTACATCAGCACCCAGAGGTGAGGCAGCTCCTCTGTCCTTGTGCAAAACACCTTTGGGTGATAATAGGCTTGGGAGAGAGCAACAAAAGGAAGCTGAGCATCAGGGGTGCCCTGCAGCTCTGGCTGGAAGTGAGCAGGATGGATGGCATCTGCTCTTGCTTTCAGTGCTCTTAGCAGGATGCAGCCTTTGAGCTTTCTCTGTGCCACATTTCCTGGAGGGTGCTGGAACATGTGAGGAGCTGGCTTGCACCCTCCTGAGCACAAGCAGCTTCTGAAATGGTTCCCACTGTCAGCCAAATAGCCCCATTCTCTGGGAGGCCACAGGCACGTGGCTGCCCAGTGCTCCTCTCATGAGATGCCCTGCTAATGGTGCTTCATTTAGCTGGGGTTGGATCCTTCAGATTGCAAATGGCATCCTCCCTTTGGGTCTGCATTTACACTCTTGCAGAGTTTTGATTGCTGCTTTTCTTAGAGCAGCTTTCATTGAAATGCTGATAAAATGTGCCCTTTATAGGCTAAATCGGGATATTTTCAAGGAAAAATAAACCAAAGAGCCACGCTGCAAATTCAACAGTAATTATTTCTTGGTCTTCAAGGAAAAGTTCCTTCTCCCTGTCTGATTCCTAGGCTGTAATCTCACAGGACAGGTAGTGCCCTAACATTTGCATCTCTTGAGCTGAGGTTGATAGGCAGCAGGACAAGAGAAATTGCTGAGGCAGTCAGTGTCAAGTTGTGCATGCAGACAGCTCTTAATCCTCTCTGTGGTTTCCCAAACCATTCTCTGATGGGATTGCTGGCAGTGGGATCCTTGGGTCTCATTGCAGAGAGCTGGATGCAGAGTATGGGGGAGGTGAGGTCATTTTATCCCACAGGATCTCCTGAGGTCTGTATCTCCTCAGAAGTGGGTCAGCAGCTGTTTCTGATCCTGTTTTGTCTCTTTTCTGTTGCCTGTGGTTTCTTTGCTCCCTGCTTGCCCAAGGGAGCTGAAGTGACCTGCACTGCAGAAGGAATATCATCCCCAGATGTCCCCTGAGTCCTGATCTCTCTCTTTGTGTTGCAGTCCTTTCTCCGTGGTTCCGGCCATGGGAGCTCTGGGTGCTGGTGACAGCGTGCAGGTGACAGTGGGATTTCACCCACTGACCACTGGTGCCCATTTTGGGTCCCTGGTAGTGAGCTACAACACAGGTGAGTGCTGGGCACTGCACGGGGCACAGGACACTTCTCCACCACCACTCCCTGTTGTCCCAGCCCCCTCAATTCCCTCTAGATGTGCCTCCCCTGTTCCAGCTTTACCCCAAAGAAAACTGAGAACCAGTTGGTGTTTAGGGGGCTGATAAAGTGGATCCCCTCTAACAGGACTAAGATTTTTGGGCTCCTGTTTTGCTGAGAGTTGCTGAGTGGAGGAAGGAGGAGCCCTGATTCTCCACTGCCTTGTGGCTATGCCTGGCTGAAGTTTTGTTTTATTCTGGCCAGTGCTGTGTGTGAGGTGTGAGGTCTCCATCAGACTCTCTCCAATGCAGTGTATTTCTTGCACACCTCTGTCCCATAGGCTGCTGCTCCACTGGCTTCTCACAGACCCTTTTACTGTGTTGCCCTCTACACATACATATAGTTTCTGTCTAATAACATTTTCAAATCCTCAAGTACTTTTTGGTGACAAATCAAGACAATTTTTTCCTTGTCCCCATTTCCCAGGCCATTCATGCTGTTGCAAACCTCTCACATCTATCTCCCATTTGATTTCTAGACTGAGGAATCCCATTCAGTCTTCATGTAGAAGCTGCTCTGTACTTACTAATCTTTTCTTGGTCCCTTTTTTATTCAATTTGAAATGCTCCAGCTTGGTTTTTGAGATCAGAACAATATCAAATATTTCAAGACTGATGTGGCTGTGTGTTTGGACAGGGAGATGATGATGATGATGATGATTTTCATGGTGTTCATTTTGTAGTGGTTTGTCATATTGCAGAGCCAGGCTGGTTGTGTTTCCTCACCTGGGTCCCCTCCTGCTCTGGGCTTCACCCCACTTGTTCCTCTGGGCCTCCTTTTTCTGCTCACATGCCCCCAGGTGTATTTGCTTGTCAGCAACAAGGGATCCAAGGGATCAGGAGAGACAGGAATCTCATGGGATGCCCAGGGGAAACCCCAGGCAAGCCAGGACTGAACAGGGCTCCTCAGCATCACCTGAAGGACTTGGATGCAGAAATCCTGGTGATCTGAGTGGGTCACCTGAGCACACCTGACAAACCTCAGTGTACCTTGGGGCCCAATCTCCACAAACACACTCCAAAATCAGCTGTTTTAGGAGGTGCCCAGGACACCCTCACGCTGCACACACAGAGCTGTCAGGATGTTATAAATGTGCTGACCCATAGAACTGCAAATACAGCTAAAAGCTGTGACCCTTTCTTCTGTGACCTGTGCTTTGCTCTGTTCCTTGGGCTTTCATCAGCAACTGAGCTGAGCAAAGGCTCCCCTTTGCTTTGTTCCAGGTGAAGAAATGATCCACACAAACCTTCAGGGAGAAGCTGTAGATGTCAGCATCGGGTTGAGGACGTATTCCGTGGAGCTGAAGAAGACTTTCATCACCACGTCAAGCCACACAACCATGTTCATCGAGAACAGGAGTAACATCAGAGCCCAGTTCCAGTGGAAGACTTTTCCTAGTGAGGAAGATGAGAATGAAGAGAAGAGGAGGTTGGTTTGCAAGATGCATTTCAGTGAGATACATGGCCCAAGACTAAAACTAACGTAGGGCCTCAGGAGGGTGTTGGTGCTTTTGAATGGCTCAGGCCAAGTGAACCATCCCTGGCATCAGGGTGTGTGTCCCTGGGCTTCAGGAGCCCAGCACTTGACATTCCAGTTCCATTTATACCCCAACCAGGGATGGCATTTTGGGAAGGAAAGGTTGATGGCAATGACTAGCTTTCCTCAACTTCTAATTGGGCCTTTGCTTCTCTAATCTTCTTCCTACATGACCTGGCAACATCCTTAAACATTTCCTGAGTTGCCAGCCCCTCTTTCCAAAGGTGATACACCCTCTTTTTTCCCCTTAGTTTGTTCAAAAGCTCCTTTCCCATCCAGGCTGGTTGTCTTCCCTGCCAGCTCATCTTTCAGCACACAGAGACAGTCTGTTCCTGTGCCTTCAAGAATTCTTTCTTGGAATATGTCCATCCTTCCTGGACACGTTTGTTTTTAAGGGCTCTATCCCAAGGTACTCCCCATATCAGTCTCTTGAACAGGCCCAAGTCTGCCCTCCAGAAGTCCAGAGTGGAAGTTTTGTTGATGCCCCTCCTTGTTTCACTGAATATTGAGAACTCTGGTATTTCACAGTCACTGGACCCCAGACAGTGGTGGACAGATGAATTAATTCAGTTATTAAGGAATCTCCTGGTGATATCCTGGGCCCCAGGGAGGCAGCAGACTTCCCTGTGGAATGGATCCAGTCGATCTACAGGCCCTCAGTTCCCCTTAGAAGGGAGTTGCCCACTACCACTACTCTTCTTTTCTTCATCTGTCTGACAAAGTGCAACTGGGAGACTCTCCAGACAGAATTTTTTCTTTAGTGTCATCTGCCTGACCCTCTGGATCCAGGGCCTCATAACTATTCTGTCAGGGCACCTGGGCAGGTGCTGGGGGTCAGGATGGAATTTTATTACCTCCCCAGTAGAGACCCCTTTCCATTGCCCACTGTCTCCTCGGTCTCCTCCTTCTGCCTGATGGCAAGAAGGGCAGGGCAGGGCTCCTCTGACTCCTGCTGAGCTCCTCTCAGGCTTGGAAGGGTGTAACTCCAGCAGTTTATTTCTGTTTCACTCTCCCTAATGCCTCTCAGCCTTTCCACTTCTTCCTTAGGCTCTGCCACCAGACAGAGCAGAGGATGCTCCTGCTCACACTGCACACAGGTGTCCTTCACACAGTGCTCTGGTATTAACACCAGGCTCAGACCCTCCCTGCACCAGGGGCCTGCACAGCTGCCTCCGTCCTGGGCTTCTGTTTGAGTCAGTGCACTCTTGCTGGCAGCAGCAGCTGCAATGGCTTTTGATCAATTGTAAACCATTGCTGGGGGAAAGAAAAGGGAAGAAAGCAAAAAGGAAAAAAAAGGCAAGCAACTCATAACCAGCCAAAAGACACAACCCACTACAGGAGGAGGGTGGGTGGCTGCACCCTTTCTGCTCAGCGTGCTTGGACAAACTGCCCTGCCAAAACTGCCCTGCCAAAACTGCCCTGGAAAGCCCCTGCTTGCTGTGGGCCAGGTCATTTGCACTCCTCAGAGCCATTTTAAACTGCCTGCAAAGGACCAGGAGATGACACTCGCCCACTTGAATGGCTGGCAAGAGGGTCCTTTAGTGCCCTGGGCTTCTTGGTTTTCCACTGTTCTCTATCTACTTACACGATGTCTGACTTTCATACAAGCTCTGTGTGTTAAAAGAAAATCCCGTGACCTTCTCTGTCTGCTTCCCTGGGCTGTTTATTTCCATTTTTTCCCACTTGCCTGCCTCAGCCTGGACCCCAGGTGATCCACTTTCCCCTCAGAAGCAACTGGGTTTCCCCAAAGTAAACTTCAGCCTGGTTTTGGTTTTATGGGTTTTTTTCCAAATACATCTGTTTTCACACCAGTTTTATGACAGTCCTAGACTGTCACCATGACATTTCATTCTTCCTTACTTCCAGTCCTAGGGATGGTTTTAGCTCCAAGGCCATTGTCCTGCTGTCAGAGAAGCTTTTGAGGTCTTGGAGCAGAGAAGACTTTTTTTTATGAGAGGAGATAGTGTAGGATCCTTTTCCTCTCAGGACTACTACAGAATTCTACTACCATGCACTGGGATGAGATCCAAAAAGCTCTGGATCATGAAAAGGTCTCTCCAGGAGTTTGCTGTCTCCCTCCTGCACAACAAAGTCCCTTCCCTTCTCAGGGCCTCTGTTTTCATGCATATAAAACCTTGAATGTCATTAAAGGGATGCAGTGCCTGAATTCATCCATTTCCTTTGGAAGTGCTCTGGGATGCTCTTGAGGAAGGCAGAGCAGGGAACAGGGCAGGTCCCAAACAGAAGAAACAAAGAGTGATGCTGGTACCACAGAGCTGTGACCCAGCTTCATCTCCCCTTCCCAGGGAAGTCCTGCTCCATGATCTTTATCTGCCTCCCCTGAGCATCTCAGTGGTAGGAAAAGCCAGCTGAGGTGGCTGCTGGATTCTCCCTCAGTTTTGGCAGAGGCTTTGAGGCCGGAGGTTCTCTTAAGGGATGCTGGCTTTCCAAAGCTCTCCTGTGTTTGCAAGTGTGCAGTAAAACTACCTGTTGTACCAGTGAACAAGTTATGCTCTGATCCACCTGGGACTCCATGGCTTGGGGTCAGCCCTTGCTGGGGAGCTGCTGCTGCTCCTCCCCAAGTGCTTTGCTCTCCTGCACTTCCACTTCTCTCTGCAAATATCAGACTTATTGAGCCATCTGCTGGCTCTGTCTGTCCCTGTGGCTGCAGGCAGTGTTACCTGCTGCGATCACCGAGAGAGGCCTGCGTGGACAACACGACGGAAGAGAGAAGAAGAGCGAAGAAGAAGGGTTCCTGTGAAGATCGCCGCGCCATCCTGAAGAGCAGCGTCCGGGAGAAGATGATGAAGCTGAAAGAAGACCCCATGCTATTCTCCAGTGATGCTTTTTCCCTTGAGCCAATGGTAAGTGATAGCTGAGAGCCTCACTTTCTTCCTCTTCCTCCTCCTCTAACTCTCTAAGTCTCTAACTTGAACTCTTCCTTTTCCCCTTCCTCCTCCTCTTCTGTTTATGCAAGCGAACCCCCACGTTCTCCCATCAACCAGAGCCCTGATTCTGAGGATTGGCATTGTGAGAGGTGATGAATGCCTGGTGTCTGCACAGTGCAAAATCCCTTCTCATCTTGGAGTAAACCCTAGAATAATCCCAACCCCTGCTTTCTTTCCAGACAGGTTCAACTAATATTTTTATTTCCAAGGAAGGGGATCATGTTCTCTTCTTGTCAAGTGCACCAGTGCACAGAGGCAGTTACATTCTGCAGCTGACAGCAGCATGATGTGACCAACAGCTTGTGTCAGAGCAGTGGGAATGTTGTGGAGAGTGGGAGCTGATCAGCTGAACATGAAGAGCTTCCAGTGGTGTATTGAGCTGGGTTTGGAGCATATCCTTGGGCTCCTTGTGTTGTTCACTCATCATTGATGCTCTGAATAAAGGCTTGCAGGACTGTGGTTGTAAAGAAGAAATGGGAAGTTTGAAGAGAAATGTTTTGCTGTCTCTTTCTGTTTCAGGAGGGAGAGATCGAGCCAAACAGTTCAGTCCAAATCAAGGTGACCTTTAAACCCCTAAAGGCCCGAGAGTATCGAAGTGTGGCCTACTGCAACATCTCAGGTACAGCTCCTTTCCCCTGCTTCTCTCACCCCCACTGAAGCCATGGTGCAAGCCTGAGCCCTCTGGGCTCCCCTGGAACTGCTGGGAAGAGTCCCTGGGCAGCAGGGCAGTGCTGGCACATCCCACTGCCCCTGCAGCTTCCAGGGAGTCTCCTGTGCAAGGCCAGGGTCAGAATCCTGGGTCTGGGTTACTGATCCCAGAACAACCCAGGCAGTGCAGGGAGAAGTTTTCATGGCACGGCTTTGCCAGCATTTCCTCAAAGGAAAATCAGAGTCAAAGAGCTGCAGAGCAGAACAGCTCTAGAGAACAAGCACCAAGCCCCTCTAGAGCACTGACCTCCAGGATGGGTCCATTTGCATGGCTCCATCATCAGGCAGCAGGAGCTGAGTTAGAAATGTGCTCCCTGAGCCTGGATCACCTCCCACTGCCCACACACCACCAGACCAGAGGTGGCTGAGCCCCACTGAGCCCAGGGTCTTTGTAGAGGGACCACCCTTGGCCAGCACCTGCTTCTCTCCCTGTGTGGGAATTGGCACCTTGCAGCTCTCAGTCTGTGCAGATAGAACACAATGCTGAGTGTCAGAAGTTGAGGATTTTGGCAACAAAGTCTTGTGCTACTGGGCCAGGTAGTTTGGCAATTGCTGCCCAGCAATTTGCCAGGTACAATTGCCAAACTCCTGATGAGCTTTGTGCCTTCACTGAATGGATTTGAAAGCTCCTCTAGGTGCATGGGAAGGAAACCATAGAATCATGGAATGTTAGGGATGGAATGGACCTTAAAGATCGTCCAGTCCCAAGACCCCTGCCCTGGGCAGGGACACCTCCCACTAGAGCAGGTAGCTCCAAGCCCCAAGCAGCCTGGCTTTGAACACTTTCAGGGCTGGAACCTCCACAACTCCCCTGGGGAGCCTGCTCCAGTGTCTCACCACCCTCACAGTAAAAAATTTCTTCCTAAATAGGTCACCTAAATTTCCCTTCTTTCCATTGATACCCATTACTCCTTGGGCTGTCACTACAGGACACCAGAGATGTTTTAAACTCAGCAGACTGGTGGCTACAATTCTAAAATTGGAAACCAGCCCAAGGAATGGGTTAGAAATTGGAAGTCAGCCCCAAGGGGTATCTCCTGAGGGAAGAGAAGGGTCCATATCTTCTCTTGCAGTATCAGGAGCTGGTTTTATCCAGCTCAGAGTCAGGGGCTAGCGTTCAGGCAGGCTGGAAAATAGAGTGTAACAGTGGGAATTATTGTACTGAAATGAGCATCTCTCCCCAGGCCGTGGGAGCAGGCTGCCCCTGCACCTCAGAGGGGAAGGCCAAGGACCCGTGGTTGAATTCAGCCGTCAAATGCTGAAACTTGGGAACATTTCTGTCAACACCTCCCACGTCTATGAGGTGAGCAGCAGGGGTTGGGATGGATCCTGATGGCTCCTGAGGCAGCAGCAAGCCTGGTGGACCTGTGGAATTCCTGACAACATGGGCAGTTGTGGGCAGGGAATATTGGATGTACTGGTCAGATCTGGTGGGGTCAGAAAGGTGTGTCTGCTGTTCATGAAGCCCCAGTCCCTTGGCAATGCCAATTTTTGGCAGCTTTCCTTGGGGATCAGCTCAGAAGCTTCCTGAAAAACAACCCCTTGGCATATGAAACCCAGACTGGGTCAAAAAGCTGCACGTTCAGAGGCTTTTGTGGCAGCACCAGACACAAAGGCACCTTTGCATTGGACTGTTCAGAAGCAGCTGGAACAAACTGGCTGTGTTGAGCTTCAGTACCCTGCAAACAACTCTCAGTCGAGTGTCTCCTGCTTATTCCTGGGAGTCACAGGAAAGCCATCCAGCCTCCTGGCTCACTGCTGGCCCTTGCAAAGGGCTTGGGATTCTTTCCTTTGCTGACCCCTCCCTCACCACACTCCAGCCTTGGTGCATCTCTGACTCTAGAAAGACAAAAGTGTTCCTGGGAATAAAGCTAAGGATCTTTCTACCTATTTGCCTCCCCCTCAAAATGGTGTCAGGTTTGCAAAAAAAATAGAGAGCAACTGAAAGAGGGAGAAAATAAGCCACTGCATCATGCCAGACTCTTTCAAAAGCTTGCCTGTGGAAAGGAAAAACACACTGAATTTTTTTACCAAAAGATGGTGCTGTCTCTATATTTGATGGTGATGCCTCGTTATCAATGTGTTGTTCTCATGATTTGGGAAAAGGAGAATGAGTAGATGGTCCTGTTGGAGCTGTGCTGAGTGGGGCAGTGGCAGCTCTCTGCTGATTGACTACGCAGCTGCCCCACGTTGCTCTCAGGGCCAGCTCTGAATGAGCTTGGTGATGCTGGCCAGAGCTGGACTGCTCTGTGTCCATGGCATAAGCCCAGGGTGACTCTGGTTATGTGCAGTTACTGCTGCTTTGCATGAAAACCCAAAGGCAGAACTTGTCCTGTTGTATTTTTTGACTTCTGCCTTTCAGCAGCACAAAGCATCTTCTGACTTTTCTGGCTGGGAATTGCATCATTAGAAAATAACTGACAAGAAGGGAAGATTCCACATGAATTTCCATTTTGCTTTCTTGCTGCTGCAGGTGAAACTGATGAACCGAGGAGCTATAGATGCTCCCTTCACCTATATCCCTTCAGCCACAAACGTGGGCTGCTGCTTCAAGTTTGCACCCGAGGAGGGCGTCATTGCAGCAGGTGGGATCCGGACGATTCACATCTCCTTCAATGCCACCGTACTGGGGAGCTTTGAGGAACAATTCCAGTTCCGTGTGGCTGCATCTCCTACGCCTGTGACCCTGACAGTCTGGTAAGGACTCTGGGAGCTTGCTGGGCACATCTGTAGCTGTCTCTGGCACATCCCCCACCTCCCTCATTTTGGGGTCGAGCAGAGGAAAGAGGAGTTTCCCGAGGTCTTAATCTCTGCTCTGATCCTGGCCCTGCCCCAGTGTAGGGTGCCCGGGGGCTGGAATGACTCCTCCCTGCAGGGATCTCCCTCTGCCTTGGGCCATGGCAGGCAGTGGGATGGAGCAGCTTTGGGCAGTAGCTGCTCTGGGCTGTCCCAGCTGAACACCCAGCAAAGCTCCCAGGGCTTTGGAGATGGGGCAGCCTGGGTGATTCTGCACCAGCAGCAGTGTTTTTAAAAACTTGTGCTCATAATCCATCCCAAATGGGCAGCAGCAGCCTCACCTCACCTGTCATGGCCATGCTGTGGGGGACAAGCTGTGCTCCCAAGTCCTGTGCAGAGAGTGCTCCAGTCCCTCCTTTCCACAGCCAGGAAAGGGCTGGGAGACAGGGAACTGTGCAGCAGGAATGTGCCAAGGACATGGGCATCATCCCATGGGCTGGTGCCATTGCAAGAGATAATCCTGGCCCAGCAAAGGGAGAAGGGGTGATAATGGGGGAGGCAGAGCTCAGTCCTCAGTTCCACAGCAGCGTGAGGGCTTGTCCCTGCTAGCCTGAGCCATGTGCTGGTAGGATAACGTCGTGCAAGCAGGAAAGCTGATGCTGGCTGCTCTGGAGCTTTGGAGCTAGGCTGCTGCTGTTGGGAGGCGCTGGATCAAGGCAGTAAAGAAATGAATGCATCCTGCACTTGATTATACCAGTGAGATAAGGGAGATGGATAAAAAAAGAATAAGAAAATTATGACTTAGCAAGAGGAAAGTGGTGAGTAGGTCTGCCCATAGTGGAGAAACAATTATGCTGGCTTTGTTTTTGGAGGAAAAGTGGTGCTCTTTTATTTTGGAAATCAAGAGGGAACCTTTCACCATCAGTTGATTCTCCTCTGTCTCCCCCCAAACTGGTCATGGGCTATTATTGCATAAGCAGCTTTCTCCTTGGGCAAGGGCAGGTGTCTCTTGTAGAGATGTGTAGAGCAGAGCCAGTGGCAGTCCTGGGAACACAAGAGAAGGCACAGTTCACTGGTCCTTGATTTTTAACCAAAAAGCAGAGTGGGCATTGATTGGTGTCAAGCACAAAATAAACTCGTGAGTGTTGTGCAGCTTCAAGTGCTGATTTCAGTGGATGTTGGTGACTTTTGGAGCCTGTCTGCTGGGTTCAAGGACAGGTGAGGTGGTGTGGTAGATTCAGGACACCCATGTTTGGTTATTTAAGCCATTGCCCTTGGCTGTGCCGGCTGCTGCACTGGTGACAGGCTGGTCCTTTCCTCTAGGATTCATCTGCCCACTGTGCAGAACTGTTGCTGCTCTTTTCAGAGGATGCTTGGGGCTCCCCTGGCTTCATGTCTCTAAACTCTGTCTGTAATGATTGTGTGGGTCAAAATCTCCTGAGAAAGCTCCTCCTTGGGAACACCAGTTGGAGCTAAGAAGCAGCAAAGCAGGGAGCCTGTGGCTGGAAAGGCTGGTTACAGAAGTTTGTGGGGACTTTTATGTCCATCACATTACAGATGGGGAAACTGAGGCAATGGAGCCATGTCTGGGTGTGTGTTCAGGGTCCTTCATGGCACCACCAGCACCTGGGGGCTTTTCCTGCCTGCCCTGTGCCCAAATCCCCACCAGTGGCTGTTGGCTGACGGCCACTTGGCTTCAGCTGCCTCCTGCCCACACGGACACTGTGCTGAGCACATGGTGCTGTGTTGATTGGAAACCCACGGTGCCCCTGGCACCAGGCTTTATGTCCCCGAGCCACGGCTGCCACAGGCTTTGTGAGTCCCTTTAACCGAGGCATTTCCTCCTGCTCTGTGCTCGTCATCGCAGGGGCTGTGTCACTGGACCTGCTTTACACTTCGACCTCCATGAGCTCCACTTCGGTGACATCTCCTTTGGTGAGTGTTCCCTGGGCTTGGGCACAGCGTGAGGGACCTGTGCATTCCAAAATGAACCACTTGAACATAAAAACATCCATCACTCGTGTTCTGCCACAGCAGCCTCTTCAGGCTGTGAACTCCAGGGCTGCTGGTGCCTCAGGTAGCATTTTGCCATTGTGAGATCAAACAGAACCAAGGAATAGAAGTTCTGGGCTGTGCCTAAAGTTGTTTTTTCCCCCATCTGTGTTCAAATGACTCTTGGTGAGCAGGCCTGGGAGAAGTCTCCTCCCCACAGAGCTGGCCAGCCAAGCCAGATGTGCACTGCAGAGCAGTGGTGGCTGGTGTCCAGGCTCTGCAGGACATCCCCACCATGTGTGGCTGTATCTCTGCCTTTCCAGCATGGAAAGCAAATCTCAGAGCTAAAGTGGGGTAAACCCTTGCAGGCAGCAATCACAGTGAGCAGCATGGGTGTGATGGCCCCCTTTGTTGGTGAGGTGGGACATGGTTCCTAATCACTGCTCTCAAAGCAAGGCTCAGGTTTGCCTCCAGCTGAATGTGCTCTGAGCTGTCACCTGCTCAGTCTGTTTGGGCCAAACCAAGAGATGCCTTAAGGATGCTGCAGAGAGAAACTGCATTAGGGTGCTTAGCATCACGTTCTAGCTCCTGATTCCATCCTCACTTTCTTTTGCTGTAGCTTCTTCTCAATGACAACTCACTGTTTATACACCTTGCAAACAGAGGGAGCGTTGGCAGACTTAACAGGGAATTTTACAGCTTGAATTTTCAGAGTAAATGCTCGGTCTGGGTGCACAGTCATCAGGGAGAAATAACTGGTGCTGGTTTGGGGCAGGTGAAGGAGCTCTTCCCCATCAGAAAGAGACACTGCCAGTGTTTAGCAGGGCTAAGAGTGGGCATTTTCAAGTTTGAAGTTTGGAATCAGTGTCAGAGGGAACTGAGTGATGATTAATTCCTCATGTAGCTTCTCGGTGAGCTGTAGTTCAGATAGTAAAGAGCTAAACTCCAATCACCCTTTCATCCTACCAGGGTATTCACACCAGGAGTCATGACACAATTGGTGCCTAAATGGATATTTGTGTCCTTTTCCCAGGCTTTCCCCACACCATGACCTGTCGCCTCACTAACACCTCCCCGGTGGCCGTGACATTCAAGCTCCGCATGTCGGACGATGGCACGCAGCCTGCTGTCAGTAGCTTGGATCAGATATGCAAGGACAGTGACCCATCCTGGAGGAAGGGAATTCATTTCTATGTGGAGCCAAGGGAGTTTACAATGAATCCCAGCCAAGGGACCATCCTGCCCCAGGGACACCAGGATATCGAGGTATGGGAAGAGTCCAGCCACACACGCTTCAGCACCAGGGCTAAAGCTTCACTGGAGTGTGGGAGGGCTTTAGCTCTGCTGCCAGCTTTGAGGATCATGTGAGTGAGAGATCTGCACTGGCCTGAGGCCTCTGTTAGCTGGGTTACTCAGGATGTTCCTGAAGCAGCACTGTTTTGTTCCCAAAATCATACGCTGGGATCACATACTATATGGTAAAGTACTGGAGCCATTCTTGTGTTTTTGAGAGCACTTTCTTTGACTGCAAGTGGGCAGAGGAAGGATGAGGACAGAATGAGAGATGTCATTGTAGAAAGCAGTTTGCTTTTCTTCTTGGTCTCATGTCTCCTCTCCTGGGGAGCAGAATGATTTGTGTTCATTGCAGGGATCTCCAGTAGAGACAAAAAGCTCTGCAGCCATGAACTGCCCAGCACCTGCTGGGCCACATTTGCCCTCAGCTTCCTACTGTAAAGCTGAACTCATTCTGTCCAAGTCAGCAGATTTCATCTGCATTTGTGTCATTGTAGTCAGATGAAAAATTGGCCCCTAATTTGAGTACAGTGGTGTGTAGAGCTTTAGCCTAATGTTTTCATTTAGCTGACCTATGCCCTAATAGCAAGGTGTGTTTAACAAACCTGGGATTGCCAGAAGGCTTTTGTTACTCTCAGAGACTGTGCTCTACACATGGATCAGCAGAATAATGAAATTAAAAAATCCTCCCTTTCCTTACCATGAAAGAAGAACTGGAGAATAGCACATGTGGGTAATGAGCTTTTATAAGGAAGAATTTAGTGCTCTTCTCTTCCACCAGGTGACCCTGTGCTCCAACACGGTGATGGAATACTACCGGAAAATGCTGGTGGACCTGGTGGGCCTGGAGGGTGTTGGCAAGGAAGTGGCATCACTGATCATCACAGCCAGGTACCTGCACTTCCCTGGCCTCTCCCAGCACACTGCCTTGCACAGGGTTTGCTGGCTGCAGCTCCCAAGGAGAAGTGTTGTTTCATGTTCTCATGTTGTGACCAGCTGGACATGAGAACAGCAGTGCTTGGAAAGCAGCCTGTGGTGAAAAGCAGCCCTGCTCACAGCCCAGCACAGTCCTGGGCCTTTTTCTAGAGGCACCAGGAATGATATCATTTATTGGCCTGGTTTTTGGTGCTTGAGCTGGAACCCATTTCCCGAGGGCCTCCTCTCCTTCTTCCTGCAAGAGATGGAGCTGTGCTGGGTTGAGACCCCCCTGCTTTGGTTTGGGACACACCAAGCAGCCTGCTGAGAGTCAGGGTCTGGTTCTGTTCATGAGGGCACGTGACAGTGGGGAAGTGGCTCACAGCCAGAGTGGTGAGGGCAAGATCTTACAAGGGGAAAAGAGCCCTTGATGTGGCAAGTCAGCTCTAGTTTTTCTCCTTTCCTCTGCTTCCCATTTTGAGCTTTAATGTTTTCAGACTTAAACCAAAAGTTGTTCTTGCTGCAGCAGAATTCCATCCTGCCAGTTTCATGACAAGAGGGATGCAGTTCCCTGGTGCTGCTCCCTCTCTCAGGCAGAGCCATGCAGTCAGTGCCTGGGCTGCAGTTTTGTCAAGCAAGTGCAAATGGGGACAGTCAGTGCATGGAGCTGTGGAGTGAAGGACCGAGGGAGCTGTAGGAACTGGGAGGGGGTGATCACCCACTCTGTAGGGCAGGTGGCGTCCCATGCCCTCCAAAGCTGGGGCAAACAGCTGAGTTTTCAGGCAGGGCAACAGCCCCGTGGGAGAGAAGGGAGTCATTTTCACTGAGACCCTGGAGTCGTGTGTTCCTTGAGCCTTAGTGAGCACTGATCCTTGTTGGGAATGCTCCCCCAGAGCTCATGGATCACAGACACTGTTACAGGAGTCCTTGCAAGCCTTCTTGGGTAAAGGAGAGGCTGAGGCAGCTGTGGGACAAAGAAAGTGCTCTGCCTGGGGCACTTGGCAGCCTCTGGGTGCTGCCTCTCAGGGTTTGCCCCTCCTTGACAAGACCTGTTTGAGTGGGAAGGCTTTGAAGGCAATTTATCACTGTAGGGCTGTTAAATGTCTGTTTGACAGTGACAAATGGGTTATCTATCTTTGGGGGTAAATGTTCTCTGTTCTCTCAGTATCTCTGATTCCCTTGGGGTCATCTCTTTGCCCAGATGTCTGGTTCCTGAGCTGCAAGTGTACCCTCAAATCATGCGCTGCAATCAGTGCCACCTGAAGGAGCCATACGAGAAGAAGTTCATCATCACCAATAAAACTGACCTTCCTGGCTGCTACGGGCTTATTCCCCAGGTTTGGCATTGCATCCACCTCCTCCTCTCAAATATTATTGAGGAGATTATTAGGGGAAAAACGGGTTTGGATAAGACCTTGCTGTTCTCTGTTCAGTCTTATTCAGACCTGCTGAGAACAGGATCCTACCTGAATGTAAACTTTAGGAGGCAGTTTAACCTCCTGAGGAAACAGTTTATGTTCTAGTCTTCAGGGTGTTTTCTGGTGGGAGATCTTAGAGGGTTGTGAAAAGCTGCTGCACCCCCAGACACCAACAGCTGTGCTGGCAGCCTCCTTGCAAGACCCCCTGAGAATGCTAAGCCTGCAATTCTTGCATCTTATTTGGGCCTTTTACCTTTGTCCTGGGGGTTTTTAAAACGTGTGTAAGTTGCTGTGGCAGTGGATGTTAAGGAGTTTAAAGTTGAATTTGGAGGTCCCTCTGAAGTTGCATTTGATTCTGTCCCTTCCAGAAACGCAAGGAGGACTCTCCTGTGTTGTACTCCAGCCCCAAACCCTGTGGCATTGTCCAGCCTCACAGCACTGCAGAGATTCCGGTTACAATCGAGGTGCAAACATTGGGCGATCATCGCACCAATGTTCTGATCGGCGTGTTTGGGGATGAAAGAAACCCACTGGTGAGTGCAAGGGGAGATGTGTGCCTTTGTGCAACTCCTCCTGGCAGGGTGCAGAGTGTGCAGGGATTCTTCTGGGGCCAATCATTTGTATTTTGAAAGTTTCTCTTACTTTAATCCTTTTTAATTTGGAGGTGAATATGTAATTTCTTATTATTTTTCCCCCAAAAGCCCAGCATTTCAGCTGGAGAGTGGTTAAATAATAAATAATAAATAACTTGAGTAGAGTTGAGCTGTTTAAGCTTTTTTAGGTTTCCCTGTTGTGGTTTGTTTTGGCTTTTTTAAAAATCTTTCTTTCCTGCTTCTTCCTGGAACAGAGAGCAGAACTCCTGAGCTCTGGAGAGCTGGCAGAAATCTATGGAACTCCAAAGAAGATAGACTTTGGCATGATCCCACCGCTACAGCCGAGCTCACAAACTCTTACCCTCTTCAACAAAGGTCTTGTCCCTGTAGACTTCAGGATAAAGACTGTAAGTACCTGTGGGGCTGTTTTCCAGGGAATTGACTGGTAAGTAGCAGCCATGGCTTTTTATGACTGGTTTTTATATGCAAGATTTCCATCTGGCCCATATGGTGTGAGAGGTGGCAGGATACTCCAATATTCCATCTGAGCGAGGCAAGAGGAACCTGGCTCTGGAGTGGTTTTAGCTGGGGCCCTCAGTGAAATCAGGTGCAGAGATGTTGGAGCAGAAACGAGTCTGGATTGTGCTGACAGGTCCTCCCTTAACTTTATGGAAGGTCTTTAGATGTGTGTGTCACATTTTTGGAGCTCTGAGATCAAGAGAAACCTGTGGTCCTTTGCTCCCCAGAGAGCCTGGATTTCCCTATGGTTTCCCTGTTCCAGCTCCATTTGCTTTGTGCCAAACTGCTGTTTGTAGTGGAGAGCAGGGTGAGAGCTCTGTCCTCAGGCTGCAATTGTCACACCTCCTGTGGCTCAAGCCAGTTGGGCTGTGCACACCAAGATGTGTGGGGGTTGTGCACCCCCCCAGCCTGGGATCTTTGTGCTGTTGAAGAGCATCTTTGGGGAGCAGCTGCAGAGAAAGGCTGTTTTAATATGTGGAGCTTGCACAGGGCAGAAGGAGCTGGGGCTGCTCCCCTGGCAGGGAGAGCAGGGCTGGCACAGCCAGGAAGGGCTTGTAGGCTGGGGCTGGGGCTGGCTGGGTTGTCTGCTGGAGGGGGGGATCTGCGAGGGGCTTGAGGTTGGTTTTTCTTCATGCTGGATGTGTTGAACTTGTGGAGCTGCTTCAAACCTGATACTATGGCCTTGTTTTTGTTTGTGGATAAAGCATCAGGCCATGTGGGAGAGTCCAGCCACAGCCTCCTGGGCCAAGGAGGAGGGCTGTGAATTTGAACTTGCTGCTTTTCCAGCTGTCTGGGGGATAAATGCAACCTTCAAGTGAGGGGTTTTTCCAGGGCAGCTTTCTCTAACTCCACAATGAAATTCTGCTTTCAGCCTTTGCAGGGAGCAGTGCACCTTGGCTGGGTGGGCCTGGCATGTAAATGATGGGTTTCACTTGCTCGTAGCAGGGCTGGTACAGCTGTGCTGGTGCAAGACCTTTCCTCCCTCCTCTGAGCAGCTTCCAGCTCTCTTGCCCAATCCATGCAGTCCATGAGAAAGCAGATGACAAGAGTTCTTGGGAAGAGTGGGCCATGTGCACAGAGCACACATCATCCAGTTTCCTTTCTGCTTCTTGCTTTTCTGCTCTGCTATAACCATTTTGAGGTGGCTTTTCCAAAGCAGAGGGCACTGGGGCACCTCTCTACAGCTGATGGTCAGTGGGAAGTGAGGGCTTCAGTCCTTCAGGGGATCTTGAGAAGCACTGATGGCCCCTTGGGCAAGAACAGTTTGGTGTTGGGGTTGCAACTGGTATTGCAGTGATGTTCTTCAGGATCTCAGCAGTGTCCTCCAGCTGTGTGGTTTCTGGAGTGGGATTTGAGCAGTCCTGGCTTCCTCTGGCCTTGAGCCTTTGTGAGAAGGCAGGAGAGAGAGAAAGCAGCTTTCCTTGGCACACACTCCAGAGCAAGAGTGGGGAAGGAACACTCTCCTGAGGATAAACATCCCTTGGGTTGGGCAGAACTGGGTTCATTAGGTGAGTCTGTTAAAGGAGAGGAAAATACAGGTTGGATGAGCTCTGCTGTTGCCTGAGACTGTAGCTCAAATTTAGGGAAATGAAGCCTTTATGATTTTTATCCTCCCCTCTTTAGTCTGTCCTTTTCTTATATCCCACAAGAGATGAAGGTGTATGGTTTCCATCCTAAATGCATCTTCTGCTTGTCTTACAGGCTGAAAAACCCCAGTGCTTTGTTCTTGAAACGGAAGAAGGAGTGATCCCCGCTAGGGGTGAGGTTCCTGTGACTGTCACAGCCATCCTGGATGACACTGGGCATTTTGCTGACTCCATCCAGCTCTTCATCGGGAACAGCTTTTGCTTCAGCTTCTTACTGAGGGCTATGGGCACTAGCACCACAATTGTCACAGACAAACCACTGGCCCCAGAGCTCAACTTGGGATACCAATTCAGGTAGGAGATCTCCCCACTCCCACCTCTCCTCCTGTCTCAACAAGGAGCAGTTTTGCTGTAGTCCTTCAGGCAAAATCTTCTTCAGTGTTCCAATCCCTGAGTCCTTCCCTGAAGGCAGAGATTCCTTCAGAAACATGTGGTGGCCAGTTGAGAGTTGTTAGATACCCTCAAAAGCCACTGAAAGGGAAACCAGTTGCTAAATGGCCACTGAATTGTCTTTAGTTGTAATACATTTATGTCCTCACTTGATCAAGCAGTGGTGTCACAGCTGCCCCAGAACAAAAGGTTCCCAAAAGGGCGCCCGGGTGAGGCGGTCCCTCCGTGGGGCTGAGGGACCAAGGGAAGATGGCCTCACACCCTTCCCTTCTGAAATGGCACTTCCCAGGCAAGCAGGGCCTGGGAACAGAGAGACAGGAGGGTACCAACCCCCCCAGGAAGGCAGGAGCCCACGGAGCAGTTCCAGGGCCAGATGGAAACTGCTGGTTTGTGTGGGGCCCGCACTGCCCCTGCCGCTTCCTCCTGCTGTTCCTGGGCCCTGCTGCTGCCCTGCTGTGCCCACGGCCTCGATGGCTTTTTTGCTGCCAGCAGAGTTTGCAAAGTTCACTTCAAAACAGTTTCTAATTGTTCTACAAACGGTAGAACTTCTAAAAGTTCTACAAATGGCTATCAGTGCAAAACCAAAGCTGCTGCCAAGGAGAGAGGCCCTGCTGCCCTGGTTTCCTCTCCTGGAGCAGGCAGATGATTTTTACCAGCTTGCTGGGATCATGCAGAAGCTGCCTCTGAGCTGCCTTTTAGAAATGCCTGCAATCATACCCCACACACAAGGTCCTCAAGGGCAGCATCTCAAAGATTCACTGACAGTGTTGGGCATAGAATAATGCAAAATACAGTAACAGGACGAATCAGCCCAGAACAAACATTTTGGAGGAAAACTCCAGGTCCTGTTAATCTCACCTTGAAAATGCTCCATTAGCATTATAAGCAGATTTCTCTTTGCAATAATGACATCAGAAGGGCAGCTGATCAGACAGTTTCTGGTCCCCATTAAGAGCTGGAAATGAAGACAGTCTCCAAGTTATTAACACCTCAGATTGCTCATTGGGAGCAATCTGATGAGCAGGGAAACAGCTGCTCCCACACCATTTTCCATCCTGGCTTCTCTTCTAGCCACCTTCCCAGTACTCATCAGTTCCAAGTAACAAACAGGGGCCACCATTTCCATCGGCTCTTCTGGAGCGTGGAATGCTGGAGGCCACCCAAGAAGAAGGGCCAGAGCGTCTCAGCCCTCAGCAGCCCCAAGGCCGAAGATGATTTGGAGCCCCCCGGTCGTACAAGCGCCGTGTTCGGGCTGGAGCCAGGCTCATGGGAGCTGCAGCCAGGCGAGTCTGTGGACATGGTGCTGCGAGGCTTCTCCCACACCCCACAGGTGAGGTCCCCACCAAGGGCTGAGCCTGGGGAGCCCTCAGATCCCCTCCCCTGGCCTTGTTCCACAGTGCCTTGACATTTGCCTGGGGAAATGAGCAAGGGCCTTCAAGAAACTGGTTTAAGACCGCACGTTTCTGTGGCAGCACCAGTTGCTTTCCTTGCTGGCCACCAGCAGACCAGCTAAGGCTTTATGGGGATTCCACAGCTACCAAAACCCAGTGCTGATCCCAAAGCAGGGCTGGAAGGAAATAATGCTCTTTTGGGGCAAACAGTGTTGCATGCTGAGTCAGCAAAGAAGGGCAGAGAAAGAAGTTACACTTAGACTAGGAGCGCAAAAAGAAAGTGAATTAAACAAGTGCCAAGTGGTTTCTCTGGGGTAAGCACAGATAAAACAAAAGCCATGTGAAGGGAGGGAAGTTCTCACAAGTGCCTTTTGTGGGCATTGGGGTGCAGTGTTAGAGACAACTGAGTGCAGAATAAATCAGCTGCATCACGGCAAGAAAAGGAGGCAGTGCCCACTGTAACTCTGTGGCAGGAATAGGGCCTGTGGTGGGTGCTGAGCCAATGCAGGGCATTTGCTGGTGCCCTGCCACCATCCACTGCTGACAAGTGACTCTTGCATGCAGGAGGTGCGGGATTACATGAAGTGTGAAGCTGTGGTTGGGACCAGCGTGGTGACAAAGAAGATAATAGAGACGATCATTAGCTGCAAGTTCATAGATCCCTCTATAGAAGTATCAGCCAGAAAACTCTCTTTCCGGGTGGAGAAGGTAAGTCTCTGGATTGCATCCTGGCATTTAGCAGCGTGGCTGAGGGGGGTGTGTCCTTGTGTTAAAGCCCCTCTTTGCTCTTCCTGAGGCACTTGGTAAAGTGAGTGAAGATGCTTTTAGAGATGAGACTGGTATTTAACTCCCCCAAAGTAAAACTGCAGTTACAGCTGCACTGCAGTGGGGATCATGGCCACTTCCAGGGAAATGCCAGTTTCTCTGCTCACTGTACAGGGAGGTTTTTAAGGATCCTCCAAGGCATGATGATGTCTGTACACTGATGCTGTAGGGAAGCTGGGGGGAAGAATGGAAATTTCTGTGAATTCCTCAGGCTAAAGAGGAAAAACGCATCATCTCCTGTGTCTCTTTGCCTTCTCTGCTGTTGGCATGGATGCTTTATGGTATAGCTATAAGGTATAGCTCTGTGCATTTCCCTAGGCCTCACCTGCTTCAAAAGACCCCCAGACATCCTGCAGTGATGATAACACTGAGGCAGAGCAGGTGCCCTTTAGTCTCTGGATCCCAGCTCCAGCATCATCTTTCCCTCTCCTGCAAGTTGTCTGAAAATGAGAAGATGTTTCATGATTTGGTTTCTGTAGTTTCAGGCCTCTCCTTTGGTTCCCAGGCTTCCACTGAAGTACAGAATCCCTGGGACAGGCAGTTCAGATGTAATTAGAAGCCTTTCAGCTCTCCCTGATTCTGCCTGGGTTCTGCTCGATGCCACACACACAAACTGATTCATTGCACACTATGGCACAGCACCTGTTTGATATCAGTACATCCAGAAGCAGTTTCCCAAAGTCTCTGGTTTCTCTAAACCATGCAGGAAGCCCAGCACAATGCCCAGACAGGAAGGAAGAGCCTAGGCTGATCACAGCTTTGAGACCACACACACCTTGTCCCTGTAGCAGGGGCTGCAGGACACGTGTTGCAGACTGACTGCTTTTATGAGGCTGCTAGAGCCAATAAGGTTGTAAGAAATGACAGCACGTGAGTGAAGATCATCCAGTGCTGTTCTGCCCAAGAGAGAGACAGAACTGGAGACAAATGGCCTGGATTCACTTTCTGCTTTAGGTCTTGTTCAAGCAGCCACCTCCTCTCCTATTCCCTCATCTGTACATGGGAGTGGTGCCCTGTCCCCCAGAGGGTGCTGTGGTTTCTAAACATGACAAGCATCTGCTATAAAGAAACATCTCCTGGAAAAGTAGAAACAAATAGAAAGGATCAACAGAATGTATGCACTTGTGGGGCTGAAAGATGTGAGATGCAAGAGAAGCAGGAGGAGGTCTCTGGCTACTTGAGGCTGTTTTTCCTTGTTTCCATAGAAACCCAGTGATGTCCTAACTCTGCAGTACCAGCCTTTGGCTTTAAAAAACACCTGCTCCCTGCCGCTCCACCTCGTGCTGGACGTGGAGCAGCCGTTTCTGGTCTGTGATGAGGAGCAGCAGCCCCTCCCAGATGGCCAGGTGAGCAGCCCTGGACTCCTCCAGTGGGGCTGGAAGAGGAGGGATGTGCTGGTGCCTTTCTCTTGGGAGGCCCTTGAGTCAACAAGTTTATTGTGTAGCATCAGCAGTGGGCTGGCCTGGGCTGCATCAGCAGAGCTGCTGAAGGAATCAAAATATTACCTGAATTGAGAAGTTCCATCCTGGCTTTAAGGCACAAGGAGGAGGGAGCAGGCAATTTGGCCAGGGCAAGCCATGCAGTAAAGGTGTCTCCTGGAAAGCATCCCAGCTCTCCAGCAGCCAGCCCCTTGTATTGCTGCTGAGCACAGAAACGTGAGCCTGAGGGAATCCTGGACTGGACTGTGGTGCCTGCAGTCAGACCCTGGCTATAAAGAAGTGAACAATGAACTGAGAAGCCCATGCTGGGGCCACACTTGGAGCATTCACTGTTTCATGCTGTCAGACCTTGGCATGTCATTAATTACTGTTCATCTCCTTGCAGCCTGTGACAGTGGGTGTAGAGGAGACCTGCCATGTCTACATCGCATTTGACCCAGCTTATAAACTGGAGCTTAATAGCTGGCAAGAAAAGAAGATTCTGAAGATAGACATGGTTAGGGACCATCCTAATGTGGAGCATATCGAGCTTTGGGGAGAAGTCCACTTCCCCAATCTCCAAATCCAGCCCAGCAGCCTGGAGTTTGGCTGCATCGTGGCTGGCACGGAAGCAGTGCGCTCTCTGAGGATGAGCAACTGCAGCCCCCTTCCTGTGGAGTACCACTGGTCATTCCAGGCAGACAGCCAGGTGCACAAGTTCAGGTATGTGCACCTTTGCCCTCTCCTCTTCTTCCTGGTGTCCTGTTTGTGCTTTGCAAAGAACAGAGCTGTTTGTCTAGGATCTGACAGACTGCTCTGACTTCTCCTTGTGCAAATAACACTGACCAGCTGTGGTCAGGCTGGATGCTCAGGGAATAGGTTTTCCACCAATTTGGTGCTGTGTACCCCCATAGTGGTTTCCCTTGGGATGGAAAGCTGGGGCCAAAGCTGCTTTCTCAGAGCTCTGTGGCCTGAGGCAATGTCCACCTTGATGAAGGGCTCCTAATCCCAGCTCCCACAGTGCTGCTGGAGGCCCTTTTGGGGGTGCCCTTTTGGCCCCTCTGCTTTGGGATGGGTCCTCTCTGCAGGAGCTGCTCTCTGCTCCTTGCCTTCCTCATTAGAAACACAAGCAGAGTTACCCTGAGCACCTGCTTCAATCTAAAGTGGGGAATGTGACCTGAGTCACCTGGGAGTGTTGGAAAATGCCAACCACCCCCCCCTGCACTGTCAGGGAAACATTCCTGATAAATACCTGGTAGAGCTGCAGAGTTTCTGGCATTGGGCATTGGCAGGGCTGTGCTGGCTCATCACTGGCTGGGTCTGCCCTTGGTGCCTCAAATCTCACTTTTTGCTCTCCTCCTTCTCTGTCTTTTCCTCTCCCACTGTGCTTTTTGCATCCTCACAAGCTGTTAATCCCTGTCCTCTGTAGTTCCTCAATGCAAGCAGTTGCAGCTGCCTGCACCACTGCTACCTCAGTGTCATCCCTGGGCTGGTTTAGAACAGACCTGCTCCAGCCTGGATTGGGAAGGGCTGGATCAAACCATTGCTGAGTTCAACGCCCCAGCACCCAGCCAGGGGCTGCATCCTGACCAGGAGCTCCTCATGCAGGTGTCCCTCCCTCCCACTGCAGCTCCCTGCTCACAGTTATGTTATTTTCCAGGTATGAACTTTGCCCACCTCAATTCAGACCCCCACCACCAAAGCTGAAGAGTTCCTGTTTGAATTGCTCAGCATCTCAATGGAGCCACCGCAGTATTAAAAATGTGGAGGAGCCAGACACAGCCCTGAAAGAACCACAGGATCTTGGCCAATCTTCAAGAGCAGAGGTAGATTTTCTTGTACACCGAGTGCTGTGTTGTCTCCCCAGCTTGCCACCACCAAGTCATGCTCATGCTGACCTCCCTTTTTGCTGCCCTGCTGTTTTGTGCCTTGAGAGTGGGCTGGGCAGCGGGGCCTGTGGATGGACATGGGCTGTGTGGGAGGGAGGAGCAGGAGAGTTTTCCTTGGAGAAGGCTGCTCAGATCCTACAGATCTAAGCTCAGCACAGATCTGTGTTGAGTGTGGGATTGTTTTGCCTTGTTTTCTTCACAATGTAAGATGAGGCTTTCATGTGCATCATGATGATAAGACCTCCAGCTTCCTTCCCAGAGCAAGCTGTGATGAGTCCTGATCTCCATGTACCCTCTTCCCAACCCTGCCAGAGCACCTGTTTCCAGGTCTCTGCTTTCACCTGAGGGCTGGTATTGCAGTGGTGGCCCTGAAGCTGTCTTATAAAATGAGACTTTGCAAAGTGTCTCTCTCTTCCTCTCAGCATAGAAAATGGCTTGTTTTTCAGCTGCCAACATATATTCGTGGAAGGCATTACATCCCAGTGGGGCTGGCAGGATTCAGTCACTCCGTGGATGTACCATGGACTCCCCTCAAAGTGGAGAAGGTAAGAGGGAATCTGTCTCCCTTCCACATTTTCAGTGTGGCAAGCAGGGCTGTAGCTCCCAGCCCCACTGGTGGCCCTCAGCATTGCCCACAGAGGGGCCTGGCATCCCTCCAGACCCATCACAAAGTGCTGCTGAAGCAACTGGTTATTGGAGAGGCCGTGCAGGACATGTTGTAGGGAGGCCCAAGGACGCTGTGCAGCACCTGTGGAGGGCATTGCTCCCCCTGGACATCATCAGCTGCTCCGTAGGAAAGTTTTGCAGGAGCTTTTGCTGTAGCACCTTGAAAAAGCAGCATATAAATCAGAGAGAGAGAGGGGAAAAGCCTCAGGAGTCAGATGAGCTGGGCTGGGGTCCTTCCCTGAGCTCCAAGAGCTCTCACTCTGCGTGTCCCGCTTTTCTAAAAGCAGTCATAAATGCTTTTTAAAGGCAAGTTGTGCATCAGAGAGAATTTCTACTGCCAGGAGACATCCCAGTTCACTTTAATGTAGTGTATTAATGCATTGATCCGTGACTATGGGAGAAGATTTTCCTCATGGTCCCTCCACTGGTCAGTGGCATGGATACAGGATGAGATCAGGATGATTCTGGCTGTGTTGTTTGAGGAATAGATCCCTCTGGCTACAGCTGCACTTTGCTCCAAGGTGCTCTTCTGCATCCATTTCCATGCTCAGCACCTCAATCTCTGCTGTTCTCCGTGCAGGCTTTCAGTATCCTGCCGCTGTCGGGTGTGCTGCAGCCGGGAGAGAGACAGCAGGTCTCCTTCACCTTCACTGGCCACCTCAACACCATGGCCCATGTCACAGCGCTGTGCCACGTGGAGGGAGGCCCCACCTACGAGGTGAAGCTGAGCGGGGAGGCCTCACGTGTCAGCTACTCCCTGAGCGCCCGGGAGATCAACTGCGGCTCCCAGGTACCACACGGCTCCCCTGGCACAGCTCCTCGCCTTGCTGCCTTCCTGCCCACCTCGCTCCAGGGCTCCCTTCCCAGCCCCTTTGTTGTCTCTGGGGCTTGGAAGTTCAACCTTTGAGGGACACATCTGGCATCCAAGCTTTCAAATGGCCGTCTCCAACCCTCTCCAAAATGCTGGGAATACCTCTTGTTCAGGGGACTTCACACTGCCTCCTGAGGCACCCCAGGGGGATGCTCTGGACGTCCCTCTGCTGATCCACTCCTAAAGCCTGACCTCCAAGGAGATGCTCTTGTCTAACGCTCTTCTTAATCCATGCAATAATCAAGGGAAGATCTTGGGCTTCCAGTCACTATAGTTGGAGAGACTGTCCCAGAATGATCCCCACTTCACTCTTTTTCAGCTGAAAGCCCACAGCTATTTCCAGCTGCTGGCCCTGTCTGTGTTGCTCTGTGTGACTCCCTTGTTGCCTGTATGCTGCTTGCCAATACTTGCATGCAGGTGCCTTTTCTTTTGGAGTGCCTCAGTGCTGTCTCTGTTTCTCCTGGCTGTTGGTGACCCCTCAGAGGGCCTGTGTCCCCACAGTGAAATGTGTTCATTTATTACTGGCCCTCCCATGGTTGTTGCCACACCTCTGGGTGCTGCCAGAGCTCCCTGGTCCTGTGCAGGTGCCCTGTGCCTGGGGGTTCCCCGGGTTCCCAAGTGCCCCTATCTCCTCTCTGGTCCCTGCTCCCATCATGGGTCTGCTTTCAACCCCAGGAGAGAGGAAGGAGATTCCCAGCAGCAGGCCTGGGTCTGTAACTTCCCGCTCTCTGCCTTCTCTGCAGATGTTTAACGAAGTTCATCACAGCACGGTCATCCTGGCGAACACCAGCAAGATTAAATTCAACTGGGTGCTAGAACCCAGCACTGCAGACCAAGACCTGCCTGGTGTGTTTCTGGTCAAGCCCACCACTGTAAGTAGCACAAGTGACTGACCCCAGCCCTGTCAGGTGGCCCAGGAGAGTGTTAAAGGGGCAAAAGAGGGGGAGGGGGAAAAGGGGGAAAAATGTCCGAGGGGAAAACCCCAACCTCAGCCACGAGATAGAGAGGGCTGTAAGCAATTTCTTCTGGGGGCAGAGAAAGTCAAACAAGTGCTATTGAAAGTCAATAAAGCAAAAGGAACAGTGGTGGGTGCTTGGCTTGGGTGCTTAGCCACATCCAGAGGCACACCAGTCAACACAACTACATCCATTATAGACCCTGGGTATTGCAACAGCCTAATACAAATTCACAAATGGTTACACATATTCAAACATTTTAACATAGTTCTTCCTCCATCCTGCCTTTTTGGAGCATGTACAGTTGCCCTAGTCCTGGTCATTTGGTACTTTTTGACACATTCAACAGGTTTCCATTAACTTCATTGGTTAAATGTTAATATTACAGCAACTCTTCCCCAACACTGGTATCACCACAAAACATTTGCCTTAAAAAAATTCTAAACTTCAGCAAAAATTCTTTGACAAAAGCCAACATTATAAAACACACAGTATTTACTCTAACAATTGCAAAAGCCAACACTATAATGTATTTATCACAAAGGTGATGTGGTCTGATGGTTTCTAGCTAGAGAACCTGTCTTCTCAGCCTGTCTGTCCCCTGAGCCATCCCCCATCAAACACTCTGATGTATTCCCTTCCTCCTCTCCCATTCCTGCAGGGCTCCATTGCATGTGGCAGGAAGCAAGTGCTGAGATTCTCTTACATGCCAGGAGTACCAGGAGCCTTTAGCAGGACATACCAGCTTAAAGTGGGTGACCTGGAGCCGGAAAAGATCTGCCTGAAAGGAGAAGCGTCCTTTCCTATGATCAGTGTGAACCTGCCCTGGAACATCAAAGGTGGGCACTGCCTGTGTGCCCCCAGGAAGGGCCCCTCTGGTTTTGTTCCCTACCAAATGCCCATAGGGCAGCTCATGCCCACCTGCACCAAGCCTGGAGGGCTGCAGGACTCCCAGAGCCACTCAAGCCATCTGACTGCTTTGTGAGTCTTGAGCAGAGGATCCCAGGTGGCCTTTGTCCCAGGAACCATCCTGTAGGGCTTGCCAGCACATCTGGCAGGGTCCTGAAGGATGATGGCTGGACTGAAAGGCTTGGGAAAGCTGTAAGAGAGGCTGGCAGGGCTTCTGGCAGGGTTGGATTTGCGTGACATTGCAGGGGATGAGACGTTCCTCTGTGGGGAGGAAGATGGGTGGGAGCAAACATGAGGATTCCGAGAGGAGCAGCAGCATCCACTTTCCATAGATGGCTTGAGGGATTTCTTTCTGGAAGAAAGCAGTGTTTGGGAGGTAGGGACTTCCCAAGTTAAGTGGGATTGGCACTTGGCTCACACTTCTCTTGGTGGATGTTTTCTTCCTTCAGGAAATGAGAAATGTGGAAAGCCACTACGGCTTGCAGAACACACGCAGCAATACAGTGAGACCCTGAAAATTCAGATCCCAGCAGCTCAGACCTTAAAAAGTCCAGATGTGAAGACTGGGAAGCTGAAGCCCTGCATGCTGGAAGGCTCTGACATTGTAGTAAGAACAGCTGCAGCCCCGTTTGGCACATGCCACTGTCTCCATGTCACCTGAGCCCCTTGCAGCCCACAGCAGCTTCCCGGTGCCCTGATGGCACTTGGGACCTCCCTGCCCACTTAGAACCATGTGTCACCTCAGCATTGTCCCTAGGGCTGCCACTCTGGCCATGGTCTCTTCGGGGGTTGGCTTGCACCAGCTTCCTGGCTACCCCAGGGACAGATCCTGAAGGCCATGCTCAAGGGATGGCATTGATGGTGTTTTGAAGGAGATGCAGGTCATTGCTGGGGAGTTTGTTGGTCCCAACCCAAGGCCTGCCAGATTTACAGACCTGAACAGCAGTTGCCTGATTGTGCCCTGGAACTGTGCTGGCTGTGCTCATCTCCAAGAGCCACCAGCTTGGGCTCGGTTCCCTTTCAAACCAGCTTTTGTCCAAGCTGCCTTGGTCCTGGCTGGGCACAGGCAGGTGTCTGGAGCTCTGGAAGATTCCTGGCTTGTCCGTCTGCCTGGCCAGATCAGCTTTGCTAACAACAGCTGGGCAGGCAGAGATGCTGGAGTTACTTCCCTGGAGATGAGGTCCTGGCTAAGAGAGCAGGAGGTGTCAGACACCGAGCAGCCAGACAGGAGAACCCCACACCCCTCTCAACAAGAGCAGGGTGGGATCCTTTCTCAGATGCAAACCTTGGGAAAGACCTTTGCTAACCTGACACTGTCTGTCTTCTGTTTCCCCAGGCAAACACTCGGCTGCAGATAAAGATGATCGAGAAGGCTGCTCTGGAGCTGCAGAAAAAGCTCACATCTCATCCCCCAAAGACCGAGTTCCCTGACAAAAAGCTGTGCCAGAGCCTTGTCAAGTGAGTAGGGACTCCCATCCCCATCTCCAGGTGCCCCGTGGGGAACAGCCAGCAATGTCCCCTTCTCCTGAGAGCTCCTTGTTTCTGCAGAGCTGGGAATAGCCTGGACTTCAGAGAGGCTCTTGTCCCGGTGGCTGTGACACGCTGCGTGTGAGCAGCTGAGTGCCCTCCCTTCCCCAGCACCACGCTGAGCTTTGGACTCAGCTCCCCACAGCTGTGGGGTTCTGTCCCTAGAGCTGAGGGGACCCACTGCAGACCTCCAAGCCCTTCCAGACAGCATCAATTCTGTCCCTGCTGACTAGCTCTGAAAGAGACAATTCCCAGCTGATGTCTTGGTTCCAACTAACAGAGCATGCTAAACAAAAGGAGGAGGGAATTGCACATGTCAGCAAACCCTTGAAAGCCCAAAATCAGATGCCTTGAATCCTGGTGGGGTGGCAGGGCTTATCTGATTAACTTGGTCTGTCCCTTTGCACCATCATGATGCAGCACAAGCACAGGAGGCTTCAATTCAGGAAGATGCTCTGCAGAACAGATCAGGTGATCTGGTTGCAGAGCAGTGAAGATTTCCTGTGCAGGCAAATCTTATTCCTAGGCCCCAAAGCAATTTCAGGCTCAGGCTGTACGCCAAGGCTAAGTAGTTTCATTTAGTCCAGTGGGGGCCCAGTGGACTCACCTCTACTGGCTTTTCATGGCAGAGGAGCTGTGGACAGTTTCCATTTTAAACTAATTTTATTTCCAGGTACCATTAGTAGCTGATAAAAGCTAGGACCTGCACTCCTCCTGACTTCCCAAAGTCATTGCCAGCTGCTCAGGCCATGGGTTTCATGGGCTTGAGCTGAGTTTTTACAGCAGTGAATAAAGAAATAGCCACTTGATTTGTATCCTCCATCCACTTGGACATGTAGGCAGGCTGTGGTTTAAGGACTGTCCTTACTCCTCCTTGCAGAGTTGAGCTGCCAGAGTATGTCCTGGACATGGGCACTGTCCTGAAGGGTTTCACTGAGAGACGCACCCTGGAGATCACCAACCCTGGGGAGATCCCAGTGTCCTTCTGGGTCGATGCATCTGTCCTGCAGGACACAGGTAAGCAGTGCTGGAGACACTTCCTGTGGGCATGGAGGAGGTGTCTCACACAGATTAGCTGAAGCCACTGAACTTGGGGAGGTTTTTCAGCTTTTTCTTCTCACTGCCCCTGCTGGGAGCTTCAGAGGCAGAATTCTCCAGTCCAGCCATGCCCAGGGACCTGGCCTGCCTACAACTGCCCTGACACTCCAGTGTGGGGGGCAGATGGGCTCATCACCCTGGTCACCTCTCAGCATCTTCTGTCCTTGGCTCCCACGAGCATCAAGTTTCTTTGGGCACTCTTGTTTTGTGAACCAGTGGGGTCTGCTGTGTTTTGGAAGTGCTTTGTTTGGAGTTCACACTGTCACAGCACTTGTATTCAGCCTTTATTGAGGAAACAGCCTGTGAGATCCTCTGGTGGATCAAATGAGGCTCCCAAAAGAGGCCTTGAGGCAAGGCTGCACTTCCATCACACAGTGGCTCGCTGTGTCGAGGCGTGTTCAGGTGCACTCTAAGTTTTTGTCCAGGTCACAGCACAGCATGGGGTTTTTCCCAGACCTCTCAGCCAGGACAGCTGTAAGGCCTTAACGTGCTTATGACACATTGCTTGTGTTTCTTGTGTATCTCAGCTGCTTTGTTTTCACCTGTTCAAGGTTTCAGCGTGGACCTGGGCCAGATGAAGAGTCTGCCCCACATGCACACCCTGAGGTTTGATGTGCATTTTGAAAGTGCCCAGCAACCACAGGGTGACGTGGATGTGCTGCTGCCCATACAGGTACCACAGCTCTTGGGGCAGGCAGCAGGCTGGGCACAGCAGCAGATGTCACCTGCACCCTCTGCTGAATTCTCTGTCCTTCTACAGGTAACAAAAGGCCCCACGTCTCACATCCGCCTCCGTGCCACTGTCTTGGAACTGTCGCTCGACCTCTCCCAGAACACACTGCACTTCCCCAATGTCCTCGCTGGGCAGGGCCAGGTTGAGACAGTCCAGCTCTACAACGGGTTCCAAGTGCCCTGCAAATGGTTCATCACTGCCATCAAGCCTGTTACGAAGGTAAAGCACAGGCAGCACTGAACACATCACTTCTTGGTTGGGTTTTCTTTGTGTCTCCTGCCCTTTCTGCTCCTGTGGCTGCCCGAGCACTTGGGTCTCTGGCGTGTTTGAAGAAGCTTCTGAGGGTCTAGATCAAGGCTGGTTTTCCCAGACCTGTTCCATTAGCTGCTGCTTTGCTTTTCTGCCATCTTCACCCATTCCTCCTCCTCTGAGGACAGTAGTTCCCTTTGCCTGCCCTGTCTACAGGTTTTCCCTCCAGCTCTAGGCTATGGGGCCACACTTGGTTTGGCTGTGGGTGCTCTCAGCACTGTATCAGTGTCTCAGAGCACTACAGGAACTGAGGCTCTGTCCTCACAGACTGAGGAGACCTCACACCATTGGTTTCTGTGTCCAGAGCAATCAACTCAGATACCTGACACGAGCCCAAGGTCAGAAGCAGCAGGCGCTGGAGGAAGGGCGCTGTCCCTTTGAAGTGACGCCCTCCAAAGGAACCCTTGATGCAGGAGCGTGGCAGAACTTGCAAATCCAGTTTGCACCCAAGGAGGAGGTGAGATTGGCAGCTGTCAGGCCAGGAGGCCTGTCAGGGCTATCTGGAAATGAGGGCCTGGTGCAGAGAGTGTGGTATGAGCTCTGCCTTCACAGGGGGCTTTCTGCAAGCGCCGTGCTCAGCGTGGCTCAGTTCAGGCCACAGAGCACTCCTGGGAGATGTGCTCTGAAATGCCCACAGGGAGCTTGCACAGAGAGCATCAGGGCTCTGTGGCTGCCTCTTGGCACAGGGGAGGGATGTGCCCAGCTCCCCTCAGCCTCCCCCTTGCCTGGCCGTGTTTGCAGCTGCGACACTCGGTGCAGAGCAGCTGCGCACTCGCAGAGGATAATCCTGGAATGGCCGCTCTAGGCCCATCCTGCTGCAGAACTGACTGGCAAAACAGCCACCAGACACCTTCCTGAGCATGGCAGGACAGTCACCTGTAGTGGTGTGCTGCCAGCAGTCAGTCCCTGGGGCTCTGGCCTGCCTGCACATTCCCACCCAGCTGGGGATTCAACTTAAAGGATGGAGCGTTCCCAAAAGTAGTTTGCCTGGGGCTGCTGGGTCTTGGAAACTGACAGTGTCTACCAGTATGGACACAAGTGCTTCTGTGCCCACAGACAGTCCCAGGGACCTTTTAATTGCTCAAGAGATGTAAACATCTTGTGTCTGGCTTTGATCAGAGCCAAACACTAAGCAGACAAGGTGACCCTTATTTCTGGCCAGCGAGAGCTCATTTGCCTCTCTCCTGGAGCTGGCGTTTGCCTGATGCAGCAGTGCCAGGACTGGGTGTGGACACTGTAACCCCGGGGGCCCTTCTCTTGAGCACTGCACTCCTGCATGACTGGGTGAAAACGCCTGGCACTCCATTGTCCATCCATCTGATACCCAATACCCAGTTACAGTGCACACCAGGACTCATCCCAGTTACTCACACCCAGACACAGGCACTGTAGTCCCTCGCATAAGTGAATATCTGGTTTCTGTTCACCTTGGAGGGACTGATAACACCCTGACCTTGGGGCAAGGGTCGTATTTGGGGTCCTGTCACCTGGGGCTTCATGGACAAGTTTTCTGCACTTTTCTCTTTTCAGAGGTCTTACAAATATGAGCTGAAGCTTAACATTCATGGGAGCAGCAATCACTTAAGGCTGCACCTCTCGGGGCAAGGTCTGGAGCCACGGCTGGAGTTCAGTCCCCCAGCACTAAAGATGGGATGGGTGCTGGTGGACAGCGATGGGGTGGAGGCCACAGTGGTGGTGAAGAACCCATGCAAATTCCCCATCGAGTTTTACTGCCTGGATTTGGATGAGCAGTACCTTGAGGAGGAGAAGGTGAGAAGGCAGGTCTGGTCCCCGTGTACATGCTGCCCAAGCTTCACAGCACTCCAATATTGCCAGGCTTGTGTCAGGGAGATGGAGGCAATGCCCAGGGCAAAGCCAGCTCTGCTGATGTGCTGTGGGAGGATTTAAAGAGTTTGTGTTGTTGGGAGGAAGGGAGGAGACAGCAAACCTGAGGTAAACATGATCTGCCCTGGTTGATGCCTGGGACCTTTGCATTGTCCTTGAGATGGGCAGGGGCTGCTTACAGTGGAGGCTCTGTCCCAGCCAGGGCCTGGTATGTGGGTCCATGGTGCCAAGCCCAGCTGGCAGGCTGGGCATGACTTGGGCTGGGAATGTGCTCTGGCAGAAAACTCCACTGGTTCTCAGGGCTTTGCTGGCAGAGTGCAGTCCTGGCTAGTGTGGCTAGTGTGGCTGCAGGCAGTGAGCAGCTCATGGTCATTGTTTGCTTCAGATGAGTCACTTGGGAGGGGTTTCTCTCCCAGTCCTGCTTGTAGCTCTTGCCTCTGCTCTGGAGCCTGCTCACCCCACTGGGCATAACAAAATACTTGTACTTGATGGAAATCAAAAAGCCCATTGCCAAAAGCTCAGTGCCTTCAAAGAAGGGGTTGTGAGGATGAAGGTGACAGATGTATAAACAGGATTTTCTCTTCTTTTTCAGATGCTGAGGCATCTGGGACTGCATCCCCAAGGGCCTCCCCTTCCCCCTGCTGCTGTCCTCTCCAGAGTTGACTGCCCAGAGGAGCAGCTGGGCTCTGCAGAGCATGTGAAGCCCTTCACCATTGTTACACCTGAAGACAATCTGGTGGGTACTGCAGTGGTGCTGGCACTGAAGGTGCCAGGGCAGGGACCAGGCTAGATGGGGGCATGGGGGACAGGTTGGATGGAAAAGGATCATTGTGGAGAGGTAGTGAAGATGTGATGGGGCCCCACGTCTGCAGGTCTCCTTTCTGTCAGGGATGGGTCAAAAGAGACAGCTTTGCTGGAGACAGAGCAGTTCTGTAAGAGAGGAAAAATCACTTAAAACCATCAACTTCCTTTGAGGAGAGGATCCTGAGTCAGAAAGGGTGTCCTAGACAAAACAAACACCAGTAAGGAAAACCAAGTTCCTGGGCAGGTGCACTTATTTATTCTCTCTTCCACTGGTTAACGAAGGCCCATTTTTCTTTCCAGGATGGGAATGTCTCAGGGCTCACCCCTCTCTCCCTTTTCTCTCTCCCTTTAGGCCAGGACCCCAGATGAGAAGGGCAGTTCTGCTGAGGGCCAGCCAAAGACAGGTAAAGCAGTGAGCAGAGACAAGTCTCCAAAGGGGAACCAAATATCTACAGAGAGAACAGAAAGTCCCTGGGAATCCTCCAGCACAAGATCCAAAAGTACACTGGAAAGTGCCTCCATCCCCACAGAATTCCTCAGGTGAGCTGCACGGGAGGAGGTGATGCCTCTGCTTCTTGGTCCTCTTGCCAAACAAGGTCCATCGTCCCCAGCTGCACAGGGACCCTGTGCCAGTGCCTCCATGGGATGGCCAGTGCACCCTCCTTGTTTCATTTGCTCCTCAGCAATGTCTGAAGCCTCCTCTTTAATTGCCAGGCTGAAACGGTACCGGTGGACAGTGCCTGCCCTGGGTGAGGTGGAACTGAAGGTCCACTTCTCCACCAAAAAGCCAGGGAAGTTTGAGCAGACGCTGAGGTTTGAGCTGGTGGGGACAAAGCGGCAGTACGAGCTGCCCTGCAGTGGCACCGGCCTGTACCCCAGCATCAGCCAGAACCCACGGTAAGGCTGGCCCCTGGCAGCCTCCCACACTGCTGCCCCCGAGCTCACAGCCAGGGCTGCTCCTTGGGCATTCTGGCCTGGCCACATGGTGCTGCCTGACGTCACCCAGCATCTCTTTCTGTGCTGGGAGCTGGGAAGGCAGATGGTCCCTGAGCCACCAGGATGGGTTATGGCTTTCTGACTGCATTTCCTACCTGGAGCATCTCATAGCTCCTCCTTCCCTGCTTTCTCTGCCCAGGCTGGTGTTTCCACAGTGGAGGAAGACCATGAAGGAAGGTGAAATCATCTTCAAGGAATATGTTGAGAGCACCAAGCAATTCCACTTTGGACCGCTGCTGTGTGGGAAATCAAGAGAGTGGTATGTGCTCCCTGCTGGCTGTTGTACTTTTCTGGACACGCTTGGAGACGTGCTGTGCTGGTGGCACGATCCAGGGCAGTCCCTGGCACAGTCCTGGCACACACCTGGGTTTGAAGGAGCACAGATGTGTGAACCTGAGCATCCAAGAGGCAAATGAGCCTTGGGGGAGCCGCTCTGCCTGCCTGCTGGCTGCCTTGGCCAGAGCCCCAGGCTGCTGCCAGTCCAAAGGGCACTTGGGGCAACTTTTGTCTGCCTCCACATCTCAGCTTCACCCCTTAAGAAATGTATGGTGGTTTTTGAAGTGCTTTGAGCTCTGCAGTTAGCCTGACTGAGCAATTATTCTGTAGATGGTTTTGTAAACCTGTCCTTGATCTGTAATTATTAATAAGATTTTATGGTTGACCTGCCAGTGGGTGTCAGGGGGTATGTACAGCAGGAACTACATTTGCCTGTAATGACATTGCATCATCACTGCTGGATAAAGTCTGCCTGAAAACGTTGTCATTGAAGCTATTGTGCATTTCTACTTTTACTGTCACTTTTTAAAAAACAGTATTTAACATTAAGTTCTTGTCTCCATGGGAGCTCTGGAGGGCTAAATCTATTTTGACAACATAGTTTCAAAAAACAGACAATCTTTAGCCAGCTTTATGGGATGGTCTGGGATTTTTGTTTGCCTCTTTAACCCTTCCACTCCAAAGTCATTTCCACACCTGAGAGAAGGGTCATTTGTTATCTTTTAGCATTCCTCTTGGGAAATGATGCTTTATAGTTCTTTCTCAGACTTTGAGCTAACCCATGAAATCCAAAGCAGTTTCATGACTTTTTGGAAAGAGATCAGCTAAACTCTTTTTCCAAAAGCCTTTCTTTACACCCTGCAGGGAAGGCACCCCAAGAAAGAAGTGGAAAGAACCCATGTGCCTGGTGTACTGTTATTTTTCTAGGCACCTTTGAATTTACATTGTATTAAAACCACTTGAAGTGGCCTGAGCATCACCAGGCTTCTGGGGTGGAGGCATCAAGTACAGGGGAAGGCATCAAAGTCAGGCAAGGATGAGCACACGCCCACACCCCTGGCTGGGATCCACTTCCCTCACTTGTTTGTTAGAGCAGGCTCTTCCAGCACCGCTTCCTCGGCTGCACACGGTGCTTTCCTCGATGCGTGGCAAAGGCAACAGTCTCCTCTGCAGCCTTTTCCCCTTTTGTGGACAGGTACAAGGCCCAGAACTGTCCTGGCAACTCGGAGAATATAACCATCCTCAACAACTCCCCCATGGACGTAGAGGTCCAGTTCTTCTTTGAGGATGATGAGAAAGCAGAGACCTTCCTTCTGGACCCTCCCAGGATGACCCTGAAACCAAAGAAGAAGCAGGTAGGAGAAGGGCAGGTAGAGCAGGCACCGTAGAAGTGCCCAGGAGCTGCTGCTCCTGCTCACACACAGTGCTCTTTCTGTTTCTTTCCATGGGGCTGGGTCCAGGAGCTGACCATTTGGGCATACCCCACTTCCCCTGGCTTCCTGGAAGACAAACTCATCTGCTGCATTAACAAGAATCCAGAGCCAGTGGTCTTCAGCCTGTGCTGCCATGGGGTGCACGTGAAGCTGGAGGTCAGCCCCCTGGAGCTGTCTTTTGGCAAGCTGCTTCTGCACAGGTCAGTCATCCCACAAGCACTCCAAGACTTGTGACAAAGACAGAACGTTTGACTCTGCTTTCCAGGGCTGGGATGGAGCTGCTCCAAGTTGCATTCAGTGGTGAGGCTGGTGTGACCAGCCAGCAGCTGATGCCAAGTGCCTCCTGTCTCTGCAGGACTGACAGCAGGACCTTGGTCCTGAAAAACAACACCCTACTGCCCATGGCCTGGCAGCTCAGTGGGCTGGATGACCTTGTTGAGGACTTCTCACTGTCACAAGATAACGGCACCATTGATCCCCGCTCAGAGATTGAAGTGACAGTGAATTTCAAGGCCCAGCAGATTGGCACCATTGAGAAGAGCCTTCGACTCGAGGTGAGAGGGACTGTGCCCTGCCTGGCACAGTGAGCAGCCACATGCTCTTAGGGACAGAGTCAGGAAGAGCTGCTCCTGACAGACACAAGGGTACTGTGACCCCAACTTCTGCCTCTACACAGCGTTTGCCAGAATGTGCAGTGCATCCACATCCCCCCAGATAACCAGACACTGCACCCTGAGCCTGTAGCACAACCACCTTGGCCCTGTGAATGGTTGAAGGTTGTTTGGTTATACAGACTGCAGTGTGATCTCTACATTTCTCCTGGAGCTTGTCCAAACCTCTGGCATCGTGCAACAAACTCTGCCCCTGGCATTTTGTTCCCCATGGTTTAGGGGCTGCATTTCAGAGAGGGTGCTTGGTGATTGGAAAGGGTTGTCAATGCCACCTGCTCTGAGACACCTCACACTTCCTGTGGTTGTTCTTACATCCCTGTGCCTCTCAAGGATGCTTTAGCAGCAGCATTCCCTGCTGTAGGAATGCAGAGTTGGGCTGATGGGGTTTATACTGCAGCAGAATCCCACTGGGACAGCCCACGAGATGAACGGGTTAGGAAAGCTTGGGTATCCACCAACACTTGTGAAGCCAGGGAGGCCATAGGGGAAGCAGCCAGCAGAGACAAGGACTTAGAGGCTGTCTAGCAAAAGAATAATCTGAACAGTGTTTGTTTCTTGCTGCCTCAGGTTTCAGATACAGAAAACATCCTGGGGATTGTTCAGGTTGAAAACATCAAACTGTCTGCAGAGGTGTATGATGTTCTCCTGAGCATGGTCCTGCCTGAAGGTCAGTGGATGTCTCCCAAACAAAGCAGTCCAGGTGCACTGCCTTACCTTGGGTGGTGGGTGACCAAAGCACTTGGGATGGGATGGGATGCAAGGATGGCATGGATACATAAAGCACATACCCTGCAAGCTGCATGGAATAAAGCATTGTCAGGCCACTGGCAGCCTTAAGTCTCTCCCCTCTGAACTTTGAAGTGTGCAGCTTCACGTGCAGGTTGGATTTGGGGGCTTTGAAACAACAGTGACGTGAACAGGCAGTTGGCAATTCCCACAGGCTCAGCACAGCATGTAAAGTGATTGGATTTGTGCTTGGAAGTGAGGAAATGGAAGCCAAGCTCCTTAGCTACTGAGCCTGCAGATAGTTTGAGTAAGAAGAGAAAGGGCAGACAAGTAGCTGGAAAACCCTTCCAAGAACAGCAACTTGCTGAAAAGGGTTTTGTGCTGGGACCTCCATGTAGCTTGGGACCTGGTGTATTCTGCAGCAGCTCACAAATACCATGTCTGATCTTGCTCTGCACATTATCTGCAGATGAAACCTTGGATTTTGGAACCATCAATGTCCAGGATAATGTGAAGAACGTCCTGACTCTAACGAACAAAGGGATGTACAACATCGAGTACAGGTGAGTCCAGCTGCCTGGTGGTGAGCATTTCCCCGGGTTCCCAGGCCTGCACTCTCCCTCTGTCAAAGGTTAGAACCTGTTTCCATGCAGGCTACCTCACGATAAACACAAAACCTGGGCTCTCTAATCTCAGCTATTTTACCAGAGAATCCAGCCACAAACCAGCAGTTCTCCACAGTTCAGCAGGGAACCCAAAGGAGAGCCCCAAGAATTTCAGCCACTGAAATGCTGAGATGCATTGCCTTTCTTTGATGGTCACCTCCTTTCTCCTTCTGAGACTCTGTAAAAGAGTGAATGAAAAATTTCAGTGTCAAGGTTTCTTGCAATAACCTCGTGACCGTCTGTGCTCTTTGTCAGGATCCAGGATTCCCTGAGCAGAGCTGCACTCTCCCTTTTCTTCTTTTTCTGGTCCTATGCAAAGTCCTGGCTGTGCTGGCAGCACCTCTACTTGTAACTGCAGAGATCTCCATTCCTTCCCTTTCTGCACAGATTGATGCTGAAGGGTGCAGGTGCCAGGATGCGAGACTTGGCGTCCCACTTCACTGTCAAGCCTCAGTCGGGCAAGCTGATCGCCTCCCAGCCTGGTGTGAATATTGAGATATTCTTCCACCCCACAAGGGAAATCCTCCTCAAGAACAGCCCCATCCTGTACTGCCAGGTGAGCTGCCTGGGCCAGGCTGTGTTACCACACGGTGTTTTGGGAGCATAAACAGGAGAGGTGTCTAATGGAAGGAGGGCTTTAACTGGAGAATCCTCTCTCCTACGTACACAAACAAAGTCTTCAAAACCATTTGGGAGGCTTCCTAAGGGAGCTGAGAATCTGACTCTGGAGGAGGTGCTTTAACAGGGATGGGTGAACTGATGGAGGCCTGGGGTGGAGGCTGGGGACTGGGGTAGAGGACTGGCTGGCTCTCTTTGCTTTGTTTACCACCCCTTCCTGTGGACACAGGTGATAGATGCCATCTCAGGGGAAGGAGGCCAGACTGTCGCCAGCATCCCAGTGAGGGTGTCAGCAAGAGCTGCCTACAGCAAGTTCAGTATTGAGCCTGCCTCACCCATCAGTTTCGGTGCCATGATGAAGGGCAGCAAGAAGAGCCAGACTGTCGTGCTGGAGAACACAGGCGTGATCAGCTTCAAATTCCACATCCACCGAGCAACCGAGGATGAATCTCCATTGGAAAGCAAAAGGTACAGGAAGCCCTGCACCACCCTTCCTGCCTGAGGAGGCACCACCCCACGGCTGGCATGTGGCAGGCAGCCAGGAGACCTGGGCTAGCGCCCATTTGCATCCCTGCCTTGGGGAGAGGGAGCAAAACACGCCTCAGTGTCCCCATGTGAGTAGGAAGCTGGTGCTAGAGCTGCTCTGTCCAGCAATGGGTGCTGCAGGCTGCTCTCTGGGAACCATCTGGAGCAGGAAGGCTTTCCTCTGTGAGGAGGAAGGCCAGCTTTGGCCTCAGAGAAAGGCAGGGGAGCTGAGCATGACAGATACCTCTCCTTTCTCCTCTCAGTTCAAAGCAAGGGGAGTCTGTTCCATCAGCTAGAAAGCGCTCAGCGGGAAGGAAATCAAGCTTGACACAGGTGGGTGACTCCTGCTCCCCAACAATGCTGCTGCAGGGGATGTGAGAAGATGCTGCTGTGCCCAGGCTGGGGGCTCATCTCCACTGGGTGGGACGTGGTCTGCAGGATGGAGTCCAGGATCTGCTCAGTCCCACTGACAGTCCTGTACTCTGGCTCTGACCTGCAGCTGTGGGGTCAGCAGAGGGGAGCAGGTCCTGTGTGTGGTAGCTGCTGGCCAGCACAGGTCTGTGAACACCACAGAAGCAAAAACATCCCCCCTCGAACTCCCAGTCCACAGAGCTCAGACAACTTTTGTCTTCTTTTTCTTCTTCCCAGTCCCCTACCTCTGTCCCATCATTTCTCACAGCTGTTTCTGCTCTCCTGTTACCTCTGGAGGCTGAGGATCACAGCTACCACCTTCATTCTTTACGCTCCATCTCCTTTCTCTCTGCCACTTGAGACAGGCTTGCAGCTCCTCTTGGCTTGTTGGGCTCAACCTGGAGCTGCCTTTGGGCCATGGAGTCATCTTTCCCTGCCCTGGGACTGGCTGCTTGGGCCCAGCTGGAGGCCAAGGCAGGACATCCTCTTTGCTGGGGTGCTCAAGGCACAGCTATTACCCTTCAGCCTCTCCTGGAACTTCTTCTGCAGGGTCAGCTCAATGTGGGCATGTTCACGGTGTCCCCGTGCTCCGGCTCCATCGCTCCGTGGGGCCAGCAGCAGATCACGGTGGAGTGCCTCGCAGGGCAGGAGGGGACTTGTGAGGAGCAGCTCTACATTGACATCGTGGGCAGAGAGCCCAGGGACAATCCCCTCGGCATTCCCTTTACCCTGACTGCCGAGTCCTGCCTGCCAGGTACGTACTGTCCACAGGTTCCCCTGGTCAGACCTGCTGCTGATCAGCACCTAAACTTGCTGCTTGGATAGGGAGGCATGCTAGCCCTGGTGTCCCCCCTTGAAATCCTCAGAGTTTCCAGCCCTCTTAAGTCCACTGGTGGATTCATCCCTCCCGGGCTGAGAGGGATACATGGAAGGATAGAAGGAAAGCAATGCTCTTTAAGACTGAGGTGGACTGAGCTCCATCCTCATAGCCAGCTCTCCCACCCAAAGCTGGGTTTAGCAGTTACCTGGGCAGAAGGAGCTTACCAAGCCTTCTCAGAGGCCAGCAAGGCCCAGATGAATTCATCAGGGAGGCTTCTGCATGCTCATCCCTCTGGTCTGTCCACAGCATTTGCTGAGGATGCCATGTTAATCTTCGAAGAGTACCCGATCTGCAGCAGCACTGACCTCAGCCACAAGCTGCTCTCTGTGCACGGTGTGGGCCTGTTTGTGAGAGATGAGAACAAGTTCATCTTCAACAAGATTCTGGTTGGGCAAGAGGCTGAAGCCCATTTCAACATCTACAACACAACTGGTCTGCCGTGTGACGTGGTCCTCTCCATCAACCCCCTGCCTGGACAGGTAAGAACAGGAGGCCAAGGAGATGGTTGCCCTCTAAGGGCCGTGTGAAAGCTGTTTTGTTCTCCAGATGCATTGCTTCCTGTGGCCCACACTAGCTCAGTGTAGGTCAAACTTCAGGGCAGAGCAGCAGAGCCAGGGAACAGTTGTGTTCAATTCTCATGTCTTGGGCAAGCTTTTGGCTCACACCTCTGGGTCTTTGGTGGGAGAAGTGAATCCTTCTGAACCTCTCTTGGAAGCACACTCAGAGAGGGGCTGTTATGAACTGACATGCCAGGGCTCAAAGCAGAGCATTTCCTCAGGCTCCCTGGCTTTTCCTCTCTTTGAAGGCCAGTTCTAGGTTATTTGCAGGGTTTTCCATGCAGTGACCACCTCCCACATATGGCAGGGCAGCTGCCAGCACTCAGAACACACAATGCTTTAGCACAAGGTCAGTGTTCCCTGCTTGAACAACTCATCCTTAAAACAATACCCCCTGAGTTCACAGCCCATAAACACACCTCTAGGAGGGCTGTGAAAATGGGAAGAACTGTCACAATGCAAGATTTTTACCTGGCTGGCTGCTGTTCATAGAAAAGAGAAGCCAGGAGAAAACTGCTTCTTGTAGAAAAGTCTCCATAGCATGACAAGAAAAAACTCTTCTCCTTACAAGAACTGATCAAAGACTATTGTATAGTTGATGCTGCTTTACCGTCCCAGGTTTTGTCTCCCAGTGGTCAGCTGGGAAAAGAAAAAGTTGGGTAGGGGGAGAAAAAGTGTTCTGGAGGTTTTATTCTGATGTTTCTTATTCCTGTAGTTCTGTTAGTAAAGTTTCTTTATTCCTTTTAAGTTTTAAACCTGTTTTACCCTTCTCCTTATCTGTATTTCACAACAAAAAATGAGTAAGTGCCCTGGTGATTTTAGCCAGTGCTAAACCCCACCACGTTATTTAGTGCATTGACTGAGAAACTCCAATTAGCAAATCTAAACCACTACAGACATGCTGTTTTCAGTAATGCCTTTATGAATAAAACTGTGTCATGTTGGAAGGTGTTTTCTCCTAACACTGCTCTCTGGCTTCCCCCAAGGAAAAAGGCCCTATCACCGTTTTCAAGTTGCATCCTGTCCAGATGTCCATTCCTGGCTCATCCCACGCTGTTGCTACAGTGACCTTCACCCCACCAGATGAGCAGAACTACGACTGCACTTTTAAGGCTTCCCTTGTCATCCCCAAACGGTAATTGACCCTGAGAAATATTGGGGGAGGCCTCACTGACAGCTGCCTCTCCACTGGGAAGGCACAGACCTCTTGTTAGCTCTAATGCTCTCAGGAGCCTTAGGCAGAGTACTCGGCATGAGATGATTTGGGAGGCAGGAACTGTTAGATAGAGCAGAAAAATGAGGCTGATTTGTCATACAGGTTTAGCCTGGATGAGGAAATAGGAAGACAGGGAAATATTCGGTAGCCAACTGGAAGTTACTGAGATGTGCTACAGCTGAGCTGGGCATTTCCAAGGACAGAAGCTTAGATGGATCAGTTTCTGTGGCAGCAAGTCAGCAGTCACAATTTCCTCTTTGTTTCTGTGACATTAAGTGATCCTCTGTGATTCCCTGCATTCATGAAGCTATTTCATGTGAGTGATGGGAGCCGGTATGAAAGAGGAGCCCTGTTCCTCTGCACTGGGACCTGTGTACAGGGGCTTGGACCTGCCCTTCCTCAAGCCTTTAGTGGCTGAATTGGAGCAAGAGAAGTCTAATTGCTAATAAGCAATTGCTTTTGTATTGTTCTTGGAAATCATCTTGGTGGATAGTGACAATGATTTCTTTTTGCCTTCTTGCTTTTGTTCTGCTTTCATGCTGTGCTTTTTTTGCTTGTTGCCTATGTCTCATCTCACTGCAGCCAGGGGATTTGCCATATCTCATCTGGTGCCTCATTATGTATCTGCTGTACTGCATGACTCAATGAAGTGAAATTACTTTTAACTGTTACTGTGGAAGGCTCTGGCTCTTTGGAGCAGATTCCTCTTGTGAATGGCCCTGAGGGGACTGGGAAGAGGCTGGTGGGGGGCTGTGTTGTGGGGTACAGGAGCAGCAGGCAGGGAAAACAGTGTGGATTGCCCTTGCTGCTTGGCTTGCCCAGTGAGAAATGGGTTATTGCCAGCTGGAATTGTTTCTGTGCCTCTCCTGCAGCTCTGTGAAAATCAAGCCCCAAACCCTGAGCTTCACCATCAGTGGGAGGGGGCACGAGCCGCAGGTGACAGTCGTGTGCCCAAGAGCTCGCAGCAAGAGAGGAAATGCCGTGCTGCGCTTCCAGAGGCTCCAGCTGGGGGATTTAGAGATGCTCCCCCTGGTCGTCCGTAACAACGGCATCGTACCTGTCAAGGTGAGCACCTGCTCAAGGAATGGTCTGGTTTGGGAATAAGTGCTTGTGGCACAGGGGAAGGGTCCCAAAAACCATGGCAGACCTGGCAAGAGGTGTCACAAATTCTTTTTAAGCAAGGGACTGACATCTGTTCTCCAAGAAGGGAGTTCTTGAAAATTTTCCATCCAGTCTTTCTTCTTTAAGTTGAACACAAGAAAGGTGGTGGAGTATTTTCCCCCCGTCTTTCAGGTTTGTTCTCATGGACATGTGTGATTTTCCAGTTCCATTAGGTTATATTCCCCAGCTTACTATATTTTAAGCAAACTTAGTTGTGGTTTAATTATATTCTGCTTATTGCTTTCTGTCCTGTTTGGTTCAGTGTTGGTTCAATCCAAATGCCTCTAAACAGCCCTTTTTCCCAGCTGGTTTGACTTAACTTTTGTGCTCAGTGCTGTTTGCAGTGGGAGAGGTGCTGGGTTCCTGTGCAGGACCAGCAGCACTGTGGTGTCAGTCCCTGGGCCATCCTGTACTCACACCAGTATCATTGTGCTCTGTGTTCCCTTTTCTCAGTTTATGTTACACCTGGAGGATGAGCATGGAGCATTCTTCTTGAAAGCCAGGCGCTCCACACTGGAGAGATTCCACACTGAAGATGTGGGAGAGGACTCTGTTGGAAATGGTAAATTTGTTAACCATGAAGTGCGATCGTGCCCAGAGGGAAAACGTGTGCCCTGCTCTTGGCTTCTCTGAGCTGCAGCCAGATGTTAGACACACTTTGTTTCCTTGGGCTCTCTGTCCCCCGAGCTTTTCATGGGGACTTTTTGCAGGGTTTCCTCCTAGCAAGTTGTAGGAAGTTCTTGTGTTCTTCTAGATGTGGTGGGCTGGGTTCTGGGGGACTGTCACTGCCTCAGGGGAGCCTCTGAGGTATTTGCAGCATGCAGGAAGGTCCCAGCCTGAATGGACACAGCCCTTGAGCACACAGGCAGCCAGCAGAAGCCAAAAGTGCTCTTTGGCTCAGCTTTCCATGTGGCTGGAGCTGGCTGGAAGCGATGGAATGAGGGCTGGGCATCAACCTGAGGTTAAGCTGCTGAAGTGGTGATGTGTCTGGAGATGGCAGTCTGGTGAACATAAGAAGAGGGTCTGGAACCACTGCGGGTAGAACCTGTGCTCAGAAGGCAGCTGGTTTCAACCTTCTGTTCCTCAGATATGGAAATATTTCCTCTGTACAACTGTATCACTTAATTCTGATTTCCATTGCTGTGCAGAGAGCAAGCCCCCAAAGAAGCCTCTCCTGCTTCTGCATCGTGGGCAATCGGCAGAGTTTGATGTCATTTTCGATCCCACCCTGGCTCGACGTGTGGAAGGGAAGATCCGTGTTTTAGTGGGGGACACCTACTCTGACAAGACCCTGATAGAGCTGGTGGGTGAAGGCCACAAGGATGAATTCACCCTCAACTGTCTAGAGGAAGACCCACAGTTGAGGAATGATAAGAGCAGTTGGAACAAAGACATCATTGATGGTAAGAGAGGAGAGGCTGCCAAGGGGGAACAAGGAAGAAGAAAATATCTGATCATGTGTGTCCTCTCTCTAGCCAGGCCTGGGCTGTCACCCCTGGACATGGAGGCCCGTGGGTGTGGCAGCCATGCATGCAGAGCAGTGTGTGCTGTGCTGCATGGCGCTGGCTCAGGGGTGTGCCAGGGTGTTTCCCTGACAGTGGTGGGATGGGGAACTGCCTGGGGAGCTCCCTGCCAGAGGGAGGAAGGCTTGGAGCAAGGAAGCATTGAACATACAGGAGTCTGTGCATGTGAGGGGGGCGGGGTGGAACTCCCTGCATGCTGAGATCCCTTGCTTTCCTCCTTAACAGCTGTCAGACTGAACCACATCCAGTTTGGGGACTGTCCTGTTGGGAAGCCCTGCCACAGGACCTTCACCATCACCAACCACACCGGCATGACGTTCATGCGCTTCGAGTGGGAGGCAGACGTCCCATTCCAGTTCTGCCCCAGGGTGAGTGGGGGCTGCTCTGCCTTTCCCCATTGCTCAAGCCCTGCCCTGGCGTTCCTGGGAGCTGGCAGGGAGACCTCCCATGCCAGTGCTAGCCCATTCCAGTGCCACATGGGAGATGCAGTCCCTGGCTTGGCTGGGCCAAGGCTGCCAGCCTTGCAGAAAAGGCTTCACGTTATGGGAGGTGGTACCTTCTCTTCATACTTTTGTCTGTCCAACTTCACATAAATCCACACTGAGGTGCAGGTTCCTGGCACAGCTGCTCACCACATCAGTCCCTTTTGCTATCAGTCCTGCCCTTGGCAATGCTTCCTGTTTGGTCTTGACTCCCTGATTCTCCCTAGGTGGGACATCTCCACCCTGGCTGCACCAAGGCCATCACAGTGACCTTGAAATCAGATGTCCCAGCCACCTTCAGGAGGCACCTTGTGAAATGTAAGGTGACCAAGATCAAATTTGAGCTGCCACCATGGAAGGTTCCAGACTGGGACGACGAAATGTGCATTGTCGTGTGGAAGGACATCACTGGGAAGGACCCAGCAGCCCAATGGCCTGAAAAAGAGAAGGTAAGAAGCAAAATGGCAAAAAAAGCCACCACAGCTTTTCCAAAAAGAACCACCATAACACCATCACTGCTGGCTGAGCAGCTCCTGCTTCCTCTGGACATTGGACAGCCCTGAGGTTCACCAGCAGTGCATTCTAGGGGAGAGGTGGATGCACACGACCCTCACCCAAGAGGAGAAGCCTTTAGACAAGAGACCATTAGCCACACACTATCAGTCTGTGCCACAAGCACAAGTGCTGCAGCCCATGTTGAATGGGAGACAGTGTTTTATGATTATCTCATTTTATGGTGTTTGAAATCTCTCCATATGATGTGGTGCCCTTTCACCAACAAGGAGTTAAGTCTGCTGCACTCTGTCTCTTCTTTTGAAGTGGAGACAAATACACTTTTGCTGCACCTGCTGGTGAACTCCAAGTTTTGTCTCCATGGATACCAGAGATTTTGGTTGTGGTCTCTGTATTGGGAGGGTTATCTCATCATGGAGTAGCCCAGGCACTGTATGACAGTATGGAGGAGTCTGGAGAAGGATCATGTGTGGAGACTCTTGCTTTTATTGTCAGTATTGCCAAACACACTCAGCTTGGGTGAAGGTTCTTTCCAAGTTTCTGGACCATTTGAAGGCCTCTAAACCATCCTCTTTTCTATCAGAACATCTGCAGCTGGAGACTTTCCTAGTGAGATCTTTCACGTCCCAAAATGCCCATCCCCAGCTGCCAGCAGTGTGGCTGTTGCTCCACAGGTGACATCAGGAGAGCACTTTCTCCTAAGACAAGAAGATGCTTCCTAGAAGTCTTCAGTCATGGGGTTTTCCACCCACAGAGCTCCAGCAGGGGAACTTAACCCTAATTTTGAGACCTGCTGGATTTCTAGGGGACCAGGGAAAAAGTCAGTCCCTCTCCAAGGTTGAAGTACAGGGATTGGAACACCGCTGTAGTCTCCATGGGTACATTAACAGCTGTGGTAGGACTGCTTTGATCAGTGGGCAGAAACAACTCCTGCAGCACAACAGTCCCAATTCTGTCATCTTTCCAGGGAACTAAAAGTGAATGGTCCTTTCTAGTCCCTCTATGAGGCTGATCTTGGAGGCCAAGAGATTCCCTTCTCAGCCTGACTTTCTGGGCTCTGCTCAGTGATTCTTTTCTCCTCTGTTTGCAGACAGTGGAGACAGTCCCGGAACCGGCTCACACTGTGCTGAAGAAGAGCGGCCAGGAGGCCGAGCTGTACCTCAGTGCCTTGGTTGCCTACGCCCAGTTCAAACTGGACACAGTCGTGGTTCAGCTCAAGGACACCTGGCCCTTCCAGACAAGGACAGCCACGTGAGTGCTGAGGCCAGGCAGGGCCCTGCCAGCGGGAGCTGCCTTTGTGTAACTTTGTGCTGGCCGTGGGTGGGGAGACAAAACTCAGGACTCCAGGTGCTCCAGGTGCTCAGGAGACAAAACAGCCTCGTTTATTATTCAGAGCTCACTGAAATACCCAGTGCAAATCTCCCGGGCTAGACAGCCATTGGCTGAGATCTCTCTCCCTGCCCAACTTCCTGGCCAGGGCTGTGCTCACTTCTCAGCTTGGATGGGGCTGGCCAAGGGTCCCCTGTAACTTATCTGGGAACACGTTCAGGCATGAGCTAGGCCAGCTGAATTGGATTTGTGTTATGGCCAGATTCACTGTGTCCAGTCCAGACCAGCTGTACTGTGACAATGCTGTGACACCTTTGCCCAGGGCTGACCCAGTGCCTGCTTCCCAGAACTCCACTCCAGCCAAAACCAGCACAGGCTTGTTCACATGCATGCCAAGCCAAGCAGGAGAGGCTGGTCAGGAGAGGCTCAATGCTGCCATTTTCTGCTGAGAACAGCCATGGGTTTGCTTTCGCTGCGTGTCACCTGTCCTCATCTGCTCAAGAATAAGTTTGCAGTCAAAGCAAGACCTAAAGAAAGTCCAAAGTAAGCCCCTTAGCTTCAATATCCTGGGCACCATGTTGGCCCTTTCCTCTTAAACTTCCAGGCTTTGAAATACTTTTCTGGGCCACACAAGACAGCAGTCTGAGCATGGCAGGGCTGCCTGGGGAAGAAGATGCTCCTCAGCAGAAAGTGGTAGCAGGAGTCCCTCAGACAATGTTAGTGTACTATTTGCTTTCTATTTATTGGACTTTTTTTTTTAATTCCTCCTTCTTGTGTTTCAGTTTCAGGATGCACAACACAGGGAAGGTGGCCCTGGAATACTTCTGGGAGGAAGCTGCACCTGCAGATAGTGAAGCAGTGAGGATGCCATATTCAACCTCTCTGATGAGTAAGGGCATTTCATTTGGTAGCTGAGGGCCTGGAGAGAAGACCCTGCCCCTTCACCCCAAGACTTGAATTGCTTTTTCCTTCTTGTCCACACGTCCACTTTCATCAGCACCTTCCCAGCTGCAGCTGGAGAGTTTTGTCCTTTCCCCCTCTGCCTTTCCGCCCCTTTTGTTCTTGCTCTGCCACTTCTGCTCTGCAAAGGAGCTGAGCCAGGCTCTGGGGAGAGCCACGTGCTGGGTCAGGACTGGGAAAGGGGACATCAGGTCATTGCTTTGAGAAGTCTGAGACTGGGCAGAGCAATGGTGTAACGAGTGAGCTGCCCTGCAGCCACTGTCTGTGTGCAGTCCCCCACTCCAGGGCAGCTGCAAAGTCACTGTCTAAAACCAACTCCTGCTTTGGCACAGGAGTGTGTGCTGCAGGCAGAGACCCTGCTCCCAGAAGCTCTGTTCCCTGCTTGGAACTTGGCCAGAGATGCTCCGAGTGCATCCCAGCTCTCTTCCACCTATGTGCTGCAGGAGGCAGCGTTGCTGGGAACACAGATTTTGTCTTTGAATGGTGTCCTCTTCCTCTCTGCAGGTCGGCTCAGCTCTGCTCCTGTTGTAAGGCAGCGCAGAAAGCTGGTGCTTCGTTTCCAGAGGGAGCAGGACCATCCTTTTGAGACGCATCCTTCTGAGCTGCGGCGCCTACAGTGGCTTGCCAAGGAGCAGCAAGATTCCGAGCAGGAACAGCTGCAGAATTCCGAGCAGGAACAGCCAGATTCTGACCAGGAGCAGCTTTCTGAGGAAGAGCAGCTGGATGCCAAGCAGAAGCAGCGTTCCAAGAAGCGGTGCCGCTCCAAGGAACGGAGTCTCTCCCCGCAGCGTGCCACTTCCTCCCTGGAAGTCCTCCCAGATGTCACCCATGACCAGTCACTGTTCTCCATCAACCCCAACTTCGGCACCATCACTCCTGGCCAGAAGAAGACCTTTCATGTGCTGTTCTCGCCAAAGGATGTGGGGAACTTTGAGACCACCATGCAGTGCAGGTAGGAAACATTGACACACTTGCCAACTCACACTTTTGATGGCTGTCACTGAATCACAGGGTGGGACAGGGTGGAAGGGACCACAGGAGGTCATCTGGTCCCACTTCCCTACTCAAGCGGGGTCATCCCAGAGCACGTGGCACAGAGCTGTGTCCAGAGGGCTCTGCAATAATTCCAGTGAGGGACTCTCCACACCCTCTCTGGGCAGCCTGTCACCCGCAAAGGGAAGAAGTTCTTCCTCAGGTTCAGGTGGAATTTCCTGTTCAGGTTCTGCCCGTTGCCTCTTGTGCTATTGCTGGGCATCACCAAGCACAGCCTGGTTCATCCCCTAACACCCTCCCTTCAGTCCCTCTGACTGGGATGGGGAGGTGGGCCTGGAGACAAGCAGCCCCAGAGAGGCAGCAGCTCCCACAGGAGCGCAGAAAGATCATCTGGCCCTGGGAGGGAGACACTGGCAAAAGACACTGCATGAAACATTAAGCTCCTGAAGGGTTATAAGGTGTAGAATGACAAACCCAGGGACCAGCCAGTCCCCAGCTCTGCTTCTTGCACAGAGCTGCTCACTGCTTGCACAGAGGGAGGATGCAACGCTGGGTGCTCTGCAAGGAGACAGAAAAGCGTCTGGCTGGAAATGTTTGTCTGGCTAATACCAGTCCCTTTCTCCCCAGCATTCCTAACCTGGAGCAGACTCACAGGACGGTGCAGGTGGTTCTGAAAGGCAGAGCCCGGGAGTGGAAGCGTTTTGGAAAACCAAAATGCTCTGCCTTAGAGCAGACAGACGAAGGCCAGAGACACAAGAAGCAGCTGCACTGGCAACCAACACCAGAGTGACAGCATCTGTGTCAGCTGGAGCATCCAGCAGGAGCCGGCAACATCTTGTTTCCTACTGCTGATGGTCTCCCACCCTTTACATGACACCTCTGCAGCTCCCCTTCCCAGCTCCAGTGCACATAATCTTTTAATTAACAAAGTTAACTAAATATTTGTTTGTTAATTTGTTAAATAACTTAAGTTTCAGTTAACTGCTAATAACCAGTTGCTAATAAAATGTTAACTGTTAGCCATGGTGCCAGAGATCTTTCCTTAAACCCCACTACCCCAGTTCAAACCCCCAAGTTAGTACATTTTGAGGTTCCCCCCAGTTCTCCCCAATCTCCAGTTACTCCGTTCACCCTTTCCTCCCTGGTGTACCCAAAATGGCTCCTGGAGAGCACAAGATGGTGGGGACCACATGGCCAGGCCCCTCCCTTGTACTTCTCCTCCCCAAAATCCTTTCCTTCTTCCTACCTCCAACCCCTTCTTCCCTGATGCTCCTCCCCCTGTTATCTCTCCTCCTCCAGTTGTCCCTCCCCTTCCTGTCCCCTCGGACCCCTCCTTCTCCACTTGGGCTCCTCCTCCTGAAAAGGTCCCCACCCCTTCCTTTCATAATATCCCCTCCTCTGACCCCTCCTCTCTCCCCTGCAGCACCACCAACCCTCTTCTGACTTGCAGTTCCCACGCCCCTCCTTCTGCTTCCCACACCCCGTGAGCCACAAGTGACGAGCCCAGGAACCGGAACCCAGAACAGGAGACCCTTCCTCTTGCCACTCCAATTATGTTCAGTGGTTGTGGGAGTGCGCTTCCAGAATGGGAGCCATTCTCATTTCAAAACAAAAGAGAACTTTGCAAAGCCCAGAAAGAGTTTGGAAAGGGAAGCAAATATTTTAAGGGCCTTTTAAAGGCCCCCCTCTCCTCCAATCTCTCGGTCCTGTATGACCTCCATGATTTATTTTCGTGCCTCCTTACCCCATCAGAATATCTTGCATGGGAGGGGGCATGGAAGAGGTCATTACAGGCCGTATGTTCTGAGCTATTGCAAAGTTCTGACAGCGCCCTTGATGCCATTGGGAATAAAATAACAACCGACCACTTGAGCGGCGATGGGGAATGGGCACAGGGGAAGGACCAGGCCCGGGTTTTGCCGAGGCCAGTCCTTGAAAAGATCAAAACAGCTGCAGAGAAAGCGTTCCTCACGTTACCATCCAGAGAACCCCAAGCTAGTTATACAATCATTCTGCAGCAACCTAATGAGGTTTTCCTAGATTTTATTGATAGGTGGTGGGTTCACATGGAGAAACAGGGGGAAGAGCCAGGGCTGCATTCTGCCTTGCTGTTGGAATTAGCAAAAGCAAATGCCAATGATCCATGCAAGTAAATCATTATGGGAATGCCCTTGGATCCTCTACCCACCCTCACCACCATCATCGAGGTGTGATCCAGAAGGCTGCCAGCTTAGGGGCTGACCATCATAGACAGCCAGGAAGGACGGTGGCTCCAGCAGCGGTGGCGGTCCCACCACCACCTGTAACACCATGGGAACCACGGTGCCATCGCTGTGGGCAGCGAGGGCACATCACCCATTTCTGTCCAGTGCCCAGCCCTGCGGGCCAGGACAAAGGAACTGGAGGGGAGGGGAACTTACAAAAAAACCAGAAGGGCAGCATGAACCTCCTCTGCGTGTGGATAGAAACAGAGCAGGCTTTGCAGGGGGAGGGGGGCTCAGACAAGACATTTCTAACTGGACTGACTTTCACCAAAGGACAGATAATACCTTCAATAAAGTATGGCAGCCTCAATAGCCACTCCATTTAGCAGCAGGAGAAGACCATCTTTTTAGGTCCTGCCATTGGACCGGGATTGCCGTGGACCTACTGGGCAGAAGATTGACTTTCCCTGACCCAGGCTGTAAGTATTTTGTTACTGGAGACACCAAGCACACACCCACAGAGACTGAAGGTCTCTCTGGTCACTCTCAGGGTGATCTGGATGGACCCAGCTCTGGGCCCCTCGAGGAAAACAACATTGAGGGGCTGGAGTGTGTCCAGAGAAGGGCAGTAAGGCTCATGAAAGGATGAGAAAATGTCCCATGAGGAGTGGCTGAGGGAGCTGGGTTTAGTCAGTCTGGAGGAGGCTCAGGAGGGACCTCACTGCTCTCTCCAACTCCCTGCCAGGGCCATGCAGTGAGGAGGGGCCGGTCTCTTCTGCTGGGCCTGCAGCGAGAACCAGAGGAATTGGCCTCACACTGAGAGAGGAAATTCAGGTTAGATTTTAGAAAAAAAAATTCACTGTTCAGGTGTTCAGGCCTGGGAATAGGTTGGCCAGGGAGGTGGTGGAGTTGTCATCGCTGGAGGTGTTAAAGAGGCCTCTGCATCTGATATTCGGAAATGGTTTAGTGGTTTAGGGTTTGCAGTGGCAGATGCTGGGCTGACATTGAACTGAGTGGTCTTAAAGATCTCTTCCACCCGTGACGGTTCCACAATTCCAAGAGCTTCCTACCTGGCTGAGGGGAAGGCTCAGGGCTGTCCCGAGTCCGCCGCGCCCTGAGGCGCTCGGGCGGGGCTGCGACTGCGGCGGCTCCTGAGGGGCCGAGCCGGGCGCTGCCCTCAGCACCGCGGGGCCGCCGCTGCCCCTCAAGCCAGCGATCCCATCCCTCAGCCCGGCGATCCCATCCCTCAGCCCGGCGATCCCATCCCTCAGCCCGGCGATCCCATCCCTCAGCCCCGCGGTCTCACCCCTCAGCCCGGCGATCCCATCCCTCAGCCCGGCGATCCCATCCCTCAGCCCGGCGATCCCGTCCCTCAGCCCGGCGATCTCAGCCCTCAGCCCGGCGATCCCATCCCTCAGCCCGGCGATCCCGTCCCTCAGCCCGGCGATCTCAGCCCTCAGCCCGGCGATCCCATCCCTCAGCCCGGCGATCTCACCCCTCAGCCCGGCGATCTCACCCCTCAGCCCGGCGGTCTCAGCCCGGCGATCCCATCCCTCAGCCGGGCAGTCTCACCCCTCAGCCCGGCGATCCCATCCCTCAGCCCGGCGATCCCGTCCCTCAGCCCGGCGATCTCAGCCCTCAGCCCGGCGATCCCATCCCTCAGCCCGGCGGTCTCACCCCTCATCCCGGCGGTCTCACCCCTCAGCCCGAGGGGCAGCGCTCGGCAGCGGGGACCCGCCTCGCCTCAGGATCTGCCCGGAGCCCCCCGCTCCGCCGGGTCACAGGTACCTAAAGCCTGTGATCCTGAGGAGCCTGTGCTGGGGCCGTGGTTGGTGTCTCACGCTTCTGCCATAACAGCTTCAAGGGGAAGTTCACAAAAGTTTAAAAGCAGAAACCTGGACTAGTTCTAGTTCTGAGTGTAGTTTCAGAGCAGTTGGTGTGTGACAGGACTGGGCCTCAGCATGATGGACCAGCAGTGGTGTTCCCAGTGCCAGGAAGGGCTTGTCCCCTGCTCTTTTTATGGCAGATACTCTGTGTGTCAAAGCTTATTCAACTCTCTCTGGCTCCATGCTGGAGCTGATAAAGGTTTCTCTAAAAATGTCAACACTGTCAAAATAAAAATAAATAAAACAAAATAAAAATGTTTCATTTCAGTCTAGCTCTAAGCAGTAATGACTGTTTACATCTGTGTGCCTCAAGATTACCTTTATTCCACGGGTACATGCACACAGACAAAGCTCATCCCTCACCTGAGCTGAAGCAGTTGCAGTGTCACTCATCAAGTGCAGCAGGAAGCTCAGCTTTGGTAAGAAGGCTGACCTTCCCCTTGCTGTGCAGAAGAAATGCTGTGCATTTAGAAATGCAAAAGCAGATTGTAAAGCTGAAGTCCATTAAATACCGCAGTCAGGATCATGATTAGGCAAAAGAAGCTGCTCAAATTGCAGAGAGAATTATCACTGCATTTAAGCTGCAGTTAAGTAGAATGCAATAGACATGGGAATCTTGGAGACAAAACAAACCAAAACAAAACAACAGAAACATCACTTTTATACTGGTGTCAGTGACTATCCTTAAAGGTGCTTTTTTTTGATACTTCAAATGATACAGAGATGGTGTTTATGTGTTCCAGTAGTCTCAAATAATCATTGTCTTTGACCAATGCTTCTAATTCAGACAGAATCTCGTCCCCAGCACGAGCAGCCTCCCAGAGGCAGAAATGGGCCAGTTTTGAGCTGCCCAGCTGGGCTGACCAAACACCAAAGCATGAGCAGCTCTGCACTCACTGAAGCTGCTCTCAGTGCTGTGGCACAGCCCAAGGCACAGCCCATGCCAGTGTCACTGCCAGCGTCTCTCCACGATCAACGAGGCACGAACAAACCTGAGCTATGGGCACCCTCTGCAGCTTCCCCTCTTCTCACTGCCATCCCAAAGCTTCTCCTTTTGGGTGAGCCATCTCCCCTGTCCTCTGAGAGAGTTAATGGCTGGAATGTCAAAGGCTCAGCTGTGAAATCATGCTTGGAAGGCAAAGCTTTCTCTTTTACACAGTGGAGAACGATGGTTAAAGTAGAGCAGCACCCCAAAGTGACATGCTGACCTGGAATCCCAATCTCCTTGCCTTACATTTGAATTTTCACTTGTCTACCACATGAGCAAGCTACTGAGCTCTGCAGAAGGGCAAATGGAACAAGAGGGAAGGTTGTTATTATTTTGGGTGGCTTTTTTAATGAGTTGATGATAGCCAAGAATTGATTTCATAATGACTGGGGCAAAGTACTTGTTATGCATTCACAACTCCATTCACAACTCAGCCACCAGCTCCAGTTATCAGATTGTGAATTGTTCTAGCAGAAAGATCAAAAACTCTCAGAAATATTTTTATTTTGACACATTATTGGAGGGGAGGAATTTTTTCCTCACACTGTCACAGACTGGAAGCTTTTTCTTGAATGACTTTGTTGCTAGTTTTAGATGTATTTCCCTTTTCCTTGCAGATAAGAGATGAGGAAAGCGGCTACAACAAAAATCTGTTTTGCATTCCTAAGCATTATGAAGAGGATTTAGAAAGAGTCTTCATTCCTCATGGACTCATCCTGGACAGGTATGAGGGTAAACAGAAAAGAATAGGGACAGTGATGCCAATTTTTGTCCCTCCAAATGAAAAAAGCCTGAGGTCCTGCCCTGTGCAGCCCATGAGAAACGGGGAAACCCTGCAGCCCAAACACTTCTGTCCTAAAGTCTGGAATAAGAGGGGGTTCATGGAGAGGATTCCTCTGCAAGCCCAGTCAAGCTTCCATGTTCCATCAACTGTCTTCAAGCCCAGCTATCCTGCAATATTTGTGTTTATGGGTTAAATCTGCTTATGCTGTGCAAATACATAATTTATTTTCCGGTGACTTGCTGTGCTCACAATTTGCTAGTTATAAAAACCTAACAGCAAGATCAGAGTTTTTACTTGAACATTGCTTAATAGATGCACAAACAGCTCTGATACACAGAACACTTTCCAGAATTGCCTTTTTTTTCCTTCTTTCTCCCAGGACAGAGCGTTTGGCTCGAGATATCATGCAAGACATGGGAAGTCATCCCATTGTTGCACTCTGTGTCCTTAAAGGAGGCTATAAATTCTTTGCTGATTTGCTGGACCAGATAAAAGCACTGAATCAAAATGGTGATAAATCTGTGCCCGTTACCGTGGATTTTGTCAGAATAAAAAGCTACTGTGTGAGTAACTTTCTTTTCTTTGGAAAATTGACTCTCTCCATAGACTGGCATTCTAAATACTGGTAGTTTGTGTGAGAACCCCACAAAAATTGAGTTTATGTGTACATTCTGTTCAAATTACATACTAAAAAGGAACTGATTTACTGATCTGCCCCAAAGGGTGGATATTATATATTCACTGGAATAAACATAGCAGAACACTCAACATGACAGAGCCAGGGGCAGATCTCAAACTCCTTCCTCTTGCAAGAAGCAAGAGCAGCTCACCTTTCAAACAAATACAGGACAACACTTTGGGGCATGCTTTATGTGACTTCCATCTCTTCTTTCTCCTTCTAGAATGAGTCACCTGCAGAAAAAATCAGTTTTATTGGAGAGGAGCTGTCTACACTAAGTGGGAAGGTATGAATTGGCATCTTCAGCTTTTAAAGGAAAACAACTGTTCCTGTGTATTTTCCAGGAAATCCATCTTTATTAAAGATTTTGATACTGCATACTTCCAGCCTCTTAACACTGATTTAAAATGCTGGGCTTTGAAACAGTGAATAATTCCCACTGATCTCAGTGGAAACTTGAAGTGATCAGCAATGAGTGCTCCCAAAGGTCCATTCCCCATTTTATCCCAGAACCCCCAGAAATGAACCACACTCAACTGATTCATTCAGTGCCTCTAGAATACAGTGCTGTACACAGAGCAAGATACAGACCTGACACAGGTGCCTTTATCACCATATTTTAAGCTTTCATAAATACTTACAAAAAGACTCTTCAGTAAGCACCGAAGTCAGTCAGTAGTTCAAGTGACAATCTCCTTTGAAAATCAAGGCAATTTCCTTGTATCTGAGGGTTTTAGTGTGCTTTTCTTGGCTGTATGGTTTGCTGAAAATTGCCATTTAAGTATTTTTTTTTCTTTCCCTTCTTTCCCTATGCAATCTCTTCCAGAATGTGTTAGTAGTAGAGGTAAGTAATGACTGAAGGAGGGGTGGAATGACACAGATTCTTTTCTCCCTTCTTTTCAAATGAATACATATTACATATAAAATAATAATTAATGAAGTTACTGGGCTGCCAGGTTGGTATGCTCTAATTTAATCCACTGACAGTCTGATTTTCCTTTCAAACTTGAAGGATAACTTATTTTTTTTATCACTTTCAGGACATTATTGAGACTGGTAGAACAATGAAAGCACTGCTTTCAAAAATAAAAGACAAGAAACCAAGGATGGTAAAAGTTGTAAGGTACAAGGACACAGCTGCTAACTAACACATTCAAATCATTTGGGTGAATAGTCATTGTATGCTGCCAAGTGCTTGTTTGGCTTGAAGTTTGGGGGGAAGAAAGCAAATGCAGGAAGCAATCCTTACCCAGCTGCTGGAAAATTAAGTGTTTCTTGAACTGGGAAATTTACCTGTGCACTACCATCCTCACTGCTCAAATTAATAAAGAAAGGTTTTATAGCTCTTTCTGTGTAGTCCATAAAGTCTGATGGATTCCCTGTTTCTTACTTTATGTCTGAAGGAAATTGATGTCTTTCCATAAGTTTTCTAACGTTGCCTCAGTTGCCTCAATACTGGAATGACAACACTCAGAATATCCCTTACTATCCTCAACTCTAGAAGTTTCCAGAATCTGAGAGTCTGTCAGCATTTGGAAGATGACTTCAAGCAGCATTCTAGATCTGCTTTTAGTAGGTCTCTAAAAGGAAATTTTGTGGAATATCCCTGTGTCTGTCAAGTAATCACAATGCTTTATAAAAACAGTTGCTTTATGCACCAGTTATTCAGACAGGCCTTCTAGGGACTGTCCAGGAGGTTCTCAGTTTCTTCTGAAGTGCACAGGCAAACCAAGAATAGATAAGATTTTGCAGAAGAAATGTCCTTTTCTCCCTCCCTCCCCACTAAAATCATTCCCAGCCACTCAGACATGCTTCCCCCTCTGTGCTATTCCAGTGTCCTGAGGCATTGCTACGTGGAAGGGCAATGACCTGAGACACAGGATTGGAGAGAACTGAATACAAACCAGAGCCACTTGGACATAAAGAATGAACCTAGATCAGAGCCTTTGCTTCTCCCTCCACAACAAGGCTGAACACCACTTCTTTCTGTGAAATAATCTCACTGTCTTGATTTAATTGCATGATTTTAGAAGCTTATGGGGAGGTGTGGCAGAAGGGAAGTCTGCAGCTTAGACATATTTTAAAAACCAACCTGCTCTGCTCTGCCTTACAGCCTGCTCGTCAAAAGGACATGTCAGAGTCCAGGTTACAGACCAGACTGTAAGTACCATGTTTTTCTAGTATTTTCCAAAACACAGTCTTACAATTTCCCTTCAGGCAGCACATCTGACAACTGCACAGAAGTTTCAAGAAGGCCAAGAGAAATGGGGAGAAACTCCATAAAAACTTGTGAACTAATGTCCAGCTATGGCATCCTGAGGCCTCATGACCACCTTCTGTTTTTCCCCTGGCTGGCCTCAGTGCAGGTTTAGCTATTTGATATATAAATTTAACTATTTAGATAGCAGAAATGAATCAAACCTTAACTGTGTGTTGCTTTGCTTTGGCCCTGGAGGACATTTGTTTTGACTCTGCATTATTAAACTTGCCTTGTTTCCAAACTGAAAAGTCCTACTGAATCACAGTTCATCTACTTTCACTCAAGTAAAATCTCATTCCTTGTCTTTTCTCCCAGGACTAACTCATAACCAGGTTTTAAACAATTATTTTGTTAATAAACATAACTCTCTTAACACCTTAATTATATTACTGACTGATGGGAATGGTTTAGATTCTAACCTCTGTCATCAATTTATAGCTCAGATTCTTAAGGAAGCACCCTGAAAGAGATGATGCCTATTACCCTTAGCTCAAGTATGTGTTGAATACAAGCTCTGCATTTAAAAGCTATTTCCACCACTGAAGTATAAAAAGATCTGTATTTTCTTACAGATACAGGCTTTGAAATCCCAGATAAATCTGTGGTTGGATATGCTCTTGACTACAATGAATACTTCAGAGATCTAAATGTAAGTACATGCACATTCCTCCACTGCCAAGTATCAGGTACCCAGCAAGAAGATTTGCTTCTACTCAGAGCTTCTCAACAATTAAAAAACCTTCAACTCCAGCTAGAAACTTCCAATAAAGGAGCAAAACCATTTTTAAGGTGCCAAGTTGGTAATGCAGTGTAGGTGCATGAGAAATGTTTGTGCTTCACCTTTTTATAATTCTTCTCCACAAGTCTCATGGCTCAGCCATGCTGCAGAACATTCAGAACTCCCAGGATGGTGAGCAGCACACAATCTGTGACCCCATCTGAAAATAACTTGTAATTTGACTTTAATTGGATATTTGGCTGACTTAGTTCAACCCTGTGTTGCTCTTCAGCCACCAGGTCTTTAAAGCAGCCCTGCAGGGACTCTGGGTGAAGGTTTTCCATACACTTAGGGATAACATGTCTTATATCTTACATGTCTGTAAGAAGTCTTCCCTTATTCCATTACAGCTTCTTCAGGCTGCACAGAGTAGTAGCCTTGGAAACATCATAAACTGATAGGGTTGATCATTTTTACCTCCTTTGTTTTCAAAAGTACTTCCTTAATTCTGTTTAACTCAGAAAGTTTTTTACTTCAAAGCCTTTTTCCTAAGACAAAGCAGTCCTGCTGAAGACACAAACAGTCTGTACTATTGCTCAGCAGCATTAAGGAGCATGCAGTAATTTAACAAACCTAAGTTCTTTAGAATATATAAACCTATATATTACAAATAAACTTGCAAAGAATACTAAGAGCTGGAGTTTACTGCAAGTAGGAAACTTCCAACTATTACGGTTGTAGTGTGTTTTTAGCACAGTGCTGGGAATACAGCTGAAAATCAATCTTACACTTCATTCCAAGATAGAGATTGATAAATATTGTACTTTTTATTTTTTTTTATTTTTTTTTTTTCTTTTAGCACATCTGTATTTTGAAAGAGAACGCCAAAGAGAAATACAGGATGTGATAATCTCAGTCTTCTGGAGCACTGATTTCTGGCTGCTGATTAGGTGATATAAAGCATCCCATCGGGAAATTCCTTTTGCTACTTGCGTGTCCCGGAGCAGCAGGAGAAGCTCCCCGTTAGTGGCAGGAGCTGCAGCTCGCTCATTGCCCGTGTGCTGCGCGCTGAACACGAGCTCTGGAGACGCTGGGATTTTTCCTGCTGGAAGCAGCAGCAGCAGCAGCAGGAGCTGGGTGCGGGGCTGTGGCCATAGCGAGAAACGTGCCCGGCTCGTTCCGGGCCCCGCAGCGGATTCCTTCGGCTCCCGGCGGGGCCCGAGGGAGCTCGGAGGGCGGAACAGGCCCCGAGCGGAGGCCGAGATGGAAGCCAGGGGCACGGGCAGGGCTCGGGGTTACCTGGGAACCGCGGCCGCAGCGCCCGCGGCGCTGCTGTTCCAGCTTCAGTTGCGTGGAGACCGCGATCCTCGGTGGGTGTGCGCAGCCTGGCCACGGGCACACGGCTCCGCTGGGCCATTCGCCAGGGGAATTGTTCACAGGGAATGGGGCTGTGCGGGGCAATTCCTGCTGCTTTGCTCTCACAGCGAGTCCCGAGTTCGCGGTGCTTTGCTTTCTGCCAGGGAGTCCCCAGTTCGCGGTGCTTTGGTCTCACAGGGAGTCCCGAATTTTGTTTGAAGTTAGAGATTGACTAAAGTTGCACTTTTGGGTTTTGTCACAGCTCTGCCATGAATTGGGTTGTGGGTTTTCAGATCTGTTGTGTTCCTTTGCATCCCCTGCACTCATCTGGTCCAAGGCCTCAGGCACGGCTCTGGGGGCTCGCTGCAGGTCTTGGCTGGGTTGTGACACCCCCTCAGCTGCTCCTCATGGCAATGTCCCCTGGATGTGGCCTTCTTGTGGGGGGAGGTTTTAGAGCTGAGCCACTTTGTGGGAGGGAGGATGGGTGTCCACTGCCTCTTACATTGGGGATGTGGCACAGCCACAAAATTTCCTCCTTGCCCCTCTGTTGATGGGAGGTTTGTGTGCAAACCTGGCCTCAGCAGATGAGTCTGTGCCTGTGACTTCCCCACCCTGAAGCCAGACAGAGCTGATTCTCAGGACAGCTGCTGCCTTTGGCTTTGGTGTGGATACATTTCTCTCCCTCAGTGTTGATTACTTCTGCCCAGACCTGAGATGATAGGACAATAGTGCCACCTTTATTTTCTCTCAAGTTCCCTTAGGTGGCTTAACTCACAGTCCAAAGTTCCAGTCAGCAGGCATTTTCAGGGAAGGGTGGGCTTTGGTGGGCACAGGGCAAAAAATCCTTTAGAACAAGATTTAAGCCATTAGCCATAAAGCCAAGACAGTGGGATAACTTAATGAAGTTTAATTCTTGAGGTTTTAAAACATGTTCTTGATTGGGAATGACTTTATATGCAATTTAGAATTGTTATTATAGTCATTAAAATTTTACTAACTTGATCCTGGATACTTAAGAAGTGTCTATTTCTTTTTATCCTTAATTCTAGAAACACTTGTGTATAAATGTACTTTTTTGATAAGTGTGTTCATACTGTTCTGTCCTTAATTGTTTTCTTAGGGAAAAATAGTATCAATTACAAAAGTGAAAGGAAAGAAGGAAAATATGGACATGGACTGTTGTTGCAATTTTACAGTGATAGTTCTGTGGTCATAGGTATCTGCTGATAGGAAGAAATTCAGTGTTAAACCTTACATTACAATTTATCAAATACTAACAGTTTGGATGAAAGAAAACTTAGATGAGCAGGGAAGCTGTTCCCCAAGGACTATATCCTCAGTGATACTATGAGCCAGCAACCCCCGTAGCTTTCAGCATCTCTCATCATTCCAGTCTCTCACACATCCTGTGAGGAGCAGCTGAGAGAGCAAGGGGTGTTTAGCCTAAAGAAAAAGAGGTCCATTCTAGCTATTTTTAAATAATATCAATATTTAAATAATAATAATAATAATAATAATAATAATAATAATAATAATAATAATAATAATAATAATAATAATAATAGTAGTATATTGAATCTAATAATATTAAAGCTACAGCTTTTACAGTCTGTTCTAACTATTATTAATGTTATTCAGATTTTTAGCTCCAGGTTTCAGTGTGATTCATTTTTGAATTGCACAACTTAGCCATGTAGTTCAACTAGAGGCCTAACAATCCTGGCTACTCACACCAAACAAGCACTTGGCTACTTTTAAATACTATAAATTTTTTAGCACCAGTATATCTCTTGAGTCTGCTGTGAATTGGATTCTGGATTTTCAGAGTTCCATTCTTGCTCCTTGCAGTTTTCTTGAGGCATTGTTGATCTTCTGCGACTTCCTCCTTTCAAGATGCCTTCTGGATTTCCAGAAAAGACAACGACACCTCCTGAGCTTTTGCTCAGGGCAAGACTGAAGTCTTTCAGTGTAAGTAGCCTCTGGGGCTGTGTTAAGGCTGGAAATGGCCCTGGTGTCCCTCCTCTCCCTGCCCCTGCTGTTGTCCAGCAGCACTGTGAGGCTGCAGAGCCCTCCCCAGCTCTCTGTGCCGTGCTCCTGTTGCTGGGGGCTGTCCTGGTGCACTTGGGAACACCGTGTGTTGCTCCAGGGACACTCCAGTGTCTTCCCTGGCTGTGCCACCGGGGCCAGGTGAAACCAATGTCCAGCTGGAGCCCTGAGCAGGCGCTTCTCTCCCTGCCCTTTGTCACAGCAATTCCTTCTGTCAGGCTGGGCACTCCCCTGTGCTGCTCTCACAAACCTGCCCTTGAGCACCTGGGCAGCTCCAGCTCTGCCCAAAGCCTGGAGAGACACGGCTGGTGCCAGCAGCAGAGGTTCCAGAGCAGCTGTTCTCTCTCATCTCCTGCGTGGGGCACAGATCCAGCCCTGCACACAGCACTGGAGTCAGGGCCACAAAGGTCCCTTGGCTGTCTGCAGCTCACTTGACTGAAGATGCCCTGCTGCTGAGGCTCTGTCAAGGAGATCCCTCTGTTTTCTTCTGTGGAGGGCTGTGGGAGCCCAGACAGAGGAAGCAAATGCTGATTAACAGAGAGAACTAAAACCTGGACACTTTCCTGTGCCACTCACTCTTGGTGCCACTTTGCTTTCTTGCATCTCCTGGACTCACCCAGCAGCGCTATCTCCTCGCTGTGAGCTTTGAGTGTTGTGCAGGGATGGAGTTAGGGAGTTCTGACAGCTCCTCCCCACTCTCTGAAAAGATCACTGCCTCAATCCAGTGAAACTAAAGAGGAAACAAATGCCCAGAGAGCAGAAATCCCCAAACATGTCCCATCAAATCATGGGGAAGCTGAGGGACACAGCCATGTGGTTGGGGTATGTGTATTCTGCTCTATTATTAATTTATTGATGCTAAGTATTTCAACAAGTAACTTAGAGAGCTTCCAGGACTGTCCTAGATGATGTGATCACCAATTAAGTCACCAGTGCCACTTGTTCAAGAAAAGCCTTTCTGAACAAGCACATCTCTGATGCTTTTGCTGGGTTTTTTTTGCCTTTCAGCTGCTTCCCTCTAGATTCCCGAGAGAGAAGCTCAACAACAATGAGGCCAGTGCTGGGGAGAGTAGTCTGCCCAGAATTGGCCCATTTCTACCCACGAGTGAGACTGGTCAGAAGGTAGCCTTTTCCTGCTCTTTTCCTTTCTGTCTGATGCAAAGTTTGAAGAGGGTGTGTGCTTGTGACAGGCTCGCCTCCAGCAAAATACCTCAGTGTCCAGGTGCTGTTGTCATTGCAAACTGCTGGTAGTGGTGGACTTGGAGTCCTGATCTGCACCAAGCCAACACAAATAACTTCTGCTGAAACTGCTGGGGTTTGCTGGAGTGGAGCTGCCATTGCTGAAACAATGGGGGGAAGGCTGGGGACACAAAGGCACAAATTTGCCATTTGCCATTCTCCTGCTGAAATAGCCACCTCTTGCTTTGCTGTGGTCACCATCAAATGCTTGGGGTCATAGGATTCCCTCCACAGTGGCAGTGCTGGCCTTTGAAGGCCAAGGACCTGCAGGAATTACTGCAGATTTAACAAAAGTAATTGCATTAATGCTTTGGGTTGGAACAATGTGTTGGGTGCCTGAGAGATTCTGCAGGCTGCCAGGTGCACAGGGGACTCACCCTGGGCAGGGGGAATGGATGTGCTTTCTCTGGATCAGTGCCTACTTAGAGGTGTGTTTAAAGCTGCTTTTCCTGCAGGACTGGCTGGGTATATTGCACAATCCAGATGTGGTAGGTGGCCGAGGCGTGTGTTGAGCAGGAAATTGGCAGCAAGAGAGAGTAACAAAGTGGTGAAGGATTGCCCTGGAGAGGGAGGTCAGGAACAGCTCAGAGAAGGGCACAAGTAAGGGACAGTGAGCTGCAGCCACTCCCTTCAGCAGTGCAGTCCCACAGGAGAGCTGCTGGTGTGTCTGGAGTGACAGCAGTGTGGCTGGAGAAGGCAGACAACAGGGGAGAGTTTTCTCAAAGCAATGTCTCTGCTCCAGAAGCATTTGCTGCTGTTGTGTCATTTCAGACATGCCTCTATAATGGTATCAAATAAGATAGCAATAATAGACTACAAGAAAGCACCCATTTAAAGCTCATGGAAAAAGGAGATACTAACTCTACTCTTACCCAAGTTACTGAGAAAAGAACTGACCCTTATCCTCATTCAGCACTCACCTCATTTGTCTTTTTCCTATTTTCTGTGTTATTTTATTTTTGCCTTTACCTCTGTTAGGAACACACTAATATTTAAATACAATTAAAGGGGACAAAGTTGTTGAAGCAAAAGAAAACTGTTCATTAGTGACAATTCAGCTGAGCTGGGTGTCTCCCTGCCTGAGAGCTGAGCACACACACACCCTCCACCAAAATGGCTTCTTTTATACCCTTTATACCCTTTTATATGGCTTTTTTTATAACCTTTATAGCCTTTTATATGGCTTCTTTTATACCCTGCTCTGTGTGGCCCAGCAGCTCTTGAGCAGCTCAGAGCAGAGGTGGCTGAGCTACTGTTTCCCCAGTGTGGCCTGGGCAGACGTGCTCACCCAGAGTCTGTACTTCACTGGGGATCAGAGTAAGAGTCTCCTTCATGAACATTCCTCCCAGCAGCTGAACCTCTCCCTGCTCTCTCTTGTCTCTCCAGTTGTTGCCAGTTCTCCCGAAACAGAGCTTGTTTCGTGTTTCCCCACCAGAGCTGGTGTTTCAGAACTTCGTGGCTCATGAAGTCTCTGAAATGGAACTGTCTCTCACAAATGAGAGCAAGGTAAGTGCTGGGGCCTGGAGCTTTAACGCCGTGCTGGAAGAGGGGAGTGGTGTAATTCCCATGGTGTACAGCAAAGCAAGTTACCTGCTGCAGCACATCCAGAAGAAAATGTCTCAGCACCTTTGTTGTGCAGGATGGTGGAAATCTTGCTGTGCTGGGAATTCTCCCCTGAGTTTGGCTATGCATTGATGGTATCTATCCCAAAGGATTTGCTTTCTCTTGAAAGCTCTGGGTTGATAGGAATGTTGAGGGCTGTACAGTTCTAACCTGCCTTCATGCTTTGCCTTGAGTCTATACCACATCCTGTGTCTCCTTGGTTAATCTTGGTTCCTGGTAGGAATTTCTGCCTCTCTCAGCCTGTTTGACTCCCTTTGTGCAGCTCACAGTCAAAGCTCATGGGCTGAGTCTTCTCCACTTTCTGCTGGAATCACTTATCACTGATGGCATTGGTACTGCAGGAAATGTGTTGTGAAACAGCCCTGGAGTCAGACTGATGCAGCAGAAGCAGTGGGAGGCCTTTAGGTGCCACTTCAGGCTCCTGCTAAGCTTCATCCAGCTCTGCTCAGGTTTTCCAAAAGCAACGTGGTGCTCTGCTTTCCCTTTGGAGAGCCACAGCACATCCAAAGCCATGTGCTCCTGGAGGATTTCACCTTCACTTGAGGCAATTGTGATTATTTTGCAGTTTCCCAAGAGAGTTGAGAGGGGAAAAAGTTGAAAAATGTCAGCAGTTGTGTTCCACTGTAAAGAGGAAAATTGAAACCATTTGAATTTCAGTCAGGGAAACATTTCCTCAAATGAGGCTTGTGCCAAGAGTGGACTGGTGGGAAGAGCCAGGAGGGTCAAAATCATCTGGTTTAGACTTTTTGAGAGCATTTTGGTGCTCAGGGGTTGATATCTATGTGCTAGAAAATGCATGTTTGCTGTGTCTGTGTATCCCAGAGGGCAGAACCTGGCCTGCTGGCTGAGGGCAGGAATGCCCAGCAGCCCAGCTCACCTGCACAGGCAGCAAGAGCCCCTGGGGAGCCAAGATTGCTTTAATGCTGGAATGGGAGTCAACACTGGTCATGTTTGTCCAGGCAGAAAATGCCTTTGAAGCCCACAGTCAATAGGCACAGCCTGTCTGTGTTTCCATCACTTTTGGCAAAGTGATTGCTGTCATGGTTTTATGATTCTTCCTTGCTGCTTTAGTTGCTCATTTAAATTCTCTTTTGCCATCTCCATGTTTTAGGGATTGTCTTGCTGTGTTCCTTCTTTGCCTTTTCAGGTTTGCTTTTATTCCCAGTGAGGCCACAGTGTTTGGTCTCCTCTCTTGCTGGTCTGTTTGCCTGACTGTACCCCCAGACCTGCCCTAGCCACACCTGATCTGCTAGAAGGGAATTTCTTCCTTCCCCCAGGATAATGTGCTGCTTTGCTTTCAGGTAGCACATCCCCTGTCTGGAACACCACTGCATGGCTGTGTGCAGGCAGAAGCCAGCAGGTTTTTGGCCTTGTTGAATATGCAGATGACTTGGTGCAGGTGCTCTGTCTCCATCCTGCTGGTGCTGACCTGCTGGGCCCTTCCTTCCCACCGGGCACTGCCCTACTGCCCCTGGCCAAAATGAGCCAGACAGAAGGGATTCAAGTTCTCCCTTGTGAATGATGTGCCTGTACCTCCACAGCTGAAAGTGCTCTGGAAAAGGGATCAAGGAAGGATGTCACCAGAGCACAGAGAGGTCTCCTCTCCACCTGTTTCCACAAGTGGCAAAATCATTGTTTCATGTCTTCCCTGCAGTGTGTTCAGCTGGTGCAGGTCTCCATGCAGAGCTCACCTTGTTTCAGGCTGGTGTGCCCCAACGAGGCGTACCGTGCTGTGCCGCGAGGTGCGACTGCCCGTGTGCGCATTCAGTTCACCCCCAACGAGAGCAAGGTGAGACTGGAGGAGCCAAAACACACAATTATCTCCAAAGCCACTGTTTTCCCTGCACTCTGGGACAGCCCATTCCATGCTGTGAGCTTGGCTCCAGGCTGGGGGCAGGCAGCCTGCAGCCAGGCTCAGCTTGGCACGTGCTGCCAGGGGCTGCAGCCAGGCCTGACAGGCCCTGCTTCCCTCCCTGCACATTCCTGAGCATTCCCAAGGGAAGATGCACAGGGAACAGGATGAAAATGACAGAGGGCTGTTGAGAGATGTTTGGCCATCTCTAGGTACAATGGAAGGGTTTCATTATTATGGAAAACACTGGAGGAATGAAGAGCTCAGAGAGCTTTCCTCCTTCCTGACTGGCAACAGCTTCCCTGCCTCACCCTGGGCTGGAGCAAAGTGGTGATTTCTGCCCCCTCTGTTCTCCAGCCTTGCAGCTGGGCTGTCCCACAGCACAAGTGACCAAGGTACAGCTGCAAGGCCAGGGCAGAGGATGTGCTGTGCCCGTGAGCCCAGCCTGGCACAGGCACACTGAGCTCTAGGTGCCCTTAGCAGGAGCTTGGTGAGCTGCAGGGAACTTGGACACCTGCTGAAAGAGCTGGTGTAGGGCAGGTACAACCTGCAGGCAGAGCTGTGAGCCCAGAGCCTGTGGCAGTGACACTGCTGTGGCTCTGTCTTCATGCCTGTCACTGTGGCTGCTCTGTCAGCTGGCACCCATTCCGTGCCAAACGTGCTTTGGTGTGGAGATTTGAGCAGCAGTGCCGAGGCCCTGGAGCTCTGATCTCAGTGCCGGGATCTGGAGATTTGTTCATACAGAAGGGTTTAGCACATGGCATGGAAGGGAGGAAGGGAAACAAACAACATCCAACAGCATCCTGCTACCTCTTAGCTCTGTTCTTCTCCTGACTTGCTTGGAGAGGCAAAGTTAGAGGGGAGTTGTGAGCCAACTGATGTTTCTACACTAGACCAGAGGTGCAGGATCTTTTTGGGTGCAGCTGTTTTCTCACCTTCCTTTCCTTTTGCTGCTTAGAGTCAGTTTAACACTTTGTCCTATTCTCAAACAGCAGGAATACAGGAACATAAAGAGGAATGGCCTGTGTTGTTCCCTAGCTCCATGTTCCTTAGAAGGGACTTGGAAATTATTTAACATCATTAAACTTTAGATTAGGGCAGTTCTCTCTATGACCCTAATGACATGAGAGCTTAATGCCACTGAGATAGGTTTTGCAAAGTGCACTGATGCCTTTAATAATAATAATATTGGTAGAAGTTAGTGTTCATTTAGGGATAGAATAGAATAGAATAGAATAGAATAGAATAGAATAGAATAGAATAGAATAGAATAGAATAGAATAGAATAGAATAGAATAGAATAGAATAGAATAGAATAGAATAGAATAGAATAGAATAGAATAGAATAGAATAGAATAGAATAGAATAGAATAGAATAGAATAGAATAGATGCCCTTGAAGGGTTCTAGGACATTGTTTTCTTCTGCCATGGGAATGGCACTAAATGCCCTATGCTGAGCTCGTTTCTTTTCCTGCAGGATTATTCCCATGAGCTTGTCTGCATGACTAAAACAGAAAGGATAGTTGTGCCAATCCGGGCCATTGCTGCCCGAGCTATCCTGAACATCCCAGACCAGCTGAACTTCTCGGAGTGTCCAGTCAAGAGCAGCACCAAGAGGACTCTGCTGCTTCGAAACACTGGCAGCCTGGAGGCTCATTACTACATCAGCACCCAGAGGTGAGGCAGCTCCTCTGTCCTTGTGCAAAACACCTTTGGGTGATAATAGGCTTGGGAAAGAGCAACAAAAGGAAGCTGAGCATCAGGGCTGCCCTGCAGCTCTGGCTGGAAGTGAGCAGGATGGATGGCATCTGCTCTTGCTTTCAGTGCTCTTAGCAGGATACAGCCTTTGAGCTTTCTCTGTCCCACATTTCCTGGAGGGTGCTGGAACATGTGAGGAGCTGGCTTGCACCCTCCTGAGCACAAGCAGCTTCTGAAATGGTTCCCACTGTCAGCCAAATAGCCCCATTCTCTGGGAGGCCACAGGCACGTGGCTGTCCAGTGCTCCTCTCATGAGATGCCCTGCTAATGGTGCTTCATTTAGCTGGGGTTGGATCCTTCAGATTGTAATTGGCATCCTCCCTTTGGGTCTTGTTTCCATGTCTCTGTATTGCTCTAATCTGCATTTACACTCTTGCAGAGTTTTGATTGCTGCTTTTCTTAGAGCAGCTTTCATTGAAATGCTGATAAAATGTGCCCTTTATAGGCTAAATCGGGATATTTTCAAGGAAAAATAAACCAAAGAGCCACGCTGCAAATTCAACAGTAATTATTTCTTGGTCTTCAAGGAAAAGTTCCTTCTCCCTGTCTGATTCCTAGGCTGTACTCTCACAGGACAGGTAGTGCCCTAACATTTGCATCTCTTGAGATGAGGTTGATAGGCAGCAGAAAAAGGGAAATTGCTGAGGCAGTCAGTGTCAAGTTGTGCATGCAGACAGCTCTTAATCCTCTCAGTGGTTTCCCAAACCATTCTCTGATGGGATTGCTGGCAGTGGGATCCTTGGGTCTCATTGCAGAGAGCTGGATGCAGAGTATGGGGGAGGTGAGGTCATTTTATCCCACAGGATCTCCTGAGGTCTGTATCTCCTCAGAAGTGGGTCAGCAGCTGTTTCTGATCCTGTTTTGTCTCTTTTCTGTTGCCTGTGGTTTCTTTGCTCCCTGCTTGCCCAAGGGAGGTGAAGTGACCTGCACTGCAGAAGGAATATCATCCCCAGATGTCCCCTGAGTCCTGATCTCTCTCTTTGTGTTGCAGTCCTTTCTCCGTGGTTCCGGCCATGGGAGCTCTGGGTGCTGGTGACAGCGTGCAGGTGACAGTGGGATTTCACCCACTGACCACTGGTGCCCATTTTGGGTCCATGGTAGTGAGCTACAACACAGGTGAGTGCTGGGCACTGCACGGGGCACAGGACACTTCTCCACCACCACTCCCTGTTGTCCCAGCCCCCTCAATTCCCTCTAGATGTGCCTCCCCTGTTCCAGCTTTACCCCAAAGAAAACTGAGAACCAGTTGGTGTTTAGGGGGCTGATAAAGTGGATCCCCTCTAACAGGACTAAGATTCTTGGGCTCCTGTTTTGCTGAGAGTTGCTGAGTGGAGGAAGGAGGAGCCCTGATTCTCCACTGCCTTGTGGCTATGCCTGGGTGAAGTTTTGTTTTATTCTGGCCAGTGCTGTGTGTGAGGTGTGAGGTCTCCATCAGACTCTCTCCAATGCAGTGTATTTCTTGCACACCTCTGTCCCATAGGCTGCTGCTCCACTGGCTTCTCACAGACCCTTTTACTCTGTTGCCCTCTACACATACATATAGTTTCTGTCTAATAACATTTTTAAATCCTCAAGTACTTTTTGGTGACAAATCAAGACAATTTTTTCCTTGTCCCCATTTCCCAGGCCATTCATGCTGTTGCAAACCTCTCACATCTATCTCCCATTTGATTTCTAGACTGAGGAATCCCATTCAGTCTTCATGTAGAAGCTGCTCTGTACTTACTGATCTTTCCTTGGTCCCTTTTTTATTCAATTTGAAATGCTCCAGCTTGGTTTTTGAGATCAGAACAATATCAAATATTTCAAGACTGATGTGGCTGTGTGTTTGGACAGGGAGATGATGATGATGATGATTTTCATGGTGTTCATTTTGTAGTGGTTTGTCATATTGCAGAGCCAGGCTGGTTGTGTTTCCTCACCTGGGTCCCCTCCTGCTCTGGGCTTCACCTCACTTGTTCCTCTGGGCCTCCTTTTTCTGCTCACATGCCCCCAGGTGTATTTGCTTGTCAGCAACAAGGGATCCAAGGGATCAGGAGAGACAGGAATCTCATGGGATGCCCAGGGAAACCCCAGGCAAGCCAGGACTGAACAGGGCTCCTCAGCATCACCTGAAGGAATTGGATGCAGAAATCCTGGTGATCTGAGTGGGTCACCTGAGCACACCTGACAAACCTCACTGTACCTTGGGGCCAAATCTCCACAAACACACTCCAAAATCAGCTGTTTTAGGAGGTGCCCAGGACACCCTCACGCTGCACACACAGAGCTGTCAGGATGTTATAAATGTGCTGACCCATAGAACTGCAAATACAGCTAAAAGCTGAGACCCTTTCTTCTGTGACCTGTGGTTTGCTCTGTTCCTTGGGCTTTCATCAGCAACTGAACTGAGCAAAGGCTCCCCTTTGCTTTGTTCCAGGTGAAGAAATGATCCACACAAACCTTCAGGGAGAAGCTGTAGATGCCAGCATCGGGTTGAGGACGTATTCCGTGGAGCTGAAGAAGACTTTCATCACCACGTCAAGCCACACAACCATGTTCGTCGAGAACAGGAGTAACATCAGAGCCCAGTTCCAGTGGAAGACTTTTCCTAGTGAGGAAGATGAGAATGAAGAGAAGAGGAGGTTGGTTTGCAAGATGCATTTCAGTGAGATACATGGCCCAAGACTAAAACTAACGTAGGGCCTCAGGAGGGTGTTGGTGCTTTTGAATGGCTCAGGCCAAGTGAACCATCCCTGGCATCAGGGTGTGTGTCCCTGGGCTTCAGGAGCCCAGCACTTGACATTCCAGTTCCATTTATACCCCAACCAGGGATGGCATTTTGGGAAGGAAAGGTTGATGGCAATGACTAGCTTTCCTCAACTTCTAATTGGGCTTTTACTTCTCTAATCTTCTTCCTACATGACCTGGCAACATCCTTAAACATTTCCTGAGTTGCCAGCCCCTCTTTCCAAAGGTGATGCACCCTCTTTTTTTCCCTTAGTTTGTTCAAAAGCTCCTTTCCCATCCAGGCTGGCTGTCTTCCCTGCCAGCTCATCTTTCAGCACACAGAGACAGTCTGTTCCTGTGCCTTCAAGAATTCTTTCTTGGAATATGTCCATCCTTCCTGGACACGTTTGTTTTTAAGGGCTCTATCCCAAGGTACTCCCCATATCAGTCTCTTGAACAGGCCCAAGTCTGCCCTCCAGAAGTCCAGAGTGGAAGTTTTGTTGATGCCCCTCCTTGTTTCACTGAATATTGAGAACTCTGGTATTTCATCACAGTCACTGGACCCCAGACAGTGGTGGACAGATGAATTAATTCAGTTATTAAGGAATCTCCTGGTGATATCCTGGGCCCCAGGGAGGCAGCAGACTTCCCTGTGGAATGGATCCAGTCGATACACAGGCCCTCAGTTCCCCTTAGAAGGGAGTTGCCCACTACCACTACTCTTCTTTTCTTCATCTGTCTGACAAAGTGCAACTGGGAGACTCTCCAGACAGAATTTTTTCTTTAGTGTCATCTGCCTGACCCTCTGGATCCAGGGCCTCATAACTATTCTGTCAGGGCACCTGGGCAGGTGCTGGGGGTCAGGATGGATCATACTACAGGATTCTACTACCATGCACTGGGATGGGATCCAAAAAGCTCTGGATCATGAAAAGGTCTCTCCAGGAGTTTGCTGTCTCCCTCCTGCACAACAAAGTCCCTTCCCTTCTCAGGGCCTCTGTTTTCATGCATATAAAACCTTGAATACCATTGAAGGGATGCAGTGCCTGAATTCATCCATTTCCTTTGGAAGTGCTCTGGGATGCTCTTGAGGAAGGCAGAGCAGGGAACAGGGCAGGTCCCAAACAGAAGAAACAAAGAGTGATGCTGGTACCACAGAGCTGTGACCCAGCTTCATCTCCCCTTCCAAGGGAAGTCCTGCTCCATGATCTTTATCTGCCTCCCCTGAGCATCTCAGTGGTAGGAAAAGCCAGTTGAGGTGGCTGCTGGATTCTCCCTCAGTTTTGGCAGAGGCTTTGAGGCCGGAGGTTCTCTTAAGGGATGCTGGCTTTCCAAAGCTCTCCTGTGTTTGCAAGTGTGCAGTAAAACTACCTGTTGTACCAGTGAACAAGTTATGCTCTGATCCACCTGGGACTCCATGGCTTGGGGTCAGCCCTTGCTGGGGAGCTGCTGCTGCTCCTCCCCAAGTGCTTTGCTCTCCTGCACTTCCACTTCTCTCTGCAAATATCGGGCTTATTGAGCCATCTGCTGGCTCTGTCTGTCCCTGTGGCTGCAGGCAGTGTTACCTGCTGCGATCACCGAGAGAGGCCTGCGTGGACAACACGACGGAAGAGAGAAGAAGAGCGAAGAAGAAGGGTTCCTGTGAAGATCGCCGCGCCATCCTGAAGAGCAGCGTCCGGGAGAAGATGATGAAGCTGAAAGAAGACCCCATGCTATTCTCCAATGATGCTTTTTCCCTTGAGCCACTGGTAAGTGATAGCTGAGAGCCTCACTTTCTTCCTCTAACTAACACTCTAACACTCTAACACTCTAACTCTCTAACTCTAACTCGAACTCTTCCTTTTCCCCTTCCTCCTCCTCCTCTTCTGTTTATGCAAGCAAACCCCCACGTTCTCCCATCAACCAGAGCCCTGATTCTGAGGATTGGCATTGTGAGAGGTGATGAATGCCTGGTGTCTGCACAGTGCAAAATCCCTTCTCATCTTGGAGTAAACCCTAGAATAATCCCAACCCCTGCTTTCTTTCCAGACAGGTTCAACTAAGATTTTTATTTCCAAGGAAGGGGATCATGTTCTCTTCTTGTCAAGTGCACCAGTGCACAGAGGCAGTTACATCCTGCAGCTGACAGCAGCATGATGTGACCAACAGCTTGTGTCAGAGCAGTGGGAATGTTGTGGAGAGTGGGAGCTGATCAGCTGAACATGAAGAGCTTCCAGTGGTGTATTGAGCTGGGTTTGGAGCGTTTCCTTGGGCTCCTTGTGTTGTTCACTCATCATTGATGCTCTGAATAAAGGCTTGCAGGACTGTGGTTGTAAAGAAGAAATGGGAAGTTTGAAGAGAAATGTTTTGCTGTCTCTTTCTGTTTCAGGAGGGAGAGATCGAGCCAAACAGTTCAGTCCAAATCAAGGTGACCTTTAAACCCCTAAAGGCCCGAGAGTATCGAAGTGTGGCCTACTGCAACATCTCAGGTACAGCTCCTTTCCCCTGCTTCTCTCACCCCCACTGAAGCCATGGTGCAAGCCTGAGCCCTCTGGGCTCCCCTGGAACTGCTGGGAAGAGTCCCTGGGCAGCAGGGCAGTGCTGGCACATCCCACTGCCCCTGCAGCTTCCAGGGAGTCTCCTGTGCAAGGCCAGGGTCAGAATCCTGGGTCTGGGTTACTGATCCCAGAACAGCCCAGGCAGTGCAGGGAGAAGTTTTCATGGCACGGCTTTGCCAGCATTTCCTCAAAGGAAAATCAGAGTCAAAGAGCTGCAGAGCAGAACAGCTCTAGAGAACAAGCACCAAGCCCCTCTAGAGCACTGACCTCCAGGATGGGTCCATTTGCATGGCTCCATCATCAGGCAGCAGGAGCTGAGTTAGAAATGTGCTCCCTGAGCCTGGATCACCTCCCACTGCCCACACAGCACCAGACCAGAGGTGGCTGAGCCCCACTGAGCCCAGGGTCTTTGTAGAGGGACCACCCTTGGCCAGCACCTGCTTCTCTCCCTGTGTGGGAATTGGCACCTTGCAGCTCTCAGTCTGTGCAGATAGAACACAATGCTGAGTGTCAGAAGTTGAGGATTTTGGCAACAAAGTCTTGTGCTACTGGGCCAGGTAGTTTGGCAATTGCTGCCCAGCAATTTGCCAGGTACAATTGCCAAACTCCTGATGAGCTTTGTGCCTTCACTGAATGGATTTGAAAGCTCCTTTAGGTGCATGGGAAGGAAACCATAGAATCATGGTATGTTAGGGATGGAATGGACCTTAAAGATCGTCCAGTCCCAAGACCCCTGCCCTGGGCAGGGACACCTCCCACTAGAGCAGGTAGCTCCAAGCCCCAAGCAGCCTGGCTTTGAACACTTTCAGGGCTGGAACCTCCACAACTCCCCTGGGGAGCCTGCTCCAGTGTCTCACCACCCTCACAGTAAAAAATTTCTTCCTAATAGCTCACCTAAATTTCCCTTCTTTCCATTGATACCCATTACTCCTTGGGCTGTCACTACAGGACACCAGACATGTTTTAAACTCAGCAAACTGGTGGCTAAAACTGGAAACCAGCCCAAGGAATGGGTTAGAAATTGGAAGTCAGCCCCAAGGGATATCTCCTGAGGGAAGAGAAGGGTCCATATCTTCTCTTGCAGTATCAGGAGCTGGTTTTATCCAGCTCAGAGTCAGGGGCTAGCATTCAGGCAGGCTGGAAAATAGAGTGTAACAGTGGGAATTATTGTACTGAAATGAGCATCTCTCCCCAGGCCGTGGGAGCAGGCTGCCCCTGCACCTCAGAGGGGAAGGCCAAGGACCCGTGGTTGAATTCAGCCGTCAAATGCTGAAACTTGGGAACATTTCTGTCAACACCTCCCACGTCTATGAGGTGAGCAGCAGGGGTTGGGATGGATCCTGATGGCTCCTGAGGCAGCAGCAAGCCTGGTGGACCTGTGGAATTCCTGACAACATGGGCAGTTGTGGGCAGGGAATATTGGATGTACTGGTCAGATCTGGTGGGGTCAGAAAGGTGTGTCTGCTGTTCATGAAGCCCCAGTCCCTTGGCAATGCCAATTTTTGGCAGCTTTCCTTGGGGATCAGCTCAGAAGCTTCCTGAAAAACAACCCCTTGGCATATGAAACCCAGACTGGGTCAAAAAGCTGCACGTTCAGAGGCTCTTGTGGCAGCACCAGACACAAAGGCACCTTTGCATTGGACTGTTCAGAAGCAGCTGGAACAAACTGGCTGTGTTGAGCTTCAGTACCCTGCAAACAATTCTCAGTTGAGTGTCTCCTGCTTATTCCTGGGAGTCACAGGAAAGCCATCCAGCCTCCTGGCTCACTGCTGGCCCTTGCAAAGGGCTTGGGATTCTTTCCTTTGCTGACCCCTCCCTCACCACACTCCAGCCTTGGTGCATCTCTGACTCTAGAAAGACAGAAGTGTTCCTGGGAATAAAGCTAAGGATCTTTCTACCTATTTGCCTCCCCCTCAAAATAGTGTCAAGTTTGCAAAAAAAAATAGAGAGCAACTGAAAGAGGGAGAAAATAAGGCATTGCATCATGCCAGACTCTTTCAAAAGCTTGCCTGTGGAAAAGAAAAACACACTGAATTTTTTTACCAAAAGATGGTGCTGTCTGTATATTTGATGGTGATGCCTCGTTATCCATGTGTTGTTCTCATGATTTGGGAAAAGGTGAATGAGTAGATGGTCCTGTTGGAGCTGTGCTGAGTGGGGCAGTGGCAGCTCTCTGCTGATTGACTATGCAGCTGCCCCACGTTGCTCTCAGGGCCAGCTCTGAATGAGCTTGGTGATGCTGGCCAGAGCTGGACTGCTCTGTGTCCATGGGATAAGCCCAGGGTGACTCTGGTTATGTGCAGTTACTGCTGCTTTGCATGAAAACCCAAAGGCAGAACTTGTCCTGTTGTATTTTTTCACTTCTGCCTTTCAGCAGCACAAAGCATCTTCTGACTTTTCTGGCTGGGAATTGCATCATTAGAAAATAACTGACAAGAAGGGAAGATTCCACATGAATTTCCATTTTGCTTTCTTGCTGCTGCAGGTGAAACTGATGAACCGAGGAGCTATAGATGCTCCCTTCACCTATATCCCTTCAGCCACAAACGTGGGCTGCTGCTTCAAGTTTGCACCCGAGGAGGGCGTCATTGCAGCAGGTGGGATCCGGACGATTCACATCTCCTTCAATGCCACCGTACTGGGGAGCTTTGAGGAACAATTCCAGTTCCGTGTGGCTGCATCTCCTACGCCTGTGACCCTGACAGTCTGGTAAGGACTCTGGGAGCTTGCTGGGCACATCTGTAGCTGTCTCTGGCACATCCCCCACCTCCCTCATTTTGGGGTCGAGCAGAGGAAAGAGGAGTTTCCCGAGGTCTTAATCTCTGCTCTGATCCTGGCACTGCCCCAGTGTAGGGTGCCCGGGGGCTGGAATGACTCCTCCCTGCAGGGATCTCCCTCTGCCTTGGGCCATGGCAGGCAGTGGGATGGAGCAGCTTTGGGCAGTAGCTGCTCTGGGCTGTCCCAGCTGAACACCCAGCAAAGCTCCCAGGGCTTTGGAGATGGGGCAGCCTGGGTGATTCTGCACCAGCAGCAGTGTTTTTAAAAACTTGTGCTCATAATCCATCCCAAATGGGCAGCAGCAGCCTCACCTCACCTGTCATGGCCATGCTGTGGGGGACAAGCTGTGCTCCCAAGTCCTGTGCAGAGAGTGCTCCAGTCCCTCCTTTCCACAGCCAGGAAAGGGCTGGGAGACAGGGAACTGTGCAGCAGGAATGTGCCAAGGACATGGGCATCATCCCATGGGCTGGTGCCATTGCAAGAGATAATCCTGGCCCAGCAAAGGGAGAAGGGGTGATAATGGGGGAGGCAGAGCTCAGTCCTCAGTTCCACAGCAGCGTGAGGGCTTGTCCCTGCTAGCCTGAGCCATGTGCTGGTAGGATAACGTCGTGCAAGCAGGAAAGCTGATGCTGGCTGCTCTGGAGCTTTGGAGCTAGGCTGCTGCTGTTGGGAGGCACTGGATCAAGGCAGTAAAGAAATGAATGCAACCTGCACTTGATTATACCAGTGAGATAAGGGAGATGGATCAAAAAAGAATAAGAAAATTATGACTTAGCAAGAGGAAAGTGGTGAGTAGGTCAGCCCATAGTGGAGAAACAATTATGCTGGCTTTGTTTTTGGAGGAAAAGTGCTGCTCTTTTATTTTGGAAATCAAGAGGGAACCTTTCACCATCAATTGATTCTCCTCTGTCTCCCCCCAAACTGGTCCTGGGCTATTATTGCATAAGCAGCTTTCTCCTTGGGCAAGGGCAGGTGTCTCTTGTAGAGATGTGTAGAGCAGAGCCAGTGGCAGTCCTGGGAACACAAGAGAAGGCACAGTTCACTGGTCCTTGATTTTTAACCAAAAAGCAGAGTGGGCATTGATTGGTGTCAAGCACAAAATAAACTCGTGAGTGTTGTGCAGCTTCAAGTGCTGATTTCAATGGATGTTGGTGACTTTTGGAGCCTGTCTGCTGGGTTCAAGGACAGGTGAGGTGGTGTGGTAGATTCAGGACACCCATGTTTGGTTGTTTAAGCCATTGCCCTTGGCTGTGCCGGCTGCTGCACTGGTGACAAGCTGGTCCTTTCCTCTAGGATTCATCTGTCCACTGTGCAGAACTGTTGCTGCTCTTTTCAGAGGATGCTTGGGGCTTCTCTGGCTTCATGTCTCTAAACTCTGTCTGTAATGATTGTGTGGGTCAAAATCTCCTGAGAAAGCTCCTCCATGGGAACACCAGTTGGAGCTAAGAAGCAGCAAAGCAGGGAGCCCGTGGCTGGAAAGGCTGGTTACAGAAGTTTGTGGGGACTTTTATGTCCATCACATTACAGATGGGGAAACTGAGGCAATGGAGCCATGTCTGGGTGTGTGTTCAGGGTCCTTCATGGCACCACCAGCACCTGGGGGCTTTTCCTGCCTGCCCTGTGCCCAAATCCCCACCAGTGGCTGTTGGCTGACGGCCACTTGGCTTCAGCTGCCTCCTGCCCACACGGACACTGTGCTGAGCACATGGTGCTGTGTTGATTGGAAACCCACGGTGCCCCTGGCACCAGGCTTTATGTCCCCGAGCCACGGCTGCCACAGGCTTTGTGAGTCCCTTTAACCGAGGCATTTCCTCCTGCTCTGTGCTCGTCATCGCAGGGGCTGTGTCACTGGACCTGCTTTACACTTCGACCTCCATGAGCTCCACTTCGGTGACATCTCCTTTGGTGAGTGTTCCTTGGGCTTGGGCACAGCGTGAGGGACCTGTGCATTCCAAAATGAACCACTTGAACATAAAAACATCCATCACTCGTGTTCTGCCACAGCAGCCTCTTCAGGCTGTGAACTCCAGGGCTGCTGGTGCCTCAGGTAGCATTTTGCCATTGTAAGATCAAACAGAACCAAGGAATAGAAGCTCTGGGCTGTGCCTAAAGTTGTTTTTTCCCCCATCTGTGTTCAAATGACTCTTGGTGAGCAGGCCTGGGAGAAGTCTCCTCCCCACAGAGCTGGCCAGCAAAGCCAGATGTGCACTGCAGAGCAGTGGTGGCTGGTGTCCAGGCTCTGCAGGACATCCCCACCATGTGTGGCTGTATCTCTGCCTTTCCAGCATGGAAAGCAAATCTCAGAGCTAAAGTGGGGTAAACCCTTGCAGGCAGCAATCACAGTGAGCAGCATGGGTGTGATGGCCCCCTTTGTTGGTGAGGGGGGACATGGTTCCTAATCACTGCTCTCAAAGCAAGGCTCAGATTTGCCTCCAGCTGAATGTGCTCTGGGCTGTCACCTGCTCAGTCTGTTTGGGCCAAACCAAGAGATGCCTTAAGGATGCTGCAGAGAGAAACTGCATTAGGGTGCTTTGCATCACGTTCTAGCTCCTGATTCCATCCTCACTTTCCTTTGCTGTAGCTTCTTCTCAATGACAACTCACTGTTTATACACCTTGCAAACAGAGGGAGCGTTGGCAGACTTAACAGGGAATTTTACAGCTTGAATTTTCAGAGTAAATGCTCGGTCTGGGTGCACAGTCATCAGGGAGAAATAACTGGTGCTGGTTTGGGGCAGGTGAAGGAGCTCTTCCCCATCAGAAGGAGAGACACTACCAGTGTTCAGCAGGGCTAAGAGTGGGCATTTTCAAGTTTGAAGTTTGGAATCAGTGTCAGAGGGAACTAAGTGACGATTAATTCCTCATGTAGCTTCTCGGTGAGCTGTAGTTCAGATAATAAAGAGCTAAACTCCAATCACCCTTTCGTCCTACCAGGGTATTCACACCAGGAGTCATGACACAATTGGTGCCTAAATGGATATTTGTGTCCTTTTCCCAGGCTTTCCCCGCACCATGACCTGTCGCCTCACTAACACCTCCCCGGTGGCCGTGACATTCAAGCTCCGCATGTCGGACGATGGCACGCAGCCTGCTGTCAGTAGCTTGGATCAGATATGCAAGGACAGTGACCCATCCTGGAGGAAGGGAATTCATTTCTATGTGGAGCCAAGGGAGTTTACAATGAATCCCAGCCAAGGGACCATCCTCCCCCAGGGACACCAGGATATCGAGGTATGGGAAGAGTCCAGCCACACACGCTTCAGCACCAGGGCTAAAGCTTCACTGGAGTGTGGGAGGGCTTTAGCTCTGCTGCCAGCTTTGAGCATCATGTGAGTGAGAGATCTGCACTGGCCTGAGGCCTCTGTTAGCTGGGTTACTCAGGATGTTCCTGAAGCAGCACTGTTTTGTTCCCAAAATCATACGCTGGGATCACATACTATATGGTAAAGTACTGGAGCCATTCTTGTGTTTTTGAGGGCAGTTTCTTTGACTGCAAGTGGGCAGAGGGAGGATGAGGACAGAATGAGAGATGTCATTGTAGAAAGCAGTTTGCTTTTCTTCTTGGTCTCATGTCTCCTCTCCTGGGGAGCAGAATGATTTGTGTTCATTGCAGGGATCTCCAGTAGAGACAAAAAGCTCTGCAGCCATGAACTGCCCAGCACCTGCTGGGCCACATTTGCCCTCAGCTTCCTACTGTAAAGCTGAACTCATTCTGTCCAAGTCAGCAGATTTCATCTGCATTTGTGTCATTGTAGTCAGATGAAAAATTGGCCCCTAATTTGAGTACAGTGGTGTGTAGAGCTTTAGCCTAATGTTTTCATGTAGCTGACCTATGCCCTAATAGCAAGGTGTGTTTAATAAATCTGGGATTGCCAGAAGGCTTTTGTTACTCTCAGAGACTGTGCTCTACACATGGATCAGCAGAATAATGAAATTAAAAAATCCTCCCTTTCCTTACCATGAAAGAAGAACTGGAGAATAGCACATGTGGGTAATGAGCTTTTATAAGGAAGAATTTAGTGCTCTTCTCTTCCACCAGGTGACCCTGTGCTCCAACACGGTGATGGAATACTACCGGAAAATGCTGGTGGACCTGGTGGGCCTGGAGGGTGTTGGCAAGGAAGTGGCATCACTGATCATCACAGCCAGGTACCTGCACTTCCCTGGCCTCTCCCAGCACACTGCCTTGCACAGGGTTTGCTGGCTGCAGCTCCCAAGGAGAAGTGTTGTTTCATGTTCTCATGTTGTGACCAGCTGGACATGAGAACAGCAGTGCTTGGAAAGCAGCCTGTGGTGAAAAGCAGCCCTGCTCACAGCCCAGCACAGTCCTGGGCCTTTTTCTAGAGGCACCAGGAATGATATCATTTATTGGCCTGGTTTTTGGTGCTTGAGCTGGAACACATTTCCCGAGGGCCTGCTCTCCTTCTTCCTGCAAGAGATGGAGCTGTGCTGGGTTGAGACCCCCCTGCTTTGGTTTGGGACACACCAAGCAGCCTGCTGAGAATCAGGGTCTGGTTCTGTTCATGAGGGCACGTGACAGTGGGGAAATGGCTCACAGCCAGAGTGGTGAGGGCAAGATCTTACAAGGGGAAAAGAGCCCTTGATGTGGCAAGTCAGCTCTAGTTTTTCTCCTTTCCTCTGCTTCCCATTTTGAGCTTTAATGTTTTCAGACTTAAACCAAAAGTTGTTCTTGCTGCAGCAGAATTCCATCCTGCCAGTTTCATGACAAGAGGGATGCAGTTCCCTTGTGCTGCTCCCTCTCTCTGGCAGAGCCATGCAGTGAGTGCCTGGGCTGCAGTTTTGTCAAGCAAGTGCAAATGGGGACAGTCAGTGCATGGAGCTGTGGAGTGAAGGACCGAGGGAGCTGTAGGAACTGGGAGGGGGTGATCACCCACTCTGTAGGGCAGGTGGTGTCCCATGCCCTCCAAAGCTGGGGCAAACAGCTGAGTTTTCAGGCAGGGCAACAGCCCCGTGGGAGAGAAGGGAGTCATTTTCACTGAGACCCTGGAGTCGTGTGTTCCTTGAGCCTTAGTGAGCACTGATCCTTGTTGGGAATGCTCCCCCAGAGCTCATGGATCACAGACACAGTTACAGGAGTCCTTGCAAGCCTTCTTGGGTAAAGGAGAGGCTGAGGCAGCTGTGGGAAAAAGAAAGTGCTCTGCCTGGGGCACTTGGCAGCCTCTGGGTGCTGCCTCTCAGGGTTTGCCCCTCCTTGACAAGACCTGTTTGAGTGGGAAGGCTTTGAAGGCAATTTATCACTGTAGGGCTGTTAAATGTCTGTTTGACAGTGACAAATGGGTTATCTATCTTTGGGGGTAAATGTTCTCTGTTCTCTCAGTATCTCTGATTCCCTTGGGGTCATCTCTTTGCCCAGATGTCTGGTTCCTGAGCTGCAAGTGTACCCCCAACTCATGCGCTGCAATCAGTGCCACCTGAAGGAGCCATACGAGAAGAAGTTCATCATCACCAATAAAACTGACCTTCCTGGCTGCTACGGGCTTATTCCCCAGGTTTGGCATTGCATCCACCTCCTCCTCTCAAATATTATTGAGGAGATTATTAGGGGAAAAAAGGGTTTGGATAAGACCTTGCTGGTTTCTGTTCAGTCTTATTCAGATCTGCTGAGAGCAGGATCCTACCTGAATGTAAACTTTAGGAGGCAGTTTAACCTCCTGAGGAAACAGTTTATGTTCTAGTCTTCAGGGTGTTTTCTGGTGGGAGATCTTAGAGGGTTGTGAAAAGCTGCTGCACCCCCAGACACCAACAGCTGTGCTGGCAGCCTCCTTGCAGGACCCCCTGAGAATGCTAAGCCTGCAATTCTTGCATCTTATTTGGGCCTTTTACCTTTGTCCTGGGGATTTTTAAAACGTGTGTAAGTTGCTGTGGCAGTGGATGTTAAGGAGTTTAAAGTTGAATTTGGAGGTCCCTCTGAAGCTGCATTTGATTCTGTCCCTTCCAGAAACGCAAGGAGGACTCTCCTGTGTTGTACTCCAGCCCCAAACCCTGTGGCATTGTCCAGCCTCACAGCACTGCAGAGATTCCGGTTACAATCGAGGTGCAAACATTGGGCGATCATCGCACCAATGTTCTGATCGGCGTGTTTGGGGATGAAAGAAACCCACTGGTGAGTGCAAGGGGAGATGTGTGCCTTTGTGCAACTCCTCCTGGCAGGGTGCAGAGTGTGCAGGGATTCTTCTGGGGCCAATCATTTGTATTTTGAAAGTTTCTCTTACTTTAATCCTTTTTAATTTGGAGGTGAATATGTAATTTCTTATTTTTTTTCCCCCAAAAGCCCAGCATTTCAGCTGGAGAGTGGTTAAATAATAAATAATAAATAACTTGAGTAGAGTTGAGCTGTTTAAGCTTTTTTAGGTTTCCCTGTTGTGGTTTGTTTTGGCTTTTTTAAAAATCTTTCTTTCCTGCTTCTTCCTGGAACAGAGAGCAGAACTCCTGAGCTCTGGAGAGCTGGCAGAAATCTATGGAACTCCAAAGAAGATAGACTTTGGCATGATCCCACCGCTACAGCCGAGCTCACAAACTCTTACCCTCTTCAACAAAGGTCTTGTCCCTGTAGACTTCAGGATAAAGATTGTAAGTACCTGTGGGGCTGTTTTCCAGGGAATTGACTGGTAAGTAGCAGCCATGACTTTTTATGACTGGTTTTTATATGCAAGATTTCCATCTGGCCCATGTGGTGTGAGAGGTGGCAGGATACTCCAATATTCCATCTGAGCGAGGCAAGAGGAACCTGGCTCTGGAGTGGTTTTAGCTGGGGCCCTCGGTGAAATCAGGTGCAGAGATGTTGGAGCAGAAACGAGTCTGGATTGTGTTGACAGGTCCTCCCTTAACTTTATGGAAGGTCTTTAGATGTGTGTGTCACATTTTTGGAGCTCTGAGATCAAGAGAAACCTGTGGTCCTTTGCTCCCCAGAGAGCCTGGATTTCCCTATGGTTTCCCTGTTCCAGCTCCATTTGCTTTGTGCCAAACTGCTGTTTGTAGTGGAGAGCAGGGTGTGAGCTCTGTCCTCAGGCTGCAATTGTCACACCTCCTGTGGCTCAAGCCAGTTGGGCTGTGCACACCAAGATGTGTGGGGGTTGTGCACCCCCCCAGCCTGGGATCTTTGTGCTGTTGAAGAGCATCTTTGGGGAGCAGCTGCAGAGAAAGGCTGTTTTAATATGTGGAGCTTGCACAGGGCAGAAGGAGCTGGGGCTGCTCCCCTGGCAGGGAGAGCAGGGCTGGCACAGCCAGGAAGGGCTTGTAGGCTGGGGCTGGGGCTGGCTGGGTTGTCTGCTGGAGGGGGAGATCTGGGAGGGGCTTGAGGTTGGTTTTTCTTCATGCTGGATGTGGTGAACTTGTGGAGCTGCTTCAAACCTGATACTATGGCCTTGTTTTTGTTTGTGGATAAAGCATCAGGCCATGTGGGAGAGTCCAGCCACAGCCTCCTGGGCCAAGGAGGAGGGCTGTGAATTTGAACTTGCTGCTTTTCCAGCTGTTTGGGGGATAAATGCAACCTTCAAGTGAGGGGTTTTTCCAGGGCAGCTTTCTCTAACTCCACAATGAAATTCTGCTTTCAGCCTTTGCAGGGAGCAGTGCATCTTGGCTGGGTGGGCCTGGCATGTAAATGATGGGTTTCACATGCTCGTAGCAGGGCTGGGCCTGCAGAGCTGTGTCTGTACAGCTGTGCTGGTGCAAGACCTTTCCTCCCTCCTCTGAGCAGCTTCCAGCTCTCTTGCCCAATCCATGCAGTCCATGAGAAAGCAGATGACAAGAGTTCTTGGGAAGAGTGGGCCATGCACACAGAGCACACATCATCCAGTTTCCTTTCTGCTTCTTGCTTTTCTGCTCTGCTATAACCATTTTGAGGTGGCTTTTCCAAAGCAGAGGGCACTGGGGCACCTCTCTACAGCTGATGGTCAGTGGGAAGTGAGGGCTTCAGTCCTTCAGGGGATCTTGAGAAGCACTGATGGCCCCTTGGGCAAGAACAGTTTGGTGTTGGGGTTGCAACTGGTATTGCAGTGATGTTCTTCAGGATCTCAGCAGTGTCCTCCAGCTGTGTGGTTTCTGGAGTGGGATTTGAGCAGTCCTGGCTTCCTCTGGCCTTGAGCCTTTGTGAGAAGGCAGGAGAGAGAGAAAGCAGCTTTCCTTGGCACACACTCCAGAGCAAGAGTGGGGAAGGAACACTCTCCTGAGGATAAACATCCCTTGGGTTGGGCAGAACTGGGTTCATTAGGTGAGTTTGTTAAAGGAGAGGAAAATACAGGTTGGATGAGCTCTGCTGTTGCCTGAGACTGTAGCTCAAATTTAGGGAAACGAAGCCTTTATGATTTTTATCCTCCCCTCTTTAGTCTGTCCTTTTCTTATATCCCACAAGAGATGAAGGTGTATGGTTTCCATCCTAAATGCATCTTCTGCTTGTCTTACAGGCTGATAAACCCCAGTGCTTTGTTCTTGAAACGGAAGAAGGAGTGATCCCCGCTAGGGGTGAGGTTCCTGTGACTGTCACAGCCATCCTGGATGACACTGGGCATTTTGCTGACTCCATCCAGCTCTTCATCGGGAACAGCTTTTGCTTCAGCTTCTTACTGAGGGCTATGGGCACTGGCACCACAATTGTTACAGACAAACCACTGGCCCCAGAGCTCAACTTGGGATACCAATTCAGGTAGGAGATCTCCCCACTCCCACCTCTCCTCCTGTCTCAACAAGGAGCAGTTTTGCTGTAGTCCTTCAGGCAAAATCTTCTTCAGTGTTCCAATCCCTGAGTCCTTCCCTGAAGGCAGAGATTCCTTCAGAAACATGTGGTGGCCAGTTGAGAGTTGTTAGATACCCTCAAAAGCCACTGAAAGGGAAACCAGTTGCTAAATGGCCACTGAATTGTCTTTAGTTGTAATACATTTATGTCCTCACTTGATCAAGCAGTGGTGTCACAGCTGCCCCAGAACAAAAGGTTCCCAAAAGGGCGCCCGGGTGAGGCGGTCCCTCCGTGGGGCTGAGGGACCAAGGGAAGATGGCCTCACACCCTTCCCTTCTGAAATGGCACTTCCCAGGCAAGCAGGGCCTGGGAACAGAGAGACAGGAGGGTACCAACCCCCCCAGGAAGGCAGGAGCCCACGGAGCAGTTCCAGGGCCAGATGGAAACTGCTGGTTTGTGTGGGGCCCGCACTGCCCCTGCCGCTTCCTCCTGCTGTTCCTGGGCCCTGCTGCTGCCCTGCTGTGCCCAGGGCCTCGATGGCTTTTTTGCTGCCAGCAGAGTTTGCAAAGTTCACTTCAAAACAGTTTCTAATTGTTCTACAAACGGTAGAACTTCTAAAAGTTCTACAAATGGCTATCAGTGCAAAACCAAAGCTGCTGCCAAGGAGAGAGGCCCTGCTGCCCTGGCTTCCTCTCCTGGAGCAGGCAGATGATTTTTACCAGCTTGCTGGGATCATGCAGAAGCTGCCTCTGAGCTGCCTTTTAGAAATGCCTGCAATCATACCCCACACACAAGGTCCTCAAGGGCAGCATCTCAAATCACTGACAGTGTCGGGCATAGAATAATGCAAAATACAGTAACAGGACAAATCAGCCCAGAACAAACATTTTGGAGGAAAACACCAGGTCCTGTTAGTCTCGCCTTGAAAATGCTACATTAGCATTATAAGCAGATTTCTCTTTGCAATAATGACATCAGAAGGGCAGCTGATCAGACAGTTTCTGGTCCACATTAAGAGCTGGAAATGAAGACAGTCTCCAAGTTATTAACACCTCAGATTGCTCATTGGGAGCAATCTGATGACCAGGAAAACAGCTGCTCCCACACCATTTTCCATCCTGGCTTCTCTTCTAGCCACCTTCCCAGTACTCATCAGTTCCAAGTAACAAACAGGGGCCACCATTTCCATCGGCTCTTCTGGAGCGTGGAATGCTGGAGGCCACCCAAGAAGAAGGGCCAGAGCGTCTCAGCCCTCAGCAGCCCCAAGGCCGAAGATGATTTGGAGCCCCCCGGTCGTACAAGCGCCGTGTTCGGGCTGGAGCCAGGCTCATGGGAGCTGCAGCCAGGCGAGTCTGTGGACATGGTGCTGCGAGGCTTCTCCCACACCCCACAGGTGAGGTCCCCACCAAGGGCTGAGCCTGGGGAGCCCTCAGATCCCCTCCCCTGGCCTTGTTCCACAGTGCCTTGACATTTGCCTGGGGAAATGAGCAAGGGCCTTCAAGAAACTGGTTTAAGACCGCACGTTTCTGTGGCAGCACCAGTTGCTTTCCTTGCTGGCCACCAGCAGACCAGCTAAGGCTTTATTGGGATTCCACAGCTACCAAAACCCAGTGCTGATCCCAAAGCAGGGCTGGAAGGAAATAATGCTCTTTTGGGGCAAACAGTGTTGCATGCTGAGTTAGCAAAGAAGGGCAGAGAAAGAAGTTACACTTAGACTAGGAGCACAAAAAGAAAGTGAATTAAACAAGTGCCAAGTGGTTTCTCTGGGGTAAGCACAGATAAAACAAAAGCCATGTGAAGGGAGGGAAGTTCTCACAGGTGCCTTTTGTGGGCATTGGGGTGCAGTGTTAGAGACAACTGAGTGCAGAATAAATCAGCTGCATCACGGCAAGAAAAGGAGGCAGTGCCCACTGTAACTCTGTGGCAGGAATAGGGCCTGTGGTGGGTGCTGAGCCAATGCAGGGCATTTGCTGGTGCCCTGCCACCATCCACTGCTGACAAGTGACTCTTGCATGCAGGAGGTGCGGGATTACATGAAGTGTGAAGCTGTGGTTGGGACCAGCGTGGTGACAAAGAAGATAATAGAAACGATCATTAGCTGCAAGTTCATAGATCCCTCTATAGAAGTATCAGCCAGAAAACTCTCTTTCCGGGTGGAGAAGGTAAGTCTCTGGATTGCATCCTGGCATTTAGCAGCGTGGCTGAGGGGGGTGTGTCCTTGTGTTAAAGCCCCTCTCTGCTCTTCCTGAGGCACTCGGTAAAGTGAGTGAAGATGCTTTTAGAGATGAGACTGGTATTTAACTCCCCCAAAGTAAAACTGCAGTTACAGCTGCACTGCAGTGGGGATCATGGCCACTTTCAGAGAAATGCCAGTTTCTCTGCTCACTCTAAAGAAACATCTCCTGGAAATGTAGAAACAAATAGAAAGGATCAACAGAATGTATGCACTTGTGGGGCTGAAAGATGTGAGATGCAAGAGAAGCAGGAGGAGGTCTCTGGCTACTTGAGGCTGTTTTTCCTTGTTTCCATAGAAACCCAGTGATGTCCTAACTCTGCAGTACCAGCCTTTGGCTTTAAAAAACACCTGCTCCCTGCCGCTCCACCTCGTGCTGGACGTGGAACAGCCGTTTCTGGTCTGTGATGAGGAGCAGCAGCCCCTCCCAGATGGCCAGGTGAGCAGCCCTGGACTCCTCCAGTGGGGTTGGAAGAGGAGGGATGTGCTGGTGCCTTTCTCTTGGGAGGGCCTTGAGTCAACAAGTTTATTGTGTAGCATCAGCAGTGGGCTGGCCTGAGCTGCATCAGCAGAGCTGCTGAAGGAATCAAAATATTACCTGAATTGAGAAGTTCCATCCTGGCTTTAAGGCACAAGGAGGAGGGAGCAGGCAATTTGGCCAGGGCAAGCCATGCAGTAAAGGTGTCTCCTGGAAAGCATCCCAGCTCTCCAGCAGCCAGCCCCTTGTATTGCTGCTGAGCACAGAAACGTGAGCCTGAGGGAATCCTGGACTGGACTGTGGTGCCTGCAGTCAGACCCTTGCTATAAAGAAGTGAACAATGAACTGAGAAGCCCATGCTGGGGCCACACTTGGAGCATTCACTGTTTCATGCTGTCAGACCTTGGCATGTCATTAATTACTGTTCATCTCCTTGCAGCCTGTGACAGTGGGTGTAGAGGAGACCTGCCATGTCTACATCGCATTTGACCCAGCTTACAAAGTGGAGCTTAATAGCTGGCAAGAAAAGAAGATTCTGAAGATAGACATGGTTAGGGACCATCCTAATGTGGAGCATATCGAGCTTTGGGGAGAAGTCCACTTCCCCAATCTCCAAATCCAGCCCAGCAGCCTGGAGTTTGGCTGCATCGTGGCTGGCACGGAAGCAGTGCGCTCTCTGAGGATGAGCAACTGCAGCCCCCTTCCTGTGGAGTACCACTGGTCATTCCAGGCAGACAGCCAGGTGCACAAGTTCAGGTATGTGCACCTTTGCCCTCTCCTCTTCTTCCTGGTGTCCTGTTTGTGCTTTGCAAAGAACAGAGCTGTTTGTCTAGGATCTGACAGACTGCTCTGACTTCTCCTTGTGCAAATAACACTGACCAGCTGTGGTCAGGCTGGATGCTCAGGGAATAGGTTTTCCACCAATTTGGTGCTGTGTACCCCCATAGTGGTTTCCCTTGGGATGGAAAGCTGGGGCCAAAGCTGCTTTCTCAGAGCTCTGTGGCCTGAGGCAATGTCCACCTTGATGAGGGGCTCCTAATCCCAGCTCCCACAGTGCTGCTGGAGGCCCTTTTGGGGGTGCCCTTTTGGCCCCTCTGCTTTGGGATGGGTCCTCTCTGCAGGAGCTGCTCTCTGCTCCTTGCCTTCCTCATTAGAAACACAAGCAGAGTTACCCTGAGCACCTGCTTCAATCTAAAGTGGGGAATGTGACCTGAGTCACCTGGGAGTGTTGGAAAATGCCAACGACCGCAGCCTGCACTGTCAGGGAAACATTCCTGATAAATACCTGGTAGAGCTGCAGAGTTTCTGGCATTGGGCATTGGCAGGGCTGTGCTGGCTCATCACTGGCTGGGTCTGCCCTTGGTGCCTCAAATCTCACTTTTTGCTCTCCTCCTTCTGTGTCTTTTCCTCTCCCACTGTGCTTTTTGCATCCTCACAAGGTGTTAATCCCTGTCCTCTGTAGTTCCTCAATGCAAGCAGTTGCAGCTGCCTGCACCACTGCTACCTCAGTGTCATCCCTGGGCTGGTTTAGAACAGACCTGCTCCAGCCTGGATTGGGAAGGGCTGGATCAAACCATTCCTGAGTTCAACACCCCAGCACCCAGCCAGGGGCTGCATCCTGACCAGGAGCTCCTCATGCAGGTGTCCCTCCCTCCCACTGCAGCTCCCTGCTCACAGTTATGTTATTTTCCAGGTATGAACTTTGCCCACCTCAATTCAGACCCCCACCACCAAAGCTGAAGAGTTCCTGTTTGAATTGCTCAGCATCTCAATGGAGCCACCGCAGTATTAAAAATGTGGAGGAGCCAGACACAGCCCTGAAAGAACCACAGGATCTTGGCCAATCTTCAAGAGCAGAGGTAGATTTTCTTGTACACCGAGTGCTGTGTTGTCTCTCCAGCTTGCCACCACCAAGTCATGCTCATGCTGACCTCCCTTTTTGCTGCCCTGCTGTTTTGTGCCTTGAGAGTGGGCTGGGCAGCGGGGCCTGTGGATGGACATGGGCTGTGTGGGAGGGAGGAGCAGGAGAGTTTTCCTTGGAGAAGGCTGCTCAGATCCTACAGATCTAAGCTCAGCACAGATCTGTGTTGAGTGTGGGATTGTTTTGCCTTGTTTTCTTCACAATGTAAGATGAGGCTTTCATGTGCATCATGATGATAAGACCTCCAGCTTCCTTCCCAGAGCAAGCTGTGATGAGTCCTGATCTCCATGTACCCTCTTCCCAACCCTGCCAGAGCACCTGTTTCCAGGTCTCTGCTTTCACCTGAGGGCTGGTATTGGAGTGGTGGCCCTGAAGCTGTCTTATAAAATGAGACTTTGCAAAGTGTCTCTCTCTTCCTCTCAGCATAGAAAATGGCTTGTTTTTCAGCTGCCAACATATATTCGTGGAAGGCATTACATCCCAGTGGGGCTGGCAGGATTCAGTCACTCCGTGGATGTACCATGGACTCCCCTCAAAGTGGAGAAGGTAAGAGGGAATCTGTCTCCCTTCCGCATTTTCAGTGTGGCAAGCAGGGCTGTAGCTCCCAGCCCCACTGGTGGCCCTCAGCATTGCCCACAGAGGGGCCTGGCATCCCTCCAGACCCATCACAAAGTGCTGCTGAAGCAACTGGTTATTGGAGAGGCCGTGCAGGACATGTTGTAGGGAGGCCCAAGGACGCTGTGCAGCACCTGTGGAGGGCATTGCTCCCCCTGGACATCATCAGCTGCTCCGTAGGAAAGTCTTGCAGGAGCTTTTGCTGTAGCACCTTGAAAAAGCAGCATATAAATCAGAGAGAGAGAGGGGAAAAGCCTCAGGAGTCAGATGAGCTGGGCTGGGATCCTTCCCTGAGCTCCAAGAGCTCTCACTCTGCGTGTCCCGCTTTTCTAAAAGCAGTCATAAATGCTTTTTAAAGGCAAGTTGTGCATCAGAGAGAATTTCTACTGCCAGGAGACATCCCAGTTCACTTTAATGTAGTGTATTAATGCATTGATCCGTGAGTATGGGAGAAGATTTTCCTCACGGTCCCTCCACTGGTCAGTGGCATGGATACAGGATGAGATCAGGATGATTCTGGCTGTGTTGTTTGAGGAATAGATCCCTCTGGCTACAGCTGCACTTTGCTCCAAGGTGCTCTTCTGCATCCATTTCCATGCTCAGCACCTCAATCTCTGCTGTTCTCCGTGCAGGCTTTCAGTATCCTGCCGCTGTCGGGTGTGCTGCAGCCGGGAGAGAGACAGCAGGTCTCCTTCACCTTCACTGGCCACCTCAACACCATGGCCCATGTCACAGCGCTGTGCCACGTGGAGGGAGGCCCCACCTACGAGGTGAAGCTGAGCGGGGAGGCCTCACGTGTCAGCTACTCCCTGAGCGCCCGGGAGATCAACTGCGGCTCCCAGGTACCACACGGCTCCCCTGGCACAGCTCCTCGCCTTGCTGCCTTCCTGCCCCCCTCGCTCCAGGGCTCCCTTCCCAGCCCCTTTGTTGTCTCTGGGGCTTGGAAGTTCAACCTTTGAGGGACACATCTGGCATCCAAGCTTTCAAATGGCCGTCCCCAACCCTCTCCAAAATGCTGGGAATACCTCTTGTTCAGGGGACTTCACACAGCCTCCTGAGGCACCCCAGGGGGATGCTCTGGACGTCCCTCTGCTGATCCACTCCTAAAGCCTGACCTCCAAGGAGATGCTCTTGTCTAACGCTCTTCTTAATCCATGCAATAATCAAGGGAAGATCTTGGGCTTCCAGTCACTATAGTTGGAGAGACTGTCCCAGAATGATCCCCACTTCACTCTTTTTCAGTTGAAAGCCCACAGCTATTTCCAGCTGCTGGCCCTGTCTGTGTTGCTCTGTGTGACTCCCTTGTTGCCTGTATGCTGCTTGCCAATACTTGCATGCAGGTGCCTTTTCTTTTGGAGTGCCTCAGTGCTGTCTCTGTTTCTCCTGGCTGTTGGTGACCCCTCAGAGGGCCTGTCCCCCCACAGTGAAATGTGTTCATTTATTACTGGCCCTCCCATGGTTGTTGCCACACCTCTGGGTGCTGCCAGAGCTCCCTGGTCCTGTGCAGGTGCCCTGTGCCTGGGGGTTCCCCGGGTTCCCAAGTGCCCCTATCTCCTCTCTGGTCCCTGCTCCCATCATGGGTCTGCTTTCAACCCCAGGAGAGAGGAAGGAGATTCCCAGCAGCAGGCCTGGGTCTGTAACTTCCCGCTCTCTGCCTTCTCTGCAGATGTTTAACGAAGTTCATCACAGCACGGTCATCCTGGCGAACACCAGCAAGATTAAATTCAACTGGGTGCTAGAACCCAGTACTGCAGACCAAGACCTGCCTGGTGTGTTTCTGGTCAAGCCCACCACTGTAAGTAGCACAAGTGACTGACCCCAGCCCTGTCAGGTGGCCCAGGAGAGTGTTAAAGGGACAAAAGAGGGGGAGGGGGAAAAGGGAGAAAAATGTCCGAGGGGAAAACCCCAACCTCAGCCACGAGATAGAGAGGGCTGTAAGCAATTTCTTCTGGGGGCAGAGAAAGTCAAACAAGTGCTATTGAAAGTCAATAAAGCAAAAGGAACAGTGGTGGGTGCTTGGCTTGGGTGCTTAGCCACATCCAGAGGCACACCAGTCAACACAACTACATCCATTATAGACCCTGGGTATTGCAACAGCCTAATACAAATTCACAAATGGTTACACATATTCAAATATTTTAATATAGTTCCTCCTCCATCCTGCCTTTTTGGAGCATGTACAGTTGCCCTAGTCCTGGTCATTTGGTACTTTTTGACAAATTCAACAGGTTTCCATTAACTTCATTGGTTAAATGTTAATATTACAGCAACTCTTCCCCAACACTGGTATCACCACAAAACATTTGCCTTAAAAAAATTCTAAACTTTAGCAAAAATTCTTTGACAGAAGCCAACATTATAAAACACACAGTATTTACTCTAACAATTGCAAAAGCCAACACTATAATGTATTTATCACAAAGGTGATGTGGTCTGATGGTTTCTTCTCAGCCTGTCTGTCCCCTGAGCCATCCCCCATCAAACACTCTGATGTATTCCCTTCCTCCTCTCCCATTCCTGCAGGGCTCCATTGCATGTGGCAGGAAGCAAGTGCTGAGATTCTCTTACATGCCAGGAGTACCAGGAGCCTTTAGCAGGACATACCAGCTTAAAGTGGGTGACCTGGAGCCAGAAAAGATCTGCCTGAAAGGAGAAGCGTCCTTTCCTATGATCAGTGTGAACCTGCCCTGGAACATCAAAGGTGGGCACTGCCTGTGTGCCCCCAGGAAGGGCCCCTCTGGTTTTGTTCCCTACCAAATGCCCATAGGGCAGCTCATGCCCACCTGCACCAAGCCTGGAGGGCTGCAGGACTCCCAGAGCCACTCAAGCCATCTGACTGCTTTGTGAGTCTTGAGCAGAGGATCCCATGTGGGCTTTGTCCCAGGAACCATCCTGCAGAGCTTGCCAGCACATCTGGCAGGGTCCTGAAGGATGATGGCTGGACTGAAAGGCTTGGGAAAGCTGTAAGAGAGGCTGGCAGGGCTTCTGGCAGGGTTGGATTTGCGTGACATTGCAGGGGATGAGACGTTCCTCTGTGGGGAGGAAGATGGGTGGGAGCAAACATGAGGATTCCGAGAGGAGCAGCAGCATCCACTTTTCATAGATGGCTTGAGGGATTTCTTTCTGGAAGAAAGCAGTGTTTGGGAGGTAGGGACTTCCCAAGTTAAGTGGGATTGGCACTTGGCTCACACTTCTCTTGGTGGATGTTTTCTTCCTTCAGGAAATGAGAAATGTGGAAAGCCACTACGGCTTGCAGAACACACGCAGCAATACAGTGAGACCCTGAAAATTCAGATCCCAGCAGCTCAGCCCTTAAAAAGTCCAGATGTGAAGACTGGGAAGCTGAAGCCCTGCATGCTTGAAGGCTCTGACATTGTAGTAAGAACAGCTGCAGCCCCGTTTGGCACATGCCACTGTCTCCATGTCACCTGAGCCCCTTGCAGCCCACAGCAGTTTCCCGGTGCCCTGATGGCACTTGGGACCTCCCTGCCCACTTAGAACCATGTGTCACCTCAGCATTGTCCCTAGGGCTGCCACTCTGGCCATGGTCTCTTCGGGGGTTGGCTTGCACCAGCTTCCTGGCTACCCCAGGGACAGATCCTGAAGGCCATGCTCAAGGGATGGCATTGATGGTGTTTTGAAGGAGATGCAGGTCATTGCTGGGGAGTTTGTTGGTCCCAACCCAAGGCCTGCCAGATTTACAGACCTGAACAGCAGTTGCCTGATTGTGCCCTGGAACTGTGCTGGCTGTGCTCATCTCCAAGAGCCACCAGCTTGGGCTCGGTTCCCTTTCAAACCAGCTTTTGTCCAAGCTGCCTTGGTCCTGGCTGGGCACAGGCAGGTGTCTGGAGCTCTGGAAGATTCCTGGCTTGTCTGTCTGCCTGGCCAGATCAGCTTTGCTAACAATAGCTGGGCAGGCAGAGATGCTGGAGTTACTTCCCTGGAGATGAGGTCCTGGCTAAGAGAGCAGGAGGTGTCAGACACGGAGCAGCCAGACAGGAGAACCCCACACCCCTCTCAACAAGAGCAGGGTGGGATCCTTTCTCAGATGCAAACCTTGGGAAAGACCTTTGCTAACCAGACACTGTCTGTCTTCTGTTTTATCAGGCAAACACTCGGCTGCAGATAAAGATGATCGAGAAGGCTGCTCTGGAGCTGCAGAAAATGCTCACATCCCATCCCCCAAAGACCGAGTTCCCTGACAAAAAGCTGTGCCAGAGCCTTGTCAAGTGAGTAGGGACTCCCATCCCCATCTCCAGGTGCCCCGTGGGGAACAGCCAGCAATGTCCCCTTCTCCTGAGAGCTCCTTGTTTCTGCAGAGCTGGGAATAGCCTGGACTTCAGAGAGGCTCTTGTCCCGGTGGCTGTGACACGCTGCGTGTGAGCAGCTGAGTGCCCTCCCTTCCCCAGCACCACGCTGAGCTTTGGACTCAGCTCCCCACAGCTGTGGGGTTCTGTCCCTAGAGCTGAGGGGACCCACTGCAGACCTCCAAGCCCTTCCAGACAGCATCAATTCTGTCCCTGCTGACCAGCTCTGAAAGAGACAATTCCCAGCTGATGTCTTGGTTCCAACTAACAGAGCACGCTAAACAAAAGGAGGAGGGAACTGCACATGTCAGCAAACCCTTGAAAGCCCAAAATCAGATGCCTTGAATCCTGGTGGGGTGGCAGGGCTTCTCTGATTAACTTGGTCTGTCCCTTTGCACCATCATGATGCAGCACAAGCACGGGAGGCTTCAATTCAGGAAGATGCTCTGCAGATCAGATCAGGTGATCTGGTTGCAGAGCAGTGAAGATTTCCTGTGCAGGCAAATCTTATTCCTAGGCCCCAAAGCAATTTCAGGCTCAGGCTGTACACCAAGGCTAAGTAGTTTCATTTAGTCCAGTGGGGGCCCAGTGGACTCACCTCTACTGGCTTTTCATGGCAGAGGAGCTGTGGACAGTTTCCATTTTAAACTAATTTTATTTCCAGGTACCATTAGTAGCTGATAAAAGCTAGGACCTGCACTCCTCCTGACTTCCCAAAGTCATTGCCAGCTGGTCAGGCCATGGGTTTCATGGGCTTGAGCTGAGTTTTTACAGCAGTGAATAAAGAAATAGCCACTTGATTTGTATCCTCCATCCACTTGGACATGTAGGCAGGCTGTGGTTTAAGGACTGTCCTTACTCCTCCTTGCAGAGTTGAGCTGCCAGAGTATGTCCTGGACATGGGCACTGTCCTGAAGGGTTTCACTGAGAGACGCACCCTGGAGATCACCAACCCTGGGCAGATCCCAGTGTCCTTCTGGGTCGATGCATCTGTCCTGCAGGACACAGGTAAGCAGTGCTGGAGACACTTCCTGTGGGCATGGAGGAGGTGTCTCACACAGATTAGCTGAAGCCACTGAACTTGGGGAGGTTTTTCAGTTGTTTCTTCTCACTGCCCCTGCTGGGAGCTTCAGAGGCAGAATTCTCCAGTCCAGCCATGCCCAGGGACCTGGCCTGCCTACAACTGCCCTGACACTCCAGTGTGGGGGGCAGATGGGCTCATCACCCTGGTCACCTCTCAGCATCTTCTGCCCTTGGCTCCCACGAGCATCAAGTTTCTTTGGGCACTCTGTGGCCTTGTTTTGTGAACCAGTGGGGTCTGCTGTGTTTTGGAAGTGCTTTGTTTGGAGTTCACACTGTCACAGCACTTGTATTCAGCCTTTATTGAGGAAACAGCCTGTGAGATCCTCTGGTGGATCAAAAGAGGCTCCCAAAAGAGGCCTTGAGGCAAGGCTGCACTTCCATCACACAGTGGCTCGCTGTGTCGAGGCGTGTTCAGGTGCACTCTAAGTTTTTGTCCAGGTCACAGCACAGCATGGGGTTTTTCCCAGACCTCTCAGCCAGGACAGCTGTAAGGCTTTAACGTGCTTATGACACATTGCTTGTGTTTCTTGTGTATCTCAGCTGCTTTGTTTTCATCTGTTCAAGGTTTCAGCGTGGACCTGGGCCAGATGAAGAGTCTGCCCCACATGCACACCCTGAGGTTTGATGTGCATTTTGAAAGTGCCCAGCAACCACAGGGTGACGTGGATGTGCTGCTGCCCATACAGGTACCACAGCTCTTGGGGCAGGCAGCAGGCTGGGCACAGCAGCAGATGTCACCTGCACCCTCTGCTGAATTCTCTGTCCTTCTACAGGTAACAAAAGGCCCCAAGTCTCACATCCGCCTCCGTGCCACTGTCTTGGAACTGTCGCTCGACCTCTCCCAGAACACACTGCACTTCCCCAATGTCCTCGTTGGGCAGTGCCAGGTTGAGACAGTCCAGCTCTACAACGGGTTCCAAGTGCCCTGCAAATGGTTCATCACTGCCATCAAGCCTGTTACGAAGGTAAAGCACAGGCAGCACTGAACACGTCACTTCTTGGTTGGGTTTTCTTTGTGTCTCCTGCCCTTTCTGCTCCTGTGGCTGCCCGAGCACTTGGGTTATGGCATGTTTGAAGAAGCTTCTGAGGGTCTAGATCAAGGCTGGTTTTCCCAGACCGGTTCCATTAGCTGCTGCTTTGCTTTTCTGCCATCTTCACCCATTCCTCCTCCTCTGAGGACAGTAGTTCCCTTTGCCTGCCCTGTCTACAGGTTTTCCCTCCAGCTCTAGGCTATGGGGCCACACTTGGTTTGGCTGTGGGTGCTCTCAGCACTGTTTCAGTGTCTCAGAGCACTACAGGAACTGAGGCTCTGTCCTCACAGACTGAGGAGACCTCACACCATTGGTTTCTGTGTCCAGAGCAATCAACTCAGATACCTGACACGAGCCCAAGGTCAGAAGCAGCAGGCGCTGGAGGAAGGGCGCTGTCCCTTTGAAGTGACGCCCTCCAAAGGAACCCTTGATGCAGGAGCGTGGCAGAACTTGCAAATCCAGTTTGCACCCAAGGAGGAGGTGAGATTGGCAGCTGTCAGCCCAGGAGGCCTGTCAGGGCTATCTGGAAATGAGGGCCTGGTGCAGAGAGTGTGGTATGAGCTCTGCCTTCACAGGGGGCTTTCTGCAAGCGCCGTGCTCAGCGTGGCTCAGTTCACCCCACAGAGCACTCCTGGGAGATGTGCTCTGAAATGCCCACAGGGAGCTTGCACAGAGAGCATCAGGGCTCTGTGGCTGCCTCTTGGCACAGGGGAGGGATGTGCCCAGCTCCCCTCAGCCTCCCCCTTGCCTGGCCGTGTTTGCAGCTGCGACACTCGGTGCAGAGCAGCTGCACACTCGCAGAGGATAATCCTGGAATGGCCGCTCTAGGCCCATCCTGCTGCAGAACTGACTGGCAAAACAGCCACCAGACACCTTCCTGAGCATGGCAGGACAGTCACCTGTAGTGGTGTGCTGCCAGCAGTCAGTCCCTGGGGCTCTGGCCTGCCTGCACATTCCCACCCAGCTGGGGATTCAACTTAAAAGGATGGAGCATTCCCAAAAGTAGTTTGCCTGGGGCTGCTGGGTCTTGGAAACTGACAGTGTGTACCAGTATGGACACAAGTGCTTCTGTGCCCACAGACAGTCCCAGGGACCTTTTAATTGCTCAAGAGATGTAAACATCTTGTGTCTGGCTTTGATCAGTGCCAAACACTAAGCAGACAAGGTGACCCTTATTTCTGGCCAGCGAGAGCTCATTTGCCTCTCTCCTGGAGCTGGCGTTTGCCTGATGCAGCAGTGCCAGGACTGGGTGTGGACACTGTAACCCCGGGGGCCCTTCTCTTGAGCACTGCACTCCTGCATGACTGGGTGAAAACGCCTGGCACTCCATTGTCCATCCATCTGATACCCAATACCCAGTTACAGTGCACACCAGGACTCATCCCAGTTACTCACACCCAGACACAGGCACTGTAGTCCCTCGCATAAGTGAAAATCTGGTTTCTGTTCACCTTGGAGGGACTGATAACACCCTGACCTTGAGGCAAGGGTCGTATTTGGGGTCCTGTCACCTGGGGCTTCATGGACAAGTTTTCTGCACTTTTCTCTTTTCAGAGGTCTTACAAGTATGAGCTGAAGCTTAACATTCATGGGAGCAGCAATCACTTAAGGCTGCACCTCTCGGGGCAAGGTCTGGAGCCACGGCTGGAGTTCAGTCCCCCAGCACTAAAGATGGGATGGGTGCTGGTGGACAGCGATGGGGTGGAGGCCACAGTGGTGGTGAAGAACCCATGCAAATTCCCCATTGAGTTTTACTGCCTGGATTTGGATGAGCAGTACCTTGAGGAGGAGAAGGTGAGAAGGCAGGTCTGGTCCCCGTGTACATGCTGCCCAAGCTTCACAGCACTCCAATATTCCCAGGCTTGGTCAGGGAGATGGAGGCAATGCCCAGGGCAAAGCCAGCTCTGCTGATGTGCTGTGGGAGGATTTAAAGAGTTTGTGTTGTTGGGAGGAAGGGAGGAGACAGCAAACCTGAGGTAAACATGATCTGCCCTGGTTGATGCCTGGGACCTTTGCATTGTCCTTGAGATGGGCAGGGGCTGCTTACAGTGGAGGCTCTGTCCCAGCCAGGGCCTGGTATGTGGGTCCATGGTGCCAAGCCCAGCTGGCAGGCTGGGCATGACTTGGGCTGGGAATGTGCTCTGGCAGAAAACTCCACTGGTTCTCAGGGCTTTGCTGGCAGAGTGCAGTCCTGGCTAGTGTGGCTAGTGTGGCTGCAGGCAGTGAGCAGCTCATGGTCATTGTTTGCTTCAGATGAGTCACTTGGGAGGGGTTTCTCTCCCAGTCCTGCTTGTAGCTCTTGCCTCTGCTCTGGAGCCTGCTCACCCCACTGGGCATAACAAATGATGATGGAAAAATGATGATTTTTGATGGAAATCAAAAAGCCCATTGCCAAAAGCTCAGTGCCTTCAAAGAAGGAGTTGTGAGGATGAAGGTGACAGATGTATAAACAGGATTTTCTCTTCTCTTTTAGATGCTGAGGCACCTGGGACTGCATCCCCAAGGGCCTCCCCTTCCCCCTGCTGCTGTCCTCTCCAGAGTTGACTGCCCAGAGGAGCAGCTGGGCTCTGCAGAGCATGTGAAGCCCTTCACCATTGTTACACCTGAAGACAATCTGGTGGGTACTGCAGTGGTGCTGGCACTGAAGGTGCCAGGGCAGGGACCAGGCTAGATGGGGGCATGGGGGACAGGTTGGATGGAAAAGGATCATTGTGGAGAGGTAGTGAAGATGTGATGGGGCCCCACATCTGCAGGTCTCCTTTCTGTCAGGGATGGGGCAAAAGAGACAGCTTTGCTGGAGACAGAGCAGTTCTGTAAGAGGGGAAAAATCACTTAAAACCATCAACTTCCTTTGAGGAGAGGATCCTGAGTTAGAAGGGGTGTCCTAGACAAAACAAACACCAGTAAGGAAAACCAAGTTCCTGGGCAGGTGCACTTATTTATTCTCTCTTCCACTGGTTAACGAAGGCCCATTTTTCTTTCCAGGATGGGAATGTCTCAGGGCTCACCCCTCTCTCCCTTTTCTCTCTCCCTTTAGGCCAGGATCCCAGATGAGAAGGGCAGTTCTGCTGAGGGCCAGCCAAAGACAGGTAAAGCAGTGAGCAGAGACAAGTCTCCAAAGGGGAACCAAATATCTACAGAGAGAACAGAAAGTCCCTGGGAATCCTCCAGCACAAGATCCAAAAGTACACTGGAAGGTGCCTCCATCTCCACAGAATTCCTCAGGTGAGCTGCACGGGAGGAGGTGATGCCTCTGCTTCTTGGTCCTCTTGCCAAACAAGGTCCATCGTCCCCAGCTGCACAGGGACCCTGTGCCAGTGCCTCCATGGGATGGCCAGTGCACCCTCCTTGTTTCATTTGCTCCTCAGCAATGTCTGAAGCCTCCTCTTTAATTGCCAGGCTGAAACGGTACCGGTGGACAGTGCCTGCCCTCGGTGAGGTGGAACTGAAGGTCCACTTCTCCACCAAAAAGCCAGGGAAGTTTGAGCAGACGCTGAGGTTTGAGCTGGTGGGGACAAAGCGGCAGTACGAGCTGCCCTGCAGTGGCACCGGCCTGTACCCCAGCATCAGCCAGAACCCACGGTAAGGCTGGCCCCTGGCAGCCTCCCACACTGCTGCCCCCGAGCTCACAGCCAGGGCTGCTCCTTGGGCATTCTGGCCTGGCCACATGGTGCTGCCTGACGTCACCCAGCATCTCTTTCTGTGCTGGGAGCTGGGAAGGCAGATGGTCCCTGAGCCACCAGGATGGGTTATGGCTTTCTGACTGCATTTCCTACCTGGAGCATCTCATAGCTCCTCCTTCCCTGCTTTCTCTGCCCAGGCTGGTGTTTCCACAGTGGAGGAAGACCATGAAGGAAGGTGAAACCATCTTCAAGGAATATGTTGAGAGCACCAAGCAATTCCACTTTGGACCGCTGCTGTGTGGGAAATCAAGAGAGTGGTATGTGCTCCCTGCTGGCTGTTGTACTTTTCTGGACACGCTTGGAGACGTGCTGTGCTGGTGGCACGATCCAGGGCACTCCCTGGCAGAGTCCTGGCACACACCTGGGTTTGAAGGAGCACAGATGTGTGAACCTGAGCATACAAGAGGCAAATGAGCCTTGGGGGAGCCGCTCTGCCTGCCTGCTGGCTGCCTTGGCCAGAGCCCCAGGCTGCTGCCAGTCCAAAGGGCACTTGGGGCAACTTTTGTCTGCCTCCACATCTCAGCTTCACCCCTTAAGAAATGTATGGTGGTTTTTGAAGTGCTTTGAGCTCTGCAGTGAGCCTGATTGAGCAATTATTCTGTAGATGGTTTTGTAAACCTATCCTTGATCTGTAATTATTAATAAGATTTTATGGTTGACCTGCCAGTGGGTGTCAGGGGCTATGTACAGCAGGAACTACATTTGCCTGTAATGACATTGCATCATCCCTGCTGGATAAAGTCTGCCTGAAAACGTTGTCATTGAAGCTATTGTGCATTTCTACTTTTACTGTCACTTTTTAAAAAATAGTATTTAACATTAAGTTCTTGTCTCCATGGGAGCTCTGGAGGGCTAAATCTATTTTGACAACATAGTTTCAAAAAACAGACAATCTTTAGCCAGCTTTATGGGATGGTCTGGGATTTTTGTTTGCCTCTTTAACCCTTTCACTCCAAAGTCATTTCCACACCTGAGAGAAGGGTCATTTGTTATCTTTTTGCATTCCTCTTGGGAAATGATGCTTTATAGTTCTTTCTCAGACTTTGAGCTAACCCATGAAATCCAAAGCAGTTTCATGACTTTTTGGAAAGAGATCAGCTAAACTCTTTTTCCAAAAGCCTTTCTTTACACCCTGCAGGGAAGGCACCCCAAGAAAGAAGGGGAAAGCACCCATGTGCCTGGTGTACTGTTATTTTTCTAGGCACCTTTGAATTTACATTGTATTAAAACCACTTGAAGTGGCCTGAGCATCATCAGGCTTCTGGGGTGGAGGCACCAAGTACAGGGGAAGGCATCAAGGTCAGGCAAGGATGAGCACACGCCCACGCCCCTGGCTGGGATCCACTTCCCTCACTTGTTTGTTAGAGCAGGGTCTTCCAGCACCGCTTCCTCGGCTGCACACGGTGCTTTCCTCGATGCGTGGCAAAGGCAACAGTCTCCTCTGCAGCCTTTTCCCCTTTTGTGGACAGGTACAAGGCTCAGAACTGTCCTGGCAACTCGGAGAATATAACCATCCTCAACAACTCCCCCATGGACGTAGAGGTCCAGTTCTCCTTTGAGGATGATGAGAAAGCAGAGACCTTCCTTCTGGACCCTCCCAGCATGACCCTGAAACCAAAGAAGAAGCAGGTAGGAGAAGGGCAGGTAGAGCAGGCACCGTAGAAGTGCCCAGGAGCTGCTGCTCCTGCTCACACACAGTGCTCTTTCTGTTTCTTTCCATGGGGCTGGGTCCAGGAGCTGACCATTTGGGCATACCCCACTTCCCCTGGCTTCCTGGAAGACAAACTCATCTGCTGCATTAACAAGAATCCAGAGCCAGTGGTCTTCAGCCTGTGCTGCCATGGGGTGCACGTGAAGCTGGAGGTCAGCCCCCTGGAGCTGTCTTTTGGCAAGCTGCTTCTGCACAGGTCAGTCATCCCACACGCACTCCAAGACTTGTGACAAAGACAGAACGTTTGACTCTGCTTTCCAGGGCTGGGATGGAGCTGCTCCAAGTTGCATTCAGTGGCGAGGCTGGTGTGACCAGCCAGCAGCTGATGCCAAGTGCCTCCTGTCTCTGCAGGACTGACAGCAGGACCTTGGTCCTGAAAAACAACACCCTACTGCCCATGGCCTGGCAGCTCAGTGGGCTGGATGACCTTGTTGAGGACTTCTCACTGTCACAAGATAACGGCACCATTGATCCCCGCTCAGAGATTGAAGTGACAGTGAATTTCAAGGCCCAGCAGATTGGCACCATTGAGAAGAGCCTTCAACTCGAGGTGAGAGGGACTGTGCCCTGCCTGGCACAGTGAACAGCCACGTGCTCTTAGGGACAGAGTCAGGAAGAGCTGCTCCTGACAGACACAAGGGTGCTGTGACCCCAACTTCTGCCTCTCCACAGCGTTTGCCAGAATGTGCAGTGCATCCACATCCCCCCAGATAACCAGACACTGCACCCTGAGCCTGTAGCACAACCACCTTGGCCCTGTGAATGGTTGAAGGTTGTTGTTTGGTTATACAGACTGCAGTGTGATCTCTACATTTCTCCTGGAGCTTGTCCAAACCTCTGGCATCGTGCAACAAACTCTGCCCCTGGCATTTTGTTCCCCATGGTTTAGGGGCTGCATTTCAGAGAGGGTGCTAGGTGATTGGAAAGGGTTGTCAATGCCACCTGCTCTGAGACACCTCACACTTCCTGTGGTTGTTCTTACATCCCTGTGCCTCTCAAGGATGCTTTAGCAGCAGCATTCCCTGCTGTAGGAATGCAGAGTTGGGCTGATGGGGTTTATACTGCAGCAGAATGCCACTGGGACAGCCCAGGAGATGAACGGGTTAGGAAAGCTTGGGTGTCCACCAACACTTGTGAAGCCAGGGAGGCCATAGGGGAAGCAGCCAGCAGAGACAAGGACTTAGAGGCTGTCTAGCAAAAGAATAATCTGAACAGTGTTTGTTTCTTGCTGCCTCAGGTTTCAGATACAGAAAACATCCTGGGGATTGTTCAGGTTGAAAACATCAAACTGTCTGCAGAGGTGTATGATGTTCTCCTGAGCATGGTCCTGCCTGAAGGTCAGTGGATGTCTCCCAAACAAAGCAGTCCAGGTGCACTGCCTTACCTTGGGTGGTGGGTGACCAAAGCACTTGGGATGGGATGGGATGCAAGGATGGCAGGGATACATAAAGCACATACCCTGCAAGCTGCATGGAATAAAGCATTGTCAGGCCACTGGCAGCCTGAAGTCTCTCCCCTCTGAACTTTGAAGTGTGCAGCTTCACGTGCAGGTTGGATTTGGGGGCTTTGAAACAACAGTGAGGTGAACAGGCAGTTGGCAATTCCCACAGGCTCAGCACAGCATGTAAAGTGATTGGATTTGTGCTTGGAAGTGAGGAAATGGAAGCCGAGCTCCTTAGCTACTGAGCCTGCAGATAGTTTGAGTAAGAAGAGAAAGGGCAGACAAGTAGCTGGAAAACCCTTCCAAGAACAGCAACTTGCTGAAAAGGGTTTTGTGCTGGCACCTCCATGTAGCTTGGGACCTGGTGTATTCTGCAGCAGCTCACAAATACCATGTCTGATCTCGCTCTGCACATTATCTGCAGATGGAACCTTGGATTTTGGAACCATCAATGTCCAGGATAATGTGAAGAACATCCTGACTCTAACAAACAAAGGGATGTACAACATCGAGTACAGGTGAGTCCAGCTGCCTGGTGGTGAGCATTTCCCCGGGTTCCCAGGCCTGCACTCTCCCTCTGTCAAAGGTCAGAACCTGTTTCCATGCAGGCTACCTCACGATAAACACAAAACCTGGGCTCTCTAATCTCAGCTATTTTACCAGAGAATCCAGCCACAAACCAGCAGTTCTCCACAGTTCAGCAGGGAACCCAAAGGAGAGCCCCAAGAATTTCAGCCACTGAAATGCTGAGGTTCATTGCCTTTCTTTGATGGTCACCTCCTTTCTCCTTCTGAGACTCTGTAAAAGAGTGAATGAAAAATTTCAGTGTCAAGGTTTCTTGCAATAACCTCGTGACCGTCTGTGCTCTCTGTCAGGATCCAGGATTCCCTGAGCAGAGCTGCACTCTCCCTTTTCTTCTTTTTCTGGTCCTATGCAAAGTCCTGGCTGTGCTGGCAGCACCTCTACTTGTAACTGCAGAGATCTCCATTCCTTCCCTTTCTGCACAGATTGATGCTGAAGGGTGCAGGTCCCAGGATGCGAGACTTGGCGTCCCACTTCACTGTCAAGCCTCAGTCGGGCAAGCTGATCGCCTCCCAGCCTGGTGTGAATATTGAGATATTCTTCCACCCCACAAGGGAAATCCTCCTCAAGAACAGCCCCATCCTGTACTGCCAGGTGAGCTGCCTGGGCCAGGCTGTGTTACCACACGGTGTTTTGGGAGCATAAACAGGAGAGGTGTCTAATGGAAGGAGGGCTTTAACTGGAGAATCCTCTCTCCTACGTACACAAACAAAGTCTTCAAAACCATTTGGGAGGCTTCCTAAGGGAGCTGAGAATCTGACTCTGGAGGAGGTGCTTTAACAGGGATGGGTGAACTGATGGAGGCCTGGGGTGGAGGCTGGGGACTGGGGTAGAGGACTGGCTGGCTCTCTTTGCTTTGTTTACCACCCCTTCCTGTGGACACAGGTGATAGATGCCATCTCAGGGGAAGGAGGCCAGACTGTCGCCAGCATCCCAGTGAGGGTGTCAGCAAGAGCTGCCTACAGCAAGTTCAGTGTTGAGCCTGCCTCACCCATCAGTTTCGGTGCCATGATGAAGGGCAGCAAGAAGAGCCAGACTGTCGTGCTGGAGAACACAGGCGTGATCAGCTTCAAATTCCGCATCCACCGAGCAACCGAGGATGAATCTCCTTTGGAAAGCAAAAGGTACAGGAAGCCCTGCACCACCCTTCCTGCCTGAGGAGGCACCACCCCACGGCTGGCATGTGGCAGGCAGCCAGGAGACCTGGGCTAGCGCCCATTTGCATCCCTGCCTTGGGGAGAGGGAGCAAAACACGCCTCAGTGTCCCCATGTGTAGTAGGAAGCTGGTGCTAGAGCTGCTCTGTCCAGCAATGGGTGCTGCAGGCTGCTCTCTGGGAACCATCTGGAGCAGGAAGGCTTTCCTCTGTGAGGAGGAAGGCCAGCTTTGGCCTCAGAGAAAGGCAGGGGAGCTGAGCATGACAGATACCTCTGCTTTCTCCTCTCAGTTCAAAGCAAGGGGAGTCTGTTCCATCAGCTAGAAAGCGCTCAGCGGGAAGGAAATCAAGCTTGACACAGGTGGGTGACTCCTGCTCCCCAACAATGCTGCTGCAGGGGATGTGAGAAGATGCTGCTGTGCCCAGGCTGGGGGCTCATCTCCACTGGGTGGGACGTGGTCTGCAGGATGGAGTCCAGGATCTGCTCAGTCCCACTGACAGTCCTGTACTCTGGCTCTGACCTGCAGTTGTGGGGTCAGCAGAGGGGAGCAGGTCCTGTGTGTGGTAGCTGCTGGCCAGCACAGGTCTGTGAACACCACAGAAGCAAAAACATCCCCCCCTGAACTCCCAGTCCACAGAGCTCAGACAACTTTTGTCTTCTTTTTCTTCTTCCCAGTCCCCTACCTCTGTCCCATCATTTCTCACAGTTGTTTCTGCTCTCCTGTTACCTCTGGAGGCTGAGGATCACAGCTACCACCTTCATTCTTTACACTCCATCTCCTTTCTCTCTGCCACTTGAGACAGGCTTGCAGCTCCTCTTGGCTTGTTGGGCTCAACCTGGAGCTGCCTTTGGGCCATGGAGTCATCTTTCCCTGCCCTGGGACTGGCTGCTTGGGCCCAGCTGGAGGCCAAGGCAGGACATCCTCTTTGCTGGGGTGCTCAAGGCACAGCTATTACCCTTCAGCCTCTCCTGGAACTTCTTCTGCAGGGTCAGCTCAATGTGGGCATGTTCACGGTGTCCCCGTGCTCCGGCTCCATCGCTCCGTGGGGCCAGCAGCAGATCACGGTGGAGTGCCTCGCAGGGCAGGAGGGGACTTGTGAGGAGCAGCTCTACATTGACATCGTGGGCAGAGAGCCCAGGGACAATCCCCTCGGCATTCCCTTTACCCTGACTGCCGAGTCCTGCCTGCCAGGTACGTACTGTCCACAGGTTCCCCTGGTCAGACCTGCTGCTGATCAGCACCTAAACTTGCTGCTTGGATAGGGAGGCATGCTAGCCCTGGTGTCCCCCCTTGAAATCCTCAGAGTTTCCAGCCCTCTTAAGTCCACTGGTGGATTCATCCCTCCCGGGCTGAGAGGGATGCATGAAAGGATAGAGGGAAAGCAATGCTCTTTAAGACTGAGGTGGACTGAGCTCCATCCTCATAGCCAGCTCCCCCACCCAAAGCTGGGTTTAGCAGTTACCTGGGCAGAAGGAGCTTACCAAGCCTTCTCAGAGGCCAGCAAGGCCCAGATGAATTCATCAGGGAGGCTTCTCCATGCTCATCCCTCTGGTCTGTCCACAGCATTTGCTGAGGATGCCATGTTAATCTTTGACGAGTACCCGATCTGCAGCAGCACTGACCTCAGCCACAAGCTGCTCTCTGTGCACGGTGTGGGCCTGTTTGTGAGAGATGAGAACAAGTTCATCTTCAACAAGATTCTGGTTGGGCAAGAGGCTGAAGCCCATTTCAACATCTACAACACAACTGCTCTGCCGTGTGACGTGGTCCTCTCCATCAACCCCCTGCCTGGACAGGTAAGAACAGGAGGCCAAGGAGATGGTTGCCCTCTAAGGGCCGTGTGAAAGCTGTTTTGTTCTCCAGATGCATTGCTTCCTGTGGCCCACACTAGCTCAGTGTAGGTCAAACTTCAGGGCAGAGCAGCAGAGCCAGGGAACAGTTGTGTTCAATTCTCATGTCTTGGGCAAGCTTTTGGCTCACACCTCTGGGTCTTTGGTGGGAGAAGTGAATCCTTCTGAACCTCTCTTGGAAGCACACTCAGAGAGGGGCTGTTATGAACTGACATGCCAGGACTCAAAGCAGAGCATTTCCTCAGGCTCCCTGGCTTTTCCTCTCTTTGAAGGCCAGTTCTAGGTTATTTGCTGGGTTTTCCATGCAGTGACCACCTCCCACATATGGCAGGGCAGCTGCCAGCACTCAGAACACACAATGCTTTAGCACAAGGTCAGTGTTCCCTGCTTGAACAACTCATCCTTAAAACAATACCCCCTGAGTTCACAGCCCATAAACACACCTCTAGGAGGGCTGTGAAAATGGGAAGAGCTGTCACAATGCAAGATTTTTGCCTGGCTGGCTGCTGTTCATAGAAAAGAGAAGCCAGGAGAAAACTGCTTCTTGTAGAAAAGTCTCCATAGCATGACAAGAAAAAACTCTTCTCCTTACAAGAACTGATCAAAGACTATTGTATAGTTGATGCTGCTTTACCATCCCAGGTTTTGTCTCCCAGTGGTCAGCTGGGAAAAGAAAAAGTTGGGTAGGGGGAGAAAAAGTGTTCTGGAGGTTTTATTCTGATGTTTCTTATTCCTGTAGTCCTGTTAGTAAAGTTTCTTTATTCCTTTTAAGTTTTAAACCTGTTTTACCCTTCTCCTTATCCGTATTTCACAACAAAAAATGAGTAAGTGCCCTGGTGATTTTAGCCAGTGCTAAAACCCACCACGTTATTTAGTGCATTAACTGAGAAACTCCAATTAGCAAATCTAAACCACTACAGACATGCTGTTTTCAGTAATGCCTTTATGACTAAAACTGTGTCATGTTGGAAGGTGTTTCCTCCTAACACTGCTCTCTGGCTTCCCCCAAGGAAAAAGGCCCTATCACCGTTTTCAAGTTGCATCCTGTCCAGATGTCCATTCCCGGCTCATCCCACGCTGTTGCTACAGTGACCTTCACCCCACCAGACGAGCAGAACTACAACTGCACTTTTAAGGCTTCCCTTGTCATCCCCAAACGGTAATTGACCCTGAGAAATATTGGGGGAGGCCTCACTGACAGCTGCCTCTCCACTGGGAAGGCACAGACCTCTTGTTAGCTCTAATGCTCTCAGGAGCCTTAGGCAGAGTACTCGGCATGAGATGATTTGGGAGGCAGGAACTGTTAGATAGAGCAGAAAAATGAGGCTGATTTATCATACAGGTTTAGCCTGGATGAGGAAATAGGAAGACAGGGAAATATTCGGTAGCCAACTGGAAGTTACTGAGATGTGCTACACCTGAGCTGGGCATTTCCAAGGACAGAAGCTTAGATGGATCAGTTTCTGTGACAGCAAGTCAGCAGTCACAATTTCCTCTTTGTTTCTGTGACATTAAGTGATCCTCTGTGATTCCCTGCACTCATGAAGCTATTTCATGTGAGTGATGGGAGCTGGTATGAAAGAGGAGCCCTGTTCCTCTGCACTGGGACCTGTGTACAGGGGCTTGGACCTGCCCTTCCTCAAGCCTTTAGTGGCTGAATTGGAGCAAGAGAAGTCTAATTGCTAATAAGCAATTGCTTTTATATTGTTCTTGGAAATCATCTTGGTGGATAGTGACAATGATTTCTTTTTGCCTTCTTGCTTTTGTACTGCTTTCATGCTGTGCTTTTTTTGCTTGTTGCCTATGTCTCATCTCACTGCAGCCGGGGGATTTGCCATATCTCCTCTGGTGCCTCATTATGTATCTGCTGTACTGCATGATTTAATTAAGTGCAATTACTTTTAACTGTTACTGTGGAAGGCTCTGGCTCTTTGGAGCAGATTCCTCTTGTGAATGGCCCTGAGTGGACTGGGAAGAGGCTGGTGGGGGGCTGTGTTGTGGGGTACAGGAGCAGCAGGCAGGGAAAACAGTGTGGATTGCCCTTGCTGCTTGGCTTGCCCAGTGAGAAATGGGTTATTGCCAGCTGGAATTGTTTCTGTGCCTCTCCTGCAGCTCTGTGAAAATCAAGCCCCAAACCCTGAGCTTCACCATCAGTGGGAGGGGGCACGAGCCGCAGGTGACAGTCGTGTGCCCAAGAGCTCGCAGCAAGAGAGGAAATGCCGTGCTGCGCTTCCAGAGGCTCCAGCTGGGGGATTTAGAGATGCTCCCCCTGGTCGTCCGTAACAACGGCATCGTACCTGTCAAGGTGAGCACCTGCTCAAGGAATGGTCTGGTTTGGGAATAAGTGCTTGTGGCACAGGGGAAGGGTCCCAAAAACCATGGCTGACCTGGCAAGAGGTGTCACAAATTCTTTTTAAGCAAGGGACTGACATCTGTTCTCCAAGAAGGGAGTTCTTGAAAATTTTCCATCCAGTCTTTCTTCTTTAAGTTGAACACAAGAAAGGTGGTGGAGTATTTTCCCCCGTCTTTCAGGTTTGTTCTCATGGACATGTGTGATTTTCCAGTTCCATTAGGTTATATTCCCCAATTTACTATATTTTAAGCAAACTTAGTTGTGGTTTAATTATATTCTGCTTATTGCTTTCTGTCCTGTTTGGTTCAGTGTTGGTTCAATCCAAATGCCTCTAAACACCCCTTTTTCCCAGCTGGTTTGACTTAACTTTTGTGCTCAGTGCTGTTTGCAGTGGGAGAGGTGCTGGGTTCCTGTGCAGGACCAGCAGCACTGTGGTGTCAGTCCCTGGGCCATCCTGTACTCACACCAGTATCATTGTGCTCTGTGTTCCCTTTTCTCAGTTTATGTTACACCTGGAGGATGAGCATGGAGCATTCTTCTTGAAAGGCAGGCGCTCCACACTGGAGAGATTCCACACTGAAGATGTGGGAGAGGACTCTGTTGGAAATGGTAAATTTGTTAACCATGAAGTTCGATCGTGCCCAGAGGGAAAACGTGTGCCCTGCTCTTGGCTTCTCTGAGCTGCAGCCAGATGTTAGACACACTTTGTTTCCTTGGGCTCTCTGTCCCCCGAGCTTTTCATGGGGACTTTTTGCAGGGTTTCCTCCTAGCAAGTTGTAGGAAGTTCTTGTGTTCTTCTAGACGTGGTGGGCTGGGTTCTGGGGGACTGTCACTGCCTCAGGGGAGCCTCTGAGGTATTTGCAGCATGCGGGAAGGTCCCAGCCTGAACAAACACAGCCCTTGAGCACACAGGCAGCCAGCAGAAGCCAAAAGTGCTCTTTGGCTCAGCTTTCCATGTGGCTGGAGCTGGCTGGAAGCGATGGAATGAGGGCTGGGCATCAACCTGAGGTGTTAAGCTGCTGAAGTGGTGATGTGTCTGGAGATGGCAGTCTGGTGAACATAAGAAGAGGGTCTGGAACCACTGCGGGTAGAACCTGTGCTCAGAAGGCAGCTGGTTTCAACCTTCTGTTCCTCAGATATGGAAATATTTCCTCTGTACAACTCTATCACTTAATTCTGATTTCCATTGCTGTGCAGAGAGCAAGCCCCCAAAGAAGCCTCTCCTGCTTCTGCATCGTGGGCAATCGGCAGAGTTTGATGTCATTTTCGATCCCACCCTGGCTCGACGTGTGGAAGGGAAGATCCGTGTTTTAGTGGGGGACACCTACTCTGAGAAGACCCTGATAGAGCTGGTGGGTGAAGGCCACAAGGATGAATTCACCCTCAACTGTCTAGAGGAAGACCCACAGTTGAGGAATGATAAGAGCAGCTGGAACAAAGACATCATTGATGGTAAGAGAGGAGAGGCTGCCAAGGGGGAACAAGGAAGAAGAAAATATCTGATCATGTGTGTCCTCTCTCTAGCCAGGCCTGGGCTGTCACCCCTGGACATGGAGGCCCGTGGGTGTGGCAGCCATGCATGCAGAGCAGTGTGTGCTGTGCTGCATGGCGCTGGCTCAGGGGTGTGCCAGGGTGTTTCCCTGACAGTGGTGGGATGGGGAACTGCCTGGGGAGCTCCCTGCCAGAGGGAGGAAGGCTTGGAGCAAGGAAGCATTGAACATACAGGAGTCTGTGCATGTGAGGGGGGCAGGGTGGAACTCCCTGCATGCTGAGATCCCTTGCTTTCCTCCTTAACAGCTGTCAGACTGAACCACATCCAGTTTGGGGACTGTCCTGTTGGGAAGCCCTGCCACAGGACCTTCACCATCACCAACCACACCGGCATGACGTTCATGCGCTTCGAGTGGGAGGCAGACGTCCCATTCCAGTTCTGCCCCAGGGTGAGTGGGGGCTGCTCTGCCTTTCCCCATTGCTCAAGCCCTGCCCTGGCGTTCCTGGGAGCTGGCAGGGAGACCTCCCATGCCAGTGCTAGCCCATTCCAGTGCCACATGGGAGATGCAGTCCCTGGCTTGGCTGGGCCAAGGCTGCCAGCCTTGCAGAAAAGGCTTCACGTTATGGGAGGTGGTACCTTCTCTTCATACTTTTGTCTCTCCAACTTCACATAAATCCACACTGAGGTGCAGGTTCCTGGCACAGCTGCTCACCACATCAGTCCCCTTTGCTATCAGTCCTGCCCTTGGCAGTGCTTCCAGTTTGGTCTTGACTCCCTGATTCTCCCTAGGTGGGACATCTCCACCCTGGCTGCACCAAGGCCATCACAGTGACCTTGAAATCAGATGTCCCAGCCACCTTCAGGAGGCACCTTGTGAAATGTAAGGTGACCAAGATCAAATTTGAGCTGCCACCATGGAAGGTTCCAGACTGGGACGACGAAATGTGCATTGTCTTGTGGAACGACATCACTGGGAAGGACCCAGCAGCCCAATGGCCTGAAAAAGAGAAGGTAAGAAGCAAAATGGCAAAAAAAGCCACCACAGCTTTTCCAAAAAGAACCACCATAACACCATCGCTGCTGGCTGAGCAGCTCCTGCTTCCTCTGGACATTGGACAGCCCTGAGGTTCACCAGCAGTGCATTCTAGGGGAGAGGTGGATGCACACGACCCTCACACAAGAGGAGAAGCCTTTAGACAAGAGACCATTAGCCACACACTATCAGTCTGTGCCACAAGCACAAGTGCTGCAGCCCATGTTGAATGGGAGACAGTGTTTTATGATTATCTCATTTTATGGTGTTTGAAATCTCTCCATATGATTTGGTGCCCTTTCACCAACAAGGAGTTAAGTCTGCTGCACTCTGTCTCTTCTTTTGAAGTGGAGACAAATACACTTCTGCTGCACCTGCTGGTGAACTCCAAGTTTTGTCTCCATGGATACCAGAGATTTTGGTTGTGGTCTCTGTATTGGGAGGGTTATCTCATCATGGAGTAGCCCAGGCACTGTATGACAGTATGGAGGAGTCTGGAGAAGGATCATCTCTGGAGACTCTTGCTTTTATTGTCATTATTGCCAAACACACTCAGCTTGGGTGAAGGTTCTTTCCAAGTTTCTGGACCATTTGAAGGCCTCTAAACCATCCTCTTTTCTATCAGAACATCTGCAGCTGGAGACTTTCCTAGTGAGATCTTTCACGTCCCAAAATGCCCATCCCCAGCTGCCAGCAGTGTGGCTGTTGCTCCACAGGTGACATCTGGAGAGCACTTTCTCCTAAGACAAGAAGATGCTTCCTAGAAGTCTTCAGTCATGGGGTTTTCCACCCACAGAGCTCCAGCAGGGGAACTTAACCCTAATTTTGAGACCTGCTGGATTTCTAGGGGACCAGGGAAAAAGTCAGTCCCTCTCCAAGGTTGAAGTACAGGGATTGGAACACCGCTGTAGTCTCCATGGGTACATTAACAGCTGTGGTAAGACTGCTTTGATCAGTGGGCAGAAACAACTACTGCAGCACAACAGTCCCAATTCTGTCATCTTTCCAGGGAACTAAAAGTGAATGGTCCTTTCTAGTCCCTCTATGAGGCTGATCTTGGAGGCCAAGAGATTCCCTTCTCAGCCTGACTTTCTGGGCTCTGCTCAGTGATTCTTTTCTCCTCTGTTTGCAGACAGTGGAGACAGTCCCGGAACCGGCTCACACTGTGCTGAAGAAGAGCGGCCAGGAGGCCGAGCTGTACCTCAGTGCCTTGGTTGCCTACGCCCAGTTCAAACTGGACACAGTCGTGGTTCAGCTGAAGGACACCTTGCCCTTCCAGACAAGGACAGCCACGTGAGTGCTGAGGCCAGGCAGGGCCCTGCCAGCGGGAGCTGCCTTTGTGTAACTTTGTGCTGGCCGTGGGTGGGGAGACAAAACTCAGGACTCCAGGTGCTCCAGGTGCTCAGGAGACAAAACAGCCTCGTTTATTATTCAGAGCTCACTGAAATACCCAGTGCAAATCTCCCGGGCTAGACAGCCATTGGCTGAGATCTCTCTCCCTGCCCAACTTCCTGGCCAGGGCTGTGCTCACTTCTCAGCTTGGATGGGGCTGGCCAAGGGTCCCCTGTAACTTATCTGGGAACACGTTCAGGCATGAGCTAGGCCAGCTGAATTGGATTTGTGTTATGGCCAGATTCACTGTGTCCAGTCCAGACCAGCTGTACTGTGACAATGCTGTGACACCTTTGCCCAGGGCTGACCCAGTGCCTGCTTCCCAGAACTCCACACCAGCCAAAACCAGCACAGGCTTGTTCACATGCACGCCAAGCCAAGCAGGAGAGGCTGGTCAGGAGAGGCTCAATGCTGCCATTTTCTGCTGAGAACAGCCATGGGTTTGCTTTCGCTGCGTGTCACCTGTCCTCATCTGCTCAAGAATAAGTTTGCAGTCAAAGCAAGACCTAAAGAATGTCCAGAGTAAGCCCCTTAGCTTCAATATCCTGGGCACCATGTTGGCCCTTTCCTCTTAAACTTCCAGACTTTGAAATACTTTTCTGGGCCACACAAGACAGCAGTCTGAGCATGGCAGGGCTGCCTGGGGAAGAAGATGCTCCTCAGCAGAAAGTGGTAGCAGGAGCCCCTCAGACAATGTTAGTGTACTATTTGCTTTCTCTTTATTGGACATTTTTTTTTAATTCCTCCTTCTTGCTTTTCAGTTTCAGGATGCACAACACAGGGAAGGTGGCCCTGGAATACTTCTGGGAGGAAGCTGCACCTGCAGATAGTGAAGCAGTGAGGATGCCATATTCAACCACTCTGATGAGTAAGGGCATTTCATTTGGTAGCTGAGGGCCTGGGGAGAAGACCCTGCCCCTTCACCCCAAAACTTGAACTGCTTTTTCCTTCTTGTCCACACGTCCACTTTCATCAGCACCTTCCCAGCTGCAGCTGGAGAGTTTTGTCCTTTCCCCCTCTGCCTTTCCGCCCCTTTTGTTCTTGCTCTGCCACTTCTGCTCTGCAAAGGAGCTGAGCCAGGCTCTGGGGAGAGCCACGTGCTGGGTCAGGACTGGGAAAGGGGACATCAGGTCATTGCTTTGAGAAGTCTGAGAGTGGGCAGAGCAATGGTGTAACGAGTGAGCTGCCCTGCAGCCACTGTCTGTGTGCAGTCCCCCACTCCAGGGCAGCTGCAAAGTCACTGTCTAAAACCAACTCCTGCTTTGGCACAGGAGTGTGTGCTGCAGGCAGAGACCCTGCTCCCAGAAGCTCTGTTCCCTGCTTGGAACTTGGCCAGAGATGCTCCGAGTGCATCCCAGCTCTCTTCCATCTATGTGCTGCAGGAGGCAGCGTTGCTGGGAACACAGATTTTGTCTTTGAATGGTGTCCTCTTCCTCTCTGCAGGTCGGCTCAGCTCTGCTCCTGTTGTAAGGCAGCGCAGAAAGCTGGTGCTTCGTTTCCGGAGGGAGCAGGACCATCCTTTTGAGACGCATCCTTCTGAGCTGCGGCGCCTACAGTGGCTTGCCAAGGAGCAGCAAGATTCCGAGCAGGAACAGCTGCAGAATTCCAAGCAGGAACAGCCAGATTCTGACCAGGAGCAGCTTTCTGAGGAAGAGCAGCTGGATGCCAAGCAGAAGCAGCGTTCCAAGAAGCGGTGCCGCTCCAAGGAACGGAGTCTCTCCCCGCAGCGTGCCACTTCCTCCCTGGAAGTCCTCCCAGATGTCACCCATGACCAGTCACTGTTCTCCATCAACCCCAACTTCGGCACCATCACTCCTGGCCAGAAGAAGACCTTTCATGTGCTGTTCTCCCCAAAGGATGTGGGGAACTTTGAGACCACCATGCTGTGCAGGTGGGAAACATTGACACACTTGCCAACTCACACTTCTGATGGCTGTCACTGAATCACAGGCTGGGACAGGGTGGAAGGGACCACAGGAGGTCATCTGGTCCCACTTCCCTACTCAAGCGGGGTCATCCCAGAGCACGTGGCACAGAGCTGTGTCCAGAGGGCTCTGCAATAATTCCAGTGAGGGACACTCCACACCCTCTCTGGGCAGCCTGTCACCCGCAAAGGGAAGAAGTTCTTCCTCAGGTTCAGGTGGAATTTCCTGTTCAGGTTCTGCCCGTTGCCTCTTGTGCTATTGCTGGGCATCACCAAGCACAGCCTGGTTCATCCCCTAACACCCTCCCTTCAGTCCCTCTGACTGGGATGGGGAGGTGGGCCTGGAGACAAGCAGCCCCAGAGAGGCAGCAGCTCCCACAGGAGCACAGAAAGATCATCTGGCCCTGGTAGGGAGACACTGGCAAAAGACACTGCATGAAACATTAAGCTCCTGAAGGGCTGCAAGATGTAGAATGAGAGACCCAGGGACCAGCCAGTCCCCAGCTCTGCTTCTTGCACAGAGCTGCTCACTGCTTGCACAGAGGGAGGATGCAACGCTGGGTGCTCTGCAAGGAGACAGAAAAGCGTCTGGCTGGAAATGTTTGTCTGGCTAATACCAGTCCCTTTCTCCCCAGCATTCCTAAGCTGGAGCAGACTCACAGGACGGTGCAGGTGGTTCTGAAAGGCAGAGCCCGGGAGTGGAAGCGTTTTGGAAAACCAAAATGCTCTGCCTTACAGCAGACAGACGAAGGCCAGAGACACAAGAAGCAGCTGCACTGGCAACCAACACCAGAGTGACAGCATCTGTGTCAGCTGGAGCATCCAGCAGGAGCCGGCAACATCTTGTTTCCTACTGCTGATGGTCTCCCACCCTTTACGTGACACCTCTGCAGCTCCCCTTCCCAGCTCCAGTGAACATCATCTTTTAATTAAGTTTGTTAATTAAATAGTTTGTTAATTTGTTAAATAACTTAAATTTCAGTTAACAGTTAATAACCAATAGCTAATAAAATGTTAACTGTTAGCCATGGTGCCAGAGATCTTTCCTTAAACCCCACTACCCCAGTTCAAACCCCCAAGTTAGTACATTTTGAGGTTCCCCCCAGTTCTCCCCAGTCTCCAGTTACTCCGTTCACCCTCTCCTCCCTGGTGTACCCAAAATGGCTCCTGGAGAGCACAAGATGGTGGGGACCACATGGCCAGGCCCCTCCTTTGTACTTCTCCTCCCCAAAATCCTTTCCTTCTTCCTACCTCCAACCCCTTCTTCCCTGATGCTCCTCCCCCTGTTATCTCTCCTCCTCCAGTTGTCCCTCCCCTTCCTGTCCCCTCGGACCCCTCCTTCTCCACTTGGGCTCCTCCTCCTGAAAAGGTCCCCACCCCTTCCTTTCATAATATCCCCTCCTCTGACCCCTCCTCTCTCCCCTGCAGCACCGCCAACCCTCTTCTGACTTGCAGTTCCCACGCCCCTCCTTCTGCTTCCCACACCCCGTGAGCCACAAGTGACGAGCCCAGGAACCGGAACCCAGAACTGGAGACCCTTCCTCTTGCCACTCCAGTTATGTTCAGTGGTTGTGGGAGTGCGCTTCCAGAATGGGAGCCATTCTCATTTCAAAACAAAAGAGAACTTTGCAAAGCCCAGAAAGAGTTTGGAAAGGGAAGCAAATATTTTAAGGGCCTTTTAAAGGCCACCCTCTCCTCCAATCTCTCGGTCCCGTATGACCTCCATGATTTATTTTCGTGCCTCCTTACCCCATCAGAATATCTTGCATGGGAGGGGGCATGGAAGAGGTCATTACAGGCTGTATGTTCTGAGCTATTGCAAAGTTCCGACAGCGCCCTTGATGCCATTGGGAATAAAATAACAACCGACCACTTGAGCGGCGATGGGGAATGGGCACAGGGGAAGGACCAGGCCTGGGTTTTGCCAAGGCCGGTCCTTGAAAAGATCAAAACAGCTGCAGAGAAAGCGTTCCTCACGTTACCATCCAGAGAACCCCAAGCTAGTTATACAATCATTCTGCAGCAACCTAATGAGGTTTTCCTAGATTTTATTGATAGGTGGTGGGTTCACATGGAGAAACAGGGGGAAGAGCCAGGGCTGCATTCTGCCTTGCTGTTGGAATTAGCAAAGGCAAATGCCAATGACACATGCAAGTAAATCATTATGGGAATGCCCTTGGATCCTCTACCCACCCTCACCACCATCATCGAGGTGTGATCCAGAAGGCTGCCAGCTTAGGGGCTGACCATCATAGACAGCCAGGAAGGACGGTGGCTCCAGCAGTGGTGGCGGTCCCACCACCACCTGTAACACCATGGGAACCACGGTGCCATCGCTGTGGGCAGCGAGGGCACATCACCCATTTCTGTCCAGTGCCCAGCCCCTGCGGGCCAGGACAAAGGAACTGGAGGGGAGGGGAACTTACAAAAAAAACCAGAAGGGCAGCATGAACCTCCTCTGCGTGTGGATAGAAACAGAGCAGGCTTTGCAGGGGGAGGGGGGTTCAGACAAGACATTTCTAACTGGACTGACTTTCACCAAAGGACAGATAATACCTTCAATAAAGTATGGCAGCCTCAATAGCCACTCCATTTAGCAGCAGCACAAGACCATCTTTTTAGGTCCTGCCATTGGACCGTGATTGCCGTGGACCTACTGGGCAGAAGATTGACTTTCCCTGACCCAGGCTGTAAGTATTTCATTATTGGGGACACCAAGCACACACCCACAGAGACTGAAGTCTCTCTGGTCACCCTCAGGGTGATCTGGATGGACCCAGCTCTGGGCCCCTCGAGGAAAACAACATTGAGGGGCTGGAGTGTGTCCAGAGAAGGGCAGTAAGGCTCATGAAAGGATGAGAAAATGTCCCATGAGGAGTGGCTGAGGGAGCTGGGTTTAGTCAGTCTGGAGGAGGCTCAGGAGGGACCTCACTGCTCTCTCCAACTCCCTGCCAGGGCCATGCAGTGAGGAGGGGCCGGTCTCTTCTGCTGGGCCTGCAGTGAGAACCAGAGGAACTGGCCTCACGCTGAGAGAGGAAATTCAGGTTAGATTTTAGAAAAAAAATTTCACTGTTCAGGTGTTCAGGCCTGGGAATAGGTTGGCCAGGGAGGTGGTGGAGTTGTCATCGCTGGAGGTGTTAGAGGCCTCTGCATCTGATATTCGGAAATGGTTTAGTGGTTTAGGGTTTGCAGTGGCAGATGCTGGGCTGACATTGAACTGAGTGGTCTTAAAGATCTCTTCCACCCGTGGCGGTTCCACAATTCCAAGAGCTTCCTACCTGGCTGAGGGGAAGGCTCAGGGCTGTCCCGAGTCCGCCGCGCCCTGAGGCGCTCGGGCGGGGCTGCGACTGCGGCGGCTCCTGAGGGGCCGAGCCGGGCGCTGCCCTCAGCACCGCGGGGCCGCCGCTGCCCCTCAAGCCAGCGATCCCATCCCTCAGCCCGGCGATCCCATCCCTCAGCCCGGCGATCCCATCCCTCAGCCCGGCGATCTCACCCCTCAGCCCGGCGGTCCCGCCCCTCAGCCCCGCGGTCTCACCCCTCAGCCCGGCGGTCCCGCCCCTCAGCCCGGCGATCTCAGCCCGGCGACCTCACCCCTCAGCCCGGCGACCTCACCCCTCAGCCCGGCGGTCTCACCGCTCAGCCCGGAGATCTCTCCCCTCAGCCCGGCGATCTCAGCCCGGCGGACTCACCCCTCAGCCCGGCGATCTCAGCCCTTAGCCCGGCGGTCTCACCCCTCAGCCGGGCAGTCTCACCCCTCCGCCCGGCGATCCCATCCCTCAGCCCGGGGGTCTCACCCCTCAGCTCGGCGATCTCACCCCTCAGCCGGGCAGTCTCACCCCTCAGCCCGGCGGTCTCACCCCTCAGCCCGAGGGGCAGCGCTCGGCAGCGGGGACCCGCCTCGCCTCGGGATCTGCCCGTAGCCCCCAGCTCCGCCGGGTCACAGGTACCTAAAGCGTGCCCCTCGGCACTCCCCAGGCCTCCCACCGAAGAATGCAGCTGCTGTTTCATCTTCAGACTGTTGCCTTCCTCCCACCCCGTCTTTTTATTTTAAATTTTTTATGTGTTCTTTCCTTTTTATATTTGGGCTGATCTGGAGTGCTTGCTACGTCTTCAAAGTGGGGCTCTGATAATGAGCAGAAATCACACACGGCTCATCTGAGGGAGGAGGGTGGGAGGGAGCTGAAATGGGCCAGGACACCCCCAAGTCCTGTTCCACAGCGCAGCATCCTCACGGCCTCAGCTGCTGCTGTGGGGTTTGGTTTCCAGAGGAAGCCAACAATCCGCGCTTCTCCCCTCTGGGCTTTGGTCCCTGGGTTTCAAAGGATAAATCCTGCCGAGGCTGCCTGGTCTACTGACCGAGCCAGCCATGTGCTCTAGTGCTGCTGAACACACGCATTGACAGATCCGCACTTCTCCAGGAGTGGTTTTTGGGGTTTGAAGGGGTGTTACTGGGTTATTTTCCATAACTGATGAAGAGGTAATCTGTTCAATATGCAACATTTGCCCGATGTTTGTTGAAGCAAATCTAGTCGCTTGTCTTACTACCGTGCCCTGTGATGCAACAACAGAGGTGAGCTATTTGCATCTAATTAATATAGGCTGGCTTATAAATACGTATCTTTTGTGTACCTTCTGTAAGTTGCAAAAGTAAAAGGTCCAGGTAAGGTCACTTGTTTACAGTTTTAAAGCCCTTGTGCTTCCTATATTCTATAATTGTATAAACATGTATTAAATTAAACTCTTCTGAAATGCAATTAGCTCCAGAGTGAACTCATTTTTACAGCCTTCCTTTAGTTTAGGTGGTTTTTGTTTTTTCTTAGGCTGGTGGGGTGGTAGCAGTAGGACAAAAAGAGGTGAGGAAGGCTTGCAGGCTTTTGCTTCTTGTGGCAGGGCTGGGATTTGCAGGAGAATGAATTGCGTGTCTATTATCACTTCTGGAAGTCTAAAGGGAGATGAACTCTCTAAATTTTCCCTCTCCAATGGAAGCAGCAAAGGAATGCGGGTGGATCAGTAACTCTAAACAGAAAGCAGGGCAGGCTGTCTTCGTTAAGGTGACAATGATACTGCTTCGAGCCCTTGAGAAGGGAAACTAATCCATTATTAAGCTGGATTTGCCACTGATTTAAAGTTTCTACCAGAGCTAAGTAATTTTTTGAGAAATTTTAATAGGTTCTTGTAATGCTTGCATCAACTTTTTGTGTTTGGGACTTGGGGCGTATTTGAGGGACCATCTTCTGCTTCCAAAACCTGAATGTCACTCTGCTGCTCTACTCTCAGAGGCTGCCACGCTGGGTTTGTGAAGCATCAATGCTGTGGGGTTGTGTGGATTACATGGTTCATGTAATGGGACAATGTCTTCAGTGAATTTAAATAAATTCTTGCAGTAAGGAATATGTCTCTATGCTCATTGCCTTTGGTTTGGCCAGTACTGCTAGAACAATGCTGATGGTTTAGTGGCTCCTTGAGCAGAAGGAGGTTGAGTGTTTAATAGTGTTCACCCCTTAAGTAACATTACTTGGTCTTAGTGCCAATTGTTGGCTGATGGCAAAGTTGGCCACTCTAGTAAGGAAAATTGGATCAGCTTTGTTGTGATCAGTGACAGAGCAGGGATATTCTTTGCTGACAGTGCCCCTCAGTGGTAACATGGAATTACCTGATTTCTGCAAAATGTCCACCTTCAAAAGATGATAACCTAGTAGTTACAAATGCAGGGTTATTATAATATACTGTATTTCCAAAGGAAAACTTTTCCATGCAGGAATGCATTAAACTGTGTGTGAGAGAGATGACAGAATAAGAGCAGAAAACTGCAGAGTGCATTTTAGAAAAACGATGTAATTTCTACTGTGTATAGTATAAACACTGTTAATCTGAACAGAACTGAAAACACTTTTTTCTTGCTGTTGTAGCACAAGAGGAAAGACAAAACAAAAATGAACACTCCAGAGGTGCAGAAAAATCAGTGTGGTAAGATATCTAATATAATTTGTCATTATAATCTGCATCAATTTTACAAAGTTTTAGTAGACTGTGACAGGCCTGTTGTAGGGTTGTGAGCAGTTGGAAAAATGTGGTTTTTCCTAGTTGCCAAATTTTGGATACTGTATTGGGTATGCAAAGGGTAAATGCAATGACAGTGTAGTAAAGTACACCACACAAAGTCACCTTTGTTTTTTTTTTAATTTGCTGATATTTATCCACATTTTTATTAGATTTTAACTTCTTTAAGAACCCCCAAACCTTGTAAGAGTTTACACTAAAAAATACCTCCTGACACTGTTAGAAATAATTATCAAATAAGTATTTTAGTTATACTCCAAAGACTAAGGAACAGATTTTCCAAGTCTGTTTACCCACCTAGGGTTGTATGTAGGTGCCCAGAGAATATTTTGTGCTACATCTCTAACCACCTGACTGAGGGCTCTGCTGCTGTGGTGCACAATTCATGTCTCCTGTAGCTCAGTACCATGGAGCAGCCTTGTGCTCTTGGACTCTTTCCTTACTACTCCACAGATTTTCAACTGTATTTGCACTCTGAATATTTTAATAGTTGTGTATTATTTACACTTAATGCACCTTGCAGTTGTGAATTTAATATTTAGTAGTTTACATCACACTTATTAACACTTAAAGTCTCTAGTAATTAAAGGCCAGAAGTATTAAAAGGAGGTTGTTACTCTACAAAGGAAATCATACTCAAATAACAAACTGTGGATGGCAATACTTTAGATTTGTTGTTTGTGGGTGAATAGAAGTGATGTAGCTCCAATTTGGCTTACCTTTTCTCCTTTTTTTTTAAATACATGTACATGCTAGATTAATATATAGAAAATACAACAATTTTAATGAAGTATTTTGTGTTTGCTCTTAGATATGAAAACAGATCTGAACTTACTGCTTGAATGCCTTAAATATCAGATGGACTGCCCTCTGTCTCAGAAAGAGGCTTTGATCACTATCTATTCCATTTGCCAACAGAACAGTAAGAAATGCTTTTCCTTAGAAACAACACAGTCTTTTATGTTCATCATGTATGTTAAGAGACTGGTGGGCACTGTAAAAATGTTGTCTAAAGGATAAAAGGTTTGAAATGTTGGAAAATCTTAGAAGCCTTTCATTTTGCAGAGAAACAAAAGCAAAAGTTTCTGTTCTTTTTTCCTCTTGTAGGTGAAGCAAGCGAATACTTTAAAGAAATTGGTGGTTTGATGTTTATAAGTGACCTTGCCAAGTCGAGTGTTCATTGCATAGTAAAGGAAGCAGCTTTATTTACATTGGGGATTATTATAGAGAGTAATGGTAATAAAAATAATATTTTTTGTATTTCTGAGAGAGTTATGGCCCCCTATCATTACTTGTGCTTGTGCTTTGTCTCCATTTTCTTTTGGTGTAACAAAATGAGACTACAGGATTGTCAGTTGGAGCAAGGGGCAAGGAAGGTGCATTCCCAGATTTGGTCAGTGCCTTGTTGATTTGTGCACACAGGGTGTCTTTAAGTTACCAGACACCTGTACTCCCCCTCTCCCTCAGCAGCAAGTGTTAAATGACCCCTGGATTGTTCCAAAGCTTGCCAGGGTCCTGGCTGGTGCAGAACTCACTGCAGGGGGAAGCCCTCAGTCACTTCATAGTCCTGCCTTGTCTCCACTCCCCACATACTGGTCACAACTGAGACTTAATAATTTAGGGTTCTGAGTGGCTTACTTTAGGACTTAATGGCTTTCACTTTCTGTTTTCAGTGTATTGTCAGCAGACTTTGTGTACTTCTGCATTGTTTGAAGACCTCATTTTAATTTTAATTAAAAAGGATTCTGGTGTGAACTTGAAAAGGATGTCTGTTTATGTCATCTTAGTACTGGTTTCAAATAATAGTAAGTTGGGGTTTTTTTTCTGTTTTACAGCAACACTCTTTCTCTATTTGCCAGTATGTAGTACAAAATTTGGAACATTCAATAAGTAATGTTTTGGTGAAGTTAATTTATAAAGATGAATGTTTGCATGTAACTGAACCTGAATTATCTGAGTAGGTCATTACTCACTGGGATTTCCTAAAACGATAGAATGTGGTTTAGTTCTAAAAATACAGTTTGCAAATGCAAACCCATCGTTTCTGAGAGTGTAGAGGAAAAGAGACATAGAAAGATTATTTACCAGTATGTTGATATGATTTTGTATTTACTTCAGGGGAGGGTATGTGCTTAGGAAAGGGAATGTATGTATATAAATTAAATTTTATGTGAAGATTTTGTCCACATTTGTCTCTAGAGTCTTGTGTGTGTTCTCTTTTAGAAAATGGGCAAACCTATGTCAGAGATACAGGCTGCATCAGCCTGCTGCTGCAGTTATTCAGGTAAACTTTTAAAATTTTAAAACTTTTAAAATTTGCAATTCAAATAGACAAATAATAGACTGGTTAGCAGCTATGTTCCCTTGACTATTTGATACTTGTTTTCATTGTCCTTAACAGAACAACTCTCTCCACCTCTGAGAAGAATCTGTCAGATGAAAATACTGATCCCTGCTATCAGCTCTGGTCCTCAGTGTGCAGCACTCTCTGTGCCTGTGTGAACAACCCTCAGAATGGTACATGTTGCTCTGAGAATCGTGAAAGAGGTTTAAAGATATTCTCCAAACTGGTAACAGTTTGGTTTAATTTTTACTGTTCAGCTGAAATTTCATTTCATTGCTTTTTGATGTGGGGTAATTTGTTTTTGTTTTTCCAGAAGATAATCAAAACATTTGCTGTTCAGTCTTTCCCTTTGCCAAAGAGTGGCTGGAGAGTTGCACAGAGCCTGAGATAGTTCGTCCCATTTGTTCATTTCTTGGTCTCACAGTTGCAAATAACTGTAAGTGCAGCTCCAGCTTTGCACAGATTTGCATTTGATAAAACTTTAATTAGAGAGTAAATTTTTTTTCCTTTCTTGTCAATCTCTACAAAGTCATTTGCTGTTCTTCCAACTTTTACTGTGACAACTGTACTCCACCATCTTTACTTCCCCTGCACTGTGCTCAAACAGCCACAGAGTGTTACATTTCTTAAGATCAGTAAAACTATTTGGAAGCTGTTTTGATTACAAGTATTTCTAAATAAAAGTAATTATTACCTGACTGAAATGACTTAGGTAGAACTCAGGCATGATGTTTACCATTTGTGTCCACATATTAGGGTCATGTTTTCCTGTAACTACTTTACATGTAGTTACTACATTTTTTGAGATTAATATATATACAGCTTCTGTTGTATAAGAAGTGTAATGACTAACACATGCAGAGAAAAACTGTGATGAACTTACTTGATGAAATGCTAAAATAATTTGCAAACTCAGTTGCTTAAATCACAATTTTTTTCATTTTTTTCACTAAGCATATGTGCAGAAGTATTTTGTTTCTATTGGTGGATTGGATACATTAGCCAGAGTTCTCCTTGAGCTTATGCATGATTCCTGTTTGAGTCACTCCAGCATGAAACTTGCAGTGGTAGTAACAAAAACTCTGGATGCCTGCATTACTAATAACTGTGAGTTAAAAGATATTTTTTATCTATGGTAATTTTAAAATGGAATTTTTAAAGTCTTGTGCTGGTGGAAAAGATACATAAATGGATACTTCAAGGCAGTTAAATATACATCCCAATGGATGTTGCAGTGTTTTTTTAAAATTCAGTGTTGTAAGTGGGGCATGATTCAGTTCATCTGAGGTAGATTGCTGTCCCATTGTTGCTAAAATAAAGACAGTGAAATTTAAACCTTACTGAAAATGAAAAATGAGATACTTCAGCTAGTCCTGGGTAAGTAAAGCTGAGCTCTGGATTTGGCCAGTCAGTTTGGATCTTGGAGTTAGGCCTATGCCTGAATGATAAATTATGTGACTTTAGGAGAGGAAGCTTTAGTAATTCAGAGGTGAAGCTGAACAAATGTGTTCAAAGGTGTTTCTGCACAGCACAGCTCTACTCGGTTTGCTGGCTGGGTCTGCTCTCCTAATGAGGTCTTGTGTATTCCATCAGAAGGTTTGGAGAAACCTGTGATCCTGACGAGCCTGTGCTGGGGCCGTGGTTGGTGTCTCACACTTCTGCCATAAGAGCTTCAAGGGGAAGTTCACAAAAGTTTAAAAGCAGAAACCTGGACTAGTTCTAGTTCTGAGTGTAGTTTCAGAGCAGTTGGTGTGTGACAGGACTGGGCCTCAGCATGATGGACCAGCAGTGGTGTTCCCAGTGCCAGGAAGGGCTTGTCCCCTGCTCTTTTTATGGCAGATACTCTGTGTGTCAAAGCTTATTCAACTCTCTCTGGCTCCATGCTGGAGCTGATAAAGGATGTGGAGAAACTCAGCAGGGATCTCCAAAACTTGCACTGTGCAAAGCCCTCGTTCATCAGATCTTCTGCCTCATCTCCATGGAGCACAGGCTGGGAGAATGGGCAGGGCTGGATTTGGGAACAGCACAGGAGGGATGGGATAATCTGAACTGTTAAAGGCAGAGCAGAGCAGGGCTGAGCAGGCCCAAGGCTTTGAGGAGTCTGTAGGTTTCCCTCAAAACCCAGCATTTTATGCTTGGATAATTCCTTTACAGTCATTATCTGGTTTATTTTCTTTCCAATTATTTTAACAAACAGCTGCCATGGGTGTTGTGTTGGCCAAGTATCACACTGTGTCAGAGCTGCTGAAGCTGCTGTCCAATGAGACACTGAGCACAGGAGAAAAAGCCAGTGTTATTCTAACAATTGGACACTGTACTGAAGTTTGTGGTAAGATTTTCTTTTTCTTCTTTCTGAATGTCAGCTTCTCTTAAATTCTTATACTCTGACTCCTCCAGTGGTGTCACTTCATCAAGATTGGAACATGAGGGAGAGTTCTATTAAATAATATGATGTCAATATTCAGAAAAAGTTTTCTAGAATATTCCATCTTTAAGTTGTGAAGCTTGTTAGCAGGAAGTGTCTTTAGTAGCTTTGAAAAAGTAGACTAATATGCAAGAATTCAGAGCTGGGCTTAGGGAGCACAGGGAATAATTAATCCAGACCTGAAAACTACTGCAGTCCAGATGTAGAAAATGAGTTGTCTTGAGATCTCCTTTCATGGTCCTTGGCTCATACAGCTTCTGTCCACTGCTACCAAGGACTGTGGAAAAGCCATGTAAGAACATTGAATTTCAAGACACATAAGCAGTAGGTAGCCCTGAAATGTTTTTTTCATGTTCCTCAGGTCTTACCCTAGCATATCTGGTAAAAATACAGCACTTCAGTTGGTATTTTGGGTTAGTGCAAGCAAATTGAAAGAGAAATTCATTTGTACAGCTGTTTTTTCTCATGTATGTATAGATAAACAAGAAAGGGGCTTATGTTTAAAAATTCTGGTTGGTTTTCATCCTCTGAGTGCCAATAATATGTTCAATAATTAGCTTAATAGGTCATAAATTTATTTTAACAGACATTTTTTCATGAAACAAAACTTAATGGATAATGTCTTTTGAATAGAAAAATTACTAAACCAGTAGAAAAAAAGATTTATCTAAAAATGTCAACACTGTCAAAATAAAAATGCTTTATTTTTTTATTGCTTTTTTTTAAGTTTAAACAAGAAAAAACTATTTCTAGCAAGTTATCAGTTATATAAATACAGATGCAAATGAGATCACAATAAAAATTTATCTAACTACCTAATAAATTAGGAGGAACAGATTGGATAGACCAGGATTAAACTGCTAATTTTATTATGCTAGTTATAAACCTAGAGATTTTGATATTTCTGCATCTCAGACCTCAGAGAAATGTAGCATTTCTACTCCAGGAGCTGGTAATGGAAGAAAAGAAATACAGGAGTCATTATTTGAATGTTTTAGGCCACAATTAAATGAGCTTGGACCTCCATCCTGTAATTTGTCTCAGTCATCCTTTCATTTTCTTACAGAAATCTGAGTTCTGGTCAAATCATCCTGGGTGATGTAAAGCTCTCCTGCTGTCAATGCAGCAGGCTCGAGTCTCTAATGAAAATCTCTTTTTCTACAGAAACTTAGAGAAAGTTGCCAGTATTGGCTCCTAAAATGAATGTAAGGTTAAGGTGTGTGGGGTTAAAACCAACCTATTTTCCTTTTCCATGTCTTGTTCTAGAAGAAAACCAGTGTGAGCTGCTTCAGAACAATGGTCTGCCACTTATGATTCAGGTATTGACAGAATCTCAGGATGAGGAACTCATCAAAGCTGCTACTTTTGTGCTGCAGAACTGCAGACAAATGAGTAAGCTTGCAGATATTGCTTTCCAAATGATTCTTTCCATCTCTGTGTTCTGCTGCTTCCCCAAGTGATTTTAACTGTGGCAGCTTTGTAATTCTGTGTACTCCAAGAGATGTTTGTTTTCTGCATAGAAAGTTGCTTATTTGTCATCAAGAACTGACTTAGGCAGCAAAAAGAGAAGTAAAAATTCCAAGAGTGTTGTTGCAGTAATGCATTTGTGAAACCTCTCCATGTAGGGCCAGTTTTTAAAGCTTTCCCGTCTATACATGCTATGGAAAGTATGAACATTGTCATTTAACACCCAGTGGATACTCTCTTCCTGGGGATGTACCACTAGAGAGAGAGAATAAACCAGGAGATAATCAAGGCTGAAATCACATTAATTCCTGATATTAAGAAATCTTGGTATTTTTTTTCTGAAGTAAGATGTATTTTTAGGTCCCCTGTTTCAGTTATTTATTAATTATTTGTACAATGCCACTCATGAAGCAAAGAGATGTTTTCCTCTAATCTCTAGAGTGTGGAGGGTGTGCAATTGCTAATTAGGAAAAAACAAACCTGTATCTACATTTTTGTGCTGAAAGCACAACTGCACTAGGTTTGTGTAAGGTTGAGGGGTTTGGGGATTTGTAGTGTCCATAACATGGAATTGTTTTTTATAAAAGCAGAGACTCATCCTGGTAAAGAACCCAGAGTTAAGTCAATGAAAAGGTCATTTTTTTTCAAAGAATCATTGTGCAAACAGTTTATAATAAGTATAATTACAACCTCACCTCTTGTAACTACAGCTTATATTTCAAATGTGTTACATTTATATATAAATTTAAGTCTGATAAAAATTGTTATTTTGCATTAAATTATTGAGGCTGTCCCTCAGCATACTAAAATATAATAAATACTTTTTAAAATGTTAATTGATAACATTTTAAATATTAATGTTGTTTTATATTTTACAAAGCTGAACAGTTGTCTCTGAAATTATATGATAACTCATTAAATGTGAACAGTGCAGAAGAATTGGATGTGGAAGTCAGAAAAAGATATCTACAAGACTACTGGAAGAAAGCAAAAGAAATTTTACACAGAATAAACTCGATTGAAAAAGAGCATGATGAGGTTGGCCTATTTACCAAAATAGGATAAAACTAATCACATCTTTGCAGAGTTTAAGGAGAAAGTGAAAATAAATCTTTAAGATAATTTCAGTGTGAGCAAAAGAAACCCCAGGAAAAATGTTGGATTTGTGTGAAACTACAACCTACAACTTTTATCATTATTGTAGATCAGACCAAGTTACAGGTGTGCAGAGAATGGAGGCACCTGTATTGTATGAAGTATTCAAGTTTATTGTAAACCCAGATTTCTTAAGAAATAGAAAAAGAAGTTGAATTTATTTTTAGTTGCTGGACATTCAAAACTATAATTCCAATATTTGCATGCATGAAATGCTTAGGATTGTATGGGTGTGGTGGGATAGATGATAAAGGAGAATGTGAACATAAGCTGAGATAAATTTGTTTCATATTTTCCTTGTGCTTTAAAGCTGCTAAGTATCTGTGGGTTTGGAACAGCAAGTTTATGAGTTCTTTAGATGGCTCTTAAGTTCTAGCAGTGCCTGGCATTAGTAGCAAATTCCTTGCTTCAGCCTGAAATAAGCACTTAGGAAGTACCCCCTCAACACCTTCAGTGGCACTGCTGTCTTGTTGGCTTTCTGCTCAGTCAGGGGGTTTTCTGAAGCTTCTCTGGAATTTGCTTAACCCTCACAGTTAGGCTATCTAGTTAAACCTGTTTTTTTATTTAATATTCTTACAGAGCTCACATAGTCACTAACCAGTAATCTTCAATGCAGGAAAGAGTGCAAGAAGAAATACTTGTTGACGAATCTTCAGCAGCCAATTCTGAAGCATTAAAATGCCATGAGGTGAATCCTGCTGATCCAAAGAAGCACACAGAAAGAACACATAAAGATGTCTGTTGTCCACAGTTGAACTCAAAGTTGAATAATCAGGCTCTTGCTCCATCTGTGACTTTTGCTCCACAAAGGAATGAAACAGTGAACACTGTGGATGCAGCTTCCACCAGACAAACTGAGCAGAGGAACATTCCATGTTCGGTCACTGAGCTGCAAACGGACAGTGAACCTCCAGGTCACAACACAAACAGAAAAACTGCTTGTGGAAAAAGTCAGTCTGGTCTTGAGGCAGGGTAAGAATGGTACCCCTAAGCAGAAATACTAGTTGCTTTTCTTTAGTCATTCCAAATTGACAGGCTTTGAAATTATCTGTTACTAGCTATGTGGGTTATTTTTTCTAGTGGAAAGGTGTAGCCCTTTAGTGGCCCACTAGAAATTGTTTTTGAGGTCACAGATCAAAGATTTCAATCATTGCAGTAACAAAGCTGCTGATCTCTGAGTGCTGGTGTTGGACAGAGAGCCTCTTTCAGGGCATGTTCAAGTGCCTTCAGCATAGTGCTGAAAATCATCCATGGCTTTTGTCCCAAAGTTCTCACTGATGTAACAGTTGAAGATTTAACCCGTTGGTTTGGACAAAACAGTTTCTGTAATGTGCACGTACTAGGGAAACAACAGGTAGAGAACTGCTCAGAAAAATACTGAAATTGGGCTGTCTGCAAAGTAGAAGGATAAGTTTCTGCACCTCTGCAATTCTCTCCTCATTTTCCCATGCTGCCCTGCATGGGAAGAGAAAGGAACAGCCCTGTTTAGTCACTACCTGTTCTTTTGCTTGTTGCTGTCACACAAATGCTGATTTTCCTCTTTTTTTTTGCTGCTTATGTTTATCTTTCCTATTGATAAACCCAAAATTATTTATAGCTAACTTGAAATTATAAATACAAGTTCCATTCTCAAGTTTATACCTGGAATATCCCTCAAAACAGTCAATGGAAAAGTATGAGCAAAACTACATTTTGGGGATTTTTTTTGTTGGTGTTGTTTTGGGCTTTCTGAGTTCCACATTTTTATTGTATTGTGTTTTTTTTTTTTAATGTGTCTGGCTGCACCTAGCTCTGTGCACTTGCCTGGTTTTATATTGTTACTTTGCAACTACCACAGAAATCACCAAGAGCCTGGATATTTTCCATGGTACATTCAGGTAAATTCTGCTTTGCTACTGGTTAACATGATTGCACAGCTTCTTCAGTTGTTGTTCTCGGCTCTGGTGCAGAAACTGTTAAAATAACAATTTTTAAAAGTCTCTCCTTTTGAATATGTGTTTGTGTGAACACAGGAATTACTGGAAGGTAACCTTGGATCAGGCTCCTTGCTCCTGCAGCTTTCAGAGGGAGTCAGGGATACAAAAACCCTTGATCAGGGTATCATAGCCCTGTGTTGGTTGCATTGACGTTAATTAGTGTAATAAAAGAAGAAAACAAATTACCTTTTAGAGCATTTGCTGCAAATGGTGAAGGCTACAGTATTCTGAAGACTTTGTGAGAGCTTTATGTGCACTTGGTAATCTTTATGTGAATCTGAATTGCAAATTACTCTGGAAACCAGTGACAGCTCTGCACTCCCTGCTGAACAGACTGCAAGGAATGGCAATCACAGATCTCTGGGAAACAATCTTTAACATGCACTGATTACATGCTGGGTGCCATAAGTCCAGTAACTTGGGATAACTAAATAAATATTTTTTAGACTTTTCTCTTTTATATATTTAATATGTTTTTTTGTTGTGCCCTTGGAATGTGTGTATTCATTTGCAGGTAAATGTATGTTGTTTTTATTGCTTTATTGGTTTTAATTTGTTCACGTTTTGATCTTCCCAGTGAACAGTTTTTTAAACAACCAGCAGAGACTGTTAGAAATATAAAACAGACATGCACATCAGGTACAAATAGCTACACATATTCCTTTCTGAGCTGATTTTGTTCTTAATGAGATTTTAATTAGTCTTGTGTGCATTTATCACTACTTTTTATCTCTTGTTATGTAACATTAGATGACAGAGGTGCCTTATTTGTAATATCCTTTAACTGGTTTGCATAGTGTTGGAATTTTATATTGTACACAATTTTACCAGGAGAGCATTTGTCTGACTTTTCTCCTAATACATATTTTTGCTTTATTTTTTTTTTAACTGATTTTAGCTGTTCAAATAAATGTATCAGAGATTAAGTTTAGTGTTTAATCTGTACTGACCAGTGAAAGCCACTAACAGAAAATACAGGTTTGGTCCTGTGCCTGTAAGGCTGGGATAGAACCTGCCTGTGAGAGTGACTTTTGCCTGATGCTGTTCCTACATGGTGAAGTTTTTCATATTTGCATTAATCCTAGTCTGATACATTTATTTCAGAACTGGGATCTGTTTAATTAAGTCATTGTTTATTGTTTAGTTTATTTAGTTAATTTATAAAATTGCTAAGTATTCATTAGATTAGAGTTTGCCAGAATGGGAGCTTTACAGGTGACCAGCTGCTCTCCAGGTTACACCTGTTTAAACTGAGAATATGTATTATTCCAGTATGTTGCATTTTTCAGCATCTGATTCCAAACATAAATAAAGTTTATAGGGCTTAGTTAAACAATATGGGTTTTCAGGGTCAATTTGCTATGTTCAAGCTGAAGTAATATCCTTCAGGAGAGTGATGAAAAAAACACTGAATTGAACAGGGTTATTGTGGAATTACAGAAATACGAATGTCAGGCATTTAACTTGAGAAACTTCATTTGGATTTTCTGCTGTTCTATTAATTAAACTTTAATAATCTACAAATAGAAAATACAGTTGCCTGTAGTTATGTTGATGCATGATTACCATGGCAAAAGATATGTTACATTTCTTAGTGACTTTTTCCTCTCTCATTTAGATCAACATTCATTCTGCTCAGAGAAAACTGAGAGAGTTAAAAGTACTTCAGCTACATCTTCATCCCATAAAATGGCAGATTTAAGGTGTTTAGGTAAATATTATCTTAAATCTTTCTTTCCAGAGTACATAAAGAAGCCTTAAAGAGTCAGCAGTGCTGTAAGCAGATTGACTTGACAGAAATTGTAACACATCTGTTCTGTTACCTGTTACATAATAACAAAACCTGAGTTTCCCTTCCCTTCCCTTCCCTTCCCTTCCCTTCCCTTCCCTTCCCTTCCCTTCCCTTCCCTTCCCTTCCCTTCCCTTCCCTTCCCTTCCCTTCCCTTCCCTTCCCTTCCCTTCCCTTCCCTTCCCTTCCCTTCCCTTCCCTTCCCTTCCCTTCCCTTCCCTTCCCTTCCCTTCCCTTCCCTTCCCTTCCCTTCCCTTCCCTTCCCTTCCCTTCCCTTCCCTTCCCTTCCCTTCCCTTCCCTTCCCTTCCCTTCCCTTCCCTTCCCTTCCCTTCCCTTCCCTTCCCTTCCCTTCCCTTCCCTTCCCCTGTCAAATTGCAGTTTTGGTCCATGTGGGTTTGCTGACAAACAGAATATACAGTAACTTGAAAAGTGACTCCCTAATTAGAATACTTGAGCAGGTGTTTGCCTCCTTTCTCTGCTTGCAGAGAGGAAGAACACGTAGCCCTTCTCATTTCCCTCATTTATTCTCCTGCTAAGCCTCCTCAGTGTTCTGCAGTCCTTCTGTTCTCTCTGCCTCACTGCTGTGAAGTACAGGCAGGCAGTTTTATGGTAATCCACAACTACAGCCCTCAGTTACCCCAGGCTCCACTGCCTCAGCCTGCTCCATCAGTAGGTCATGAGAATGCTGCTGGTACTCTGGATTTGTGAGTGGATTTTGTAATCAAGCCAATGTTTCTTTATTTAAAAAACCCCAACAAAACAAAAACCCACAGAAAACCAAAGAACCCCAAAGCAGCCCATAACCTACCTTTGAACATTATTTTTATCTGAGTTATCAAACTAAATTCAAGCTGAACTTTAGCACTGCATTATCTTAAGGTGGAATGTTACAGATATGGACTTGTGCCCTTACTGTGATTCCTCACACAAGTTCTCCTTCAGCGGATGGAACTTAACCATGAGAGCATCTAAGGATATCTAAACCATAAATTACCCTAGGAATGTCCTCAAAATTGAGCAGCAAGTCTTCCTGTGAGGGAATTCATGCCTAAACTAGACTTACCATTGATTCATATTAAGATTGATCCAGGTAACTGCTACAATACAAAGTTTTTTAAAAAAATAAATAATAGTACATAATAGATGTATTTTGGCTCCTGGATAAATGTGCAAATGGAACTGAGGCCTGTGACTTCCCATCCCACTGATATTTGTAGTTCTGTAGAGGATCTGTGCCTCAGTACTCCTGGAGTGGAATTGTAGTATAACTTAATCCCATAAAATGTTGAAATAATATTTTTATTTTAAGAGAGCAAATACAAAGTATTTCAAGAAGGCACATAAAAATTACATGAGTATGGAAAACCTGAAGTCAAATTGATCCTAGTGAGCAAAATGAAACACTGAATTTTGTGGTGGCTTCTTCAGAAGCTATGATTGCTATTTCTGCAGTATCCTGTTTTTCCCAGGTTGCACAGCAGGACTGTCCTTGAACAGTAAAACCTTCACCAAGATGTTGCAGAGTTGCCTGCAGAGGTGTGAGCACCACAGAGTCATCCTGGAGGCTGAAGAAAGATACCGAGGGCAGCTCCGCAGGCTGGCTGCTGGTAACAGCAGATCAGCAGCTCACCAGAGTATGGAGTTTATTTTCAGTACTTGGAACCACTGCTTTAAGTTGCATTTAAAATTCTGAACTTTTTTTTATTTGCTTCTGATTGTCTTCCTGTTTTAAACTCACTCATGGAATTTGATTTATAATGATTTGTACTAAATGAGATCAGAACTGGCCACTTCTGTTTTGAAGGATCTTGTGTATTTCTTGCCATGGTGACAGATGCTCGTTATAGGCTTTGATAAGACTCTTTTGCCAGAAATAGTCAGGTCCTAAGAGAAGGGAATGTGTTAAGTTGAAGTATGTGTGAGTACATCACAGCAAAGTAATTACATTCAATATTACACATTTATGGGTCTAGAATACTTAGAAATATCAATTAATTAAATAGAAGCACATCCTCTATATTTCTGGTTTAAAGGAGGAATTCTGAAAATTAAACAGTTATTACTTACTGGCATTTTTACTGGAGTTCATCTTACATTTTCCAGAAATGCTGCTGACCCCAGTGAAGAAAGACCAGCTGCATAAAGAAATACCAACTTTTAGAAGCAAGAAGGATAGTTTCCAAAGTAAAGGCTTGGTTTGAAAACTGGGGTGAAAAGCCCTTACTCTCTATTAACTCTTTTGCAGAACTTTACCATGGGAGACTGTCCATAGAAAATTCTCTTCTTCTTTTTTTTTTTTTTTTTTTTCCTAAATTCTGAGAATAATCTCTTTATCATTAGGCCAGAAAATATATATATTTTATATATATATAAATATATATATATAAATATATATAGAGAGAGAATATATATATTTTTTCATATATATTTTCACATATTCTATAATAATGAAATTGTGTAATGCACATTATTTCCCTGCAAAGTCACCTGGCACTTGGCTGTGTTGATCCTGTTTTGAATCCTGTCAGGGTTACTTCCATGTCATTTGCTATTTCTCAGTTTTGTGACATTGTTTTCTAAAATGGAGAGGTTTAGTCAGGCTCAGAGCAGAACTCAGCTGCCTGAACCTGGATTCAACACCACTCCTTATGCAGTTCCAGTCATGTTACTGCATTAGACCCATTCCTGTTCCTGCTGGGAGATCTGCTGAGGACTTGGGGCTTGTCCAAACAGCTACAAGGGGAATCCTTTTGAATAAATTCTTCTTTGAAACGAGAATTGAAATTTGAATTTTGAAGTTCCCACCAGAAATTTATTTTTAATACTCTTATTTTAAAAAGCCTTGTTTACATGGTTATTTTATTTAATTAATACCCAGTAAAAGCTAATAGGTTGATTTTTAAATTTGTTTATATTTTCCCCCTTCAGATTCAGAAATTGATTAATTTGTCTTATGAAAGCCACAAAGGTATTTCACAATGTAAAAAAACCCAACCAGAGCAACCACAGCAAAATGAAAGTCCATTACAGCAATACATTATCTTTAGCAAGTACACATTTCCTATAAGCTGAAGTAAACTGCATTTTCCAGTCTTTCTTCCAAGACCAGATTAGTGGTATGGCTCAAAAGATGGTTCTCTGTTAAATTTTAATACCTAAAACATAACCTATGTTTTATGATTTGGTTTCTTTCTAAGAAAGATGTGTAATGTTTTATTATTTGGGTTTTATATTGTTTATTTTTTAAGGCATTCTTTTGACTCCAAATAGAAAAGATAAATCTAATACTTCAAAGAGAGATGAACATAGTAGGAATATTAGGTGGACCAGCAGCTATAACTTGACACCTGCATATGGAAAGTGTGAGTATTATCAGAAAATGAATTCTCTGATATGCACAGATGAAAGATCAGTGTTTGCATTTAGGTTTGCATTTAGGGAATTCAGAGAAGCACATGTCCTTGCTATTGGAGATAAATGGCTATGAATTTAAATAAACTGTTACACTTTCTCTTACAGAAATCCACTTGAACATCAATAATTCTATTATTATTACACATTTGCTTCTGGTTCATCAGTAGTCCTTATGAATTAATGTGGATTATGAGAAAAAGATCTAAAGAGAATGGATACTACTAACAAAGCAATGTTTACATATTCAGATTCATTAGAATAAATGCTCCTTTCCAGTTTTGTATTCAGTTTTTCAGTAGATTTTAGTTAGTTTAAAGTGACTAAGTGGCCTCCTTGTTCACAATTCCATAGCTTTACGAAAAACCCAAGATGCTAACCTGAAGAGACAGAGTGTCAAAGAGATGTGCAGCCAAAAATGTCAGCACTTAAAAGAAAATTGCACACATTCACTTGACAAAGATGAGGTTAGTTATACAAAGCCTAATCATGCACTGACATTTTTATAAATGGCCAAATAAAAGCACTAGGAATTGCGTAGTTTCTTTTTTAGCCACCTTTAACAGGAGCCCAGTAGCAAAATGAAACTTAGTAAAAAATATTCCTGTGTGAATTCTACTCTAGTCACACTGATTTATCCCTGAATTGAGTGTCAGCATTTTTCAGAATGATGGATCTGGAGGTCTGATTTTTCCTGTATTGATGAAGATTTGCATAGTATGGAAGTAACAGAAACCTAAAGGAATAAATCTGCTAAAAGAATAAACTGTGTAGGCACAACAGAAATGAAGATTACACAAAAATACTGTATTTCATTAAGCGGAGACAGTGAAGAAACCTTGAAGAAGCATTGTTCCCTTGCCAGTGTGACCATTTCTTTACAACCATTAAATGTTGAATTGCCTGTAATATGTTACTTCCACCTGCAAAATGTTATGTACATTTACATAATTCTTAATAACACCAAAATAATTATTTGCAGGGCAACGAAATGTGTTCCCTGGCCATCAGCATGAGACCTTTGAACAAGAGAAGAACCCGAAAAGATTTCACAACTGAAGAAATTAACTGCCTTTTGGAAGGAGTCCAGAAAATGGGCAATCACTGGAATTTGATTTTGTGGTCTTATCCTTTCCAGAAAGGACGGACGAGTGTTGACCTTTCCAAGAAGTACTACAGGCTACAGATGCAGGTACTCATCACTGAATTTTCTACTGATGGCAAATGCTGTGAGCCCAGTTTTCATCATTACCCCCCGAGCTGACTTGCAGAAATAAAGACAGGCTTTCAGAGTGTGCAGCCATGGGATTGTGCCTTGTGTCAGTGCAGTGCCCCTGAGAATGGTCTCAGGTGTAACTCCACCAGGGCTGGTGCTTGGAGAGAGAGAACTAAAGTAGGGAGAGACCAGAGAGCTTTGGAACCTGCTACTGCCACCTGACAGGGTACAAAGAGAATGAGAGTGTCATTAAGGACTCTGAATTAATCCCTGTGTTTATCAGCAAGTTGGTCTCCTCTGCTCAGCCTCTGTTGCAATGCTGGTCTGTGAGAGCCTCTGCAGCAGTTTCCCAGTGGTTGATCCGTGCATCCCTCACACAGGGAGCATTGCTCCTCTGCTTTGGAGACCATGGGAGCAATTAAGTGACAAGCCTTTGTCTACTGAAAGCTGGTCTGTAACTGTGCAGTGGTTTGGGGCGATATTTATCTTGATAGTTTCTCTTTTTTCTTCATTTGTAGATGAAAAAAGCCCACAAAGGACATCAATAACATCATCTGAGAGTGTTTTGCATTTTGTTGCAGAATTTTCAAGACCAGCCTTTGTAACAATAAGGTATTGCCAGAACAACTTGAGTCTTTGGAGTATTTAGGTTGGCTTGGACTCCTGTTTTTCAGTGACAACTAACAGAATTCTTATGCATTGTAAATTTAATTTACCATAACTTGACAATTTCTTTAAGTAATGCTATCATAGGGAACAAAATCTCTATCAGTAAAAATTACAGTAATTTGGAACTTAATTTAACCTTCTTGAGCACTTGATTGATGCAACTTTTGGATTCACTTTTTGCAGCTTGCTCTATACCATTTGAAAGAAATGGCTGTATTCTAAAATGAGTACTTTATGTCTGAAACTACTGTTAATGTTGTGTCTGAATCTGTTTCCTCTTAATAAGTGAAATGTTTAAAGCAGGTGGAATATTTTGTCATGCATTGAATATGCTGCACGTGCAGAAAAATGTCTCTGAGAAAACACTGGATGTGTGGTTGAACACTGCTGCTCAGAGAAGGCAAATCTTTCACTGCTACAGAAATTCTGTACTCACTGTTGAACTGAATAGGTACTGATAGAATTTGGCTTCTGTTTATATCTGGACAGTTTTCTGTTGTATTTTTCAAGTTAGTGAGCAGAACCACCATTTCTGCTAATTACACATTTTTTATAGGAAGCTTTACTGAAAGCCTTGGTGACTTGATTTTTTAGTAATAGCCTTAGTATTTCAGTTGTATTTTTTACTTGTTCTGATAAAGGAATGATGAATCAATAGTTAACTTATTATGGAAAAGGTTTAGTTATTGTATTAGCACTAGATTTTCATTATGATGTGGCTTAAATGCTTGAAAACAAGCAAGGTAACCAAAACCTGAGAGACTTGCAATAAAGACGATACCTATGATGCAATAAATATGTCATCCAATATTTTCAGCTGTTGCAGTTTGGGTTTTTTTATTATTAAAATATTGAAATATCTATAAAAGATGTAACTCTGTAGCAGGGTTGAGTATCAGTGGAACCATTGGCAGACTGGGAGCCAAAAGGGCTCCTGAGGTGGAGTGTCCCCAAGGAGGACATTGGGGTCCCTTACACACTCCAGGTGTTTTTCCAGGGACTCCAGCCTAGTCCAGACAAGCTGTTACTTCATCCTATGACTGAATGTGTGTTAGTATCCAAATTATCAAAGCCTGAAATATGTCTCAAGTATATCTCTATAAGAGATACAAGATGTAAATCTTGTCACAAGGTGAGAATGTTGCAAAACTGACAATTTACCTCACCTTAGAAATAGTTCAGGTTGGAAAGGCTTGTGGAGCCTTTGGTCTCCTCTCCTCTCTGGAGCAGGGCTGAGGTCAAAGTTATTCAAGTTGTTCAGTGCCTTGAAGGTTCTGAGACTCTTCAAGGAAGGAATTCCTGCTGCCTCTTTGGGCAGCCTCTGCTGATGCTTCACCTCCTCTTGGAAGGCAGGGACTGGAACATTCTGGTGGGGTCTGAAGGGGAAGCCATGGACCAGGCGCTGGCAGAAACCTGAGGTGTGAATTTGTGCAAGTCAGTCTTTTGCTCTCCTTTGGATTGACTGTACAGTCTTGATCAGCTGAATTTTCTTGCACAAGTGCTTTGAAATCCACGTGTAACAGGTAGCACAAAACCAAAATTGCATGAGAATAGTTGATGTCACTTTAAGGCTGGTTGGGCCATCTAGGGCAGTGTTTCAGCACTTTGAAAGGTTGGAATGACTGACAAACCACCCAGGAAAGTCTGTTTGTAAACACCCTGACGTGCTCTTGTGGATCTGTTGGTCAAAGAGAGGGTGTCAGGGGTGTGAGGATGGGGTGGTAATGACAGCTTGATCAGTCAGCGACACTTTATACCGTGTGCTTGTCCAGATCGGACCCCGGCACCGGGGCTGCCCGGGCGGGGACTGGGGCTGCGGGGAGGTGCCAGGGCAGGTGCCAGGGGGTGCAGGGACCGAAGATCGGGAGAAGGTACCTGAGCAGGTACCGGGAATGTAGCGGGGGTCCCGGGTACCGAGTACCGGGAATGTAGCGGGGGTCCCGGGGCGGGTACCGGGAATGTAGCGGGGGTCCCGGGGCGGGTGCCGGGAATGTAGCGGGGGTTCCGGAGCAGGTACCGGGAATGTAGCGGGGGTTCCGGAGCAGGTACCGGGAATGTAGCGGGGGTCCCGGAGCGGGTACCGGGGTGTAGCGGGGGTCCCGGGGCGGGTGTCGCGGTGCAGGAGCGGGCACTGAGCAGGTGCCGGGATGTAGCGGGGGTCCCGGGGCGGGTGCCGGGCTGTAGCGGGGGTCCCGGGGCGGGTACCGGGGTGTAGCGGGGGTCCCGGGGCGGGTGTCGCGGTGCAGGATCGGGCACTGAGCAGGTACCGGGGTGTAGCGGGGGTCCCGGGGCGGGTGCCGGGGTGTAGCGGGGGTCCCGGGGCGGGTGTCGCGGTGCAGGAACAGGCTCTGAGCGGGTGCCGGGGTGTAGCGGGGGTCCCGGAGCAGGTACCGGGATGTAGCGGGGGTCCCGGGGCGGGTGCCGGGGTGTAGCGGGGGTCCCGGGGCGGGTGTCGCGGTGCAGGAACAGGCACTGAGCAGGTACCGGGGTGTAGCGGGGGTCCCGGGGCGGGTGTCGCGGTGCAGGAGCGGGCACTGAGCGGGTGCCGCTCCCGGGCCAGCAGGGGGCGCTGCTGCCGGGCGGCCGCAGGACGGCGCGCGCAGGGCGGGCCGGGGCCGGGGCTGCCCGGGCACCGCCTGATCGCGGGGCGGGCGCGGCGCGCGCGGGGCCGGCGGGGCGGCCGCGGGGCGGAGGGGCCGGCGGGGCCGGCGGGGCCGGCGGCGCGCGCGGGCGGGCGGGGCGGGGCGGGGTCCTCGCGGCCCGGTGAGGTCACTCTTTGTGGCGGCGGCTCCAAGATGGCGCCGGTGCTGGCGGAGAAGAAGCTGCTGGGGCCGGACGGGCCCGGCGGGGCCGAGCTGCCCGGCGAGGAGGACGAGGGGCAGAATCTCTGGTGAGCGCCCGCGGCCGCCCGGGGTCTGCACGGCGGGGCGAGCCCGGGCTCCGCGGGGCCGGAGCAGAGCGCGGGCCCTCGGCCGGGTCGGGGCCGCGCTCGGGGCCCGCGGGCGGCGGCGGGGCCGGGGGTAGCGCTGAGGGGCCCGGGGGCAGGGCTGGGGGGCCCGGGGGTGAGTGACGGGACCCCCGCGGCCGCAGGGACGGGAGGGCGGCGCTGAGGCAGAGCGGGGCCCGGGACCGCAGGGGCGTCCGTGGGGCCGGCTCCGGCAAAGGCGATCTCGTGTTTCTACGGCTTTTATTTCTAACGAACGCTTTAAAAAATACCTGTAGTGGCAGAAAGGCGCATGTCGAATGCAGCAGTCGATTGTGATGAGAGTTAGTTGAAAAGTAACGTTCTGCAGTATTGTGGCCCCTTACAAGGGAGGAGAACTTTAAATGTTCCTGCCTGTGGTTTAGAAATCATGAAAGCTCTGCTCGGGAAGGTGGGATGCTTGTGGTGGTTCGGAGTGCAGTTGGCCTGTGGCTGTGACAGCAGCCCTGCTCGTACACAGCCCGCATGTGCCGGGCCGTGGGTGCGGATGTGCTGAGCTCATGGTGCTGTCACAGCCGGGATAACGCGGCTGCTCTGCTGCTTCCCCAGGTCCTCCATCCTCAGCGAAGTCTCCACACGGTCCAGATCTAAACTGCCATCGGGCAAGAATATTCTTGTTTTTGGTAAGTAACACATGCAGCCAGCTGGGTGTAGGTTTGTTGTTTTTTTATCTGTAGAAACAAAGCATATTTCAAACACTGATTGGAGCAAACTGACGCATGGGTTCATTACAATTGGGTTATGTAATTTGATCTGTGGTCTTTGTCCTTATAGATCTAGTTTCTCTTTATTTTCCACTGTTAGATTTACAGCCTATTTTAAGTAATAATAGAGAACAAGACAGTTCTTCTTTCTTGTTGTTCTGGTATGAGCCATTGGATTTAACTGAAATACTTGAAAGAGAACAGTAAGTAACTGTGATTCAGAAGTGTACTTGTTAATTAAGCAAGTTGTGAAAAAAATATTTTCTATGAAGTCAGATGTAATTCTGAAGGTGTCTTTTTTTCCTCTACAAACTTACTGGCAGGTGATGATGGTTCAGGCAAAACCACACTTATGGCTAAAATACAGGGAGCAGAGCATGGCAAGAAAGGAAGAGGACTGGAATACTTGTATCTGAATATTCACGATGAAGACAGAGATGGTAAGTTTGTTTCAAATGCAATCTCTTTAATTAAGTAGCTGCCGTGCTGTTTTAATAACTGTGGTTTGATGAGTGCATTCTGGGCTACGCCCCAGTCACAGGTTCAGCATGGTGCTGGGAGTTTTGGAGCGGTGTCTGTTTCTGTGGAGGGAAAGGTTTCACAGTCAGTGTCCCTTCTCCCTCCTGCCCCTCTGTCAGCCTGACCTGTTCCTGAGGCAGGGCAGCTCTGGGGATCCCTTCACTGCTAGGGGAGATCCCTTTGCAGATGGTGACTTTGTAGCAGCTGCAGTAGTGTTGCTGTGGCTACTGTGTGACTAGAGAAAGGGAGGGATACATCCGTGAGGATTTCATGCTCAGCATGGATCTGCTCACAGGGGTTTGGTGTTTCTCATAGGGGCTGTGTGTGGAATTTTGATTAGCTATAACACAGATTTTAATGTTTTGCTTAAGTTGACTGAGTGAAGAACAGAACTTAAAGTCAGGATTAGTGTTTCCTTGTCTCAAGTTGGAGCTGGTCTCTTTGCCCCTTGTCTTTTTGTTGATGCTGCTGATTGCTTGTCTCTACCTCTGTTGATCTCATTTTGGGCAAACTGCTAGACCTCCTTGTGTTGGTTTGTCTTTAAAAATGGGGAATGTAAGTCTTCCTATTCCTGACTTCCTTCAGAGCTCAGAAGCGGGAAGCAGTGGTTGTGGTCCATCCCTGTTCCTGGGAACAAGCAGACTAGGAAGATCCTATAATGGTATTTTAAAACTGGAGGTGCACTGAAAGCTTGCAGGAGTGATTAAGTGCCATATGTGACTGGTTGTTATGGAGATTGGGCCTGCTCTCACGTGGCAGGAAGCTGCCTTTGGATACTAAGTTAGGCACAATGAAAGGATGAGTATATTGCCATGTCTTCCAGGGCCCTCCTTGCAGTTCCTAAAAATCTTCTGGGCTGTAATTTTAAGTGCTGAGCCATTCTTTGCTTCTTCAGGTTCTGGGTGTAAGTGCTTTTCCACCATGCACAATCTGCTTTAGTTCTGCACAAATACTTCAGAGGGCAAAACACCCTTATGATGAGGAGGGCTGAGACAGCCTGTGTCATCAGGCCTCTTGCAGCTTCAAAGGAGATGCTATTACAAGCAGAAGGATGTTTGTGCTATTTTTTCCTGGTGTTATCTATCAAACCTCAAGTATATCTCTACACTGGAAATATTTTGGGGCTATTCCTGAGTGGCTGAAAGTGATAAGTATTTGAAGTGATTAGGAGAGGCCTGTCATAAGAACTCAGGCAGTGCTAGCAGGAAAAAAGAGAGCTTTTTGACTGACTACAGGCTCAGCTGGCCAATTCAGGTCTTCATGCATCCTCTAATGGGTGTGTTAGGAGCTAATAATACGTGCCTTTTTCCTTTCTGTCTCATTAGTGTCATCCACAAGCAAAATAAATAGCAAAGTGGGTCAGGACCTCCCAGCAGGCAGAGATAACGTTCTTTCTTCTCTAGGACAGTTTTGGATTTGGTTTTTAAATTCTGTGTGCTTCAGATGAGTGTATGCTCATATACAGATTAGGGAACAAAGCCTTTATAATTGACCCACAATTCTGGAAGCCATAAAGAAGTTCAGGGTAGGCATTCAGGAGCTCAAGAGCAGATGAGTGCTTCTGAGGGTCTCTGCTTTTTATTAGACTCCAACCTAGCCAAGACCAGATCACAAGGATTTCCAGGGGTGCCAGATCAACACTGGTATCTGAAACTCTCCAGTGGAGTGAGATAATTTCAGCTTTTTCCCAGGTGATGGATTTATTTGCTCTTTGTCTTATTCTTCTTAATTTCAGATAAGTTTACTCTGTCCAGGAGAAATATTTTCCTCATAGTGCTGAGTCATTCATTATCTCCTTCTGTCTTCCCCTTGGAAACCTTAAGGAAGATCTGTGTTTCCTATGCTGTGGTTTCCTCTTCCTCTTCAAGGGATGTTTGAACCTGGCTGCTCCTTCATCTAAAGTAGAATTTTTCTGGTTTGCTGGATGCAATCTTAGTTTATAATTACTTTCCTTCTAAAGATCAGCTCAGCAATTAAATTGTATTAAATTTTCAGTTTGTAGGAAACTTTAACAAATGCCCAGGAGGCATCTCTGCTTTGCAGGCCCCTGTGGTAATCAGAGGTGTCCATGGACTGTGTAGTTTTCCCTGTCTCCTGCTGGGTTCTTGGCAGCTGGATGCACGTGGGCTCTGTGCTGTGTCCAGCTGCTCCAGCTCTGCCAGGTGTCACTGCTCAGTGTGACATGTGCCTTTGGTCCCCAGGGTTCAGGGTCCCTTAGATTCTAAGTCTGCTACCGAATCCCCGTCTGAAAAGTCACTTTCCTAGGGAAAATATATCTTTTTATTTTAAAGATGTCTCAAATGCTGCCTAGGCCAAGCCATTTTCTCAAGAAGAGGTTTGGAGAGACATGAGAAGCAATCCTGGGAGAGAGAGGATTCTCCTAAATCCTCAGCTACATTATCCTTGGAGCATATGGCTGCTCCTGCATACATGACACCATAGTTCATCTGGATGAAAGCATTTATAGCACTGCCTACAAACTTAGCTTGGAATATTAACTGATTTTGGAGCTCAGGCCCCAGAGTCCTCCATTAGTGGAATTTCTCAGGGAGTGTGGCAAGTTTCAATTTTTTGCCTCTTTATGATGAACAGATGTTTTTTTGTCTCTACTGGTTAGTCTGCTTTTGAGGACTGAGAATCTGAATTCGTAGGAGGTAGAAGAGAAGCTGTGCATAATTTTCCTAAAGGATCTGTGTTTCCAGAGTAGCTTTCAGAGGCCCTTGCAGGGCTAGGGCAGAGTTACTGCGGGGATGTAGAGCAGAACAGGGAGCCAGCCTGCATGGCCTGCTCTGTGCTGTGTGTGTCAGCTGGAGCCACAAGCACCGTGGGGACATTTCTGACCTGCTCAGACTGCAGACACATCTCGCCTGTGCCCAGTGTGCAGGGAGGAAGAGCCATTCTGGGGTTGCATTCTTACTTGTAACAAAATCAAGCAGTCTTGGGTTTTGCCTCAGGTTTGGACTGGCCTCAGCCATATCATATGCATATTCCAGCTGAACTGGTTGTTCCAGATTGAGCCAAGTCTTGCTGCTGTACTGGTTTCTAATAGGAAAATTGTCTTTTTTTTTTTTTTTTTGGTCAACATCTTTAAAATAGTTCTCTTGAAAGTTTTCTCCATTTTTGCTTCTCTTCACAGTTTGAGCAAGGGATATCTAATTGCCACTGATATCTTTTGAATAGATGCAGATGTAGTTGCTGTTCACAGAATCAACCATGTGCAATAAAATTCATCAAAGCTGGAAAGTCTTCTTCTGGACTAAGGGGATAATGGAATATTGACAGGATTTAGAGATGTGATTTTAGCAGCTTTTATAATAGCCTGTAATAAGTAGCCCCTGCTTTTCCAACGGGATCTGGTAATTGTTTGCTCTGTTTTTGTACGTTATGTCATTGCCAGTAAGAAGGGCCCAGTTAACATTCATGACTAAGTAGGAGCTTGATGTGGTGCTGACAAAGCTGAATTTACCATCAAGTCCTTGCCAAATTGTGAGCACCCGGTGCTGTATTTTTAAGTGTGTTTTATGTTTTAGCAAGTGTAAATCACATTCTTCTGTCCTGTTAGAAAGAAGCAAAACCTTTCCTTTTCATACAAAGTTACATTTTTTCACCAAAGTACATTTTAATGTGAGTGCAAGGCTTCCAGGTTTCCTAGCAGATTGATTCTGAGTGGTAGTTCCAGCTATATTCTAGTTCTACTTGTATTCTAGTTCCAGTCTGCATTCCAAATGTTAAAGAAAAATTAAATCCTTAAGGGGAGCAAAGGTGCATTGCAAACAAAATAACTTTAACCTTAGATACTGGATTTAAAACATGACTTAGAAGCAGTGAATTTGGATATTATTAAGTTGCATTTAAAATTCTGAACTTTTTTTATTTATTATTTTTATATTATTAATTTTTGTAACTTGCCAAGGTGTGAAAGTCTTTTCTGCAGAGTGTTCACCACAGGAGAATCCATCAGGGCTGAGGAGAGCTGTAAACTTGCATAAACTATGGATAGATTTGCATTAGGTTTTCAAAACTTCATTCATGCTCCAAGGAGACAGTTGTACATACACACAGTCCCTGTCTATTAATAACCTTTAGCTCATAGAAAGCTCACGGGGTTTTTATTTACTGGGAGGCTGCTGCTTTAGGGCATGTACCCAGGATGTTTCTAGAATGCAGAGTCCTGCACAGATGTTTCATTTGCTGTTGTGTAATAGCAAACATATAAATGTGTTCACATTGTGTCCTTGCTCTCTATTTTCCCAGACCTCTCCTAGATCCTTCCTCTGTCCTCAGAGGTCTTTGGGAGCTTTAGATTCAGACCTCCAGTGCTGTGGGAATCCCTGTGATGCCAGTGATTGCTGTCCTGGAGGGGGACAAGGGAGTGGAACAGTGCTGGGTGTGCACAGGTGCATTTCTGAGCTCCACCCTCACTGATCACTGGAGAGTGAATCGAGGGGTGCAGCTGGCAGTGAGAGGAGCTGTAAGTTCACAGTGTGGCTCTTGGCCTGTGTGTGTGATCACTGATGCTGGAATGTCTTAGGACAGCCCAACAAAACTTAGAAGAAATGCTAAATGTAGACTGCCCACATACAGCACCTTGATGAGAGAGATGTCTGAAACTGGACTGCCCAGTAATTTTGTCCAAGGCCTGATTAAGCAGGTAGGATATATATATATATTTATATATATATATATATATATCTTCTTCCAGATTTCTTAGCCAAGCTTTTGCCTTTTTCTGAAGTCAGGAGGAGTGGATTCCCTCCTAGAATAAAGTTATGATAACCATAGTAACTGGATTGATTTTGTGAAGCTGAAAGATTCAGGACACAGAAGTACAGTGAAGCAGGGTAATTATGAAGCTCAGTAGCTACATTGAAAATCTGTGTTCTGCAGTGGCTGGTTTGCAGATCTGTACGTTGCAGAAGTCACATACTGTGTATGTAGTGTAGGAGAGACTCACTGTTCCCTCTGGATAGCTGTAGTAAAATAGGGAATACTTAGGGAGAGGTACTAGGAAGAGTCTAGAAGATCTGAAACAATGGTGTTGTTCCTCTTCAGCAGAAAGTTCTAAGGATAATGTAATTCCTTCCTTCCCTTCCTCCCTCATACCTGATACATCGTTTCTGGAGGAAACTCCTTTTTCAGTTCTTATACTCTTGCCAAGAGTTCAGTTTTGGGGTAAAATGCCAGCTGTCTGACCCAGCTGATCCCCCTCTACTCTGCCTTGCATTCCAATGAAGTATGCAGCCACTATCAAAAACACCTGGGGGAGAAACACGAAAGCTGCAATACCAGGTCATTTTTCCAGTGCTCATGCTGTCAGGAGCCTGCAGAAGGAGCCAGTGTTATGTCAGTGTGAGATAAGAGGAGGTGGCACAACCTTGTTGGGAAGGTGGGAAGTTCATCCTGTATTTGCTCCTCCCACTCCTGTGCTAGAAACTTAAGCTGCTTATTTCTGGTATCTTGTTTGCAGCTTATTTGTGTTGGGAGGTGTCTTGGGTGTGTGAAACCAGCTTATGTGTCTGGGAGACACCGAGGGCAGTGTTCATCCCCTGCTGGACTGGAGCAGGGCCACCCCTTTGGGCCTGCACTTACACATCCCCTGTGTTCTGGGTTCACTCTGTGTGTTACTAATGCAGGACTGTTGTGCAGCGATTAAAAACTGTCCTGACAGCTGTCCTGAGTAAAAGCTCAAGAACAGAAATTATTTTTTTTAAAGGAAAATGTTCTGAGCCCAGGAATGAAAGCATTTCTGACTAATACAGGTATTTACACAGAACCTGTCTGTTAAACAAGCAGGCCAAGTGTGCTGGTAGCTGGTTCTGCTCCTTCCACTGAACACTGATGCTCTCACCCAGTCACTCCCAGCCTGGAAAAGCAAACCCTGGCATCTGCTGGATTCCAACTGTGCCTTTTCCTTTCAGATCACACTCGTTGCAACGTTTGGATCCTGGATGGAGACTTGTATCACAAAGGGCTGCTGAAGTTTGCAGTTTCTGCCGAATCCCTGCAAGACACCATCGTGGTCTTTGTTGCAGATATGTCTAGACCTTGGACTGTTATGGAGTCTTTACAGAAATGGGCCAGTGTCTTGCAAGAACACATTGATAAGATGAAAATTCCTCCAGAAGAGATGAGGCACATGGAGCAGAAGTGTAAGTCTTTGTGAATCCATACATTGCTGTTGGTTTTTTAATTAGCTCTCACAACTTTTGATCAATTTCTTTGCGTGTTTTAAGAATGGGTTACTCTTATGGGTAACTCTAGTGGGTTCTTACAGATAAGAATTACTCTTAGGTTGTGATTGCAACTCTAATTCAAATAGACTGTATTAGGCTTTAAAGCAGCTCTTCAAGTTTTGCTGACAAAAGATGAGATTGGTCTAGATCCTGGGCAATAACGAGATTTTGATAATTTGATTTTTAAAAAGGGGAATTAAAAAAAATAATATAATGACAGATTCACTTTTTAAAAGACAGTGACAAAATTCAGTGATGAAATGAGCTGTCTGCTTGGCTGTGATATCTCAGCCAGGTCCCATTCCCATACTGTGCTTGTCTTACAGAAGTCTCTCTGCCTTGTTTTTCTGGTGGCTCAGGCTGTGAACCTGGTGCAGCTAATTGTGTCTCACTACAGCCATTCCTACCTTGTGACTTTAGGAATGTTGTATAAATGAACCTTCTTTCCTGGCATATCCATGGCAGGAAAGAATCTAGCATTGGCAGACAGTCATTGTTGCAGTATTGGATCCTGCAGCTGCTTTAGTGGTGTTGTTTGTTTAGTAGTTAATTTAATTAGTAGTTTAGTGTTGTTAGTTTAGTAGTGTCAAATGTTTCTTGAGATTTTTTTTTTTTCTGTTTTCATATTGAATTACTCCAAAATAAATTCCTTTAGTGGAAAAGACCTTATCAACTTCCAGTCCTTTCAGATGAGGTATATTCAGGCTGATCCTTTGTGGTTTCTGCTTTTGCTCTGGGCTGGAGTGTGGAACCCTTGCAAATATGGTCTGGTAGTTTCCTGAGCTGCCTTTAGGGAGCAGTGTGATCTGTTTGACCAGTGAGCACTCAGGTGTATTTGTATAACTGATAATCCTTTCTGAATGTTAAATATTGTGTTCCCAGAAGCCTCGTGCCTGCAGCATACCAGCTGGAGTTTAAACTTAATAATTAAAACTACCTAGGTTTGATTAACAGGTTACATTTAATGAAAAAGTAAAATATGAGAGTTTTTAAGGGAAAATGATTGGTTGGTTTTATGTGTGTCAGATATTTTTTGGGAATGGGAAATGGAAAGGCAGTTCCAGTATCAATATCCAGCAGCTAACCCAATTTGCATGTTTATGAGATGCAGCAAATGTGTTTCAAATCCAAATAAAGGGGGAGTTTGTGTACTTAAATTTTCCTTTTGAAAAGAGAAGCTTTTCAGCCTTCCCTTCAGAGTGCACTCTGTGAGGGAGCTATGGCAAAGCTCGAGTGCCCTGTCTGAGGAGCTTAGAGGGATTTCCAATAGTGGTATCTTAGAGAATTCTAAATTAAAGTATCATAGAAACTCCTGGTTTGTTCTGAGCTCTCCTGGAGTCAAGGGAAGAGGAGATGGGAGAGGGGCTGAGCTCCCCCTGCCTGGCTCTGGTGCCATCCCCTGGCTCAGCTGTGCCACACAGGGCCCCAGTGTCTTCAAATTTCCATCTCCTGTTCTCAGGCCCTGTGAAGGACCCTCATGTCACCTGGGCACATCTCTGGCTTCTCGCAGACTGTCCCTGGGGCCAGCTCTGTGCTCCGGACTTTGGCCACCATGGCCTGTAATTCTCTGGGCAGTCTGTGCTGAGGAAAGGTCTGTTGTAACTGTGTCAGGGTGATGCACTGGGTAGAGCACACGTGCTTGGTGAATGCCTTGGGACTGCTGCCCATCCTGAAGCTACACAGCAAAGCTCTCCTACTGAAATCCTGCTGCCTGTGCCTCCTGGGATATGCTGCCACTTAGAAAATGAAGTCACTGGGTTGCAACAGCCCAAATATGTAAAAACCAGGATGATAAAAGTGCTCATGAGGCCAGTTGAAACATAGAAATGGAGTGCAGAGTGATGGAGTGTGCTGAATTTAAGCCCCCTGCAGCATAAGAGCACGTGGATGGATGTGTTTCCTGACTTCACCTGCAGACTATTCCCTTACTCCTGCTCCTCCATCACAAGCTGAATGTCCACAGTGTTTCCCGTGGCTGTCACACTCAGCACCAGCAACCCTGGAGGAACTCTGCTCAGCCCTGCCCCACTGGCATCCACTGGAAGTGCTGCAAGATGTTCTTTCTCCATTGCTAAGATCCTAAGAGTTTCCAGAGATGCCTGTCAGCTCACCCATGTCGGTGCAGTTGGACTTTGCTTGCCTCTTCTGGCAGGATTTGGGAGGCCTTTCTGCACCCAGCCCTTGCTCCTGTGTTTGCTGGTTGAGATTCTGACTCTTGGCTTGCCTGGGTGGGTGAGAAACTTCCCTTTGGAGTTAAAGAGCTTCCAGAATGGGCAGCAGGACACACATGGAGGCAACAGGCTGCTTTCTTGGGAATGTACCCAGAGCATTGCCTGCCTGCACTCCCCCTGTCACTGAGCTGCTCTGGGGGCTCCTCTGCTAAGAGCTTGGCTCACATGAAGTCAGGTACATAATGTCAACTGTGGACATTTAATTCAGGCTCAATTGTGATAAATCATTATTTAAATAATGCATATTTGAATAATTATTTCAGGGAAGATGTGAATGTTACCTCCCCTATTTAAGACAGCAGAGGAGATAAGGTGGCTGTGAGGAATGAAGAACTGCAGAAAGGATGTATACTGGTAAAATGGCAATTACACCAATGACCTCTGGGGTGTTTGAAGCTAAAGAATTGAAACACAATAACATGTTTTTGCATTTTCCATTCAAACTGAATTAGTTTCAGGTTGTCTACCTTTTTGTTTTTTGTCTGACATAGAGCTGAAAGATTTCTTAAGCTAAAATATTTTTTAAAAATTAGTTTATCCAGGTATCTTTTGTCTAGGAATTCTTTTCACAAGACTAAAATTTTTAATGATCAATAAAGATAGGGCACAAAAAAACCAAAAGTGATTGTGAAACGTTAAAGAATGTAAATATGGAATGATTGCCTCAGAAAAATATTCTTAATTTTTCTCATTCTGCTGTTCAGGACCTGTGGGATCCATCCATTAAATTGTGGCATTTGCCTGCATTTCCACATTGCAGTTAAAGAGCACTCCAGGCCTGAGCATATTACTGTTGCTGGAACAATCAAACCTAATAATTGCTGTCTCAGTAGTGCTTCCAGTCAGTGCATGTCCTAAGTGATGCCGCAGTTTTTGGTGGAGTTACCTTGCAATGCCTCGTGAACAACAGCAATGGGAGCAAAAGGTTGCTGGAACCTCACTTTCATTTGCTGTATTTAGTGCAAAACTAAAGAGCCACAAGTTTGGTAGATAAATCAGCATTCTGTAGTGGAGGTGTGATTTTAATGGCACATCATCACCTGGTGAGAATTTCTTAAACATAACAGGCCATACTGAATACTCAACGTTAGTAATGGGTGGCAAAATATTACAGATTTCCAGAGGAACTGTTGTTTTTCTGGCTTCTTATTTTATGTGCATCAGCTTGTGGGTATTTCCTATTGAAAAACCTTAAACCAAAGTAATTTTCACTACTTCTTAATAAAGAAAAGAGTTCTTTTCCATACCATATAGAAGATGATTTTTCAATTAGAACTGTGTGGAGGAGATAGTATTCATAGCTCACTAGGAGGAAAAAAGGAAAAATGAAATATTTTTTGGGCTATTTGGGTGCACAACTTTATATCCATTAAATATGGATATTTTATATCCAGTAAAAGCCTGAGAGTGGAGCTCAAATGAGACATAGCTGTGAGCAGTAAGTATGAAAATGCTGTGTGTCAAAGAAATGTTTTGTCTGCAGTGAGCTACTTTATTACCTTGTTAGAGTGCAGTTTTGTTCATCAGGGCATCTGACAGTGCCTGGGGTCCAGGTTGGATATCACAGGACTAAATCCTGGAGGGAATGGGGGTTGAGTGGAAGGCTGGAGCAGTGTGTGAGAGCCTATTGCTGACAGGCACTCACTCCTGCTCCTGAGTTAAAGTGGTATTTGTGTGCTCTGGGTGCTGCAGTCGGAGGTTCTTGCTCTGGCAGGTTGTTTCTGTGTCCCACTGGTCTGTGTCTGACAGGGATTGATGCCAGGCCAGGTGCATCCCTGGGAAGCCACAGAGAGCTCAGCTCCACATGGAGGGGTTTTCTCCCTCTGTGTGTGAGGTGTGGCCTTGGTGCTGCTGCTGGGTCCTGCTGACTCCTGGGGAGAGGGGGAGCTGGGATTGTGCCCTTCATTCCCATTCAGCAGAAATTCATGAGGATAAAATTCATGAGAATGAAGCCATCAGACTTCTGGAATTTCCACATTGCATTTGTTCTTATTTACATTTCTGAAATCCTTAGAGCATCTTGTGTTTTCTCATGTTCTCAAGTGTTACTCTTTTTGGGAGAGGCCTTTTTTCCCCAGAATGGAGGGGTTTATGCTCCCAAGCATCTCAGTAAAGAAAAGATAATTTTGCTTTGATATGAACAAAACCCAGGAAAGGAATCCTGTCTGATTATAATGCTGTTAATTGAGAGCTGTATTGTCAAATAGTCTTTTCTATGTGATTAAGTCAGAGAGGCTCATCTGAACCATTGTGGGAGATGCAGATGGTGTTCTTTAAACTGCTCTTAATACACTTGAACTCAATAGTAAATAGTAATGGGAAAGCTAATAAAGTCAAGAGGTACTTCAAAAAACTCTTTCTAGTTAAATGCTTTTGGTGAGATAAAAAAAACTCATGGAATGTGCAGAATGTATGATGGAATTTTGATTTGCTGTAGCTGACTAAGAAGCAGTCCTGGAGGAAGCATCCTTTGGAGCACTGCTGTTTCCTCTCCACAAGAAGGCACTGCCTCCCCATGTTAAAAGCAACTGCATTTCATTTTCATTTGTTTGTATTTCCTTGCACCCTGGCATATATTGAATTGGTGATTGGAAGTCTCATAGTCTGTATTTAGTTTGGGTTTTTTAGGCTTTTCTCTGGAATGGAGCTCTTTTCCACAAGAATCACAGTTTTATATTTCAGTTAAGCATTGTAGATTGTGCAGCTTTAAACAGAAGAGTTTTCTGATTTGTTCTTCCTTCCATGCACCAACATACCATTGCAGAAATGGTTCTGGTTTTGAAAAGATACCATGACTTCTTTTTGCAAGGTTTGTATAAGAAACTTGCCTGACGTTACCACTTCCTAAAGCTCAGGCGGCGTGCAGTGCACTCCAGTTCCTTCCCAGAACACGGAGGATGTTCTGAGCAGCCTCTCTGTGTGGCTGGGCTGGAGATTGGTGGCTTTTCCTGAGTTCTCCTCTCTGTCCCTACAGTCACTCTGATGCTCCCACTATTTCTAAAATAAAGGAGCGTTTGTGGGAGCAGATCTTGGAGTTTGCTTGGCTCTTTCCATGAGGGTTCCTCATGGCTGAGTGAGGAGGAGGAGAGCCCTGCCAGGAGCAGCCACATCAAGGACACAGATTTATCTGGTCTGTGACTTTGGTCTTGAATAAAAGACATTAAAGTGTAGATTGTAGCTCAGATTTGATAAAGCATGTGTGGGCTCACAGTGCATTTCCAAAATGAACTTAATACTATTCCTTAGGTGCTTCAGTATTGGGTAGGAGTCAGGACTATTGGAACATTCTTGCCATAAAATAAAAATACTGAAAACATAAAAAGCATTTCGTTTCCTCTGGACCTCACTGTAGTTTTCCAGAATACAGCTCAGTCTCTTCAGGTAGCCTGAAGATGCCCTTGAGGCTGTATTTATGCAATTTATGTATTTATAGTTCTAACACTGGATGCCTGCAACAGAAATGTAGAGTAATAAGAACTAAAGTAATGTAAGAAAAAGTGGCTGTTTCAGGTTGGTGCTTCCTGTGTACATTTACATTTTCACCATGCTTTCTTCCACAGTAGGTGCAAATTGCAGGGTATAAGCTGTGTTGCTAAACCACATTTATATTTTCTGTTGCCAAATGCCCTATAATGAAATGTTCAGGAATATTTTGTAGCTCTTGCAGATAATTGTGATTCTTTATAATGGCTCCAGATCCCACTTGATTTGGCTTCCTGTAAGTTTTGATGGAGGAGTTGTGGTGTTGGAAGGGGCAGCAAGGATTCAGTTCTCACGCAGTATAAAAGTAAATTAAAAAAACCCTTGAGATTTCTAGTTAGTTGTAGTTGAATTATGGTTTAAAAAGAGCTAGTTCCTTTGTTGTAGCTTAAGAATCTCTCTCTTTTAATAGTTATAAAGGAGTTTCAGGAGTATGTAGAACCTGAAGAAGGCTACCAAGGATCACCACAGAGGAGAGGCCCCTCGTCTGGCCAGGAGGATGAACACGTTTCCCTGCCCCTCGGAGACAACGTGCTGACTCACAACCTGGGCATTCCTGTGCTTGTGGTGTGCACAAAAGTGAGGCTCTGCTTCTCTTTGCTGCTATGCAAGGGTTTCATTACTTCTCTCTTAAAGGCATGCTTTCTACAGACATGCAAAATGAATTCTGGATTAATGGTGGAGGGATTTGTTTTACAAGTGAGCTGCTGCCATCAGCATCAATTTTTACTTTTATGGAATAGTAATAACTTTATCAATTATATGTTAATTACTTTAGTGTTTGGTTTATTGGTGTTATTTTAGAACCAGAGACTCAAAATAAATATGATGGGAGCATGTAAGATTAAGGAAGGTGTTTTAATATGTGCTGGGATTAAATAGCTGGGTTTTTCTGGTTTGTTTTCCTTCCTCTCTCAGTGTGATGCAGTGAGTGTCCTGGAGAAGGAGCACGACTACAGGGAAGAGCACTTCGACTTCATTCAGTCACACATCCGCAGATTCTGCTTACAGTGTATCCTTTTCTGTGCTGAGGAGATTGCCTCTAATCTGGAAGCAAGAAGAGATGTTTTCATGTTGAATTGCACATAACAATAATGTAAGAAATTGCTCTGCAAGATTACTTGGTATGTAATTGCTGGTTAGGGTATGTGCTATACATAGCTAACCTTCGGTAGGTATGTGTAGTGTTTGTTTTTTTGAAAATGTTGACAGATGTATAAAATATTTTATAATTTTGAAATTGTGCTTGGGATTTAGGCCTTTTGTTCCTTTACAGAGGATTGGTCTTATATTTTGTGTTCTTTCTTGGTTTTCCTCAGAATTTGCAATTTCCATGTAAGCCTGAGATCTCATTTGTATTAAGTTTTTGACTTTTTCCAAGTGAAGTAGGATGAAATTTTCATGTAAGCCTGGGAGGATGGGTAACTTTTGTGTATGTCAAAGAAAAGTGCCATGACCCTTGCCTTGTTATATCCACTCCACCCCTGCATACTAAGTTTCTCTAATTTTGCCTGGAATTACTGCTCAAAGCTAAGTCTAGTAGCTATAAATCTATTAACTCCTGTTTTGAATTTCTTACTATAATTTAGAAACTGTATCTTACCTGATTTTCCTCAACTAGAAACCCAGATGGGGCTGCCTTGATTTATACATCAGTTAAGGAGGAGAAGAACCTCGACCTGTTGTATAAGTACATTGTACATAAAACCTACGGTTTCCAGTTTACCACGCCTGCCTTAGTGGTAGAGAAGGATGCAGTTTTTATGTGAGTCCCTGGGACAAGCAGCACAATGTCAGAGGGGTTTTTATTAAGCACTGCATGTAACAGGGATATAAAAATTAATGGAATGGTTTGTTGTTCAAAAGCTTAGTCTTGTGGAATCCCAAATTTAAACACCAACTTAATGCATATTACTTTGACTCAGACTATACCATTCCAGTTTTTGTATGCTTGGAATTTAGCTGAGAAATAGGGCTGATCTATAAGAAAATTGCCTTATTGAAGTAGAGGGCAGTAAATAAGGGTCTCTGTAGAAGCTGCAGAAAAGGCAAAGCTTTATTCTTTTTTGCAGACCTGCTGGTTGGGACAATGAGAAGAAAATTGCCATTTTACATGAAAACTTCACAACAGTAAAACCAGAAGATGCATATGAGGACTTCATTGTAAAACCTCCTGTGAGAAAGGTATAAAGGACTTATTTCTTTCTGTACCCCAACAAATAAGTAGAGTTTGCTTGAATGGCTGCTAAGGACTATTAATGTTGAAGAGCTCCAGATACAAATTTTTTAATCTAAATATATAAAATATCAGGCTTTCTTTTATTAGTTATTTAAAATACTGCAAGCAAACCCAGAAACCATTCACCTTATTGAAAGAAAGGCAGTCCAGGAATAGCAATTTTACATTTACCAGTTTTGCATGTGTGGGGCAGAAACACCCGAAGAAAATGGAGAATTCTCTTGTAGGACATTTCCATTTATAGTCATATGGCTTTGAGGTTGCCATGCAAAGGTAAAGCAAGGTCATCTCAGGTCTTTAAAGGGATGCTGATGAGATCAATATCCAAACTAAGAAAAAGGAATGTGGGTACTTACCAAGTGCTCATCTCTATAGGACAGTGCTCACAGGCTGGCATCACTGTTCGTATGCTCCAATATTTTTTATTTAACATTATTTTTTAATGGCAACTTCTTAATGTTACTATTATTTTAAATGTGAAAGAACAGTTTAAAAAAAAAAAGTAAACAATAGTCTTAAAGATTTGCCTCTCCTTTTGATCACCAAAGCATAAAAACCAGTTATGGTAATTCCAGTTTTTGCTTATAACAACAAAATGTTTTGTTCAACAGTTAGTCCATGATAAAGAGCTGGCAGCAGAAGATGAGCAAGTATTTCTTATGAAGCAGCAGGTAAGAAAGGAAGAATGAAAATAAGTCCTTACTATGTAAGATTTCACTTTAATTTCTCCCTTATTACTGCCTTTAGTTTTTCATTCCTCATTTAAATCACCAGGTAGCTGTTTCTCAGCTTTGCAAATTCAGATGTAACTGTGAAGTAGAACTTTATTCTAGCAAGTGCAACCAGGAAATATGGTCACTTATCTTGGCAAGCTTAAGGGAAGATATGCTGAGAATAGAAAGAATTTACATGTCAAAGGAGAAGAGGAAGTAGAGACTTTTTATTTCACCACAAAGTTGTATTGATCTGTGAAATATAAATACTCTTAAAACCTAACATCTGAGCATTGCAGTTTCCTTACAGCCAGAGGCTTGGAAGACTACAAATTTGGCCATGCTGTAACTTGTTATTTTCTTTATTGCTCTATACTTTAAAAAAATATAACAATTCTTCCCTATCCAGGTGATTATAAATGTCCTGGAGGTTACAGACTGGGGTGTCTGTGGTTCTGGCTTTGAGTTCTGGACTGGCTGTGTGAGACAAAGGCCCAAAGCTTATTTACTCCTTGCAGTCAGTCCTCTAGAGGCAGAGTGGGGAAGAATGGAAATATCAAAGAGGAACCCTGTAAATATCAGGAAAAAGATCAAATGAATTTATGGTTACTCAACTTTACTGTATTTTATTCCTCTGTATTCTTTGAAATGTATTTAATATGCTTAATATGTTGTTTTTGCAGTCATTCCTTGCCAAACAGCCAGCAACGCCTACAAGAGCATCAGTAAGTAGATCCAAGGAAAAGAGTAGGAGGTGTTTTGTTTCCTTCAAGGGAAAAGGGAATGATTCTAACCTGCAGTGGTCCATTATTTTATATTTAAATGTACCCTACATAATGTCCCCAAACTGCAGAAAGGAAATAAATAATGAGGCAATATTTTTAAATGCTGCTTATAAATTCACTGTGGAAATATTGGATTATTGAACTGAAAATTTCCTGCAGTGATTCAGCCTTTCCTGTAGTAGAGGCACATCCCAAATGTAACTGATGTTTTGGGTGCTTGTTGTCTTTCTTCAGTGTGCATCACTACAGTGCCAATAGAAAGGCTGAAAAAGTATGTGATGTTAAACTTGCTTAATGTAATTAATCCTTTGAAGTTCTTCTCTCATGTGTGTGATTTGGACTTTTTAAGGAATCTCCTGCGAGAGGCCCTGCAGGATCCCCAAGAACTCAAGGCAGAGCTGGTCCCACCAATGTACCCAGTGCCTCACCAATCACATCAGTTAAGAAACCAGATCCAAATATTAAAAGTATGAATGAGCATTTTACTGTTCTATCATATGTTATTTTCCTTAAAGTGAATCCTCTTCTATAGAAAGATTTGGGGGATTTATTCACTAATTGTATAGTTAGTTTAATAACAGAAATGCATTTACAACATAACTTTGGATTGACATTTTTCTTTTCTGGTCATTTATACGACTTGGAATAGAGTTCTGTTACTGCCAAGCAGTCAGACAGGTCAAATGCATTCTAATTTCCTTAAATTGCCTCAATACATTTATTATGCATCAGTTGGGTTATTAGGGTGGAGACTGCTCTGAACTACAGTTTCATACTTCATATCACTTACTCTGGAATCCACAGCGAGCCCTATTCCACTAAACCCTCTCTGGAATGTCATTTGCTGTAGCAGTCACTTGGAAATGAGATCTTTCCCAGAGATGCAGCTCCATGGTACTTAGGGGTTTCTTTCCCCTCTGGGCATTAAGAAGGTCTGCAGGGCCAGTGTTGTTTTTTGTTGTGTGCTGTAGGGCCATGCCTCACTTCCAGGGGATAAAATACCCTTCTGGATCCTGTCTTATTGCTGAACTGCCAAGTTTTGATTTGTTAAAAGCAGTGTGGCATGAAAGGCTGCACTAGAACATCTGTGCAGGTTGTTAATGGGCCTATCAGTCTTTGAATTTCATGTCCATACTTAATAATCTTGCTCTTGGTTTCTGCATTTATTAAAAACTTTAAAATGCACAAATACTTTGATTAAAATTTCATTACACCCCCCCAACAAGCAGGAATGTGCATTCAGCCATCTCTGCCTATGCCAAGTATGCAAAGGACTGGGGTCTTCAAACTGAGGACAGACTTTCTCAGAGCTGAGGTTTATTTCCTTGGTTAGGAAGAGATTTTAATGTATGTGAAAATATGTTATCATTTACCAGCTCTAAGTGTTCTGTGTGATCTGTATTTGTTTTTTTCTTTAGATAATGCTGCAAGTGAAGGTGTCTTGGCTAGTTTCTTTAACAGTCTCTTGAGCAAAAAGACTGGCTCTCCTGGAAGTCCTGGTGCTGGAGGAGTGCAAAGTACAGCCAAGAAATCAGGTATTGGACATGTTATTGCAGCGTGTTTTTAATAGTTTATTTGGCTTCTTGGTCCATGGGTATATCTCTTACACTGGTCAGGAAAGTGACAGACCATGACAGATGACTGTACCAAAATGTCTTTAAAAGAGGAACCAAACTACTGCAACTTCATGACACCAGGGCTTCTGTTAAACCTGATATAACTTAATTCTTTGAGTGAGGTTGTACTGCTGCGATTTCAGTGACATTTGAGTCTTGATCCTATGCTGAAAGTGCTGATTTCTTTTTCAGCTTCAGAATTCCTTCCCTTCTTTTCTTTATGCTTCACTGTTGCAAAAGAGATGCAGTTTTTTGGGTTTGGACTGGAGTTAGCAGTGAAACTATTGAAACTTCCCCAGAGTTCAAGCTGAAATGAATTACTCCTTGTGACAGCTTAAAGATGTTCACTCATTAATTATTTATTATTTTATTGCAATCCAGCACAGCTGATAACACTGACAAATGGGTGCCTTCTCTGTCTGTGCTGTGACTGCAGTGTGGGAGATTCTTGCTGGTGAATAATGCAGCAGTTCAGTGAAAATGAAAGAAACCTGTCAGAGTGGCTGGTACCTACCCAGACCTTGGTGGTGCAAAATGCATTTGTCCGCCTGACAGACAGAATTTATGGCTTTGATTCTTTGACTGTTTCTGTTCAATACTGTCATTCCCATCACATTGAATGTTCAGGAGCTTCCCTTCCAGAATTCTTGCACTATTAAATTATTGATAGATACACTGATCCCATGCTTGTTCAATCTTGTGGGTTTTAATGGTGATGCCAAACCCACAGTTCCTCATGCTGAGAGAGGAAGGTAAGGGCCAGACATTCCAAACTGGAAATGAGAAATATCTGCTGCCAGCAGATGATGGTTCTGTCAGTCAGAGAGCCAAGGCAGTAGGAGTCTGGGTATTTTTAAATTTCTATTTAATGGGAAGATTTATATATGACATTTCATGTTCTGGAAGTTCAAAAATGCATAGGATTTGACTTAAAGCAAGTCAGGTGTAATTTTTTGTGTGTTTTGTTTCAGCGTGATGAATTATGTAATTTTGTCTTTATTAAATTTATTATTTATTAAAAGGGGTTTGTATTATATATGATTTTCATAATAATATTGTTTCCATGTTATAAGAACACTGAACTAATTCTTTCATAATCCAGAATGCCTTCTTCAGTTAAACACTGAAAGGTGTCCCTGCTTCATCAAATGCAGCCTCATGTTTTACTTACCACAAGGTCAAAATAACATTTTATGGCAATAGAACTAGCAATATTTTTAGGTGTTATTTCATCCTTGCTTTTTATCTGAAGCAAAGTCAGTTAGGGAGTACCTGGTTAGTGATTAAAAAGCAAACAAACTCAGAAATAAAAGCTGTAATGTCACCTCTTCAGGAAGCCTATTCCAGTACTTAATTTCTCAGTTATTTTGTTCCCTTGCCCAGTGTTTCTGAATCCCAGTACTCTTGGTCTTTGGGTGGTGATGGAGCTCAGTGTAGTCCTTTGTGTTTGCAGCAGTGTTTGGCTTTGAAAGCTGTTCCCCTTTGCCTGTGACTTGTGTGTGGCCTGCAGGAACAGATTTGTGTGCAGGCAGTGTTGTTTGGCTGTGACAGTTGTGTCCCCAGGCACTCTGCTCACCCTGTTTGCTTTGTGCTCAGAAACAGCTGGGGGTGGCAGACAAGGCTCTGCCTGCCCTGAGAAGGGGTGAGCTGATCTGTGCTACAGATGTGTTCTGTTCACATCTCTCAGGGGAACACGGGCTTGTTTTCATCTTTCTGATGCTGAGCAGGATTTTTTGTAACAATTCACCCAGTTTAATACATTTTCTGCCTCCTGGTATGAGGTTTCTAGTCTGTATCAAATTCCCTCAGTCTCTCAAAAGCTTGTGTGTTTGCTTGATCATTGTTTCCATTCTATCATCATGCACCACTTTGGTAATTTATGTAAATAACTTTTTCCCTCCAATCCTATCTTTCCAAAATCCTTTGTTGTCTCCTCAGGCTCACTTACCTACCTGTCTGCTCTCTTCAACAGCTGGACAGGGTAGATTGCTGAATAAAAGTACTGACCAGTGCTATGGATAATTAATGGGTAATTTTATGAATTAAAATCCATTAATTATCTCTGAAATATCAAGGCTTTTTTTAAAGTTTATTTCTGTGAAGGTGATATGAGATGTAATATCGACCACTTTTCCCTTCTCTTCAGGACCTGTTATCCTGTCATAGAAATGTGGGTGGCTTGGCAGAACTTGTTGGGACAGACCCTGTTGGTTGTTGTGCTGGCAGGCTGTTCTAAGCACCTAAAACATAACTGCAATTTCTGGAAAAACTGCTACACTAGTCTGTAATGGGCTGTGCTCTTTCCTCTTTCAGTCTTCTAGAACACTGTGTATTCCAGGATTTTTCAAAGATAGCAAGGTTTTTTTCCTTTTTTTTTTCCCCCCCTTGTGTCAGCATTAACTTCTAATTGGAATAGATTTCTCTCCTGAAACATACAGAGACAGCAATCATACATCCTCCCTTAACTTCCTTGATTTTGATAGACTAAATTAGACAAGTTCTCTTCTAGTCTCCTGCTAGAGGCTGAGCTCTGTTTTCCCCACTAGTTTCTTCAGTAGTTCCCATCCTTGGCTTATTCTTGTCTGGGACATGAATGATCAGAATATTGTACTCAGCTCTGCAGATCTACCTCATCGTAGTGCCTGCTGCAGCAGTTCTTTCTTGGGTGGAAGTGCTTCTCCTGAATAATCTCAAGGTTGGCTTTTCTTGGCTACATCGAGTTGGCAGGTCCCATTCCTTTCCTGACTTTGGGAACAGAACAGTTGGCTTTCACTCACAGGAGAAGGTGCCTGTTCTTGACATCTGCTGTGCTCACACCTTACATGAGCCAGTGTAAGATTAAACTGTGTTGAGAACGTAAGGGCTCCTCATGCTGCTCTCTGAAAAGCTCTTGTTGAGTTTGTGAGGTACCTGGTGCTGGTGAGAACAGAAGAGAGATGAGCCATTCCTTTGTGGAAGAGTTGAGCAGAACATCTTGGAGAAAACATTATTTCCAGCAGCACCCTCTGTGCAAGTAAATGTGCTAAAATTATCTTTGTAGGCATTTCAAGTGTCTAAACTGTTTAAAGAGCCTGACGTTTTCAGAAGGTTGATGACAAAAATATTTAGCTTTAAAGAGACCATCTGTTTCTCTCATTGCTAGGAATAGCCTGAGGTTGAATCGTTGAAATTCTGTCCCAGGATGTGAGTGACACTGTGGTTCTCAACAATTCTGGTCAGCCTCATTGATGGATTGGTTTCTACTGTGACAATTCTTACCTGAGAGAAATCTCTCTTCTGGGCAGTGTCCATTTTTCCTGCTGTGCAGTGCTTCTTGTTTGCCTTTGTGTCTGGGCTCTCTTTGATGTCTAGACTGTGACATTTCAAAAAAACTTCAGTTGGTTATTTCTGTGGTGGATTATTTTTCTACATCTTAACTTCTATAGTCACACAGTTATTTCATTCATATTCACAAGAAGATTCTTGCAAATTCTAAAGCTGCTTTCCCTCTCTATTCCTGTACAGAGGAGAAAGAGCTCAGGTTCCCTGCTCTCACTCTGATCTAGAAAGGGGAATTAATTGTACAGAATTGGGGGCATGTAATTGTCCAGAACACAACTCACTGAGTGGGGCCATCAGTCCTTGACAAATTTGTAGGGAAAATGAAAGCAAGTGTCACTCTCATTCACAGTTAAGGGGAAACTCTTATTTTCTTAAAAACAGCTCATTGTTCTTCTCCTTTGGAAGGTGCTCCCCATGGTGGTAAAGGGAAGTGTGTTCCCCTGCATTGGGAGAGTTTTTCCTGTCCACATGAGGTATTTGCAGGACACTGCTTGGGGTTATTTTGGAACCCTAAGGAGCCAGTTCATCCAGCATAAAAAAAAAGGTTATAGTTTTTATTTAGATCTGCTCTTGTTTAAGCAAGGATTTTGTGTGGCCTTTATTGTTTTAGGGTTTAGGCTTTTTTAACTCCCAGGTGCCATAAGTCTACATGTGAAGTGTTTTGTATTTTAAGTTCTATTACAGTACATTAATTAATGTACTAATTCCTAAATTTTGCTTAAATGCTCCTACTTTGAGTAAATGCTGTGTAGAATGCTGTGGCTTATGACTAGTGCTTAGGTCTAAAACCTTCCTAATGATTAAAGGTAACCTTTTAACTTGGTTATGTCTTTGTACTTTGGAAAAAAACACTTGAATCTTTAACAGTCAAATCTTGCCTTCTTAATGTTTTCAGCATGTACCCTGGAAAAAATCCACCTAATATTTCACACACATTTGAGCTGGAAAACAGATGCTTGTTAAATTCTTTGGCTATGTAAGGAAGCTGTACATGGTTATATAATCTACTTTTTGTCTAAAAATATAGCTTTTTAATCTTAAATGCTTGTATGCTCCATGCATTAGGATACATTGTTCCAATTTTGGTGATGAATTTGTCCGTGGGTTTATAATTTTCAGAAACACTGAAGTAAGCTAATGTTTCAGTTAGGGAATTGTTAAACAGTTTTGAGTCTAATACAGAAACGTAAGATATGCCTTTCCATGAAATACTTCAGTGTGTCTGGTTCCAATTGAAGAAGTCCTTTGAAATGACTGCTTGGAGATATTATATGAATATGCAATTCCTGTCCCTGTTTTAAGGGAAGCATTGGCTTCAGACATGAGAGTTCTTCCTGTTAGTTGTTTCATGTTGAAATGCAGTGAGTACAAGTGTGAGTACAAAGTACAAATAAATGAGCTTTTTTTAGCAGGTGTCCTACATACCTTGTGCTTAAAAGTTTGGTTTAAATAAAGTCCTTCCTATCAATGCTAATAATAGAATTGTGTATGCTTGACTTTTTACAGAAAATTCCAAAGGTGGTTATTTTTAAATGTTAGTTGCTATAAACATATCGCTGGTGGTGTTGTTCTTTTTGCTGCTGTGTGGTTCAGCATTTCATCTCTTTAAAGTGAATCAAACCTGAGTATCAGTTTTTACACAAAAAATACCCTGCATTGTGCCAGGCTCTGTGTCCTTGGGGAGGTGACAAAATAATGAGAAATAAAAAATATGTTGTCATCTAAAGGTGATTTATTGAATGCTTGTGCTTCTTGGTTGAAACATTTCATTGAAACTCGATTGCTTTGTGTCCTTTTTCTCTCCAGGACAAAAGACAGTTTTGGCAAATGCTCAGGAGGAGCTGGACAGGATCACACGCAAGCCTGACCCCATGGTAACAACAAACTCTCCTCCAACAGAGAACGAGGCTTGATAGGGCAGAACAATGCAGATGTAAATGACCAAATAACTATGTATAGTGATCTGATAAGACCAGGAATTTTCTGCTATGGCAGATGCTATCAGTTTTCTCGGGGCAGGGGAAATGAGCTTACTACATCATTGCCTTGTCCCAGTAAAAAGTGCACATTCAGGAAGTTTGCATATAAAATCCCTCTGTATAAGATAACCATTTAGAGTTTATATAGGGCAATTCTTTTGGTTTGGAGGTAAAGCAGGTGCAGCTGCATTTCCTGTTGTGAAGAACACAGAGAAGCAAAACGGAGAATTCTCTTAAAAGTACTACTGACTGCACACGAGGCAAGAAAGAGAACTGAAACCCTCTTTCAGAGTTACTGGAATTGGCTACTTGTATGTTTGCAATGCATTATATTCTTGGAGTGGTGGTGGTGGTGGAACAGCATTAATTGGGGGAAAGAAGCCAAGGTGGGGAATGGAGCCCTAAAAGGGGAAATGGATTTGGGACAGCGAGAAACCAGAATGTTGGATTGACTGGAGAGGAGCAATGTTGTCAAATCCTGTGTTTCACAGGGGGTAAATAGTCACTGTTTTTAAAAGACTACTTGACATTGGAGAATTCCAGGCCAAACACTAAGAACCATGGGAATTTATTCTTGTTATAAATCTTGTTTTAGTTTTTAAAGAAGTCTTAAAGAGTGTGGATGCCCTTTTTGGTGTAGCTGACAAAGGGAGAAACTAAACTTGTTTAGCTCCAAGTGCCTGGCACAGTATGTGATGTGTCTTTAGAAGGTGCTTGAACTTATTGTGCACTGTAGTACAAACAGTCACTGTTTGGTTTTATTTGAAAAACAGTAGTTTGGCAATTTGTATTTAATTTTAAATCCTGTTTTCTGATAGCTTCTGCCTTTTTTATGCCAAGAGGCTGGCCTATGAAGAATGGTGGGTGACGGATCATTTTCCCATAATGAAATGTGCTACAGAACACTCTCAGTATTTTTCTTTCTTACTTTTTTTGTAACTAAATATTAGCTGCCAAGCTAAAATGGATTCCTGCCTTACACCTATGGAGGTTTTTAAAAAAAACTTTCAAGGCCCTAGTTCCAACTACATCTGCTGCAGGTGCAGCCAACTCCAATTCTGAAGGTAACGTAAAAAGTATGAATGTGTACCCGATGGATATCCTGAAGAAGTTGTTTTGTGTTTTCCTTCATGTAGCATTTCATTTGGAAAGATGGGTTGTGGTTGTCCCTGTTGCTCTAAGGGAGCCCTGTCCATGGTCACATAAACCCTCATTCTGTACAAACAAACACAACTGCAGTGGTTACTGAAATGGCACTTTGATTTTGTACACAGTATGCTTGTTTTACATGGACACACTACCAGAAATTTAAAAAAAAACCAAGCATATTCTGTGCTCTTAATGCTGAAGGGAAAAACCACAATTTGAATTATACAGAGTTTACTTTTTATTGATATGAATTTGTTGTACTAAATCTGATGTCTGGATATAACTTCCCTAATATATATTGTAACTTAAATATACAGAATTAGACTGACCACTAACACAGTGCTGGGTGTTAACCTCAACTCCTATGTTACAGCAAGAGGCTGTTCATGTGAGTCTCTCTAGACATCTAGAAAGCTAAGAGTATTTACTTGCCTCTTTGACAAACATTAACATGAGTATGTTACTTGTGCCAGTTTTTTTGTTGAAAATACTATTTTTTTTTTAATTTTTTTTTTTTTTACTTTTTTAAGAAATGGTATGACCTGAAGTTATACAATTGTCTAGATAACAGTTAGACTAAGACTGTGGCTGGCTGATGGTGATGTGGATGCACTTCCTGGTGTAATGGGTGCCAGTTGCAAGTTACCACACCAGAAGTAATTACACACTGTCCTCCTGACACTGAGAAGTGAGATTGGAGACTAAACCATCAAAAATTGGACAAGAAAATTGAAGTGTGTGATTGTAATGGCGTAGTTTGAAAACCTCAGTCTGAAACTGCCTTTTTTTGTCATCTAACCTGATAAGCACTTTTCTAGCAATATGGCTAAAACTTACAATTGAAGTATTTTCCAGATGTATAAAAATGTTGAGTATACTAAAACTGATCAAAACTGTTACTGTGTGATATCTTACCAGCTTTGCAGAAAGACAAACCAGGGACAGATTTCCGGTTTCTAATTGCAAGTGAATGCTCCTAGTTTACTGAAGAGAGGTGTAAGTAATGTAGCATCCTGTGGGTGCCGAAGTCTGCTGGCTTTGGTGAGCTGCACAGTTGTTATTCTGGTGTCTTCAAGCATTGGAACCAAAGGCCAAATGCAAACAGCCTTTACATTTTCAAGTGAAACTTCATTTTATTTGCAGATACACTTGTATGGTAGACTGTTTAAACTATTATATGCCTATATTTATATGCATTATAGTGACTGCATCTACTGTTCATGTTTAAACTAAGAAAACAAAAGATGAAAGCATTCAACTTGAAGCAAATAGAAAACTTTAAAGATTGGCCCTCCATAAAAATGCTGTGGTTATGCTGCTTGATTTTAAGTTTGCACTTTTTTTATTGGCATTGAAAAAAAGAAACAAAAACTGTTTAAACTGAACAGAATTTTGTATTTTATTTAATTTAACTACATTGAAAGTGACTGCTCTGTACATCGTGAACTTAACAATATACATGCTGTAAATGAAAGTTCACTGTCCTGTATACTAAGTTTATTGGTTTTTCTTCCAACTTACAATTAGGGCTGCAAATGTATGAAACAAACCTTAGTCCAGTTGTATGGCTTTAACCAGGTGCAGTATGCAGTCATGTGGAACCTTGCTTTCTAGTGCTGGCAAAACGAGGACGTCTTTAATTACTGGCTTCAATAAACATGAATCCAGACTGCTTTCTGCTGTGCTTTTGTCTGGGAGATGCCCTCCTGGAGCTGTTTGTGTGGGAGCAGGGTGTGGGTGAGCTCTGTGAGCAGGAGGAGCAGGTTGGCTGGGAGTTGTGTCCCTGGGTTAGTGACAGCTAACCCAGCCTCTGCCAGTGCCCGTCCTCTGGAGCTGGGAGCTGTGTCCTGTGCCAGTGGAGCAGAGCTGTGCTTGTGGCAGCTCACAGCACAACTGCTTTGCTACAAAATACTGTATTTCATGGGGCTGGGGAGACAGCTGTGTGCTTCAGCAGCTTCAGATGTATTTTGTGAAATACCATTCCCAAGCACAGCACTGGTCCTGAATTAGCAGGATTCAAATCCAGCCTATGGGATGTTTAAGGAATGAATTGCTGGACTGTTGAAAATTCCTCTTCTCTGCCAATAGCCAAGTGTTCTCCCTTGGGTGGGTGTAAGAAGAGCTTCCCAGTAAGCACAGAAGGAGTGGGCATTTAATTAGGATTCTGCTGCTCATTTTCATTGTTTCATTGTTTCATTTCATATCAACTGGATGCCTCTGTTGCCCTGCAGAGACTGAAGCTCTAGGTATGAATGTTTGTAGAATCACCCTGCCTCTGAAATAGAAATCAGCTAAGCTTTGGCTTTCTGAAATATAACTTCTCCAGAAGGTAATCCTTAGGAGGCCATGAAACAATTATAATTTTAGAATTGCCATAACGTTTTCATTAGCTCATTAATGTGAAAAATAAATTTTAGCCCTTTAAGATGGGCTTTAGAAAATACTTTTTGAGTATATGAAGAGAATTCTATTCTATTCTATTAGTTTGGGAGAAAACCAAGTGAAAACTTCAGGTGAAGTTGGAAGTAACTTCTTAAAATGGTGACAGTGGATGGAAGTGGAAGAACTTCTTATAACTCTTACATTTACTTTGCTGCTCTTCAAATGTAAGTTTTTTTGGTTTTTTTTTCAAAACAAACAGTTCCCAAGTTATGAAAAAGAAATTGGGATAATAAGGCTTTGGTGCAGAAAAATCTTTCTGAAGGCTGCTCTAAGCTTTCTAAGCTGCTCTTACAAGAGGAGTCTTTCACTGCCTGTGCTCTTCCAAATGATGGCATTAACCTCTCTGGCTTTTCAGGTGTGGCAGGGTTTTGTTAGAGAATGAACTGCTCAGATAACAGCCTTTGCTTGAACAAAACAGTGAATTTCTGAGTCATTGCAGTTCAAATACCTGCATAGGAGAGGCTGGGGATTAGAGGTTGTTATCAATGACCTGAAGGAGACTCTGCTTGTCTGGGTCTGTGTTTAGAGCTGAATGGAGTGCTTGGTACCAAACCCAAACTTGCCTGTTATTTTCATTTTAAAATAAATAATATATTTATTTATTTAAAATAAATTTTCATTTAAAAAAGAATAATATATTTATAGGATAGATAGTTTAATTCCAAAGGCACTCTTTTGCTGTAATTCAGTTCCCCTTCAAGGAATTGACATAAAAATGCCAGCCTGACATCTACAGCCTTTGTAATAATGAACTTCTCCTTCAATCACCCACTCAGACTGTGTGGAGAAGACAAGTGCAAATAATCCCAAAAGCCTTGGGACACTGGCGTCTCCTCTGAGATTCCTGCACTCCTGAGAGTGGTTTATCAGCAGCTCTCCACAGAATGGGCACTGCAGGTGAGCTCAGGATGGGATCAAGCAGGATTTCTGCTCCCTGGAAGAGTGAAAGGAAGTGATCCCTGCTTCCACATGTACCTCAGTGAAATTCAAATGTATTGGAAAAAACTCAAGGAATTTTCTCAAATGAAGTTTTTGATAAATGGTAATATTAATATGCTGTTACAGTGCTTCCAAATCACGTATGTCTCCAAAAACCTGAAGGATAGAGCACCTAATTCTCCTTCAGCTGTCTTAAAAGAATAAAAAAGCTTGCAGTATCTGCAGCACAGAGGTTGCAGTATCTGCAGCACAGAGGTTGCAGTATCTGCAGCAGCACAGAGGTTGCAGTATCTGCAGCAGCACAGAGGTTGCAGTATCTGCAGCAGCACAGAGGTTGCAGTGTCTGCAGCACAGAGGTTGCAGTGTCTGCAGCACAGAGGTTGCAGTGTCTGCAGCACAGAGGTTGCAGTGTCTGCAGCACAGAGGTTGCAGTGTCTGCAGCACAGAGGTTGCAGTGTCTGCAGCACAGATGCTGCAGTATCTGCAGCAGCACAGAGGTTGCAGTATCTGCAGCAGCACAGAGGTTGCAGTATCTGCAGCAGCACAGAGGTTGCAGTATCTGCAGCAGCACAGAGGTTGCAGTATCAGCAGCACAGATGCTGCAGTATCTGCAGCACAGAGGAGGTTGCAGTATCTGCAGCACAGAGGAGGTTGCAGTATCTGCAGCACAGAGGTTGCAGTATCAGCAGCACAGAGGTTGCAGTATCAGCAGCACAGATGCTGCAGTATCAGCAGCACAGAGGAGGTTGCAGTATCTGCAGCACAGAGGAGGTTGCAGTATCTGCAGCACAGAGGAGGTTGCAGTATCTGCAGCACAGAGGAGGTTGCAGTATCTGCAGCACAGAGGAGGTTGCAGTATCTGCAGCACAGAGGAGGTTGCAGTATCTGCAGCACAGAGGTTGCAGTATCTGCAGCACAGAGGAGGTTGCAGTATCTGCAGCACAGAGGAGGTTGCAGTATCTGCAGCACAGAGGAGGTTGCAGTATCTGCAGCACGTTTGCCGTGTGCTGAGCGCTGCAGTGCCCCGGGAGCGCGGTGCTGCTGGTGCTGCCGTGGCCAGCAGTGACTGATGGCAGCGCTGTGACCCGGCAGCCTGAGTGCAGCTGGAGCACTGTCACCCTCTGAAGGAGCTGTGCAATCCCTGCTGGGTTCCAGGAGTCAGCCCCAAGCTGTGAGTTCCTGGAGGGCTTTAGGACAAGCACATTATTAATGACATGCAGGACGTCTGTGAGATGATGTCAGAACCAAGGGAAGCAATTAATTTTCTCGTTGCCTTTGGTAGCAGACTTAGTGCAGCAGAACCAAAACTATGAGTAGTAACACTTTATCTGAAGGAAAAGATCCCTCACTCCCCTTTCCCTGACACTTAATTACGTTTTGCTGAATGTTTCTGGAGCTGAAATATTCCAAGCCCAGGAGGTGGCAGGCGTGGGATCCGTGCCTGAAGGTAACAATGCTGGATATGCCTTTGGGAGATGCTGTAGCACTGCTTGTCAGCTTCCCTCAGTAATTCCTGTTTGGCAGATTATTTTTGTCATCTAAATGTCTTCCAAAAGGTGAGCTGCTGATTTTTTTCCCAAAGAAAAGCCATTTCATTCAGTTCTATTAATTTCTTTAATATGAGTTAAGCTGTTCCTTCTAATTTCAAATTGACTAAACTGACACTGGTTTGACTGGTTGGTTTATTTCAGAACAAAAGCTGAAATATCAGTGTCCAGCACTGAAAGCCAACAGTTGTATCTGTCCACAAGAAAGCTGAATTAGCTTGCACAAGCTGCCTTTGAAATGTGTCTGAGTTTTCTGTATAAATGTTTTGTATGTAAAAGTGTAGCTTTATGACATAAAGATGTCATCTTTAACTTGGGCTGTTAAAACCAAAAACAAGTCCTCAAAACATGCAAGAAACAGAGTTGCAACTACTGCAAGCACGTGCAGTGAAATACTGAAGTTGAGGAAAATGCCATTGTAGAACTCTGGCACTCACCTGACCAGTCTGACAGCATTCCAAAAACCAGGGAGCTGCGTTTTAGAGAGGGAGTGGAATGGACTTAATTGACAGAACAGAGGGAGTGAGACCACTGAGAAATGATGGATGGATGGATGATGGATGGATGGATGGATGGATGGATGGATGGATGATGGATGGATGGATGGATGGATGGATGGATGGATGGATGGATGGATGGATGGATGATGGATGGATGGATGATGGATGGATGATGGATGGATGGATGGATGATGGATGGATGATGGATGGATGGATGGATGGATGGAGGATGGATGGGATTGGAGGATGGATGGATGGATGATGGATGATGGATGGATGATGGATGGATGGATGGATGATGGATGATGGATGGATGATGGATGGATGGATGATGGATGGATGATGGATGGATGGATGGGATTGGATGGATGATGGATGGATGATGGATGGATGGATGATGGATGGATGATGGATGATGGATGATGGATGATGGATGATGGATGGATGGATGATGGATGGATGATGGATGATGGATGATGGATGGATGATGGATGGATGGATGATGGATGGATGGATGGATGGATGGATGGATGGATGGATGATGGATGGATGATGGATGATGGATGATGGATGGATGGATGATGGATGGATGATGGATGATGGATGGATGGATGATGGATGGATGGATGATGGATGGATGGATGGATGGATGGATGGATGGATGGATGGATGATGGATGGATGGATGATGGATGGATGGATGATGGATGATGGATGGATGGATGATGGATGGATGATGGATGATGGATGGATGATGGATGGATGGATGGATGGATGGATGGATGATGGGTGGATGGATGATGGATGGATGATGGATGGATGATGGATGGATGGATGGATGGATGGATGGATGGATGGATGGATGGATGGATGGATGGATGGATGGATGGATGGATGGAGAGGACTGCTGAGATCAGATCCATTCTGTGTTGTTGTCCATGGCCTTAGTGAGAGGGACTGCAGGCAGTGCTGTGCCCTGGGTGCACCAAATTAAAACCTCTCCTTTCCAGAGAAGGAAAATGATTACCCACAAAGGACTTGGTATACTGATGATGCTCTGGAGATTATTAGGAAGTGAAGATGTACCAAATTTTCTGATGTTCTGAAAGTGTTCAGTTACTGTGCCTACAGGCAGAGAGGGACAAGTAGGAGAGAATTCCATTTCACTAAGGACCAGTCACTGACTGCATAGAAAATTTCTTGAATGCAAAACAAAGGCAGAAGTCCTGGAGGGAGAGCTCTGGGCACTTCCACCAAACCCACACGTGGCTCTTTCTTGCTCAGCTGTGGAAGTCAGTGATGTAACCTGTTTCCAGCTGGGCTCAAGCTTTGGTAGGAGTTGGGAACAGTGATGGGCTGGTTTGGAAACGAGCAATGGAACATCAGCATTTGATCTGTGCAAGAGATGGGGGCTACTGAATTAATACTGGAATTTGTTTAGGCTGTGAACCTGAATTGTTACTGCCAGTTTTGTTTTCCTGGGACGAGCACACATGCCCCAGGACAACACTGGATTGTCAGTAGCTGACTATAATTAGCTGAGCTTACTGGCTGAATCAGGATGTTTTGACCAGTATCTTGCAATGCCAAGAAACTGCCAGAGAAACTGGCAGGATCTGAAATACTTAAAACAGTAAAAGCCTGTCAAAATCTCTCCCAAGTCACCTTTCAGCTGAACAGAAATACAACACAACTATTAAGAGAATGCTGTCATATTTGAAATATTTTTAGTATGGTTTCCACTGCTTTTTCATTTGTGCTCTGTCCTGTTCTACCCCCTCCTCAAAAATAACTTAAATCTTTTGGCCAGCTTCAGTGACAAGAAAGATCTCACAGACAGCTGACTTAATCCCAGTTGCACGAAAATTAAGGGCTTGGTGGAGACGATAAATCCAAAGATTTCCTCTGCTTTAGGCAGGGATTGCCAAGGAAGTTTGGCTGGTTCCTAGGCGAGCCAGGCCAAACAAAGATCTGTGGTCTGCACACACGGAACCTGGCGCAGTGCTGGCTTCCTTTGCTCGAGCAGTAGTTGGAGGACAGAAATAGGAGCTAAGCTGCTGCCTGTGCAAGGGGACCCTGGGGAGGGGCTGGGGCAGTGGCCTCGCTGGGAGGGGTGAGGAAGGTGGGAAGAGAAGACAAGCCTGCAAGGAATCAGGATTTATTAGTTCCTCTGTGTAAGGCTTGGAGAACTGGGGCCATATGCCTGCCTTGGGTTTATAGCCAGTGATGGAAGGCTTGAAATTATTTTTCCTGTTGAAAAAACCCAAAAAAGCCAAAACTTTCCCTTACATGTAGAAGACCCATATAACCAAAGAAATATTCTGTGAGGGAACAAGCCAAATGTGCAAATCCAGAGTTCTATTTTACAAAGAAATTAGGTGCTGTTGCAAAAGGGAATATTCTTTGAACTGCTATTATGGTTGCTGATGTTACCAATCAGCTGCAGGTTAGCTGTAAGTAAAACAAATTCAGGAGGGTAATTAAAGAATGAACTTCTCTGCCATGTGCAGTTCCCCAGGAGAAGTGCAGGGGACTGGCTGGGTTGTTGCATAACAACACACACAGGATTCAAACAGTTGAGGTCAGTTGTTTTCGCTGGCCCATGCTGTCCGTGGAAAGAAAGAATGTAGTGAGTGTACTTCATCTTTTTTTTTTAAGCCTGCTAAGGGACCTTTAAAACTTTGCTTATAAAACATGGTCTATAGAATTTTTTCATCCTTCCCTTCAGCTTCCCACCTTCTGAAAAAAGAAACCCCAGCTCTTTCCTTCTAAGGTCTGCTGTACCCTGCATGCTCCATCACTTGCTATAAAACTACTGAATGTTGCAGGGGCAGCATCCCCATGTCCATGCAGAAGGAACAAGAGTTTTCTGGCCTTCTGCTCTAGGTCTGTGTGCCTTTATGGTGTTATTGGAAGACCACCACGTTTTTTCTCAGTCCACGGCTTTTTTTTCCCCTCTGTTCCCTGGATAAATGTAGTGTCGTGAATAAAATAAACACTGCTGTCAGTCTCTGCATATTTTTTCAGTCTGCTTCATTATACAGGATTCTTTCAAAAGAAATGTAACTCACAGTCTTGGCTAGTTCCCAGCACATTAAAGGTCTGTTGGCACTTTTCTTAAGAATCTGGTGTTTTGCTTCACTTTTTTATAGAAATTCATTTCACCTTGTGCTCTGTAGAATGTCTGCTGCCCTTCAGCCCAGCTGTGGCTGCAAGGTAACCCCTCTCTGGCACTTGCAGATTGCAGATGCCCTTAGAAATTTTTGGAGGTGAAAGGAGCCAGTGACTTCTTCACCACCAAACTGGACCAGTAGGTGATAAAGAATCAGTCCCTAATCCTGGAGTAAAAAAAAAAATAATAAAATGGTTCTGTGAATGGCTGATTGTTAAAAGCACATGAAGTCATGTTCATGTCTGCAAGGTAAGGGTCTGACTGATTTGTTTGGCAGCATTGCCTTTCTTGGTTTTGGTGGGGGAGGATGATTTTTTTTTTTTTCTTTTTTTGTTTGTTGTTGAAAGGGAAACACTATTTCCTGATAGTGATGGTGAAGTTCCAGAATTGACACTTTTACCTGTCCCCTTAATCCTGTACAGCTCCTTGGCAGGGTCCTGTGGGGACTTCAGCTGCTGCTGCCTCTGGTCCCAGCTGTGACAGCTGGTGGCACCCCAGGGGCTGGGGACTGTCACCAGTGGCTCAGGCCTGGGGGGCTCCAGGGCTGCTCTGTTTATTTTCCAAGGCCTCAGGGCTGGAATTCAGGTGGAGGTGGTGAAAGTCTGGAGAGGAGTAGGACTCATTACCACTTCGGGCCACTGAAGCTGCACTTTTTTAACAAGATGGAAAGCCCAGGAGTCCCTCACTGTGCTGTGGTGTGTGCCCAAGAGAACCCGGGCAAGCAGGCACGGTGCTCTCAGCCAGTGGAACCTGCAAGAAGCTCTTCAAGGCTGCCCTTCACCTCAGCTTCTTTCTGTTCTCTCTGCTTCACCCTGAACTTGTTGAACAACAACAAGGGGCTGTGCTTTGACCCCTTTCCTCAGCTGGCAGGGCTGTGCTTTGGCCCCTTTCCTCGGCTGGTGGGACTGTGACCCCTTTCCTCGGTTGGTGGGACTGTGACCCCTTTCCTCGGTTGGTGGGACTGTGACCCCTTTCCTCGGTTGGTGGGACTGTGACCCCTTTCCTCGGTTGGTGGGACTGTGACCGTTTTTTCACTCCCTGCTGCAGAATCCAGGTCTCCTCACTGCTCCTGAGGTGCCTTTTGGTGGTGTCACGCTGGGAGGCTGCAGTGCCCAGCTGTGGCTGGATGGTGACATGGAACTGTCACACTGTTCAGCAGCATTGCAGAGAACTGACCTCACGAGTCCCCACCATCCCAGACAGTTTTCCTTCTGTTTAAAGGCTGTGTCAGAACTTGCAGTTTCTTCTTGTATTAATTCCTACTTGTGACTCAGCAAAATTATTTGCCCACCTCCCATGCTGCTCATGGCTTCAGAACCAGTGTGCACACCACACTCCCACACTGGGAAAATGCACAATTCCCTGCACTAAGGCACTCAAAGCTACCAGATGTTTTCCTAAAGCAAGTTCTTTATTAGCTTTTGAGGGTGGGGCTTGTTTTTTTTTTTCTTTTCCCCCAACTGAAAAGCTGAGAAAAAGCTTCAGTACTTTTTAGATTGAGAATTTCAAGGGTAAAAAAGCCTCCTGTCTGATGCCAAAGTTAAACTCTAATCACTGCTCAGCTCTCCTGGAATTTGGCAGCATACCAGTGCTCCTTCCCTTTGGTAGGTCATGTGGAAATACCGGGGCCTTTTCTTAAAGAACCTCTCAGCTCTTTTCAGGTATTTGCACAGATGTAACCTTCCTGTTAGGATTCTAATGCCTTTTACACTCTTAACTGCATTAAAGCACCGTTGCTAATAAGCACCATCCAGATCTACAACATTTTATATTTAAGCATTAAAATACTTTTAAGTGTGTTGAAACTACATAAATACACTTTAAAAATCTGGTTTTAAGTTGGTATTTCTATTCTGCTGGAAAAGAATCACAGGCTTTAATCTTGGAAATAACACTTGAATGTGCTTAATGAAAAGAACCCACAATTGGTTCACAAGTTTACAAGAGGTTGTAGGAATAGCTGAAATGAAGGTCGAGAGATGAGGGTCTCTGTTCAGTTTGTTCACTGAGAATATTTAAGGTTCTCTTTCAAATGTTTTTTACACCTAATTCACTAGCTGGTTTTAATTTATTACCAGTGTCCTGGAGATTCTTTCTGATGGGGTTTTTAATTCTCTCAAAGCTGACCTAACTGTTCGGTAACAAACAGATCATTTAATTACAGTGTCTGTGAACAGCACACTTGTTTTTTTGCTCTGAACTGTTTCTTCCTTGTGTTCACTCTTCAGCTGTATTTTAGCTGGATGTGAAGAACTCAGTGATGAATTCCCTGATCTGATTAGGTCGATACTATGGTGGTGTCTTGTGTGCCGGTCATTGACCCAGTTCCCCACTTTCCTGGTCTCCATGAGCAGGCACACAATGGAATGGCAGGCTGTGCTGGAAACTTGTAAAGCCAAAGTTATCTGAGAGCGATCTGATCTGCCCAGGATGAATGCAGTGACCTTTTTCCTGGATCAGTACTTTTATTTACATATTAAACGTAGACATTTTTTCCCTTCCCGTGCTGCAGAGCTGAAAAGGTGCCGTATCAGGCAAGAATGTGTGTAAAGGATTCCTTTGTTAAATGCTGGCAGCAGCCTCAGCAGTCCTTGCCAAGTCAGTCCAGCCCACCCACCCGTCCAGGAGCACGCCAGGGATCCCCAGCACAGCCTGGGCTCGGTGTGGCACCTCCTGGCAGGGCTGTGCCCTGGGAGCTGGGACACTCGAGAGCTGCCCTGGGAGCTGGGACACTCGGGAGCTGCCCTGGGAGCTGGGACACTCAGGAGCTGCCCTGGGAGCTGGGACACTCAGGAGCTGCCCTGGGAGCTGGGACACTCGGGAGCTGCCCTGGGAGCTGGGACACTCGGGAGCTGCTCTGGGAGCTGGGAAACTCGGGAGCTGCTCTGGGAGCTGCCCTGGGAGCTGCCCTGGGAGCTGCCCTGGGAGCTGCCCTGGGAGCTGCCCTGGGAGCTGCCCTGGGAGCTGGGACACTCGGGAGCTGCCCTGGGAGCTGGGACACTCGGGAGCTGCTCTGGGAGCTGGGACACTCAGCACATGCTGGGACCAGCCCTCCTTTTGCCCCAAGAACACCCAGCTGGGGCTTGCTTGCACTCCCTACCCCAGGAATTGTCTGCTCAAAACCAGAGGGGTTCAGTGTGTCCTCGCCTCCCAGCACCCCCAAACTGCTCTCATTATTTAAATACATTTATACTTCATGTCCTCCAGCCCATGGGAGAAGGAAGTTATTAAGAAGTTTGCACAAGGTTGTGCAGGAGGCACTAAGCAAACAGCCAGAATAAAGATCTCCTACCACGTCACCTTCTGCTAAACCACTCAACCATCTTCCCCCTTCAGCACCACCTTTTGATTCTCTTTCAACACACTGATGTGTCTTGGTTAGAATTGCAAAAGATTGAACAAAATAATACTCACTGGATGTTTCAGAAATGTTTTCCTTGTTTTGCTCAGGATAGTTTTCTATCATGAGTCCTTCAGTCCTTCAAAATAAAGGCTAAATGTCTCTGTGGGTAAATATGCATAACCTGTGTTCCTGAAACAGCCATGGAGCCTTAAGTTACAATTCAGAGATGCTCTCCTAAGTGACAACCACATACTTGTGATAGTTCCTACAAGAAAAAGAGCTTTGTTAGAGTTGTGATTTCCCCAGTTATACAAGAACTGAAATAAGAGACTGTAAGCACCTATTAGTCCAGCTCTGTGCCATAGCAGGAATTTCCCCTTACAATTACATGATTTCATATTGTTAGGTCAGGTTAATGTGACCCAAGCAAGAGTCACCCTCCTTCTCCATGCTTTGCTTATGTCTTCTTTTTTTCTTTCCCTGCTCATCCTTCACCAAAGGTTAATGACTTTCTTTTACACTTCTCCCAACACTCCACCTTGCTTGAGCGCATTGGCCCCTCCCAGGTCCAGGGTGTAGCAGAGCAGCTGTGGCTGCAGTTAACCAAGCCATGACTGCCAAACAAACCCCTGATTCTTTCCCTGGTTCTCTTTCCGAGGCTCTCTCCTTGCTCCTCCTTCTTTGGGGATGTTTATTCAGAGGCTAAACAAAAGAAGAAAAATATATTGAAATTAAAAATAGCATGTACAGGGAAGAACCCATGAAAAGAAGGATCAAAGGAGTTTCAAGGGAACTGGAAGGGAGACATGAAGTAGAGCACACAGGTAACTGGAAAGGAAATCCCCAGGTGCATAATCCACAGTGTTCATGGAAAACAGAAGAAGAAAAAGCAGTCAGACTCTTGGAGACCGGAGGAAGATGCTAGAACTGTTGATGTGTTAAAGTCCTGTAATGTGGAACAGGTGACAGTGCAGACTGTCAGTGACAAGAAGAGGAGCACGGGTCTATCAGAGCCTGGCTGGTAACCACGGCAGATCACAGTGTAATAAATTATGTGTAAGTAAAAATTCGAAAAGATATATAAATAAGATGTATATGTTAAAATAATAAAAACCAAAGATGTGTATGTAAAAAGAAAGAAATCCTCCTCCCAAACCTGGCTGGGAGCTCTTCTCCGAAAGAAAAAGATTGTAGCCAACACCCAGATAAGAGACATTAACTCGGAAAATAGGCAGGATGGGAGCCATCAAAGACAACAAAAGGACTAGCTCGGGGGAGGAACCCAACTCCGGACCTGACCAACGTCTCTGCAGACATCAGTTGTGAAACAATCAAAGTCGACAAAGACAAGCCTCAGAAAAAGTATCCTCTGCGAGTCCTGAATCCCCCACCTGTCAGACTAGTGTTGGAGATACAATCACTGGAAACAAAGGGGGAGACTCCGCCAAGATTTCCATCGGCACCAACCCCGGATCACACCACTTCTGCCTTGATAACCCAAAATTAAAATACATACAGAGTCTCTTTACATATGAGGAGACTCTGTCTGGACACAAGTTAGGTCTATTCTTCCAAGCCAGGAAATCTATTCACCAAACAATCAAGAACACTTGGTGAATAGAGCCTGCTTGGAATTTAGCCTGAGGACTTAAAAACCCTATAAAACCCCAAGCCTGAGAGCGCTCAGACGTGGATTTGGGAAACCTATACCTCCGGTGTAGACCCCTGTCCACCCAGCGCTGCGCTGTTCTTTTTATTGTGGGTTTTTATCGCTGTTTCTACTTATTATTGTTTATTAATAAATTTTTCTTTGATTTTATCCCAAAATTGCCTTTGCATTTATAACAACAGGACACAACATTTGAACTTCACCGTGGTACACAGCGGTCTGGCTGTGTTCCAAAAAATGACTTAGCTGCATTTCACTCGTCTGGATTTTCCAGGCTATGTTGCAATTTGTCCTTATTTGTCGTGACACAGCAAAAGGAAAAGTACCCCCAAAACCTGACTCAGAGCCAGTCAAGGCTACCTTGGGATGTCACTGGAAACACGAGACTCGCGGGAGAGCGGCGCGGAGGATTCCGCTGCCGGAGCCGCTGGTGGGCACCGCCAGGGCAGGGGCTCGGCCGTGAGCCCGGGCCGGTTCCCGCAGCCCGGATCGTGCTCTGAGCCGGCCCCGGGAGGGCCGGGCCGGGCTGTGAGCGCTGCTCGGGGCCAGCAGCGGATGCAGAAACCCGAGCGGCCGCGGGCCGGGCGGGGCAGTGAGCCCATGGCGGGCTGGGCCGGGCCGGGGCGGGCGCGGAGCCCGGAGCCCGGGGCAGGTGCGCGGCGCTCCCCGCGGGGCGGGCACGGCGCAGGCACCGCCCGGCTGCGCGCCCTCCGGGGCGGACCCTGCCCGCCCTTTCCGCTCCGCGCCGGGGGAGGAGCGGCTGCGGCGCCGCCGCTCGGAGCTGGGCTGCCCTGCTGGGACCGGGACCAGGACCAGGACCGGGATCCGGACCGGGACCAGAACCGGCATCGGGACCGACATCGGCATCAGAAGCAGGGCAGCGGGGCCGGGAGCGCGCCCCCGTGCGGCGGGGCGGGCTGCGGCGCTCAGGGCTCCGCGGCCGGGGCACGGCTCCGCACCGGGACAGCGCGGCAGCGCTCCGCGCCCCCTCCGCGCCTTTCCGCACCGGACCGGGGCACCGCTCTGCACCGCTCTGCACCGCACCCGGACACCGCACCCGCACACCTTACCCGGACACCGCTCCGCACCGGGGCACCGCTCCGCACCGGGGCACCGCTCCGCACCGGGGCACCGCTCCGCTCCGCAGCGCGGCCCCGCTCCGCGCGATGCTGCCCGGGCTCTCCCCGCGCCGCTGCGCCTGAGGCGGGCGCGGGGCGGCCATGCAGCCCTCGCTGCCTTAGCTGAGCGCGGCGCTCGGGCCGGAGCCCGCGGCCACCCCCCGGCGGCACCGGCACCATGAGGAACGGCGATGACCTGGAGGGCTTCGACGGCGAGGCGTCCAGCGCCTCCATGATCTCGGCGGCCAGCAGCCCCTACCAACCCACCACAGAGCCCGTCAGCCAGCGCCGCGGGCTGGGCGGCCTGCGCTGCGACCTGGACTACCTGCGGGGCACCTTGGGCAGGCTGAAGCTGGCCGAGGTGGTGAGTACCGCGGCGGGAGCGGGGCTGCGGCCGGGCCGTGTGAGGGGCGGGCCGGGCCGGGCCGTGCGGCGCTGCCGGGGCCGCAGGAGCGCCTTTCACCTGGGCCGTGTGCCCGCGGATCGCCGCGGGGCCGGGGCAGCACGGCAGGCAGCTGAACCACACGGTCTGACTCCTGCAGGGGGGTCGCGGGGCCGGGGCCGCCTCCCGGCCGTGCCCGGCTGAGGCTCCGCCGTTCCCCTGGGGACCCGCCCGGTGCCCGCTGCGGAGCGCGGGGGTCCCGGGATCCGCCCGGAGCACGCAGAGCCCTCGCTCGCCTGCTTGCCCTTAGCGGGATAAAGTTCTCTTAGATGCACCGAGTGAAAAGAAAAAAACCTTAAAAATCCCCCGAACAGCAAACGTGAGGTTTTGTGTTGTGAAATTAAACGTGAGCTGGGTTCTTTCGTGTACTTTGGACACCTCAGCTGGTTCAGTTTGACGGAGCCTGTGCAAGGCTTGGACCACCCCAGCAGTGAAACACATAATAAACACCAAAGCACTTCAGCAGTTTCTGTGGTGCTAGTGCTGATGTTTGCCTTCATCTGATCTGCTTTCCAAGTCACTACGACATTTATATTTTTCAGATCAACAGATGTGTTTTTCAAGATATTAGGAAAAGGGATGTTATATGAAAATGTCAATCATCTTGAAATAGATTTTTAAGTAATTTCTTACAGGGTACTGCAAATTCTTGTAACTTAAACAAGTTCTTTGAGAAGTGTGATGCCAGAAACGTTTTAATATTTTATATATACAACTTTAGCATTTTAAATCACTGCTGATTAGTACAAGGCAAAATTTGTACATAGAGGTTTTGTGAAAAACACATTGGAAGTTTCCTGGCTTCAGGTGCACACAAGTTTATAGAGGACTCTGGTGATGAATTCATTTTTTATGAATGCCCAGTAAAATCCAGGGTTTAGAAGTGTGATTTGTTTTCTTCTCATTTCCTCGGCGCAGGGTAGGATCTTTTCTCTGCAAGTGGTAGCAGTGAGCTTGTTAGCCCAGTAAAACAACAGGGACCAGCCCTGTGTGTGTGTGCTGTGTGTTCAGGACTGGAGCCAAAGCATCTGTCATCACTGTGCAACATCTACCTGTCTTCGAGCTGTTAAAAACTGTCCATGTGGTGGAAATCCCGGGGTGGTGCTGCCTGATACACTGAAATAATCTGCCCTCGGGATTTTTGTTTCAGTTTCTACTGCAGATCCTTTCTGCAGAACACTAATAACTGTGGCAAGTCTTGTTAAAAACCTGTCATTAAAATGACTAATTACTGATCGTAACTGAATCCCTTATTATTAAATCTGACTTGCTTGGAACAAATCCCAAAGATACATAGAGTACACCTCATAGGTTTTTAAGTCATGTAAAGAAAGATGGGGAAAACCACACTGCTGGAATTTGAGAGGTTTCCTTGTCTCTGGACAAAGACACTGCTGCTCATGGTTGGGCAGATTTATACTTGCAGAGCAGTGTCTTCAGAGGAACTGCACTATGCTTTGTGCCCTCTTCACAAAAATGATCTGAACTATTGCATGTGGTTCCCAGGAGTGCATGAATGCAGAGGGACAGCAGTTGAGAAGAAATTAAATTAGGTAGTATAGAGTGGAAGGCTGTGCATCAGCTCAGCCTGTTTGGTTGGACTCAAAAAAACTCCTCATTCACGGTAATGGAAGAGCAGACCACTGACATTTGCAAACTAATGGAAAACTGAGCAGTGTTGGAAAAGAGAGAGCACATTCCACTGTGTACTTAGGTTGCTTATTTGCCAAGTATAATTATTTCAATTACAATATTCAATAATGCCTTTACAAAAATACTGAAGGAACCGAAATGTAACAAAGTCTGTGGTGTAGAACTCTACCTCTTAAAAACAAGAAGGAACTCCTGGCACACAAAAAAACAGTACAAAAAGGAAAAAAACAACTACTGGTTAAGATAAAACTCTCTAAATGTATTACAGTAAAAAAGAATGTTACAGGAAAGATTACAATGCATGTGCTTCATTTAGCATTAGGATTTGTCTTAAAATACATTTGTGATTGACAGGCAAAATATCAGCTGGAGGCAAACATTGCTGCTGCTTGTTGTAATCTTTGGTTGAAGGGCTTCCCACAAACTGCCCCGTGGTGCTGTGTGAAGGAAAACTGCTGCTCTTTGTGGCTTGGATGGCTCTGCTTCCAAATGCCCAGTTTTGACTGTCAGAAGCAGGAGTAGGGCATGCGAAATTCCCCAGGTTGCTTAAAGTAGGGGTAAGGCTCTGTTATTTTGTTGTAGATTTATCTATATGGATTCAAATAAAGGGGTTATTACAAGAGGAAAGCCGTGATGACATTGTAGGCATATGGAGTAATGTAAGGGCTGCTAGAGGGGACAATAGTTTTAACTCGTTAATATTTCAAGAAACTGAATATTTGGGGCAGTTTCAAATATTGCCCCAAGGTGTCCTTTGAAGGGACACCAACATAATGGCTTGTGATTATATTTCATGTATAGTATTGTGCAGATTATTTCTGAGCCTTGTTTTGTTTTTTACCAAGTTTAGATTTGGTTACTGACTGGAAAATGTACAATGTAGTGCTTACAGCTCCTCTTTATGGCCAGGCTGAAGAGTTCCTAGTCCTTGGATCTGCCTGCCAGTGGTCAGCAACAGCAGTGAGGGAGTAAAGGAAAGGGCCCATGGGGAACAGCTTAGCCTTGAACTGATTTCCCCAATTTTGACAATGTTGTTGCCAGGTAGGTGAGCTTTTCAGAAAGGAGTCTTTTGCCTGTATCTCAGTGTTCTGTTGAAATAGTTGTGTGTTTGTTGGGATGTGTGAGGGAACATCTGCTGTACTGGGGATGCAGCTGCAGCCTCTTTCCAGCAGCAGCTGGAGGAAGGTGGGGAGTGTTGGACCATGTCAGGAACATGTCATGTGCAGGGCTCCTGGGGTGGCTGAGACACCCAAGGGTGTCCCCAGAAGGAAGTGGCACATGAAGGGCACAAAGGGAAATGGAACGGGGGAGGACTTAAAGTAGCTTGGAGCTTTCATATTTAGTTTGTGCTTTTTGGTTTCGTTCTAATGAGACTTTGAACTTGCAGGGGAAGTCAGGGGGAAGCCAGGGGGAAGCCAGGACACTTGTGTGCTAACCAAAGAAATGTTTTTACATTGGAGAGGTTGTCTCTGTTGGCCTTTGGGCACTGAAAAGGAGCGATACCTTTTCTCATGGAAGGTGTGGGAGAGAGGTGGCTGTCCTTGGAGAGCAGAGCAGGAATGTTCTTTAGAGTTTATTCTCATTACTTTCTGGCATGAATTTGTTTCTCATGCTTTTGAGGGCTTTAATACTTCCCAGGGAGACTGTTGTACAATAATGAAGTGTGTATCACTGGAAAGCTTTGCTATGGATGTCTTCAAATGATTTGTTTTATTTCAGTACTTTATCCCCATTCCCTTGAATTTCCTAAGGACAGTATCTCCTTTTCCTGAGTGTGCTTGCTGTTTACTGTGTGAGGAGTCAGGAGGGGCTCATTCTGTGATGCAGAGGAGATGAGCTGGTTAGCAGGTACCACCTCTTTGCTGGAAATAGTTTCATTTTAGATGAGAATATCTGGGGTTTTTTTTTCCCTCTTCATTTTAGTTTTCAGCTTTTCAAAATGCATTATTATTTTTTTTTTTCCTTGATTATTGTAATTCTGCACCCCCAAGGATCTTGCTGTCATTAAAGCTGGGCATAGACATATTTCCTACTGAAATTCTATGGCCAGTTGTGGCTGCCCTTTGTCTGCTGCTCAGTTTTTCTGGGACTGTAGCTCCAGGGTAGGCTTTAGGTAAAGGAAAACCAGGCAGGATCCTGTTGGGAGCCCTGTTGGTTCTCACAGGAATCCTGCCAGGTTTGTGCAGGCACTTGATTTAAATTATCCTTGAACAGCTGGGCCAGTGGGTGTGAAGAATTGTGCCTGGTCAGTTCCTGTGCCATTGGCAGCAGTTCTGAGTGGTTTACCTGGAGCAGTGGGATCACAGAGCAGCCTTCTGCTGGAAGCAGCAAGAGGCAGAAACCCCTTAGCGTGTGCTGGCTGAGAGAGGATGGATGGCATTTGTGATGGTTGCTGATGGCTTCTGTGGCTCAGACAGCCCTAGACTTTCTTCTCCTCATGTGTTTGTTCCAAATCCTGCAACAATCCATCAGAGATTCCTTTTAAAGAAGATAATACTTCTGCTTGGGAGGTCTGTGAGCTGCGTGATGCTGATGAGTGCACTGGGAAGTATCTGTGCTTGCTCTCATCTTCTTGTCTATAGCAATTGATATTACCAGGGGAGGCAGCAGTTTGAGCTAAATGAAATCTGATGGGAATAGCACTTCAGATGTTCACAGCTTTTGGAATGAAAAGTTCCATCTTCATTGGTAGAGAGTAGCTGAACATTGAAAAAAAGTTGTTTTGTGGCTTACTGTCATACATTTCCAGATTCAGAAATGGATTGCTAAGGCCAGGACTACAGTAAAACTCTTGGCTGTCAGGTTCTGGTACAATGAAGAAAACAGAATTCTAAAGCCAGGAATGCATGCCTACATGGGTGATAAGACTACTGGCAATTCTCATTGTTAATTATATTAGAAAATTAGCGTAATAACATTTATGTTCTAAGGAATAAGCTAATTGCTGACTATTAGAATCTGTTTGAAAGCTATTCTGAGGTGTCCAGTAATCTCATATTTATATTGCTGCTGTCTTGTGTCTTGAGCTCAGCATCTCAGCTGCAGGGATGGAGCCTCCAACCTCTCACCTGTGTGTGATGTGTCACATTTGAGTGCCTGTCTGACCTGCCTGCTCCTTTTCCCCTGCAGTGCTCTGGGTGTGATTCCTGGCTGGGAATGGGTGGCTGCTGCCATCTGTAAGTCAGGGAAATTACTGTGAGTAAAGGGAGATTGCTTTTGCATTGGTCATTGTGAAGTTTGGTTTGTGTCAGTGGGGTGTTAATTCAGTTCCAGGGAGTTTATAGAGGGCAGGGGTGACATTCTGAGCGAGGTCACAGCAGTCAGGCCATCAGTCCTGGTGGGAAGCAGAGCACTGCAGGGACACACCTGAGCCTCAGAGGGCAGCTGGCATCCCTGGCAGCCCTGTACCTGCCTGTTTTATTCACAGGTGATGGGTTCACCTTAAGGTTTAGTTCATTTATTCTGCACTTGGGAGGCATAGAAGCCTTCCTCCTTTTCATGGTGGATTTAATTCAAGCAATTTATAACTTTTTGTTCCTGTGTTAGTTAATGCTGCCACTTGCTGTAACTTCTCCTGAGCCTCCTGCCCTCTGCTCCTGCTGCCCAAGGCACGACAGAAAGGTTTGGGCCCTGCTCTGGGTGTCGAGGGGCTGAGCTCTCAGCAGCCACAGCCTGAGCCCTGCTGGCCTTTGGGCTGCCCCTCAGCGCTCTGTCACTTCTCCAGACACTTCTCTTCCATCCCAGGATCACACAGGCACTCTGTGATTATAGTATATATATATATACTATATATATATATTATAGTCACTCTGTGATGAGCTGCATCGTTCACCTTTTTATTCTCTTTTGCTCTCCAAACAGTGAATGTGTGTAACTGTAAGAAATCATTGGGATTTTTTTGTGTCGTGCTGAGCTTTGGTTTTTGGTGGCATTTGTAGCTGCTTGTTCAAAAGATGTTGCATATGACAGTGGATACTGGTGATCTCTGATATTTGGTCTTAGAAAAAGGCTGTTAAATCATACTGAGCAGATCGAATTTGTAATTCACAAATATGCTTAGAAATCCTCTTCAGGTGTCTCTTCAGTGCCTCTGAAACTCTTGATTTTTCTTCAAAAAGATTTTAAAGGTAGTAGATCTTCATTGCTGTGTGCTGATATTTTTATCCTTACATTTACTGTGAAAGAATAATAAGATAACTCTGTTTAGGTTTGCTTTTTATTGTTTCTGTGAACAACTGAAGAAATGATTGTGACTGTCTTCCCACAGAAAGGTGAATAAAGGTTTTGGTTTCTTTCATGGTGTCTCTTAATTATCATCTGGCCATGGGATCATATCCTTCTGCCAGTAAACTCCAAATTCCTGGTAATAATTTCCCTCTTAAGATGGTGGATAGTTTTAAAATTCTGATTTCAAAAGAAATTCCTACAGTGTCTGTACCAAATATGTTGTATTTTTTTCCTTCCATTATGAACCAGTGCAATAGTGATAGATGCACTACACTAATGTAGTTCTCATGGTATTAATAATTGGAAAGCTACCCTTATTTCTTGTAATGTTTCTTGTAATGTCTTTTGTTGCTGAAGCTCCCTAGTGATTTAATTATTATCTTGAGATAAGAAGACAAGGACTAGAAATTTAAGAGCGTAACATAATCAGTGTTGGAGGAATCTGTTGCTTCTGGTGAGAGTTAGTGCATTGTTTTGTCAAATCAACTTGCACACTTTTCAGTAGCCATCATCATCCTGTGCTCAAAATTGCATTTCATCAAAACCTCTCTTACTTCAGCACCTCAGCAAATAATTTTGTACTGAAATTTTGCATACAAAGAAAACTAAATGCACAATGAAGAGACATCTTGATGCCTTAGGATTTTAGCTTTAATATTTTTCAAATCCTGTACTGCATTGGTGTATAAACTCCATATAGAGTGTTAGCTAATTCTCTTCACATTTTGGTCAGACAAAACAATCCATTTAGGCCTGAAATTCAAGGACACCCTAAAGCCTCAGGCCCCAGAAAGTACAAACAAAAGTGGGTTGTGGGGAAGCAAACTAGGGAATATGACTTAATTACCTGAAGCTGTAATTGGAGGATTAACCCTTGATATGTAAATGGGGAAAATTTATATCTGAAAATCTCGTGACCATTGTCAGTCTTGGGTATAACCTCTGTGAGGCTTTTGACTGTCCAAGATTTATGTGTTGAAGGCCTTTAATAAATAATTATTAAATAAATATTTATATTGATTTAATAAATAATTTATTAAGTAAAATTAATAAATACCTACTTTTATTCTCAACCATCTGTAGCTTCTAGGTACCTACTCCAAGGCATCATCTTAACAATGGGTCAGCTGCTGTTGTTCTGTAGTGTTAAAATCACCACTTATTAGAGCTGCAATTAAAAATACATTATTATGTAAAAAAAATTAAAGTCACTTAATTCTCAGATGATTTGTGTAGTTCCTTCCAAAAATACAGAAGTAATGTTTAGGTTTCCCTGGAACTTGTACCATCAACTCCAGAATATGGGAGGAGGGAAGCAAAGCTGGATAACACCAAACTGATATAGAATAGATGTAAGAACATCCAACCATGAGCAGAGAAAAGATGGGTCAGAAATATTTCTGACAATGGGCAGGGAGGTTCTAGAGCTGGTGTAGCTCTCACCCAGAGTGAGAGGGCCACTCCCAGCCCACAGTGGGGCTTCAGGTGAGCAGAGATCCTCTGGTGTTTTAATCTCACTGTGTGCAAATTAACTATAACTATAGTGGAACTATGGGAACTATAACTCAAGGGTGTCAGATTCCTGACTGTGCTGTTTAATGAACTGTAATTAAGGCTCTGGTGTGTAATGCCTTAGATTATGGAAGAATATGATGCATTTTTACCCAGATAAATGTTCCAGCATCCAGTTAAACTTCTGTTAATATGTAACTTGATATGCAGGTGGTGATGCTTGCATGTCTTTAAATTTTCTTTAGCTCACATGTACGTTCCCAAAGCGTTCAGGCTGGGAGTGAGCTGGCCTGGTTGGGATTCTTTGCTTCATTCAGAAGGGCCTGGAAGCCCAGCAGTGCCAGTGAGTGGAACACTCGTGTGCCATGTGTGAGTTGCACAAGGTGCTGCTTCTGCTGGGACTTTCACTGAAGCTAACCCGGGGTGTTTTCAAATGCTGTAAATCTGACAGTGGTACAGTGCTACTCAAAACAGGTCTGGCAGGTTTTTTCAAATTATTTTATGAATTGACTACAACCATTTCCATATTAGGAATTTTCTGCAGTTTTGTACATTTTTAAACTGAAATGCTTGTGGCAAGAAAGCAACGAGCATGATTGTGAATATTATTAAATGCTTAAGTTCTCCAAGTCTTTAACAATCTGTAGTAACTTCTGTCTCAGGAAATTATTTTCATGCTAGAAACTGTTACTGCCACTTGAATATCATGAATAGATTAATTAGTAGTTTGATCACAATCTCTTCTAAAAGAAACTAATTCTTGCATTTAATGCTTAGAAACTTTTTATCTAATGTAGATTAACTCTTTTGTTAGACATAGTGATATTTAAAGTTGAGATGCTGCTGTAATGAATAACATTTTGAATTGCTTGGGAGCAGTGCAGCTGCACAGTCGCAAGCTGCTGTGCAGTCCCAGCTGTGCAGCCCCAGCTGTGCAGTCCCAGCTGTGCAGCCCCAGCTGTGCATTCCCAGCTGTGCATTCCCAGCTGTGCATTCCCAGCTGTGCAGCCCCAGCTGTGCATTCCCAGCTGTTCAGGCTGGTGCTGGGGATGAAGGCAGCACTGCAGACTCTCTGTGCTGCTCAGTGTTTCCAGGCTGAGGCTGCTCTCCAGCTCAGATCTCCCAGGATCTGCAGTTCCACGCTGGCATCTGGGGCTCTGTGCTGTTTGTGGAGCTTTTCCTGCATCCTCAGTGTCAGCCTGACCAGCACAGCAGCCCCAGGCGTTCCCCAGCACAGCAGCCACAGCTCTGCATGTCCCAGCCACATCTCTTGTTTAAATGTTCTCTTTCACAAGGATGGCTGCGCTCTTTTTGCCTTTTAAGGGATGGCATCTGAGGGGGCCTTCGGGTTACAGTCTTGGGAACTTGGGATTGCAAGGACATTTTGCACCATTTCCTTTAAGCAAAAACAAACCCAAAAAATTTCAGTGGATTCCGTAGAACTACTTTATGTTCTTGGCTGTTTTCTCATTAAAATTCTTTTCTTGTTTTAGTATTTGTGGGGTGTTTGATGTTTACTCATAATTGGGATTAAATGGGGTTTTAAAGGATACAGACTGATTCTGATAGTGATAAAATAGAACTTTCACTTTTTAAAATAACCAGGCTAATTAAACCAGAGGCGTGCAGACCAAATACTTGACAAATATTATGATTATACCTTTACTTCTTAAAGCTAATAAATTACTTAATTTATCTGTTTGCTACCAGATTTACAGTACTGTGTTTTAATATTGTTTTGACTAGCCAGATTTCCAGCACAGGCTGGCCTGTGAACATGGGTGGGAACATCAGAAGTTCAGAAGTGTTGATTTTTCTCCTTTGTAAAGCTGATTAGAGAATTCTCATAAGTGAAGCAATAGGGGTTTTTTGTACTTTAAATAAAGATCACGCACATATGATCTCAGAAATGTGCTGTATTCCAGCAGAGTTTGTGTGTGTACAGCTCCAAGACAAGAACAGGGCAGTTATATCTGTCCATTTTGTTTAAATAGCAAAGATATTATAAACTCTGTGTTCTTACAGCTTGACTTAATGCCAGGAAAATGCCAGGAAGTGGAGTGGAGAGGATGCTTCACCCTTGCTGGGAGGTTGGGGAGGGAAAGGTGCTGGGAGGTACCTCCTGAGCATCCCACACAGGTATTGCTAACAGCTCCTAAATGCTGATACCAAACTGGTGACTCTGCTGATTTCAGTGACACTGATTATTAAATTAGTCTGTAAGACTGACAGGATTTGGCAGTGATTTTTAAGGACAGTTTTATTTCCCTGCTTTGGTGCCTGTAAGTGAGGCTGGCTAACATTCAGGTTACTGTGTGAGGCTTGCTAAGGGAGCACTTAAGCTGGATTTTCTCTCCATTTTGTTATCTGTAACCAGTTTTTACTCTGTTACTATTGTGGTAAAGCCAGTGTGAGTAGGACTATGGCAACAAATGGGACTAATGGGAAAATGTTTTATTCTCCCTTCTGCCCCTACCACTTGCTGCTGGAAGTGGCTGAGGAAGATGCAGATGACTCAATGCATACAAAATTACATTCAGTGTGGCACCAAAGAAATGCATGATGGTTTCTTTGACCTATTTTTGCCTGTCTCGTTGAAGAACATGATATGCAAATGCTAGTCAGATTGTGATAAAATTGGACTTGAAGACACCGATCTGGGTAGTCCTGCTGTTTAAGAATTTCCACTCAGTGTTGTGTGAGTGCTTTAATTATGGTTTTTCTCAGTGCCCTGTTTGAGGTCTGGCTGCACTGCAGTGGTTTGTGTACAGAGTTCCCTGGGCTGGTGACTTGTCCCTCTCTGCTCCCCTGGGGCAGGCAGGGGAACACTGAGGCTTCTGGAGAGAATTTTCTGCCTGACCTTGGTGAGCTGCAGCTGCCTCTGAGGAACCTGCCCTGGCTGGCACCACAGAGCACTCTGATGCTTGGGAATTAGAGATTGCTGTAAAAACTCTGCTTGCAGGCACTGCCAAAATGAGCATGAGACAATGAATGGGAAAATTAAGCCTCAAGTATCAGGATGTGGTGAAAAAAGGGTGAAGAGCCATCGACTTCCCTTAGTTTTTCTGTTTGATGACACTCACTGTAGCCATTGGCACAATTCATGTACTGTAGATACGAAATAAACCTTTCCATTTATGAATTGTTCACTTCACTGGGTTGTTCAGAAATGAAGTGACTAATGAAGAACATGAATGGGAAAGTTAGAAATGTGAGACTGTGTTAGGATTTTGTTCATTATTGTCTTGAAGGACCTGTTGCTTATGGAAATATTTTGATTTGTGCTACACAAGAATTACAGTTTCTGGGGACTGGAGACACAGGTTCCTGTGGAGAGGAATTGGTGGGAGAAACCAGTTATGTTTTGCATGTTTTGTTTGCCTTTGTTTAAAGCATGGCTCTCTGTATGGTCTTCAAATGAACCTTTCTGTAGGGTGGGGTTGCTAAAAAGCAGTCGATGGGCTTTTGTTTATGGGATAGGTGGCACATTACATTCATTTTTGTCTAGTCTGGAAGTTTTGTTTGAATCTCATTCAGATTTCAGTGGGGAAATATCATGTGCCTTGCAATGTGCCTTGGCTTCAGATGCTGTTCAGTGGTTCTTTTGGTCATCTGCTTGTTGGATAAAACCTAAAATACATCTAAATCAGACTTTTTTTAGGGCAGGGGGTTTCATTGTTTTTGTTTTCTTAGGAAGAACTATATTTGTTTTATCTGTCAAAACTTACTATGTGTTTAATGGTACTTGAACTGGAATTGGTTTTGCATTTATCTAGCAGATAAGAATGTTTGTTGTTCAAGTGTGTCCAAGCAATAACAAAACTCTACTAATGCAGTTAGCAGGAAATAAGTCACCACATCATGTCTGTAGTTTGTTTTTTTTTTTTTTTGTTCTAGATTCTAATATTAAGTTCACTTTAAAAATTGATGCATTTCTGGTTTAACCAGTTGAGAATTTCTTCTGTTCACTGTAGTTCAGTTCATCTTTTTTGTAGAATAAGCATTAGTTTTGATGTCATAAATGTTTCAAAACAAATATTCTGTTGTTGATTCCCCTCACTCTTAAATATGACCCTTTCTCCTAATACACCATCAAAATGTGTTTCAGACCTCAGCAATATGTTCTGTATTTGAAATTGGTCTTTTGCCTAAATTGAGAAGGGGAAGTCAGCAGTAGCTGAATCTTAGGGTTATAGAAAACTGCTGGAGGTGGCAAAAGATCAGCTGATTTAGTGAAGATTCCACAATGTTTAATGCACTGAAGTTTTGCCACATTGCAGCCAAAAGTGAACTGAGAAATAATGAAAACTTTTCAGCACCATGTAAAACACTAGAGGTGCAATGATGATCTGAAACTCTCATTTTTTGCTTTTATTTCTACTGTCACCATCAAAACCAGATCAGAGGTGAATTGGGAGGCCTGGCTGAATTTTTCTGGGTTTGTTTGATTCTATTTGTGCCATTAGAACACAAATTAGTTTATCCAGGGTGCTGAATCACTGGTGGTGCTTAAGCTTCCCTCTCTGGTAAGTGTTGTTTTCCTAAACTTTCTATCTTGCAGGGAAAGTTTAATGCTCCTTTGTGATTTGAGGCCCCTTGCAGCCTCTTACCAGAGTTAATAACTCTTTTCATGGAGTCTTGAGGATACAGACCAGGAGCAGGAGGGAAATCAGTCATTTTTTTGCTTAGGGTAAAAGATGTTTTCCTGCTGAAGGAGCAGGACTGTGTTTGAGCCATATGAACCCAAATATTCATATCTGTGCCAGCTGTTTCAGATGTGGGAAATGCATGTGCTTTGCAAGGAATGAGACCCACTTTGTTTCATGCATAAAGTTGGGACTGCTGGGCCAAGTAAATGAGAACAATAAATCTAGATTTTAATTCAAGAAAGTTCAATGTCTTCTGATACTTTAAATGTTGTAAAAGCAATATATTTTTCCCTATTTTGTGCATGTGTATTCTGCTGTACCATTAATTTAAACAATCTGAATGTAAAAATGTCTTGCTAGTGTGACATTCTTACTAAAATTCTGTGGGTATTTTTCAGGCAGAAAAAATGCTGACCATTTTGTGGTTTTTTGGAAATCATGCGTAATTATGTCATTTAACCACACAATAAGGCTTTCTGTGGTAATGTTTTAGATAAACAGGAAAACTCATTTTTTACTTTGTTTTTATTGCAGAACTGTCTTTTTTTTATTTTTAGTGCAAAGTTCTTAGATTATTTTCCTCAAAAATATAACACAACATATTCTGACAGGAAAAATATACCATTAGCCACCTCCTAAAAGTTCTTTTACAACATTGGTACCTGTCACAGCACATTTTCTCCATTTTGGGGAAATATAATGTTTTATGTCTGATGTGCCTGTGTTGCCAAGAAAGTGATGTAAATATGAGCCATTTACATAGCCCCGAGGCAGATGATTTCTTCATTAAGGGCCCTTCTCCAAGGGAATTTGTAGGAAAGTTGAGATGAATGCAATAATGGTAGGAGGCTGACTCCAAGGACATTGGATCCTGGAGCAGAGGCTCTCTCAGGAATTCCCAGGCTCTCATTTGTGGTGGCTCCATGGAGCTGCTGCGGGGGCTCGGTGCTGTTTGGGGCAGGAATTCCTCGGCAGTGCTGCACACCCTGGGCAGTAACATTTGCCACTTTATTCAGGGCTAAAAGCACAGAGTGGCATCAGTGGGACACACATTTCATATTTCATCCTCTGCTTGGGGCTTTTTCCTCCTGCCTGTGAGATGTGGTGGTGGGAGATGGGGGATGAAGGGCAGGGGATGCTCTGTCACAGCACTGGAGCTGCACTGCACACGCTGGCAGAGCCAGACCTTTCCTCAGCTTACCCTGAGCACACCTCCTTCCTTCTGAGCCTCCTTTCTTCCCCTTACAAGATTACAGATTCTTACAAGAGAAAAGCATTACTGGCCTGGGATACTTCTGCATGGACCTGAGCATCCAGAATTAACAAATATTTCCATCATGACAGAGTTGCATTTTAATGCAATATTCACTGTACCTACTTTAAGAAAAGAAGTGGAAGAGAAACCAAAAGCTAAGAACCAGAAAGATTAATAGTAAATAAGTGCTATACAAATTTTAGGGTGTTGGAAGAATTCGAGTGGAATAGAAAATTCTCCAAAGTACTTGGTGCAGAGAAAAACAGATGAAAAGGTTTATTTTGTCCATCAGGGAAATGTTTCTCTCTTGCCTCAGCCCGAGAAAGCTGTAGCTGTGTTATTTGTGGGACAGAGCAGTAATTGATGTAAGAGGAGATTTCCACCACATTCAACTTTTTGTTTTTCTTTGGTAAACCAGCCTTGAAACTTCTGCTTGTGGAAAAACTTGTCAAATCTCATCATCTAAAGTATGAAAAGATGTGTGATTTAAAAGTGGGGGTTGTCTCCTGTGTTGGATAAATGTCATGGTGTATTTTGTTGGCCAAGACCTGTGCTCTGACACGATGCTGTTCCTCTGGTGGGTTTTTTAGCTCGTCTTGGAAGTGCAGTTGAGGGAGGCAGAAGCTGTAATTTCTCTCTCCTTGCCTCCTTTGGGCTCAATTCTCTGTGGATATATCTTTTCTTTAGTCTCTCAGCCTCCTTTGGGCTGAATTCCTCTGGGATCCTCCCTCGTGGGGAGCCCTGCTTATCTCAGTTCTTATGATTCGAAGAAAACTCCTGAGCTCGTTAGAATCTTGTTTCTCGTGTTTATTAACAGGTGATCACAAAACTGAACAGGTCTCTCCAGGCTGGTTACACAAGGTTAATCTTTGCAATTTGGTACATTTCTTTCTTCTGATGGTACAAACAAGGCCTTGTGGCACACTTCGTGTCTGATACACAAAATGGCCCCAAACTACGCAGTTCTTTTATCTTTATACCTATTTTTACCCAATTAACAATAGGCACGTATATTATTTTTCTTAATGACCCAATGACCCATCACCTCTGTGCAGCACTGTGGCATTTTCTACCCAATCACTCACTACTACCCAAAAACCTCCAGGAGAAGAACATGAGGAAGAAATAAGAAGGGACAAGAGACAACACCCTAAATCCTCCATCTTGTCTCCTGTTCTCTAAACTTTTTCACCCAGTGATTTAAAAAACTTTCTAATCTACACACTTACACTTTTAGCTTTTTCTATGTAACTTCAACATTTGTTTTCATGTATCACCATGAAAATATGCTCATGAATTTCATATTATATGAAATTCAGTGTTTTTCTAGATCTTATAACTAAGTATCAGAAACAAGGGCACACACTCTGTATTCCAGACTCCAACAGAAGCAGGATCCTGGTTTTTGAGTGTTACAAAGCAAGAACTGAGCTCTAGCAGCTGAGGAATTGGGTTTTTTCTCTGTAGCTTTGTGTCTCAGTCACCTGGAGCAGTGCAAATGTGGATGATGGATCATGGAGGCTTCCCAGGAGCAGTGGAGGGTGTTGATCCCTGCTCCCTGTTCCCAGGAGAGTGTGTGTAGTCATGGGAAGGGAAGGCACCAGTTTTGCCTGGATGTGATCTTGGTGGGAAAAGAGCCAAGGAAGCTCTGCACAAGGGCACTCTGCGTCACAGCCAAAGGGTGTTCTGTGTTAATTCACTGCCACATTCATGTACACTGTCTCATAACTTATTGATTTCACACATTAAAAACCACAAAGATAATGAATGTTAACACATGGTTGGGGTTTTTTTAATGAACCCTATCACTGGATGAGCCGTGGCCTTTGAGAAGCAGCTTTGGTTTATGTGGCAGCATTCACACAACACTTTTAAGCTCTCTGAGTAAGTTATGAGGTTGTGGAAGCAACCCCGAGTATTTAATTTTCATTTCATGTGTTCTGAGTAGTTTGCTTTTTTATTGAAAACAAAGTTAGATTCCTCTCTGAGGGAATGGCCAGTGAAAGTGGTAGTAAGTATGTTTTATAGAAGTTTCATATAACTTGTAACTACAAGTTGGAAGGATGCTTCTGAAAAGTTTATAAATGTGTGGGAGGACAAAATTATCCTGGTGTTTTAAAGAGAATATATTTTGTAACATTTTGTATTGAGGATTGAGATTTCTATTAGGAAATTAGGTTAGGAAAAGGGAAGTTTCTGTAGGAGGACAGTTATTTTCTGATGTAGTGATTAATGTGGATTTCATTTTTTGTCATGGCTTTGCTGTGAGACAGGAGTGGCAGATAGCAGGAGGGTATTATTTGTACCATGGCCAATCTTTGAGAAGGGGGACATATGTTTTTATTGCAAGAAAAATAGTAACAGATTTAGTTGTAATCTTGTTTGAAATACCAAAGTATTAGAAATAAGTTGTGTGTATGGGAATATTGTCCTTTTCCTGTCACCCTCAATCAGACAGAGAAGCAACTGAGGTTTTCTCCCAGCCTCTCTGATGAATTTATCAGCAGGCTTGGGCTGCCACAGCCCAGGGCACTGCACTGCTGCTGCTGCACATCCTGCACATCTTCACTTGCATTTGAAATGCTTTGGGTTAAGTGAGGCCTAAGTGTACACAGCTAGTGCTTTTTGCTTATAAAAGTGTGTCACAGGTAAATGCATTTTATAGTTCCTTAAGGGATAAAATTAAATCTAAATGTGGAGTTGCTCTGGAGTTTATTAATTCTGGGCTTGGGAATATGTAAATAACACAGGATTATTAGAGTTCACTGGTCCAAGTACCTCTTCAGTACATAATTAATTTCTAATGCTGTTTGCAGGAAACTCTTTGGTCTCTTTTGAGCTTTGCCAGCCAAGATGGGTGTGTTGGCCTTGAAGAAGCAATGCTGCCTGGTGTGGAGAAGAGTCAGGGCAAAACTTTACCAGCAAAACACAAGAGTTGTTGCCCATCACAGCAACTGATGCGCCAGAGATTTTGGCTCCTTCAGCCTAATGCTGCTGGCACAATTCAGAGTTGTTCAAGTTCTGAGAAAATGAACCTAAATATTTGGGGCTTGTACTACAGTATTTCTAGAGAATATTGGAGAAACGTATCTTTTAAAAGAAAAAAAAATTACGAGTGTCATAATGTATTAAAATAGTGGCACAAAAAATAGAAACTTTATTATATTTGAAAATCCAGAAGTAGAAATTTTGCTGGCTAACATTTATCATTAATATGTAATGTTAATCCTTCTTGAAAGAGCAAAGATTGGTTTTTAAAGCCTTTTTTTTAAAAAAAATTGCATTCAGTGTCATCTTTGAGGCTTGTGTTTACAGAGAAGATGAACTTCATTATATGCTAATACTTTAAAATGAGGCTGTGTCTGGACAGTAATTTATTTTTTGGTATGTGTGTCATTGCTGAAATCAGTTTGATTCTGCTTTGATTCTGAATATTCCATTTCACGCATGATCTTTCTTTCTGAAGCTGTTCAATGTCAAAGATAAAATCTGAAGTGTTTAATCATTGGGTATCCATTGAGAATTAGTTTGATGTGAATTGGCCTGCTCTGTTAGCTGACAAAAATTAGTGTGGCATCTGCTGTCTTTAATGAACATGTGCTAAGTGAACTGTGAGAGGTTTTCCAACCAAGTGTGAGGTTTTTTATTAACATAGTTTTGCTGAGTTTTAATTTGGTTTGAAATTTACATTTTCTGCTGTATTCCGAAGTACGTGGCAAACGAACATGAGGGGTATTGTAATTTCTTAGAATTATTGCTCATGTTAGTGGCAAAAATTCTTTCTTGGTGACTTCTTCCAAAATCCTTTTTCTTCATTTCACAAATTCTCTTGTGGGAGGCAAAGACAAACCAATGGATGAAGCATAAAAAGTGCTTGAAGGAAATGTATCTGCAAAACATTGAAATTGGCAAAGGATTTAGCAGAAATTGGTTTTTATTTGGCTTCTAAATCTAATCTTCTAAACTTACATTTGTGCAAAACATTCATTGTTGAATATTTGGCTCTGAGGAAATTATCTTCCTTAGTTCCTCATCCTGACATTGAAGTGCTTACTGCAGCCTTGATAGAATTTTGTGGTACAGCAAGAAGAGAATTCCTTCTAAAAAATGTCAGTGGGTGGATGGGGGTGGTTTTCCTGAAAACCAAAGCAAAACATTCTTAGGGCCTTCCTTGCTTGTCCTGGAAAATGTAAAAAACCCAACAAAACAACAAAAAAACCCCAAACCATCCATGCAGCCTCTTCTCTTGTGTCAGAGGTGTCCTGTGGTACCCATGTGGTGCTGGCTGACACTGAGCTCTGCAGGGATGCATTTTAGTTTTGTCCACTGGGCAGACTTTATTTTCCAGTACAGGAGTGTCAGGGTTTTATCCTAAATGGTGAATCCAACTCTTGTTACATTCAGAGTGCACACTTGTTAACTCTTCCAATACATCCTCGGAATTTACTGTGACCTATCATTATCCCAGTTCCATGTTTGTGCTTGCAGCACCAGGGGATTTTCCTTCATGTCTTAGTTTTATTGTGATATAAGGAATGATAAAATATGTTTCTATATAAAATATAGTGTACTGGTGATGATAAATATGAAGAAAGCAGGCATTTTTGGAGATTGGTAGAAATCCTGAATCTGTTCCGTATTGGATTGATTTAGATCTCAACAGGTAATGAATTTAAGTAATAATCTATATGGAAATGTCTTTCACAATAACACAACATTAATACTCTGTAATTGTGCTTGAGGTTGACAAATGAATTCCATCTTCTAGTTTTGGAATAGTGTATCATGAGTGAAAAATGAAATAAAATGTTTGAGGTGTTGTTTCCATGTTAAGCCAGTGGCCTGCAGGGGTTTCATGCTTTTTGGGGTGTCTTGGTCATTTTGATGTAAGAGTCCTTGTAATTTTTCTCAAGTGTTCTTTGTTGAACGGGACAAATCCAGAAAATCTTACATTACTTTGCTTTTGTTTTTGCTCCCTAGACAGTGCCCTGTTGTAAACTAAAATCACACATTCCTGAGTGTAAGCTGATCATGTTCCCAATGGAAATTTCAGGAATACTTGTGGCTACTTTCAAAATGTGGAAATCTATTTATTTTTTTTTTCCACTTGTTTTTCTTCCCAGCTTTTGGCACTGACCGCGTTCATCTGCATAGAGACCATCATGGAATGCTCCCCTTGCGAGGGCCTTTATTTCTTTGAGTTTGTGAGCTGCAGTGCACTGGTGGTTACTGGAGCTCTCCTGCTTTTGTTCAGTCTGAACCTTCACACAAGAATACCCCAGATCAACTGGAATCTTACTGTAAGTTCATTCAAATTCTCACTCTGTTAAAAATAGCTGCAAATCTGGTTTAAGTTTGGTCTTTGGGCTTTGCTTTCTCCTGTTGTTTAATATCATCTATGAGTGTTCTTTATGCTGAGTAAAGTATACATTTATTTACATTAATTTTGAATGCTAACAGCAGAATGAGCTGTGAAATGTAGCAAGATTAAACTACACTAAATAGAACTAAAATTGTGTTCTCGTAGATTGTCTCTGGGAGAACAAACTTCCTGCTAATGGCAGCAATTGTGCTTTGTGGATGAAGTGGATAAAAATGCAGCCCATGGTTATTTAACTTTGACAGATGCTATATTTACAGCAGCCCATTGTTCTCTCTTAATCTGTTTCTTTTTATATTAGGATAAATTTGCTACATTTATTTTCTTACATTGGGCAGTAGTGTAGAAAATTAGGTGCTTTCTGTGAAAATTTGGTGTTTTGTATTGCCTACACACCTAACTCTTAAACATTGACTGGCAGTGTTTAATGTGTTCTCAGATACAAGGAGTTTTAGGAAGAGAACTGCTGGCAGTGCACATTCTTTTTGCACAAGTCTCTATTTTCATGCTGTATTCTGAGTTAAACTTTCGGACTGGGTTGCATAAACACAGGTCACAAAATCAACATGGGAAGTCACTCTAGCAAAAGATCTGTCAACTTCAAGGACAATATTTACACCAACTTCTTTGGACAGTACAGATACAATTGTGCTAGTGTTCTGTTTTATGTTATAACAGTAATTTTGCAAGTACTGTTGGAGTCCCAGAGGTTTTTAGGCTTCTGTGTGATTTCTAAAAAAAAATAAATTAAAGCATAATTTATTAATGTTGCAGTTAGTTTAGCCTCTCAGCCTAAATTACTTGTTTAAATTGAGACTGGAACGTGGAATTAGATGATCCTTTCTACCCTGCATAATTAATTGATGAACTCCTTCTAGGAGTGCTTGGTAGATAGATTTGGTGTTCTGTGAGCTGTGGCTGAATTGTCCAGAAATGATCCCTTTGTGGTGGCACCAATTGTGTCTGCAATAGGACCTGTTAGGAGATATTTTGGGGAAGGGGGGGTTAAAAATCCAATCAGTTGTGTTTTGGGTTTGTTTTTTTGTTTTGTTTTGTTTTATAAAGATATTTCAGATTTGGAGCAATGGTCATGCTCTGCACCCACTGCCTAAACAGCGTTTGAGCAGCTTGAGCAGGTTGGGGATCAAACCAAGTGGCAGATGGAATTCACTGCAGTGCTTTGCTCTAGTTCAGCTTGCCATGTCCAGAGGCAGGAGGAATTTGCCATGATCTCCCAAGTCTCATTCTGTTAGTTGTGTACTGAAGATAAAATGCTTCTCCCATCCTTAAACCAGAGTTTAAGAAGGGAACTGGCAGCTTGTGTCTTCCATGAGCTGATGAGACCATCCTTCCTAGTGTTTCTTACAGATTTCAGCAGTCTGATTGTATTTGATTTTTATTTCTGATTGTTTGATTTTAACAAACAGTTGGGACTGTTCCTCCAACAGGAGTGAGGGAGTACCTGCTTTATGCAGTGCTTGGGACCATTCTGTGATTCTACAGCTGCTTCTCCTTCTGCAAGTGCAGATTGTGAGATCAAAGGCTGCTAATAAAACACCTGTGGGACGTTACTTCAGCCAAGTTAGTAGGAAATTTAAGAATGTAAGGTTCTGGATGATTTTTTTCCTTTTGCTTATTTTGGCATTTTTATTCTTTACAATTTAAATGTATGTTCATACATTATTTTCCTCTTTTGATATTTATTACTTCCCTGTGTTTTGATGGTTATTTTTGTACTTTTTCAGTCTCTTTATATGACACAGTTATGACAGGAGTTGCTTTCTGAACAACAACCTTTCACATCCCTGAGTGCTTTAGGAGGAAGTCACTCCTGTGTATGCATAAATTCATCAAGATACATGCTTTTAAAAACATATATAACTTTATAATGCATATTTCCCTTATGGGAAGTCTCAAGCATTGCTTTGAGAAGCTGTGTGAGAAGAAGAGGCTGTTGCAGTGCTTGAAGGAATTTAATCAACTTAAATTAGAAAGATACCTTTCTTGAAAAATAGTACTTCTTCCTAGGAATAATTTGGTTTCAAATGATCCAGTGTATTAGAAAGTACCTGGCCATCAACTGCTATTGTCCAACACAGGATTGTTTCCTTTAAAAGTTTATTAAAATAAGAATTATGTCCAGTGTGTTGTGGATATTGGCAGATGTCCCCTGTCCCTGACTGGAACGAAAATGTGGGTCAGTATGGACTAGGATCTAACAGATATGCAAAGTTGCTCAATTTTTTAAATATATATATATTTTTATCCATTTGGGGAAAAGAAATTTGTTTTGATCCTAATTAGAGGATGAGTTGCCAATCATTTTCATATTTGCCTGAGGTAAACATGCAAGAAACATGGGGCTGGAGAGGGCAGAAAAGAGCCTTGTCTGGGTGTGTTGGAGAGAAGCTGGTTTGTTCCAGCAAGATGAAAGAACAGTCCCTTGTCTGTTGTGCAGCACTATCAATATTATGCAAAAATGCAAAAGCTGGGGAACCTGTCAGTGGAAATTTCCATTTCCTTTATGAGCCTCACAGCTCAAAGGGAGACAGGAGTGGCCCAGGGGAATGGGGAGCACAGCAGCTCCTGCTCCACCTTGAGCTCAGGCACATTTGCTTTCAGATAGAGCCAATGAATTTTGCTATAATTTTGTCTTTGCCTAAATTATCCTTTTTTCTAAAATCCATGATTTGCATTCTCATGTGATGTGCAGGGAGAGCTGAAGCTCTGGTATCCAAGGGTGAGCAGGAGCTGGCCCTGCAGGAGCAGGGCTGGGCAGGAAAGGTGCTGGAATGTTGGAATCCTGGGGTGAGCTGGGACTGGGACCCTGCTCAGGGAGACTCCTCACTGCTGGGAACACTGGAATTTGGCAGTGGATGGGAGTTGTGTGATGATCTGAGTACCAATGTAACTCAGTGCTTGATCACCAGTAGAATGAGCTCTTTATCTGTGTGTAGGGAAAAAAAAATCTTCCAAGACATTTTGACCATTGATTTTTATTTTTTTTCAATTATTTTCTTGAAGCACTCACTGCAGTTATGGTAGGTTATTTTTTGGAGTCCAGTTCTGACTGCAGTTTGTCAGCTTAGGGCAGCTCAGAAGTGAGGCACAGAACTGAGCACAGCACAAAATCAGAGTTGCAGCAGGCTGGACTCAGTCCCAGGGAAGCAGCAGGCAGCAAACAGGGACCCAGGTGTGTGTTAGAGCACACAGACCAGCTGGGGAGTTCTGTGCTGCCTGAACATTGATTTCATCATCTCTGCAGGGCTGGGTTTTTTTTCATTGTTGCAGCAGTGAAAATTTATGTGCAAAGCAACTGACACTGGAAGGAGTTGGCAGAAAATTCCATGTGATGCCCAAATGATAAACTGTCCTGTGCCAGCCTTGCCTCTGCAGAGTGTAATTACAAAGCTGTAATTCTGAGGCCTTCACAGGGCAATCTTGATTTTTATTTCTATTTTTAATTTATTTTTTTCCCACTTCTGTTTTGAACAAACATCTTGTTTTCCTTAGCTATTGAATGAAAAATTAAGTCAGTTATCCTTGACTTTGATGTGTACTGCTCTCAAAATAGCAGTACCTAATAAGGATAAAAATGAACATTTTATAAGTTTAAAAACAGTTATTAGAATTAATTTCCTCTGAGCTCTTCATGGACTGTTCTCATTTGGTGAATGGTATAGTTGTTACTCTGTAATGAATGTAGTCTCAAGTTTTAAATACAAGAAACGTCATGTGTTTTGGTAGTTATTGCAGGTGTGGTATATTGCTTTGTGACAGTAACTTTCTGAAATTTTTTTTCATGGACTCTTTTATTGGGGAAGCAGTGCTTATGTGTTTCTTGTGTTTACCTAAGTAACTAAATATATGAGGGGAAAAAGAGGTGGCAAGTAATGCTCATATGGTTAATTAATTTGGTTCTTTCTACCTAGCCCTTATTTTTGCTTGATGAACCATGTTTTCATTTTTAATTGTAGTGCAAAATACTCAAACAGTGTTTAATAACAGAACAAAATTCTGGGAGTTTGACCAGAGGTGCTTGGTTTAGAGGATTGACTGGTGTGTTTGTAACCTTCAACTCGATGGCTTCATATAGAAGAAAGGGAAGATGTTCCCAAACCTTGTAAATGGAGGAAAAATTATGGTCATTGTACAAAAAAAAAAAAAAAATTAAAAAAATATTAATAACCACACTCTTCTTCCTTTCCCCTGAAAAAAAACTCAGCAAATCCAAACAAAACTAAAAGGAAATGTTGCCTTGAGCTGTCTTCTGTGGAAGTTAAATCAGGCACCAGCAGGCCACTGACTCCTGTCAGCTTTTGTGGCAAAGTCAGGCTGTTGAAATGTGCAGGCTTCTCTTCCTGAGAACATTAGTTTAGCCACTTTAATCTCCATCTGGATGTAAACTTTTGGATTTCAGAAAGCAAATGACAAGAGAAACCACCACTTTAAATATCATCTCTCTGTTTACATGAGTTTCAGCTGCAGTATGGCACTGGCTGGCTTTTAAAGAGTACCTGGTCACTTGTGCAGGATCACGTACAGGATAAAAAGGCAGGGCAGGAATTTTGATTGAATAATTCTTTAAAGGTTGTGTGAAGTTGTGGGGAGCTGTGGGTCAAGACATGTGGATGTTACTGAAGCCTCTGAGAGTCTGAGGCAGCTCCTGGTGATGTCCCAGCCTGGAAGGGTGAGCAGCAGTGTTGGAGATTTCTGGAGTTACTTGGTGGCAGCTGCCAGGTCTGTTAACAGCTCTCATTTGTATCTCCAGTTCTGCTTTTCCATCCTCATTAATCCAGGAGCTGTACCTGCCTGGACCCTTAAAAACCAGAGTGTGGGATGTCACAGAGTCATGGAATGGAGCTTCCCACCTTCACAGCTGAACCAGCAAAGCAAAATCCTTGTCCTCTTCTAGCATAAAAATATTTATCTTGGCATAAGCCCATCTTCATCCACGACTTACAACATCTCCTCTGCCTTGTCCTTCTCCTGAGTGGGACAGAGAGCAGATTTATGTCCTTGGATGCTCTTTGTTGGACTGACAGAACCACTGGGGACCGAGCAGAAAGACTTGTAAATAAACTAGCAAGTGACCAGAAATCATTTGTTCATTTGAAATCATTTTGGAAAGGAGAAAGGGAGCAGCAGCAGCAGCCTGGAGTGGGTTTGATTCAGCTCAAAGATTTGATTCTGTTATGGATGGCAGCTCTGTGCAGTATTTTATGGCACAGCATACTGTCTCATGAGGTTGCTGTAATTTCAGCAGAAATTCTTCTACCTCTGTGATGTGGTTTTACTTTGTCTATAAATATAATAGCAAGAACTTCAGCTCCATCATGGCCAGATTTGAAGCAGCTCATCTTTTTTCAATTAGTTTATTCTTCTTATTGTCACGATTATTCATTTTCTCTTACGTGGAAAAAACTTGCAGTATTTTAGGGTGTGTCCTCTGCTTCTTGCTGTAGTTTCTTTTATTTATCCTCTTACTTCACCCAAAACTATTGGATTTTTTTGCTTTTATTATCTTTCTGCTCCAAGCAGTAGCTCCCACATTTTGGATTAACAACCTACACTGCTGTTTGTATCTGTGATGTTACCATTACATGTGTGTAAGGAGCTGTCATTGCTCCTTAAGCTCCAGTCTGCTCTGGGGGTGTAAAATAATTTTTATTTTAGCTTTTTCAAAAACCAGCCTTATCATATGAATGTTGTTAATATCAATAATATCAATAATAACTGTTGAATCAGTTGTTAATTGTATTAGAAAGTTTTGACCTAAATGGGGAGAATGGAGTTGCAGAGATGAATAAATTGAAGCCTCAAGGTAGAATCACTTCTTTAGATTTAAATTGTTGAATTTAAAAATGTAATTTGATATTCTTTGTAAAAAGTGAACTAGAATAACTAGTAAACCAGAATAAAATGCCAGTGATGATGACAAGTTCCTGATGTGCTTATATCAAAGTACAGTAGAAAAGATTGGCAGTTTAATTTCAGCAGGATTTTATATTCTGCAGCTTGAATGAAACCTTCAGGTCCACTTGTAGCACGGAGCTGGATGATAAATGTGTCATGTTGTGGGCAGGCCTGGCCCTCTTGCTTACACTGTGCTCCTGTGGTGTCCAAGGTGACAGATTCTAAATGTCAGAGGTCAGCAGGATTAATTAATGAGCACATCTGACCCTATAAATCACAGACCATCATGTGCCATCCATGTGGACTCTTAAGTATGGTACCAAGGAAGTACAAAATGTGTGAGTGTGTGTCTGAAAAAGCATAACCTGGATTATAAGAAGTGAAATGGTAGAATATTAAATACATCTTTGGCTGCTTGTTCTGATGGTTAGGTCCCCTACATTAAAATTAGCTTCATTTTGAATATGACTTCTGCCTTAACTGGAACTTAACATCAGAAGCTGTTGATTTTGTTTTGCCAATTTTGTTGGCTTTCTGATATTAAGCTTTTAAAACAACCAATGTTTTTAATTGTTTGAACACTGGAGTCTTCATGTACCCAGCTCAATCTTATAAATATTCAAAGCAGTTTAGGTTCTTTTGATTCATACTGTGAGAAATTTTCTCCTCCTTTCAATAAGTTCTGTGGCTCTGTACCCTGTCCAGTTTTTCAACATTCTTTTAAAAATGTGGATACTGGAACAGGACACAGCATTGCAGTGTCCCTTGCAAAGGTAAGATTACCACCTGTCCATATGTCCAAAGGAGTACAAAAGTGATTTTTCTCCCTTTTTTTGGTCATGGCAGCACCTCTTGGGATGCTTGCCTGCAGTAATTATTAAGCTCTTCTGAATTATTCCTTGTAGGATTTTATCTCTGTTCTGCAGGTTCTTCCTGTGGATGCCAGATGTATTCTGGTAGTAAAATACACAACTTGACCTTGAGTTGAGTTAATTTACATTTTTTAAATTATCCAAGGGCTGCCCTCTCCTCAATATTCAGTTTCTCCTTTCTTGGTGACACACATATATTTACACAGAGACTTGGTGGAAGTGTTGAAGCTGAATAAATTGCAGATATAGTGAGACTTCCCCTCTAGTGGAGAAAAGTTTTGTGCAGATGAGAACCACAGCTCGTGTTGGCAGCTGCAGGAGCACAGTTAGAGCTGTAAACTCAGAGCTGCACAGGGGCACATTTGGAGAAACTGTGTAATGCCATTTATTTTCTAATACCACTATTTATTTAAAGTTTAAATTTTATCTCTGCAAAAGAAAAATTATATAATTAGAACTGGAATAGCTAGTTAATAGAATTTGGATCTGTTTAATTTGTTTGATGTCCTAAGTGCCAGGTAGTATCTATCTCAGTGAGCTTGAGCAGGGATTAAAAAAATATCTCTGTATGCAGGTAGGTGAAAAATTGGTAGGAATTTGTGAGACCCACAATTTGCTTTTGTTTCTTTATTATTTGAGGAGAGTTTGGGCTGATTGGGCTCTTGACATCTGGACATGAGAGTGGAAGTGGCCATGAGCCATGGGAGCCTCTCCATTTCCTTGGGAAAGTCCCTGCTGGAGATGAGGATGAGCCTCATGCAGTCTGGACTCTCAGTTTTGATAACCAGCTGCTGCTGAGTCAGTAACCTCAAAATAGATTGTTTTCTGTGAATAACACAGTGCCAGACCTTCCATTTCTGCAGTTACTTTCTGCAGCATTCTGTAAGCGTGAGATGTTTTGGGGCTGGCTGGATGGCGTTGTCACTTCAGAGTCCTTGTGCTGTGGAATTGGAACACAGCTGTGGGATTCATACCCAGATTGTGAGATTCATACCCAGCAGAATAAGTTTAGAGTTAAGTCTTCTAAGCCTGACTTCTCATTACACTTCACAGGATGCACTTTGAGGAAAAAATAAAATAATTATTAAAAAAATGGAAAAAATGAAGGAGCTATAACAGGAAGTGACTCTGCCTTGCATGTGGGAGAAGAGAGTCAAGTAGTACAAATTGTCCTTGAATTCCAATTATTGTGATTATTTTTATATGATGGGAGTTGCCATGTTCACTGTGGTTTTGTTCTGTGTGGGCTTTTTGGTTTTTTTTCTTTACCTCAGGCCTGTAAGTTGCACAGCAATCTTGAATGCAGGTTTTCTTTCCATCCCTTCTGTCTGTTATAGATACATTTTATATTGTTGGCTTTTCACAAATATTAAAATGAATGTTATGTGTATAAGAATGAGAAATTTTGTTGTATTAATATAGTTTATTTTATTTCTGTTATTGATGAAATTTAGAAATAGTAGTATAATACATATATGTTAGGTTATGGCATAGTATTAAAATAAAAACTGCTTTTGTTTGTATAACCCAAAGACTGAGGAAAAAAAAAATAGTTAGAGAACTCCTGCATTTGTAAACTATCTTATCCAGATGAAGACAGCAGTGACCAGAACTCTGGGGGAGGAATTTATTGCATTTCTGGTATCAGGGAATGTAAATCTCAATGGGGCCAAGAGGATTGATCTATTGGGAAGGGGGCAAGAGAAAACTAAACAGAAGAACCCCAAAGATCCTAAAAAGAATGTCTGAATATGTATGAGAATTTGTGGATATGTAGTAGGGTTCTGTTTTTAAGGGACAATCCTTTGTTAGTAAGGTGAATGCAGAGACACCCAGCCGTATCTGTATACTTTATTTTTTTCTCCTAATTGTTTTTATTAAACTTTTAAATTCTATAAAAATTATGTGAACCTCGTTTTCCACATGTCTATGGTAGTATTCACTTCTCACTGCTTTGATGTTTGTGCTGAATTGTCCTTTCTTCATCCCTCCACTCTGACCTCACTTGTTTATTCATGGTGGTTTGGGAATAGTGTTCCCCAATTCAGCGGGAGCCTGCAGACAGTGCAGTGTCCACACAGCTCAGATGTGAAAGGTGTCCTGATAACACACTGAACACCTTGTCCTGAATGAATCTAGACTTTGTTTCTACTAATATTTGCACCCTTGAATACTTTTCCCTCAAGTCTGATCAGTTAGTCTTGTACTGCTGTAATCATTTTTGTGCAGTTACCTGCCATTCAGAATTTTTCCTTTGGTTCCAATGACATTAATGACCCTGTTTGAGGTGAGGCACGGCAGCATCACCATCTGAACACCAGTGACACACGTGCAGCACACGTGACAGGAATTGTCAAGTTGCTTTTCTTGGAGCAAAGCAGTTTTCCCTGAGCATGTTGCTGTGTGCATGTTCTAAAACGTCTGCTTGAAACATCAGTTTTATGCAATAAATAGGTAAAAATCTCTGTTGTTACACTGCTGGCAGCTGTTACTCACAGAAGTGGCACAGAACATGCAGTGTTGTTCAATGCACACCTCAAGGAGGGGGTAGGAGAGCTCCTGGCTGGTGTGGGCAGGGCAGGAGCTGTGCTGGGATGTGAGGAGCAGGGGCTGTGCAGTTCTGCCAGGCTGCTTCAGCACCAGCTGCAATGGAGCAGGATGGAGCAGGATGGAGCCCGTCCATCCCTGTGCTGGCAGCTCTGCCAGAGCCAGCCCCAGCTGAGGTGCTGCTGCAGGGCTGCAGGGTGCTCTGGGTGCTGCTGCAGGGCGCTCTGGGTGCTGCTGCAGTGCTGCAGGGTGCTCTGGGTGCTGCAGGATTGCAGCTCCTGCTCTCCTGGGGGACAGCCTCTGCCTTCTGGGGACACCTGGGCAACTGCAGAGGAGCTGGCAAGGGGTTGCTGCACTTGTTCCAATCTTGTCATCACTTCTGATAAAGCAAACAAGCATCATTTAGTAATGCTACTGAATTTATTTTTCTAGGATCTGGTCAACACTGGAGTCAGCACTTTCTTCTTTTTCATTGCCTCTGTAGTACTGGCTGCTTTAAACCATAAAACTGGAGCAGAAATTGCTGCTGTGGTAAGAATTTAAACTTGTTTATATCTGATTCTTGTGTTAAAATTAACTTTTACTCATTGATCGAATACACCTGTTGCCTTTGCCATCACAATTTACTTCTACTTTAACAATTTACTGTGAGACAGTTCAAGGGTTTTAACATCCTTGGAGCTTTGTCTGAAGGCTTGAGGCAAGAACAGCAGAGAAATGACTTGTGGAGAACACTTTACAGTTGAACTCTTTGGTGTCTTACATGGTCCTGCTCTATGTTGCAAGCCTATGGAAAAGATAGAGCCAAAAAGTCAGAAGAAATTGAAGCTGTTTACACATAATTTGCTGAGTTCTTGCTCAGTATAGGTGATTTTTTTGTTCTGTGGATTGAGTGTAGTAGCACTTCAGGGTTTTAAATCTATGACAGTCAGTTCAAACAAATTAATTTTGTGTGTGAGCTGGCGACCTCTTATTATTTTTCTTTTTTATTTTCTTTTTTATTTTCTTTTTAACCTGCCTTTTAAAATCATGAGTTCTGCAGAAGCATAGAGGAAAAACTGCAGAGCAGCTGCTTCTCCAGGCTGATGCTCTGGAGGAGCATTGTGATGAGTTACCTCTGATGGCTGGAGTTGTCAGTTTTTGTGTGCACCCTGAGGAATGAATGAACTTTTGGATGAAAGCTGGTTTCTTTACAAAAGGGTTTCTTTACACTGGGCTGCAGTGCAGGATTTAATTGTTGTGTTGGTAGTGAGAAAACTCTGTTTTCTGGGATCATTGATCTCAGCCACTTCTGCAGATTCTCAAGTTGACTGAGAAGAAAAACATAATTTCCCAGGCCATGATGATTTGTCAGTGCAAATAACGTAGGAAACTGAACTTCTGAGGACTTTGCTGTGAAACTACTTTTCTTCTTGTTTTCAAAACTTGTCTGTGACAACTCTTTCTGCTCCCTGTAGGTGTTTGGTTTCCTGGCAATGGCAGTGTATGCTGTGAACACGTTTTTAGCAGTTAAAAAGTGGCGGGTGAGCAGCAGGCAGCAGAGCAGCCGGCAGAGCAGCGACTACATCCGCGCTCGGACAGAGTCCAGGGAGGTGGTGCATCGCCCCGAGATCCTGCGCCTGGACGCGTGAGAGCCACCCTCAGATGGGACTGAAAGGGAAAAAAGCACTCAGCTCCCTCATGGAATAAGGGTTTTTGCTTTATTTAAGGAGGAAAAGGTGGATCGAGGGTGGCGGAGGATGCCCAGCCCTGCACGTGCGCAGAGATGCTTTGAGCCAGAAGCTGCTGTCATGGAGGCAGAAAATGTTGGTTGTTCAAAAGGAAGATCCCCTCAAGACCTCCAGATATACACGTGCATATATTATATAGCTCACAGAATATATAATATATGTCTGTTCTGAAGTATGCCATTGTTTGGATTAACTGCACAGCAGTTTTCCTTCCCTCTCTGAAGATTCACTGTTCTTCACCTGCCCCAGAGACAGAGCAGCCCTGGCCGAGGGAGGAGGGACATCCACGGGAGCAGCTGCAACAGCCACGCATGCCAAGGAGCCAGGGGCACTCAGCAATAACTCAGCCGTGTGCCAGCCAGCCAGAGGGGTCTGTCCATCCCAAACTGTGTCCGTGTGTCCTGCTCCCTCCTGCCCTGAGCCTGCTGGAGACCCTTCCACGCCTTCCCACGGCTGGCAAAGGGCGGCTGGGCTGGGCTGGGCTGGGCTGGGCTGGGCTGGGCTGGGCTGGGCTGGGCTGGGCTGAGCTGGGCTGGGCTGGGCTGGGCTGAGCTGGGCTGAGCTGGGCTGGGCTGGGCTGGGCTGGGCTCGGCTCGGCTGGGCTCGGCTCGGCTCGGCTGGGCTCGCTGCTGCCACGGGGATGCTCTGAGTGTGAGTAGGTGCTTGTCTGGTCCTGTTGGGAAACATTCCACTTCTCATTCCAAAGTGGGAAAATAAATATGTTTAGGAGACAGGGTGGAGAAAAGGGGCTTGAGGGATGCAGTAGAGAATGAAGGGGTTGTCATCCTATAGACTTACATTCCTGCCATAGATTTATTTTTCTTTCTCTTTTTATTTTTTCATTATTTTTTTTTTTAAGGTTCAACATTTCTAGAAGTTTTTGCTAGAACTTGCTTTCCCTCTAAGACCAGGGTAAGCAAGAACTGGCAAAAATTTATGTGCTTTTAAAGTGTTCCTAAGGTTGCAGTGTTGTGGTTCATGAGGGTAAATATTTCTTTTTGGAAAAATGGTTGTTCTAAAATTAAACCTAAATTGGTAGTAGGTAAACCTGATTTTTTATTTTAACTGGGTGTTTCTTCAGATTTATTCCCCTTATGTTTCTTTGGAAAATGAATTTAGTTAATTGGAAAATAATATGATTTTATTGATTTGTTTAGAAATAGTTTTACTTAGCTGAAGTTTTGCTTTGTTTTTTTTATTTTCCTTGTACTTCCAGTGAATGAATTATGTTTTCTCTACTCAGAAATCAAATTCAGCAGTAATTGGCTAGACAATGTCACAATATTATTAAGAAGACGTCTCTTGATACTTTTCTGTTTCTTTGGTGTCTCTATAGTGCATTATTTGGCATTTGTGTGCCTGTGTGAAGACAGTGTGTGGGAGGAGATCTCTAGAGCTGAACTCCTTTGTGGTGTGAGGAAAATGAAAATGTGTGCAATTAATGGAACTGTTTGCCTGGGTTTGTGTGTCCTGCTGGAGCTGCATTGCTCAGGGTGAGTGCAGCACCTGGAGCCTTAAGAACAACAGGCAGTGTATTGTGGATAAGTTATTTAACCATGAAAACCAAGTTACACCAAACAGGAGATCAGGAGAAGTGCCTGGGCTTTTATAATACTGGAGGGAGCTGGGATAGTGAAAGTGTGAACCTAATGCTGCAATAGTCAAATTGAGCATCAGAGAATTATTTCAATGAGTGGAAAAAAAAGTGACAAAAGTGATGCATTTTCATTTTCCATGTATTGACATCTATAGTGCATTTCACCTTAGTGGCTAAGATGGAGATTAAAATTCAGAGTTACTGATGAGGTTAAGGAAAATTTGCATTTTCTTAGTAATTACCACTTCCTACAGTAATATTTTATTGTGCTTTATTGGATGCAATGCCAAAGGGAACAGCAGTTTAAAAGGAGATTGAACCAACTCTTGGAGCTGGGTTAGAACAGAGACATTCCACAGAGGGTTGTCACACCTGGGTGCATTCCCTGAGCAGTACATGGCAATTCCATGGCCTGTGTGGTAAGGAGTAACAATTTGTTATTCCCAGAAGTGCTGTGACAGCCCTGCTGTTTGCCAGCACTGCCCAGGACTGGCAGAGTTTGCAATGTCAATTATTAAAGGACTTTTTAAAAGTAGCACAAGCATACCCAGTCTGGAATTGTAAACTGCCATCAAAGCAGTTTGTGTAAAGAGAGTGGAAAACCCCAAGCAAACCAAAACCAAAAAAACCCCTAAACATCCCACACCAAAATCAAGCCAAACCCACCTACAGAAAAATGACATAGAGTTCTCCAGAAGATCCATGCTTTTAGAGTGGAGCTGCTGTCTGCAGTCAGGGAGCAGGATGGTGTTGCACAGGGATTTTGTGTTACACAGGGGTTTTGTCAGGAGTGTGTCCTGTCACTGGCCAGGGCTGAAGGAGCATTCCCAGATCCTCTCCTGTGCTCCCAGGCTCAGTGTGCTTGGGGCAGAGCTCTGGGAGCTCTCATGCCTCTCTAGGTTTATGAATTTGGTACCTTTCAAACCCCTACACCTTTCCTGGCCTGGCAAAAGGGTAACTCGGGGGTTTTCTGTGGTGGGAGGTGCCAGCCCCTGTTGAGCTGCAGTGACAGGAGCAGAGTGGGGCAGTCACACCTCCAGTGGCATCCTTGGACTGCAGGAGGGGTGAGTTTCCTCATCTGGGAATGCCAATATTTATTACTCACATCATGCCCTGGGCCTAGCACTGCTCTCAGGGTGGAATCCAAAAGAGAACAGTGATTTTAAAAATACTGTCTGATTCACTTCGTGAAGCAAAAGCAAATGTAAATGTGTAATTTCCTTATTTTTTGGGACCAAAGATGATTTTAGTATTGTACAGTATATACTTTCTAAAAAATCTTAAGCACTTACTGCTCTGCAGAGACATTATTTACTATGTGGATTATATAGAAGGGAAGTAAAGTGAGAAACAACTACATTTGAAGTATTAAGATAATTTGATGTATACATGGTTCATTCCCCCTGAGTTAATTTTACAGTGTATTGGAGAGGTACTTTTTGAAGTGTTATCTAAACTGCAGTCACACAAAAAAACCCTTAAGGGAGAAAAGAGGGTAGAAAGTTTAAACTTTTTTTAAACTTACTTAGAAAAGTGACATTAAATTGCTTCTCTCAGCCAGTTAGTCTTGCTTGTAATTGCTAGCACATAGGGATAATTTCTTTGAGTCCTTGGGGGTGCTGTTTAGCTCCATAAAAGAGACTCAAATCCCACTGTAAATAGAACTAAATTAAAGCAAACAGTTGAACAAGGATGCTTAAACAGTAATGGTTTGGATGAGTCCCCTTTGGTCAAAGAGAGCCCTTAGACCTGGAATCTTTGTGTATTTCTGGGTGTAGAACTGAGTAAATTCTGCAGCCTGTGCACAGACAGGGTGATGAGGAAGCTCTGGCTGCAGCAGCAGGGTGGGAGCTGTTGCTGGGTGCTGCCAGAGTCTGTTTGCCTCTCCCTGCTCAGCTGAGGTTTGTGCCATGGCCCTGTGCTGTGCAAACAGCCCCAGCAGGAGCTCCTAAACCCACACAGGAACTCACTTATGTGTCTGACTGAAGCCAATTCCTTCTTTCTCTCCTGCTTTTCCTTTCATTTGGAATATTTGTGCCTCGTGGATCAAATGCTTTAATATTTAATTCTTGCTCAGCCTTGTTTGCTGGTCTGTGTAGTGTCTGCTGCAGTGCCAGGAAGATCAGAATGTGTCCAACATCCCTTTCTTTCAGATGTGGTGCTCTTCCCTTTCCTGATGGCTTCAGAGGCTGGGCTGGGTGTTCTTTCCCGTGGGAAGCTGGTGCTGGTGTGAGATTCCTGGTAGGAGCCACATGCTTGGAGCTTGGGAGGGGTAGAGAGCGATCTCCCTGTGCCTTCTGAGAGACAGGCACTGGCTCCAGGGAGCTGACATTTCTGTGCTGCTCACTGGATTCAGGAGCTCAGCATCAGCAAATATCTGTGCCTTGGCAGCAGCTCCTCACCTTGCAGTTATAAAGTGTCTTCTGCATGGGATTTCAATAAAGGATCAGTGTGTGTTGCTCTTTCATTGGCTTTGTCACATGTTGTGACCAATACTTTGTGTTTGTTCATCACTCTGTGTCTCATGGCACGCTCTGGAGTTGTTTCACCTCTCTGTATTTCATTGCTGCTTCTAGAAAGAGGAGGGGAAGGTTCCCACTGTTCCTAAGGCAGTAATTTATTTCCCCCTGTGAATTGTTGTGTCCCATGTGCTGATTGTCCCCTCCCAGCAGGGCACTCAGTGCTTCCCCAGGTGCTGTGGGTACAGCAGGAGAGGATCTGCTGCAGGCCCTGAGCTGCTCTGGGGCAGTGAACCACCAGATCTTCAGGAGCTTTAAAGTCCCTGAAGGAATTTGGGATTTGTCACCTCTCTGCTGTTTTGGGGGTGTGCAGGCACAGCAAATGCTTACCTAATCTGTGGCTTTATTAATGCAATCCTTTCTTCTTCCCTTTTGCTCAGGCCTCTTTCTGTATCTGTTATTTTCTTGTCTCATGTCAACTTTTTAATGATTTCTACTTGTTTTCTTACATGAGGGGAAAAAAACCTCACCAAAAATCTAAAATAAGCAAGAATAATGGTTTTAGGGCATAATTAAAAAATGGAACCAGTGCAGATAGTGTAGTTCAGATAGTGTGGGAAGTAATATCCTCTGTCCTGCTCAGCTGGGATACTGAACAGCTTTTTGCATTCAGGGTAATAAAGAGGCACAGCCTGATAGGGATTGGAGAGGTGAGAAGGACATTTGACAGTGCAGTGCTTTCAGAGTGAGACATGAACATTAAGAACCCTCAGTGGCCACTGCAGCCGTGGTGATCTCAGGGGCTGGGATTGTCCAGAGGGGGATCCAGGCTGGTCCCTGCTCAGCCCCACGGGAAGGAGTGAATCCAACCTCTGGCACTTCTGAAAATCAGACACTTGGCTTGTGTTATTTGTAGCATGAAATAATGGATTGTTCATTGTCTGGAGGGCCAGCAAAGCTCAGAATTACTGTGCAGATCGAGGTGTCCTGTGTGGGAGTTTTATAGGCAACAAAAACATTTAAAAATGATCCTGAAATCGGTACAAAAATGCATGGAATGTGTGAAAATACTTTGTAGAAATTATGCCATGTTCCTCTCTTTATTTTGACAGAGGGACTTGGTTAAAATGAATTTATACAAATACTCAGGAAATCTCTGAATGACATTTTAGAGGATTTTCCTGGTATATTATTTTCCCTGTCAGCCACTTGGCCACCTTGATAGATCTGCTTGACCAAGTCAGAGTGGTGCTGTCCAACCTGAAAGGGTTCCCTTGTTTTGTTTTGGTTTTTTTGTGTTGTATTTTAAAAATTTGTCTATAATTTAACCATTTGTATGCTAAAAATAATCTTTAAAAAAAATCTGCTTACACTGTGATTTCTGGTAGCCTTTAATTTAGACTATACAACACAATCTAATTTTCTTTTGGGATATGCAGCTTTCATAAGTGTTATAAGTGTTCTTATATATGCCCAGAAGTGAAAGTTGTCTATTTATCATAGGAATGTGATTAGATAAAGTAACCTATCCAGAATCCCAGTGCAGCTCTTTCATATGTGCTGGATGGAGGAGTTAGTAAAATTGCCTTTTAATCTCTATGGGTTAATAAATATTTTTTTATAATTAGCCACAGATATTCCTTTTTAAATTATACTTGGCAAACAGAAGATATTTAATTTTATATACAATATACATAGTTACCTTGATTGACATATTTATAACATAGAGCTTTGTGTTTACTATGAAGGTTTTATCTGTATCCCATGGACTTCATGGGTAAAACTTTAAAAAGCCAGTTAGCATTTATGGAAGGATATGGGAACTTTCTTCATGGCTTTAGAATGAGGACATAGGAGCATTTAAAAGGCAATAGCCAGATTGTTTTACAGATTATCTGGGGGGGTTCTTATTTTTTGATTGGGGCTGGTCCCTGCAGCTATTTTAATAACATCTGGATGTGAGTAACAGAATGGAATATGAGCATCTGCCTCTGTCACAGGCTGTTGTCTAGAGCACAGGAAATTTCAGGGTATTGTATTGTTTTGTGTCAGACAAATGTCTCAATGGACAGATTTAATTAAAACCTTCATGTGTCTGAAAGAAAACATCCTCTCTTAACTAGGCTGATTTGTCACTTTTGGTACCCTTTTAATCCCCAAAGTAGTGTTGTCTAAATATTTTTAGTGATGTTCCAGCTATCCTGATGTCTGCAGGTTAAAGTGGTTCTGGCTAGCACCCTTTTATTACAACAATGGCTACCTTCATTTTTCTACTGTTTCTACTTTAATCTTGAATGTTTACCGGTTTCTATTGTCGGATCTTGTGGAGGGAGAGTGTCTTAGCACTACAGCTCATCCAGCTTTAACTCATGCATCACAGTCCTGGAGTAACAAAATATTTTGAATTATATATTGTGGCAAATTTATTCAATTTTAAAATGATTTCTATACTTTAGACACAACATTTATGACATAGTAGGACGAATGACTTAGCTAATCATTATATCTGTCTAGACTTACTCTCTTCTGTGTTAGTGTTATTTTGAAACTATTTGTATATGTTGAAATTTGTAAGGGTTCAGGAACCCACAATAAAATAGTAAAGTATGTATTTATTTCTCATTATAATGGTCAATTTTGATTTGGAAGTTGACACTTTGTATGTCTTTTCACAGAATTGTAAACAAATACCGAAAAACTGCTTCACCTAGGGTGCCTTCCATGTGTGGTACAAACACTTGTCATTCACAGGAATAGAGATGTAAATTTATTAATCCAGTAAACACTATTTTTGTAATGTGAGTCACTAACGCAGCTCTGGCCTCGTTGTGCTTTGTTCCCACCACCACCAGGTTGATGGCTGCTGTGGTCACTGCCTTCCCTCCCTGTGTGCACTAAATCTGACCCTGGGGAATCACAGCTTGTGTCTCCTTTGCTCTGCCCTCAGCTGCCCCCAGCACATTTCTGGTGCTCCACATTCCCTTCCCTGGCCTTGTGGAGGGGATGCTTAGGGGTGTTTGTATCCTCAGGGCTGACTCTGGCTCCTCTGGACAGGCTCTGCAGCCCAGTCCAGACATTCCAATTCTAGCTCCTAATTGGTGATTTCCAGCTTCTGAGGAGGGAGCATCCAGGCCTGACCAAAAGACTTTATCCCTCTGGGTTATGGGTGCTGTACTGCCAGGTTTGTAATTGCAAACAGCTCAGAGGTACTGTGGAAATACCAGGTTAGAATTCCATTCAGGCTGAACAAAGGGGATGCATTTTTCCTTTTATCATGAGCACAAGTCTGCTGTGCAATACCCTTGGTACTTTGCTTTTGCAGTAAAAGCTGCAATGTTCTGTCCTGGAGGACCCTTGGTGCATCCCCTGAGTGGTGCCAGGGCAGCTCCTGCCTGTTGTCCTGCCCTGGGGACTGAGACCAGGGCTCCCCTGAGCACCAGATCCTGCTGCAGGACTGGAGACTTTCAGCAGGCAGCACATTCATTCCCCTGGAGACAATTCCCAGCCCTGGAGGATTTCCCATTGTTCTGCAGAGCCCAGAGCCCGGTGCTGCAGCAGCTGCCTCAAGGTGGTGCCTCCAGCTGGGTGCACCTTCCAGCTGTGCCCACAGCTGGACCTCGCTGCTGGCAGAGCAGCTGCCAGCTCTGGGGGGGAAAGATGTCCTGGGAATGCTTGACCAAGCTCAAAGGCAAGGTACTCTACAAGAAAACACCACCTCCAGCTTGTGTCTACACCAGTAACCATCTTTCAGTTGTTGTGTTCTTTCTGTCGGTGTCTGTGCTAATCAAGAAACACAAGCTGAAGAATTGTAAAAGTCTTGCAATATACAAAGCAGTCTTGGTTTTAAAATCCATGCTGTTGCAGCATAATTTAAGTGGTGTATTTATCAGTTTTAAATGTCATTTTGCTTTTCCAGTCTTTTGTATATGGGCACAATACTTTTTGTAAGTTTTTTTTTTATTTAGTTGTCTTTCTGTCTTTCCTTTCTGGTACTGGAAGATTTGAGCTCTCTGGGTTTTCACGGTACTCTTCTGATCATTCTTCATAGTGGTAAAAGTCTGTATTTTTGTATGTAGGAGAAATGGTAGTTTTCTAACACTTAGCCCAATCAATATAGTATGGAATCATTTGTGAAGGACTTCCTGTTTAATAAATGGACGTATTAAAGTACTAAAACAGTGTCTTCATCTGTAAATGTGGCCTGGGCTGGGGTAATTTTCTTCCCAGTGGTTGATGTGGGGCAGTTTTGGATGTGTGTTGATAATTCAGAGATGTTTTTGTTGTTGCTGAGCTCACCCAGAGCCAGAGCCTTTCCTGCCCCTTGTGCTGCTGTGCAGGGGAGGGGCTGGGGGGACACAGCCAGGACAGGTGACCCCAAGTGACCACAGGGGTATCCCACACCTTACAGCATCAGGATGGGAAGGGGAGAAGGAGGAAGGGGGCAGGTTTGGAGTGGTGATGTTTGTCTTGCCAAGTCACCATTCCAGGGGATGTGCCCTGCTCTCTGGAGGTGCTGAGCACCTGCCTGCCCATGGGAATTGAGTCCTTGTTTTGCTTTGATTGTGTGCACAGCTTTTGCTTTCCCTATTAAATTGTCTTTACCTCAGCCCAGGGGTTTTCTCACTTTTCCCCTCCCCATTCTCTGCCTTGTCTCACTGAGACAGCAATTCCTGTGTGGGGCTGGGGGCTGCTGGGTGAAACCTCCCCAGGCAGCAGCAGAACCTCTCATGCAGCACTGGGAGGTTCCTGGGCTCATAACCCAGCCAGGCAGCTGCAAAACGCCCTTTGTGTGTGGGACAAACACCCAAAGCCCCTGGGGCTGCCCCGGGACACTGCTGGGTGCAGCAGCTAATGGGAAACCATGGGAGAGGCCTTGGGGAGAGGGCAGTGGAGCAGAAAACGTGGAACTGCTCTGCTGCTCACGAGCTTGTGATGGAATTGCTCTTGGGGTGTTTCTGGTGTGCTGCCATGGGCTGCAGTGCTCCTTCCTGGGGTCTGCAGCTTCCCATTTGGGACTGGAAAGGGATTTGGGAGCCAAAATGCCCCAGGGAGTGGGGTAATACTCTGCTGCCTCGGGGCTGGGGGCTGCAGGTGATGCTGCTGGGATTTTTGGTTTCCAGGTGCTTTAGGCACGAAGTGGAAGCACTGAGTCAATAGAGGTGAGAACAGTGGAAAGGCACAGAGGGATGGTTGAGTTTGTGAAGAGATTTGGGAATGTGGATGCTGCACTCAGAACACTTGGGAGGGATTGGGGAGGGTGGCACAAGGCAAGGATTTCCTGAGGGAGCCACAGGGAACGTGGCTCACGTTCCCTCTTACAAGGGGTCAGTTCATTTTGCCTGTGTGGGGCTGTCAGCAGCACTGTGGCGTTACCCAGGGTGGTATCCATGGTGCTCCTGGGTCAGGAGAAGCTTCATCAGCTGTCAAATAAAAATAAAAAAATTTTGTCTAGTTTTTAGATAGTGGATCTCTTCCTTCAGTCTCCTGGGAAGACTGTAATTAATTTATTCATGGATCAGGCTAACAGAATGTGATGGGCTGTGTCCAAAGTCCATAAAAGAAAAGGACAGATGCTTCCTGGCAAAAATTAATGTTGGAATTGGTATCTTCCTCTTCACTCCTCCTTCCCAAAGCCCCAAACAAAACCACACTTAAATTTTCTGGGTAGCACTGTTTTACTTTCTGACCTGGAAGTTTTACAAAACACTGAACACTGAATTCTTCCACTAAAGGAGTGTCCTAGGGTGACTGACTGTGTCACACTGTGCATTTCTTGATGCACTCCTGTTTATTTATTCCTGACTTTTTAAAGATCTTGACTTTTAAGGCAATATTCCATGCAAAAAGGTGTCTTGAGCATCTTGTATCAAGATTCACATCCTCAGTTCTCAGAACTTCTGCTTGATACATCTTCTCCCAGAGGATTAAAGGATGGCCAGGTGAGGCTGCTGTGCATGTGCTGCCACATGTGCCATTTGCCCTTTGAGGGCAGTTTGTGTCCTGGGGCAAGTCTGGAGTGAAGCCACACAATGATTTTACCTCTGTTCACAGCAGTGCCCAGTGAGCAGCCTCAGCAGAAGGACAATGAGTGGAACCAGGTGCTTGCTGAGCAGAACATCCAGCTGTGTTCTCTTTCCAGCACACCAGGCTCTTCTCCACCACCACAGCAGCGGAGATGCTCTGCTCTTCCTTGGTATCCTGGAAGTGATGCTGTCAGATGGAAATGGAAGTCCTGAGGAACTTGGAACAGTATCAAGTGAAAAGCACAGTTAGGTGGAGTAACAGACTGTTCAAAGGACAACAGAACCTCTTCAGTCAGAAGAAAAAAGCTACTTGGAAAGGCACTTGAATTCATTGGAAAGGTCTTTTGAATTCTTTGGAAAGGTATCTGAATTCCTTGGAAAGATACCTGAATTCCTTGGAAAGGTCTTTTGAATTCCTTAGCACTCCCTCCAAAAATCACTTCACAAGCCTGAACAAGTCCACAGATAAATGTAAAAGCTTGGTAGGAGGTAGAGAGCCCTTCAAGCAGGTGAGAGCTGTGTGAACTCACCTGAGGTGCCACTTTCCCTTCCCGTCAGTGGCTTTGAGGTCATGGAATTTCTGGTATTGTTTCTACATGGATTTGTCCACACTTGGGGCTGGAAACTGCCCAGGAACTCCAGGTGGCAGTGGCTGTGCTGGAGCTGCAATGAGGGCAGGGATTGGGCTCTGGGGGCTTGGGGCTTGGGAAGCAGCTCCTCCACAGGACACGAGTGATTGTGATTGGAAAGAGGTGTCTGACGAGGCCACTGAAATCAGGATTTAATTAAGGGCTCCACACTGCAGGTGCAGTGCTGTGTTTGTCAGCTGAATCACAGAGAAACCAGTGCTCCCAACACCCTTTTGATGTTGTCAGTTGAGGAAAAACAAGCAAATAAAAAACCCAAAAAGCCAAGCTGGCTCCTCCTCCACGTGTCCCAGACCCTGAGCTTGGTGCAGTATTTGTGGTGGAATATGGGCAGAAGACTGAGTCAGCTCCCTCCACCCCAATCCAAACTGGCTTTGAGGTAATTATTTTAAATCTAATTTTCTGAAGTGATATTTCTAAAATACAGAACCCTGTTTTCTTTCAGTCATGGGAACAGATATTTTTTAATAAAAGGCCAGAATCTTACAGAAGTGCTTGACCCTGGGAGCAAACTGCTTTGAAATAAATGAAGTCATCAAGTACTTAAAAGCCAGTAAGGAAATTCTCTGGGCAGGCACCTCACTGAAAGCTGCTAAAGCAGTCCTGAAGCAATTAATGAACATTTTGTTTGCTGCCTGTTTACTTTAATCCAACATGGAAAAAATTACCAGAAAACCTCAGTATATTTTGGGTATGTGAAGGGTGAACCTGAAGGGTGACTTTGTTCTTTATGGGGTCATTGGCTGCCAAGAGGGAGCACTGAATCCCCAATGCTTAGAACTAATATCTAGAATATTTAGAACTAATTTTTGGTCACATTTTTTCATCTCATACCCTGAGGAAGTGGTTTGTCCTGTGGCTGGTCCCCAGGGCTGGCTCTGAGCTGTGCCCTCTCCCCAGCACAGATTTGGGATTTCTGAAGTCACTGTCCCCTGTGCTGGGCAGAGGCAAAGCAGCAAAATCAGGTCTTCAAGTAAGCAAAGACACCAAACACTCTATTAAAAGAGGTTTAATCCAACATGGTTTCTAAATATTAACCATGTGTTCAGCTGTGACATGCAGTACATTTTTTTACTTAAAAAAAGAGAAATACAAAACAAGTATAAAAATGAGCCCAAGTCCCCTGAACGTCACAGTGTGCCAGTAAAATAGACAGGAGAAGGGAAAGAAACATGGGATTTTGTACAGGAAAAGGTCCAAAGAGATCTTCCTGCTGAATCAAGGATTATCTGTCACATTTAGAAGCAATCACTTGCTCTGCATTTACTCTGTCAGTGGTCAGGAAGCAGGAGATGTAGGAGCTGCCTGCTGGACAACTCCAAACCTGACCAGCACCCCCTGCTCTGTGCCAGCTCCCCTGTCCTGCCAGCAGCTGCCACAGGGAACTGGAACCCAGGTGCTGATTTTATTCCAAAGGAAATCTGCCTTTATTGTTTTATCCCTGTTTTTCACTTACTCTGTTAGTACCATCTGCTCTCATTTTAATCACACCTGTTCTGGTACTGTATTAATTTTTAAAAAATCCATACAGGTTTATTTGCTACAGACCTGTCTGATGCCATCTGTGAGGAGTGTGCTGTGCTCTTCCCAAGCATTCCCCAGTGTTTATAAATCGACACAGATATTCCAAAGTAGGCTGTGCCACCTGTGAAAACAGCTTGTAAATTCAGAGGGCTTCTCCCCTGGAATACAACACCACAAGTCAGATCCTTCCAGGGGTGAAAAATCAACTCAACCCACCCCACCCACACACACTGAAAAAAGGGGGCTGGGGTGGTGAATCCATTGCAGACATTCTGAAGTTTGGGGTTGGCTTTTTGGCCTTTTCACAGTGGGGAGGAGCCCCTGCCCTCCTGGGGCCTGGGCACCCTCAGTGTGGCAGCAGCAGTGGCCTCAGCACAGAGCAGGACATCAGGCACTGGAGCCTGGGGCACAAACACCTGCAGGTTTCACCAGGCAGGTCCTGCTGGGAGCTGCTGGCCAAGCCTCCCTTCCCTGGCTGTGCAAACACTCACAGGGGCTTCTGAAAACAGGACAGGGCTGCCCAGAGCTGCCTCACCTGTTCCTCCCCATCCTGTGGTGAAACTGCAGCAGAGGGGATGTGACTCCATCCAAGCAGCTTAAAACAAGGGATACTTAATGTTTGATGAGCCCTGCAGCACCATTATACTACTCTGAGGTTTGTTCTTGCTGCAGATTTCCAGTTGTCACATTTCCTTGTCCCAGATGGACAGGAGCTATAAAGGTATTGAAACCAACACGTTAACTGTAATCCATGCCTTCAGTGCTTGGCAGTATTCAGACTTTGGATAAAGAAATACTGTTAGTTAATCAAGAAAAATACAAACAGAGGCATCCAAACCTCTCTTCTTTGGCATATATAAGTATAAAAGCTTTAAGTGTTAAAGGTCTGGAATTATAAAAGCACATTAAAAGCTGTAAATGTTAAAAATGCCGTTCCCATTTACTCAGGACATGGATGTGCCGAGTGGGGAGGAGCAACAGAGAATTGAGCTGTGTTGTTTGGACAGAACAACTGTAGGATCTGTAGTTGTCAAAGAGTTTAGTGGCACTGGGAATAGTCTCCTTTTCCACATCACTGCCTTGTCTGTGCTCTGGTGATTCCATGAACAGTGAGGTGGCAAGGGGCTGAAATGAGGGGATATTTCAATTTACAGTGCATTCAGCAGAGAGGAAAGTGCTTGATCATCTTCCCTTCACGCTTGGTTGGTGTTTGGTTCTTCAGTCTGAGTCAGAGTCGGAGTCCTCATCTGAGGGGTGAAACAAGGAACAAAAGTGAAAATGCAAACTGGAAACCCCCCCAGCTGTGGTTCTGGTTGGGAGAGAGGCTGCTCTGGCAGGGTGTGCTTCAAAGGTCACAGCAGGATTGGGAATGAACACTTCTGTGCAATGGCAGCTCTTGCTGAGGTGATGGGACCTGAAATGGTGTTTGTAGGAGTTGGAAGATGCTGCTGAGAGGCCCTGCTGGTATCCTTGCTGCTCTGGGCTCTGCTCTGTGCTCTGCAGCTCAACACCTCTGAGATGCTGAGAAATCCCTCCAGGCCCACAGGGCTCCATCCTTCTGGCCTCAGCTCATGAATGCCCCTGTGTGAACACAACTTTGGGCTGCAGAGCTGAGCCCTCCTTGCATGGCCACAAACACCAACACAAAGCTGTGTGACTGCACTTCTCTGAGTTGATGTATTTGTGTCTCCATCTCCAGGGGAATTAGATCTAATCTGTATCCTAACTCTGCACCCTTGCCACCTGGTCATCTTCTGAGGGCAGTTCAGTAGTTCAGTTTTTAGCTTTTGCAGTCTGTTTCCTGTTCCTTTAGTTATTTTTTTCCTTTTGTCTTTCTTTTCAGCCTAAAGCTTGAAAAATACTTAATGGTTTACTAAAATCCCCAGAAGAGACTTGTCAGTGCTGCTGTTCACTTCCTAGGATTCTATGCACACCTTGGGTGTTTGGTTTTGCAGGGGTTTTAAATGGAGTGTCTGGGGGGGGTTGGGATATTTTTTGTTTGTTTTTAATGTGGAGCAGTCTTTTTAATCCATGTGGGTGCAATAAGTAGTCACAGGGACACGATGCCTGGTTTGGGCTCCTGGAAACTGCAAAACAGCTACCCTTGTCTTGACTTGAAACTGGCACCCAACACCTTTTTGTCTTTTTATAAGTGGACCTCTCTGAAGTAGACTTCAATAGAAGAAAAAATTGATAACAACATTGTTAATTTTATACTGTTTGACTGTTAGATTTCAAGGCCATTTGCCCACAGATGGTCAAAGCTGATCAAAAGAGGCGATCATGTAAAGGAAATGATAAAGAGAAAAGCACTATTTGAACATAAAAGGCTGTAGATTCATGGATGTTAGTTGTAAGTTACTAAAAAATAAAAAAAAAGGTAGAAGTTTGCTTGTTTTTACAGCAAGACATTTTAATAGGGAAAGTAAATCTGTGCTGCATGGTGATTTCTATAATTGGGTTTGGGGCTTTTCAAAGTTAGAGGTTGTGAAACTCTGAGAAACTTCACATTCCTGGCTTGCAGGTTATCTTCATAAATCACTGGAATTCCATTTGCAGCTTCCTAACTGAGCAGAGCTGTGGCACATAAACCCAAGAACAGAAAGTGCTCTTACTGGGAAAGAGCTCTTGCTCCCTGCACAGAGTGAAATGGAGAGGGAAATCTCACACTGCAGCTCCTGTAACAAGCAGGGAGTTTTACCCACCTTCTGTCTTGTGCCCCTCGGGGGAATCAGAGCTGCCTTGCTTGAGGAAAGTGACCAGGTCATTGAAAGTTAGGTAGAAATCGATGGCAAACACGATGGTGGCTGCAAACCCAAACACCTGAAAGGGTAAAGTAACACTCAGTAACAACAGCTCCCGTCTGTCAGGGACAAACCAAACCCAACCAAACCCACACAGGAAAAATTCCAAGGTTTTTTTGACCTGTGCCTTTCCAAAAAGGCAGGGAAGGGAAATGGTTTGTGACACATTGGTATCAACTGAACTACAGCTGATTTGGGAGCCTGAGAAGTGACCAGGTGTGTCCTTATCCCTCCCCCAGGCCGCAGCCCTCGCAGGCTCTGGGCACATTCTGGTTCACCTCCTGCACCTCCACTGTCCCAGGGCACCTCTGCCACCAAGAAATCACCTCCATTTCTTGGGAAATAAATTTCCACTTGTTTGCAAGGAGATGTGTTTATTGCTGAGTGAATTAGACATACTGAAATGATTCTGGAGTTTCCTCTCCAGTGCCAGAGCAGCAGAGCTGTGCCAAGCACAGGCTGGGCTGGGCTGAGCTGAGCACACTCCATCGGTCCATGTCTCACCACAGGGACAAAGATCAAACAAGGTTTGGGATTGTGGGATGGTTTGGGAAGGGCTGCTGGCTGGCACCACTGGGCATTGTTCTTCCCAAGCTTAAACAATTGTTATGCAAATTATATTTATGTTGCATACATTATTGATGCTTAGAGTCAAGTTGCAGATGCAGGGGCTGTATTTCTGACCACAAAATGCTGATGGGTGAAGGCTCTCTCCTGGGCAGTCTTGGTATTGGAGGGTAAAATGACACTGCTCTTGTTTCAACTCATCCAAGTAAAACTAAGCAGGAGAGGCAGGAGGTTGAAATTACTTAATTCAGACTGGCCTTAGCAGTTGCAGGTTTGAGTTATTTAAAAAAAAAAAAAAAAAAAATTATGATTATGATTATGATTCCTTCCATTCAAGGATCTTGACACTCCTTGCAGGAGCAGCTAGTAAAATTAAAAAGCAGAATAGGTGCCTTCCCTAAGGGTACATTTAACACTGAGCAACAACTATTCACGGGTTCAAGACAAATTTTTCTGAATAAGTGACATTTCTTTGCTTTAGGCAAATTAATTCTCAGTTAATTGAAGAAAATTCCCTGATTTGAACTGTTTCTCAAGTACATCCATACTCTGCTCACTATAGCACTTAGGTGGAAAGCTCATGCCTACTCACCCCTGCTGCTTTAGATGCTCCATCGTTGTATTTTGAGACAGCAGCAATTGAAATGGCAAAGTAAATAATGGCAGCGGTGACGCAGCGCAAGAAATCCTGTGGAAGAAGCAACGGTGCATTCTCAGACTGGTCAAGGATTTCCTCTAAAAACCATTCTGGAAACACTCAGCCCCTTTGTTGTTGCATCAGTGGCCTTGCTGGTATGTAACCACAGCCTGGGTTGCTGCAGAGGAGGAACTGCTCATCTGTGAAATATTTCTAAATAAGAGAAGCCCTGAGCCTTGGCATAAACTTCTGCCCTTAAAGATGCTGGGATAAATCCGGATTCCACCCTGCCTGTGTCAGGCAGACCTTCCTTCAGCCTGGGAGGGGCTGTGCAGGGTGTTTGCCTTGGAGCACAGCAAGGGATTTGATGGAAAAATCGTTTGAAATGACTTAAAACCCTCATGTTTGAGCAGACCTCCTGTGGCACCAGAGGCTCAGGAGGTCCCAGCTCCTGTGGGAATGGGTGCCTGTCTCTCTGTGGATGCAGGGCTGTGAGGTGATCTCCAGGGAGACCTGGCTGGGCAGTGCCTCATTCAGGAACACAACACTTGGATTAGTGTTGGAATGATTGATACTTCCCATGTCCACTGCCAGCTCCACCAAGCTGCCCCGTGCCTGGTGTGATCCCTGGGATGTGTCCTGCTGAGCTGTGCCCTGTCACACAGCAGAGACGTCTCTGCAGTGAGCTTCAAACAGAGCTGTGCTTCCCAGGGCACATGCAAATCATGGGAGCTGCAAAAATGGAACCCTCAGCTCTGCTCACAGTTAGCTCTTCTGCCTTTCCAGAACAGATGGAGGACTAAAATCCTGTCTCAAACCACAAATCCTGCAAGAAACCTGATTCCTCTGAAGTCAGGACAAGGTCAGTTATCTACATTCTGTGCCTGTAGTATGTTATGGTAATGGCCATAATAAACACACAAGTGCCTTTTTTGTCTTAGTTCTGGAACCAGATTCATGTAGAAAATGGGAAAATGATGGAACTGAGATTACCAGCTGAGAGCTGTGCACAGTCCTAGCCAAAGTCACTGATACTGTTTTATCTACCAGTGGCCTTGCTAAAGTTATTTTTGTGCAGGGAGCTCTAATTCAAACCTCACTGCAATGAACTACTGATGGTACCAAAAGAGAATCCAGACTGATAAAATCAGTGGGGTTTTTTTTAAGTATTTGTATGGCAAGGAAGCTGCTCCCTTTGCAGTGATATCTGAGGCTGCAGGGACATCCAGTGGCCAGGGCTCTCCTGCAGCCCCAGCACTGCCCCAGCAGTCACTGGGCTCCTGTGTGGGCATGAACTGGCCAGAGCTGGCCCTTCCCAGAGCAGCTCAGTTTGTCTGAGGGTGTAACTCTACCTGAGAATTTAATCACAGCCTGATTTTCCATTATCAACAACACACCCGTTTCCCCATCTGCAAGGGTGGCAATAAGGAGCCCCCAGCAGTCAGACTTGGGCTGATGCTGGCCCCAAGCCATTTGCCTGGAATTTGGAATACCAGCTGTGCTTTGATAAAGCCATGCCTTGTGTCAGCACCCAAAAAGCTGCACAGCAGAGCATGGAGTGCTCCAGGATCTTCTGAACCAGAGGGAGCATGGACAAGTTTCTAACAGGGCAGTAAACTTGTTAGAGTCACCCTGATCTGCCCAGCCCCTTTCACCCCCTCACACCACACAATTAATTCTGAAGGTTTCTGTTGCACATCTCACTTACCGCCAAAGGCCAGTGGACTCCTTTAAACTTCTCATTAAGCTTGGAGGCGTAGGCAAAAAAAAGAAACAGTGCCAGCAGAAACTCTAGGAGTGGTGCCATCATGAAAGAAGCTGCTAGAGATGCAATATAGCAGATAAAGATGATAAATGACAGCACCTAAAGTAAAGGGAAAACTCGTCGTTATTCGCATGGAATAGCAGAGCCGCAGGCAGCTGAGCAGCTTTGAAGTGTTATTTTCCCTGTGTATTTCTGTCAGTGCTGCTGCTGCTGGCATAGCTTCAGCATCCTGCTTTTTTTATTTTTCATTGGGCCAAATGATTTTTCTTGTTCAGCACAGAATAAATCTGTAGTAATGGTGTTTATTTCCCTGTGTGTGAAATCGCTTTTCCAGAGCGCTGGATGGATTTGCACCCCTTGAAGTCAGTAATTTGCTCTGGATTGTAAACAGCTCTGACAACATAATTCTGAAGATAGAGTGGGGTGTTGCCAAGCAAGCAGAGCTCTAAGCTTTCAGCTGTGACAGCTCTCATTTGAAACCCAAATCAGTGCTCAGACAGCCTGAAGTAACTCAGCATTTATAATCTTGGAGTTGAAAGAATAAAGTCTGCTGATGATGGATAGAAAAGGGACAAGAATTAATTGTTCTGTGATTTCTGGAAGCGTCTGGTTCCAGTTTTCCAGCATGGCAGCTCTTCTAGAGAGTAACAAGACAGATAACTCCCATAGATTTACCTCCATAATGTTTCCTATCTCTAGTAAATAATAAAAACTGTCGTTTTTTTCCCACTCAATTGAAATACCTTTAGAAATACGGCTCAAGATAGAAAGTTTCACAATGGGACTGAAGAAAATGCATTTTCACCTAAACCAGGCAGTAGCAGAGTGCTGTCCTACACTCCTGGACTGTGATTGTAAAAGTGGAAGGTGAGGGAACCATGGAGAAGCTCAACACCATTTCCAGTCGGTGCAGTGAGGGTTGGTGATCTCCAAAAAGAGGCTCCAGTCCTCCTGTTTCACTCTCATGCATGGGAATTGGTTGCTGTTTCAATCAAATTACCCTGACGTAACAAAAGCAGCCGGGATGCTCAATTATATATTGTCATGTGCCAGTTCACACCTGGGCTGCTCTGCCCAGCTTTTCCTCCTGGACACAAATCTGTGCCTTCCCAAAGCTCAGGGATGCTTTTGGTCAGCACAGACTAAGCATTAGATTACAAAGATGTTTTTTTAACTTATAATTCCAAACTGGGACACTGATATTCCCAGTCACACAGCATTGAAAATAAATGGATTCTTTTCCCCCAAATGGTAGGCACATCTGAAGGCAGATGTAGCATTTCTGCAAAGGTAATCAATTAATTTGCCTCCTTAAATTTCAGCTCTGTGGATTTTCTTTGTTTGCTGCTACCATGGATTCCTGGAGACCACCAGTACCAGAAAAAATCATCATTACACCTGAGTGATAAGACTCCTATAATTATTAATTGGCAATTACTCCTATGAGAGGTCAGTCAACCCTCAAAAACATGTATCAAAAAACCATTTATGTTTAGGGGGCAACTAAGCAGTTCAATCCCACTGAAATAATTTCCTGGTGTAATTAATTACCAAGCCTTTATTCTCAGCCTGTGTTTTGGGGAAAACAGTCAGTGCCTGAGCAGGATGCTAACAGCTGGAGTAAACTGTTTTCATCCATTAGAACTGGCTGGTGAGGTTAGAAAGGATGTGATATTTTTAGTAAGAGACTATACTTATCTTAAACATCTATGCATTGTTCTTTTTTCACTGGGTTCTAAGAAACTGAGCTGGGATAGTTTATAGAGCTCACTTCTGCATGGGCCTGCCAGCTGGTAATATCAGCCCCATTCTGATTTGTTTATTGCTCACAGAGCCTCTCTGCAGGTTTTTCTCATTTTCCTAAGGTGGAGGGAGTTCATTCCCTGTATCTCATCCTTAGTGTGGCATTTTCTTTGTATGAGCTAGAAGTGATAAGAACTCTTTGAAGGGAAGTGGATTTATCAAAGCTTGACAGCTCTTAAGAGGAGAGAGGACTTCCTTCTTCCTATCACAGCACCTATTCCCTTCCCACCCCAAAAAACATAGACTGCACTTTGTGAATTCATTTCACTTGCATTTCTGGAACAAAATTGAGACACAGTTCTATGTTTTCTTGGATTAAAAAGAAATCACCATCTACACAAGACATTTTCTTTTTGTTTTCTGGTGTTGAAAAAAGTATCTTCCTTTTTGTGGCTAAAGGCAGGTGTGTGGTGGCTGAGCTGCAGGGGTGAGCAGCAACAGAGCTGGGTTCAGGGGCAGGTCCCACTGGCCACAAACCCTTCTAATGGCAGATCCTTAGACCTGAACTAAACTTGGTGATCTCTTAGGAAAGGATTAAATGCAGTTTTAAATAATACATCCTACTGGAGCAGCGAGGGGAGGTAGAGAGGCAAATTTCAGATATGTAAGGTGATGCTGCACAGCAGAGATCCTTTTGATCTCAATTCTGTTTGAGTCAGTAACTCCTGTGCTCTGACTGCCTTTGCACTGAGAAAAAAATCTTTCCTGTTGAAGTGTAAAGTGAAAGGAAGAGTCTTTGTGGTCTGTTCTTATCAGCTTTATGGAGATTTGTGCCAGGGAAGGCTCCTGCTGTACCCTCTCAGCCCTGGGCAGGTGTGAGGTTTAGACACAAGTGAAACAGGAGCTGTTCTGTGGAAGGAACAGATCAAGGAGCCCCTGATCCCAGGTGCTGGGGTGCCAGGGGATCCCTCCTTCTGTGCCAGGGAAGCTGCTCAAGAGACAGATGAGTCTAAGCATTTCAACTTTCTAACTGGGTCTGAGCCAGAGAAGTTGGGGAAATACTAGTTGTTTATTTTAAAATCTGGTTACCAGGCCAGTTACCTGTCCAACCCAAGCCCTGCATGACAGGAGGTGACAGCAGTGTCCTGCTGCCTGCTCCTCAGCCCTGAGGGTCAGTGACTGTACTCCCACCTTCACCACCCTCAGTGGCTGGAGTGACTCCAACCTGTCTCCACTTGTCAGCATCTCCTTGGGAGGAGAACTGCACCTTTAGGCACACTGAAAAAAAAGGGCACCTTTTGATTCACAAGAAGCTGCTTAATTTCAGTAGATTATTGATGATATTAGCAAAGGGAAAAGACTCTGAAGTGCTGCAATTGGTCATTCCTCATCTTGGAGGCACTATGAGACTGAAAGGGCCCAAGGAAGATTTTATATAAAATAAACATCTATAAAATAATGGACCAGATTTTGAGAATGAAGATTTGAAAGATGGTATTTTTGGATACTTTCCTTGTGGGAAGGCTGGAAGGCCCAGGAAGGGGAGGGAAGCAGACCTTGGAAAGAGCCAGAGCAGCAGCAGGAAGGAGGTACCTGAGGGCTCTGTCAGGTGAAGACCATGGCACTGCACCTTGGTGCTGCACCTTTTTCTTTGGTTTTCCTCATTTCTGTCTCCCATCACAGCCCTGACATGGATTTTAATGCCAAACTTCTTTGGTAGCTTGGGAACAGCCCTGTGTAATACAAGAGCTCACAAATTGTAAGATTTTGGTGATATTTCTCATTTCTCCTTGTGTAGAGCTCATTTCCTCTTCTGACAGGTGGAATGCATGAACTCCTTGAGCAATATTGGCTATTACCTATAACTGTCTTTTCGGAATTATACAAGTGAGCAGGTGCCTTTTCTGACCATTTAAGTGTGCTGCCACTAACTCAAGCATTTGATGTTATCTTAAAATTTTAAAAATACTCCTCTCCTCCCACAATGCAAACACTGCAGTGCCAGTCTGTACCTAGAAATAATGACACCTACCTATGTGCTTTTCCAGACTTCAAGTCTTTCCAACAAACATCTTGCAAATTGAAAGGTGCTCTAAAAACTCAAGAGCACCTTTCAGAATATACCTGACCCCTCCAAGGACTGTCAAATGTTCCATTGCACATCACACTTGCTGTGCACCTCTCTTCCTGGAGCTGTTTCAGGGTCACTTCAGAGAAAGGTCAAGCAATGGGACCTTGGTGTTCTTGTAACTGCTCTGTATCTATGCTTAAAAAAAAAAAGGCAGCTAGAGAGGAAGTTTGTGAGGCTCCATGCAGTTGCAAGTTCATTTCTAGCACTTTCAGAAGGCACTGCAGCTTCTGGCAGACAAAAAAAAAAAAATAGCAGTGTTTTAGCAGTTTTGTCAATTTGTATTTACACAGAGTTTTTCTCTTCCCCTCACTTGGGGTTGCACTCTCAGCACTGAGAGCAGCTGAGTCTGAGCTCTTTCTGAGCTGCTGATGACAGCTTGGGGTGACTGCTGCCAGCTCCACTGTGAAGGAATAGCTGCATGCAGGAAGCTCTAATGCAGCAAAGAGCAGGACAGGAACCTTTCATAGCTTGGCAGTCGTAAATGTATAAAAAATCCTGACAAAACAGCAGCCTGACTGTTCAGTGAGCACCTCTTATGTGCACTCCCATTCACACAGAACCCTTCTTGGGTATTGTATTTCAGAAAGTAACGTTCCCATTTAAACCCATGTAATTATTACTTAATATTGTGTTGCTGGGCTTCTTAAAGTGGCCAGGCATTATGAAGTTATACTTTATTGTACAACTGGCTTGCAGTTCCAGGTCTAAAAAACAATCCTGACAGTGGTTAGAGAGCACAGTGTCCCTGAAGGGAGGGAGGCCTGAGCAGTGCTGAGGTCATGGCAGCTCCAGAGGCGTTGTCTCCCCTGAGGAGGGAGAACAGATCCACTGGAACCCACTGGGAATACTGGGATGCTGGGAAGCTGCTGCCATCACTGCAGCATCTCCTCTTCTCCTGCTCTCACCTCCCTCCCCAGGAAAGAACAGCTTTACCTAAGGCTGAGGGTGAGACTGTGGGTAACAGTGTCATATTTTGGACAAGAGTGTGTTTTGTTCTTGTATTCTTGTCAGACAGACAAAGTGCATCACCCAGTGGTCTCTGCTGTTCAGTTATCACTTCTCTGTTGCACTTGTCGTGGAGGTGAAACTCCTGTCTCCTCCAGAACTGGCAGCAGGAGAGGCCTTCTGGCTACAGACCCTGAGAAAGGCACAGGGCCTCTTCAAAGGAGACTTTACACCCAGCAGCTGGAGTTTCAGTTACGAAGGTCAGTTCAGAGGAGACTGAAAAGACAGGAGAAAGACAAGAAAAGAGGAGAGAAACAGGCACAATGATTTCTGCATCCTTTTATGTCACCACAAAGGTGGCACAACTTTACCTATTCACACTGCATTTTTATAAAATCAAAATAAAAGCACGCTGGCTTCAGGAGACTGAGGAGACGCCAATTAAAGCAGCCACAAAGGCCTGAGTGGAGCACCAGGTGAGCAGCAGAATCCACAGCTGGGGATCCTGCCTGGACAAGCTCTGGTGGCAGTGTGAGAGAGGCTGTTAAATGATTCCAACACAGGACACAGGGAATGGAAAACTCATCTCTTGAAGGGTGGAAAAGAGCAAGGATAAGATGCTGACCTGCAACACAGAAACTTAAGTGGTTAGGAAAAATGACTTAAGAAGAGTGTTAAAACGTGTGGAAGAAACCATGGCATGGGTGAGGGGGGAAACAGAAAGGAAAAAAGATTAATGTGTAAGATTAAAAATGATGTTTAGAAAATGGAGGGATCAAGACAGTGAGAATAAATAGGATTAGGGGAAACAGTGAAGCTTATACATGTATTTGATGCTACTGCTTCTTTCTGGCTTTAGAGCTGTCCCAGGTAGAATAAAAAATTAATCAGGCAGGTTAGTGGGGAGGTGGACTGGATGTTCCCCAGAGGTCTCATACAACCCCAACCATTCTGTGATTCTGTGGAGATCAAAAGAAAAAGGAGCAGGGGATGGGGGGAGGATAACTTCCTTATCTGAATAAAATTTGAGATTATAATTAAGCCTCTAGCAGTAATCAGCACCATCACCAGCCTGACCTGTTTGAGGGGAAGCACCAGGATTCCAAGTTTACATGGGTACTGCACCAGAGCAAATCAAACCTGAACATCCTAAAGATCTTCTGTGTGGAAATGTTATTTTCAAAAATGGCTTCAGATATGCAGAAATAAAGTACATTTCTGGGGAACTGCCAGGCTGCTGAATAATGTGACATTTGTAACAGTAATGAGGACCCCACTTTGCTTCTGAACAAAAGGCACTGTTCAAAATGTGTATCCATGAATATTATTTCCATACATTTATGCAGCACCCAACCCCATCCCACATTAGCACTGTGTTAGAGGAAAAATTAAACATCCAAGAGGAGAAATGCAAAGCTAAAGATGAAACACAGATTTAAACCATGATAGATTTAACTTGGACTCATCTTCAATTATTTGGCACTGTATTTCTCTAATTGTATACAGGCTGCATTTACTCTGGGGCCTGTGTTGTCTTCAAGGGTTTCTTCTGGCAAAGCTGAGACAACTGGAGAGAAACTACTGCTGCCTCTTGTCTGCCAGGAAACTGTGTCCTGAGCACGTGGGCTTGGCCTGCAAGGAGCACAAGGAAAGCTCTTGGCAGATGAGATTTCAGAGCTGCTTTCAGCCAGCCAAGCCCTTGGGAAGCCCCAAGTGGCCTGACAAAGGATAAATCCCTGTTTTGTCAAGACAGAGCAGTTTTTATTACTCCAAGGAGGCATCGTCAGTACTTCTCTATGATAACAAAAGGGTGAGTCTGATCCCATGACCAGAATAGTATTCCTCCAATATGTCATCATTCTGAGATGTTAAAAAGCCAGGCTGTCTGAAAACCACCATTTAGTGGCTGTAAGCTTGTAAAGGAAATTCCAGTGTGTGTTACAGTATGTAAAAAATACATGCCAAAGGAGCCAGGTTAGCTGGGCTCTGGTATCTTGTAAATGTGTGGGTTTGTAAACTACAGATGCTGATGTGTGATTGTGTGATGGTGTGACTGATGGGGTACCTGGAGGAGGGATGGTGTAGCTGGCATTTTTTTGGTGGAGCTGATAAAGCCCATGGCCTGCTGCTGCCCAACCTGAGGCTTCCCCCACCACAGAAGTCATCCTGACCTACTGAGTGAATGCTTTTCCTCTCAAAGCCAGCCTTGCATCTGGCTGTTCCCTGTTTCTCTGCCACAGGGTAGTGGCCACAGCCTCACAGACTCTCAGAGCTGGTCCCCCACCAGCTGGTCACAGACAATTCTGCCTCCTTCTGCCAGTTCCTAATCTTTCTTTTGCAGGAATATCCTTGTTTCCTTCCCTGAGCTAGCAGAGTGCATAGCCAGACACCTTGCACGTCTGAACAGTGCTCCATGGACCTGACTGCTGGTTTGGGCTGTCCTGATATTTGACTATCTGCTGCTAAAATTCAGCAAACTTAGTATCTGAATTTATCATTATTTCTAGCAAAAATTACGTTGAACATCTAATTTCAATCAATGAGCTTTCTATTCAGATCGTAATTTTGGTGTGAAATACCCACTCACTCCCCATGGGGTGAGTGATCACCCTCCCTATCACGCAGGTACTGTTTTAGCCGTCAGGTTTTCAGCCTTTACATGTAAAATTCCAGAAAGTCTCTCACCACAGTCACTGTCCTGGTCCTGCTGATCCAGCCAGGTGTCCCTGGCCCTGTGCCCAGCTGGGCTGGTGCCCAGCCGCTGTCTCAGCAGCCTTTCCCTCTGGGCAGCTCCACAGCGGCCGGCGAGCGCATCCCTGCGAGGGTGAGGGAGCAGCAAGGCTCGGAGGGCTCGGGGCAGCAGCTGAGAGGCACAGCCTCATGCCACACATCAGAAATTCCTCACTAAAGTCTTTCCTGACACACTCAGGCCAGGCTGCCCCCTAACCTGGCACCAGCCGATAATGCAAACCGCAGCCGTAGTGGTTACTGGAATCACACTGCAAACAGCTTAAAACGAAATCAAAGCGCTTTTTTACCGAAAAGGAGTCGCCGATAGCGAAACACACTGGAAGTCTAACGAGACAAGTTTTGCTCTCTAAGGTGCTGTGCCTGAATTACGCTAAATCCATTACGCTCTCAGTTCCCCCACTTCGGTACGGCTATTTCCCCGTCTCCCCTCGGTTATTTTCCCCCAGTTTTCCCCTCGGCTGCTGTTCCCCAATTTTCTCCTCGGCTGTTTTCCCTCAGTTTTCCCCTCGGCTGTTGCCCCCCGTCTCCCCTCGGCTGTTTTCCCTCAGTTTTCCCCTCGGTTGTCGCCCCCCGTCTCCCCTCGGTTGTTTTCCCTCAGTTTTCCCCTCGGTTGTCGCCCCCCGTCTCCTCTCGGTTTTTTCCCCGCTTTCCCCTCAGCCGCTGCCGCCTCTCCCCTCAGGCGCACAGCGGAGCGGCCCGGGACAGGTCGGTCCGGCGGAGCCCGCTCCGGTCGCGGCTGTCCCGGGGTGGCTCCCGCAGCCCCCCGGCCCCGGTGTTCGGTCCTTACCGACTCTGCGAGCAGCAGCTGCCCCTTGCGGGAGCGCAGGAACTCCCGGGGGGGGAGCAGCGAGCTGAGCCCGGGCGGCGGCGCGGCCCCCACGGCCTCGGGGTCCTCCATGGCTGCGGCGGGCGGGGTGGGCTGGGGATGGGGCTGGGCTCGGGCTGAGCTGGGCTGGGCTCGAGTCGGGCTCGGGCTGGGCGCGGGCTCAGGCTCGGGCTGGGGGGTTGGCCGTGGAATTTTTTTAATTTTTTTTTCTCTGAAGGAGGGAAGCGGAAATCGTGACACTGCGGAAATGTGAAAAAAAGAAGTTTCAGCATCCCCCAGCTGTGGGGGGCGGCCCCAGCGCCCGCCCCCAGCCCCGGGACAGGGACAATGGAGCTGCGCTGCCACCTTCGCCCTGCCCTGTGCTGGGCTGCTGGGCCGACACCGGCGAGCCGGGGGGCTTCCCCTCCCTGCCACTCTGAACACAGCACTGAGCCACCGGCAGCTCGGGGCTGCAGGTCACCCAGGCCAAACCCCGCTCAAGGGTCTCAATCCTGAAATTTCAGGATGCAAAAACTTGTAATTCACATGGCACAAGAAAATCTTTCCGAAGGATGGGTCATTATATTTTTACTTTAAAAGTTGCACTTACTCCAATGTACTCTTTTACACCTGGTAAATAAATAAGATTAAATAATGCACTTAAGCCTGTTAGTTTTTTCTTTTTATTAGAGAAAGAAGACAACCATGAAAATAATTTTCATACAGATAAAAATGTAATTAACTTTAGAAAAACATGACAATTTTCTCTGAAGCTTTAACTGGTAAAATTGCAACGCTGAAACTGCATTTGGAAAAGTATGAAACCTTACGAAGGATACCTGCAGAAACATCAGTGAGCAGGAAATTCAAAAGTGTGCATGTGAAAACACAAATTCCTTAAAAGAGAGTGAGAAAACAGAATGGAGAACTCATTCTTTCACCAACACATCAATCCTATTTGGCAGGAGCACTCCTTCCTCTTGATTTATCATGGCTAATCTTCTTGAAAAGAAGAATCGCATCGGCAAGGCAGAGAACAAGCAATATAAGACCCAACACCTATAAAAATTACCATAAAATTAGTTCCCCCAATCAACCTTGTGCTTTTACTGTAGTGACTCATCAAGGCAGCAGTAAACACATCTTCCTAACGTGGCTCTGGCCTTGAAATCGTGTGTGATTTGAAACAGCTGATAAATTAAACAACACCCACATTTACATCCCCTCAGCCTTTCAGAGAGCTGTCTACAGCCTGCTCTTTATGATGTTTTGTCAGGCCTTGGAGATAGTGTGGTGCTCCCCTTTAAAGCTAAGCTAATGCTGCATTATGCCACACAATGCTTTTATCCTAAATGAAAGCCCTTCTGTCTCTTTAAGGGCTCCTTAATGAATGGGACTGGCTCTGAGAAAAGTCAAGGGGAAAAATCAGTATTCATACAAACAAGCCCAGCAGGAAAATGCATTTCTCTGAAGCTCTGAATGGAAAACATATTCCAAATTGAAGAAAATGTACTCAATTATTTTAAAAATAGACAACCTCAGGCAGGTAACTGGAAAAATGTGTTTGCAGAAGAGCCACTGAGTTAACTGACTCAGCTCCTGCCCTTCATCCCCATCCCACGTGCACACAGGGGTTTTTTATACAAGCATTGAATTATCTGATCAGGGGAGCTGTTTTCAGGAGAGCTCTTGGGAGAGCACAGCTCAAGGCAGTTTGTGCCTCAGGAAAACAAACTGGGGATGATTCTGTCCCTCCCAGCACTGAAGATGTCACATATTCCACCCAAACTTGTGCTCCCAGCTACCTGCTCAGTCTCCTGCTCCCACCTTTAATTTCTGTAAACTTCACAACTGAGAATATAAATTCTATTCCAGCACAGTCACTCTATCAGAAAGTCTCCTTTTTGCTTAGGATGCCACTGCCAGTGAAGCCATCAGCTTTCATCCTCACTATCTCCTAAACTGAGTTTGAAAGACCTCTCTGGCAGGTTTTAGGTTTCTTTTGGTTGCTCGTCACATTTCAGCTTATCTTGTACTCATAGAGACTTTCAAAACTGAGGGGTTTTCTTCCCCTCCTTACTGTTTATTGAGGTTAATTACATTAGTTGCCATTTGAATTGAAAGTACCAGTTACTCAAACTGGTTTGATCTTAAGAACATGAAGTTCTTACAATCATAGTATGAACAAAACCCCTTTTCAACTGACATAGTTTCTCAGTTTGTGTCAGACAAAACAATATATGCACCAGGAGAGAGGTACCAGTGTGTCTGTTAAAAAATTTCAACTCCTTTTAGCAGGACTGTTGGCATCTTTTCTCAAGTAGTACAACCAAACTGGATAGTCCTAAAAGAGGGATTTTCCTACCTAGGATTTCAAGCTATGGTAGCAAATATAGGTTACTTGAAAACTCTAGAAATTTTAAGTGTTTCAGTATTTCTCTGCAGTCATCCCTAAATCTTAGGAATGCAAATCTTAGCAATGTGAGGATTATTGTCTTTTAGTGAAATCCACTGAACGCACCTTGTTTGCTACTGCTGAGAGTGTTCTTCCAAGACAGCTGTTTGCATGGTCCTACCACAGTGTGAGTGTACCAAGAGGGTCAAATCACTGCACTTTAAGAACTGAAATTCATTAACAATGTTCCTACTTACTCCTCCAGCCAATGTCCCCTTGTTGGTCTTGATTATTATTGCAAACAAGCTCACAACGAGGAGGAACAATGCTGCAATCATCGAGTTGAAAATATCCTGAAACAGCCAGTGGAAGCAAAATATTTATTCTGAAATACAGGCCTGAAGGAGAACATACAGAGCTCCCAACAGAGAAGGGATGGTTAAAAACGGCTGGATTGCCATGAACACAGTTACAGAAATTTCCGTGTGAGAGGACACTGACACCCAGTGGTGTGAGGGTAAAAGGAGCGTTTATAATAAAATTTCTTCGTTTTACCTTCCTTCTGTTGTTTTTGCATCAAATTTTTGCAACTTGGCTACACCTGATAGACTGAAGCAGCAAATACACGTACAAAAGGGAGGTAAGAGGAGCACTTGTTAGTATTTGAGTGAAAGAGTGTGACTAATTTGTGATGTGAAGGTATTTACACAGCGAGGCAAACGGCGCCCATGCCGGGAGGGGCTGTGATGGGATCCAAGAACTGATGGAACAGAACGCTCCGCTAGGAAAAACTGCCTCAACCTCCACAGAACACTGGGGCTTGCCTTACCAGTGCAGAAACAATGACTGAGCCGGCTGGCAGTGTCCCCTGGGCCAGCCGATCCCTCCTGTTCAGGGCCCTGCTGGCGCTCACATCAGCGGCCGCACCAGCGCGGGGCCATTGGTGCCCTGAGGCAGGGGCCAGCCGTGCCCACAGCCAGGGGCCACTGCAGCCCAGGGCCGGCAGCACTCACAGCCACAGCAGCCGCTACTCGGAGCCCACGGTACTCACAGCCAGCGGCCAGAAGAGGCACCGCATCCGCTCGTCGAGCCTCAGCAGGTAGAGCAGCAGGAACAGGACGGTGATCGCCGTCTCCATGCTGGCCAGCGCCGTGTAGGCCTGGTGCGATCCCGCCACCACGAAGCAGACGAGGGCGGCCAGCGCCACGAGCTGCGGGACAGGAGGGGACGGGGGTCAGCGGCGGCCCGGGCCTCGCCCGCGGGCCCCGGGGCCGCCCCCGGCCGTACCGTGCGGGCGATCTTCAGCGCGCCCCGCGGCGAGCGGGGGAAGGCCCGGTCCACCTCCAGCCGCGGCATGGCGACCCGGCGGTGCGCGGCGGGACCGGCACCCCGGGACGACGCCGGGAACCGCGGAGATGCCGGGGCTGATGCCGCAGGTGATCCCGGGGCCATTGCCGGCTCTGAACCCGCCCCGCCTCAGAGCGCCGGGGCGGAGGAAGTGATGGCGCGGCGGCGGAAGGGCCGGGGCGGGCCGGAGCCGGGTCCGGTGCGGGTCCGGGCGGCGGCGGCGATGGGCCATGTGGCGGCGGGGCGCGGCCTGGGCGCGGGGCCGGCGGGGCGCGGGCACGGCCGTCCCCGGGCCCTCAGCGGGCGGGCCCCGCGCCGCTCCCGGCCGTAAGTGCGGGGGGAACCGCGGGCACGGGCCGGGACCGGCGGCCGGCACTGGGGCGCCCCTTCGGCTCGGTGTGGGCCCTCGGGATGCGCTGGAGCCGCTCCGGGGGAGCAGGAGCGGGGTCAGACCCTGGAGCGGCTCCGGGGGAGCGGGGTCAGACCCTGGAGCGGCTCCGGGGGAGCAGGAGCGGGGTCAGACCCTGGAGCGGCTCCGGGGGAGCGGGGTCAGACCCTGGAGCGGCTCCGGGGGAGCAGGAGCGGGGTCAGACCCTGGAGCGGTTTTGGGGGAGCGGGAGCGGGGTCAGACCCTGGAGCGGTTTTGGGAGAGCGGGGTCAGACCCTGGAGCTCTGACCGGGGGTGACCGCCGAGCCCGTCCCTGCCTTCCTGCCATGCTTGGCTGGGTGAAGGCTCTTGTAAGCTCAGCTTGGCTTGGACAGGTTTTTTACTGCAGTTTTGAGGTGTAAGGTGCTTGTTTTGGAGCTGCTTTGTAATTAATCCTCACCCTTATCCCACCGGGCTGCTCCAGCTGGTCTTCCCAAAAATTTCCTGTGCAAACCCACTGAGGAGCAGCAGATGTAGCAAACGTCTGGGCAAAATGTGAGCACTCACCATAGGCTCTTGGCAGTGGAAAGGACAGTGGAAAACTTCAGCTAAATCTGCTTTAGTCGGTGCCACAATGTGTCTGTTACATGACCCAATAATTACCTAAAACCTTGAAGCTTGACAATTTAGAAAATAGTGACATTGAGCCATAGGGAGCCTAGAAATGTCCTGGAAGGCCTCACATTAAGAGGCTCAGTATAACTAAATTATGAAGACTGCTTTGGTTTTAACTGTTGTTTGTTTCCATTCTAGATAAGCATTTGATAAAAAAAGATGCTAGAAAGAGAATTGTAAGTATTTGCATTTTGTTCAGGAAACTAAGTATAAAGGGCAGCCTCTTTCATCATAATTCTATTATAATTTGAATGTATTTTATTGGCAACCATAGGCCATAGCTGTGTCACTGTGTGGTGGTGGGTCTGTCACTGGGTTGTACTCTGTGCAAGGCCGGTCTAGTTCTGAAAACTATTAAAATTGTGAGAGATCTGTGCAAAAATTGTGAGGAATAAAACTGTGAGGGCTTGTGTCAGGAAAGATGTCAATTTGGGTTCAGTGTTGCATGTGTAGCCTTGCCATTGCTTTATATAACCCCCCTGGGCTATAAATTCTTTTAAGACAGTTGAAAAAAAATTATCTTAATTTATTTTAGTTGTTTAGATTTCTGAATATAAAAATGTGATCCCTCTTAAGGTTTGAGATATCTGTATAATGGATGCTGAAATTATTACTTCAGCTGGCAATTTGTTTGAAGTTGGGATCAGGTTTCTGAGGTGGGTTGTGGCAGAGTGAGGAGCAGCAGGTGACCCTCTGGAACCCCTGGGATCCTGGGGAGGGGGAGGAAGCTGGAAGCAGGGCAGGGGCTGGCTGTGGGGGTAGCAGGGAGGTCTGGGAGAGTCACAGCATCCAAATGGATCCCCAGTGGCTTCCCATGAAATAACCTCTTCCCAACGTAGGGAGCTGGCATGTTGGAATGGGCAAGGTGCATTTCTAACACGCTGTTCACTGTTCTGCCACAGTGTGGGTCTCAAAGTGACTCTGTTTTTCACCAGATCTGTATCGAGGGCAACATAGCGAGTGGAAAAACAACATGCCTGGATTATTTTGCACAAAATACCAGCATTGAGGTACTGGATGCACATTTCTTTGTCCTTATTTCTGCCACTGAGCAGCTGTGTTAAGATCTTGTCTTAGATCCGACGTGTCCTTGGGTGCGTGAGGAGGGAGCAGCAGGGGCTGAGCCAGGGGCTTGCTGGGGCACCACCCCAGCTTTTTACAGTCAAATTGCAGCAGAGATCACATGTGGTATGTACTGGATGCCAAAATACCAGTAAAACCTGTGAATCTGAGTTTGTACCTTTATAAAATAGCAGCAACCCACAGAGCATGGGCATGTTTGGACTTGCCTGTTTGCCATTTCACGTCACTGAAATCTTAGATGGGTCTGGTAAAAGCAAAGTAAATAATTATTATGTAAAAATACCTATGCCATATATCAGAGATCCAAGTGAATAGATGGCTTCTTTTTAAAAAAGGAAAATCTGTTAGAACCGTTTCAGGAGATTTCTTAGAGTGATCTGGTATTTGATTTTGTCTTGCTTAGAACCAGGTTAGGGGAAGGGCAGGCTTGGTGTATTTTAAACTAATTCCAGGCCAAACCTCAGTGAGCAGTTGTTTTTATAGAACAGATATTAATGCTTTCCCCAACAGACCTGGCAACACATGTGGTAGTAAGTTTTAGGAATCCTTACAGAAATTCTGTGTTGCCAGATGTTATTTGGTAATTTAACAGGAATTGTCCTTGTGAAGTAATTAACTGTTAATCCAAAGGATAACAGACTTTAATTTGCATACAGTGCAGCATTTTTAAGTAGCTACTTAAGTTCCCAGGCTGGTGAGATTCTCCTGGGCCTGAGTCTACAGTATTATTGCAGATTTAGACCCTGTTTGAACCAGGTAGGTTTTTAGTGATTTTACCTATTCAGGGTAGAAGCTTTTCTGATTAATGTTGTAAAAGATTTGAATACATTTTGTTTGTTAGAACACTAAAATAAAAGGAAAACAAATGTGGTAGCAGTCTGATCCTCTTCCTTTGCTGGCAAGTGTTATTTTCTGAGAAATTAATTTGTGAGGGGATGGGCTTGTCATTGAGATGCTAAATACTCTGCTAAGCTGTTCTTTCCCTTACATGGCACTGATTTTCATTTAAAAAAATTCTCCCCATGCTTATGAGGTAATCAGTGTTTAAAAATGCTAAGAAGATGTTGGATATTGACACTTCTCTGTTTTTTAGCAGTGTTCATTATTACCTTTTGTGTTGCAGAATTCAGTGCTGTTTTTTTAAGTGTGATGAGCTTTCCAATACAAGTCCTAAATACTCTGATTTATTGCACAAATATTCCTTAAAAATAGTTGTGCACTTGTAGGGTCACATTAAGCATTTTGAATCTAAGATGTGTTTAACATGGAGTAATTATTTTTAACCAGGTTTTGAAGGAACCCTTGGACAAGTGGAGGAATGTTCGAGGTCATAATATCCTGGTGAGTGGCAGAAATTATTTCTGCAGTTACAGTGACTTCTTTTAGCAAGATATATCTAGTGGCTTTTTATCAGCCAGCAAAACTGCTACAAAAGGTGTGATCCAAATCTCACAAAGCAAAAACTAAAGCTTCACGAAGCAAAAGAGCTTCTACTGCAATTAAGACATGCATGTAATAGAAACATTGCATATAAAATGTGGTTTTGGCAAGGACTGGGTGTCCAGTGGGGTGTGAGTTAAAGCAATTCCCAGGAAGGTAAGCCCTGAGTGTGGCAGTTGTTTCTGAATGTGCTTGTGCCTGTTTCAAAGATGAGAAGGATGTCACCCTTGGTGATGGATCTGGTCAGTTAATGTTTGGAGTTCTGTGAACAGTTCTGGTACTTCCAACATAAAAAGGACATGGAACTGTTGGAGCAAACCCAGAGGAGGCCACAGAGCACCTCCTCTGTGGAGCCAGGCTGGGAGAGCTGGGGCTGCTGAGCCTGGAGAGGAGAAGGTTGTGTGGAGACCCCAGAGCTCCTCCCAGGGTCTGAGGGGCTGCAGGGACCCCAGAGAGAGACAATTCCTCAGGAACTGCAGTGGCAGGACAATGGGAACGAGTGAAAATTGAAAGAGAGGTAGTTTAGTTTGGATATATGGAAGAAACTGTTCCCTGGCAGGGTGGGCAGGCCCTGGCACAGGGTGCCCAGAGCAGCTGGGGCTGCCCCTGGATCCCTGGCAGTGCCCAAGGCCAGGCTGGACATTGGGGCTGGAGCAGCCTGGGACAGTGGGAGGTGTCCCTGCCATGGCTGGGGAGGCACTGGATGATCTTTAAGGTCCATTCCAGCCCCTTAACAGGTATGAATCTGTGATCCTTTGGCTGCTGCAGATGAGGAAAATTCAGCCCAGTGAGGTGTTGTGGGCTTCTGTTGTCTTTTGGGTGGCTGAGGCTTCTTGGAACTGTTTCCCCCAGGATGTCCTTGGGTCCCAGCTGCACACTGGCCTTGCTGGGATGCTGGAAGCAGTCCCTGCTTCAGTCCTGTGCTTGGGGCTCATGTCCTCTGCAGAAACCCCACGGTGGCTGGGGCAGGAATCTGTGCTCAGGCTCTGCAATCTGCTCTGTGGACACACCCCAAACCATACTTGCCCCAACATGTGTGAAATACCATCGGTGTTAGCACAGGCCCTCTGGGACTGCAAAGTGTCCTTCCTAGGAGTTGCTGATGCCTTTCTGATTGTTAGTGAAGGGGTGGGGCATGTGTTGCAGCATGGACAGCAGCCTTAGAGCACTGGGAAAGTCTGATTTTGGCAGGGAGAAAAGGAGAAGGTCAGACTTGTGGGCTCAATCTATGCTGCTGGCTTAAAACCTGTCACCTCAGCCAACAGACTGATAAAATGGTATTTTATTTTGAGTGAGATCCTTTCTCTGCTGTGCAGGATAGATTGTTGCTTGTGAGTTCTGTGTGTGTGTGGAATTGCAGCGATCAGAAAGTGAAACAGCTACTAGGGAGCTGCTGTGAGGATCCTTTGGAAGGACAGCTGCCTGTGGTAAAGGACACATTTTCTGAGGCCCAGACCATACTTAGAACCCTGTATGATTTCTGGATGCACTGGGTGTACTGACAGTCTAGTGCACAGCAATAGAGTAGTAGGTAGGTTTTTTTTCATTATTTGGTTCTGACTGTTCCATGTGCAGAATAAACCTGTTCCTGCTGACTTCAGCCAACCTCCCCCTCAGTGTCTGCAGGGACAGGGCCATTGTTCTACATCTCCATTGTGGAGAGCAAATGATCACTTCATTCTTGTCAAACCTCATCAGGTTTTCCACTGTTTAGTGCACTTCTTAGAGCAAAGCTGTTGAAAAGCAAAATCTTCCTAAATACCCAACTTCCTGTTGTGCTGTTTGTCCTAACAAATGTCCATCTGTCCTGCTTCCAACTCTGATCCCAAGGGCTTAATGTATCAGGATGCATCAAGGTGGGGGATAACTCTGCAGACCTATGTCCAGCTGACCATGCTGGAGCAGCACACCAGGCCCATGGTAAGGAAACTTCTTTTAATTTTAAGAGTAATTAAATGTGGTTATGAGTGCTAAATCCTTTTAACCTCGTATATAAGAGTTAAGATGCTGTGTGTGTTCATTCCTTGTTCCTGCAGTGAGTGGGAATTTCTGTGGTGCAGACATTGATAAGCTCAGTGTGTGCTCTGGGGGTAAAACTTCTGTCTCCTGCCTGCTCACAACTTCCCCAAACTGATCCTGCTGTTTGGGCACACCCTCTGCAACTAGGCTTGCACAAGTCTCTTCCTCATTTCATATCAGTGACTTGTCTGTAATTTCATTGTTTCACATCTTTGGCAAACACCAAGAAATCTTGTGTTAGAATTCATAGTACTGCTTCATGCTGTCTAATCCAAATTTAGCCATTGCTTCTTCTGCTTATGCAAAATACTTCCATTACCATTTTCTATTGCTTTTTCAGGTGGTTTACTTCCTTTTTTCATTGTATTTTTTTCCTTTTTTAATATTAAATTTCACATCCTACCTTTTTATCAAGATTTCTTCATTATTTTCTCCTTCAAACACTTTTTGTTACATTCTATGCTGTCTTCTATTCCCTGATTACAAGACCTGGTCTTAGATGCCATGCTTATATTTTACTGATTGTTCTTATGTTGTTTTCTGAGTTTGTGTCAGGGCAAACTTTTTAGCAGTGCCAAATATGAAAGTGGCACATACAATCATCAGGTTTTTGGAAGAGGTGTTTTTCCAAGACAATAGAAATTCTGTTCTGTTGGAGAAAAAGTTCATTCAAGAATTCCTGAGGATTTCCCTGTGTTTCAGTCTGAGCTTTTTTGTTATTTGAGCCCTGCTGGAGCCATTTTTGTTTTGTTAATGTGCAGAAACCTGGGTTGGAAGTTGCTCTGCCAGGCTCAGGAGTGTCAGAGGATCTCCCTGCTCCAACATGAAGTGCTGGTGGAACACATGCAGGGCTGGCTGAGGCCAGGGCTCTGTCAGCTGCAGTTATTTCTTTTAAAAGTCTTGTTTCCTTTCTTGAATGTGTCTGATGCCTGTGCTGTGACCCAGCAATGCCTGGGATGGGGCAGCAATAGATCCCAAGTGGATTGCTGCTTTTTTGTACCCTGAGTTACCTTCCCTGCTCAGCTGAGCCATTAGCTTTGAACTGGTGCCTGAATAACAAACTAGAGTAAGATTAGGAGCCCTTGTTTGTTTTGTGATTCCCACCCTCCCAATAAGTTTGTTTCTCACAAGATCTGAAAATTGTGTTTCATGTGTGCCATATGAGTCTGCAAAGAAACAAGGATGTAAATGTACAGAGTCAAGTTTTATGTTGCAGATTTCCCCCATAAGGATGATGGAGAGATCAATTCACAGTGCAAAACACATTTTTGTGGAAAATCTGTATCGAAGGTATGGGATGTGGTTTTCTACTTTACTTTCTTGGATTAATTATTTTAAATATGTATCTAATCAAATGATAATTTCTTTGGTAATGTGCATTTAAGGGGCTGTGAAATCTGCCAGTTCTGTGTTGGGGTGGCAGTGTGTTTGGTATGGGGTGTGCTGCCCACCTCCTGTAGGACTCTGGGAAACTTCTGTCAGCAGTGCTTCTGAATACTTAGAGTTCAGTATTGTTTAGACACCATCTATTGAAGTTACCTGCTCTCCAGCTGAATCCCCAAATCTTGCTTGAATCAAACACATGCTGAACGAGTAAAAAGCCACGAGGATATAAAGAATAAGACTGTGGGAGGGAGAGAACTGGGCACTGTTGCCCAGCCTGGCATCCAGGATTGGCATTTCTTGCAAGCCAGGACTCAAGTCCTGTGCTCTTGCTCATAATCAGGATTGACAGGTTCAAAACAGACTGCAAACCTTGGTAGGCTGTGGGTAAAGAAAGAACAATCCCCTGTTACCTGCCCTAGGTATAACTGACCCATCCCAAACAAACTGAAATGCTGCAGGGATTAATCAGGGTTTTGTTTGTTTGGAATGCTCTGTCCAGGAGTGTTTGTGACAGGTGGGTTTCAGTGGCTTCTCAGTGGCCTTGAGAGACAAACCCAGTGTGTGCCACAAGGTGTCATCCGTGCTGCACCAGCACCTCTGCCACGGGAATGCCTTTGGAAGTGGAGAGAGACACACTTATCACTCATCCCAGTCCACACACGGTGCAAACAGCCTGGAATAGCCTCATTTTTCCTCTTTTTTCATTGTAGACAAAGTGCTTTTCTCCCAAAGACTTGGTTGCTATGAGGCTAAATCAGTGTCCTGGTTTAGGGCAAATTTGGGAGAGAACCTCTGAATGGGGTCCTTCCAGAAAGCAAATTCAAGCGGCTCCTCCCCCAGCTGGTTCAGGAAAAGATTTCCTTGGAGAAAAGTGGAAAAAAAAATTTATTTAACAGAAATTGAATAATATTAAACAATAAAACTTCTCACTGTTCAAAGAGATGGCAAATCCAGAAAAAATCCTTTTCATGGGGTGTAGCTCAGCCCTTTCAGTCTCTTATCAGTCCCTCCAGGGCTGGAAAGTGCCAAGGCCCAGGCCCTGGTGGGCCCCAGGTGTGAGCTCCCAGGCTTTGGCTGGGTTTTCAGTCCTGAGCAGGTTTGAACAGATCCAAGGAAAAAGGATAAAAACAGTCTGGGGAACTTTCCTGCCTCAGCTAGCTAAAAAACTAACAGCAAAGGAGAGCTCTGTCCCTCTGTCTGTCCATGCTGCAGACAGCACAGTCCAGGAGCAGGATGCAGGCACTGAGGGCTCTGAACACAGTCCAGGAGCAGGATGCAGGCACTGAGGGCTCTGAACACAGCCCAGGAGCAGGATGCAGGCACTGAGGGCTCTGAACACAGCCCAGGAGCAGGATGCAGGCACTGAGGGCTCTCTCTGAACACAGCCCAGGAGCAGGATGCAGGCACTGAGGGCTCTGAACACAGCCCAGGAGCAGGATGCAGGCACTGAGGGCTCTGAACACAGCCCAGGAGCAGGATGCAGGCACTGAGGGCTCTGAACACAGCCCAGGAGCAGGATGCAGGCACTGAGGGCTCTGAACACAGCCCAGGAGCAGGATGCAGGCATTGAGGGCTCTGAACACAGCCCAGGAGCAGGATGCAGGCACTGAGGGCTCTGAACACAGCCCAGGAGCAGGATGCAGGCACTGAGGGTTCTCTCTGAACACAAACTGTGGCTTCTTCTTTCTCCCCTTCGCTCTCAGAGCCAGTGTTAAAGGTGCAGAACTTAATATGTAACATAAATCAGGCAATTGGGGATGCAAGCATCATAAAGTCACCCCAGGACAATCTGTTTGTGTCAACTCTGTGAATTAATTTAGTAACAACAATTTAAGACCATCTTAGATGTTTTATGACTTCAGCACTTTTTAAATGTTGGGAAAAAGGCATTTGCTTTGTTTTGTTACAGCAGCAAGCCAAAAGAAAAGGATGTGTAAAAGGATTATAAATAAAACAATAATTGAGGAATGTGTGAAAGTAGCTATTTTGTGACACATTAAAACAGGAGTCAGTCTGGCTGTGTTAGGTGAGTTTTAATTGTGTACCCATGAGTGTGCAGGGTGTGCTGAAGGTGAGCACTGCAGTTCACTGTCCCTCTGAATCCATCTTGTTACGGTAGAAAACTTGCTCTGTTCGTGTTGCACTTAGGCAGTAAAAATGTGACTTGGTACAAGTCAAATGTCAGCAAACTTTGGAAACCTAAACACTTGTGCCTTTTATATTCCCTGTGTCTTTATGGATCTTGAGCCAGAGTCCTCCCAGGATTACCCAGGGAAAGCAAAGGTGTGTGGTCTCCAGGGCAGGTCAATGCAGAATTGACTTGGATGTGTCTGTCTTTTAGGGTAAGAAGAGTGGAGCTTTTTCATATTTCCAATTCATTTCAACCTTCCTGTTTCCCCCATCTGTCCTGGAGAAAAGCAGTGCAGTCAGAGTTTGGCTGGTGTAGATCCCTGCTACCCAGAACTGATGTATCAGAAGAGCAGCAGTGGCCAGTGTTACCCAGGTTCTGGATGGCAGATCAAGAGGGGAGGTGGTATAAATGGGAATTTGGCTTTTCCCCATACTTAGGGAAATATCTTTATTACTTTTGCTCAGTTTTGCAAGTGATCAAAGCAGGTTGCCAGGGGACTGGTTTAGAAATCTGTGGAATATTTTTCTTCAGTCCTATTTAAAATGGCATAACTGGTCTTAATCATTCAGCTGGAGAGCACAGGGGCCTCCCAACTCCATCTTTTTAAAGTTTTTCTGTTGCAGAAGCGTTTAGGAAAGAGTATGGAGTATATGTTACTCTATTTTTGAAAAGAGGATGCTGTAAAATCAGCAATATTTAACAATCAGAATATGGTAATAAGTGAAAATTGATACACTAATAAAAACATAGCATGTGATTCTTAACATGTCCTCAGTAACTCCCTTTTACTTGAGTTGTCTGATACTTTATTATTGTTGCTGAGATGACTTTGGGACATTTATCTCCAACATTCTGTGCTCTGAGTTCAGAGTTCCAGTTAAGCATATTGGATATTTCACTACCCTTTCCACAAATACTTCTCACAGTGGGAGTGAATTTATTGACACATTGACATTATATTTTTGCTGACTTTTACTGTGGCTTCTGTAAGGAATTGTTCAGTAAATCCAGCCCTCCTGGTGACATGCCCTGGGACAGATTTGAACTGGTGCTGATACAGAGAAGCTGAGCAATAAATACCATTGAGTACTTACACAAAAAGGAAAAGATTTGGTCTCTCTGTTTTATAAGCAATGGTTTATGTGGCCTTCAGTTTGGGTGGGCATAATGTTGGCCTTCTTTTCACAAATGTTGGTGTAAATGGGGAGGGATTCTGGTCAGGTGAGCAAAATGAGAGTTTGGAGTTGATCTCTGCATGCAGTGAGTGATGCTTCTTGTGTTTGTTCAGTGGGAAAATGCCAGAGGTGGATTATGCTGTCCTAAGTGAATGGTTTGACTGGATCCAGAACAACATTGATGTTTCAGTTGATTTGATAGGTAACATCTTGATGGGTCTGGAGGGCTGTGTCTGTGGGTGGGTTTCCTTTCTGGGAGAAAAAAATAATAAATTTTTTTTGGCTCATAAATGAAGATATTATTCATTATAAAAGTGAACACCATCAGACAGTTTGGGTGTGTGGGTGGTTCATGGGTTGATTCATGGTAGTGCCAAAGGGGAGGTCCAGTGGTGGTACCCAAGCCAGGATCCTTCCCTTCCATAGTTTGTGAAGTGAGTTTCTTGGTTGCTTTTAAAGCTGATCCTTGAATATAACTATTAAAATGTTTGTTCCTGCAGTTTATTTGCAGACATCTCCTAAAGTTTGTTATGAGAGGCTAAAGACACGATGCAGGGAAGAGGAAAAAGTCATTCCTCTGGTAAGGAGTTCCTCTGATATATGTGCTTATGAGGAGCTTTGAAAACTGAATTATTCCAATCTAAATACTACAATTGTATCCTGAGTATTGCACATGTTGAGTGCAGCTGTTTCCACTGCAAACTGAATATTGAATTTTGATTTATTTTTAAAGAATGATCTGTCATGCATGCTGACTCTCCCAGGTGTTCTGTTGTAGCAGTCAGTGCACTGTAGCTGACTTTAGGTGCAGTATTAATCAGCTCTAAGATGTAAAAGTCAATTGCCTTTATCCCATGGAATGGCACAAAACACCTTCACCCAGGTGAAACACGGATACCTGGGCTGGCAGGAGCTGAGATTTCTCTGGGCACTTTGTTATCTGCTCTCACCAGGATGTTTGTGCATGAAAAGTGTCTTTGCTGTGGCTGGAAAGAAGCAGCTCCTTGAAAATTGTGAGCTTGGGAATCTGCTTTAAAACAAAGGGTGGTGATGGAACAGTGACTTTCTGTGCCAATTTTCAGCATGGCCCTTTGTGCCACAAGGCTTTTAAAGAAGCCTGACCAGATAGAAATGCAGTTGCCTCTGCAGCTCTGGGTGGGTGGCTCAGGAGAAGCAATTGTCAGTTGAAGATCTGTGCAAAAAGCTAAATTTTGGGCCATGTGAAATTTTGCCTTGAGAATAAATCCTCCTGTAACCGATTTGAAGAGCCCCTGTGTTACTTTGCAGCTCTGCTGAAGAGGAGGGGAGCAGTTATGAATGAGCAATGTGAAGTGGTCTCCATGAAGAAAAAAACCAGTTGATGACAGGCAGAAGAGCTTTTAGAGGAAATTGAGTTGTGAGAAAGTGAACTGGGAATTTTAGGGAAAAGTATTGACACAAAAAGTGCCTCCCATACATATTCTTTGCAGCCTTGCCCTTTTTGTCCTTACTTTGTTGTATTTTTCTCTGTAAAATCTTGAACCACATTTTACCTGTGGGAGAGAATCATGGTTGCTTGATCTTAAAAGGAGCTGAGAGTCCTGTGCTCCTGTGAGCTTTGTCTTTGAGGTCTTCCTGGAGTTAAACTTTGTACTGGGAATTAATTTTTCTTAAAAACCTTCTGTTGCTTTTTATTTTTTCTTAGTGGAAGACGTGTGTTGCAGGCTTTTATATGTGTCTCTTAACTGCTTCCCAAATGGATAAAGATTGCAATGTGTGTGTCATCCCTGAGCAGTTGTGTTATTCCAGTGCCTCTTTTCTAGGAATATTTAGAAGCTATTCATGAGCTCTACGAAGAGTGGCTCATTAAACGTGCACTGTTTGAAATTTCCTGCCCAGTACTTGTGAGTATTATTTTAATTATAACCAATTAGGTATGTGGGGGATTGTGCTTTCCAAACAATAAGAGCATTGTTTAGTGGTAAAAGTAAATAAATCTTCTTTTCTGATAACCTTTGGAGAAGGACAGCCTCAGACAAACATGATAGCTGTTAGTGTATAGCAGAGAAGTGGGGTCTGCCATCCTTGCAGTGGAATTTGAGGGGCCATTGACTGGGATTGCTTGCAGGATCAGCTGGGTAGGTTTTCAGGGAATGCCAAAATCCCAGCAGAAAACAGCTTGGGCAGATCCCCAGGAGTATCCCAGTTTGGCTGCACTGGTAGTCCTGTTCTGTTCTGCTCAAAAGAAACCAAGTTCTGTGGTATCAGTTATTTCCAGTGTTCATCTTCTTCTTTCCAAGGTTATTGAAGCTGACCATGACATGCAGAAAATGATAGAGAAGTATGAAGAAAACCGGGACCAAATACTGAACCCACCTAACAGACACCACCATTTATAGAACCCTGTGATTGTTGTATCAAAAATCACCTGCTGGAGTCTGATTTGGTATTTTTAATATTTAAATATAATGGGTATGTTTTTGCACTATGTTTTGTAGAATGCTGTGGACTTACAGCTCTGAAATGATCAGATACCAATCAGGAACAGAATATGAGCAGATTCCCTTTGTGTTTTTAGGTTTTCCATCAGCTTTACAGTGTCAGTTCTATTCAGCTAAAGTGTGGCTGTTTCCCTCTAGCTGCTTCCTAGAAGTAACTTTAGTTTTTGGTTTTTTTTTCCCAAAGTCAAGTCTGTTTTTGTAATTTGAAATAAACAGTTTATTACAAGGCCCCTGTGAGGGAAGGTGCTGTGGTTTCTCTTGCTCAGGTGGAGCAGCAAGGGCAGTGTGTGCCCAAGGGAGGTTTGTGTGAGGCAGAGCTGTCAGCCTGGCCTGGAGCCCAGCAGATGGTGCTGGGTGTGAGCACAGGGATGGCCACAGGAGAACCACGAGATCAGCCCCACCACTCTGCCCTGCCTGGCCCACCCCATCTTCCATGGCCAGGTGCACCTCCAGGTGGGTGAGGGGAAGGCTGTGGATGTGTCTCCCTGGAGTTCAGCAGAGCCTTTGAGCCCCTCTCCCTTGGCATCTCCTGGAGAAGCTGCAGGGCCGTCGTGGCTGGGATGGGAACTGCCTGAGGGCCGGGCCCAGAGTGCTGGGAATGGGATTCCCTGGGGATCCATGCTGGGCCCAGTCCAGTTACCCTCAGCTGGGCGGGGTGATGGCTGTTGGGTGGGAATGGGGTCTGAGGAAGGCTCTGCCGAGGGCCCTGGCCAGGCTGGGTGGATGTGCCAGGGCCACTGCCACGAGCTCCAAGGGGTCAAGGGGCTGCACTTCAGCCACAATGACCCCGGAGCTCCAGGGGGAAACCTGGACATGGCACTGTGCTCTGGGCTGGGTGGCAGTGGTTGGTTACAGGCTGGACTCAGTGACCTCCCAGGTATTTTCCAACCTCAGTGATTCTGGGATTTAGCTGAATTGCAGTAGAAAGGAGGGGTGAAGCTCTTTGGGTTCTTTTCTATTCAAGTACAAAAACACCACGAAGTATGGAAGACAGAAGAGTAAGAGTAGGTGATGGAAAGATCTCAAGCAATGAGGCTGGACTGATGGAATTTTGATGTCTGTGGTCAGATTAATGTTCAGTCTTGATCCCTTGGGGTGGTACCCACCAAACAAAACGTTCAGAGGGTTGCAGACATTGCATTTCACATGGGAACAGCTGTATCCCTCCCCAGGGAAATGATTCCTCTGCCAGTTGTTCCACTGAGGGCCAAGCAGAGCCTTGAGGTGCAGCCTCCCTGGCAGGAGTCAGGGGCATTCTGAGGCTTGTGTGGTCTCAGTGTCCCTCTGGCTTTTGCCCACTGCTGCTCCTGGGCTGTGTGGGCACCGTGGACCTGAGCAGGAAAGTGGCTCCAGAAGGTGCTGCCCCACCCTCCCCTCCTCTGTTCCCCTTTTCCTGAGTGGCCAGCAGGTGTCTGACTCCTTCCTGCCCAGGCTTCACACTTCACATCAGAGGTGGGATCATTATTTTTATTATTGGAGGAAGCTAATGAAGTGCATTGAGTTAAAGTAGCTTTGTTAAACAGATCTTACCAGTTTGAAATGGTGTTTTGCTCTAATCCTACCCCCAATTAATGCAACTTCATTGAATTCAGGAAGCTCTTTCTGCTCTACAGGACATCACAACATAGCTTAGTTCTAAGAGAACTGTGCACGGGTAGTCCCACTGAATTCAGTGCAAAAAAAAATTTAAAAACCCTCAAAACACAGATTTTGTAAGTGGTTGCAGAATGGCCCTGAGGGTCTTTTTCAGCTAGCTTTTTATAGAGAGCTTATTTTATTTGTGTTCATGAGATCCCCAGTCCTGCTCTGGCTGAGCTGAGGAACAGTGAAAATAAAGGGTGCATGGGACTGTTATTCTTTTCAAATGTTTCTAACAAAATCCTAGAATTAATTGATTTCTTAACTGGTTTGCATTCTTTTACTTCTTTTTGTAAAGAAAAACACAGGTGCTTTTCTGGGTTTATATCACAATCAGTTTATTATTACCTGTAAGCACTTGGAGAGCTGTGAAAACCAGTGGGGGTTTGGACTTGTTAAAGGGAGAGCTGAGTTGCTCTTCACTTGTGCTTTGCCTTCAAGGGAATCCTTTCAATGCAGCACTCAGACTGCTCTCACATTCATCTTCTGGGTAATTTTAGGGGAATGATCATGGCAGTACAGAATCTATTTTCCCCCTACTGGTTTTGGTTGGTTTAGCTGGAACAAGCAAGGCTTCATTAGCACTTTGATCACTTTGTACAGACATTTGTCAGGCACTTAGTGCAGGATAGAAGCATTCAGTTATGTGGCTTTTCAACAATATCTGATGGTGCTGCTTTTGGACATCACTGCTGCTGTAGGGGTGGTTTGCCCAAAGCACATTGCCCTGAAAGAATCACACCCAGTCAGGAATTGCAGCTCCTGTCTTGTTATTCCCATCTGATGAGCTGTTTCTTTTCTAAAACACTGCAACTCAGTAAGGATAAGGGCACAGAGAGAACATTTCCTAGTGAAGTACTACATTGGTACTAAAGCTTGTCATCCCAGGAATGCTGTTCTACTGCTCTTTTTGAGCTTAAAAGTAAGATTTTGTGTGCTAAATAATTATCTTACTTATTGCAGCTTCTTTGCAGGGGGATACCCGATATTCTTGATACCTTCTGTTAAAACTTCCAGAACTCTTTCTTATCTAAGAGTCCAAAAGAAGGATTTCTTTGGAAATGGTACTGTATGTATGAAGCTCAGTCATCTGCAGTTTGTTCTTAATTCTAATTTCACTATGGACATACATTTTGCACAGCACAGCAAATGTCACTTAATGGTTTAGTGCAGGGAATCTTGCAGCCCAAAGGATGCCACTGTTACGTGTGAGGACACAGCCCTGTGAACACTTTTTATTCCTAACACCCATTTCTCACAACCCCACTCAGAGCTGAAGGCAGTTCTGTCCCCTGGTGTTATCTTGGCCAAAGTTTTCTCCTACACTGCTGGATGTACACAGGGGAGGACAGAATTGCAACCATTAGTTGTTCATAAAGCAAATCTTCATATTTTAGTTCCTGAGGATTTTCTAGTCTAATCCATGTATGCTCCTCTGAACTTTTTCAGGGATAAAAGTCAATTATAAGCAATTCATAAAATATTCATTTCAGCTAATATTTTAACTGTACATGAAAGGCATTTTTTAGCATTCAAAACTGAGCTCCGTATTAGCCACTGTGAAGAAAATTAACTCTACCCCAGCCCAAGGCAGCACACATTTTAGTGCTACTGAAAAAGCTACTTGAAGCAGTATTAAAGTGTCTAGTGTAACACAGAATCCCAGAATTTTTGGGGTTGGAAGGGACCTCTGGAGGTCACCCAGTCCGAGCCCTGCCCAGGCAGGGTCACTGGGAGCAGGTGACACAGGAGCATGTCCAGGTAGGTTTGGAATGTCCCAGAAAGGGAGACTCCACAGCCTCCCTGGGCATCTGCTCCAGGGCTCTGCCGCCTCCAGGAAAACAAGTTCCTCTTCATGTTGAGATTAAACTTTTTGTGTTTTAGTTTATGGCCACAGCTCCTCATCCTGCTGCTGGGCACCACCCAGAGGAGTCTGGCACCACACTCTGGCACCCCTTGGAGGTACCTGCATTATGAAGCAGCACTGGAGACCGTGCCTAAGCACAGCAGCAGTGCACCTTGCTAAAAGAATTCAGAGCTGTGTGTGACACAGGCTCTCAGTGCTGGGAGCTTCCAGCTGATCCAACAACACTCCTGAGCTTTCCACACAGCACTCCCACCTGCAGGAGATCCCTGATCCTGCCTCTGCTGCTCACTGGGATCCTTCTCTGAGCAGATTTTTTTCCTGCCACTAAAATGGCAAAGAATTATATTGTTTTCCCTTCATTTTAGTGAGATGAACTGGCCTGCAGAAAAATTCTGTGAACTTCTGGTGCAGAATTAAGTATCAGGAGCAAGGGCAAGGGAAATGGCAGCTGTGGCTGGACCTCTCTCTGCTGGAGGCAGTGAACAGTTAAAATGCTCAAGGCTTCTCTTGGAAATTGTGGTGGTGGCCACAAAATACTTTGGTAACAAATGGAGGTGGATATAAAACCTGTAACACAGGTAATGCCTCTACAAAACCAAGTGTTCACAGAGCTGTTTTCCTCTTTAAAGCTAAAGGAATGTTATCAAACTTTCTAAACCTGTATTCAACCGAAGTCAGGAGGAAGATCAGCTCAGACACAGCTTCAAAGGAATGCAGAGTTACCAGAAGTACACTCCAGTATGGCATTTCTAAAGCTGGGTCTTCCAGTTTAGAAGAATTTTCTTTGTACTGGAAGAATATTCTAGGAATAGGTCTGTGAAGGGAAAAAAGAAAAGTAGGATGCCCAGGTGAAGAAACCTATCTGTCATTAAGAACAGCCAGAAGGAATGTGACTGATGAATTAAATGGATTTAAATTTATAGCAGTTTGCCTACCCTTTATTAAGGTTACCACTCAGGTTTCCTTGTGAAATTAAGAATTTGTGTAACTCCTGCTATTTACTGTCCCAAAGCAGTGATGTGGTTTGGGTTTTTTTAGAACTGTTTTGACAAAGCTAAACATCTCCCTGACAGCAGGATCAAGGCCACAGGTGAGAGGACAATGCCCCCATGTAATTACCAGTGAAGCACTAGAGCCTCAGGTGTGATGGCACAGCACTGCCTGGTCGCTTCTGTCAATGATGACATAAGGCTCCTGGCTGTCAGTCTCTTGGGAATTACAGTTCTCCAGCTTCCCTTCCCTGCCTGGAGCAGAGCCAGGCTGCAGCAGGCTCCTCCTGCCCCCGTGTGAGGGCCGCACATCAATGCTCTGGGGGGGGATGTAGGTGAGGTTGGGGGGCTCTCTGACGTGCCTGAAGCACTCAGAAGCCGGGTGTGTCTTAGCAGGATCCATGAACAGTCTCTTGCTGTCAGAAGCAGGAGTGGAATCCTCTGTGTGCCCAGCAGTACAGCACAGACCTGAAGGTGGCTCTGTGTGTGGTGCTGCTCTCTTGTGCAGCTCAGCATCAGTCAGGAAAGTCTGTTTTATTTGGGAGTGATTAAATTCTCTAACGTGCCTGTCACTTGTTCCTGCATAGGCCACTGCCTCAGGCTGGCCAGTTTCCTCTACTGGATATGTAAGTGCTTCCTGAGCATCCTTGATTTGTAGTTCTGTGAAGGTTAAAGACAGCTCACAAACGTCCTCTTCCCTGGGGACACTGCAGTTTTGGGCAAAGTCCTTGTAGGGCAGAGACTTGAGCTCAGTGGGTTCATCACCAGGGGCTGGATCTATGCAATTTATGGCATCATTAATTTCTGCTTCAATTGATCCTTCTGGGACTCCTGGAGCTTCAAACTCCAAGATGGTTTTGGTGTCACAGGAGCTGTCAACAAACATGTCAAAGGCGGGGGGGCCGCTGGCTCCCAGGGACAGAGGGGCAGGCCCCGGCGCTCGTGCAGCCAACTCTGCAGCCCCTGGCAAGGCACACTCCTCACTCAGCCTGGCTCCTGGCTCCTTTTCCAAAGCCTTTGGAGAGAGATTCTCACTGAAGATGGGTGTTTGCCCTATGACAATGTCACTGTATTTGATCAGGAAGTCCTCGCTGTCGGAGCACTTGCCCGGGAGATGGGCGCTGTTGATGCCTTGCCTTTGGCGCTCCTGGAGGCTGCCGGGGGATGCGGCAGCTGCTGACTGAGCCGCGTTCCCTTTGATCCTCGCATTCCCAGCGCCTTCAAAGGATGCAGCACAGGCAGCTGAACACTTCTGCTGGGGAGCAAGGCACAAAGGTGTCTCACTGTTCCCTTCATTTCCCAGACTTTCAGCATCTCCTCTCTGCGGTGTCTGATCTTCCTCATCCTCCTCTCCTCGATGCTGATGTGTTTGTGTTCCCTGCTGCGGGCTCCTCTCCAAATTGCCACATTTTTCTTCATTTGTCATCTCGAGGATGGCTTCACACTCGATTCTTGCCAGGAATATCTCAAATGCAGTCTGCTTCATTTCCTCATTGTTTCTCTTTTTGACAAGTGAAAACTCTGTCGCTGTAGTTGCAACATAACCTATTTTCTCCAGGACTGCTTTCACAAGGTCCTCTGGAAGCACTGGCTGGATGTAGTAGACAAAATTCCCAGTGAAAGTCTGGAATAGAACACAGCATGGGAAAGCTGATGAACACTGGGGGAATGGGTGCAGGGAAATGTGAAAGAGTTGATTTCCTAAAGATCAAAAATACTTCAAAACTTGCTTACAACTTTCAAAAAACTGTGCTCTAGAAGTCTGAGTTTTGAATTGCAGCGAGTGAGGCTTTTCTAACAGCACTATTTTGGCAGCCTCTCAAGCATTGCAGCTTTGCTACAGCACACCAGTTTCAGTGAAGTTGTGCCAGTTTAAACCTGCTGGGGTCTTGGTTAAGAGTACCAGTATCCAAAAAGGAAGAGAGTAAGGAAATAATTTTAGTCAAACTAGAGAAACTCAGAAATAAACCTTATGTATTCTACTGAACCTAAGCTTTTTCAACAAACAGAGGCTCACAGAATGAATCACTGAGGTCTTTTCCTAAAGAAACAGACATGATGCACTCACTGTGAATCACATTCCTGAACTGGTGACAAGTCTCTTAACACCTTCTTTTTCCATGGTTCAGATTCCTGCTGTGAACTTGACTACCCTTGAATTAAACTGCCATTTTTTGAAAGCACCTTTCTGAAGAGAGACTTCTTACAGAAATATTGTCCAAACACCTCTCTTTGCACAAGCTGTCTGCAAAACACAAGAAAAAGCTGGTGCTGTGCAACAACTTAAAAAACTGTCCTATCTTTGATTGGTTTTAGAGCTACCTCAGGCACGAGGCCTGGTTTGTAACTGGAAGTGGTTTTTGGTTTTGTCTGATACCCTGTGATAGGAGAGACTGTTCTGAGCTGAACATGACTGACTCCTGTCAAGTCAGAACAGAACAGAGGTGGGAACGCAAAGTCAGGATTTCCAGGAGTGGGGTACCTTGTTTTCAGGCTGCCCAGCTTGGGCCAGACCAAGGCTGACCCCTGAGCATCAGTGTCATGAGCAGGAGGTTCAAGAGAACAAAACTGACCCCCAGAATGGCCACAGTGTAATTCTCAGATAAATCTGTCAGAAGGGCCCTGCACTCCTCACCTTCTGTTCCTCCTGGAGGGGGAGCAGCTGCAGGCACTGCAGGGACATCAGAAATACTATTCCATGTATTTCAAACCAAATCTGAACGTGCACAAGGTACAGGTTGTTCTCCAACTCGTGCCTTGCAGTAGAATTATTTCAGGCCTGCAGCACACTCTCTTACACTTCAGGCTACCCACATTGGTCTTTCAGTGTAATGCAGCCTAGGATTCCTGTAAGGAAAAGCTGAACCCACTAAGTGTAGACCTGACTATCTTATGCTTTGCCCTGTCTTAGGGTGATGAATGAGAACAGGAATTTAAAGGTGTTTGAGAATCCACAAGCAAGATCCAAGTGCAGGAAGAAGCAAAGAAATGGTTTCTCATCAGCACCTGTTGCCAAAGCAAGGGCAGTAAGTTTGCATTTGGGCGTTTGGGGAGTGTGTTTAAATTTGGGATGTGTGAAGATGGCTGTGTCTTCTGGGCAGTGAGATGTGTTCAGGGTGCTGGGGAAGTGGGGTAACCGTGACCACCCTGCTGCAAAGAACAACAGCATTTCCTCTTTCCAAGGGGCTGTCCCTGCCCGCTCCACCAGCTGCAGGGTCTGAGCCGGGATCAGGGATCAGAAAGGCACTGGCCCACCTGGCCTTTAGCACCAAGTCACTGGAGATGACCACTGAACACCGCTAAAACCATCCCTGCTTATAGGCAGATTTTGGTCAGAGCTTAGTGTGATGAAAGGCAAAGCTTTTCAGAGTAGCTTTTACCTTCTCTGCTTTCTCACCACAACCAGGGGCTCCATTCCCTGCCCTCGGAGTTGTTCAGCACTCCCATCCTCAGCGAGGACAAGGCTCATGAAGGCAAATGAACACCTCTGAGCAGCCCTGCACCGTGCTGGGCACCCTGCCCCGAGCAGGCTGTGCTCCTGACCCCGCTCCCATCACCCTGACCCCGCTCCCTGCCCCTGACCCCGCTCCCAGCCCCTTGCCCCGAGCAGGCTGTGCCCCTGACCCCTGCCCCGAGCAGGCTGTGCCCCTGACCCTGCTCCCTGCCCCGAGCAGGCTGTGCCCCTGACCCCGCTCCTTGCCCCTGACCCCGCTCCCATCACCCTGACCCCGCTCCCTGCCCCGAGCAAGCTGTGCCCCTGACCCTGCTCCCATCTCCCCGTCCCAAGCTCCGTGCTCCTGACCCCGCTCCCAGCCCCCTGCCCCGAGCAGGATGTGCCGCTGGCCCAGATCCACCTCCCGGTGCCGCTGCCAAGCTCCGGCCCGGGGAAGCGGCCTCGTAGCCCCAGGTCGGCCGTACCTTGAGGGAGCGGATCTCCCGGCGCCAGGGGCACAACAGGAGGTTGACGCACAGCAGCTCCAGCAGCTCCAGCGCCTTGAGCAGGGCGCGGCCGCCCCGCGCCCGCCGGCAGCGCTCGGCCACGCCGCGCAAGTCCAGAGCCCCGCGGCGCCCCGGGCCCAGCAGCCGCCGCGCCCGGGCCTTGAGCGCGGGGTCGGCGCAGGCCGCGAGCTGTCCCTGCGCGGCGCGGGCCGCCAGCTGCGACACGTACTCCCTCAGCAGCGCCGGCTCCGCCATGGCGGCATCCCCGCGCCCCCGCCCCGCCCCGCGCCGCCATTGGCCCGCACCGCCCGCGCGCCGGGCGGCCATTGGTGCTCCCGGCCGTCAGTCAGGGCGGGGGCGGAGCCCCGCGAACCGAAAGTGAAAGGCGGGAGGGCCGTGAGGGCTCGGGCTGCGCGCCGGGTGTGTGGCGGCCGCGGCGCTGAGGGGCGGCTGTGCCCGGGGAGCCCCGGGGTGTTTCGGGGAGTCCGGGGGTGTTTCGGGGAGCCCCGGAGTGTTTCGGGGTGTCGGTAGCTCCCCCGAGCGCAGCGCCAATTCTCACACCGCCTGGCGTTGTTTCCGTATTTCAGTCAGGTTTGCACAAAGCAGGGAGCTCTGGTAACCCACCAAAAGCTCCCTGGTCATCAGAAGTTTACACTATTGAGTACACTTTAACAGAGGCGTCAGCCCTCGTTGGTCACAAACGCTATAATTTTTGTGTTGATTAGTACTCAGACCCCTCTTTGCTGGTTGTCTCTCTCACGCTGATCGGCTCTCAGGGGTGATTGTCCCTGCACTGGGCTCTGGGCCCGTTCATTTGCAGTGGGTGCTCACTGAGTTGGTCGCGATCTTCCAGAGCTGGAATTCCCTTTCCCCAGGGAAAAGTTTGGGCTCAGTCCTGCCCAAACAGGCTGTTACTTCTGGGGCTGTCTTCCCTTTCCTTTAAAAGGTCAGCCAAGCACACAGCATTTCCATTGCAATTGCTGCCTGCCCCGCTGGAGACCCCCGAGACAAGGTGTGATCCCTGGGCCTGTTCTGTTCCACCTGCTGGAAGCCGCCTCTGGATCCCTGGGCTAGGGCTGGGCAACAGCTGGAAGAGGTTTGTGTCTGCTGTGGGTGATGGGTGTCCTGCAGTGGGGTTAAATGAGATCTGGGTGTGCTGTGGGTGATGGGTGTCCTGCAGTGGGGTTAAATGAGATCTGGGTGTGCTGTGGGTGATGGGTGTCCTGCAGTGGGGTTAAATGAGATCTGGGTGTGCTGTGGGTGATGGGTGTCCTGCAGTGGGGTTAAATGAGATCTGGGTGTGCTGTGGGTGATGGGTGTCCTGCAGTGGGGTTAAATGAGATCTGGGTGTGCTGTGGGTGATGGGTGTCCTGCAGTGGGGTTAAATGAGATCTGGGTGTGCTGTGGGTGATGGGTGTCCTGCAGTGGGGTTAAATGAGATCTGGGTGTGCTGTGGGGTGATGGGTGTCCTGCAGTGGGGTTAAGTGGAGGTTGGATACAGCAGCTGGAGAACATATCTGTTTTTCTAATCTTGATTTTTGGAATCTGAATTTTCAACTCACCACCTGTGGCCACCATGATGTTGTGCACCTGTGTGATTTCAAAAATTGATTAATATTCTCTCATGATTATTATTTTAATTCACAGAAGTCTATGGTCATAATTTCATGTAGAAATTATTTCTGTAGTTTAAGAGGGGAATCATTTGTCAGGCTGTAGCAAGACCAGTTGCTGGTCAGTTTGATGTAGTTTCCATTCAGGAAATATATCTTTACTCACCTTGCTGTGCTAAAAAATTATCTGTTTTAATATTTCCTATTATTTCCTATTATTTCCTGGCTTTTCATCTTTTTCCTTGAGGACACGTTGCCATTTTCAGTGTCTTGACTTCAGTAATGTGAATCTGTCCTTCTTAAGCTTGGATGCTGACTTGTCCCTCAGAGCAGGAGGGACCTGTCTGCTCCAGCACTTGTTCCTGTGCCTTCTGACAAAGATAAAATCCAAATATAAGTGACTGAAGCACAGTGTTGCCTCTTCAGCAGTTGCTCAGTCATGGCTATTTCCAGAGATGTAAAATAAAAAGCACAGAAGCACACCCAAATATGTGTGTGTGTTCTTTACTAAAAGTTCTGGATAAGATCGGTGTACTAAAGATTGAAGCAGAAGAGATGACTACAGAAATACAGGGTTGTTGTTATGTAGCAAGAAGTTGCATGTCCAGTTTTCTTTCTGATTTTACTCATGTAATAAAGCAAGTGCCTGTGTTAAGCCTGGGTTTCAGCACTGGTATTAGAATTATGCAAGGGTTTAGGATAATATCTGAATTTCTCAAGAGCAACATCACAACCAGCTTTGCTGAGATTTATCCAAGATCTGCAATATTTTCAAGAAACAAAACCATGTTCTTACTGTATCATTACGAGGAATTTCAACACTTGCAGTAGTAGCACTGGTAGCTGTTGGAGTAGCTTCAGAGCTGCAAACTTCTCTCTGTAGTGTTCTATAGCTAATTTTTTTCTTTCTAGTGCTGTCTGTTTGGATTTATAAGCTTCCCCTTCCCCCAGTTTTGTTGGATATCACTCAGTTAAAAAGATTAACAAGAGCAGAAAATGCTAAACTACTCCTGCAAGTGATGGTGGTAAGATATCACAGAAGGCAGTACACTCTGCCTTCAATTCACAATTTGTTTTTGAATTCTGTATGTTTGTAATGGATCACATAACCCAGGTATTCAGTGGTAACTTAGAAAAATGCTGCAGTGTGGATGTGGATGTTTTGGTTGGCTCCCATATCCGTGTGACAGCAGTTGGGATTGTTTGGATCAGTCTGTGGTAACAGGATGACAGGATTTTATGGAGTGGTCCATGCCACAAGAGGGAGCAGGCAGATGTGTGTAAGGAATGCTGCCAAACCCAGAGCACAGTGCCAGGGACACTTCACTGCTACTGAAGGAAGAAAGGAAGTCTTGGATTAGTTTTCTATAATTTTAGCAATGCATTGCTAACATGAGGTAATATGTAAATCTCCCATTCTCATCAGAAGTCTACTTAAGGTCAGCTTGTTTTGTAAACCACAGATACAGAGTTGGTGGAAGGGCAGGAAATTCCTGTTAAAAAGGTTAAAAGCCAAACCAAAGGGTTTCCCACCGTGCAGAGAAACTGAGCATCAGTAACAGAGTAGTGACGTGTCTGCCACGTGTGAAAAGCCCTCTGTGCCTGTCTGCAGAACAGCCTCACTTTCAGGGGAAAAAAATCACATTTCCCTTCTAATCTGGGTTCATTAGATTCCCCCTGGCTGTCCCCAGCAGCAGCCCAAAGGAAGCAGGTCCCAGAGCCTTTCCCTCTGCAGGAGCTGCAGGCAGACCCAGCCCTGAAAGCAAATTTCTGCACAAACCACCCTGTGCTTCCCCTCCCTTCTGATTCTCCTGCCAGGAAATCTGACTGGGGCACTTCTGTGCATCTCTGGCCCTCAGAGGTGGGGTAGAGTTTGTTTCTCTCAACGTAGGGTGCTTTGCATACCACAAAACTGTTTAAACAAATACTTTATGGAAGGAGCAGTTCTTTTTGTTAAAGACACAAATGTGAAGTAGAGCCTACCTTCTAGCAATGCCTGCCAGCAGCTCTGCAATGCAAAAGGGTGCAGTTTTGTTCTTTGGGGTATACTATACTGAGAATATTGAAAATCTTGCTGAACTGCAAAAGAATTGTCTTATTTTAGCAAAATACATATTTACTGTCATCTACTTAGCAAAAACTGCATGCTTACCTTATATCTCATCATGTGCATATGACTCAGTAATGGTATAATTTATATAGCAGTAAGAACCATATAATTACTTCCCATCTAAGTATTAATTATAATTGTGTCAGTCTTTGGAGTGTTGAATGATGATTACAGTTGAAAATTATTCAGTATTTAGAGAAAATCCAAATGCAATTTTAATAATTTGGATGCTGCTTCCTTTAAAACACCATTATATATTTACTGTACTCAGCTTTACATATCCTTTAGTGGGGATAGAAAATGAAGTCCATTTTCTCAGTGTAAGAAAACTTTTTTTTTTTTTGAATTTTAGTGAAAATGCCTCTAAGAAATTTCCTGTAATATCTCTGCACCCCTGCCACAGCTCCTTGGCTCCTGTCCCTAATCCCAGAGGGAGCCCAGGTTTGTGAATGCCCCAAGCGCTGGCTGGAGCTCCATCCCTGCTGTTGATGTGCTGGCAGTCACTTCTGCTTCCTGCTAGCACCCAGACTCACCCAGGGGGTTTCCATTAGACACAGAACTTAAAATTACTGTAAAATGTAGAGTGCAAACTAAGAGCTTGACTTTCCTGCAGCAACACGTTTCAAAACAACACAGAAAAGAAGTTTCTCAAGGGAAAGTCCTAAGCAAAGCAAAGGGTTGAGCTCTCCTTGCTCTCTTGTGAGTTGTGTGTTCTCAGCCAGACATGCAGAAGCTTTCAGATGAGGAATGGGACTATTTCAGATGGGACATGGGACTATTTCAGATGGGACATGGGACTGTTTCAGATGAGGAATGGGACTATTTCAGATGGGACATGGGACTATTTCAGATGGGGAATGGGACTATTTCAGATGGGGAATGGGACTATTTCAGATGGGGAATGGGACTATTTCAGATGGGACATGGGACTATTTCAGATGGGACATGGGACTATTTCAGATGGGGAATGGGACTATTTCAGATGGGGAATGGGACTATTTCAGATGGGACATGGGACTATTTCAGATAGGGAATGGGACTTTCCAGGCAGAAATGAACAACAGGATCCGAACTGTATTTGAGGCTCCTTGGCTGCCTACTGCTGGATTTCAGGGCTGGCCTATAGTCTGCGTATTGCAACTTAGTTTGTTCTTTTTTTTGCTGGGCTGTAAAAAGGAATGGGGGAAGCAGATATTCGTGTCCCACAGGCGGCTCCTGCCCAGCTCGGGGTGACCGGACACAAGCTCAGGGGATGTGTTGTGGTTTTAAACGCGGCTCCAGCCCTGGCAGCCTCGGCCAGCGGCCGGGGAGGGGAAAAGGAGCAAGGGGAGCCCATGAGTGTCGGGGTCCCCGCTGCCCTGCCCGCCCCAGAGCCCGTTCCGAGAGCCCCTCGGTGCCACACTCGGGCTCCTCTGGCCGGGCTGCTGCAGGGGAGGCTCCGTGGGAGCCCCGAGTGCAGCCCCGGCCGTCCCTGGGGTGCTGCCGTGCCCTGACCCTGCTGTGCCTGAACTCCCAGCCCAGCTCCCACTGCCCTGGCACACGGCTGGGAACCCTCGGACTCCCATCCGAGTGTCCTGGGCTCACTCGCTGGGTTCCTTTTCCAGGTCCCTTCTCTCAAAGCTGGGAACGCTCCGAGGCTGCTGCGGTTCGGAGCTGTTCTGTTCCTGCCCAGCGCAGCATCACACACAGTTCTAGAGGTCACCGTGGGCACACGGGAACACCCCGGCTCCTTACGGAACAAGACACCGCTTTGTGCCTGGAAGTGCAGCCGTGTGTGGGAACTGGCCTGAAGCACCCTCTGGGATTCCTGTGCCCTCCCCTGGTTACAGCAGGGCCCGTGGAGGACACGCAGCTCCAGCCTGCACAGCTGCGCTGCAGCCTCTGCACTTCGGGACCTGCTGCCACCTCTCCACACTTGTGGATGGTTGATTCTGAGCCTGCTCTGCAATACTCTGGAAAGCCTGGTACCAAAGGAATAATGTGAATAGTAAAATAATATTATTCTTTTTTCCTTTTGCTTCTACATGACACTGATGATAATATTTTTTTTTTTTTTTTGGCAGTGCTTTGCCTACAGAAACACATAGTTAGACAAAGAGTTATTTAAAAATGCTTTGTTTTCAATACACTGAATGAGATGTACTAGTGACACCTACAATGACAACAAAATGCTCTTCTTTTACCTTCTGTTCTAAAACATGCAAAGTGTCATAAAATCAACAAGTAAGCTTGACTGGATAACATTTATCTTCTTTATGAGTGGCTGATTTCAATGGGCTTTGCAATGCTTCAAAAAGGTCAGATGCACTGCATGTCTGCTGCTCTTTTATGCTGTGTGATGCCATGGAACACTTTGAAGCACAAACAGGGAAATTTAGGTAAACTTGCAAAATTCACTGTAAAAAAAATCCCATTGTATCCCTGTTTAAAGATAGAAAATTGGTAAAACTTCCAGAGGTTTTATTCTTCCATTGGTCTGAATTCTTCAGAAGAATTGAAGGAAGGAGCCACTTTGATTGACAAGGTTGTGGTCTGGTGGCCAGTGGGAGAATGTTCCATGTTTCTGTTGGAGCAGGTGTGCTCACACCCCACTGTCCCGTATGGGGGAGCAGCCTCCGCACTGTGAGATCACCGAGATGGCCGAGCTGGGCTGCTGCAAGTCCTGCAGCCTCACTGCAGAATGTGCAGCCCGTCCTGCAGTCCCAGCTGCTGCTTCCTCTTCCTGGCTGTCACAGATATTTATAGGTATTTCATTTCTTTGGCAAGGGTCCGTAAGGGAATATGGGGGGGGATCATCTGTGGGAATATATATTTGTGTCGCTCCTGGCCCCACACATTCGTCGTAGCTGAAAGAAAAAAAAGAGATGTTCATTAGACTCCTAGGAAAAATGCCACAGTACATTATTTCAGCATAACAGAGGCAAGTAAAGTGAGAAGAAAATGAGTGTCTGGTGTTTTATCCCTCAGCTCACATCCTTGCTGACCCTGCCATGTCAGACACTCAAGAACGTAGCACTCAGAAACAGCCAGAGATAATCCCTGAGGTGCAGTGCAGCCAGTGCTCACTCCTGCTCATTCCTGCCTGTAAGAGCCAGGTTAGAAAAACGTGGGGGAAGGAGGTGGTGCTGCTGTTTCGGGTGTGGAATGAGGTCTGGGGAGCTCATGCTGGAGTCTCTGGCAGATTATTCCTCTGTGCTGTCTCTGGAGCTCAGCCAGCGCTGCCCGGGTGGGCAGTCAGGGTGGAAGGGGCAGCAGGATTCCTTGCTGGATAACCTGGACAGGCTCGTGCTGCTCACTCTGGGACAGGGCACAGATCCTGTTCCTCCAAAAGAGCAGCAGTGCAGGGCAGCTGGGCTTTCCATGGACAGCCAGCTTGGCTGCAGCCAGGATTTGTGGTTCTGTCTGTGCCCTGCACAACAGGGAAACTGTTCCCTCCTGCCTCTGCCCTGTGCTCCCTGGCAGGAGAGATAAAGAGTCACAACATCATCATCTTAAATGTTACACGTGCTTTGTGGCTGCTGCTTAACCATTCCAGGATCATTTTAAATCAAATCCTGAAGGGAATGTTTCCTGTCAAAAAAAAACAAAACAAAAAACCAAACCTTTCCCTACTGAGTTAACCTGAAAAACATTTCTGCTGGAGCCAGACAAATTAAGAACCTATTTCCTCAGCTGCACTAACTGCAGAGCAATTAAGATCTGGGATATTTCCTGAAAATTGGGATACTGAGCATGTGTTTTCTCAGCAGACTGCAGGCACACACTGTGCCCCTGGACCTGTGTTACTGCCAGGCTAAACAGAGCTCCCAAACCCCAGGCTGGGCTATGGAAATGGTTCTTAGGGAAGGGAGAGGTAAGAAAGTGAAATCAGAGTGCTACACAACTAAACTCAAATATCCATGGGTGGTTTTTACCTCCATTTCATCTTACTTTTATATTCATCAAGACAATAGCTTTAAATTCAGACTAGAAAATTTTGATTTCCCTATCAGAAAATAATATTTAAGAACCTAAATCTGTTCTGAAAATCCTGAACAGGGCTGCTAGATATTTCAGAAAAGTCCCAGCATGTTAGGAAATAGAATTGGGTTTTTTTTACAGCATGTGGAAAAGATGTCACTCCAGCCTCTACTGAACGCACTGAAGCTTTCAAACATACATGGTAGTCTTTGAAAAGCTCTTAAACCTCAGTCAGAGATTGAGGAGCTGATGTCCTCAAGTCTCCTTGAGCTCTATGAGAGAAAAGGAACAGCCACTTCTTGCAGGATTCCTATGAGCTGCATCTTTATTTAATTTACATTTTGCTGACCCAAAGCCCAGTGAATTTATTTCAAATCTCACCTCAGGTTTTGACTGACTTAATCAGGCTAACAGAGAGCACTTACTGGGTCTGTTAGCACAGGGAAAAGTTTCCATTCAGAAAAGCCCACAGTAAGTGAGTTTCAAGGTGGAAAATTTGGAATCCTTCTGCCAAGACACAAAAGGGAAGAAGCTTCTGGGAAATCTGCCACTGACCTAAAGGAAAAATGGGCACAGTGGGAACTGTTTCTTGCTGCTGTTCCCTGATCATCTGCAGATGATTCCTCTGCCTTGGGTTTAATTTAATGCCTTTCCTGGACCACAGCTCAGCTTTGTAGAACTGAACTGCAGGCTGGGATAAACAGGGAAATGATCCCTTGGGAAGGAGATTTTAAGGGTCAAGTAAATGGGTGTGAATTATGGTATTAAAGAGTTGGCATTTTAGTGTTTAATTTCAAATATCAATGTATTCATGTATTTCATCCTTCATACATATGATGGATAAAAATAACAATCTTTTTCTCCAAAAGCAAGTAATGTTCTTCCCCCTCATTTTTTTGCAATTAAGATCACATTTTAAAAATTGAGTAAGATAGTAAAAAACACATGCCAGACTTTCAGTTAAACAGCTTTTTGGCAGCTTCACAGCTGTGCCTACAGATTGTTGTGGCCACAGAGAGAATTCCAAATAATTCAAATACTTGTGTTTTTATAATAACTTTTTGTATTTTGTTATTAGTTTATGATCTTGATGTTCATTTCCTGTGTTCTTTTCTATGCACAGGATCTTTGCTTGTAGAACTGACATTGCAAACAGCTCCTGCTCTGTTTCTGCAGATAAGGTTCCTAGCACTCTCTAATGAGGCCAGAATGAACATGAATTAAGGTCATAAAAGAGATTTCAACTTTGTATTTTCTCCTACATTTCCAAATGTTTTGTGGGGTTTTAATTTTTTTTTTTTTGTTTTGTTTTTCTTTGTTTGTTTGTTTTGAGGTGTGATTTTTTTCCCCCCTCTCTTTAACAGTTTTAGTACTTTGGTTGTGCTTTCTGACTGCTGTTATAGAGGCATTCCTGTAGGACAAATAATGCATTATCAACTCTACAAGCATGAATTTTCTTTTGCAGTCTCTCCTTCAATGAGACTTGAATAAGTAAACTTATATGATTTTACAAAATCTTTTTTATTAGAGAATCTAAGCAAGTATTTTAAGAAATAATACCCAGTTGGACAGGCACCCACTGTCCATGTGTGGTGGTGTTTGGAAAAACCATTCCTCAAAAGATTTGAAGGATTATTTAGAAAAAATTACAATAGTAATAATTTCTTGCAGGTGATTAGCAAGTATTGATGTGAGGGATGCTGGACTAAAACCTTACTGTCATTTTAAAATAAAACCAAACCCTGATCCCCAATCTGGACCTAAATAGGCAAAAATATTTGGGGGTGGTGGCAGGTGGGGGGAGGTTGGGAGGTTTGGCTTGGTTTGGTTTTTTATTTTATGTTTGTGTTTTTTCTGGGCCAGATTTCTCCTGGTTTGGCTGCCTCAGAAGCTCCCAGTTTAGTTGGGGGCACCAGGAACATCAGGGAACTGGAAATGGGGGAGAGATGAAGAGGGGGGATCTGAGACTGCAGCTCACAGGCAGAAATCATCAAACTGCAACCTCAGGAACTGCTAAGGGAGTGATACCCACAAAGAGGTGTGTAATGTGTGTGTGTACTTATCTATGTGTGTGTATAGGTATATTTATGTTTGTATATAAATATTTATAAATATAATTAATATAATATATAAATATATAAAAAGATAATATAATATATATATATTTATAAATATCTATGTTTTGCAACTGACAATGCAGGACCATGAAGTGGAAAAACAAAAATACATGTTCATCTTTTACAAAAGCCACCACAATAGTTCCATTTTATCTGTCAGATTCACTTCTGTGAATATATTGGACATGTAAAAAGTAACTCAGGCTTGAAGTTCACTACAGCACTCACAGGAAAATCCTTTTAGACAGGAAAGCAAATGTCTTTGGAAAGTGTTGTGTTACAATACCATAAATAATGGAGCACAGGAACTCATTACACTGCACCTTGTGGATACCAGCCCTGAAAAAACCCTTGGCTGCAGTACTTGTGGTGAATCCACTTTAATCCACTGCTTTCTAAAACTTGTATTATCTGGAGGTTCAGTATCAGCAGGCAGGGATGAGAAGGAAAGGGTGCTGACCATGAACTCTGCTGCTTTCTGCCCTGGTTTTTATTATTATATCTGCACAGCTGTTGTAGACACACTATTGATTTTTGAAGGGATAATTTCCCTAGGTAAAGCAAGGAAAGCTGATGTCTGTGAGCATCCTGCTGCACATAAATGTGATTTGCAGAAAGGGGAATGGTGCTCCAAAATGGCAGCAGCTCTCCAAGCTGCATAAGAAACAGCCAGCAGCAGTGAAAGCAGCAGCACCTGATGGAAGGGAAGCACCAAGGATTTCTAACCAGAAATCTGCAGTGCCATGCAGAGCAGCCAAAACTTAAAGCTGTCAAATCTTTGATGACTGTGCTTAGAAAACAAGGAGTATTTGTCTCTGATTTCCCCATTGCCAGACTTTCTGTTGCATCTTGCAGCCAGTATTTCCTTCACCTGCTCAGAATTCATTCCTGGAATAATTAAACTAAAGCCCTTTCTAGGAACGTGATCTTGTCAAATGGAAAACTTCCTCAGACATCAGCAGGTTCTGGTGACATGCAAGAATTGGTGGTGCTGTTTAGAATCCAATTTGTGGATTAACTCCATGGGGAATTGATGGTCAGCTCTCCAAGCTGACCTTGTTGAGCATGGCAGGAGGGGCAATAACCTTGTGAATTTGTTGGGTCTTGTTGCAGTTTTAGGATGGGTTTGTTGCCAGGGAAACCCCAAAGAGCTTTAACTGGCTGTCATTCATCAACCAGGAGCCCCTCTCTGGGGCAGGAAAAAGGTTCTGCTGACAGAACTTTTTAAGATGCAAATAACAAGTGAAAAAAGGCAGAGCTGGGAATGAAGAATTCTTTGTGCAATAGATGTCTCATGGTTCACTTAGTTCATTTGATGTACATTCTGACTGCTAAAATTGCTCTTGTTGCACTGTTTCAGATTTCCTGGTGACCTGCTGGTGTTCTTTTGATAATGGCAAACAGAACCCCTGAAAGTGGAACATCCATGTGCTGACAGGTTGGAGCTGTGAGAAACAGCACAGAGGATGTTTAGATGATTTTGTTACCTGACAGAAAAGCTGAAATTAGAACAATTGTGCTGTAACTCTCTACAAGAAGGTTCAGATGAAAAGAATAATGATATGTTTGATGCCCATGTAGGCATGAGCTGAACTCTCCATTCTGTGATGACACAATTTGCTCACAGCCAGGTTTGTAGGAGAGCAGCCTGGAAATCTGTCCAGGTTTCCTTTGAGGAATGTTTTCCTAGAATACATATTTTCTTTGGTGATTTATTATTACCATGAGGAAATGTATCAGTTTTGGCAGAAATGCTCCTCTAGTGACATATGTCATGAGCCAGGATATTTTCCTAGGTTTATTTTTGATCCTGACACTTTCAATTTGAGATATCAATTTGATATTTATATAAATATTTATTTTAATGTTTTTCATTAGTAAAACCCAAGGTATTGTTCAAGAAAACATCTAGGGCTTAAATAACTTAATCATTGAAGAGACAGGAAAGGTGGAATTTAGAATTTTTCTGTCTTTTTTTCTGTTCATAGTTATTTCTGGAATTTCCAATTCCTCAGAACTACAATAGGACTCTTTGTGTTAATGAGCACTGAAAGGCTGCATGTTTGTTCTGCACTCTGTGTCAAGATAATCTTGAGGAAGTTATGACTTTGATGGATAAATATTCCAGAGGAAAAATGAAATTCAGTGTAAACTGTTTTCATGAGAAAATATATCACATAACATTTGAAAACAATATAATGCAGTTTCATCATAATTGTCCAACTTTAAATGATTGAAATAAATGTTTTAAATAAAATAAGTCATTCTAGGATGAAGATTTCATAATTTTATACATAGTAAGAACAACTTGGTCATCAGCAGTGTTTGGTCTCTGGATTTCTGTAACCATTATACAGTAAAGGATGCTGGGTACTGGTTGAGTAACAAGAATCATTTAAGATAAATAAAAATTTGTAGCTTCCCAAGCCATGGAGTTAATCCACAAATTGGATTCTAAACACCACCACCAATTCTTGCATGTCACCAGAACCTGCTGATGTTTGAGGAAGTTTTCCATTTGACAAGATCACGTTCCTAGAAAGGGCTTTAGTTTAATTATTCCAGGAATGAATTCTGAGCAGGTGAAGGAAATACTGGCTGCAAGATGCAACAGAAAGTCTGGCAATGAGGAAATCAGAGACAAATACTCCTTGTTTTCTAAGCACAGTCACCAAAGATTTGACAGCTTTAAGTTTTGGCTGCCCTGCATGGCACTGCAGATTTCTGGTTAGAAATCCTTGGTGCTTCCCTTCCATCAGGTGCTGCTGCTTTCACTGCTGCTGGCTGTTTCTTATGCAGCAATAATTTGCACCTCCAGAGTGGAACTGGGGCAGGTGTAAAGAGAGGCTGGTCAGAAGGTGCAGCCTCCCCAGAGATATTTTTGATGACAGAAAGCAAAGGGAATTCTGTGCCTCAGCCTCCCAACACGTAGGCTGAGGTGTGAGAGCATTTTTGACTACAAAGACAAGAGAAAAAGAGAAAGGTGTGGATATTTAAGAGGAATAGAAATGTCAAGAAAGAAACTCATAAAATGGCTGTAAACAAAGTTAAGCTTGAAATAAGAAGTTGGCCAGAATAATTAGGAATTTACTTGTTTTTATCCCTAATACTGATGAGGAACAGTGGTGGGATGGGGCTTTAGAGTGTTTGGGATTTGGAGTTAAAGGAACTGAGAGTTTTAGCTCATGTCATGATATCTAATGGACTTATAAACCTGTCATATTTCCAGTGGCATTTTTTACCTTACTAACTGAAAATCTCAGTGGGGCTACTGAAGTAAGAGCTGAACTTAACCCCAAATGTCCATCTCATGCTTTGCTGTCATTGTAATGTGGCAAAAGCTCCTCACCTGGTTTGCTCTCAGGAAAACAGGCCTTGGCAAAGGAATATAGCACAAGATAGCAAGATTTTATGTCAGTTCCCTGCAAGTCTAATTCTGCCTTTCATGAAAATCCAGGAGGCTGGCTTGGCTAACTTGCATCTTCAAAAGTGGAGGATGGAAAAGACTGTCTTAAAAAAGAAAGTCCCTTAAGTAGGACTATTTTTAAAATATCTATTTAAAGGGAAATTAGTGTCTGACTTTAAGACAAGAGCATTTCCTTTTCCCATTTAAAAGTAATTTTAAAATTGATTTCCCCATTTAAACAATGCAGGCTGAACATGGCTGTTGAGAATACTGGGATTTATCAAGCCTAAACAAGATCATTTTCTCTAGAACAAATCCTGTGTAGATTAGGCAGGGTGAGCAGCTGAGGAAGAGCAAGCCCACAAACAAACCCTCACACAATGTGATTTAATATGAATACTGGGATAGAGGGGCTGAATGTTTTTTATCTTCGTGTGCCCTGTGGGGAACATTCAGTGTGAAGGATGGAGAGCACTTCTGTGGCTTCCATGAAAACCATTCCTGAAGGTAAATCCCTGCACCCCCCTAGCAGTCATTCCTCAGGGATGTTCTGTGTTAGACACGAGTCTCAGATGTAAAAGGCAATAATCTTGGTTAAAGCTCTCTACATACCACTGATATCCAATCACTAAGGAGTGAAAAAGCACTTATACAGTGGGGTGAGATGCATTTGCCCTGGACACAAGGTGAGAGGTTTATAAAATCCCTTTCCTGCTGTGAAATCTCCTCATTGCTTGGATTTTATTGACTGTCCTAAAGAAAATGCAATAATCTTAAATTTACTTGGACTTTGGTTGGTACTGTAATTAAATCCATTTCAAACATGTGGGCTCAAGTAATTTTTAACCAGCTTTCTTACTACTTATTTGTAAGAAGATAATTAGCAATGCTCACTAGAAATGTGTTGCAAATAACTCAGCACAGTGAACAAAAGCTCATGATTTTGTCTATAAAGGTTTCATCCCCACAGTGTCAACAGCGTGATTTTATTCACACCAGCACAGTGAATGTTGAACAAAATGGCAAATATTGGATTTACAGGCTTTCCAGTGTTTCTTTCCAAGCCATCTTGACCATGATGACAGGTAAGATGTGGCAGGGAGATTGTGCTTGTATTCTGTCTTGGTTGGATGTATTCAGTTTGCTCATGTGGGGGGATTAGAATTCTGTGGTTTAGAATTGTTGGGAGATCACTTGGACCATCTTTCTCAGACTGAGTTTCTTAGAAACTTTGCCATGTCTGGTGACCCAGACTATGAAACATTAACTTCCAGCCCTGCTGCAAATATCTGTACATATCAGAAATATGCTCTGAAATACAAACCCCTCATATTCTGCAAGTGTTTGGTTCATGCCCCCTGTATTTTGTTTTTATATTTCCCATCTACACCCATGTAAAATCAATGTGACAGATGCTAGCACAGATCTGAGATTCATTAAAAAACCATTAACTGTCCTAAAGGGATGTTTATGGATAGCAGCACTGTATATTTTGGGCTGTCAAAACAAATTGACCAAATGGCTTCTCTGTAACCATCCTGCAACTACAGCAGGCTAATGACAAAATTCCATGCCTGGCATCCCTCTAAATCTAATGCAAGAAAGGGGTTAGTGGAAGTGTCTGTGGGGATAATCAGATTGAGTCTCAAATGAAATTTGTGATTTAGAGATCAGAGCAAATATTAATATCCCAAGGCATTTTTCATAGATTAATTTACCAATAACATTTTTTCTATAAATAGTGTTTTATATAAACAGTGTTATTGGACTTCCAGCTGGAGAGTTGGGAGTGGGCAGGGCTGAACAGGGAGCTCTCCCTCAGCCACAGACATGGGCACTGACTCTTCTGTTTCATCAGCCTTCCCCTTAGACCCTTTTTCCACTCCTTTTGTGTTTTAAAGCTCAGCTATAAAATCTACCTAAACCATTCTAGACTAACCACCTCTTGGCCAAATAAAAGTGTTGTGCTTTCTACTGAAACCATTTCTGGAGTGTGGTCTGGCAGGAATGGTGTGAGGAGCCCTGGGCTGCACACTCCTGGGCTGCAGGTGGCCTTGCAGGCTCTGCCAGCACCAGGATAAAGAAAATTATCCTGGCAGCACCCACTGTTTTTAACTCACTGAACTCTCTCACTTCAAAGATATTAAAGAGTTATTTACCAGTGCAGTTCCTTTCCTTGCTGCTCTTCATTTCTGTTCTGCTGATGCCACAGCTGCATTATTAGCTTTTGGCCATGCTAGTTTAGCTTTAAATTACATCTTGCCCTCCAGGAATTAATAGGAGGAATTACATTCATTTAGGCAGTGCTGTGTTTCAGTAAGCCTACTCTTCAAAATATTATCATATGCAATGAGATTGATCCCAGGGAGTTAATATTTTAAATGCACAAGGTCAGGCATGTCTTATTTCTGCTTCCAGGCCATGTCTGACTGTCAGCTTTCAAATAATCTCAACGCTCTACTAATTAAAAATAGACACTGCAGTGTTATGCCATGCAGAAGAATATAAAGGGAGATGTACAGGAATTTTTCAGGCGTTACATAATTCAGTAATTCAGACAGTGCCTCTCACCCAGTGCTTTTCTGAACAGTTACAATGGTCTGGAGAATGCATTAATAGCAAGTTTCAAATTCTCCATGTAGCTTTGCTCTCAGCCATCTGCTTTCCCTGAAGTTCCCCAAGTTGTGTTGCTAAGATATAAAATTTACTAAGATTTTGATGATTTGCCCAAGCAACTTTTTCTAAAATAATATAAAATATAAAACTTTTTCTAAAATTGCAGTAGCAGTGAGACAACAGCCAAACCATTGCCAATAACCTTTGGACCTGTGATGCAGGGCTGTAATTATGATGAGCAGTGTTTTCCAGTGTGTGCAGAGTGGATCCTGGGCCCTCAGTCCACTCAGCCCAGCAGGGAATCGCTGCCCAGGAGAAGGCAGGGGCTGGACAGCTTTATGTGTCCCAAAATGATTCTGAGAACAGGTAGGACACAAGATGATTAACCCTTGCCAGGCTTGTTACAGAGAAATGTGAATAATCTGTGCTATCCTGTGTCTCTCATATCTCCTTCAAACAGAACTCCATAGTGATGGAAGAATCTTCTCTGTGCATGTTTCAAGCTGGAAATGGAAGCATCCTTTGGTATAATCTTTGATCTGTCTGCTAAAGAAATAGATTGTCAGTTTGTTCTCAGGAATCTGGCCAGCTGCCCACTCTGTGTCTTGCTTGGGTGTCAGCTGGCTGCCTTTTATTAGTAAAGACTCGTGGGTGTGGGCCCAAAATCCAGCCTAAATTCCTAAGTGGATTTATATGAATTTCTACACATTTAGATGCCATGCTCAGAGTAACTTTTCACATGTGAGCATTCTGCTAAAATATTTACACAATCCCTGAAAGCCCATTTATTATATAGGATGAGTTGGTAATACATAACAGGCTGCTTGTAGAACATGCATAAAATAAATAAAGCAAAGGTCCTTGTCTGGTGTGCTCACAGTGCTGAGTTGCTCTGTATCACAGTCAGAAAAGGGCTGGTCTTGCTGTGGTTTAACTCAAACCAGAGTCTACTTAAAAGGAAGAAAAAAAAGAAATAGAAAGTGGGAGCATGGCTGTTCAACAGCTGTTTGTAAGGCACAGCACTAGAGAAAGCTTGAAGTGATGTTCTGCTTAAAATGATTTCTGTTGGTTCATTGCTGGGAGTAACTGAATTCCTTCATTTCTGGACCTCAAGGTGCCCAAAGTGCAGCTCATGAGGCTCTTCCTGTACCCTGTGAATGTGGGCACACAGTTTAGGAGCTGCTGTATAATTTCTGGAATTTGTTTTTCTGTTTCCTCTGATCTGAACACTCTCAAGGTCAGTAATAAATGTAATGTGGAAGTTCTTGGGGTAAGTATGTATTTTTGACTTTGAAACTTTGACTTGTAAATGCATTTCTTTCAAAGAAAGATGATTATAAGTAATTCTACTTGTGTGTTTCATTAGTATGTCATCACTATGATAAATTTTAATGTGAATGTCACTGAATGAAAATTCCTGTCCACATCTTTATTTAGTAAAAATGTATTCTGCTAAGGAAAACTTGAACTTACACTCAAGCTAAACAAGGTCTGTCTGTATTCAGAGTTTGTGTGAGCTGAATTTTTGTAGCAAGCTTTGCTCAGTGCAGGACTGTAACCCTGAGAATTTCAGGCAAGTGCTTACCATGGAGGTGAATCAGGATACATGATGTGCACCTGAGAAAGTATATCCAGATAGGAGTCAAAATCACAGGCAGGGGGGAACTCCTCGCTGCAGGTGGATCTCAGCTCTGCAGAGGAGCCGCCGTGAGAGAAACCATCCGGAGCTGCAAAACAAGAATTAATATTGGCTGCTCTTCCCCTCTGTGCTGCATTCTCTGTCACTCTTTATAACACTGCCATACATCAGAAAACAAACCCTTTCTGGGGCACAGGAGTTGTGGGTATTTTGGGACAATCAGGTTTCACAGGATATTCTTATTTCTTTAGGAGTAAATGAACACCACCTGTAGATGATTCAGGCTGTGGCCCAGGGACTGCACCTTTAGGGCTGCCCTACAAGGCAGATGGAAGTTCCAAAGCTTCTCTTGTGCCTCAAAGGCTGAAAAGGAGTGAGGGTTCTACCATCTGCAGCTTCAGATGTTTGTGGGGTAACTGAAATTCCCAGCAGCTGCATCCATGGAAAGTTTGTCTGTTCTGGGAGGGGAGTGAAAGGAGGGGCAGGTGTTTGATTGCTGAGAAAGTGCTGTTCTCAATAAACCCTGACAAAAATGGGAACAGCTGGAAAAGTGCAAAGAAAAATCATCCTGCTGCTTGCTCCAGGGATTTCTTAATGCTTCCATGTAACAGCTTCACAGCTCCATAAATATTAAGAGTTTAATGCTATTTTCTGTGTTAGAGGATAATTTGTGTGTGTGTGTGTGTGTGTCCATGTAACGTAGTGTGGCACAATTTAGTTTAGGATTATTCTTTTGAATATCTCCCAAAATATGCTTTTCTTTTCCATTTCCCTAGCATTGTTATTTCTAACAAGGAGTTTGAAAAGTTTCCTTTCTGGTTTTGCCTGGCTCTAGGCTTTTTCAAAGAGATGAAATTACCAGAGTAGTAGATTTAACACAGTGATTAAAGCTTCATGGTCAGTATTTTACCATGCCAAAATACTGGGTCAAACAGTAACTCCAGTTTGAGTTGAACTACTTAATCCTCAATGTAGCTGCTGAAAATGAGGAAAATTGATATTATTAATAGTAGATATTAATTTTCTGGATATTGTTTTTATTTTCCCTCTGTAGGTTGCCATGGGAGATTGCATTTCAATTCCTTTGGACTAAACTTTATTCTCAAAATATAGACATTATTCACTTATCTGGATAAATATTTCTGCAAAAGCCAAAAAGAAATTATTCCTTGCTTCAAGGGGATAAACTGATCCTAGGAGATTTGTTTAGTTTAGACAGAAAAATTCCTGGTTCAAATAACTAAATGAAGTTCAATGGATACTTAATTTACATCAGTGAAAACAAGATTTATGCCAATGCATTTTTATGTGGCTCACTGTTACTGGCTTTTTTATATAAATAAAAACAAACCCCTCAATGATATGCACAGAACTGCACCCATAACAAACTGCAGGTAGAGGAACCTGCTCACAGAGGACATGGTTCTTGATGCTCCACCATTTATCATTTGAATTTTTGCTGTCTGAAGAATTACACAGTGACTTTTTAAAATGTTTTTTTTTTCCTTAAACAGAAATAATCTTCTGTCATTTCCTTGACAAAGTGGCTTCTTGTCAGCAAAGCCCAAAAAGGCTGAAAACACTCCTCTAAAATTACCTCTTGATATTCCCAAATTATCTTTAAGGCTTTTTGTCATGTGTTGGTTTTGTTTAGTGGGTTTAATTTTGGTTAAGGGGGTAGGAAGTGGCATCTTTTTGACTCTTAACAATGATGACAATTGTAATGACACCCAAGTCATCAGTGACATTGTTAATGGTGGTGACAGATAATGATATTTGGGTGCCCTGCTCTGTTTCCAGGCAGGTATTCACTTTTGCACTCAAACACCATTTGCCCAGTGATTGTTGTAGGCTCGACTGAAATGAGAACTGCTCTGCCTTTCCAAGAAATAGAAATTACTGTGCTAAGGCTGTTGGGGGATGTGAAAATGCAACAGAGAATAAATCTTTTCCCATACCAAGGGAAATAAACTGTTCAGGAGCTGCTGGCTGCGCTGGTTGGGTTCTGTGAACCATTATCTATGGGCTGGGCAGTGGGAACACACTCCCAGCACACGGATGATGCCATGACACAGTCCCAGCACACAGATGATTCCATGACAGTCTCAGCACAGATATGATGCCTTTACACAGTCCCAGCACACAGATGATTCCACGACACAGTCCCAGCACAGAGATGATTCCATGACAGTCTCAGCACAGAGATGATTCCATTACACAGTCCCAGCACAGAGATGATTCCATGACACAGTCTCAGCACAGAGATGATTCCATGACACACTCCCAGCACACGGATGATGCCATGACACACTCCCAGCACAGAGATGATGCCTTTACACACTCCCAGCACACGGATGATGCCATTACACACTCCCAGCACACGGATGATGCCATGACACAGTCCCAGCACACGGATGATGCCATGACACACTCCCAGCACACGGATGATGCCATGACACACTCCCAGCACACAGATGATTCCATAACACTGCATTACACCATAATTTACCCCATTATTTCGCCGCATTTCCCAGCCCTGCACACCGTGCCGGCTGCTCCCTGTCCCCGCTCCCCGCGTTCATTCCCTTACCGTCCGCAGCCTCCCGGGGCAGGTGGGGCTGGCCGAGCCGGCTGTCCTTGCGCAGGCTGCCCACCACGATGGTGGCACAGGACAGCGACAGCACCAGCCCGATGACCACCCCTGCCACCAGCAGTGGGGACACCAGCAGGCTGCTGTCACCGCCGTGCTCCGCGGGGCTGGGGAAGGCGCTGGACGGGCTGCTCTGGTTCGAGGCAAAGGCTGTGCAGAGACAGAGAGAGAAAAGTGTCACAGGGGTTCCACAGAGCCTCGGACACTGCACCAGCTCCTGCTCTGCGGAAAAACCCAGCTCTTGGACCGATTCCTGGGCTGCCAGGAACTGACTGCAGGGGGAACACAGCTCCCCTGTTCATTGGGAATATCCTGTGTGATCCAGAACTCTGATGGATTCTTCCCGCCGAGATGCTTTGTACCATGAACTGACTGATGCTGAAAGAACTGAAGTGCACAAGGAGGAAAGTGGAAATTCCAAAAGTGAGCTCCAAGAGGAACAGAGGAATTGCCTTTGTTAGGGGTAAGAAGGTTCCAACATTTTGCAGAGAAAGTTTTGGGCAAGAATGAGCCAAAGGAGCATTTGTGGCACAGTGCTTCCTTTGGTTTGTGAGGAGAGTCAGCATCCCAAGAAACTGATTTGTAGTGCAGGAAGAGACTCATCCAGAGTGGGATTGTTTGGTTGCAACTGCTTTACTCTGGTAAAAAAAATAATAAAAAAATCGATAAATGTACTTTAGAGTTCAATAATAAATGTTCTTAAAGGAGAATAACTGCGGTGATTTATTGCCAAGTCAAACATCCTTTTGGGACAAGCCACAGAGACAGTATCAAAAGTTAAACAATAATATTTCCTTAGAGAATCAGCTGATAGCACGATTATACATGGGAATTAATTGCCCAGAGATGTATTTATGGGGGATTGCATTGCCAGTAAAGGGAAGGTAAATAGAAGATATTATGGGGAAAAGGATTCAGGATTTTAGCAGATAGAATACCCTTCTCACCCCAAATTAAAACAAAACCTCCCATTGGTTGCTCAGCATCAGTAAATCAAAATTTTATTGATGCAAAAAAATTGCTGGAGATGTCATATACCAGGCTTGGCTGTTGAATCTGGCCTGGATATATTTTTATATCTGGCTGTGTGCCTCTTGAACAAATCCAGAATTTATTTCCTGCTGAAATCAGGGCTAATAAAATTTTCTCTTTTGAGCATTCTGTGGAGTGAGTTTATGTTTTAGGAAGTGCAGTGCTGTTTACAAGGATAGATGTTATCAGAGAGTTCTCAGCAATGTTTGCTCTTTTCCTTTGGGAGACACCACTCGATGATTTGCAGTCACAGTAAGTTTAGGAAGGAGGCAATGGCTCCAAGCCAGTGGATATTCTCACTGGCTGATGCTTGAGATTGAGACAAGCAGCCAGAAACATTCACACAAACCCAGGGGAATTAGCACTTAGTGGACTTCTGTACATTTTCTGGAAGCACTTGACTATTGGCTGAGGATCTTTATAGGCATTTAGGACAGCCAGCCAAGAAATGTGCTGAGCTTTCACCAAGTATCTTGTGCCAAAAACCAAGACTGAATTTTCTGAGAATTAAACTGATGCTGTAGCATTAAATCAAAGGTTATGGACAAGTGTCCTACTTAATACTCATTGCAAAGAAGTTTTGGGTATGGGATATGGGATTTGGGTATGGGTGTGGGATATGTTTGGGGGGGGGGGTAGGGCCCTTGTGCTAGAACTCAAATTCCCAAAACTTTATTAAATTTTAATCATGTTTCTCATTTTTACAATTTTTAAGCTATCTCTGTTGGTAATGTGTCCAACACACCCTCAGTCACTTTCCATGGCCTTGTTTCTTCAGATTTTTCCAAATTCTGCCTTTGAGAGATGCAAATATCACAGGAGTGGCAGTTTAAATCCTGGCTGCAGGGATTAACACCTGATCTGCAAGTAGTGGCAGGAAATTTATTGGTGATTTTGGCTGACTTGCAAAGGTTGAAGAAGAATGAACTTTGTTGTCAGAATGATGAGAACATGAACCTGGGGTGTGAGGTTGCCCCACAAACTGTCAGGGTTGTGGTCATCAATTTAATATCAAATAGCACTGAAATGGAATTGGTGATAAACTGCTGTCAGGTGGGGAGGAAGGAGGCTGTGGTGTTTTCAGCTGTTTAAAAAATTAGGATAAATTCAGAATGATCCTCTAAACAGGAAGGGCCTGGCTGAGGTTATTTATCTTTTATTGTTTTCCCAGTTCTGGAAGCCAGCTGGAATATCCACAGTGACTATTTGGGAGATTCCTGTGGTGCCACCCAGTGTGAGCACTGATATTTGGACCTGTTTTGCTTTATAGAAGTTTAACAGCTTCAAGAGACTTCATACAGAAAATACTCCCCTGCAGTGGTGTTGAGGTGGTGTGGTTTTGTTCAAGACACCCCATTTTTCCACCACATTCTCAGGGCTTCCTTGGCTGTCCTAAGTCTTGTCTGTTTTATCTATTGTTTCTCACCAGCATGAATCTTTCTGGGTATTTTTTATGCTTTTAATTGAACTGAACCCATTTCCTCATATAGACAAGTTATAGTGCAATATTGCTTTTATTAGAAGGAATGAATGAGTCCCCTTAGCCCAGCTCCTAACACAAAATGTACTTGATAAACTTCTCCTGTGGCACCATTTTTAGTTTGACATTGTGAGTCTGATCCTCCAGACTTTACTACTGTGACAACAGCAGAATGCTGCATTGATATAAATTCTTTGGGTTTGAATTTTGTGGGGGGGGAAACAGAGATGTTTATATTACTTCTGGCAAAAAAACCCCACATTATAAATTTTCTCCTCTTATTCAAAACCATCTTCTTTTGATAAACTGCATTTCTTCATAAAAAAATGCTATGGTTTTTCCTTCAGAATAGAAGTATCTGCAAATATATGTGAAGCCCATAAATAAAACAGCACTAACAGAGTGCTAATGCTTTTGTTTTGAGCTAAATTGTATCCTTTCCCATGAAACTGCAAATTATATATGTATATTTATACATACATAAATATGAATATTTTTTATCTAATCCTCTAGGTATGAACTATGTTGGATGTACACACCACGGCTTTTATCCACGATGGGAGCTGTGTAAGTAACAAGAAACTGCACAACTGGCACAGGGCTGGCAGAACACTGACTTCAGAGTGAGCACCAGGGCAAAACTGCCTGGACTGTCCATTCAGTGTCAGACAATAAATTAGCATTTTGAAGAATCCCTTAAATATCACAATACACTATTTTACTCAGTGCTCCTGCATCTCAACAAACCAGTTGGAAAGTAACTGAAGGAGGTATGGAACAGCCCAAGTTTTTGGGTGCATATTGTTCTTCCTCACTCCTTTTGAAGGGATGGTTGCTCCTTTCTAACTTGGCCATAAGTGATGGGGAAGTTTCAGCTGGGTCAGATCCTGGCAGGGTGAAATGTCCTGGGAGCTTGGCTCACCCAACATTCAGCCCTTTATTAGGAGTGGCTTCTCTCCTCCTCAGTGCCTTTCATGTGCTTGTACCTCAGATGAGAGAGAAGGGAAGCACCTGCACATAAATGAGTCTCCTCTCCACACTGAGTTGAGTTTGGTGGTGGTGCTGGGGTCTTGTTCTGTTTCCTTTTGTCCTGAAGGCACATCAGCTCTAGTGAGGCTGCAATGGCCTCTGGAATTGATGAGCTTTGAGATGATTTTAGAGCTGGATCCTGCTAAGATAACCAAAACTCTTTCCCTGGTTTCCAATATATAATCTTCATAAAGATGATGATTCATGCTATGACTGGTGGAGATTATGAGTCATGGAGTGGTTTTGTTTCCTGGGCTGAAGGGTCATGACCAGCTCCTGAAGGAGTGCTGATGTGCTGTTCTGGAAAGATTTTGTGTCTAGAATTATCCACCTCTTCATCCCTGCCAGCCTGGGATTCTCCTTCCTCAGGGCAGGGTGGGCTTGGTGCTGACTCCCTGAACTAGAGCTGAAGCACATGGACAGAACAGGAGCATTCCTTGCACCCCCTGGGTCAGTGAAGCTGTTTGGGATGGTGATCCAGCACCTCCCAGCACCCTTAAATGCACTGCAGTAACACAGGGTGCAGGACAGGGACGGAGTAGTGGGGTCAGTTTAGGATGGTGCAGAGCACCCTTCATAATCCTTCAGCCTTCAAAGAATTGCAGCAAAGCATCTCAAGCACCAAACCCATTTAAAGCACATTTCTGACATCTTTACTTTCTCAGTCCCTTGGATTAAGCAGTCTCTTTATCCAGGGAAGGTGAGTGACAGATGTCAGGAAGGAGCTGGGAGTACCCAGATACACAAAATCAGTGCAATGATCCAAGATTTTGTTGATTCTGCCTTTATGAACAGTTCCTGCTTCAGGATGGTTTAGTCTGGCCAAGAGTGACCAGTTGGACCCTGATCTTGCTGCTGCCCTGGGAAATAAATCTCTGGAAATCAGCAGAAATTGCACTGCTTGTTTCTGTGGCACAGGAAAGGAGGAAGGGAGGTGCAGCACAAAAACAAGCAGGGAAAGGGTTTGGATCACAGGAGCATCCCTGCAGCCAGGGGCACAGGGATGCATCCAGCACTGAATACAAGGGCTCACAGGAGCTGAAGCTTAAAATTGTCTCTGTTGGATTCAAAGCTATTCCATTGGGTCCTGAGGAAGGCTGAAACTTCACTTAGGCTTGATAAATACCAGGGTGTCATCTGCTTATGGGACTAAAGGAAGCAATGAGGGTGCTCAGAACAGGGCAGGTTATTTGTCCTTTAGTATTTCTCTTATTCTCTTGTAGAGGAGTTGAGAAATGAGTGGATGACCAGAACAGTCTGGGAAATGCCCTCTCTATAAAGCAGTTTTACAACAGCCAAGCAAATAGTATGGGAAGAGGAATTTGCAGTTTAGGAGGCCCAGGAGCATGTTTGGTTCCCTCAAACACAGTTCTCCTGTTCTTTAGGCTTTTCTGCTTTCCACACAGAAAATTAAACTGCCTCTAAAGCTACAATGGATGTTCAATAATTATAGGGAGTGCTCCAAGCCTTTACCTCTTCTTATCTTCTGGAATTGACACTTAGTAGTTATTTGACAAAATCAGTTTTTCCTGTCAGTTGCTGCACCAATGACATTTGAATAGCTCCCAAAACAGATGATATTAATTATTATTTCTAAATTTGAGGTAAATCTTTCTATACAAATGGTTAACTAATCTTTCCTGTTCATTGCTGCTGTGGGAGAAACTTCAGCATTTCACATGAATGCCATTAACCTGTGAATTCAGAGTCAGTTTCTCTGCAGCTCTCTGCAGTTCAAAGTCTCTTTGTACTTTTTTACTGCACATATATGTTTTAATCAGATTAAGATTTTTCACTGATTAATAGTTAAAAATGAGAACCTTATTCAGACCTGAGACTGTGTGCTGGGATGGCTCAGTTTTATCTGATGCCCAGAGCTGAAGGGAATGTGGGACATCCTGCCAGGTACAAAAGCTGCCCATGACCTTGAGGAGCTCCTCCAAGGCAGAGAGGGTGGCCTTTCCCCCAGGACAGCAAACTCTGCCTTTTCATCCTGTCTGCTGCCTATCAGATAATGACTTTCTCTCTTCTTGCATTGACATCCTTATTATAGAGCCAGAATGAGGAAGATTGGATCTCCAGCAGCCTGCAAATTGAGAATGTTAGAAGCAAAGAGAATGTGGCTGCAGAAGGGCTCAGGAAATAAATCTTTTCAGCTGCTGTGGCTTTAGGGTATTATGTTGATGTCACAGCAGTTTGTATAGGTGCTGTTTCAAATTAACAGGAAAAATCTTCAAATTTTCAGATCCATGGTCTCTTTTATCAACAGGATAAATACCACTGCAGGGAAATAAATCACTCTGCAAGTATAACAGCACACTTTCTGATGGACAAGGAATATTTTCCCCCTATTTTCTCATATTCAAACAACTTGGAACTAATACAGTTTTATAAGCAGGACCCAAAGCTATTACTTTTCTCAGAAACTCTGCATTAGGGCTTGGAAATAAGGACTATGAGAATTCTCTTTTATCCATTAAACTACAGTTACCTTCATAAGCTCAGATCCAACCTAGCTTGGTAGTGACTTGAATAGGGCAAACCCTACAATTTTTGGGATTTTATTGTGAGAAACTCTGGATTTTTTGGCATACAATTTTATCATATAAAACTTTGGAAAAAAAAGTTGCAATATAGTAATATTTCTTAAGGTTTGAAAAAAATATAATAAGCTAATTATTTTATCTTTTACCTTATCAGTCTGCTTGAACTGTGATCTGGATGTCTCATGTCTTGTCTTTAGGAGGATGAGCTCTGTCTGTAACCTACAAAGGGCAGGTGGCAGCTCATGGGACCTGGAGCCCAGGCAGGAAACAAAATGTTTGGGGCAACAAAAAAACAACCCCAAACCAAAAATCCAAACCCTTCCACAAAGAAGTTCCTCTCCTTACAGATTTTTCTCTCAACCTCTACAGAGACAATGGGAAGGGTGATGAAATTCTTGCCAGCTCAGATAATCACAACTGGTGAGCACCTGACTTATGCACTATCTGCATTTATGAATCTCCAAATCAGTTCTCCACTTCTGATCACTATTAAACTGCCTCATATTTATGATTTTTTAAATGATGGAGTTTTGTATTTTCCTGGTGTTCCAAGGAATTGTTCCACTGGCCCTATCAGTCACCATCTTTAGCAATCCTTACCCTGCTCACAGGGCTCAAAGCTCTATAATAAATATCCACCTGCAAGTAGATGCTGAGGCTGAACTGAGCTTAGGAACCAGATCCACCTTCTATACACACCCCCAGCACTCCTCCTACAGTGCTGGTGCCCTTGTGCTGCTTCTTATTTAGGGCTTTTCTTATCAAAATCAATCCTACTTCTTTTTCCAGCTTCCTTGCCAGTCTTCAGTAGGAGTGATCTGCTGAAAAAGCACATAGGGGAATGACTGATTTTTACTGCTTAGAAAATAATGATGACTGAAATACTGATCCAGGGAGTTGTGTAAGGAACTGGGTGCTGAGATAAAAACCTGTTAACAAATGCTGGACTCCCAAGATCTTCCTTTAGGAGGTGATATCACATGTGAACTATCTCAGCCTTTCTTTCAAGGTGACATAAATTTTTAAATATAATTAAAATGGTTTGCAGTGGTGTTCTGCACTCCCACATGAGTTATGGTGATGGTATTGCAGAGTACACAAAGCCTATAGCGTGACTTACATCATCATTTGTATCTGTGAAAACCCCAGCAGTATCTGCCTGCATAAATCAAGGGCTTTTCTCATACCATTAGGAAATTATTTAATACCTTCAGATTTCATCTGAACAGGATCAGGATGTCTGCTTAGACAGATGCAGGGAAGTCAATAATGGCAAGTCAGATATTGATTCTGGAGACCATTTTAATCACCTGGGTTCTTTGTTGCTAAAGGAGCCACTGGAATACAAGGACACTGAAAGATCTGTGGAAATGAAACACTCAAACATTACTATTCATAAACCTGGGGGGGAAAGTTCCTATTGCTGCTGTAGAACACCCATTTGGTGAAAGGATTGGTCACTGGGAGTGCAGGGCTGGCCACACTGCCAAGGACCATTCCCTGAATCCCTGCAGTGTCTGGGGGTGGCTGATGACACCATCCACTGTGCCCTGTGTGTGTCCAGCAGGGCTGAGCCGGCTGCCAGAGCACAGGAGATTCACCCTGAAGGGCTGGGAAAGCTGGCAGGGAAAGCTGCCAGGCTGGGGGGTTATTCCTGGGACAGCAGAACATTCTGCTGCCTTGCACACAGAGCTCCTCTTACAGGCTCCACACAGTTCCTTGCTCTAAATAATGTAATCTGCTTTTCATTTGAAGTGCCAGGGGAAAGGACTTCAAAATCACCCAAAAAACTCCCCCTAAGCCAAGGGCAGCCTTTAGGAAAGGACATTTATTCACCTTCAATATAAACTGCAGTGTGTATATGTGAATATTTAAAATAGAAAATGCAGTTCCCACCTCAAGGCCTGTTTCAGCAGAGTTACCATAGACATCTGAACCAGCTCTGTGTGTGCTGGGAAGTCCAAAGGGCTCTGAGCTGTCCCCAGAGAGAAGCATCAGAGAAAGACTGAGGTTTACAGATATCCTGAAAATCAGCTGTGCTTGCTGCACCATTTCCCCTCCAGGCACTTGTCAGGCTGTAGGTATTCCAAACTTCTTACAAGGAAACTGTTTATTGTTTTCAAAGATGATTTAAACAAGGGAATATTTCTAAAGGAACAGGAATTGCAGTGTGCATTGTTCTGTGCTGCCACCCACTGAGACTGGGAGAGAGTCATAACTGAGGGATGCAGAGTCAAGCTGGAGCAAGAACTTGGCCTCTTTCTGTGAGCCCATTGTTCTGGAGATTATACTCAAATAATTTTACATTATGGGAAAGCTGATTAAATTTTGACTCCAAAGGATTTATAAATCCCTTTGTAATGAATGCTGCTGCACACAGGTGAGATCCTCTGTGATGTCCTCAGATCCTCTGATGTCCTCAGACCCTGGACAATTCCTTTATCTGGAACACTGGCTGGGTTTAAGGCTGGCTTGGTTTTGTGGCCTTTTGAACAAAAGGAACCAGAAAATAGTTCAGTCCCAGAAAATAAGTGTGCCCAGCAGGGGTGGTTCTAATAAAACTATCTATATAAAAGCTTTTGTAGAGATACTGCCTGGAAATATCCAAGGATACCACCCAGCTCCCACCTTCTTGAAGTTCAGTCTGTGTTAAAGGTCACTAACTATTGCTGCTTTCTATTAATACCCACAGTGGAAATGTGTCTGTTAAATTGTTCCCATTTACCCACTGGAAAAAAAAAAGGAAAATTTTGGAAGAAAGCTCTGGAATTCCTGGTAGAGAGGCTGGTACCTAGGCTGATGTAATGTTCTATCCCCTTTCAAGTGCATGGGTAGACACACAGACAAAGAAACAACTTTGTAATAGAAAAGGAAATAATTTCTGTCCCTGTTGTCCTGATCACACATGATTACAAAGGGATTTTAATCCACATGTTTGCTAGCATCAAGGACTTTTATACTGTGGATTAACAAATCTGAAAAAAATAGCAACAAAAAACTGGAACCCCTTCTTCAGTTTCCTCTCACCCACCTTAATTATTCATTTTTAACTCTGTGCTGCAGATCAGGGTTACCTTGTTAGGTGCTTAATGAGGCTGAGAGGACCCACATGGTGTGGCCACTTAAGGAGTTCTATCCAAATTGCCTAAACATTCTTCTTCCCTACCTGAAGGCAATCTTGCATTACAGGAGAATCAGAATGTCCTTCAATGTGAGGGCAATCTAAAGAGTTTGCATCAGGAGACTGATAAACTTAGATTTATAAATTGTATTCTCCAGCTCTTAAGGGAACTCAGAGTTGCTGGATACGCTGCTCTTCAGTTCTGGTGGGAATGGATGAACCTCTTCAGTTCCTGGTGCATGAGCAATCAGATTAAGAGACATTCAGATTAAAAACAAGGTGAAATTTTCTATTCTTTGCATTAGTAGACAGAGAGGATTTTTTTGTGAAGAAACTGACAGCATGAAAATAGTTCCTATTTTATAGGACACTGTAGACACACAGGTGTGTGAGCTGCAGAAAAGCGAGTGCTGCTCTGAAAAAGGCTTGTTCATGGAAGTGATGGAGCACTGAAAGGAATAAAAGGGGGGAAATGGTGCTCCAGGGTTTCTAGAGCACTATGTCAGGGTGACAGCTTTGATAGTGCTCTTGTGGGTATCATAATTGAAAAGTGAAATAGTAAAACAGCTGAGATGAGCCTCATTAATTATTAAAAAGTTGTCAGTCAGTGTAGATCTGCTATGGAGGTGTGAATTTAGGATGACCTGTTGCCTAAAAGCAATGTTTAAATGTGAGTTACCTCTAAGAAGTAACTCTTCACCTGCTCCTTCAAAGTTATAAACCCATGAACTTCACAGTATATCCTAAATATAATTGTACTGGCAAAATGCCCTGTTAGAATGGCAATGGGCAGTGGATCCTTTTTGGATTGTTTTAGTTATTTTTGTTTTTTAAAAAAATCCAAAGTGCCTGCTGTCCTGGAGCTTGAGGAAAACCATGAGAATGGAAAAGGCTTCAAATCTCTGCATGTACCAAAGAGCTCCTTCAACTCCTCATTCTTCAGTTGTGCATCACAAGGGTCTTCTGAGGGGTCCCAGTGAGGATGGTGGTGGTGTCTTTAAAAGGTGCTACAGAGATGTGGTTCCTGACCTGGGGAAGGGAGGCTCCTGCCTTCCACTGCAAGCTGGAAAGGAAACGTGATTTGGAGTCAGTGATGACTCCATCACTGACTGACAAATCAGTTTGATGGCTCCTCTGCATCAGTTTTTGGTTGTTTGTATATGATTTTGGTTTCTATTTGTTTGTGTTGGTTTGTTTTAAGCCTCTTTTAGCTGCTGCAGATGAAGGACAGACTGCAATGCTTGGCCAAGTAAGGTACAAACAACAACAACAAAATCCTATTTGAACTCCTCCTGCCTTCTGGATGGCTCCTGCATTGGTATTAATTGGAGAAATGTGCTAGAAATGTTAACAAGGGTGATCACTGTGTTTTATGGGGCTATGTTAGAGCTGTAGAATGTTCAGCCAGTGCATGCTGACCTGCTGCAGTTTGTTCTGAGTAGCACCTGGAGTGGGACTTCACAGTGATACCCCTTGTGCTGACAGCACGTGAGACAACAAAAACCCTGTTGTTTGGATTATTACAATAATTGATGGATTCATATGCACTGTGTCATTTGTTAATACTATCCTGTTAAGTCCTTCTGTGAATGAGATTACAGATTTTTCTAAGTAGCAGCTGCTGCAGAGTTTCCTGAAACCCCAGATTTTCAGGCTGAGCCAAGGAAGGCAGGGCTGAGAATACAAACAGATGCTTGGTTGCAAAAATATGAGCTAACAATACCTGAGCCTGCAGCCTAGAGAAGGTGTGGGCAGCCTTGGTGATTCAGGGAGTGCTGAGGGTGTTTGGTGAGCTCTGTGGTTCAGGAAGGAAACTCCCTGCTCCTGCTCCCCTGCTCTGTCCCTTGGAGATAAACCCTGCCTGGAGACAGCACAACAAGGTGGGTGTTTATTCCCCATGTTGCCCTTTATCAGTGTTTAATTACCCAAAAGCTCTGCAAAGAGAACCATGTACATTGTTTTTGTTCTTACTAGTAGTGTTTTTCCCCCTAAACTTTAAAAGCAACCTTAAGCAGGGAAATCTAATTTCAAGGTTTTATTTACTCTATAAACACTGTCCTTTGGGTTCTGACTCAAGATAATTCAATATGAGCACATCAAACCCATCTCTGTCTCCTACAAATGTCTATAGAACTATATTATCACAAATAGTTGCTGTGCTATGATCTCAAATCAAGATTAATACAAAATCAGTTTGCCTGATATTTGCATTATTTTACCATTAATGAAGAGCTCCTCTAATTCTTGTTGGCAATTTCTACTGATAAAATGAAGGTTTTTTTCCACTGTGACTTAGCAGAATGCAGCAGGATTTTCAAGTTTCCCTAAGGTGGTAGGAGAGATGCTGACTTTAAGGCCTGTTTTATTTCATTTGTTGGATGCCAGTTTTCCTATGGGAGAGGGAGGGGACTGCTGTCCCAGCCCTTCCCTCTGCCAGCACAAAACATCCTGGAGGAGTGTGCAGGGAGCAGAGGTGTCCCCACAGAGCTCTGGGGCTGCAGATGCCTCTTTTCTGAGGTACATGGAGCAGAGCACTGTGGTTTCCTGTATAACCACTCAAATGGCTTTTGCAGGGTTCCAGGAGAAAAATCTGTGTGTTTATTTTGATTGTGTCAGCTCCTCTGTTCAGCAGCTCCCCACACAGCGGGAGGAGGTGACCCTTGCAGGAGTACACTGAAGGAATTTATCACCTGCAGAGCCAACAGAGCTTTTTCTGTCTCAGTAGACCAGAGGATGTACCAGGAACTCGGTATCCAAGTGCTCTCTGTGTTTTCAGAAGGAAGGGATGATGTCAGTGCCCAGGAGCAGCCCAGCACCAGCCCACACTGGATCCATGAGAATGTTTAGCTCATAAGGCAGGTGCTCCAGCACCAAACAATAACCTGAATGTGCAGGATTTTAGCACATGGAGACGTTTTTGGCTTCACTCCTGAAATCCCATGCTGGCCTCTGTTAGGATGCAGTGGTGGGGCCAGGCTGCTGTGCAGGTGCTGGCAGGGCTGCAGGGACAGTGGCACTGGTGGCACCACAAACAACACCCACACTTGTGTGAGTGGGGCTCTGACTGGAGGCATTTGAGGGATTGTCCTTTTGGCTGGTGACAACTCTGCCTTTCCCTGGATTCCCCCTTGTGATTCAATTTAAACCCCAGTGGCTCTTTCTGTGGCACATGATCTCTGTCATGCTTTCTGTTCAGTCACATCCTATTTCTGCACGTTCTTCCTGCACTTGCTGTGACCTGAGATGAGGGATGAATTACCAGCACACTGTTTCCTAAAGCTGAGCAATTACTTTGAATGAATATTACATGGCTTATGTGAAGATAGAAAGTGGGAATAAAGAGACTTGCTATGGAAACAGCTGTGTTTCCAAGAAAAGTTTTCACTTTTCTTTTTTTGATGCATTAATCTCTTCTGCAGTGGGGGTTACTGTGCTGCTTATTCTTTATGGTGAAAATATGACATTTATGTCTGTTAGATTTTTCATATTTTTCTTTATATTCCTTAAAAAGTGAGAAATGTGAATTACATTCCTGTACTATCTTTGGTCATTTTGTTTTTATTCTGATATCTTCTTTCTCCAGACAACAAAAATGAAGATGTTGCATTATGCAATGCAATGTCTCATTCATGCATTTTTTTCAGGTGAACTGTCCTTCTTGTCAGCTTATGTTCCACAGAATATTTCCAGAATGGGGGTCCTGCAGAACTTTGCAAAGCCCTGCTGCCTACTGTCTCCAGTGTGGTATTTAGAGCAAGAAAACTTTTAAAACCCAACAGAAGTTTGTGGATTGACCTCTCTGTATTTTATTGAAGTCATTAATCTGTCTTATATTTTCACTGACTGATGTCTGTGTTTCTGCACCAATGAATCACTTCCACGTGTTTCTGCTGTATAAAGAGAACCAGGAGTCCTTCAGCAAAGTGTGAGTGCAAAAGAGCCTCCTGAGAAGCTCAGGGATCCACACTTTATCCTCTGGGTATTAAAGGAGTTATAAAACAAGAAGGACAAATGCATGCCTGCACTGCTGACACTGAGCCAGCAGTTTCAGTCTGAGAGGAAGAGAGAGAACAGTGATATTTGCAATCCAGTGCTGAATGCAAATAAATTCTGTGTCTCTTTCTTCGGGAGATTGCTTCCCTGAGTCACCGGGGTTCATTTACATTCGGGTGACATCTACAAGAATTTTGCCAACACAGCTTATTACTGCAAACATTGTGTCAGTTCTGACATTTCTCTTTGCTGGAGAATCCCCAGAATGGCTCTGTTTGTTCCTGGTGGCAGACGTGGAGTCACACAGGGAGCGGTGCCAGCCTCAGCCGCGCCTGCATCCCACCAAGCTCCATTCCCTGAGTTCTGCTTCCACAACCCTTCATGGCCAGGGTGGCATCAGAAGCCTTTCCCAAAGCCATTTTACTCTGGAAGCAGGATCAGCACCTGGATCTGGCTCCTGGAGCATGCATGGGCAGGTCCCAGGCCTTTTTCTGGACCAGAGGCACAAACACGTCCCCACGATGGGGTGGCAGAGCTCCCTATGGGCACCAAGTGCTCCAACTCCAAAGTGGAATTCAGATTAATCCAGCACTCCTGGGGCCAGACAACTGAATCCATGGAAATTTGTTATTATCCCTGTAGCTGCACTGAAGGAATGCTTAATTCCCAGACTCTTTTCCAGTCTAACTCACAAGAAGTGTGTGTCACAAAGGTGGGGAAGGAATCAGTGCCAGGAGCGTTATCTGAGTTAGATCCTCAACTCTTTGGTCTTCCTTTCCCATATTCCTGCTTTGTGCATTTCCCTGGCTATCCCACACACAAGGATTGAGGCAGTTACTTGCAGTTCCCTCCTCAGAGAGGGCGTACTCAGGGTTTATTCCATTCATAAACATCATTTACAGATTCTGTGAGTTGCTCTTGTTAATGGGAGTCTCACCAGCGATGCTTAAGGAAAGACATCAGAATATTTTCTTCTCTACCACTCCATTTACTTTTCTCCTGCCCTGTTTATGAATTTATATGTAATATGCATTTATTTGTCACTCCCCTCTGAGGAACAAAGCCTGGTAGCTACAAACACTTATTTTGCAATGCAATGATAGGAACCAGCCTCTCCTGGAAGCCACTTAGATGAAACCAGACACATTATTTCAGTTATGATTCAAGGCAGATTTGAATTTAGGATTTCAAGGAGGTGTTTTGCCCCCTGGCCCTGCTGCCTGTTTTCTATTCACTCTGCTCACCCTATATTTTTCATCTTATTCTCAATTCTGTAGCATATAGTGTTTTCCACTAACTCATATTTTGTAAAGATAATGTGCCAAAAACTGGAGTCTGCTATTTTTTATAAAGACATTGAAACTGGGGCTCAGTTCAGGAAGGTTCTTATGTGCATAGTTTTTATTCTGTAAATGCATCCTTGATTTTATTCCTCCATAATTTTCCATTTCAGGAGGCACTGAGATTCATGTTCTAAAACTGTCACCGTTCCACGCCTTTAGATTGTGGGAGAGGGTTTTGCCTTGCTGATGGGCTTGTCTTGTTTTCAAAGTTTGTATTATGGAAGTGTTAAAAATCAAAATTACCAGAATGTTTGAAAGTGCTTTTGCTGAAATTCATAGATTCATGTAACAGATGAAGGGAAAGGCATAGCAAGGTAACTCCTTTAGCAAGAACAGTTTCTTGGCTGTGTTTGTGGGTTTATGGAGCAGCCTTTAGAGTCTGCTTTGTAGAAACTTTTAAACCTTGTCTTCTCCCCAGAAAGAGGGCAGCCATTTACAGAAATATGTTAATATATTTCAAAAGATAACAATGCTACTGATCATTTCTCACTATGAAACAGAACCGGTCATTCTTTATACCCTGTCAGATAATTTACTGTCATTATATCTATCTTGAAAATGGCTGTATTTAGCAGAAATGAGCATTTTCTAAGTTCCTGGGACAAGGGGAGTCATCATCACAATGCCAGTCCCATTTCAGGAGGAGCTGGCACTGCAATCTTTGCTTGTTCCTGCTCCTCCTCCTGTGTTAAGGCTCCTGGTTTCCTTCAGCCACCGTCAGTGCTTGCAGGGGCAGGCAAAGGGGCCACAGCCCTGCAGGTTTGTCTCTCTTGTCTCCTGTGGGCCAGAACTCTGTGCTCAGTAGTTATTTCCTAAGCCCTCTATTCCTTTTAACCTCTGGAAAGATAAGCTGTCAAATTAGAGATGCAAAACCAGATAAAAGTTCTGCTCTAATTAACAGTAACTCGAGGGCTAATGCAATTCTGTCCCTTGCTCATTTCTGCTTACCGAAACTGGTAGTGTGTCGGGGAGATTTTCTGTATCAGGCAACAAATAGTGACCCTCAGCAGACAGTAAAATACTCATTAAATAAAACCCCATGCCAGCAAATAAAAGAAGAAGAATATGCTGAATAAACATAACTACTGGAAGAAGCAGTCTTCCAAATGAATCCTTAGAAAGGATAAAGAGAAGCTGTAAAAGAAGAGGATATTGTTGGCATTAGTGTTGATAATCCAGTCTAAGGTAATTGATGAAATTTATAACCAGCCCAGCAGCAGGATTTTTGTAGGCAACAGGCTGCATTTTGTTGTGGCAGGGAACCAGTAGATGGTGATTTCCACAGCATTCTCCTGCTGAACACTGATAAATGTTGTGAATGCTCCAAAGAACTGCAACCTGTCTGGGGGTCACAGCCTGTGACCATGCAAGTGAAGAAGAAATAAGAGTTACAAGTAGCAGTGAATTCAGAACTTAACTGCCTGAGAAAGACTGCTAAACTACCAGTACAACAAACAGCCTGATACCTTAAGAAGCCAGAATCAGTCAGCATGTTTATAAAAACTGATTTATGCAGTTGCCCCCAAACTGGATGCTGACTGGGTAGTTTTTAATTTGCTCCCATCCCTTTATATTTTTCTTGAGGATGTTTGAGTGTTTTTCCTGATAGAGAAGATTGTATATTGAAGGTATTCCTGAATATAAGGAATATAATTTTGTTGCTTCATAGAAGTGTTAGGGTAATGATGCAGCAATTTGCCAAGCTGACAAGTACAGTTACATTTATTTGCTGAGTGAAGAAGTGAAGTTAAAGGAAGCTGAAATGACTTCTGAGAAGGATATTGGCAGGCACAGGGCAGTCTGGGCCTCTTAAATTTAGATTCTTTCCTGTCAGTGCCTCTGATAACCCTTCCATTTGTGTATGCTTCAGTGCTTCCTTAAAACTAAGTTTTCTCATCTCTTTCAGTTGTGTTTGACAGTATCCCACACATAAAGAGCAAATATTCCCCCTCTTTTTGAACTTCACTTTGGAGCTTGTTTCAGGAATTTCTTGCTCTCCCATTTGGGCAGTAAGAAGAGCCTGGATGCACCTGCAGGGGTTGAACCTCTCTGAAATGCCCCTCCTGAGAACCTGCCTGCCTCTGATAATCTGGAGAAGGTCTGTGTGCCTTCCCTGGAATTGATGGCAAAGACATGGAGAAGCCTGGGTACAAACTTAAAAGAGAACTGTGAAATTGCAAATTCCTTCTCTTCACATGGACCAGCTCTACAAGGGCGTGCAATCAAATGAATGGAAACAAAGAATGCAGTCATTAGGTTAACATGTAATGTTTTCAGTATTTCATATTTAACTAATCAGTATTTAATGCTATATTTAAATATAGTATTTAATTCAAGTTCTGCTATGTTTATGCAGTAGATGTTTAAATAACAGTACCATGCCTCTCTTGAAATCAGCTTTTTGGACAAGAACTGTCCAAAACCCAAGTCTGGACAGTGTTCAAACATGTTTTCCTCAACAGTCTTCTGTTTTGTTTTTTGATTCTGTTCCACCATCCTGGTGGACTCCAGGCAGGATTACCTGGAGAGGATTTCCATGGGCAGGATTGTATACATGACTTTCTATGAAGCTGCTGGAGAGGGATGGAGGATGGAGGCTGTTAATCCCCAAGACCTGAGGTGCTGCCCAGAGAGGCAATCTGGGGGCTTAGCTTTGGAGATGCCACTCTTGGAACAAACAGAAATCTCCTGTTAATGTGAGCTTTAAGTAAAATCTTCATGACAGAATCATTTTAAGCTTTGGTGCAGTTTTTTACTCTACTAATAAAATGAGAAGTGTCAAGTTCCATAAAATAGAATTTGTTTGAGATGAAAGCCTTCACTCATGTAACCCTTGGGACTGGGAGCAATGATCACACAGGTTGTGATTCTCTTTGGCTTCAGTGGGGTGAATTCTTTACTTCCCATGAAAATGTATGTTTAAACCTGAAGCAGAATTTTACCCTTTCAATCTACTTTCTCATGGTTTCAGTAAAGTCTCTAGATAGAAAATACAGCCTAAAAAAAAAAAAAGGAGACAGGTAAACTGAGACATCAAAAGATAGCTGCAATCTTTGTGAGCTTTAGCTTCATGCTAACTGAGAGGTGGAGGAGAGATGAAGGCAAGAACATCTTAAGTGCTACAGGTCAGCACCACTTTTCCAAGAGTATTTTCTGAGAAATGTGTGGCTAACCCTTGAGCAAAGGTCATACATTTGATTTCCTCTTCCAGCCAGGGAAATTTTAGCTTGTTTTCTCAATTGGAACAAATCCGTGCACGGTTTCTCAGGGCAGCTTCCCCTAAATGCACACATGACAGTGCTTTTGTAAAGTCCTAGAAGTGCTTCTACTTCCCATCCAAGAGGATTTAACAGCAAAAACACCCCTCAATCAGAAAAGAGAGCACAGGAAAGAGAAAAGGGAGAGGAAGAAAAATACTAGAACGTGTTTTTTGTCTAGGGATTCTGGTTGACTGAGCCAGAAAGGAATAGGCAAATATATTCATATTTGCAATACACTTGAAACAGTTCAAGTTCTTTCCCATTAGGCTGAATTTCATGGTAGGTGCACATTAAATGCAATACTTTTATTCAAGGGCTTTGCTTCCTAAGTGATAAAACTAAGCTCTCATAGTAAGCTAGGAAGCAATGATTCTGTTTCTGAAAGCCAGGACAGCCATGAGGGGTAAAAATTTACTAAATTCTGGGGACTTATCCTGCAATATGAAATTTTTATTTTTAATTTCGACATTATTTTTTCTTTCCAAATGAGTTAGCATGATTATAAGAATTTATTTCCTAAGGTACCCCTGAATTGCATGCTGATGTTTTTTTTGGTTTTTTTTTTTTTTTCCTTTCCTCCTTCCCTTATCTTTTTCACCTAGAGAGGACTTTCTTTAGGCAGGATTATATACATGACTTTATAAATCTGCTGGGAGGGATGGAGGTTTTGACTCCCCAAGGCCTGAGGTGCTGCCCAGAGAGGCAATCTGGGGGCTTGGCTTTGGAGATGCAGCTCTTGGAAGAAATATAAACCTCCTGCTAACGTGAGCTTTAAGTAAAATCTTCACAACAGAATTATTTTAAGTTTTTCTATGCAGTGTTTAATTACTAATAAAATGGGAAGTGTCAAATTATATTTGATTTTTCCTTTCTGCATGAAGCTCCTCCTGTGCAGAGCTGTGTGTGTTTGTGTGTGCACACATCAGCTGTGGGAAGCACACGCTGGGGGCTGTGTTGGAATTCTCTCCAAGAATCACACACGTGGCTTCTCAGGCTGCTGTTGGTTACTATGATGCCCTTTCAGGAATTTTGGAGCTGTGGCTCAGCACACTGGGACTGATATTCTTACACAGCTATAATGTCCAGGAGCCATGGCTGGCAAACTGCATGTATGAGGTGCTACAAAAAGAACAAAGATTCCCTCCTCCCACATCCTTCTTGTTTGATCCACCACTTGTTCAGGCTCTTCCTGCCAGCCTGGTTTGTGGCAATTGCACGGATGTTTTCCATCTTGCAGCAATATGCTGAACATATGATGGAAATCTATCCTGGAATACAGGATTCCCTCCCTGGGAAGTCCACTATTACTCAGTAGATACTGTAGATGTTGATTTTGAGTTTTTCCTCTGTTCCTTCCCTGAAAATTCACTTCACCATGGCTGGCTAAAAAGATTTTTTTGCACATGCCTAGGTATGAAAGGATGTGTAAAATACTGTGAATTTTCTTTGTTTTACAAGCACCATTCTGTGTACAGGCCCTGGGGAATGTGTCTCCCTGTCTCAAACAGAGCACCTGGGATGTCCCTGCCATTTTCTCATGATTGTTCAAACAGCCCTGCCAGAGCTCCAGTGTGACCAGACTGCCCACAACACTGGTGGATCTCAAAACCCCGTGGCTTCATTCCTGCCCACAACAGTTCTCAGAGCCCCATGGCTTCACTCTCACAGCTGTGGCCTGAGATTTCCATGTGATAGTAAAGTCAGTGTGCTATGGCTGAGAAAGAACTGCCAGGTTTGGGTTTCCCCTTTCCTCAGTATTTATTTCTGAACTCCTTCCTTAGCATCTCATTTTGCTTTGCCCTTCTCATTTCTGAGATCCTGCATGGCTGATACAAAACAATCTCTTATCTGATGAATGCTGAGGCCTCCTGGTCACTGCTGTAGACACCACTGAACCTGATTTTATCAATGCCAGAACAAAGGGTCTGATTCCCTCCGAGGCCCAGGAACAGGAATCCAGGATATTGAATTAGGCACTAATGGCAGAATGGGCAGGAGGTTTTTGAAAGTAATTTTCCTTTCTCTCTGTCATTAATCTGCTTCTGGCTGATGATCTGCCAGTGTTTTAAGAAGCAGATCTCATGAATATTCCTTAGTGACAGGCCAATCCAGAAGGCCCTGCAGTGAATGCAGTGGGTACCTGTAACAGACTGAGGAACTTGACCATTTATTTCTCTGTTTAAAGAAAGAAGCTTTTCTCAGACCAAAACCAGAACTGGACTAATAACCTACTAATGGGTATGCAGCTTTTTGTTTTCAAACCTGCACAAAGCACAACCTTCCATGCTTTGGGATTCTAGAATCTGAATTTAGGGTTTTGTTTAAGGGCCTGAACAATCATACCACAGCTGTAGTTTAAACCTAAATACCATCAGAGAGGATCTAGTCCAGTCCAAAGCAAAACCCTACCATGCTTCTGCAATTCTTTTTTTAAGAACTCCAGCACTGACAGGAATGATTGGCCAGTTTTCAGACTGATGGGGGAGTTTTCTTGGGGCAATAGGAAATACATCCCAATACTTTGGTGGCAATATTGTTGTATACAATATAACAATTCTCTGGGTGACTGGTCTGTTCTGGTAGGTAATAGCTGAGACTGAATTGCTGGTTTTTTTTTCCAAATAAAGTTGCAAACAGCTTCCCTGGGAACCCCTGTACAGATGCAGTCCACCAAAAATTCCATGATCTCAAAAGCTAATGACAGATTTGCTCGTGAGTAGAAACAAGAAGTACCTAAGTCCTGCTTGTAGGCATTTGCTGGGGGATGAACTGTTTTTCAGAAGCACCTGAAATGGTTCTCATTTTCCAGTTTCATGTATGTTTGAAAGTCAAATTAGTGTACAGAGTTCCCAACAGGTTCCAGAAGAGGAAGAAGTTCTTTAAGGTGCTGCATAACCACCAGTTGCCATTACTGCTCATAACAGTTTTATAAGTGCTGTTTCAGCCTTACTGAAAGATATTTGGGTTTCTGGAAAGCCAGAGGTGGGGGAAAGAATTGGAGCAAAATTGAAATAGAGCAGACCAAAATTACACAGTAAAGCATGTTATCAGCATTGAAAGGCTTTGTGACTTTGATAAATATTCCAGATAATGAATTTGAGATAGAGCTCTGCACACTGCATGGCTCTGTCACCATCTGCCTGGCACTGTAATTAATTGATTCTATCACAAAATTGCTTTGCTAATTAGATGGAACACAGTCTGGTAGTTGTGCTTGGAGGGTTCATCTGCTGGCCTGGTGAGTGCTGTGCAAAATTTGTGTGTCCAGTCCTTCCACGAGAAGCAGGGACTGTGATCTCAATGGCACTTGGGGACACATCCCTCTCTGGAGAGAACAAGGTGTGGGCTTCCGGTGCTCACACATTTTAGGCTGAGAAAATAATCTCAAACCTATTTAGTCAGGGTCAAGCTGTCAGCAAGAACAGATGCTGGTGAAGATCTTCTACCTGATAGTTTTCCCCCTTTTGCTGGAGGTTACTCTCCCAGGAACTATTGAAGTTCACAGAAAACTTCCTGATAAGCTGCAAGGAAAATCTGAGGAGCTGATTCAGCCTCCTGTTCAAATATAAAGCTGTCCTTCCTGGCTGGTAATAAAGAACTTTGACAAAGGCTGTTTTCAAAGACAGCTCCAAAGGCTTTATTCTGCTAAATTTTTGCAATGTAGAAATTATTTATTTGTAACACACTGAAAATGGAAAGGTTAACCTATTTATGCACTGGTTTTACAGTGTGATTTATTATGAGAATTACAAACTTCTAGCCCAGCAGAAATTAATTTCAAAACATCTGCTTAGCATCCATTGAGGCACTTGCAGTCAAGGAACACCATACTGGCGTGGCAGAGATTTGGACAACACGTTTTGTTTGTGTTTAAAAAAAGCCTAAACTACAACTGTCTTTTTCCTCCTCCTTTGCAGTTAATTCACCAAAACTACAGCGAGTAAGAGGTCCTGCTGCACCCTGCTAATGTGAGTCAGAAACACACAGAGCAGTGGGAGCACTGCTGGCTACCAGCTCTGGCATTCAGAAAATATTGTGTCACTTTTTGTCCTTGAAGAAACAGCTCTTTAGCAGAAGGTTTCCAATTTCCACTGGGAATTTGTGTGTGTGAGTGTGGGGGATGCAGGTGTGGCCTCTAAACAAATGTGGGGAGATGATGGATATAGGGTTTTAGTACTGACAGTCTGATAGCTGTAACTTTATAGACTGCTGCACTTGCCTGTTAAAAAACAAGTTTAAAGTCACTTAAAGACATTTATCCAAAGATTTTTAGGTTGTTGAAGTAATAATATTAAAGTAAATTTCATCTATCTATCTATCTACCTACCTATCTATCTATCTATCTAGCATCTATTCCTGCTTTTATATAAAAATTATATATTAAAAATTATATATTTTTATATAAAATCCTTTTCAATTAAAAAAGGGTGACAATCCCCACATCTCTGAAAACCTCAAAATATATGAAGAACAGTCTTAGGTGATAGATCTATTTGCATGTTCAATCAGTGTCCTTAAGCAATGTGAGAAATTGTCCAAGGACACACAAATAATGGGTAAGTGATATGACTGACACAAGCTTTAAAGGTATCTATTCATTATAATTTAACAGAAAAAACGTGCTATAAGGGAATTATACTCCCTTCTTGGTACCTGGTTTTTATTATTTATGGGTTTCATATGAAGTAGATGAAGTTTTTGTTGGCCAAAATAAAAAGAAAATTAAATTTCTGAATTGAGATACCAATAATTGTAAAGTAAATGTAACAAATCTAAGATGAGAAAGAATAATGATTAACATGTAAAAGTCAGGTATTTTAATTCATGCTTTATGGCTCAAGGATGTAGTTCTTTAAATGACTGTTGCCTTCAGAGGGCAACACAAGGTGCTTGGATCCTGCCAGGAAGTCCTAAATGTCCTAAAATATATTAGGATGAAACAGGTATATAAAATATACCAAATACCAAATCTATTCTGAAGGAACCCAGGTGTTTTCTACCCTATGGGCTAAATGTTTAGGTGTCAGTATTACAAAACCAGAAAGTCAGAAATAAGAACAGTGAATGACTCAAGTGGAGTGCCTCTACCCTGCACACAGATAGGAGGAAAAGTAATAAATATACAGATATATACAGATGATACATATTGATATATACTCATCCCTGATATATTAGTGATATAATTATATACCTTACATAATATTACCTATATATTAGTCACAAAGGTGGGGGTTTTATACACCAGTTTACTTTTTCATGTGCTGATTTAGCCACATGTTCATTGATGACTTCCTGACATGGTCACAACTCCTATGGAAATCTGCCTGGCAGCCTCTGGATTCTGTCTGGCTGTGTCCTGCATTCCTGGGCAGCAGGGCTGCTCTGGCCAGGCTGCCACTGGGGGAATGCTGCACCAGGGGCCACTCAGTCCTCCTGGGGAGCTCTGCTGTGGCTGCTGCTGTGCTGCCAGGTGTGGCACAGCTGCTTTGGCAGCCTCCTTGGCTGGAGTGTTTGTATGTCTGTGGGGTGACACTGCTCCCAGGCTCCCTTGTGAACAGTCAGTGTGTGAAGACTGAAGATCATCGGTCCTTGCACTGACAAATAATGAATTTTCCTCCAGGCAGTTTCTGAGTTCTGTGCACTCCTGTAACTATTGCAAATGCTCTGTTGGTTTGGAGCTCTTAATGACTGTAGTGTGTTCAGAGCAAATATGTAAGTACTTGTCTCTTATTTTGTCAGCTGTCATTCCTGTAGTTTTTTATTAGCACTGAAGTGACAGCTTTGCATTTATAAAAAAATATATTTACATATATTAAGAAGATTGTTGCCAGTCACTACTTTATGCACACCTTTATAGAAGGGCAGAAAATAACACATTCTTATGTGTAATGTAAATTGATTAAAGGTTATCTTGGGATCCTGGCAAAATGCAAGATCATCCAAACTGGTGTGCTCCCATTAAACCTTCCACAGCCACAACCAATGTTTTCTCAAAGGAAAAATCACAACCCCATATCTTGGCTGTAATCTTTGCTGATTAGGTTATGAATTCAGAGTGTAAGAACCTGAGACCTTGCTTAAATTCAGACCTTATATTCCTCCCATGCACATTAAGTGTAAACCTTAAGAATTCTCAAGATAAAGTCATAATCTTTTGTGCTCCATGGATGTGACCCAGATGCTGCTCTACTGTCAGTGTTGTGTGGGGCTGGAACTGCTCTGGGCAGCCTGGGAATGGATGGTGCTGAGCAGGGATGGTGGTGAGGGCCTGCTGCCCACACTCTGCATGTCCAGAGGGTTTTACTTTGCATTTTTCCTCCACATATCTCATGCCCATTTCAGGATGGGGGTGTACTAGGCTCACTCCTGAATCTAATTTTTTTGGGTTACTTTCACCTGAAGTGTCTTTACAGTCCACTCTGCCACTGTAACATCTGGTCCTTCTGCACAATTGTGGCCACGTTCTTCTGTGTAAAATGTCATGGGAACTGAAATCCACCAGTCTCCAAGTTAGCATCTTCTAATTAGTGACAGCATGTGATCTGTGCTATTTGTATAGTGTAGAATAGAGGTCTAAAAGTAGTTTGTCTCTTAGATGTTGCTAGTCACCAAGTGGGTATGCCAAAAGGAAGGGTTCAGTGTTAAAACTGTAGCTTGACATTAACGTGTAAACATAACAAGGCAGGAACTGAAGAAGCTGAGGTGGTTACATCTCCAAGTTTGCTTGTAAACAGCAGCTGCTGAGACTGCAGCACCCTTGTGTTCATCAGAGATCTTCCAACACCTCCTTCAACTCCTTTGCAACAAATCTGGTTTTAAAACAAATGGCTAAAATTGTCTGCACTCTGTACAAAAAGTACCCCATGACTCCTTTAAATACACTGGGTATCTCTGACCTGGCAGGAATTCTTCCCTCTCCCCTGGCCAAGCATTACTTGAATGAGCTGTGAGGTGGTTTGGTTATTTCCATTCCACTTCCAGATGCAGAGGCCCAGCCAGCAGCCACTGCTCTGCAGAGCTGCCTGTGCCTAATTGTTTCTGGCAAAGGCAACTGCCTTTCTTAGGCTTTTTTTCTTCCTTCTCCCTCCTCAACTGGCATTTCAGAGCAGAAGCTTTCATAATACATTAGCTTAATGCACTCTGAGCTTGATCACATCTTCCATTTCCACTGCTGCCTGAACCACACATTGTCCTTGAACTCAGCATCCAGTACAAATGACTTAGACAGATGAATAAATAAGCCTCTAAATATCCATGTCCTTGCAACAGCAAAACCAGATGAAATCTATTGTTCAGAGCAGCCTTTTGCTGCAGACACTGAGTTGGTGAACAGATGGGTTCACATTTACAGAATGTGGGGGCATGATTCAGGAAAGTGAAGGGTAGCTCACTTGAGCAGAGTTTCAAGGACATGTGGACTCTGCCACAGTTCCCTTCTAGTGACAGCACAGCCAGTGTGAGAGGTCTGTCACCACAGTGGTTCTTTTTCACTCAGCAGAAGGCTCAGTTCATCTGAAAGGAGGAGAAACAATAAATGATTGTGTAACAAGCAATTCCTTCTGAAAGTCAATCTTGCTGCTTTTGAAAGGCCGAATGGATGAAAGCTGTCTGCTTTGTCAGACCTGAAAAGGGTCTCAGACTGAAATAAATACTTCCTGTCCTGTTGTTCCTGGAATTTAACTTGGGTTTGAGCCAGATAAGGTCTAGGTGAAGCATACCAGAGAAATCCCAGGGCTGTGGTGTCTCTGAGCCTTCTGTCTGCCTGACATGCTTGAACATCCAACCAGAACAATGCATCTTTGCCCCAGCTGAGCAACACAAAATGGTTAAATGGGGAAAAAAGAGAGCTGTTATCTTGCATAAACATGAAGGACTGGGTTAAGACCCCCTTAGGTGAGAGTCTAACTCTGTCATGGTCCCTTTCCAGTTGGACAATTAAGACAATAGTCTGAGCCAATTGAGGGTGGAACTGAGTCTGATAGAGTGGGGAAGGATTTTTTCAATACTCTTAATAAAGTCTATGGAGACATAAACTCAGGGCTGGTTTGCAGAGACATGAAATCCTACCCAGTAGGGTCTGCCTGAAACCAAATGTTTTACTGGCCCCTCAGGTAAATGACTGAAAACCTGTCCAAGGGCTACTATTGATTTTGGGGGCCTGAGTAGAAAACTGAATCACTCCTTTCTGCCTAGAGAGGGGGAAAAGTAATTTTCTCTTGTCCTTTGATAGTGCACTGGGTTCCTTTTATCTTTATGCACACAGACAGCAATAAACAGACATTTCCTCCTCTCAAAGGAGAGATGGTAACAGCCAGAAAAGCAGTTTCAGGTCATGCTAATATTCACCTGTACAAAATATATTTGCATGAGAAATGGGAGTGTGGGTGGGACTCGTGTCACTTGTCACATCTGAGCAAGGCCACCCCTTCCCAGCCAAAGCTCTGAGGGTTTGCCTGCAGCAGCAGCAATTTGGCTTCTCACATCCATCAACATTCAAACAGCAGCTGCATGACACAAAGTTTAAAAAGGAATTGGGGCATCTCTGTGAAAGGAAGTATACGGGGTTTTCTTGTGTGATTTGCACTTGACAATACAAAATATCCCACGGAATTTCAGTGTCCCACTCAACCATCTAAACCACTGAGCAAATAATTGAAAAAAGAACGTGTCATGTAAATATATTCCAGTTTCTTTGGTTACAAATCTATTAACATACTATAAGGAACAAAATTATGGGGATCAGGAAGTCGGAAAATTCTCCAGGAAAAAAGAGGTAAAAACTTCCTACATTATTCAATGAATATATTATTTTGGATTTTTTTTCCCATTTCACCAGAAGAGCTATTGAAAGTGATTTTGTTTGGATGGTACATAAAAGCAAATAATTGTATGACAAGGGCATCTGAGTGTGCACTCACACATGTAGAGTCCTCCAATAAAGAGGAAGAGAAGTAAACCAGACAGAAAATAGTTCATTAATGACCAAATTAAATATTTTTAAGTTTGGCAAGGAAGAACTTTGTACAGAAAGATTCTTTGGAAATCAGCTTTAATTTTCAGCAGGGTATTATGAATTCAGGTTGTATCCAGGCCACTTTATGTGAGCAATCTAAACCATTCCAGAGGCAAACAAAGGTTCAGGCCCAGCTTGAAGAGCACAAGCTCTGGAGCACACAGGCCCAGAGCTGCAGGTTGGCACTGCTGCTATGTGAGGTTTGTCAGCTCTCCAGTAGTTTTAATTTGGAACCTTTTGTCACCCTTTACAGCTGCAAAATCCTGCAGAGTTTGGGTAATTGCTGCTGATTTCCCCTCCTGCACAGCTGCTCCAGAGGAGGATGGCAGTGTCCCCAGTTCATAAACATCACCAGCACTGACTTCACATTGCCACAGCAAATCTCAGCCTGGGCCCTGTGCCTGGCAGCTCTGCCACCTCCAGGATCTTTGTGTTCCTTCAGAGCATCGTGGTGCACCTCCCAAACGGCCTCTGCATTTCTGCCAGGCATCTCAGACAATTTAGGTAAAATGGCATGGAATTCTCTGGGTTGTTTTGTTTGTTTATTTCTGGTTTTTTTTGAGGGCATTGCTTTTTGTTTTGTTGGGTTTGGGGTTTTTTTAGAGTTAAAAAAATGCTAGAAGCAGCAGCTAAGCAATAATATTTCATGGTGCTAAGGGTAGCCCTTGTGTAAATGGGGAACAACTTTTATTGCTGTTGGACTGTCTTTGCTGACTGACTTTGTTGCACAGTCCAACAAATGTCAAACCAGAAAATTATGCAAAGCAAAAAAAATATTAGGAAGTTTATTGGAGTAATTGGTCCTGGTAATATCTCATATCTTCCATAAATCTATTTAATTCTTAATCTAGTTCAAAGTTGCCCTAATTATTTTAAACCTCTATGAACTTGCTGCAGTTTACACCCTTTTGTATCTTGTTCACTGTGCCTGCTTTTACCAGTTCAACACAATTCTCTACCTCTGGTGGTGATGTCACCACTTTTTGGACACATGAAAATTCTCTATTGAAAGTTCCTGCAATATAAAATTCCAATTTCACCCTTCACCACTTTACTGGCTCCAGTTTGAGGTCACTCTAAGCCAACCACCTGATTTCCCATGAGATAATGCTGTGCTTTGTGTTCTGCCAGCTGTTGTGGAACTGGGGAAGTCACTTTGGGATTTGGCCTTTATGAGAACACCAGAAACTCACAGTGATGTTTTGTTATCCTCTGGGAGAACCATTCAGATTGTAACCTGTAAAACATTACACGGGCAGATCCAGCTTCCTTTGGACTGAGAAGCAGTGGGGTACAATGATGGTTAAAAAAATGGGTGTGCAAACCTATCCAGGCTGTAGCAAGTGCAAATTATGGATTTTGTGGATCCAGATGATACCAATCTCACATCTGTTCTTAAAGGGAGCTATAAAATAGTCCCCAAAACAATGAAGATTAAAAATAAATCTCTGTTCTTTTGAGGAAGAGAGTGAGGCACAGCCAGCAGGCAGGGACAGGGGCATCACAAATTGACCGAGCAAATAATGAGCTTTCAGTTCTTTGCAATGAAAATTCTTTTGAGATTGACTGTTTCACTGGTGAAAAAATGCATTCCTTCCCAAGGTGATCCTTCTGTCCCAGTACAGGCTGCCACAAGATATTTTGTCTTCAAAGCACATTTTAAAACTAAAATTCAGTTGAAACCCATTTTTCCTATGGATGACAGGGAGCTAAGAAGCCACTCTCAGAGAAGCCCTTTCCGGTTCTTCACCTGTTCCCATCAGAGAGGGCCGTGCAATGGGGTGCAGGGTTTGGATTCTAAATTAGCACATGTTTGATGGATTTAGCAAGTGGAAATTGGTAACTTAAGAACATCAAAATGGCCACGTCAAATTCAGGCTAAGAGGCAGTGTTATATAAATGTGATGCAAAAAACTGACCCACAAGCTGAAAACTAATCTGCATCAATATTAAAATATGGTAATAAAAGGTAATAGTTTGCAGCTAATTTTCCTGTGTCAGTAATACCATTATTTTAAGCCACATGACCCCTGAATTGTGTCTCTGTTGAAGTGGGGACCCAGCTGTCACCTCAGCCACTGAGTGATAATGAGTGAACCACTCATGGCCCAGGCTGGGTTGATGTTTAATGCTCTGGATCTGTCTGGAGGAGCATGACACAGAAACCTGTGCCAAGCACAATATAAGGAAGACAATTCTTATCTCTCTGGTGACTCCTTATGCCCACCAGTTCCTCAGTATTTTTGCATTGATTTCAACTACAGAAATGTACAATAACCTTAAACCAGAGGACAGACACAGGATGTAATTTCTGTACTTCTACAGTAGCTTGATACCACCTTATCCCTGCATTTTACCATGTTGTCCTTGGCTGAACCATAATCTGAAAATCTGGGAAAAAGTTGTTGTTTTTACCTCTATGGATGCTGCAGTTCTCCTGAAGAGCTGGAGATCTTATGTCTCCAACTTTAGGAAAATTTCCAATTTACAGCTTGTTTCATTCAGTAGAAAAGTGATTTTTTTTTAATTTGTTTTGTTTTGTTTTTAATCAGAAGCACAGAAATACAACTCTGAATTTAAGGACTTTTTTCTATTTTTAGCTATCTATCAGGTTTTTTGATATCTTTCAGAATGATTAATAGGATCAAGTGGCAAAAGTGCAGTTTCCACTCATGTTTCCATTTAGGATTGTACTGTTCTAAAAGGAAAGTATTTTATAAAATTGTCTAGTTAAAAAGTATTTGTGATATTCTGATTTTGTGCTCTCCCTACACACCTGGGCATTTCTGGCTGGGATTGCTGCTCAGAGATGTGCTGTACAGCCAGAGCACCCAGCAGGATGCATTGGAACTTCCACTCTACCACTGAATGTCCCACATTCTTTCTCAAGGAACATCTGATTCCACAAATGTGTTTACTGTGAGGACAGTGATCATTAGTGCAGTTTGATTTACTCTTCAGATGATGCACAAAAATCACCCCAAGCAGCTCCTCCTTTTTGCTCCTCTTTGCAGAGTGTGTGTTCCTTCCTCAGCCCCAAGTTCCAGGCCAAACCAGAAATCACTTTGGATTCACATTCCTCTCTGGATGTGTCTCTAGGGCAGAGTTGGAGTTACAATATCCAGTGACTTGATATTATTGGGCTACTTGTCAACATGACTGCTGCAATAAAGCAGCAATTTATCTTACAATACAATACAATACAATATATAAAATAAAATAAAATAAAATAAAATAAAATAAAATAAAATAAAATAAAATAAAATAAAATAAAATAAAATAAAATAAAATAAAATAAAAATAAAATAAAATAAAATAACCCCCTGTTAATTTACCTCTCAGAGCTTTTATTTTCTGGTCAAGGCAGCAGCGCTTTACTCTTTCTCTGCTGCCCAGGGAGTGAGGATCCTGTGCTTCCCTGTGTAACCACTGCCCTTGGAGCAAGTTTCAGGGCAATAAATTGAGGTGACAACAACAAAACCTTGTTTGCAAATATCAAGCAACTCTGGTCTTCTGTGCTGGGCTTTCTGTGACCAACTTCTTTAATAAGGCCTGGTACCTCTTGCCAATTGTTTGGGCCAAGGACTTGTGTGCTGGGTGTGTCTGGAGAGTGAAACAGCCAGTCTGTACCTCAATGGTTTAGCTTGCAAATAACCAAAATACTGATTTCTGCTAATATGAAGAGATGTTAAAGTGTGGATTAGAAGCAAAATTCAATATGAGGGAGTCCTAGTAAGAACTGGTCTTCCAACTGGGACTAAAGAGCTCCCAATTACTCTCTCCCTGAGAGGATCTGGGATCTCTTTTGTAAAGCTCATCTCTTTAAATCCCGAGGCCTTGCTGTAGAAATCCCTTCCCCACTGGAATGAAATGAAATGGAATGGAATGGAATGGAATGGAATGGAATGGAATGGAATGGAATGGAGATCCACCTGCATTTGTCATCTAACCATAAAAAAACATTACAGGTCCTCATAAGTGGAAATTCAATTCGGGGAATTCCTCTCTTGTTAGCAAGCATCAGTGCCAGGTAATGGACAAACATCAGCCCAGCAGCCAGGAGAGCCAGGCTTTCTCCTTGACTTCCTGTGTAATTTCAAACAATTATCTTTTCTGGCAGCCTTATTTTCCTCTGCCCACCTTCTGTGTTTTCTAGATACCTGTCATCTAAAAGGACAAGGCCACTTGTTTTGTGCAGAACCTGGAGTGATTAAGCATCAGTTTTAGTTGGGGCTTTTAAGTAGAAGTAATCTTGCAGCAATTTTGCAGCTAAATCAAAATGAAGCTAGGATGCTGAAAACCTGTAAAGATCAGATGCTTACAGAGCTGCTTTTCTTAAAGCATAAAACTAATAAAGATTACTTGTCAATGAAGGAAAAAACAATTGCTGAAAGACAAATCCTCATTTAAAACATGGAAACAGAGGGATTAACATGCTTGTAACTAAAAAGAGCCATTAAAAATGAAGAAACTTAGCATTAAAGAACCCACAGAAACAAAGTGTCATTGAAGAACTATTTGCATTAAGAGTAGACAGTGATCATGGGGCTTTGGCTGGAATCTCCTTTAGTGAATTATCTTCACACAGGTTCTTGAGGACTGTAGGCTTCCCTATGTCATGTAATGTAAAAAAAAAAAAAAAAGAAAAAGGTTGGAGGTATTTCAGGAAGTTACAGAGTTACAGTAAGAAATGTATTAAGTCTTGGAGCTAAAATCCCCGTTTGCAGAAATGCTGTCAAAGCCAGCTGAATTGCTTCTGCCAGCTCCCAGCTGGAGGCCAAGACTTCAAAGCATGTGAGGATAGAGACTGTAAGGAAGCTTTAGGAGGAGTCCACCTCTCCTGGAGAGATGCTCTGCACAGAGGTACCTGGGCATGTGCCTGAACACACAGCTCAAACAGGCTCTGAACCAAACCTCCCCCTACTCTCCTCTGAGAGATTTCTTGATAGTGCTGCTTGTAGCAGCTTGATGAGATCCTCTCCAAAAACTGAAGATAATTCTATTTATTTGCTAAGGAGCAGGTTTGGACTAGACTTGTGTGTTTGCAACGCAGGTGCATGGGAACTATGCGTCTATTATTTCCTAATCTATTATTTTGAGTGGACAAGTGTGAGTTGGGAGAAGCTGTTTGAAATGAAAGCATTAAGTCAGTTGGTACAGTGGAAATGAATGACTTGGAGTTGTCAGCCTACATCCTCATACAGGAGGATGAGAAACTGTCAGGCTTGGAGAGAAATGGATCCCTTCCCAATGCAGATTCCAGCCTAATAAATTAAAAGGTGAAGAAATTATTCTTCACGTAGCAGATGATTTCAAGCCATCATAAAGTAAATTGATGGCAGAAAGATGCTGGCAATTAGTAGGGGAAAGGATCAAAGGATTCCAAGATGTGGTTCTGGAGGTATTTGAGCATCCTTCCCTCCTGCACAGCTGGAATCATTAAAACATGAAGTGCAATGTGGAGATGAGAACCTCTTCAGCACCTTCATAAAAATATCCACACTTGGAGAAGAAATAGAGTGAAGAAAGAAAAGAGCAGATTATTCTGGGGATTAAATTTTGCTGTGCATTTAAGAGGAGGTGACTGCAGTGCATGTTCCTCACTGTCTGGCACCACAGACCTATGTGGTATCTGGCATTTCTCATAGAGACACTGATAATGAGTGGTGGATGTTGGTGCTTCGATCACTGACACTTCTTAAGGTATCCCACAAGTGCAAGGGGATGTCCTGCTGTGCTGTGCACAAGTCTTGCTGCAGATCTGTCAGGCTCTCTCTTAAACTCCTGGCATCCTGTGGCTCTCCAGGCCAGCAGCTCCCACCAAAGCTGGAAGCAATCTCCTGTCTTTCCAGGTGTCTCAAATCTGTGACAGCCAGGAGAACTCCTGAAGCTGCTTGCACAGATCCCAAACCTCCCAGTCTGTTCCCTGGTTTGGACTGAGGCACTGTGCTCCACCCATGCCAGGGGATGTGCAGTTATGCTCCTGCTGATGTTGGGCTCCCCATCATTGGGAATTGTGTTTGTGCATCAGACAACTGCACTAAACTGGCTGAGTTTGGAGTGGGAAAAAGACAGGATTTGCCATTAGGAGCTGCAGAGTCCCAAGTCTTCAGCAGTGCAGAGAGTATTTTATTCTTGCTGGGCACAGAGATTTCCTTGTTTATGAGTAGAAGTTTATTCATCCTTTCACTGTCCTGGGGTCTCAGGGTTCAGCTCTCAGTGCTGAAGTCAGTGGCAGCACAGCTGGCAGCCAGCTGTGCTCTTTTGCTGTCCCTGAGCCAGATGCTGAGGGACAACCTCCAAGGTGGCTCTACTGATTCCAGGATAAGGATTTTCTGCACTTTTCCCTTGTGAGAGGTGTCCCTGTGCCTGTCTTAGGTGAGTTTTTGTGGGCAGAGAACCACAGTAGGAATGCTTCTGTTCCTTCTTGATTTGGTGAGAGAGTTCTGTTTAGTTAGGGTAAGTTTGTAGACTCTCTAAAGATTCTAAGACAGGAATTGTAGTGCTGGATTTGAAAATGCTGTCTGTATATTTTGGTTTTTGTCATTCATGCATGCAAATGAACATTTTACATATCTCTGGGCATTTCTTGTGCTCTCAGATATAAAAGCAAGGATGTAGTTGAATGGGACCACCATAAGTATGTAACATTTGAATACATAACTATAGAGTCACTAAATAGCTATATATATAAATAGCTATAATAGCTATATATATAAATATAAATATATAATATATATATATTATATAAATAACTATCTTTTTATAATACCACATATGTATTGGTGATCTGGATAATTGATTGATAATCAGTTGGCTTCTTTGCTTTTACTTGTGTCTACAACCAATCTCCTCAGAGATAAATCTCAGAAGTGCTGGGGAGGTGGAGGAGGCAGGCACATGCAGAAAGGGAAGGTAGTTTGCACAGAACCATCTTCCTTCCTTTTTATTTCTCTGACAGTTTTTGGATCCCTTCATTTAAGCATTTGAAACACTGACTGGCTGAGGTTCATAACTGCTGATTAATAATTTATATTCATTATTTTCTAGAGATAAATCTCACTTTTTATTCTGAAAACCAACCAGCCATCCAAATACAACTGACTAAAACCTAGAAACACTTTGCAAAGAAAATCCAACATTTCTCTCAGAAAGAAACATCTAAAGCAAGAAAGTCAAATTCTGTATCTGACTAGGAAGTTCAGTTAAACACTGACCTTGTCAGCCCACCTTGGCTCTGTGTGGTTGAAGTCACTGGGCTCCAGCCCTGAGTATTCTCTTATGTGGACTTTGCTTGTGGGACTTTCCCACTTTGTCCTGGACTAGAACAGGATTCTCCATGCACAGCTGACTCTGTGTGGGCAGAGCTGCAGTCCTGCTCCTGCAGCCCTTTGCCCTTGCTTAGGAAATTCAGTGCTCAGAGAGCAAACAGGTCTGGTACCTGGCCTGTGTGAGTTCTGTAAAGGCCACTCTGGAGTCTCCTTCCTGTGGTACCTCCAAAGAGCCTGGGATAACTCTGGTCTCTCCACATTTGCTGTAAAACCATCCTAAGAGCCATGGTTTCATTTCTGGCTAATGCCCACCTGGTACTGTGTTAATATTACCTGTTCCTGTCAGTGGAACATTTCAGAGCCTAGGCATTACAGGAATTAAAGCTGAGAGCCCTTGTGGAGAGGGCCAGAGAGTCAGGCCTGGCTGAGCTGGACTCAGTTAAGGCCAAAGGAAATCTATGATCTAAACCACTTAATTTTATAGGTGCCTGCGTGGAAATGAGAGCAACCCTCAGACTCCTCTGAACTGTTTGCTGCAATTGTTCTGTTACAGAACTCTGCTGATCTAAACCCAATGCAATACAAAGCTGTGCTGCAATGAAATGCTGGGAAACATCACTTTGTGCATTATGTAAGCCAAGCATTTCTGGGGGGAAATAATCTCAGCATTCTTTTTGCAATATTGACCTGTAACAACACCAGCACACCACAGGGATTTTCTTGCCAAGCCCACAGACAGCTCACTAACAAATGAGGAGACTGCCAATGCAGCTATACCAATGTCCACATTTTTGTACTGCTATTACATATTTTCTGTGACTTGGGTGATGCCAGCTGGGCATCTATTAGGCAGCAGCTCTGAATTTTGGAGTTGCTCTTAAGCCCAGTTTAATGTGGTTTCTTGGAGTTTAAAGGACTACCAGGCAATCTGAAAGACAGCACTTGGCATTTACTTGGTTTTGCATTGTCTTCACCTTTACCAACCAAACTCTGCTCTCAAAGTTATCTTAGGGATGGATCTTAAAAATCCCTACTGTGGACAGAAGCTGGTTCTGAATATGAATAATTTCTCCAAGTTTGCTGTCCCGATAGGTTGTGACAGCAAACATTATAGTGGGTATGATTTCTAGTCTCTGAATGACTGTAGCTGTCTGACTTTGTGCTCCTCCATGTATGTTCCAAAGTAAATTAAGGAAACTTCTTGTCCCTTCTTCCTTTAAACTGTGCCTTTAATTGTACAATTTCTCAGCCATGATGGGCATGAACAGTGTTACAAAGTTACACTCTAATTATAACATTCCAGCACAGCTTTCCTTGAGCTGCAGCCCTCGCTCCAAGAGGGCTCTTGGTGGGTTTAATTGTTGAGTGTATTTTTCTCATTATGCATTCTTCCATCCAAGACACTGGACATGCTGCCCTGCTTCCCTGCATGCACGTGGTTTTCTGCCAAAATAGGACCAGTGACACGAGGATAATTGGCTCCTATAATGCTGTATTTCCTTTCCAAAAAACCTTCATGTAATGACTACAAAGGCAGTCATAAAAAGGAGAGCAGAAGGAAGTCAAATGTCAGGAATTGTTTTATTTCAATGACTGGAAGTAATTTTTAGCCACATTTGTTTCACTAGTGAGTGCCAAAATGATATCAATTTTGACTGATGTCAGTGTGCTTCATTTACATGACTGCAAAGTGTGCCAATAATGCAGCTAAAAAAAAAAAAAAAGAGAGATTACTTACGGAGATTGGAATAATTGCTGCCTATCCCAATACTGATGGAGCTTCCAGAGATGAGAGGAAGATGGAAGAAAATAACTAAAAAGGGAAAAATGAAGAGAAAGGTCATTAATAGCAGTTTGGTTTCGTTTGGTACCAGATGTGAGTTGAAGACATGTTGAGTTAAGGTTCACCTGCTCTCTCTGGGCAGGATTGCACATCTGAGACCCTGAGTACACCCACAGAAGTAGCTCGAATGGAGGGGAAATGCCAAACGAGCCATTGCTTCATACTTCCAGGAATCCCTCCTGTTCAGGAAATTATATTAATGCCTCTCAGAATCCAAACCCCACGTATAAACAATGTGTTATATAAATATGCTAATTATTGTTGTTAAGTCATTCACCAGTCTCTGAAACAGGCACCTACCACTGTAAAACCAAATAACTTCCCTGATTTGTGTGAGTGAAGCTTGAATGCATCGGGCGTGTGTGTGCCAAACTGGGTTGGAATAAATTTAGTCTAAAATTTGATACACACACTCCCCCTATGCACTTAGGCTTTAATATTTATAACTTGCTCTTCAAAGATTTATATTTACAGGCAACAAAATGCACACGAGTAAAACGTGTCCTAAATAACCAAATCTTTAGATTTCTTAAAAGATGAGCTCGTTTGCGACTGCAGACGGGTTTAAAGGCCGTTTCCCGAGAGTCGCTCGCAGTGTCACAGATTCGCTCCGGGTCTCGGCGCTGCGCTGCGCTGCGCTGCCCTGCCCTGCCCTGCCCTGCCCTGCCCGCTGCGCTCCCATCGCCGGGGAGGGGCTGCTCCCTTTTCGGGAGGGGACCCGGCCCACACAAAGTTTCGGGCAGGAGCCCTTGGGCTGCGGGATCCCCGCACCCGCGGCAGGGCGGCAACCCACGGGTTCCCGCGGCTCCTCACAGCCTGCCCCGGCCGGGCGAGATCGGCTCCCCAGAGCCTGCTGCACCCGGCTGAGATCGGCTCCGCAGAGCCTGCCCCGGCCGGGTGAGATCGGTTCCCCAGAGCCTGCCCCGGCCGGGTGAGATCGGCTCCCCAGAGCCTGCTGCACCCGGCTGAGATCGGCTCCCCAGAGCCTGCCCCGGCTGAGATCGGCTCCTCAAAGCCTGCTGCACCCGGCTGAGATCGGCTCCCCAGAGCCTGCCCCGGCTGAGATCGGCTCCTCAAAGCCTGCCCCGGCCGGGTGAGATCGGCTCCCCAGAGCCTGCCCCACCCGGCACAGATCGGTCCCTCATAGCCTGCCCCGGCTGAGATCAATCCCTCAGAGCCTGCCCCGGCTGAGATCGGCCCCTCAAAGCCTGCCCCGGCACGGATCGGTCCCTCACAGCCTGCCCCGGCACGGATCGATCCCTCAGAGCCTACCCCGGCACGGATGGGCTCCTCAAAACCTGCCCCACCCGGCTGAGATCGGTCCCTCACAGCCTGCCCCGGCACGGATCGGCCCCTCAGAGCCTGCCCCACCCGGCTGAGATCGGCCCCTCAGAGCCTGCCCCGGCACGGATCGGCTCCCCAGAGCCTGCCCCACCCGGCACGGCTCCTGACAGCCTCACCCGGCACGGATCGCCCCCTGCCTTCTATCCCGGCACGGCTCACGCCTTTCCCCAGCTCGGTTCCTTCCTTACTCGGCTCGGCTCAGCTCTTGCCTTTCCCCGGCTCGGTTCAGGCTTTTCCTTTCCCCAGCCTCTGCCCTACCCCATCTCAGCCCCCGCCTCTCCCCAGCCGCTCCAGCCCCTGCCTCCCCTCAGCCCGGTTCAGCTCTCGCCTTGCCCCAGCCGCTGCCTTTCCCCAGCCCGGCTCAGCCCCTGCCTTCCCCCGTGCCGCCCTGCCCTGCCCTGCCTTACCCCAGCCCGCCGCCGTGCCCGCTGTCTCCATCCGCCCCCGCCGCGGCTCCCCGGGGGCTGGCGGGGCCCCGCCGCCTCCTGCCGTGCGCGGGGCCGGAGCGGGGCCGGGCCGGAGCCGGCGGCCCCGGGCTGGGGGCAGGGGGGCGGGTGACCCCCGCCCTGCGGGCAGGGCCGCACATGGCGGGGGCAGCGCGGGGGGGCCCGGGGCCGCACACGCCGGGGCTGACCCCGCCGCTCATCCCTCCTGCGGCAGCGCCCGGCGAGCCGCGTTACCGGGGCTGCTGCGGGGATGCGCTGCCTGCATGAGGAGCTGTAGGCGGATAGCGGCTCCGGAAAGCCGAGTCCAGCCCAGCACTTCGGCTGAAAGGGAGGGACTGCCTGGAGTAAACGCACGGGGATGGACGGGATTATCCGGCAGTGCGGAGGATAGAATTCCGTGGGGCTGGATGGGGGCTAGGAGGAGGATGTAGTCATATAGTCCAAGGGAGAGCTAAACCCACTTTACAGTGGTAGGAGCTCCTTGTTACCAGGGATCCTGGGGATGTTTCTCACTGTGCTTGATCAGTGCCCTAATGCTGGATGCAGAGGGAACAGGGCTGCAGCAGGCACTGAACAGTATGAGCTTTCATAACTGCTTGTTTACCTCTCAGAAAAGCATCATTCGCTTTATAGGTAAAGAATGAATGAAATGAGGCCTCTTTTCCGAATGTCCTGTCAGCAGTTAGGGATTTTCTGTGATCCAAGTTCCACTGGCAGTTTCTGTCACCCACACACTCTCAGCTCTGCAGCGTGGTCCCTCTGATGCCGTTTGTAGGGACGTGGAGCTGGAGCTGCAGGGGTGTGCGGGCAGCCTTCTTCACTTCCCTGCAAGTTCTCGCAATCAGAACAGCTTTGCCATCAGATTTTAGGCTGTTCAGCTTCTCCTTGGTTTAGCAAGTGAGTGCTAAACTTAGTGATGGATGCAGGGCTGTAATGAAGTTTGGGGTCAATGTAAAACATGCAAACTCGCTTGTAAAAAGTTTCCTGCTGTCACTGATCACCTTTATTTTTTAATTTTCTTTTCTTTTTAAATCCAGTGAGTATTAAGGGAGTCTAAGGCAATTGAAATGAAGGTTTATGGGAATTTACAGGTGTGTTTCTTTGTGGCTTAGAGAAACCTTTATTGCCAAAACTTTAGTACCTTGGTACTCTAAAATCCCTTAGAGTGCTATTACAGAAGTTACCTTGTAATAAATTTCTTCAACCCCTCAGAATGTTTGACTCCTTGAAAGACTCCTTGTTTATAATTTCAATAATTTTTATTCCATTAAAGCTTCCTTTTAGGGGTCTTTGTTGTTTGGTTGTGGCGTGAAGGTGTGAATCTGTACATGCATCAGAAAATCTGATTTTCTGTGTGTTGGGTTTTGGATATGTGTCCCTTGGCCTCATTCTGCCTGTAAAGAATCATATACGTGTGTAACTCTGCACTTGAGGATATCAAAATAATTTCTCCACTTTAAAGTTCAGGAATTCCTAATGTTTAGTACTTCTGCAAATTTTGGTGATGTCATCTTTGTTCAATGGCACCTCACTCACAGTATCAGTATAAAGTTTAGTCCTGACAGACTTGGGGTCTTAAATTTGACTGAAATATCCACGCTCAGACAATTAAATAAGCTCACAAATCATGGAAAGTGCCTTAGTAACTGACTTTGGATGCAGGGGAATTGCTCAGTGTTTGCAGTTCTGAAGAAATCTCTCTCACAGCTTGGTTTTAGAGCCCTTTCTGTGAGATTTTTGTCCTTTTGCTGCAGTAGGAGTTGCAGCTACTTCTGAGGCAGAGGACATTTGTTTCTGGGTCAGACAACAGAGTTCCCATCAGAACCTGCAGGAGCATCCCCACAGGTCACAGGAACCTCTGGGTTCAGTACTTGCTGTGCCCAGCTGCAATGGGCTGGGATGGTGTGGGCTTTGCTCACCCCACTGATTTCCAAAGCTGCACTGTGTGCATGTGGAGATGGGGTAGTTTTTTTACCCTTTTTCCTGTGTGTTTTTCAGCTTTTAGACTTTCCTGTTTTGTTCCTTCAGCTGTGCAGCTGAGTGGAACCTGGCTGTGGAGTGGGACTTGGGCCAGACTCGTATTTGCACACCCAGGGCAGCAGTGCTGTGTTGTGTCATGGTGATACTGTGAGTAGTTTACATCCTTAGTTGTTCTTGTAGCATCTGCTTTTCTGTCCTGTTAAAATGGATTTGTATTAAAGAAAATTATCTATTAACTTTGGGTTAGTTTGTCCTTGGGGCACCACAGGGCAGGGGAGACCAAGGCAGTGCCTGTGTGAACCTGAGTGGTTCCAGTCTGAATTCTGTTAGCTTCTCATTTTTTTCCAATCTACAGAAATGGGGAGTGTGACTGACTGGGAGCCCAAGCACATTTAGGTAAAGTTTGGAATGGTATTCCTTGTGGGTGGAGCTGCACAGAGCTGCTGTCCACAGTGGCTGTTGCCTAATTTATTGATAAGTAGAAAAACCAGTGAGGAACCCTTGGTGAAGACAGATAATTCTATTCTTGGATGATTTTATATTTTCTTCAGTCGAGGGACTTCATTATAAAGCTGCCATCAGTGCAGTGACAGACCTCGGCTCAGCTTCCCATCTCCTGGGATTTGCTTTGGGATCCTTGGAGCTAAGTGGAAGCTGCAGTCTGGTAGCCAGTTTTTGTAAGGCAAAATACATTTTCTTGCTATAATGAGATCACTTTTGACTGAGAATTTTTATGTATTCACAGTGAGTCGTTTGGGGGATACTGTTCACCATGTTTTGCTTCTTGGAAAAGGTGGTAATGAAATAAATGTCAGTTGGATTATACAATTAGTTGTAGATAAAATACCTCAGGATGAGCAAAATCGATTGTGGGAACGGGAAAGTCCTTTCTCCATGGACAATCTGGGAGCAGTGAGATTTCATCACTGCTGTAGAGTCTGCAGAGCTTTCTGCCCTCGTGTCACCTCAGGCTGGCTCATCCTGCCCTGTGCTGGGCATTCCCAGTGCTCTGGCACTGCTGGGAAAGATCATTACACCAGGTCCTGAGCTCAGGGAATTCCTTGCTGGAGTCTCCATGGTGTGGTGGTGCCAGCTGAGTAAAACTGTGCCTGCTGCTGAGAGCAAAAGAGGTCAGGAAAAGAGGCTCTGGAGTTTGATAGGAAGCATCTTGTACTTTCACAGCTCCCTGGGTTCTGAAATGTAATAAAAAGAGTCCTTTGAAGGAAAAGTTTTCAAATTTTCTGAAAAAACCCAAACAAACAGATGTTTGCCAGGTTTAAAATATTTTGAGTTTGGACTTATTGTAGAATTGCTAACAAAGGAATTTCCTTCATGCTGAAAGCTATTTTAATGAAAAAGGTGGAATTTTAAATATATACATTTACTGTAGAACATTTTTCAGCTGGCATTTATAGGACAGGTAAACTTATTTTGAATAATATTTTCTGGAGTTTTAAATCAAGTGTTTTTTTTTTTATTTAGCCTAAAATCTGTCAAGAGGAAAAATAATTTTAAATTATTAATACAGATGAAGCATATCAGTAACAAATATTTCACAGCAGCCTGAAGACCCAAAGGCAGAAGTCTGTTCTTTTACCTGTCATGTAAAGGAATGAGATATGGAATGAAGAGTTCCTCTTTCTATAACTACCATGGCAGGAAAGGATTCTGTAGGAATTTTATGTCATGCCCAAATTCTCAGAGGCTATTTTTCTGATTTTTAGCTTGCCAACTGTCTTATTCTCTTGAACAAAAGGTGCTCTTGGGCTCTGGGGCCAGATTTAGTTTCTTACTTATTCACCTGCTTGCAGACCTTTGAGGAAGATGGTGAGTTATTCAGTCAGTGCCTGCTGTATATATATATATATATATATATATGTATATATGCTAGGAAATAATTTGGTCCAAAATTGTTACTGAAAATCCAATATTTCCCCTAAATGCATTCAATCTTCCTGATGCCAGTTTTTAAGGATGTAGAATGGAAAATTTCATCTCCATGTTCTTTCCCCTCTTATTCACTGACTCTTTAATGAAATTTATAGATAATTATGCAATTTATTTTGTGTTGACCTTTCAAAGACCTTAGAGCAGATGCTGAATGTAGAGTCTCAGTGTTTATTTCCATGGGTCCTTGAGTGAATTTGTTACAAAGGCTAGTGGCACTTTTGGAATTAAAGATGGTCAATGGATTACTAACAAATAGTAGCATATGTGTCCCTGGCGATACAGAACTATAAATATACTGAAATATATAGAAGGAAATACTGAATTATGTCATACACAGCATTCAAAATTAGGTAACACCACTAGGAATAACAGTAAGTCTGCATGTCAGAATAGTTAAAAACAGTTTTTATGTTGTAGGTCCACTCTTTGATATGAGTGTTGCACTTGGTGCTGGAAATTGTGTGTTTGGATGATCAGATCCACCTGTATCCCATGGAACATGGATATGCCTGTTCCTAAGGTGAGGGGTATCCATGGCTCTGTAGGAACCAGGCTTAAAATCTGTTTTTTTTTTGTGCAGAGTCCATGTCCTGTATTGGCAGAGCTCAGTGTGTACATCAGATGTCACTGGAAAGAGCAAAGAAAAGGAAAATGAAGGGAAGCTCCACACAGCAGAGTAGTTTATTTAACAGATTGCCAGTCAGTTTAACCTTTGTAGAGGTTAGAAGTTTTATGATTTAGTTCTTACTTTTTACACTGAAGTAAAGTATTCATCATTTACTCTCAGGAAGGTTTTTAAAAGAGGCTTTTGATAGAGGGCAGAGAAGGCAGCTCTGCAGTGCTGTTAGTGCAGGCATGAATGAGAATCCAGCCTTGCCTTTGTTCACCTAAACCAAAAGTACAAATGAGGAAAAGGCAGCATGGCAGCAGTCCAAAATGTAATTGTGACCCAACATTGATTTTATCTCTCTGACACCATTGTGTACTAACAAGAAATGCTTAGTTCACCTTGAAGTACAAACCCCATAATTCATTGTTTGTGTTTTACCAATGAATGCACGTCAATATCTTTCCATTTTATTACTAGTTTATTTATGAGGTGTTTGTGAACCTGCAGAGCCTCTGAAGGTGGTAAAAAATTTATAAATAAACAGAGGTGCAAAGTTCTTCACTGGAACTGTGAACTTTTTCATGGTAGTAAGGAAGAGATTCAGACTGGAGATCAAAATGCTTGGGGAGAAACCTTAGGGCTCATGAAACCCTCGTGCAACCCCAGCTTGGTTTAAGTGGCCTTGGACTGGCAACAGGGAGGGTGGAATGGGGCCCTGGGAAGGCTCCTGTCCTACAGGAATTGCCATGAAATGCAGAAACCAGTGACAGAAAAGAACTTGCACAGGGAATGATTCAAATACAGACAGATTTTATGTGAAACATGAAAAAAGAATTAAATCTGTATCCTCCAGTTTTCCTGACAGACTGGCATCACTTCTGATACGAGATGTATTTTTAGAAACTATTAATGGTTAAAGTAAAGCTGTAACCTGCTCTCTTGTTTAACAGTTTTGCCCTGTGGGAATAAATGTGCAGTAGGATAAGCAATCAAGCAATTAAGTGTAAAACCTGAAGAGCACAAGAGTTCACTGCTAGGAGAGAGGAGCACTGTGATAAACGATGGGGAGAGGTGGGAAAGCAGGGCAGTCAGGTGCCTTGTGCAGTTCCTTTGCAGAGAAATGTGAGGCAGAAATTTGGGGACAAAGGAACAGAGCAAAGCAAAGGAGAATGAGCAGACCCTGAGGGTTTGCAACACAGAATGGTTGGTTCTGGGGTTTTGGGTAAAATTTGGACAGTCTGGACAGGTGTTTAATGCAGTGGGAAGAGCAAAAGGGTGGCCCAAACTGATAAAGAGATACAAAAACCAACTCAGAGGGGCTGGGGTGCTGCAGCTCTCAGACTGCAGCAATTTCTGGTCAGCCTTTTTTGTATGCTTGGGACAGAACATGATGTTCCCAAAATTGCTGGTAAAATTATAAAGGAGCAGTTGTGAATTGAGCACTCTTAAAGTGAGCCAGAGCCAGTACAGCTGTCTGCAGAGGGAAATGATGATGGAGTAGCTGGGAAAAGAGAAAGGAATTGAAGGGGAAGAGAGCCATAGGCTGCCTGAGTTGGTGATTTGTAGTTAGGACAGCCACTTTTATTTCCTTAGTACTTAAAAGGACAATTGACTTTTATCAGAAGCCCAATAGAAACAACTGAATGGTACAAACACAAGCTCTGGAGATGTGTCTCTGCCACTCTTGCTTTCATTATTTTATAGCACAAGGTGGACAGAGGACCATGCCCTTCTTACTAACCCAGATTTGGTGCAAGCTTAACTGAAAATGTGCTGAGTGTCAAACAGGGGATGGGGAAAGTAAAGGGCAACTAGATTTTACTTTTTTTTTGTTTTAATTTGGTTGAATATGAGCTTGAAAAGTGACCAAATTTGATTTTCGAGGGCTTTTTATGTTGTTCTGTTTTGTTGGTTTTTTAATTTAATTTTAATTCCAGTGTATGCTTTGTACTTTATTATTTGGAATAGGTTAATATTTTAGAGGCTCCTTTATTCTGCTTGTTAAAAGTTCTTCTCATGAACCTGTCATTAAAGTATAGCATGAACACAATGTGCAGATTCTCATCCATGACATTGCTTCAGATCTCTCACAAATAAACCACTCCCAAGGTCTATAAAGTGACCCAAAATGAGCACCTGTTAAATGGTAAACCCCAAGAAGCTTCAGAATTGAGCCTTTGTGTTATGACCTGTTAAAATATTACTTTGTTTCTGAAATTTTTTAGCTAAATTATATATATATACACACACACACATACATTTCTGTACCAGCAGTTAGCTTTTCAGGTCTGCTACACAACAATGTAAGCAAGTAGCTGAGGGGAAAAAAACCTGTTGTCCCAATGACCTTATTGCTCCTTTTGGATCATCCAGCATCAGAAAAAAGGATGTTATCCAGTGTTGATGTGCCCAGAAGTCACCAGGAATATAAGATTTACTCATATTTTTGTACTGTAGCATGAATTCAATTCCAGTCCTTACCTGGATCTCTTCCCAGCAGATGAAGATCTGCTTAAAAATAGGAGCATGCAGAGGGAAAAAAACTAAATAAAATATAGTATGAGCAGCTGATTTCTATGCTCATCTAAAACTCTCTCACAATAGTCCCTGTTTCTGCCAGCAAAACACTCAGAGCTCATTTTACTATTTCTGAAAGTCACCTTTACTCAAGCCATCACTGCAGAGGGAAAGGACTCAACCTGTGCTGCCTTCTGCTTCCAGATACTGTGTGAGACACTGGCAATGAGCTTGAGAACCTCAAAAAAATAACAAAAAATCCAACACAATTGTTCAGGTGCTAGAATATAAGAAGGTCAAGTTTTGCTTATTCTGGGGCACTTGGATTGCTGATACCACCAGTAACAGTTTGGATCTGTAGAAGTTACTTAAACAATGCCAGACTTTGGTATTTTGTAGGTAATAAATTCATTGCAAGTCCATCTTCAAAGTAATATCTGTGGCCAAAAGGTCAATAACACATTTTTTTTAGTACTGAGTAAGGGTCAAGATCAAAGCCATATAGCTATTAAATCTTAAAACTGAAAACATTTATTCATATACATAAATATAAAAATGGGTCTACCTGATCTCAATTATCAGATTTTGAAATATAATATACATATCTGTCGAGAAATTGTAGCATGTTTTACCACCAGTAATATTTGGTTTAAATGCCCAAGTTTTAAGAAGGAAAGAGAATACGTGGATTTGTAAATTCCAGATGTATTTGCTGTCCTGGCAAGGAAAATACCTTTTTTCTCTTATAAATACAACAAATATTAATAACATGAATGCAGGTGGCAGGGAAGGCAATGTCAGTTTTTCCAGCCAGTTTCCAGTGTTCACACCTTGACATGGATATGTCTCCTCTCTGCTCTGAAGTGTGAGGTTGAATTGGAGGATATTCCCATGAGAGCTGCCCAGGAATAGCTGATATCACCCCTCTAACTGCTGCCTGTGGCTCTTTTGGCAGCATAAAACCAATGCCAGCTGACACACGTGCACGTGGCTTGGCAAATACTGATAAAAAATTCAGTGTTGGGCCTTGATATTCAAGTCACAATTAAAAAAACTCTCTGTGAATATGGAGAGAGAATGTCCTTGAGGAAGAAGAGGTGCATGAAGAGAGTTGGTGCATGCTTTAAAAAGGTGAGAAGGCCTTGTTTATGTTGTACAGGTGGAGCTAACATTGCTTGCAGTGCCACAGCAGAGTGACTGTGGCTCCTGCTTTGGATCTCCTGGAAAATAAACACAAGGACTGGGAGCCCAGAGCCCAGCAGGGAAACCTCAAACTGTGCAGCTGCTGGGGCACCAAGCTCCTCATTCCCTGAGTGGTGCTGGTCCTTTGGGCTGAGTTAAACCCAGGGGATGCAGGGAGAGTGCAGCTGACAGTGTGGGTGGCTGTTTCTCAAGGTATGAAATGCATGAAATGATCACATACCCAGTCCAAAGCCTCTGGGAAATGCATTATTTACCACCCAGCCTCCTGATGGTGTTTAGTCTGGAGCTAAGTGCAGCTTTGGCTGCAATGATCCATGTGCAGAACCCGTGGGGCTGCCAGGAATGGATTTGGGAGCCTCACTGAGGATGCTGTTACTACTCTGCTTTTCTATTGCTTTCAAAATCACTTTGTATCTGACAATGTGAACTGACAGCAAAATGAAAACATGTCCCACCCACTTAGGGCTTTCTGTACATGTTCTTCCTTTATTTTCCCTTTAGCTGCCCCACATGAGGGGCTGGGTGTAGATCTTAACCCTTGCTGGAGTCCAAATTTTGGCTGCATTTAAATGGTGCAGACACAGCCCTGTGGGGGTTGGGAGTAAAGAAGGGGAATTTCTTGCTGGGAAGGGATTAGTGCTGCTATGAAGAAATCTATTTACAGAGTCCACCCACCCTCAAGAGGCTCTGTTCATAAACTTGGGTTTGGGAATTGCTTTGTGCTTCCCTGGGAGGGCTTGAAATGGGCACCAGAGAGAGGGAAACCAGGCATTGTGGTATTGGATTGTTCAATAATTACTCAGTTATTGATTGATCCATGTAGGATTGCACCTGGTTTTAGAAGCTTACACAAGGCACAGGAAAAGTACACCTTTCTGGTTGACATTTAATTTTTCAAGTTTTATTACAGAAAGACAGCTAAGCCCCATTAACTCACTGAGAAATCCTCATTGAAATGATCAGTTTATGAAAATTATCTTTCTGCCATTGAATGGAATTAATTGATAATAAAAAAAATGTATCAAGACACAAGGCAACATAATATATGAAAAATGTATTTTCACTGTATTTTGCTAAGTTAAGAAAAATTCAAGTGATATGACCTTACTTAGTCCTTAGGTGTGTGTATATATATATATATATATATATAGCCCCACAATCATTACTTATGTTTTAGAATGTTTTATTAAAAAATAAGCAATTAGTTAAGCAGATAATCTACCTTTTTTTTTTTTTTTTGACAGAGCACTAGGCTGTTAAGTGAAAAACAGGATTACTTGTGAGAAAAATCAGAATCCTGGAGCAGCTGTAGCTAGAAATGGGATTAAACAAAATGTCTTAATGCTGAAACATGAAATCAGAGGATGAGGATAAATGCAGACAGTTGATGAGAAGGTTTGTATACAAATTGGCTTAGATCATGTCTTGCCTTTGAAGATGAGTCAATTTGAACATGAAAGCTGATGGACACTGGAAAGATCTGCTCTCTGCAGATGAAATCTGTGCTGGGAGGCTCTGAGCAGGTGCTGCTGCCACTGACTTTGGGGATCTGATGTGGCCAAAGAGGGCTGGATTTCCCCATGGCTCAGCTGCCACGTTTCAGCTCTAGGGAGTGTCTCTTTCTGTAGAATTCAGAAAAACAAAGCAGATTTAATGAATTCAGCTAGGAATCTCATGATGTTCATTGGGATGGGTAGAGTGCAACAAGAAGAGGGGTTTGGGCTCTTGTTTGGAAAAGGGGGGTGGGTGTAAGGCAGGAGGAGGGAGCTGGGGCCTGTGCTGGGATGGAGGGATAAACTTGAAGCTGAGCAAGCCCAAACTGTGTTCTCAGAAGAGAGGTCTCTCATTTGGTTTTGGTTTCCCACTGCCTGATACCACAGCTGGGAAATGTGTTTTTCTTGATGCCCCCCACCCCTCATTCTGCCTTATTCCTTCCTTTGGCTGTTCTGTGAAATACCTGGTGAGAGTTTCGTATTCTCAGACTTCTTGGTAGGGTGTTGCAGCTTTTTGTTACTTAGCAAGAGAAGAGTTTCCTGGGTGCAGTGCAATAACATGCCCAGCATTCAGTAGGAAACCTTCCATTTCCTCAAATAAATGAAATATGTGAAAAAAATACGCTTATTTGATATAGAATGAAGCTCCTTCAAGCTGAATCTGAAAATCACAACTAACTGAAAATGGCAGAAAAAGGCAATTGTGCTCTCTAGAGATAAGGGGAAGTGATAGGTGGATCAGCAAAAAGAAAAAGAACTCTTTTAAAATGAGTTTATTGGAAGGAAAAGGATCAGCTGCTGTAATGTTCATTATGTTGCAAACCTGCTCCTGCAGCTCAGGCTGCTCCCATTGCAGCAAAGCAATCTTGGAAGACTGGGATAACTTGCCCAGCAGAGCTGCGTACAGCAGGATCTCTGTAATTCAGATTCCACCAGCATTTCTGAGCTTAACCCATCTTCAGGGCCCTGTAACTCACCTTTCAAATCTTCATTCAGTGCTTGCAGTGTGCTGTGCTTTAAACATTTGTCCAAACATCAAGATGTGAAACTGTTCACTCCTACTGGTGGAGCCTTGTTCAGATCAGAGCTCTGCAGAGATATTTATATTTATATTTACATTTACATTTACATTTATATTTATATTTATATTTATATTTATATTTATATTTATATTTATATTTATATTTATATTTATATTTATATTTATATTTATATTTATATTTATATTTATATTTATATTTATATTTATATTTATATTTATATTTATTCCAGAGGCCTATGGCCATGTGGCAGAATGTCCTGTGTGGGAAAATGGGCAGCTGAACACCAGTATAGCAAACTCATATTTTTGAGTTGACTAAGAGACTTATTAGTGCAGGATGAAGTAGTTGTGCAATGCTCAGAGGAGGGCAGGAAAATCACAGAAGGTTTCTGAACCTGGTGGTTGAAAACATCAGAGGTGGGTAGAAATTTTAAAAAATATAATCTTAGTTATACAAGAGACAAAGTTTGAGTGTTGGTTATTTGTTGTGGTTTGGAAAAGGGTGATTAGGGCAGCTGCATTAAAGGTCTGATGTGAATGAATGTATGAATGGCTAAGATAAACATGATTCTTAGAGGCAGAAGCAAAGCAGTGAAAAGGCACTGAAACTTGAATCCCCTGACTAAAAGTGAATTTTTTCTGTCCCATATGGGACAGACACGTGAGGTGTGTTGTTCATATGTTTTGCAGCTCATAAAAACAACACTTAAGCTTTATTTCTCACCAGTGTTTTCTGCATGCAGTAAATACTATTTGTGGCTATGCCATGGATTATAAATGCCTGAGACAGTAATTTTAACTTCCAGCTGTGTGTGTGCCTTGTTTTAACACTCCCTGCTGTGAACCCCTCACCCTTGGTCACAGTGACCTGTGAGGTGCAGGTTCCCCTCCTGTGTTCTGCTACAGGTTCTCTGTTAATTGAAGTGGAATAATGCTGTACATGCCATGCAGAGCTGTAAATATGGGCAGGGGAGGATGTCTTGCTTACAAGGTTTTGTAGATATTTTGCAAAATTCTCTTTTGCCTGAAAATTGCTTCAAAGTGATGAGTGGTACTAAACCTTTCATCTGTAAAATGAGCAAACATAATATAATACTCCTTATTCAGGATGTTTTGGTGCGTGCTAACTAACCCTTGTAGAGTGTTTGTGTAGCTCCTGTGGCACAGGAAGGGGAAGAACCTTCCAGAAGGGAATCTCACTCTGAACACTTGATGTGAAAAAGTAAAAACTGGCCTATAAGATGTACCTGAGATGGGAAAGAAGTCTGTGTCACAGCGAGGGTGTGAACCCTGAGTTCTGCTCTTGCAAACAGGCTTTATTAGTGCATGGTGTTTATAGGTCCTGATTTCCTCCTAAAGTACCAAAGGCAGCCAGCTTGGCATAGCTGGTTTGGTCACCATTTAATGTTCTGACAGATTCTCCCTCTCCTGAAAGGCTGTGTGGTGCTTCCACTTCCCTCAGGAATGACTGATGTGACAGCAGAGGGGTCACACACAGCCCTGCCCACAGGCAGCCCTGTCTGCTGGCCAGGTGCTTGTATTGATAGTAAAAGATTCTAAAATCATAGAAAATTCAGGGAGTTAGAAAGAAAGTTAGGACTGGCAAGCCCTGGGAAAAGTGTTAAAAGTAGGCCCTGGGAAATGTTGGGCCTCGTGCTTGCTAAGATCAGGTCAAACTGCACCTGTGTAGTCAGTACATGATAAATGATACAATTGTTAGATGTAATTAGATATAATTGTTGTTTAAAGAATAATGAGAAACTATGTTAGGGGTTTGGGGGGATCATGAGAAATCCATGCTTGGGTAAAATCAATGCATACAATAGAACAATGTAAGTTTAATGTGAAAGTTATATAACGATAGGGTATAAAAACATGTTCAGCTCAAAACCAAGTGGGGTCCGATTTGGGTCTGTGTACCCCTGACACCCAGAGCTCTTAATAAAGCACCTTCATATAATAATTCTGTGATTCTGTGTTCCTGAAGGCTGACAGTATAAGTGTGTAGAAAAATCCAGAAGTGGTGATGAAATCCAAGAAGCCCAATTCTGATTAGGGTTAAGGCTTAACCACTTACTTATAGGAAGGAATTAATTGTGGAGATTGTTTTACCGGGATTGAAGAGAATCATTAATTTTTCCAGCTCACTCAAAGCTGTTCTAGTAAAGGAAGAGGAGGGGTTGGCTGTTCTTTTATGGCTTTCAGGAAGGGTTTAATGCTTTGCACTTCCTCCAAGCAATTTCTCTGTCTGGCTTGTGCAGCAGTTTTATCAGATCTAGGCAGGCCCTGAGAGGCAGATCTGAGGATGCTCAAGGTGTGATTTCTCAGGCCAGTGACAAGTGGGCACTGCCAAGTAAACAGAGTGACAAAATCATTTTTTGCCAGCATGCTGCTTGGCACTTCTGGCTGCCCAGTGTCTATCCCTTGGCTTTCCAGGTGAATTCCTTGATGCCAGCTCTTTCACACAGTTGAGTTTTGTGGTGGATCCCTGCTAGCCTGGCCTTCTGCTTGTGCTGGCAGTTGCTGTTGAGTTCTAGGAGGCAGCAGGACTGGCCATGGCCATCTGAGCCTTGTCCTGGCTGCACTGGTCACAAAGGCTCTGGGTTTTGCTGCTCTGGATTCTCACCTGGCTGCAATTGCAGAGCTCACGTCATTCCCAGGCTCAGAAATCCATGGAGAGCAGGGCCCTGCTTGTGTCTGCCCTGTGTCTGCAATGGCAAAACACTGCAGGAGCAGGAGCTCATCCAACCCCAGGAGCTGGAGCAGCCAGCAGCGACTTGGGAAGTTCCAGTGTCCATGTGGATGGCTCTTACCCGGCTGGGGGATACAGAGGAGAGCTTGTCCTCCCCAGCTGTGTTACACACTCACATCATCCTTGTTATCCATCCTGTTCCAGCAGGAATTCCTCAGCCAGGAAGGCTGTGCTCCCAGGCATGGAATGTGCACAGAGAACCTGCTCCTGCTGCCTGCCAGGGGCAGGACCTGCTGGCCAGGCTGGAGGTGTCACCTGTGCTGTCACTGTGCCAGGACAGCAGCTCTGGGGGGAAACCCCCACTGCTGCCAGCTGCTCCTCTGAAGAGGAGGCCTGGCAGGGTGGGACCTGCTCAGGGTGCTGGTCACTGTGTCCTGGGCACTCTGTGGGGACAGGGAGGAGCAGGGGGGGCAGGATGGGACCTGTGGGGCAGCAGAGGTGTGGGTTGAGCAGGCTGAGGTGGCTCAGCTGCTGCTGAGCAATGGGGGAGCTGTGTCCCTCCAGGCTGGCTCTGCTCTCAGGGAATTTGCTACTTGTGTAGAGCAGAACCTTTTGGATCAGAGGGAGAAATAACGTTTTTCCCCCCTCTCCTGTTTTTGACCTACAAATTCACCTGCTGTTGTTTTTCTTCTTCCCTTCTTGTGGTGCTTGCTGTCCAGGGCTGTTTGGGACAGATTGTGCACAACCACTTAATTTGTAACCTTAGCACAGTGAAATGTCATAAACAGATCTTAAGCTGACCTGGGTGTTTGCTGTTACTCTTTGTGGCTGAGCAGCTGGAGTTTATCCTGGTGATCTGCAGGTGGATCTGGATCCCAAAGGCAGAGCCTGCCTCTCCCACTGTGCCTCTCTCCACAGAGCTTGGCAGAGCTGTGGATCAGCAGGGTTGCAGTAATCTGTCCAGAGGAGGGGCAGGAGAGAGGATGGAGGCTGATTAAATTGCAAGGAGCCTTGGACTTGCAGGTAGTTATTAGTCTGTAATTGTGTGGCAGGATTTCTGTGACTACTTCCAATTTTTAGGTGATCACTGAAAGGTTCCTGGTGAATTTTTGTTACTGGTTTATTTTTGTGGCTACTTGGGAAAGTTTTTGTTATGGTTATAACACAGAAATAATTAACAAATTCTAATTAGTGGATAAGGTGTGTGCTTGTAAACAAACATTCTCATTCAAGGCAAAAGAGAACCAAGAGTCACTGAAGATAAAGCTTTGTTTCTTCAGAAAATCCCATTTAGAAGTTGTAGTTTGGTTTGGAAAGAGAATATTCTAGAGAAGTAGGGTTGGACATCTTCATCACCAAAACCAGTTTGCAGTGTGACAAAGCAGCAGGATTTGGTACTGACTCCTCCTGGCAAACAGGAAAATGTGCCCCAGGGAGGATGGGCTGCAGCGAGGTTTGATTAAAGGAGACACCTGGAGCTCACATCCTCCCCCCAGAACCCTTCCCTTGTCCTTTGTGCCCTTCAGAACTGCTGCCTGAAGGAATCACTGCCTTTTCCTTCAGAAATCCAAGCCTTGCAGCCCCCCTGCCTTCCACAAACGTCTGAGAATTTTGTGAAGTCAGTGTTAAAGCATGAGACGGATGGAATGACCTTTGCAATGTTTGAAATCTCACTGGCCGTGGTCGGTGTGAGGTGACACACAGGGGAGCGGAGCGGGAATCCAGCGGGCAGCAGTGGCAGTGCCGGGGCATCCAGTGGGGATCCAGTGGGGATTTATCAGGCATCCACTGGGGATCCATGCGGGATCCATCGGGGATCCTTTGGGCATCCATCAGGAATTCATCAAGTATCCATCAGGGATTCATCAAGGATCCATCAGGAATTCATGAAGGATCCATCAGGAATCCATCGGGAATTCATGGAGGATCCATCGGGAATTCATGGAGGATCCATCAGGAATCCATCGGGAATTCATGAAGGATCCATCGGGAATTCATGGAGGATCCATCGGGAATCCATCAGGAATTCATGGAGGATCCATGGGGAATCCATCAGGAATTCATGGAGGATCCATCGGGAATCCATCGGGAATTCACGGAGGATCCATCGGGAATCCATCGGGAATTCATGAAGGATCCATCGGGAATTCATGGAGGATCCATCAGGAATTCATGGAGGATCCATCGGGAGTTCATGGAGGATCCATCGGGAATTCATGGAGGATCCATCGGGAGTTCATGGAGGATCCATGGGGAATCCATCGGGAATTCATGGAGGATCCATCAGGAATTCATGAAGGATCCATCGGGAATTCGTGGAGGATCCATCGGGAGTTCATGGAGGATCCATCGGGAATTCATGAAGGATCCATCGGGAATTTATGAAGGATCCATCGGGAATTCATGGAGGATCCATCGGGAATCCATCGGGAATTCACGGAGGATCCATCGGGAGTTCACGGAGGATCCATCGGGAATTCACGGAGGATCCATCGGGAAGCGCCGGCCACAGCCGAGCCCAGCGCTGCCCTCGGGCACCACCTGGCGGCCACCAGCGGTCATTGCAGCCATTGCAGCCCGCGCTGCTGCGGGGGGACCGCGGCTCCTGTCGGGGTGAAGGGAGAAAAGGAAATGTACTGGGAGCAGGGACAGTGTCCCGGGAGCAGGGACAGTGTCCTGGGAGCAAGGACAGTGTCCCGGGAGCAAGGACAGTGTTCCGAGAACAAGGACAGTGTCCTGGGAACAAGGACAGTGTTCCGAGAACAAGGACAGTGTCCCGGGAGCAATGACAGTGTCCCGGGAGCAGGGACAGTGTCTCGGGAGCAGGGACAGTGTCCCGGGAACAAGGACAGTGTCCCGGGAGCAGGAACAGTGTCCGGGGAGCAAGGACAGTGTCCTGGGAGCAAGGACAGTGTCCTGGGAGCAATGACAGTGTCCGGGGAGCAGGGACAGTGTCCTGGGAGCAAGGACAGTGTCCCGGGAGCAGTGACAGTGTCCTGGGAGCAGGGACAGTGTCCCGGGAGCATGGATGCGGGATAAAGAGCAGTGTCCCGGGAACAAGGACAGTGTCCCGGGAACAAGGGCAGTGTCCCGGGAACAAGGGCAGTGTCCCAGGAGCAGGGATGCGGGATAAAGAGCAGTGTCCCGGGTCCAAGGGCAGTGTCCCGGGAGCAGGGATGCGGGATAAAGAGCAGTGTCCCGGGTCCAAGGGCAGTGTCCCAGGAGCAGGGATGCGGGATAAAGAGCAGTGTCCCGGGTCCAAGGGCAGGGACACGGGACAGACGGCAGCGTCCTGAAGCCGAGATCAGGACCCCAGGATAAAGGGCAGGATCCCTGGATTCCAGGAGCAGGGATGGAGGGCAGTGTCCCGGTGCTGGCAGCTGGGACAAGGCTCAGGTTCCCTGCCAGGACACCGGACTGCATTTCACACATCAGTGCTGTGGGACACACCGAGGGCAGCTCAGGCTTTTGGCATTTTTCGGTTCCTCAGGTTTGCTCTTTCAGGGGGAAGAGGGAAGCCCGGACAGCTGTTTAGAAAAGCCATTTCTAAAAGCTGGAGCTGGGAATCGTTTCAGGCTCTTTGCACGGCCCAGTTCAGAGCAGTTTGTGGTGCCACACGCTCTCCCCAAGCTCCATCTGCCCTGGGGTTTGATGGGGACAGAGCAGGGGGGATTCCTGGGGCTGCCTCTCACACTCCCCATTTGGGAATGCTCTGGTTTGCAGGAGCATTTCAGGCCAGGCTTTGGGCTCCTGAGGCTGCCACAAGATCTCCTGGCAACGTTTGATTCTGACTTTTTGGCAAACCTTGCTGGGGTTGTGTTTGCTGCATGTGTTTGCCTGGGGAGCTCTGTTCTGCTTTGCTCTGGTGACTTCACCCAGAGCACTGACTTTCTAGCAGAGGTTCTTTTTAAACGAGGAATTAAAGAGTTGCAGATATTTCTGAATGATTGATGAAGGGGTTAACTAGATGAATTAAGAGAGTCTTGAGGGGAAGCAGGTGGGACAGCTCCTCACTGAGCATAGGTGGAAGGAAATGCTGTTTTTCCCTTTTCTTTTAGATCAGTCAGGAAGGTGAAAGAAGTCAGCAAAGATCTGTGGATGTTTATTGCACATAAAAGCATTTTTCTGGTATTGTTGTCTTTTCCTTTTTTCTGATGCAGCATGAAAGAGTGTCTTTGCTGTTTTGTTTGCTGCCATGTTTTTGACCGAGAAGATTCAGCCTAAATTTTCTACTGTGATCTAATCACACTCTTATTCATTTCCTGGTTGGACTTGATGACTTGTAGTACACTGAGATTGTGAAATGGGAAGATTTCAGTGGGAAATATATCACCTTTGGTGATGTCTTTCATTCCAGACAATTTGTGAGGTAAAGCCAACAGAGTTCTATTTCTTACTCTCTCAAACTTGAAACATTTATTAAAAAAGAGAAGAAAGAAAAAAGAAAAAGAAAGGGGACAATGGGTCAAAAAATGTGATTATTTATTTTTCTCCTAACCCCACCTGAAATATAATGAAAATAAGTGTTACAATTATTTCTAGCCAAATAAGAGAATATATCCTATATCATATTTACTGCCACCAGAGCATTTCCCCTGCATGTGACATATACTTGGAGTGAAAAGATGTAAAATAAATGTATAGAGGTGGATCTGTACCCTGAGCTCTAAAAGCAGTGAGGCTTTGCAGGCTCTCCCCTGCAGTCAGTCCTGGCAGGGTGACAATTCCTGTGCAGGGCAGGTGGCACTGCCAGCCTGGCTGGGCCCTCCTGGGGCTGTTCCATGCCCTTGCTGCTGAAAAGAGGAAAGGGAAGAATGCAGTTCTTGTAGAACAAGAACTCAGAAATAATTATTTGATTTTTCTTTGATAACTAATCCTTCTATTTTTACTGGATGTACTGTGGCAGTAGCACTGGACTGCAACAGGATAATAAATCATAGAATTGTTCTTTCTTTCTTTCATTGTCTGGTGTAAATTTGCCTTGATAAGGGGACCTTGGCTCACCTGCCCTCCCTGGGATGTGCCACTGTGTGCCTGGTGCTCACATTCAAGCAGCTTTTTATTGCTGCTTTGGTACATATCAAGGATTCTCATCACAAGCCATTACTTCATAAGAAATTCCAATGGGGTGGGAGTAAAAAAACTTTTATTAAATGGCATGAACTTCTAGATCTGAATGTAATAAAATAATAATTTATGATATATTTTTAGGGATAAGAGATTAAAGTGCATATTAATTAAAAGAATAATGAAAACCTTTGTGAGATTCTCTCCCACAAGTTGCAAGTAGCTGTTTAATCAAATTCTTTCTATGGAAAAATGCATTTCATTATAACATAATTAGCACATCTATTGTGTTTTTAATACAACTTCTGCTAAAGTGTATTTGATCTGGTGTTTGCTCATGGCAATTAGCAGTGAAGGAAGTGAACTTTTTTGCTTTATTCCAGGCTTTGTAAATTATAAGTGCCATATCTAGGAAAAATGGATGTAATTTTTTTCTTTAAAGTGCTAGAATAATCTTGGGAATATATTGGGGTAGTCATTAGCAGTAGCAAAAAGAGGAGGTGAGGAGCTGTGCTGCCTGAAGTGTCCAATTTAGGGGTGATTTTATTTTCTGGCACCGATGTGTTTTGTTGTGTGTGTCCTGTGCCAGTCCTGAGGAGGTTGGGGAGTTCTGCAGCCCAGAGTGGCCCTGCTGCGAGTCTGGGGGAGCAGGACAGGGAGCGAGGGTGGCACTGCTGGGCTGGGCTCAGCCCCACATCCCTCCTGGATCCCCTCCTGGATCCCCTCCTGGATCCCCTCCTTGATCCCCTCCTGGATCCCCTCCTGGATCCCCTCCTGGATCCCCTCCTGGATCCCCTCCTGGATCCCCCTTCTTGATCCCCTCCTGGATCCCCCTCCTGGATCCCCTCCTGGATCCTGCTCCTGGATCCCCTCCTGGATCCCCCTCCTGGATCCCCTCCTGGATCCCCCTCCTTGATCCCCCTCCTTGATCCCCCTCCTGGATCCCCCTCCTGGATCCCCTCCTGGATCCCCCTCCTGGATCCCCTCCTGGATCCTGCTCCTGGATCCCCCTCCTGGATCCCCTCCTGGATCCCCCTCCTGGATCCCCTCCTTGATCCCCTCCTGGATCCCCTCCTGGATCCCCTCCTGGATCCCCCTCCTGGATCCCCCTCCTGGATCCCCTCCTGGATCCTGCTCCTGGATCCCCCTCCTGGATCCCCTCCTGGATCCCCCTCCTTGATCCCCCTCCTGGATCCCCTCCTGGATCCCCCAGGGCTGTGCTGAGCCATGGCAGGGTCTCTCTTCCCCACCACAGAGGAAGGAGAACAGGGCAGAAGCCCAGGGGTTGTTCAAAGCCTCCCTGATTCCTGGCTGCTGAAATCCCAAACATCTGCTGGGCCATGGGATGGCTCCTGCAGCACTGGCAGAGTGTTGGAATCCAAAAGAAAAGCCTCTCTGAGCTCCTCAGAGAGAGAAAGGAATTAAAATATATTAAACCATAGATACAGATTAAAAGTGTAGGGTTTAGTTTTCAGCAGGTAAAAATATAGCTTAAGTGCCCTAAGAGTCTGTGTTAGCTAGTGAAAAGCCTTATTACCCAGTTTAAAATTCAGTGATAATATCCTTCACAGACTCAATTTAGCTCTAGACATCATGAAAATATAGTTTGCATTCTTGGATAGGACCAGATAGGATTATTCATGTAAACAGATAATGACTTATATGTGAGATTTAAGTAAAAAGAACATTGCTTTCATAGGTTAGAATTAAGTTCAGATTGGTGTAGAAAGTATTCTTTTGGAAGCATGTTTTTAGCTGATTGGATGATTTATGAATTTAATCCCCTGTATTGGGGGATCAAAAAATGAACCAAACCATCCAAAGAAGAAGAACAGCAGCACCATCACCAACTGCTTTTGTGGCCCAACACAGCAGAATGCCACACTGAGAAGCTGCTGCTCAGAATTTGAGACTTTATGCCAAAACCTTTCAGCAAAGACTTTAACTCTCTGAACTCTTTTCCTTTGAGACTGATGCTTTTATACAATAAAAACCTTTCTAGCAACCATTAAGTGCTCATGTCTCTTTGAGACCTGGAAATATCCCAGAATCCCCACTGAAGCACCGACAGCAGAGGCTCCCACAGGTCCAACCTTCCCAGCTGCACTGCTGGGGCTGCTCTCCACCAACAGCTGTGCAAGGAGAGGGGGAAAACTGCTTTTACAGAAAGTTCTTTGGTGAGCTGGTGCCTAGGCTGGGTTCACTTTGAGTGTTTTTATGGTTGAGATCACTGTGGCACAAAGCCTGATGTTGTCTGCTGAGTGGAACTCATTAATGCACAGAAAATCCAAACTTGAGATTGGTTTTTATGTAATAAAAAACAACATAATACAGTACAGGAATATAAAAAGAAACTGTTCAGTGCAAACATCATATACAATGGAAATGGATACAGTATTCCTTAAAATAACTTTAAAAAAAACAGGCTTAAAATCAGCAATTCCAGGTAATATAATCTGGCTGATACCTACCAAAGTACTTGACTTACTGCACTAAATAACTTTATAACTAACTTTACCTGCTGATAGCCAATACCACAGGTACTGACAAAATCCTTAAACTGTAAGTATTATTAGTTAGCATTCTTTATAATACAGAAACAAATGGAACCCCTATAGCACATACTGCTGGCTGGATTAAGCAGAAGAGAATTAACCCATTCAAAATAAGACCAAGATTGTCACCCCAAAATGTACTTTTTAAAAAGAAAGGATGGGATCCAAAGCTGATTTGACCAATGGACAGAATTCTCCTCAGTTTTCCATTAGTTCATATTTGAATATTTGAGTGATTACGTTGTTGATGTTGCATTAGTATCCAGCCAAGTATTGCATTGGACAAGTTTTTACAGCAGTGAGGAGCAGTGTGAAACCATTATTGTGCATTGCTCTTTCCTGTCAAGACAACGTTTTGGGGGAAGGGAGTATGAATTAGAGATGATGTGAACAAGTAAAAAGCAAATTTGCAAGGTTCCACCATACTGGTTTAAGAAAAAAAAAAAGATTTAGTATTATTTGGTTAGCTACCAGATTTAAATAATCAAATCAACTAAACTATTACATACAACTCCAGCACAGATCCTGCACAGTGGAGGATCTGTGTAGTAGGGCTTTGTTCCTGTTGGAGGCACAGGACTCTGCACTGCTGGAACCAGAGACAGGCCATGGTCCTAAGGGACCTGCTTTTCCCAAAATGTATTTGGCTGGGTCACTTCCAGTGAGGGAAGTTTCATTCTGGTCATTCTGTGGCTCTCCACCAGGTGGGAAACTGCACACAGTCCCTTTCCAAACTCCAAACCTACCTTACATTTGTGGTGCTTTCATGTAGCTGAGTGTGTGGGTGTGTAGCATTCTGGTTGGGAGTCTACAAAATTTTCCTAGGTGGAAAACACTTTCACAGTACCTGCTTAGTAAAAAAGCACAACAGTTTCACAGTAATGAGGCCCTTCATTTTTTTTGTCCCTGAAAAAAATGCTATTGCTTTAATAATGCTGAATAACCCCCCCATCCAACCTCTTTAGAAATCTACAGACCTGTGTTTCCATCTAGAGAGATTTACAGTGTTGGAGTGTTAACATTCCCCTGATCTCCACATTTCCTGCCCTGCAGGATATATTCCATTGAGTAACACTGAGATCCTATTTACAGAGAGAAAAAACAATTTTGCTGCTAGCTAGAGCAAATTCTAGCATGCCAGAAATGTGCCTGAAATTGTCATCAGGCTGTTAAAAATGACAGATGAAACCAGATTGTGTGTCTAAAAATCCTGTCTAATTTTATCTTGAGTAACTCAGAGATGTAGTAGAAGGCTATAAAGCAAAAATAATTAATAGAATGGAAAGAAGGAAAAAATAATGCTTCTTTTTGAAAGTGATGGAATAATTTCTAATACTAAGTGATAGACCATATGTCCCTCCTCTCCTCTACTGGGTGAGCATAAGAGTGGAATATCAATAAAGATGTTCAAGAGGGGCTGGCAAAGCAGCTGGCTGGAGATCCAGGGGGGTTAAAACACCCTGGTGCCACTGAACCTGTCCCAGTGGAGGGTGACCTTGGATGCATGTGGATGGAAAAGGCACAGGAGGAGAGGAATGAGGGAGAAACTGGGGACAAAACCAGGAGAAGTGGGGAAGATGGGGAGAGGAGGTGTGTCCTGGAAGACTTAAGCAGATCAGTGAGCAGGAATTTTGGGGCAAAAACTGAATGTTAGCAAGGACAGTAGTGCTGGGGGAAGTTAATATAGGTGATCTCTGTGTGTCTTTTTAACCCTACTGCAGGTTTTTTCCATGCCTGTTTGAAATCCTACTACGGCTTGAGGGAAGAGCTGTGAGTTCCTCTTTGGCCACTGGCAGTCTCTTGGTGTTTATCTGTAGCGGGAGGGAGAAAATTCATGGCTAGTTTGAGCTTAATACACAAAATCTTCACTTGGTTCTGATCCATACAGCTCCGCTAACATCTTGAACCTGGGTCCCCAGTCATTGAGAAAGTCATAATCAATGTCTGAGTCTGAGGAGCCCGAGCCCAGAGAGCTGAGGGATTCCGCGATGGACTCGGCGCCTTCGTAGCCATAGATGTGCAGGGTGTCGTAGGGCAGCAAATCCCTGTCGTTGTCAGCCTCATCCTTCTTCACCTCAATCATCATCTCCATGCCCCCAGCTCCAGGGGCGATGTTCCCAGGAGGTTTCTGGACCTGTGCGTACGGAGAGGGAGCGGCTTCCGCCTTGAGGCCGTTCTTGCGGACGGAGTTGAGCACGGACACGTCGTAGCTGGTGGTGTCCATCTCACCCCCTCCCTCCTCATCATAGGTGACCAGCTGCTCGTGGATCTCTGCCACGTTCCTCCCGAGCCCACTCAGATCCTTCTTGTGCCTCTTTCTCAGCAGAATCAGCAACGCAATTACTGCGAAGGAAACTTAGATGAGCGTGTGTGAATGGAAAAGTAAAGCACTAAATAAAACAAATTGCATTTAAGATACGTAACATGGTCTGAAGTGTGTTTTTGGTTTTTTTTCTGGAGTGGTTTTTTAACATATATTTATTAAAATATAGTTAAAATTTCTATTTAACGGTAGGATTAATTGGAGGAGTTCAGTCTGGACAGGGATTGTCCACCTGACTCTTGAGCTGGAATCACAAGTAGCAATGCATGGTGTCACAAGCTGATTGAATTACTGCCTTGAACTGGTAAATCTCTTAATGCCAAGCATCAGATGCTACTTATGTGGTACTTGCAAAGCAGGCCAGTTCTCAGGCAAGAAAAATGTACTCAGCCTTCTCTGATTTCAAATGCAGTGGACAGGTACTGGTCTCCTGATTTGTTACAAATGTATTAATGTTCATGGTACTGCTTAAAGGGTTTCCAGACTAGCTCTGTTATAGGAACCAGGAACCCTGTTGTTATTGCCCCAGCCCAATTTTCCTGTTTTATAGCTGTGAATGGGGCTGCTACCAGTAAATCAAGTATATTTTACATGTGTGCAATAAGCCTCTCCAGTGATTCAGACTGCCTGGAGGAGTGAGCAGCTTTGCAGCTGAAGCTGTTCTAACAGGCCAGAGAGGAAGAGCACGTGAGATGAATCAAATAGGTACAGCATTTCTGGATTTGGGACCATAGCCACAAAGCTTTTGTAGATCTCAGCTAAAGAAAGAACAAAACAATTGTCGTGCAGAGAACATTCCAAATATCAGATACTCACTAATGATTGTGAAGATGCAGATAAAAATTGCCACCAGTGCTTGTATGCTGACGCCAACCTGCTTTGCCCTCTCCTCACAGAAGGTGAAGTTGCCTTTCTCGTTGCACTTGCAGACACTGATGACCAGAGTGTTTGTGCTGGTGAGGTCAGGGTCGCCGTTGTCTGAGATGAGGACAGGCAGGTAGTGGAATTTGGCAAGTTCCCGATTGAACTGTCCGTATTTGACAGTGATGTTAGCGGTGTTGTCTGCAAGAAGTAAGGACATGCCATTAGGTGATAACCTCTCACACATGACCAGTCACTCGGTGCCTCTTCCCCTTAGACAGTGCCAGCCTTTCCTGAGCCCAGTGAAACTTTGGTTTCATTAAACATTTTTTTTTTTTCAGTATGTTAAGCCTTTAAAAATAAAGAGTGATATAGCTCAGCTAGACCAACCACAGCTCAGTGCTACAGCTTTTCTTCCCCGAGTCCCACTCTGGGGAGCTGAGGAAGGACATTGCAGAGATGCGCTACCGTAGTTCTCAATCAGGGAGAAGTTGCTGTCTTCTGTGGCCAGTGAGTATCTGAAGAAACCTCTGGGTGATGTTTCATCCTTGTCAACAGCTGAAATCCTGACAATCACCTGCAAGGATGGAAGAAGTCACAGTTTTCAGTGTACATCGCCTCCAGTGATAAAACATGTGGAGTATTTCAGCTGGGCTGTGTGTCCTGTGTATCCCTTCAGTAAAGGGCAGGACAGACATCTCAGGATACTCCTCTTCAATTTTTTTCAGGCAAGCAATTTCTTTGTGGGTCTTCGAAAAGACCAGTGTTGCCTCTTAAAATTTTGTGTTATGAAAGCATGAAAAAAGTCTCATTTTTAAAGACAAATGGCTTGTTGAAATGTCTAAGATGGTGTCTTCTAAAGTCCTCAGCCTACTCTGAGGTGTGACTGTCATTCTTGGAATGCCATTGAGACTGCCATGCCTGAAGGACATGCTTGGGTTTTGAAATCTTCAACCTGATGTACATTAGATATATAAAATATAAAAAAAAGGTGTCTGATTATGTCCCAAAGGTATTTTAAAAATTGAACTAAAGGTGAAATGAATACCTTGCATGTTCTATCAGAGAGTCCAGGCAGTGATAAAGAGTCCTGGCTCCATCTGGGAAAGAGTTAATTTTTTTTCAGTAGCTGGGATGGGGCACAGTGGTTATTTCTTGACCAGCCCATGTCATTTCTAGGAGAGGAAAACAGATTCTCTTGCTGGAGAAGGGGTTCCTTCTGTTTGAGCAGGTGTGGTGGAGGGAGTGGTGGGATAATGCTGAGCCAGAGGGAGCACCTTGGATGGTGTGGCTGCTCTGCACTCTCTCTAATTCTTCACACACATATATATATATATATATATATATATATATATATATATATATATATATTATTCATTTTTTTGTTATTTATGTTGTTGCTATTAGTGTTCATTTTCTTATCACATTGCTGTTTCCAGAAAATTGTTCTTATCTCAGCCCATGATCCTTCCCTTTTGTGCCTCCAGTTCTCCTCTCCATTCTGCTGCAGTGGAAGAGCGTGAGGTTTGGAGCTTCAGTGGGAACACTAAACTGGAGAATACCACCCCTAAACCACTACACAAAGTGTCTTAATTAAACAAATATTACAGTATGGGCTGAGCACTTGTGTCTGTGGCCAAACAGGTAAAACCAAAACACCAACACTGTGCCAAGTATTAGCACAATTTGTGTGTGCAGATCCCTGTACTCTATGGCTACAGAATATTGTTCCATGTAGCAATGTTTCCCTTACTAGTTTGAAATGGTTTCCTTCTCAGTATCACATTCAAGCATTTTTGTGATAGAACTGAATTGCTGATTCTTGCTGTGTAAAGGTTGACTGTCCTTCATGGCTCAGCTGTTAATACACAGATGTGAGAGCCTGGGGGGAGAGGAGCAGTGCAGCCCATGTGTGCAAGCAGATAAAAGTCAATATTCCAACAGCACAACATCCTTAAGAGATATTCCTGACCACTGATGTTTTGGAAATCAGTGAAATGATCAGGTGCTTTGGCATGAAAACTGAGTCTCACTTTTATTAATTTTATTTATTTCACTTGAGCTGACAAGCAGTAATTCAGGCTTCAGGGAAAAGCTGTCCCTGTCTCACCTTCCCAGGTGCAGCATTTTCACACACTCGGGGTTCCTCAGGAGAAACAAGTTCTGGAGCATTATCATTTACATCATCAACTATGACGTGAACGTGGGCATGTGACTCTCTGTCGGAAAGACGGCCTGGAATGACAGCAAGGAACAGGTCACAGGTCTGGAGTCCCAGTGCTGCCTAAACTCTCCTTCCCATACTTTGTGCCCACTTCTGTGCCTCCCACATCATGAAGAATTTCCAGCTCTGTCATAACATAAACTTTCCCTCTGAGATTTAGATACTTTCCATGGTTAAATCATCAAGGATCTTTCAGGAATAACATGACAGTATCTGATGACTTCCTGATTCTTCCCACTGCATGGCAATGGATTGAGCATCATTCTCTGGCACTAAAGCCACATGGAGAGATCAGGCCATGTCTATATTGTGAAATACCAAACCAAGCTGGGACTGGCCTTCTCCACTCCCTGGAGCAGAGAAAAGCCAGGGGCCAAATCTTAAAATGATCTATTTGTAGGGACTTGTTTGATTGGGAAGATGACGATGCAAACTTTGAAGCACTGCTTTTATTCCTAGCCCAGTAGGAACAGGCTGTCAGGTTTGCCTTTCCTTTTTGGTAGCCCTGTTGGAAAAATGCACCCAGATTTCTTTCAAACTGGGAAATGGGTGGCACTTACCATCTTCAAGGATCTCCACTGCTGCCACAGTGATGTTGTATGAGGAGCTGAATTCTCTGTCCAGAGGCTTGGGAAGTTGAATAACTCCATTATTGGATACCCTGACATAGTCGCCACTGGGACTTGCTCTACGCTGAATATATCTGGTTATTGTTTAAAACAAGATATGTCAATGCAAGGCTGATAATGCTGTTTCACTTAATTTCTTCACAGAGGAAGGTCAGAGAGTTCTTGTGTGACAAATTACATTAATCTCTTGACCAGGAGGGCTGAGAATATTGCCCTAGAACTATGCAAGCTGTGAGAATGAAATACATCTGTCGGAAGAGTTTCCACAGTATTGTAGTTTGCTCTTTCAGAAGCCCATTTTCTTCTCTAAGCACATGATTGAGAGACCTCTTACAAGAAAAAATATAACACTAAATTATAAGCATGTAAAAATATCCAGGTTTATATTTTTTTCCCTAAATGTGCAAATGTTTTATCAGTAAGTCCATGTGGTAATTACATAGGTAAATTAAATTTATGTTCAGCTTTTGGTGAGCATATACATCCATATATATCCAGCATATATATCCATATATATCCAGCATATATATGGCTGCAGTGCTGGAAAAATTAAATTGGATTTTCTTTTGTTTTGTTTGGCATGCAGATTCTAAAGAAATAGGGCCAAAGTCTGGGTTGTTTGTCAAATGTTTGGAACTATTAATGGATTCTGCACTTTTAAATAGGATTGTAAAGCTGGTGTTGTCTTACCTGATTTTCCGTTTAGCTGCATCGGGGTCCTCTGCATGAACTGAACCAAGTGTTTTTACTTCTGCATGATTTTCCCTCACTTTAAATTCATATGGGAGTTTGGAGAAGACAGGAGGCTCATCCACGTCGGTGACTTCGATGGTGACTGTTGAGATGCTCCGGGGGTTGCCAGGTTTGAAATGCCGAAGGTTGACGGTGGGGTCTGTGGCCTCGATGCTGAACTTGTATTCTGATACTGTTTCGAAGTCCAGGGGCTAAAAAAAAAGACAGTTACAGATATTCTTCCATTGGTGATGTCTAAGCAAGCTTTCCTCTCTGTGCAGATTTAAATCTGGGCTGTAATTCATGTTTGGCAATGTTAACAAATTTCATCTTGGCTGGACCCATGGGAGAGCATTTCCCAGCTGAACTTCTCTATCATAGTGTGGCTCAAACTGACTCTGGTGTAGAACAGATTCATCCACTAGTTTAAGTTCAGCAAAATAATTTTCTTTTGGATTAAATAATTTTCTTTCTATAATGCTACTATTATTATAATTCTATAACTACCAAAACTTGGTTAGCTCCTGTCTCCCAAAGGCTGGAGAAGAGATTCTCCTCTTGGTGAAGCTTTGTGTTCTGAAGGTACTCAAGGCAGATTGCAAATCTGCACTGGCTGTCAGCTGGGGCATTTAGTGATAAATGACATCCTCTTCCCTGTTTTCCCCTTGCCTGAGACTATAAAAGGAATCACACAATGGGAGGAAGGCCAGGAGCTCGGGCAGTAAGAAATGCTCCTTTCAAGGTTTCCTTTGTTCTGCCACCTGAGATTGTAAAAACACTGAGATTCACAGCAGCTTTGGTGACTCTTGTTTTTCTCTTGGAGTAGACATTGCAAAGGGAAGTGATTGGACTTACCCAGCAGCTGACATTTTATCTCACATTGCCCTGTATTTAAAATTATGGCATGTGCATGACCAAAATCACATTGCAAAACGGGGAGGTGAGCTTTGCCCACTGTGTGTTGGAGGAAGAGCTGGTTCCAAATCCCTCAGGGAGTGTGTGAGGGGTCTGTGACTGCTCCTCCTCTGGGCAGGCACTGCAGTCCCCAGCTCCCCAGGTGAAGGAGAGCTGCTCAGACCCACTGGTGACCACAGCCAAGGATTTTACTGCCAGTCTTGAAATCCTTGGCACCGCTTTTCCTGAAAGTTTTCTCTTCCTAACGATATTTCTAGTCCTAGCAGCTGTGGAGAGACATTTGGAAGGGGAAAACACATTTGTGTCTATCTGAGGATTACAGGAGCTGATTTATAGTCCTCTCTCCTCTTTTTTTTTTTTAACAGCAAGTCAATGAAATCAATGAAATCTTGGCCTGGCAATGCTCTGCAGCAGTCCCTTGGTACAAATCAAGTGGGTTTGAGAACTTAAAAAAAGCAAAGAACAGACCCTAATAAAGGCTTTGGAGAGTCTCAAAGACTTATAAGACATTAGTGGGGAAGCTCTGAAAACACCCTGAGGAAAGTTAGGGAGCTGTGGCTCGGATTGGAGCAAATTCCAAACTGCAAAGAGACTTTTAGAAAAGAGGTCAGGTGGACTTGTTCACATTTTCTGCTTTGGTTTCACGTGGGCTGCAGAAGGGAAGGATTCTTTGACTTTGAGTTGGTTCAACTCTTAAATCACTGTGTCTTTGAAGCATCCAACCAATTGAAGTTTGAGAGGAACCCAAAGTGTGTAACCTGAATATCTGACACAACCCCCACTGCACTCTGCAGTGATTCTGGAGTTTTTCAGGTCTGGAGGTTGAAAAGGACTAGAAATCACCAGCTCTTCTTCTTTCAGAGCTTGGAGACCTGGTGTTCAGGATCAGTATATTTCATGCTGACTTTCATGCATTTCTATTTCTTCCTGCTGCTAGTCCTAAACCAAATCACTTGTTACACATGGAAAACCACAACAATAATCTTTGTTATGGGGAGAATTACCTTCTTTGGCCTAATGATTCCTTCATTTGTGTATGGATTTGCTACAATGTCAAAGGTGTCCCTGAACTCTCCTTGGATAAAGCTGTATCTTGTATTTCTGTGCTGTGGTTCATCGATATCTTCTACTTTGACTCTGCCAACTTCTCCTCCTACTGAAATGTTTTCAGGAACTTTGAAGTGAAATGATGCTGTTAAAAAAAAAAAAAAAAGAAAAATATGTAAGGAGTGTGTACATGGAAGTTAGAACTTAGTTAAAACTGTTCTTACTTGACAGATGCACATAAAAATATTTCATTGAGAATTTAGCATTGTGTATCTCTAAGACATGTAAAAGTATAAGTAATACCCCAAATAGTCAAGATCATTAGCAAAGGAAAGAAATGAATACTGATTTTTGTTTTCTGCTCTAGGTGTGCATTCCCCAGGAGAAGTGGCTCTGGCTGAAACACAGAAGAGCTTCTGAACATGTAAAGTTCTTTTGGCCATTTTTAAGGAAAGCTGAGTTGTGCTGGACTGTGAGCTAAACTCGCTGTGTTTGTGCCAGCCCCTGGTTTCAGGCTGGTTTGGAGGATGGGTGGCACTCACGGTGTTTGAACACTGGGAAGTTGTCGTTGATGTCAGACAAAGTGATGATCACCGTGGCTGTGCTGGAATCCCCAGAAAAACCCGGAGCATCTTTGGCTTGAACAATAATCTCATACGTTGACTTGGTCTCTCTGTCTAAATTAGGCTCCTTTGTATAAATCACACCTGTGAAAGAATAATATTGAATGCAATTAGATTTTGCAGCACGTCCAACATCTCTTCAATTTTGACAACAAATGTTTATTTTTTATTATCTCCACAAGTTCAGCTTTAAGTACCAATTTTACAGTGGTATTTTTCAAGAAATGTTAGAATTTTTTCTGCATGATGGAAGAGATGCAGCAAAGAGCTTTTAGGAGAGCTCATGCAGAATATTCCTTGTAATGGATTGTTAACCTCTTTACCTGTGTTCTTTGCTCTGGCACACTAGTGTGGTTACAAGAGATACTGACATTGGTTTTAAAACTGGGAAAAATTTAAGCTAGAAAGTTTAGGAAAGCAAATGATTATTGATTACTAAATGATGCTTCAGAATTTGTGTATTCCCTTTTCCTGTTTGGTCACTGGAACAGTACCTATGCCAAACTGAAAACACAAACTCATCTTAGCTCCTGCTCAGTCTTTCCATAAGTGGGAAAAAAAAGACGTTTTATCTTCTCATTTTGTTCATGGCAGCTGACATCCTGATTTTATTTGTACATTTCCACATGCAGACAGTGGCATTGTGGAGTGTGAGTGAGAAACCTTTCTAAATCATGTTTAAAATGATATTTTGAATGATTTCTGATTTTCCAGAATGAAAAAGGCTTAAAACTTTGTTTTTTATAAAGGGTAGGGTATGGACAAAGTGTAAGGACATTTGTGTGTCTGACTTACCAGAGTCATCAATGGTGAAATATTCCCCTCCTGTGGTGACCTCGTAGGTCACCGTGGCATGACCTGACACTGTGGGGTCATCAGCATCCACAGCTGTCACTTTGGTGACCGAGGTTCCTAGAAAAGGATTTTCAAGGTGAATATTGATATAAATTGTGCTTTTTAACACCAGCCATGAAGGGAGATGAGTGACAGAGGACATACCTACTGGTGACATTTCTGGGACAGACCCATTGAACACCTTCTGTACAAACACAGGGGCATTGTCGTTGATATCATAGACCTTGATGATGAATTTGGAGGGGCGTTCCAGGGACCTGTTGTTTGTTCTGTCGATGATGAGGGCTGTCAGCTCATACTCTGCCTTCTTCTCCCTGTCCAGCCTCTCGAAGGCGTACACGTCCCCACTGGTCTCCTCCACCTTGAAGATGGTGTTGGCATATTCCCCCTCGATGATGTACTTGGCGTTGCTGTTCCTTACACTGGATGTGATCTGGAAGGAGAATTCAGAGAGATAAAGGTGGGGTCTGGCAGCTGGCTGCAGCAGCTGCTCCCAGAGGATTCACACACTCAGGAATTCCTCATCCCACTGGGAACCAGAGCAGCCCTGGGAACTTTTGCTGTCAGTGGGGCAGTGCTGAGCAGCACCACAGCAGCAGCTGGGGTTACAGGATGACACTTGCACCCACACTGAAACTTGATTGCTTATACAGAACAAAGCTTTTTTCAAATCATACCTCATATTTCCTAAAGGTATAAATTGTTCCTCAGTCAACACTTACAAATAATTAACTTCATTATGTCTGAAACAATAAAAGCCACCATTCAGTTTGAGTTTCTTTTGTTTGCAACTTTCTGGACCTACAAGGGTTTTTTGCTCAGTTTCACAGGATTACAGGAGGAAATCTGTGTTCACAGCTCCTGACATTATTCAGAATTAGCCTCTATTCCTTAGCATTTAGTGAATTCCTGCCACAGCTGACAGCTTTCTGGTACTCAGTCACATGCAATCCTTTAATAGGCAGTCTTGAGGCTCATGCTCTGACAGGAAGGTTACATTTCCACCTCATAGATTTTAAAATTTAAGGTTATATGCAGTGCAAAAGGGATGCAATAAGAGGAATGAACATTAATCAGTTTTAAGATATAGTTTGATCCAATTCCAAATGCTTTTGCACACTGCTTGATGATGCTTTCCTTTCTGTACCCTCACACATACAGGGTCACTGCTAGAAGGTTTAAACTACGATTTTCCGTGTGCTATATCAGCATTCTTATTTCAGTCAGCTAATTATCAAGGATTGCTGGATTTGACCAAGTATTTCCAGCCTTTTGTTACTGATGTTATCATAAATGTCACCTGCTGGGTGTTCAGGATTTCATTTATCCTGTAGTTGTCATTTACTGTTTAAGTTTTGGTTTTCTCTTTTGAAATGGGTCATTAATATTTCCAGCCCTCATTCCTTAACCACACTTCTGGTTGCTGGGACGGCTGGAGAGCAGTTCACAACTCTGGAGATGCCATGTGAGAAATAACCCCACCCTTGTCTCAAAGATGGGATGGTCTGTGCCTTCTTTCTCAATTTTTATGTGCCTACTCAGTGTAAAAGCATCAGCTTCTCAGAGTGCCCTTTCTGGGGCTGAGGATGAGCACACCAAGGAAAGCACCGAGGTGGTGCAAGATAAAATCCAGGTGTGTCAGCACATTCCTGCAGCCATCACTCAGCCCTGCTCCACTGCTCCTGGGGCTTTTCTTTACAGGGTTTATCAAAGGCTGCAGATGCACCGAGCAGCCACTGCAGGAATCATCAGGAGATTGTGCTGGTGAAACAGCCCAGAGCTGGACAAGGGGAATTACTCTTATTTAGGACAGCTCCAGGAATAGAAACTGCTCCTCAATCTGGGGCTGAATTGGTCTGAAATGAAGCAGAGATGCCCTGTGGTAGCTGAGAGGACCCTGTGGTCTCTGTGATTTCTTTGTGGTGTTTTCTGGCAGCCCAGAGCAGGCAGCAAGGCCTGTGTGACTTTGCTGAGACAGCCCTGACAGATGTGAGTGCTGAACAGGGCAGGGAAGAGCTCAGCTGCATTTATCTGCAAAGTGGGACAGCGCATCCCTCTGAAACACTGGATTGGGAGAGCTTTCCCTGGGTGATCTGCAGTTGATAATAAGCTTTTATGAGCACTGCCCTGAGGAAAATGAGTTTGCCAAGCAGGTCAATACTTGTTAGTATTTTTAAATTTGCTTTTGCTTTGTGCAGCAGTATTTTTGATTGTGTAACGGTATTCTGAAAAATAGTATTCATGTTTTGTGTACAAGCTGAGAGATGTAAACTGTGTGTTTTTAAATACATATGTTTTTATTTGCTGGTCTCTGAGGTTTCTGAAAGAAACTCGTGCTGCCAGAAAATTCCTGCCATGCATCAGGCACCAGACCTCCTTCCTAACCATGCACCTGCAGATAATGTGGCTGCTCCTGCATTTGGAATCTCCAGACCCACTCTTCCCTTAAATTTACTTGTATTCTTCAAAGGAATTATTGGTGCCAATTCCTTTGGCACCATTCTTCATTTACACTTTGCTCACATTTTGAAGATTTTAACATGTTAATATGTAGGTTTTAAGTCCCATTTCTATTTCTTTTTCTTTTCTCCTGCCTAGACTGCAAACAACTGCTTTTCAAGACCCTTATTTGCTATTTTAGCCATTGCTCACAGGTTGCTGCTTACCTTGCCAACATGGTGTGGCAAAGGTGTATCAATCTCTTCTTTGATGTGCATTTGGTTCCATATCCAGTCTCTCTTCTGGCGTTTGTGGCTGACATCATTTGAACAAAGGTTTGGGGTTGATTTCTGACTTCCTCCATCAGCAAATGCTGGAGCCAAGAACAACGAGAAAAGCAGAATAAGGTGGCTCATCCTCTTCTGTAGCCTAGAAAGTAATATAGAAATGCAAAAATGTAAAGAACAGCAGAATTAGATTCAGCACAGGGAGCACATGCAGCAGTGCAAATGGACATTCCATTTATATAGGGAAGTTTGATCACTTTGTTTCTTTTCATTTGCAGTTCCATCAAAATTTGAAGGCTTCTTGCTTCTATGAAATAGTTTTAGCTGGATGAAAACGGTAAAAACCAACACAAAGCATTTAGATTTTTCAAGTTTTGAATGCTGGTTTAAGAGCCAGCATCCCCCTGAGTGGCTGTCATTGCTCTGAGGAGCAGATTCAGAGCCCAGGTCCCCATTGTGCACAGGGCCAGGGCAGCCTGGCACCATGGCTGAACTCCTCTTGAAATGAAATGTTCAGGCTTCACAAACCCAAATGCAGTGCTTTGACATGCCCCAACACAAAATGTGCTGTAGTCAATATCTTCCTATGGAAAATATTGATTTAGAATAAAATTTGAGGGGTTTTTTGGTGGAAAAAGTTATTAGTGTGAAATTTTCAATCAATTCCAAGTACAATACAGCAAATTGTCTTTCTTTAAGAGCTCATCTATTGATTCAACTCCTTGTCTTCTGAAGCTTTTGGAGACTCACATAAAGTTTCTTTATCCCTTGTTCCCAGACTTTAACATCTGCAAAATGATAATTTGTGAAATGATTTTCAGGTGAAACCATATTTTTGCATCCTGTGTTAATATTAGCAAACTTTAGGCCTGACTTTCATATCAGAGGAGTTATTTTAATGTATCAAAGCGGATTCATTTTCTTACTAAATTTCCCGTTCCCGATATAAAGGACTGTCAAGGAACTTTAACACTCAAGTAATCAGATTTTAAATTGCACATAAATGACTTTCCATTAGCTTTTAGGAGCTGTCAGCATGCACATCAAAAATAAACCCACTAATTGTGATGAGAAGTTGACATCACACTGCTGCTAGAGCGAGATTAAATTGATATTTTTGTCAGGAAGGTACTGAGACGTTTCCAGAATTACTCTTTGGTAACCAGGCAATCAGTGTTATCCCATGGTGCAGCATCAATGTCAGTAAAAAAGATTTTATTTACCATGAAATGTTGCTTTGCTGTACTTTTCTCTCTCCCACACTGTTGTACATAAACTGAGGAATGTTCCTCCTTTGTGGCTGTGTAGAAAGTGGCTGAATAAGGTGCCTTTGAAGCTGATTTTTGGTAGCTGAGCTGTGTTTGATAGAATTTTCTGGATTCAAACAAAGCTTTTTGATTTATCTAGATTTTTCTATTCTATGCCCTTAGCTTGACTCTGAATAGTTTTAGAAAAATGAGTATGATTTAATTGTTCTTCTATACTTTATTTGTGTAGATGAACATTTTCCAACTGGAAACTGGAAGGCAGTGATATGATTCTGTTTTGATTGCACAAGTCTGACTTTGAACCATAAAACCACAAAACACTATAACCAGAGGAAGCCACTGGACAATGCCAAGCAGCACAGGCTGTGGTTTTGCCAAAGAACAGACTGAGGTGCTTAAAGAGCCTCTTCCTCTTGCTCCTGTGCTGAGTGGAGCTCTCCTGTAGTGACAAGGTCTTAAAACAGAAAGTGCTGATCAAATCTCTTTACATACTTGTGCATTCCAGCTGAAACTTTACTGCCCCTTTCACTCAGCATGTCCAGCTTTGTGTTTATAGGTTTTAAGGAGGTTTAAATTCCTTTAACTCCTGATTAATGGATTCCTTGTTAATATTTTTCCAACCTCCCTGGGAAGTGAAGGGTTCCTTTGGCAGTAGTTTGGAGCTCCTTGGCTGCCTCTGGCACCACAGCTCAAACACAGACTGAGGTGGGAGAACCTCTTGCAAAAACTGATTTTTGCTTCATCTTTGGCATCTTTCAAGCTGCTCATTTTGGGCAAATGACAGTGCACACTGGAGCTCTTTGCTCACTCCTCTCCAGGGCCATGGGAGGTGCCTTGCCCTGTAGGACAAGCTGACCCTGAGGACACTTTCCCTGTGGCACAATGCACATTTTCCATGGAGCAGCCTTTGCTGTTGAGTGTCACTGAATTGCTCCTGATGCTCAGGAATGCCCTTCCCTGGCTGCACACACCCAGCAGGGCTCTGTCCTGGTGGGAAGGCCACTTTCCCTGGCTGCCAGCTCTTACCAGCTGTGCTGAATTCCCTCTTTCCTGGCCATGACAGATCTCCTCCCCAGCAGCTCTCGGCCCAGGTGCCAGAGGCAGCAGCAGGAGGGGACATTCCCATGCCTGAGCAGGAGAATGCACCCCCATGGAGTCAGAAGCAGGAACATTTCTGAGGGATAACAGGGGATTATTAACAGGTAGGGATCAGATTTTCCTTTTTTTCCTGTAGGATCAGCTCTTCCTTCCTTCCTGTCTGCTGGGGCAGCCAGGACTGAGGGAATCAGGTGCATCTGTTCAAACAAGGAGCCTCCAGCTTCCAGCACAGCTTGGGAATGCAGGTGGATCTCCTGGGTGCTGCCATGAGTCCTGCTCTGCCCTCACACAGCCCCAGTTATCCCTCTGTCCCTGGCTCATTAGCCCAATAATCCCAGCTTTTTTTAGTCTAATCAGGGACCAGAAATGTTCCTGAAAGTTAGCAGGGAATGGTTAATTCAAGCAGCTGAGTTTTTTGCTTTGCTCTTAAATTTTCTTCCAGCAAATGATGGGTTCTCCCACCCATATTATTCATTGCATGTGCTGAATTATTTTAGCAAATAAGTCTTGGTCTGCAGGGTACTATAGACAGTTAACTGAGAAATTCTGGTATTCAAAGTGATTTATGTGATACATGACTCATATAGTGCAGTTTCATCTTCCAGACTGGGAGTAATTATTAAAAAATGTCGGGTGGAGATACAGACAATACTGTACTAATTAAAAGTTTACATTTTACAGGTTGTTTTGGCAAGTAATCAACTGTAAAGGTGATGAACAGCTGATATAAATACAGTCTCCATGTAATGAAACCACATTGGATGAAATATTCTTATGAACATTTGTGGTTTTTTTTTTTCCTTTCTGGTATTTGTCTCTTGCTTAGTTTACTTCTAGCTCTAAAAGTGTGTATTAATGCTTATGCAAGGTTAGTTTAGTTGGCAAAGAAATCTGTTCTATGCTTGTATGTGAAACAAAAGTTAAACCAGGCTTCTGTACAGAGATTTTAGGAAATGAAGGACAGTTGCCTCTGAAATGATGTATTTTCCTGGTCAATCATACTAAAACCTTATGCTTATCTTTGGGAATTTTTCAGCATCCAAAAAACCCAAATAGTGGTAGAGTGGTGATAATGAACATCCTGAGAGAGAAATTTGCTGGAAGTGGCTGTAATACACAAGAAAACCAACCCATTTTAAAAGGGTCGTGTCCATGTTGATGAGATAATTTGCATAACTCACTTGATTGTGAGAAAGGCTGGAAATGAAAGATTATTTTCTCTTTCTGGAATCTGAATGATGTAAATGAAAATGAAAAAAAAACCCATACAAAAATATTAGTCTTTCTTGGATTAGACAGCATTGAAAAATTATTTTTCAGATGGAAAAAAATATGCTTTGATACACTATCTAAACACCTCCAAAATCACTGTGCTCAATGAAACCATGGCAGATACAGAGAGCAGAACCTGACCTGGTCACCGGAGCAGAATAATTCTGAACAGCCTGGCCACACATTTTAACATTAATTTCTCATCTATAGGATGGCTAACACCAAAAGTACATGTGTGAATGCAGCAAGCCCTAAGGAACAGAAAGTTTACACACCAAACACAGGAGGGGATAAATTTTCTTTTTCCTTTGCAGGGCTGTGCTTTTGGTGAGCAGGCAGAACATTATTAAAAGAAAATAGCCTTAGCAATACTTAATGCTGCCTTTCAGGGGCCACAAAGGGCTGATAAAGCTCCTCTTGTCCCCAACAAGCCCTGCTGGCAGATAAAAAGCATTGTCCCTTCCAGAAGGGGCACTGGGAGCACAGAGGTGTGTTCGTGATGTCCTGACAGGGACCAGGGGCACGAGTGACAACGCTCTCAGGTTCTGCTGTCCCAGTTCCCTCAGCTCGGAACTGGTGCCTGTGGCTGTGCCCAGCTTCTCGGGGAGCAGCAGCAGGTGTCCCCAGCTGTGTTCCCAGATGTGTTCCCAGGTGTGTCCCCAGCTGTGTCCCCAGATGTGTCCCCAGATGTGTTCCCAGGTGTGTCCCCAGCTGTGTCCCCAAATGTGTCCCCAGATGTGTCCCCAGCCATGTCCCCAAATGTGTCCCCAGCCATGTCCCCAGCTGTGTCCCCAGCCATGTCCCCAGATGTGTTCCCAGGTGTGTCCCCAGCTGTGTCCCCAAATGTGTCCCCAAATGTGTCCCCAGCCATGTCCCCAGGTGTGTCCCCAAGTGTGTCCCCAAGTGTGTCCCCAAGTGTGTCCCCAGCCATGTCCCCAGCTGTTTTACCTCTGTCCCCAGCTGTCCCCAGCCGTCCCCAGCTGTTTTACCTCTGTCCCCAGCTGTCCCCAGCTGTTTCACCTCTGTCCCCAGCTGTGTCCCAGCTGTTTCACCTCTGTCCCCAGCTGTCCCCAGCTGTCCCCAGCTGTTTCACCTCTGTCCTGTTCCCCTGTGGGTCCTGTGGCGCTGCTGTGGGGCTGGAGCTGAGGGACAGGAACCTCAACCCGCAGTGACCCCGGGAGCGGCCGCCCGAGGAAATCGCGCAACTTTCCCCTCAGAGGAATCATTTTCTCTTGCATTTTCACATGTAATGTGTGGCAGGGCAGAACTCAGTGTTTCTCTGGGTCTGTCACATGTCCCAGCAAGGCACAAGGATCAAAATAGGCCTTTCCTGGGAACACTCTGCTGCTTGTTCCTTTCCGGATTATTGAGCTGATTTCAACAGGCCTCGTGCCTCGCTACCTGGGGTTGGGTTTGTGATTGTCCTTGTGTCGATTTTATACATGTGAGAAGTGATTGCCACTGATGACTGAACAGTCTGGAGTGCAAATGCCTGCCTGGAGCTGGTTCTAAAATGTCATTTTGTATGCAATGATGGTACCTTTAAGTAAATAGCCACTGTGAGCACTAAACAATCTGGGGTGCAAATTCTGCCTGAAAACCAATTGGAAAATGACATTTTCTACGTGGGATGGTACCTTTGAATGAACACATACTTCAGCAATATTTGAAGCAAACTTGCTGCTTTAAAAATATCAGTGTTGTGAGAGCACTTGTGCTGCATTTGGTGCTGCTCAGTTCTTGGTGTTGGTACTGCAGCACTGTATAAACACAGGTGAGGAAATAACTCAGCACTTCTGATTTTGGCTCCTCATATTTTTTTTCCAGGAAAAAGGAGAATTAATTCTAATCTGAAATTGCTTTTTGATTTGAGCTTTGAGTTTCTGGTAGGTCTGTGGGGAATTTTTTTGTTTGGGATTGTTTTTCCCTGTCTGTTCAGCTCATCAGAAAGTTTCTTCTGGATGATGCAAAATACAGCTTCAATCTCATGGGTGGATGGAGTTCTCAGCTAGGACAGAGTTCTCTTTTGGAAATCAAGAAATTTGGCTATAAAGGACTATTTGGCTATAAAAGACCTGTAAATACTTCCTTTGTATACATTAAATGTTTATTGCCCTGGTGGAAAGCAGTCAGCCAAATTGTGCTCTAAGTCTTTCTGTTATCTCAGATACAGAATTAGGAAGAAAATGGGGGAGGCAAGACCTGGTTTGTGTTTTTTCCCCTTTCTTTCCTTTTATTTATTTTCCTTATTTTTACCTTCTTTTTTTTTTTTAATTTTTCTTTTTTTATTTTTCCTTTTCAAAGAAACAAAACCACTCTCCAAGCCAGTGAGTGACAACTTGTGCCCTAAAGATGGGTGAGCAGCAAAAATAAATCTACCCAAGAGTCATCCCAGAGATCCTGCCACCCCTGCTTGCATTTTAGTGAGTGACCTGCTGGTTTGAAGTGCTGCAGTGAACCCTGAGAGAGGGCAGAGTGTGAGCTGAAAATCAGAAATGTATGATCCAAGAAGATTTTGGTTGTAAACAGAATGAGTGAAGAAGGAAGATCCCTTTTGTTGCTTGCTGATCAATCTGATTGAGGGAGTCCTGTCAGACAGTGAGGCACCAAGGCCCAAAATCTCAAAGGTGGAAGGATTTTTAACCTCTGCTGGTTTCTCTCAATTTCTAGTTAACCTTCTGTTAATATACATTTTCTAAAATCTTTCAGAAGCATATTTGCAGTTTGGAGGGTGCTGTCTATGCTCATACACGACTTGTATCTGATAAAGAATGGATAAAATTATTTATTGAACGTGTGTTTCTGGTGTAGGTTCAGATTCAATCTCCTGTTCACAAATACAGAGTTGTTTAGCTTAGTCCTTGATTTCCCTGTACATAAAACCTGCCCAGCTCAGAATCACCTCTGAATTTCTCTGTTAGAATTCAAGAAAACCTCAAAGAATCTCTTTTCCTGGGAAGATTTTGGAAGGATAGGCTGATAGATTGTCCTGTGTTATTTTGGTACCTGTAGCCTTTTGTGGATAGTGTTAATTTAAATATGTCTGGGGATCTGAAACCCTTCTGTTTGTGGAAATGAATCCCTTATATGATCTAATAAAAGAAGACCTGGAGAGACTGTACAAAAGTGTGCAACTTCCACATAGGTTAAGAAAATCTGGGACTTATATTTCTGTGTCATGCCAACAATCTTACCCAGGAGAATGAGCCACCCCAGAGGGGCTGCTCCTCTGGGCCACAGGCACAAGCTTTGATTCCTATTCTCATTTTCAATCAAATAATTTTCCTGCCAATCTGTAGTAATCTGGTTTTTATCTGAGTCTCTTCCTTGTAAATCTGGTGATTGAGAAGCAAATTAAATATATGTTGATGTTTCAGTTACTGGACTGTTCATGGACCTATTTTTGGTCTAGCTAAATTAATAATTCTTGAATGACATTTGTTGTTGAAATGACAGTGCACTCCTGAACTGAGGGTTGTTTGCTGTGGATGACAAATGTGATGAAGGTAAAACTGCTTTGAGGTCATTAAAATGAGCAGTGACAGTACAGACTTTCTTCTCATCAGATTAGTGATACAGCTAATTGTTGTTTCAAGGGATGACTGTTTTTCTGTGACCATCCTGGTATGTCCAGCAAGAAATCCCCAGTGTTGGTAAATCTGCTGACCTGCCCAGAAGAGAAACAGGTGAAGGTCTGTCAGAGCCACATCTGAGGTGAGCTTTAACAATCTTCCTCATTTTGCACTCTCAGCATGCAGATGGTGTCTCTGCAGAATCCCTTTGTTCATTTTTCATGATCATGTTACTTGTCCCCACAGAAGCTGTAGAGACACCTGAGAGCTGATGAGAACCAGTTTGAAATGGGACAGATACAAAACATGAAGCACTGAAATGTTCTGGTGGTGCTTGAGGGTTCTGACTCTGCCCTTTCTCCTGCACTCACATAATACTTTCCTTTCCCTGAAGTATTCCCAAAATGGATCACATTCCTTTAAATAAGTGCTATTGTCCAGTCTTTCCATGCATAAAGCCTTTTCCTCAATGTACAAATATGCCAGTCCAAAATATAACAAGAGATAAAATGTGCTTAAGCACAGTGCCCAGTATAAACACAGCTGCTGAAATATTTTGAAGCTCATTTGTGATTAAATTATTAAACCAATTTTTGATTTTGTTTCATAGCAAATAAAAATATTATCAAAACCAGAAAATTTTGGCTTTCCCTCAGTTGTTGACAGCATGGATCCCATGGAGTTTAAGGTCACAGAGTACTCTGCTGTAGCTCTTTACAGCCTCTGGTCCCTGGGATAAAGGTTTATGAGGGCTGAGGGAGGAGCAGGGGTGTTCTGGTGTCCAGGGAATGTGCTCAAACCCACAGGCAGAGCTGGGGTTGGTACAGAATATTCTCACCTCATCATCAGTGTCACACATTTTGTGCTCTCTGGTTTAGAGCATTCCATGTATTAAGATCAGAAATCCCACAATACCTATGACTGATATGATTTATTTACTCTGCAGATGTTGCAGGGGTGAAACAAACAATCAAATGACAGAAAATTTGCTCTTGGCCACATGTCTTGTTGTGACAGTTGCCAAATGTTGTTGAAGCCAGAGCCATTCTGGGGATTAACTCCGGCCCTTCTGCTCTGAAGTGAGCTGATAAGATGGGTGGGATAACCCTGCATACTTAGTTTGGAACTGCAGACATTTCCCCCTCTGAATTCCTTGTCCAAGATAAAGAGGAAGAGGCCTCCCATCTGGATTAATTATTGATAAAGGCAGATGCTGAAAATAGTGATAAAGTGCCAGTGATGCAGACAGGAAAAGAACTTATTCCCTTCCTTGTATCCAAAAGCAAATTTCAGGGATGATCAGGTGTACTCCCCTGGGAAGGGGCTCTCTCTCAGTCTCTGACATATTTACCTGGATGTAGATCCAGCTTTTTTTCTTGCTTCCTCTCAGCCAATTTCCTTTTGCTTATCCCAAACTGAGGATCAGTGGGACAGAGAGGTGCAGGAGTGTCACTGAGCCTCCTCCATCCCCAGCACCCCCCACACTCCAATGCTGTTTGATTTTTGGGGAGCAGGAAGACAAGAGATTCCTCCAAAAATTTGTTCATCACAGTGCAGAAGTGGAATAGTCTGGGCATCTTGGAGGTGTTTGTGATCTCTGATTTCCCCAGCCTCTCTTTGCTCCCTGCAATAAATTGTGTGCACCTTTTGGTCTGGGTCTGTCTTGGTGCTCCCCCTGGTCAGCTCAGCTCTACAGAACTTGGCTGAAGCTGCCACTGGGTGTTTCAGGCTTTGGCCAAGCTGAAAGAATATAAGGTACACAGAAGAATAATGTATTGAAGAGCTTTCTCCACTTCCCCTTTGCTTCCACATAAATCCTTAATATCAGAGAGGCCTCCTAGTGCAGAGCTCCAGCTGAGCCCGCCCTCATTAAGGAAAAGTCCCTCTCCTTTGAGGAACCATTGCATTAAATATGATTTTTTAAAAAGTACAATGTAGCTGTGTTTACAGCAGATAAGATTTTTTTTCTCCAGGTTTTTGTTTAACAAAAGCTCAGGAGCAAAAGTATCTGTGTGGAACACGAGCATCATGCCCAGGTCACTGTAATTGATATTTACTGCACTAACAGTAATTGCAGCAGAGAAACCCTGCTTAGCTGGCTGTGTGTGCTCATTCCTTTGTCCAGGGTATTCTCTGGGGTAACTGAGTGCATTAGTATTTCCTCTGAAAATTAATGTTGTGGCAGATAAAGAAAGCATGCACATATACATAAATCTCTTGTTTTCTGTCTGGGCAAAAGGCTAAAGAAACAGGGTGTGTCTGGATAGATTTTGTTCAGTGTTCTGTAGTTTTCTCCCTTTTTAGAATGTCTCATTCAAATGTCAGTTCATTCTTCTCTATTTCCTGCCCTTAACCAACAAGACTTGTAGACCAGGCTTAATTAACTTTAAGACCTTTTATGTCCACCCCTAGAGTTACAGTCCTTTCCTGGAACACTTCCATTGTATTATCTCCATGTGTTTTGAGATGATGCAAATGATATTATTACTGCTCTTGTGAATTTACAATGAGTCTTTCAATAGTTTTAGTTACAGCTTGGCTCTCGTCAGGAAAATTCCATCTTTAAGTCAAAATAAAACTAGGGGAGCAAATTTCCAGTTTAATGTGCTGATAAAGGAAAGCTGGAGAGCCTGGAAATACAAGCTTCAGACACAGAGAAGCTTAAAAAGATGAGGAAAGCTGTTGTAAGTTGTATGACTCCAGTGTGGATTTGTTTCTATGTGGGAGTGGTTGTGATTTAACAAAGATATTCCTTAAGCTGAGGTGGAACTTTTTCTTCTCTTCAGAGGCTGTGTGAGTGGAACATTTATTTTTGCCACAGCTCACGTTTTAATCCCAGCCACTGAAAACCCCCTTCTGGTGTGAATAAACCCTTTCTCTTCATCTGAAGAAGCTGCAGGTCAGTCTGTATTTGGCAGGTGATGCAGCTCATCATTTCACAGAAGGGAAATAAGAAATATATTCCACAGAGAAATGCGTCCCTTTCTTCCTGTTTGGGACTGAAGTCACATCCAAGCACAACTCAGTAATTCAGTATTCTAATCTAACAGTGCTCTAGTCCTAAACTTTTACCAAAGCTGCTGCTGCAAATCCAGGGTACAGAGTGAAGATGTTTGTTAAATGGTGCTACAGAGGCTGGAGCTCTGTGATAGTTCTGTCCTTGTCGAGTTCACATCTCTGTCTTTGTAAAATGAACCCACTGCAAAAAAACATTCCAGCTCTCCTTCTCTCTGCCCTCACTTCTTAATCTGTGTCTGGAGTGGAGTGCACTGACCATCTGAATGACACTAAAATGTGCAGTCATTGTTTATGCTCAAATGAGACCCTAAACCCCTAAATGAACAGCACTGAGTAAACAGTCAATACACACTAATTCATTGCAGCTTTGGGTTCCCAGAGGAGGTTTTGAGAACTCTGATACATTATTATTAATCTTGATTGCTTGGCCTAATCCTAATACAGAATCACAGAATTGTTAAAGTTGGAAAAGACCTTTAAGATCATCAAGTCATGAGTAAATTGATTCTCTTGCAGACAGACCATTTATATCTGAAAGATAAAGGCAGCAAAAGCCAGAAAGATAATTCAAATATCTTCTGAATTCAGGTCTAGGGCTGGAGGTAGAGGGAGGGACAATCCCACAAATAGAATAGAGAAGCCAACCTGAAGCTCTGTGCCAGTGGGGATTCTGCTGATGGAGCTGAGCCCATCACAGGAACCATTCCCATCAATGGCAGGATTTCCTATCATTTGCAGGACAGCAGCTCCAGGCCCTTGGTCTCCTCAAGCCAAATGCTGTAAGGCAGGCTTTGTGCTCCTCGAGGATTCCCAGAGCACAAATTCACAGCAGATAGCATCATTAAAGGAAGGGGAAAAGGAAGACTGGTGCTACCAGAGCATTGCTTAGAAATGTGGACAAAGGCAGGAGAAGGAATTCAAGTGTATCCTCCAGACAGGAGGTGGAAGTGGAATTTCCCTTCCCACTGTCATGCACAGTGAGGCCAAGTGTGTGCTGTGTACCCATCTTGTGCCTGCTGAGCTCTGCCAGGTGCCAGGGACATCACTCCAGGTGTTTCTGCTGGATCTGGAGAGATGAGGATGCAGAGAAATGGTGACTGCAGTGGGGACAAAGCCACTGCTGCACTGTGTCACTGCTGCTTTGTGGCTTTTGAACAGGATTGTAACACAAACAGAGGCCTCTGCAGCCCCAAACTGGGGCAGGGGATGCTGGGGAAATTGGACAGGAACAGAAGGGTCTTGATGACAGCTGGGACAATAAAAGTAACCTCTTTGGGTTTCAAAAATGAGCAATTTAAAACATTTTTGCCCTTTTGTCTACCTCTAACTACGATGGTGCTCTGTAAGTCCTTGCATTTCAGGTAGCAATGGTGGGGCAGAAGAACACTCTTTTCTCTCTGCTGCTCTTTAGGAAGGTAACTGTGAAATTTCCCTAGTTTGTCCAGGTAACCATGCTTGCCTTTCCCTAAAATATCAGTCATTTTTCACTATAAAAAAATATTATTATAAAAAAATATATTTTCTGTACTTCTGTGGATAATGCTTAACAAAGCTTTTACATGCAGCTGCTAATCTATTGTAAGAGTTTTACTCTCTGTCTCACACAAAAATATTTGTTTGGAGAAAAGTCTACCAGAGACTCTGTTCACCTCTTGACTCTTTCTGGTTTACACATTATAAACCTTTCCAGGAGTATTCTCAGAGCACCAAAACTGAAGTGTAGGCAATGGAGGGATAAATTGCACTTGTGCCCTTCTCCTGTCTTTGCCAGCCCTGGAAATCTCAGGCCTTGAGCTGCTCCAGGTCCTGTAAATGTGTCCTAATTAGCACCTGGGAGGGCTGGGCCCCAAATCTCCCTGCCTGCCCAAGAGATGTGTACAGCAGCAAATGCACAGATCAGACCCATGGCACAAACATCTTCCATTTCAGGAGATGAGAGAACTTACTTAACATATTCAGCAAAAGCTTGCATTTAAAATATAGCCAGTTCCATTCTTATTGCCAGATCTGAAATTCAGATGCAAATGAGTGAAAATCAAATGAAAGGGACTAATTTGTATTCCTGCACCGAAGAAGTGCGAACAGGTTCTTCACTATTTTTTATTAATTTTTCATATTCCAAGGCCAAGCCTCACTGCAGAATTCAGGAGGTGCAGTGGTGAGTGGTGTGATGAGGAATTCATTCTGTGCAGTCTCTGGGGGCAGCTCAGGTTGAAGCCTGGGAATGGTTGGAGCCCCAGGAAAGGAGATTTGTGCAATTTGTGCACAGCAAAGGGCACAGGGAGCTGTGGCACAGCCAGAGACGTGGCAGGAACCGAGGGCTCAGGAGGGAGAGAGAGACTTTGGCACTCTTGGACTGTGAGTGGTAAAAGCCCAGGGTGGGATCCCTGCTGGGAAGCACCAGCTCGGGCTGTTCTGTGCTCCTGCACCAGGAATAAATGGCTTTATGGGATGAGATGTCTGAGACTCTGCCATGGGAAACCTGGGCTGGAACTGGGAAGGAATCCTGGTGTGATAGAGGGTGTGTGTAGGGTCCTGGAGCTGGGAAGGAATCCTGGTGTGATAGAGGGTGTGTGTAGGGTCCTGGAGCTGGGAAGGGGCTCCAGCCCCAGCAGGGACAGTCTGGGGTGGGAGTCCCTCCTGCATGGCTGGCCAGGGCAGTGTCCTGAGCTGCTGTGCCTTCATTTCCAAACCATGCCTTTATTCCCAGCACTGCCTGCTGTGATCCCTGGGCTTGCAGTAATCCCTGGAGCCCCTCAGCAGCACAGTTGGTGGCTCCTGGCCATGACAGTGACAGCAGCTTGTCTTCTGTGTTTGCTACACCTGCAGGGCCCTTGGTGGGGCAGAGCTCTGAAGGGAAGCCCACAGTGGATTAAAAAACCTCTTCCCGTGGATCAAGAGCCAGCTCTGGGCTCAGCAGGGTCTGCTCTCCTCCTGCTCCTCGAGGCCTGTGTGGAGCTGTTCTGGTGATTGTGAGTTGGGCACCTCTGTCCTAGCAAATCACAAATAATCCCTGGGGAGGAAGGGAAACCTCTCACCCCAGTGCTAAACTGTGAGGGGTTCTTGGTTTGCAAACTCACAGTGAGAACAAGGGAAACCCATTTGTTTAAAAAAAAAAAGACACCAAAGTAATTTCATGCCCAACAAATTTCTCACAAAGGGAACCTCTTATTTTCTTCTTGGCACTAACATTGGAACCTCTGAATTAAACTTGTGGAACGTGAGCAAAACCTGGAATTATAATGAAAATACAATGAAGATTCCTTACAGAAAGCTCAGCTGCCAGAAATAATCATTATCTTGCTTCTGTGAACCTCTGCTCTTTTAGAAAATATAAAGTATTTTCTGGCCTAATTTTCTTCTGTAGACACATACCCAGACAAGAAAAGAGAATTTTACGGAAGTTTTTCTATTTTGAATTTGAAATATTAATTGAAGTAATTGATTTAGAGATGGACAGTGAAGTCCTTTGTTCCATAAGTGCTGTGAACCAGAGCAGTTTCTGAAGCATGGCCCGTGATTTTTACCTCTATCCTGTTTTCAGAGCAGTTTCCCCCAGCAGAGGCAGGATGTGAAGCAAAGTTGGCAGCTTTTGTTAACTCTGCCCTGCCCCAGCTGCCTCTGTGCCCCACGTCCAGCCCTCTGTGAGCTGCACTCAGGGACATGCTCTTCTTCCAGGACACAATTTCAGTGTTAGCATTTGTTTTAAAAATGTTTAAAGAACAGTTTTATGGTCTTCTGTTAAAGAGCAAAGCTTTGGGAAAGGCTTCCTGTTGCACTGCAGTGCAGCTGTAGAAGTCTGAAAAATAACCCAGGTTTGTGGCTTTGTGGGCAAAGCAGGAATGATTTTTTAATCGAGTTTATCCTTTGCTTTCAAATTAATTTGTTTTATTGCTTGTAAATTCACATTCTTCTCTCTGGTATACAGTTCTAAAGCTTTCCTGTGCTAAATGCATCCTGTGTCCTTTTCTCCTGTGTCTCACCCTTTATTTAAGGATAAAAAGTACCTCCTGGAGATACCAGAGATAAATTTCAAGTCAGCATTTCTGTGATTTGTTTCTGGTATAGGGCTTGTTGTTACCAGGCACAAATTAACCTATGATGAGAAGCTTTTGTAAATCATTGGAGCATCTTTGCTTTTGTCTAATATATTTTCCTGCATGAACATCTATAATTCTGTGTGCTTTTACAAATGCAGATCTAATGATTTATATTCACAGGAGGCAGGGGCACATTGATTAACTATACCTTTGTTAACTGCAGAAACAGAAAACTTGGAATGGTTTTGGGAATGGCTAAGAATGGAAGAGTTTTTCTCACAGAAATTCATCTTCTTCCATATCTTTTTTTTTCCTTGCATTTCTTTCTTTCCTTTATCTTTATTACAGCGTGACAGCCAGCACAGTGAGGTGCTGTGCACACTGACAGTCCCACTATTGCAGAATAGATTTCTTACAGAAAAACCACCATCAGTTCATCTCTTATGCATAAATGCTTTGTCTCTGCAAGCTGTAGAGTGAGCTTGTTAGTTCAGGGACCTGCTACACTGGCTCTAGGACAAGATAAAAGCCTTTTCAACCAACTTTTTGTGTCATAAAATAACTCACCAGAAAAAAAAAAAAAAAAGGGTCTTATTGAACCACCAAGATCAAGAAACCTCTGGAATAAGAATTGCTGGTCCTTTAGAGTAGGGTCTGTAAAGCCTGGCACTCCAGAGTTAGGGTGTTAAAGTACTTGGGACGCTTTAAATGTGGGAATTAGGAGATCAAATCACTGCCCTGAGTTTGTATAAACTCCCCTCTCAGTTTTAAACAGATATGCTGGAGCTGGCCAGTGCACACCGTGGCTGTCACCTCCTGGCCCTGGGCACAGGAAATCACCCACCTTAAAGACAGAGCCCAAATCCACCAAATCCACCCCCACTTCAATAAAACATTTGCATCAAATCCCAGCCCAGAGCACCCCTGCTCACTGCAAACAGTTCTGGAGCTGCACCTGCCCACACCAGGAGTGAAATCCCTTCCTCAAGGCTTTACAGGTGCAATTGGCAGCATAATCTCCACCTCTTTTCCATTATGAGTGAACATCAGCAACACAACCTGAATATTACAAAGCAATACTTAAAAAAACCATGAAATGTCCCTTCTTTTTTAAACAATCTGGGAATATTATGGTATAGCCCAACAAAGCCAGAGATTTTCCTCTGCCAGCGTCACTTGTAAACAGCTCTGCTGTTTGTACTTGCTGTGGGTGCCATCACCGCCCCATGGAAGGCCCAAAGGATTTGGTGGATATGTATAAAATTCATTTGCTGGTATTTCTTAAATTATTTAAGACATTAGAAAATTGGGTGGAGGTAAAAAAACCTTTGAAATGAACTTCATGGGTGAAGGACAGAAAATAACATTTATCTCTTACCCAAGTCAGAGGTGGCGGAGCTTCGGTCTGGTACCAAATCAGACAAACTGAACCCAACAGTATCCCAGAATGTTCAACAGAATACAAAAAACGAAGATCAAATAGAAAAATCCACTTCTCTTTTCGTTAAGCAATACTGGGAGTGTTCAGCTCTCCAGTCTCCAAGGTTTTCCAGCTGGGAGTCAGCCTTTTCCCATCCTGCATCCCGGCATCCTGTTATTGTTCCAAGTCTTAGTAATACAGTGAGAAAAGGGAGTGGAGGAAACAAGATAAACTGAACCTTATTATTGCTCTATCTACTTTTTTGTTGCTGACTCTAATGAGGGAACTGAATAAAAGGAAACTGGCTCTGAGAGAAACACTAGAGTTGCTCTGTTATTTAGTATTGTTTTAGAGAGAGTTTTTGGAGCTAGCAAATATCTGAGAGGAACTTTTGGTGTCTGACACTTGGTCAGCACAGACTATGCCTGCTTCACACAAACAGGATTTTCAAAGCAGTTTGGAAGTGTCCTATCTAGAAGAATTTTTATACCAAAAAGGTAGAGCTCTCCTGTTAATCAGACTGGGCTCCTGCTATGTCCTGCTGTCAGTGCTGGGTGAAAAGATGAAATTTCATGGTATTTTTCACAGGTCAAGTGAAGACCTGAAAAGCAAGGCAGTGTAGGTAGGCTTCAGAAGGAGAAAACCTTCACAGCATCTTGATTATGGTGAGTTCTAAGTCTGGAGACCACTCAGGGCACAAAGAAGGGGAAGCTTCAGTGTTAAACTGAACACAAGGGTGTAGCTCTGGCATTGTGCACTACAAATAAAAGAGTACTTTTTTCACTAAATAATGCAGAAGAAAACTGAGAAGTGCATGGCTTACTCAAAATGCACTCTTTGGAACTACTTATAAAAAATGTAGACAAATGCTTAATGTATCTTAAGTATGACTTCAGTAATTTTAATTATTGAATTAAATTTCTAATATTATTCCACAGTTAAGTACTCTCTTGCCCCTATTTGTCATCACAGTCCAGCACAGGTGGTGGCACTGATTTCCTGCCTTGCCAGAAGGCTGAGTTTGGTCAGATTGTCTCACATTTTCATGGTGTACAGCAGGGAAGATGAATGGCTTCTGAAGGAATTTGTTACATTAATTATTAAAAAAAAAAAAAAAGATAGGAGCCATTTTTCAAAGTCTTGTGTAAGGAGCTCAGAGTGCAGCTCCCTTGCAGGTAAATAAGCTGTTAAATAATCTGTGTCACTGCTGGGAGATGCTGATAGGGGCTCCCCAGGGCAGTGCAGCTCTCTGGGCAGGATGCAGCTCTCTGATAATCTGGTGCCCAGATAGGATTGAGCCTTGCAAGTGGCTCCAGCTGCATCTCCAGCCTCTGATGTCCCTGTGTGGGGAGGGCAGTGAGGGTGACATTCAGCTGCTCCAAGGAAAGGAGGGGGGAAGGGGATCATCCCTCTGCTCAGAGGGGAAAGGGGAGACCCCAAGGCTCTCTCTGTGTGCCCTGGGGCCACAGGCTGAGGTTGTTTCAATGTCTGCTAAATTACTTTCCTATTATCTGATTTGCTTCACCTCCCCCTAAAAGTTCAAGGCAAGAAGTGAGAAAGTTTCTAAAGGCCTTTTCACATGCTCTGCTTCAGAGCTCGACAGAAAACTGAAAACCATTTGGAAGTTTAAGGGGAAGATACTTCCACTGAAATTTTAGAGACCTGATTTACCATCTAAAACCTTCCCACAATGCTTTAGAGATTTCATCTCTGCTGAACTGGTCCTTTAGGTTTACTCTCTGGCTATGAGGAAAGGTCCACTGAGATTTTATGGAAAGAAGAACCAATTTTTGCAGCCCCCTCCCACCAGCAGCAGAACTCCTGATGGTTCAGGGTGCCCTGTGCCCACTGCTTGATCCCAGACTGGCTCTGCTGGCCCTCCCAGGCAGTGAATGTCACCATGTTTTAAAGCTGCTGACACAAAATGCTGGCAAACAGGATTTCTTGGAGATCTTGGGCTTTCAGACTTTATCACTGCAGCCAAATCATAAGACTTTGGAAGAATTTCTTGGTGTCTCATGCCTTTTGCAAGCCAGAGGGAAATGTTTCAAAGATATTATTAATTCACACTAAGTTCTGATAATGAGAAAAATCCTTTGCATGATCAGACAACATTGGCAAACATAATTACCTTTTAGTTGTGTGATTTTGTGTATGAAATATTATTTAACAGTCCAGCTTGTGGAATTGAAGGGAACAGGTGAAAAATGGATAGAAACCTTAGCACACACAGTGTGTGACTCGTGGATGGAGATGGTGACATGAGCAAAAGGAGTGATAGTTATTTACTTGGAATTTCACAGTGTTTTCCTGCCATCCCTTCCTCCAAATGACATCAGACCCTTTTCAGCTCAGCTCTGCTGTATGAGTTTTCTTCCATCTTATATCCAGCTGCCCTTACTGGATCATTTACTTCCTTCCAGTGCTTTTCCCACAGATGTTCATTAGCTGCTGCTTTGGGACTCTGTGGCACCCAGGTCTGATAGATCTGGTTCAGATCAGCATCTCTTTCTGTGAAACCTAGAGCTTAGCCTGTGTTATTGAAATGCTGAAGTGTGAGCAATTTGCCAGACTAGTAAAGTTTAAAATAGTCTTCCCTCTCCTGAGTGATGGGGTAGAACTCAAGTTTGCTTTACAGGTGCTTGTGCATAGTTTGAATTTGACATTTCTGGGAATCTGAAGTAATAACTGTCAATTGCTACTGCTGAGAGGAACAATGTGCTATAATGGGCAGGAACACAGCCCTCAGCACATTAAATCTGTGAAATCAGACTGGGCTCACTGTGCACAGACACCCATGGGGGTTTGTGTAAATCACTGGGCTGATAAGTGCACAGAATAAATGTGAGATTAAGCACCTTTCTTGAGAATTAGATTTTATCTTTTGCTGAGGAGATTGGTTTGGTGATCTGGAGCTCCAGTTCCTCTTCTTGCTGTGCCCAGCAGAGCGGGCTGACTTGTGCTTACAGCTGGTTTCAGGTTTGCACTGTAGTGCTTGTTCATTGTCTCATTTAATCAGTGCTCTGGGAAGTTCTCCTCAAAGAATTCATGGAAAACATAGCTGTAAGAACAAGTTCATTGCTTTCCTAACTAGCACAGATGCCAGCAAAGTGGATAAATCAGCCCCATGCCTTTCACTGAGTGAGAGTTTTCCTTTTCTTCCCAAGTAATTGGAATTATGGTGAAATTCCATATGATAAATCAGCCCTTCTTGATAAGCACAGCCACAAAAACCAAAGACAGCTATTGACACAGCTGCAGCTAATAATCTTTTAATTCTCATCCTACTGTCAGACTCTCGCTAGGGAAGGGTTTTACCCTTGGCAGTACAGCCCAGGAATGCTTTTGTAACAGTTTATAAAAGTTAAATTTAGGAGTCTGTCCTGCTAAACCCAGCACGCTGCAGGAGCTGTGCAGGTGAAGGCTGCCAGGGCTGGGAATTCAGTCCCAGCAGTGATACTGTGTCAGGATTTTTCTGACCAGTTAGGAAATATGGTAGGGGAGAGCAGAGGTTTTCCTTCAGTTATAAAAATAAACCCCAAATGCTAATTTCCAGCAGCTCAGCCAATCAGTGTAAAATCCCTCCCATCTGGAGCGTGCAATTGTGCCTGATGTCTGCAGCCTCTCTGGAAGGAGCATTAGAACAATTCCTGCTCCTTGTGGAAGGCATAATCTCTGCAGCACTTTGTGTTGTTATTTCTGGGCCTTTAATCAGGGCAGTGCAGTGCTCTTAGTAATTTCCACTTGGTCACTGGTTTCCTTTCTGTCACAGCTTGAGGTGTGCATCCTGGAGCGACTCTGACTCAGCTTCCTCTTGTCAGGTTTTTTCAACAATGGAATGCAGCTCTGATTTGTTTTTAATTTAAGGTGTATTTTAAAAAAAACTGCCAAGGAGTTTCAGTTAAAGCTGGTGAAATTGGGTGTTTGCTGGGGAGGTGTGATAGCATCTGCTGAGATGTTTTCCAGAGTGCTGTTCTGGCTGTACCACATTTATTTCACTACTCCAGATCTCTCGTGGAAGGGTCAGTTCCATGATCCCTAATGAGACCTCTGGCTTCATAAAGACTAATGACTACAGGCTTTTTATCCTAAAATGTTCAGCAGGGAACAATCCCAAATGATCTTGTTGTCTTGTTTGGAAATGCCAGGAAAGAATAGATGGTACAAACATATTGTACTAAAACTCTGTATCACCCTGAGCAGAAGCCATAAAATGGAACTGCGTCACCAGTGAGCTGAAGGAAGGAATCATGAATCCCTTTGATGTGTTCACTGAAGACACAATCCACAGGGATTTGGAACAACAAGCCTGCAGGGTAACTCTGGCACACTAACTTTTGCAAGTGAGTTCAGTTGGAAGAGCAGGTGTAGTGTAGAGGTGTGAAGCTGATAAAAAGTTTTCCACAAATGTTCTTGATAAACAGTCTTTATTTCAGTGAATTTTTTTTCACCCAAACAATGTATCTGTTTTAATTGGAATGCCCCTTAAAATAGAAACCCAAAACAAGGCAATCTGCTTCTAAACAGAATGAATGAAAATTGTCACCTTTCATTTATCAACTCTGCTGTTTGGTTGAAGCAGCCCAGCTTTTACCTCCGACTGGTGGTGGAAATGGGAGCCTTATATTTTGGTGTAGAAGAGGTTCTCTCTGCTATGCCAGATCTGAAATCAGAGGGAGAACATCCGTCTTAACTTTTGGTAAAGTCTGCAGTGCAAACATTCTTCATGTCTGTGGCATTAATTTCAAATAACCCCAGAAGCAGAGAGTGCAGGAGATGATGAAGAGCTCCTGGGGCAGCAGGAGCTGACAAGGTTTCCCTCTGGGAGCCCCACCTGGGGCTGCTCCAAACCCTGTGTTCATGTCCTGGCTGTGAGGGGTCAGACAGAACCAGGGGTTTGATGGCCCCTTCCCTTTTCTTCCTGCACTCTTTACACAACTGTTTGTCCATCCTGGCCATCCCTGGCTCTCCTCTGGCATTCTGCCCATTAATGGCTCGGCCTGCAAGCTCCTGCCTTCAGCACTGGGGTGACCAGGGACTGAGGTCCCTGCACTCAGCACTGCCTCTCATTGTCTGCTAGAAAGCTCTAAAACAGAAGCAGATTTTTACCTGGTTGAAATAATGTTGATTTTTCTTTCAAAAAAGCCCAAAACCTAATTTTTATGTCTCTCACTTTTCTATGAGAGCTTCAGAGGACATAAAAGAGTCAGATTATTGCTTGAACTGCAACCTATATACCAAATAACCATTCCAGGCAGAGGAGAGCTGTCATCCCAAAAGCTGCAGCACAAAAATAGCTCTGTTGTGCTGGGATTCATGTGGCTACTCAAGTGCAGAAGGAGTTTTATCTTGAGAGGAAGATTTTCGAGTACTGGGGTGAAAGGAGCAGGGTGCCACAATAGGCAGGTCACACACTTGGTTGGGGTTGCTCACCCCACTGTCCCTCCCACTGTGCTGGATCCACTTGTAAACTGCCAGAGAAGGGACGTGGCTCACTGGGGCTTTGTGAGTGCCAATAAACCAGTTCCTGAAGGGAAATGATGTTTACAGGATGTGAGATGACCCATATCTCAAATGCTTTCCTTGATGCCCCTTGAAGTCTCTAGATTTTCCTTTCATGTCCTCGCACTGAGCTGCCCCAGCCCCAGTGACATCTCCATGTGAACATTCCAAGTGAAGTCACGGCACTGACGTCACTGTGTCCTGGTCACAGCTCACCCTCCCTTCCCCGGTGTGGCCACGCGGGATTGGAGCTCTCTGGTTGTGCTGTGGAACACACAAACACACAAAAACACACACAGACACAGGCACAAAGTCACAGAGCCTCAGAATTAACCTTTGGGTTATTGAGTCCAACCTGTGACCCAACACCACCCTGGCACCCACACCATGGCACTGGGTGCACATCCAGCCTTTCCTAAACAGCTCCAGGGATGGTGCCCCACCTCCCTGGGCAGCCCATCCCAGTGCCCAGTGTCCTTTCTGTGTAGAATATTTCGTAATGTCCAGCCTAAACCTCCCCAGCACAGCCTAGGGCTGTGTCCCCTTGTCCTGTCCCTGTTCCCTGGGAGCAGAGTCTGTCCCCCTCTAGCTGCCCCCTCCTGTCAGGGAGCTGTAGAGAGTGATGGGATCTCCTGAGCCTCCTCCTCTCCAGGATGAACAACCCCAGCTCCCTCAGCTCTTCCTCACAGGGTTTGTGTTCCCAGCCCCTCAGCAGCCTCGTTGTCTCCTCTGGATGTGTTCAAGTGTCTCAATGTCCTTCCCAAACTGAGGAACCAGAACTGGACACAGCCCTTGAGGTGTGGCCTCAGCAGTGCCGAGCCCAGGGGAAGAATGAGCTCCCGGCTCCTGCTGGCCACACCATTCCTGATCCAGGCCAGGGGACATTGGCCTTCTTGGCCACCAGGGCACTGCTGGCTCATGTTCAGCTTTCACACACACACACATGAGCACTCACAGGCACAGAGACACACACACACACTCACACACTCACACTCACACACACACACACACACACACACACACACACACACACACACTCACACACTCACACAGACACACACACACACACAGACACACACACAGAGCACACACACACACTCACACACACACACAGTGCACACACACACACTCACACTCACACACACTCACACACACACACACACACACACACACTCACACACTCACACAGACACAGACACACACAGACACACACACACACACACACACACACACACACACACACACTCACACACTCACACAGACACACACACTCACACACACACACACACACAGACACACACACACACACACACACACACACACACACACACACTCACACACACACACACACTCACACACACAGACACACACACACACTCACACACTCACACAGACACACACTCACACACTCAGTGTCTGCTGTGCCACAGCCATGGCCCTGCCTGGCTCTCTGTGCCAGCCCAGCTGCTGTCACCTCTGTGCCCCCCTCTCTGTGCCAGTGTTCCCTGTTTCCAGCTGCTGTCACCTCTGTGCCCCGCTCTCTGTGCCATTGTTCCCTGTTTGCAGCTGCTGTCACCTCTGTGCCCCGCTCTCTGTGCCATTGTTCCCTGTTTCCAGCTGCTGTCACCTCTGTGCCCCGCTCTCTGTGCCAGTGTTCCCTGTTTCCAGCTGCTGTCACCTCTGTGCCCCCCTCTCTGTGCCATTGTTCCCTGTTTCCAGCTGCTGTCACCTCTGTGCCCCGCTCTCTGTGCCATTGTTCCCTGTTTCCAGCTGCTGTCACCTCTGTGCCCCGCTCTCTGTGCCATTGTTCCCTGTTTGCAGCTGGGAGTGCCTGGGACACCCTGGGATCCGTGTGGGAGCCGTGTGGGATCCGTGTGGGAGCCGTGTGGGGGCCGTGTGGGATCTGTGTTGGAGCCGTGTGGGAGCCGTGTGGGGGCCGTGTGGGATCCGTGTGGGATCCGTGTGGGAGCCGTGTGGGATCCGTGTGGGATCTGTGTGGGAGCCGTGTGGGATCCGTGTGGGATCTGTGTGGGATCCGTGTGGGATCCGTGTGGGAGCCGTGTGGGATCCGTGTGGGATCTGTGTGGGGGCCGTGTGGGATCTGTGTGGGAGCCGTGTGGGAGCCGTGTGGGATCTGTGTGGGAGCCGTGTGGGATCCGTGTGGGATCTGTGTGGGATCTGTGTGGGAGCCGTGTGGGAGCCGTGTGGGAGCCGTGTGGGATCCGTGTGGGATCTGTGTGGGAGCCGTGTGGGAGCCGTGTGGGAGCCGTGTGGGAGCCGTGTGGGATCTGTGTGGGAGCCGTGTGGGAGCCGTGTGGGAGCCGTGTGGGGGCCGTGTGGGATCTGTGTGGGGGCCGTGTGGGATCCGTGTGGGAGCCGTGTGGGATCCGTGTGGGAGCCGTGTGGGAGCCGTGTGGGATCTGTGTTGGAGCCGTGTGGGGGCCGTGTGGGAGCCGTGTGGGAGCCGTGTGGGGGCTGTGTGGGAGCCGTGTGGGAGCCGTGTGGGATCCGTGTGGGAGCCGTGTGGGAGCCGTGTGGGATCTGTGTGGGAGCCGTGTGGGAGCCATGTGGGATCTGTGTTGGAGCCGTGTGGGAGCCGTGTGGGGGCCGTGTGGGAGCCGTGTGGGATCTGTGTGGGATCCGTGTGGGATCCGTGTGGGAGCCGTGTGGGGTCTGTGTTGGATCCGTGTGGGATCCGTGTGGGAGCCGTGTGGGATCCGTGTGGAGGCTGTGTGGGAGCCGTGTGGGAGCCGTGTGGGAGCCGTGTGGGATCTGTGTGGGAGCCGTGTGGGATCCGTGTGGGATCTGTGTGGGAGCCGTGTGGGATCCGTGCTGGGCTGGCAGTGCCAGCTGTGGGCTCAGCTCCACACAGACCCTGTGGGAGCTCCACAGGCTCCATAGGGATCACACAGACCCCAGTCCCGGGTTGCTGCCACCCATCTCCCCCAGGAATGGGGCTCCAGATGGGTTTTGTGCTGCTCAAAGGCCCGTGGGGTGAGGGAAGGAGGTGATGTGCCTTCTCCAAAGCTGTCGGAGGAGCTGAGCACTCGCCAAAAGCAGAGTGGAGAGAGCTGCTCTGGATGAATCCTTGCTGAGGGGCTGAAGTGCGAGAGCCAAGGCACTAATGCCTCGTAAATTGGTTCAGTGACTTTTACTCATTTATTGCAGTCCCTTTATCACAGCCCAGGCCCAGGCTGGCAGTGCTGCTCGCTGCCAAGGCCTGTGCAAGTGCAGATGGTTTCAGATCCCGCTGCCATGCCCAGGCATTGTCCCTGGGCTGCAGTGGCCATCGTGCCTCTTCAGCCACCCCGTGCTTGTGTGAGAGCTCCTAATGGCTTGGAAAGCAGGCAGAATGGATTTCTCCCCCCAGCCTGGTGAAAAGCAGCCATCTGTGTGGAGCCTACAGCAGCCAGGCTTTGCCTTTATTTAAACTCTGCAGGCTCTGGTGTCTCCTCTGCAGTGGATCTGTGCTTGAGTTTAGCTGTTGCAGTGGAACGTGGAATGTAAAAGTTTCAGGCTTTCCCTAGAACTGATAAAACAGCATTTGATTCTTAATGCCATGTTTATAATTGCATAAATATCTTTGTGCAATATAACTTTTAAGTTTAAATAACTTATTTTTCAAGCACAGGAGGGTGCAAATCAGATGGAAATCTGAGTATTTGGGTTCTGTTGTTTGGAATTTTGGCGTGAGGAGGTACCCTGCAAATAGTCAGGTAAACCAGTCACAGACCTTGGAGGGTTTAGTCTATAAAATGCCAGATTTCAGTGATTGATCTTTGCGCTGCAGTGAAAAAATAATTTTTAATCTTCTGTTTACCTGTGAATTGCTCAGTTTGAGGTGTGGGGCTGCTCCCCCCAGCCACACACTAACACTTCTGAGCTGTGAGGATCTCACTGCAGCTCTGCAAACTGAGAGAGTAATACAGGATGAAAAATGGGTAATGAATAATGAAAAAAATTCAAGCTTTAGGAATTAATGATTCATACTGAAATATATCTGCTCTGGACAGTTTGTTTTTGCTGATATTTCATCTTGACCGTACAAATAGTTACACTGTGCCCATCCCTGTGCATTTTTACAGAGATTAAAAAGAATAAGAGCTGGTTCCTAACATCCAAATAGAATCTCAAAGGAGAGAATATGTATATTTAAAAGCACAATGGAAAATTTAATGCAGTTAAATCCTTGCTTTGACTTCTCAGGATTTACATTAATTTTGGAAATTCAGAGTAAAGGAAAATGATTGATCTTACTAGTTTGCAAGGACTGTGTGTGAACAGCTCTGTTAGGATCTGTCTTCCTGACTGCTGCTGAAAAAGTATGTAACAAAATTAACTTATTCTCTAATGATATATTTACAATAAACAAGAGGAAAGAGAAATGTTCATGAATTACTTCAAGCAGACTTGCAGCCATTTTGACTTGTCCCCAGTTTAATGCAGCAGAAAATTATGGTGATTTAACTTTAATAATCTGTTTAGAAGAGAAAGCATAATTTTAAAACACTTGCTTTTTAAAGCCCCCCACCTTTTATGTGTTATTTGCACACTGAGTGCAATATTTTTATATGGTCTTTGAGTACCTATGAAATAAGAGGGCTGGTAATTAATATTATTTATACTGCAGAATAACTCAGAGCCTTCTCAGAGGGGCTCCTGAGGTTAAACCAGAGCGATAGAACCTGAATTCAGGCAGATGGGGCGGTTCAGCCAGAGCAGCTCTGACCACACCTCTGCCCTTCCCTCCAGCCCAGGTTCTGCTCTGGAGCACAGGAATCCCTGTGAACATGAGGATGTGGATTTTGGGCTGAAATAGCCAGGTATTGGTGCTCTTTTTCCTCAAAGCAGGGTAGGGTAGGATAGGCTATTTCAGCTGGGAGGGACCTGCCATGATCATTTGTCTTTGGCTTCTGCAAGGCTGAGCTAAGACCTCATTAGAAAAACTTTCTTTAGACACTTCCAGTGTTTCCTGCCCGTGTTCAGATGACAAAGGAATGGGCTCTCTTGAAGGATTTTGTTGTTTCCTCTGGTGACCTTGGCCGGCAGCTGCAGGTGCAGGGCAGCACAATGAGAAATGCCTTCTACGTGCTCCCCTCACATCTTCAGAGAGGCTGGGATGGAAAAGGAGACATTCCCAATCATCCCTGTGGGGTGGTACACAGCCAGGGCTGCACAGAGCAAACGAGAGCAGAAGAGCTCTGAAATGTGAGCATTAAACTGGAGCAGAGTTAAAAATGGCAGAGGATGCTGTGAGTCAACAGCCTGGAATGTGCTGTTGGCTGGGGGATGCTTTGGTGGCTCTTCCAGCTGGGTGTGGGGAGAAAACCCAGAGGTGTGTGCCTGGAGAGAGAGCTTTAGTGGAGTGTGAGCGAGCCTGGCTGCCTGGGATTCCTGGCTGGAAGATGCCCAACAAGGGACAGCTTTTCTGGTGCTAAAATAGAGAATCACATCTGTCTGTGTTTGTTTCACAAGCACTCTCTGCCTGTCACAGCAAAGATTTTCTGTCCTGTCTTACCTGGAGGAAAAAAAAAAGTTATTGCTATCATTACAAAAAGGAGATTTGTTTCACAGTCCCACTGAGATTAACAGGACAGGTACCCAGTGGCTGCATTTGTGGGCAGGCTGAGGTATTCAATACACTGCAGGAAAGCTTGTGACAAAGTCAGGTCAGATTTATCTTATGCTAAATCACTTTATTGGAGCAGACTTGATCTCTGATTATTACACACATGCAAATATAAACAGCTTTCACCAAGGCTGGAAACAACAGTTGTGCAAAAACATGCACTTTGCTATCATTATTATTATTATTACTATTATTATTAATAATATTAATAATAATAATAATAATGATGATGATGATGATGATGATAATAATAATAATAATTGGACATATAATTGTACTTCTTTAGTGGTAATTGGCCAGTGCAGGTGTCTTGAGTTATACGTGAAAATTATTGTTGTTGTTGTTGTTACTGTTGTTGTTATTATTATTACTACTAGTATTAGTATTATTTTGTTTTGACAGATTGGAAGTAGAGGAAAATGAAGAGCAAGTGTAGCCACAGAGTTGAACTATTCAATAAAGGCTGAATGCATCACAGATCAGGCAAATGAGAAATTCCAGGTTTTGTTTTGGCTTTCCAGGGCAAGAGACCAACTAGCACATGACAAATTGAGCCTGCTCTGTTGTGTGCCCTGTTGATACAGAGGCACAGATAGAGTTACCATCTGTACTCCACCATTTGTGGAATACAAAGAATTCAGGGGTGGAACAATGTTTTGCTTCGTTCTGCTACTGCTGGAGGGGCAGAGAACTTCTGCAGACGTTTCTGAAGAAGTTGTGTCTGTCAGGAGGAGCAGTGTGGCTGCATGCAGCTCTGTTGAGGTGCAGCCAAGAGCCTGAGGTGCTGAGAGGTTCCTTGGCTGGCAGTGGTGTGACGTGCTGGTTTGAAGGGAATTGTTGGCATTAAACAGGAGGTGCAGGTTGGATGATTGCAGATATTCTGTCACAAAGCTGAGAATTTGTGTTTTCTGTTGCTGTTTGGGGATTCTTTTCTCACCCCCTCATTTTTCAGCCAGTACACTGTATTTCCTCCTTTTTTCTGCACTCAGCATCCTTCTCCTGCTCCTCCTGCAGCTCCTCAGGTTTTACTCTTGCCCTGTTTCCCACTGTGGCACCTCCAGCTTGCTCTGTTCTGCAGAACTGTGCCCTCAAAGCTCTGCAGAGCAGGAGGGAGCAGCCCCTGCCATGGGACCAGGGAATCTCAAGTGATGGAATCCAGCTTTCCTGACTTTCCCCAGCCACAATAGATATGGCCTACTCAGTGCCAAAAATATTTCCTGATGGGACGTGCGTGCCAAAAGGCTCCTGACCGAAGGGTAATGTAGAGTCTGCTCCTGGTGCTCTGTATTTCAGGGTTAAACCACCTCCTTTCAGCTTCATCTACAGAGGTGTAGTGCCACAAATGATGGTGGGACCTGCTGGGACCATTGCTGAGGAAGGTTATTGTGATGTCCAGGGTGGTACAGGGCCCTGTTGTGCTGAACATTGTGCAAATGAAATCTTCAGGCCAGCCTTGGCTACAAAGTGCTCATTTCTGCACTCCTGAAAGGCGTTGGAGGCAACAGGGCAACAGTTTTATCCTGCAATTTACCCTGCTGTAGTTTAATTAAGTTTTAAAACTGACTTTATGTTAAATTCCATGACTGAGTACTGCTGGAAGAGTTGTCAAGCACTGGGACTGAGGAACTGGAGCTTTATCCTGGAGCAGAGGAGGCTCAGGGGGCCCTTGTGGCTCTGCACAAGTCCCTGGCAGGAGGGGACAGCCGGGGGTGTTGGGCTCTGCTCCCAGGGAACAGGGACAGGAGGAGAGGGAACGGCCTCAGGCTGGGCCAGGAGAGGCTCAGGGTGGACAGCAGCAGGAATTTCCCCATGGAAAGGGAGCTCAGGGATTGGAACTGCCCAGGGAGGTTTGCAGTGCCCATCCCTGGAGGTGTCCCAGGAAGGGCTGGAGGTGGCACTCAGAGCTCTGGGCTGGGGACAGGGTGGGGATTGGGCACAGCTGGGACTCCTTGGGCTGGCAGGGATTTTCCAGTCAGTGATTCTGGGATTCTGAACAGGCTGCTCAGGCCAGAGCTGGAGTCCCCACCCTGGAGGAATTACCAGCCATGTGGATGTGGCTCTTGGGGACATGGTGGCTTTGGCAGTGATGAGGAAATGGTTGGGCTTGATGGTCTCAGGCCTTTCCCAGCCTAAACAATTCTGTGATTCTGTGAAACAAATCTGTCTGTGAAAAGCTCAAATATTATTTCCTATTGATTTTCTTACTGATTTCCTGGTTTTTGTGGGTCATATTTCTTCAGGGATGGCTTAGATTTTTCATTTTGGGTCCTGATGTATGACACAGAATTTGATGACAATACAACTTACTGTGTGCCCTGTGGTGGGAAGAACAGTCCCATTTCCTTTAATGGCATTGCTGGAATGAGGCAGGCAATCTGAATTCTGGCTTTTCTCTTGGAGGTTGATATGACTTGGAAGGGTATCTTTTGAAAGTGGCAAGAACTACAATGGTGATTTCAAAGTCTTTTATTACCACTTAAAATCAGCTGGTGCCTTCATTTTCTGGAAAGCAGAAGGTGACTTCTGGTTTTAATTGGATTGGTAACATTTTGCTGTGTGCATTATGTAGTGTGAGCTGCTTTCTGTTGTATAAAGAAACACACAAAGAACTTCATCAGCAGTCAAAGAAAGAAGAACACACTGGGGATGCTGCTGAGATGTATTCAGTGCTGGTCTCCCTGACTCCTCAGGGGTGTGTTTGTGTCATGTGCTGCTTCCTCCACCCTCTGCTTGTGGGGCTGTGCAGGGCCAAAGGATCCTGATACTCGGGAGAGCAAAGTGAGGAACACCCCAAATGCAGCTGGGGGTGGGGTGCTCTGCTCCCTGCTGGGCTCTCTGTCACTGTCCAGCCCCCAGTGGCACTGGTTTGGCACTGGTGGTGCTGGGCAGAGCCAGAGTCCCAGCTGGGCTTTCCCATGGCATTTGTTGCTAGTGCTCACTTATTGGATTAATTATTGAGTGTCTTGTCCCCTCTCCTTCGTCACAAGAGGAGATTTTTACTGATGAGAAAATGACCAACCCATTTCTCATCTCTCTGAAGACATTCAGTGAAACCCACCTGCACACAACCTGGGTGCCACTAGTGCTCTCAAGCACACTTTGAATAGAATAATAGCTGGGAAAGGGAACTTTTTTCTGTCTGAATGCAATAGTTCTGGTATGTTTTGACCCATCTATCCTTCTGTTGGAAGGATTTCCGTTGTATAACAAAGCTTAGGTCAGGAAGCACATTGTGTTTGGACTTTGCTGAAAGAAGCTATAGACTGTGGCAGAATGGCAAACTTGTACCTTTGGCTTTTCTCTTTTGGGACTGTTGGGGTGTTTTTTCCATGCCTCAGAAACTGGCTATTGGAGAAACAAAGCAGAATGAAAGGAAAGAGAGAAAATTGTTCTTCTGTGATAGTGTAGTATTTGAATACTAATGCATTTTAGAAATACGAGATCTTGGAGGAGATCCAAGATACCCTTTGCTGTGTGTATCAGCTTCCTCCAACAGATAAGGGTTGTGTCTCCCCTTGCCTATATCTGAAGCCCCCTCCTGAGGAGCTGTTGCCTCAAGATGTGGTAATCACCCTTCTGATAGGACTTCAGTGGGCACAGCCCTTGTGCCTGGTTAGTGTCTCTGTGACAGCTGTCTATCTTCATTTCCGTATTTAACGACAGATTAGAAAAATCATCAGCATTAGCCCAATAAAATCAGTGATGGTAGATTAAATAACAGATCATGTTGGTTAGTGACACATGAAATTCAACAGCAGCAGAAAGATTTCATCTCTAGGGCTTCATTTTTTCTATGCCAGTAATTCAACAATGCTTTTAGGTCAGAACTCAAAATGCATTCTGTGATTTTGCTGGGTATGAACAAGCTGAGTTCTAAGCAATGGGTTTGTTTGTGTGCACACTGCAGTTGTGACTGCCCCTAGAGACGAAAACCCTGTGCCCTGGGCTTTGTGACCAGTCCCAAACTCACAGCTGGACTTACAAGAGCCAAATCTTTCATGACCAGGGAATTTCTAGTAAGAATGTATTTCTGTACCCTGCAAAGACAGAGTCTGTTATTAATTTAAGCTGATTTTAAGAGGAGATTTCTTCAGTTTTTACATTTACTCCATCTTGGGAGTAGCCTTGTTATTTGATGTGAGTTTTTTACATCCCAATTCCTTTTGGTCGTAATATGAAAAGTAAATGGTGAGATGTATCTCAAAAAGATGTGCACCACTCTGGTTGCAAAGAAAGCTGCTCTTGTTTTCTAAAAGCTCTCCTTTGGCAGTAATTTGGGAGAGCCAAGAGGATGAGTGTAGATACAGAGAATATATATGGGAAAAGTCATTGTCTATCAAAAGTGATGTGAAAACCGCTTGCAATAGTTTCTGTCTATGGTGTTGTGTTCATTGTGTAGACAACACCAACCCAGGCTGGCTGTGGAGCAGTTTTCTTTCCTGATGCCTTCCCTCAGCAAAGATGAGAGAAAATTTTGAAAATTTGGGCCAATATTCCAGATTAATATGAGTAAACTTTAATGTAGGATAACAATTGGAACATCAGTTGAAATTGCAGAGATTTTGAGAGGGAGGTGCAGCGAGCTGCTTGATACAAAGTTTTGGGTTTGATAAGAGAGGATTTTGTGCATTTCTCTGGACTCTTCCCCAGCACTACCCCAGGCCTGCTTTCAGCACAGTTTTCCCTTTCACACATGCTGTTTTGTGCTGAGCAGCTCTCATTCCAGTGCTCAAAAAATGCACCCCACCTAGTGTGATGAATGAATCAGCCTGAAAGAACAGGAGGAAAAACACATTGAATCCATCACTGGGCAGAATCTCCTGGGAAGCAAGAGTTCAGGAAGGATGCAAGAATGTGACCTGAAAGCAAAGCAATCCTAAGCACACTTTTTTAACCCTGAGAGGATAACACTTAAGGTTGCTTGGTGGATGGTTATCTGTGGCCAGAGGCTACAGAATTTTTGAGCAGAGCCCAGTGGCCATGAAAGTTGTTAATGGGGGAGGTCAATACTAAAGATTGAAACCAGGGCTGCAGATTCAGTCCCAAAAGCTTCCAGAGAGCACACAGCCCAAAGCAGGTCATGGTAAACCCCTGTGCTTTCATGGGTAACCTTTGGAGAGTTTCTAATCTGAGAGATCAAATGGCCCAGGATGTTTGTAATGGACTGTGGAGCTTTTCCCTTGTTCTGGGAGGCTGGGAGCAACGCCCAGTGCTGGGGGAAAAAGGGGTTTCAAGCACATGAGCCATGTGGCATCTGCTAAACCTGCACTGGTGGCCTTTTCAATGAACTGAGGGACAGCAGGGCATGTGGAACTCGAGCTGTTGCTTTTCCATGGAAAGGAAAATGTTGGGGCAATTGGAGTTGTCCTTGGTGAACTGAGAGATCTTGGGGCAGACATCTCTGAAACATTCAGGTGCAATTCAGGTATCGCACTGTAGGAAATAAATTTGTACCTTTGCCCAACATTAGGCTTGATTAATGTGAAAAGAAAGCACCGTTACAGTGTGAAATGCTGTGTAGTCAGAATGATATTTAAAAAAATGAAAATAGTCTGTCAGGAGGTATTCCAGGAAAATCTGGAAAATGGCATCAAGTTTTACCCTTGCTAGAGCCGTGTTCTGGTACCCTGACTAAATCTGAGCAGCCTCATTACAAGTCCCAAGTAGTTGTAGAACTTCAGGAACCTCAGGAAAGTAATTTTCCATCTGAGAAATTACATGGCTTGGCCCCAAAATGCTCTTTGCTGGTGTTAACATAAAGCTCTGATGGTCTGGATTGGTGACTGCTAAATCACTGTAGCTCTGTCATTTTTACTGATGGATTTACTATTAATATGACAGTTAAATGACACATTAAATATTATAGCCATTATTTCATCTTCTTTTAAAATATAGTCTGGCTTATTAAAGGTAATTTTACTGCAGCCAGACTTGTGTAACACATGATGCCAATATAAATGGCTCTACTGCAGGTGAAACAGGACTCTCAGTGAGGTCAAGTTGTATAAAGTTTAGCTAGCTGTCAGTTTTTATGGATCTGTTCTGAAATACTCATGCCCCCAGAAAGGCAGCCCTTCAAGAGAGAACAGAATTTACTGCTTTTAAAAAACTGTTACCAGAAAATGGCAATGCTATCCTTAATACTGGGGACTTGAGATTCTGAAAATGTGGTGGGTTTGCAAAAGTATGAACAGAATTCTATGGCTGTTAGGGAATCAAATGTTTGTAATAGAACACTTATCCCTGGAAATAATAACAAACCTCACAACAACAGCACTGGTAAAGTAACACTTTTGCACAGGACATAGAATTGTTATTATCACAAATATTATTTCAGTTCTAAGAAGGAATAAGTACAGCTCAAACCCATCAAATATTGTGCAGTTAGGTGTGACAACTCTGACATTAATTCTTGGCCTCTTTTAGCAATGTCAGCACAGTAACTCCTAAATACATGTAAATACACTGAGAGCATATGTCTCACAACACAATAAATAGTATCATAATAATGAAATATGAAATGAAATCATAATAATGAAATTTCCATTTGGGCTGAAAACAGCTCAGTAGTGACTGCAAAGGGGATTGGGGAGGACCAGACTGAAAGACCAGAGAATGAGGTATTTTAATATTTCTGAAAGAGCCTGAATTTGTATGTTTGGTTGGAATTAAAGAAATCAAATAAATTTAGACCTCTGTGCCTAAAAGGAAAATAAAATAAAATAAAATAAATTAATATGAAGAAAATGTTTTTCTGAAGTGAATTCCATTACAGAAATTAAAAAAGCTGTATTTGCTTATTTGTTTAAGAAACCAAGTATACATTTTGTGCAATGGCTCTTTGACTCAATCAGTTATTCCATTTTGAGGTCAGGCTGCTCTTACATTATCATCACCTCTAAAACATAATGTGAAATACAGACAGTCATAAATTGCCTCTTGTAGCACGAGAAATAAAAATGTAATGGATTCCCATTGGATTATGAATGGCTGTGCTAGGAAGACCTTCATAATTTTGTGGCTTTACCACATATAAATTATAGGCATGATCTCTCACCAGCAGGATGCATATAAATATCTGTAATGATTGTGCATTCATTTATGTGTTCTCCATTATGCTTGTAATGTGTTCCAGGGTAGAAATTACAGCCTGTAGCTGACAGCAGAGTTCAGCAGGAAAATATTCCTGATGTTTGTGCCACAGTGAGTTGTGCTGGAAGGAGAAGCCTTTCCATGGCATCTTGGCCCCTCTTTGGAGGGTTATTCTGCCCTTGGAGGGGCTGTGGGTGTGGGCAGAGACAGCATTCACTCATCTTCTGACCCCACCAGTGCCAACAGCTTGAGGATGTTTAAAGAACAGGGTGACACTTCCCATCTCTTTGGTTTTTCCATTTGGGTTTCATGGCTTTTATGCAGAAGCAAGTGGTTACTGAGTCTGGAAAGTGATGAATTAACCAAATGAAAAGCTTTCCCAAGCAGAAGCTGGTCCCTGGCTGCTCTCCATGGGCTGTTTCCAGTTCACTCTTTGCTGGGAGCTGATGCCCAGTGAGCACCAGTAGGGCTTTGCTGAGGCTCACGCTGTCCCTGTGGGCAGCTCGAGGCTCCTGAAGCGTTTCAGTGGACCTGGGGAGCAGATTTGTGGTGTTTATGAGCTTGTCACTGCTTTGGGAATGTCACCTGGTGTAATTCAAGCACGGCAGCGTCCCTGTAGCTGCCAGCACTAACAGAGACCACCAAAATGTTACACAGCTGGAGCCTTTCCACCTCATAATTCTGACACATCCCATTGCTCCTCTTATGACCTAATTTAGGGAAGATATGCTTGCCTCTCCTGTGCTTCCTGCATGTGGAGGCTCAATGACTCCTGCCATGTGTGCTGCAACTGCTGATTAAAATACAGGAGCCTCCTCTTTGCTTTCCCCCTTTTTCTGTGCATCTCTGTCATTATCACCAGCTTTGTGTATTTTAGCTGTGTTACCTCAAGAGGAGACAACACTGAACAAAGAGTATTAAAAACAATTTTTTAAAAGTGCTCCATCTAACAAAAACATCCCCCCCCAAAGGGAGGCAGGAAATGGCTCCAGCCATGCCAGCAGTGCTGGGCTTGCCTGGGGTCTTCCTCACTGCTTGCAGACCCAGCTTCTCCCGGCTGGCTGCTGAGTTCTGACAGTTCTTCCTGCTCCAGATAAACCAAACCTCTTCTGAAACTCAGAGGAGTTTCTGAGTCCAGCACCACAGGACCATGGGGTTTTCAGCTTGATTCCTGCTCTTGTTTAGTGAACTTCCATTTAATGGCCTCGGTATTTTGGAGCCATTGAGAGATCTGGTTAAATGACAGCTAAGAATGTGTTGTATTTCCAGTCCACTAAAAGTTTGTTCCAATATGGAAATCTTGAATTAATCTAGTTGTAAGCACATAAAAAAATGTTCCTATTGGGCCTATAAGAGCAGTGGGCACTGCTGGTCTGGAAACTCAAGACACTTGGGACTCTCTCAAATGGGAGCTGCTGTTTTATTCCAAGTTCTTTGTCCAGCCTCCACTGTCTGAGGATTTATTTTAATGCAGTAACCAGTGGAGTTATTTAAAAGCATTTTCTGTTGCAAATCTCCCTAAAAGGATTTTACAAGTGCTACACTTAATTATTTCGAAGAATGGAAATGACCTTTAATATGTTCTCCTGCATTAACCTTCTTGGCTGTAGTAAATAAGATGGTGCAAAATATCATTTTCATGTACTAGGCATTGCATTAAGCAAAGAGATAAATGAATATTTCTACAGGTTGTACTGTATAAACCTGTGACAGCAGGTTGCTGCTCTAGTAATCTGGATAATGCTTTTTCCTTACTTTTGTGCATGTTACTGGCAATTGTTTGGATCATATAAGCTGCATGTCCTTCGCAGCTAAGATGGGGAATCATTTATTGCTGCTACTGGCAATAAAAATTATTGTCAGGATTTGATGGGAGGGATTGTGAATCACAATTTGATTGTAAATCTCAATTTTCTCTCTTTTTTTTTAAGAAATATGCTGCTCTTAGTTTGACTCTTGGACAAAATATGATTTTTTACATTTGAGATCAAGTATAATCTTAGTTTTAGAGAAAGAGGTGTAAGGGGTTTTTTAAACTGTTTTCTTCAAAGCAAACTCCATCCCAACAATTTCTCCATTTGAATTTCCAACCAATTCAAGTCCTGTTGTTTCCACAGACTGACATTTCTCTGCTTCACTGTAGACAACCATAACCCTCATCCATCCATCCATCCATCCATCCATCCATCCATCCATCCATCCATCCATCCATCATCCATCTATCATCCATCATCCATCATCCATCCATCATCCATCATCCATCCATCATCCATCATCCATCATCCATCATCCATCCATCATCCATCCATCCATCCATCCATCCATCCATCCATCCATCCGTCCATCCATCATCCATCCATCCATCCATCCATCCATCCATCCATCCATCATCCATCCATCCATCCATCCATCCATCCATCATCCATCCATCATCCATCCATCCATCATCCATCCATCATCCATCCATCATCCATCATCCATCCATCATCCATCATCCATCCATCCATCCATCCATCCATCCATCATCCATCCATCCATCCATCCATCCATCCATCCATCCATCCATCCATCATCCATCCATCATCCATCCATCCATCATCCATCCATCATCCATCCATCATCCATCCATCCATCCATCCATCCATCCATCCATCCATCCATCCATCCATCATCCATCATCCATCATCCATCATCCATCCATCATGCATCCATCCATCCATCATCCATCATCCATCATCCATCATCCATCCATCATCCATCCATCCATCCATCCATCCTCCATCCATCCATCATCCATCCATCCATCCATCCATCATCCATCCATCCATCCATCATCCATCCATCCATCATCCATCCGTCATCCATCCATCCATCCATCCATCATCCATCCATCCATCCATCATCCATCCATCCATCCATCATCCATCCATCCATCCATCCATCATCCATCCATCATCCATCCATCCATCCATCCATCCATCCATCCATCCATCCATCCATCATCCATCCGTCATCCATCCATCCATCATCCATCATCCATCCATCATCCATCATCCATCCATCATCCATCATCCATCCATCATCCATCCATCCATCCATCCATCCATCCATCCATCATCCATCCATCCATCATCCATGTGGCTGCATGGACAGTGTTCTCCCAAAGCACAGGGTACAGAGCTCCTGGAATCTGTGTCCTTCAGGATGCTGCAGTGCTGGTGGAGCCGTCCCATTTCATCCTCAAGGCCTCCCTAAACGACCCCAGTTAACTCTGTGGCTGATTGACTGAGGAATCCCTCTGTGGTGCTGCATTTCCCAGAGCTGCAATGTGGAAGTGAGCAGCCGTGTTCCCACGGAGGCCCTGGGCATGTTCCACCTCTCAGATGAGGAACTGCTGCCCCAGAAGCTTTGGTGAGGTGCTAAAGTAGGGCAAACAAGGCAGAACTTGGAGCTGGAGTTCCCCCTCTTCAGGATCACTCAAGTAAATCACTTCCTCAGCCTGGGAAAACCCTGCTGACCCCTTGTGAGGGTCAGTTTCATGGTCATGAGTGACAGTGTTAGTTTTGTGTGAGCACACTCGTTACCATTTTAAGTCATTAGTTTAAGTGCATGAAAATCCATCTAATGCATTAAATTGATAGTTTTTGGAGTCTGGATTTCAGAAATAACTCTGTCATGGAAATTAAATGGCATTCAGAGAGTTTTCCTCTACTGTAGCTATAACTAAAGATTTTTTTTTTAAACTATCACTGTCATTGTCCTATTAGCTAAAAAACCCAGCCCAAATGCCAATAAAATAATCAAGTATCTTAGAAGTAAGATAAACCTCCATGTAAATAAATACTTTCTGAACTCTCTGCTAAATGTTATCAAGTTAAAACTTGAGAAATAAAGCTGCCAATGCAGTAATCTTGATTGCAAAATTATGTAGTCCTTGCTAGTTTAAATGCTGGGGATTTGCTGTCTACGTTGCATTTTGGAGTTGAAAGATTCACTTCTTTCCTTTTCTCTCCAGCTTTCAAGGAAGTTCACAATTTCTTTAAAACTTTGCTGCTTCCTTTTTTATGCCCCTCAAAATAAAGCATAGCTTTCAGCTGGTAGAAATACTGAGAGAAAATCAGACATAATTTTCTTTTTAGAAGAAATTGAGATAATGCTTATTTTGAGCCTTTAAGAGTTTTTTGGATAATTTGCTCACCGGAATTTAATAGCTGAAGTATCTGAAAGGGATGGTAACATTTCCATGTGGGCAGTCAGATTATGAATTTGAATGATTATTTCAGCACCTTGCACAGTGTCAGGTTGCACATATTGCAAATAAGTTGTCAGAAAGTGAGCAAAAGTATTGTTCTTGTTGGGCATGGGATGTGGAGGCTTGTTCTAGTTCAGTAATTTGCATTTTATTTCTTAGAAGATCTAACCTGTATTTAGCCTCTGGAGTTTGTCTTGATCTGTTTGAGCACTCCAGGAATGTCAGGGTGGTGTTATATCTGCAGTTGCTCTACTGTCCCCAGTGTAAGGAATGTTTTCAGTTTGTTCTGCCCAGTAACTGTGAACAAAAGCAGAGCAGCCCAGTGTGGCATCACTTTGTGCTCTCATCAGGACCTCATGGTCTTTTTTCTCCAGGCAGAGTTGAAAACACCTCACTCTCAACATCCTCTGTGTACTTCTTAAATATGTCACAGCTTTACTTTGAGAGAAGGAATCAGGGACAATTTTCCTTCAATTTGCCTCAGGCCTTTTTCCAATTAGAAAATTGAGATGGGGTAAGGATTCAATCTGGGTGCTAAATCAAAAGCAGTTTGTACCTAGAAGTTGTGCGAGGGGAGAAACAAAGCACCTGTCTAATTCTGAATAATGGAGCTGCTGAAAATCTGCAGAGCAGGATGAGCAGGAGGAATGGCCTTGTTTCCCTGAGTAACTCACTGGGAAAGGCTCCAGTTGTGATTGATGAGGGGCCTGAGGAACACTAACAGTATCAGTCAGCTGGCATTTTGTGATGCTGAGAGCAGTTGCTGAGACAGCCCAGGACTACACCCCAGGGAGGCTGGCTCTGGGTGGAAGTGTGCTTTCATCCTGCATAATTCAGCCATGGCCTTGGTGCTTTCATTTCAGAGCCCTGAAAAAAACCACTTTGTGCTTCCCCCCCATCAATGCTCAGGTTGGTGCAAATGGCACGAGACAGTGGGAGTGAAATAAGAGACCAGACTTTTGCCACTCCTTTAAAAAAGGACCCTTAACCTGCCCTCTGAGCTTCATTTAGCAGAGAGTTCCTTAAATAACTGTCCAGAATGTGCCAGAAAGAAGCAAAGTAACAACCAAGGCCCGATCTGCTCGTCTGCAGAAGGAATTTAATTACACTTTTGTTTTGCCTGTGCAATTTCCTTCTTCCTCCCCTCCTGTCAGACACTGTTCTCATCAAGGGATGTCTGACAAGGAAAAGATGTGAATAGGATACAGCTGAAAGCTTCTGAGCTCTTGGGACTTGGTAGGGAATGCAGACCCTGATCCAAAGGCTCCTTATCTCCTCGCTGCTGCACTTCCCTGTGAGAGCAGAGGGGGAAGGTGCTCAGGAAGGCTCAGAGCCAGGGCAGAGGCAGGGGAGCCTGACTGCCTGCACTGCACAGAGGGTCTCACACTGCCCTGTGGGCTCCAAGAGAAGAGCAGCCAGCCTGGTGCAGGGGAATTCACCCACCTTTAGAGATTCCCTGGCCAAGGAAACAGAAATCCTGCTCGTTCTGCCACTGCTGGCTGGTGAAAAAAGGTGGCCACAGCTCAGGGCAGTAGAGATGCCCACTTGGGCCAGATCCAGCTGTGAGACCCAGCTGTGACTCCCTGAGAAAAACAGACCTCCAAAACTGCCCTGATTTTGTATTGCAGGGTTACCAGGGGATTGCTCAAGGTAAATGAACTTCATAACTGCTGATAACTGCTTTAATTAGTTTACCAATTGTGCTTATACATCCTTTTCCCCTATTCCTACAATAATGAAGTTGTTTCTGTGCCCAGGATGTGATGCTGAGGCCAGGGAGAGGATGTGCTATTTGGACACATGTTCTGCTCCTCACTTACCCAAATCCTATTTGCTTTTCCTTCCCTGTCAAACAAGTCCATTCTCTAGGTGGTTGTATCCAAGCACAGCCTTTGCTCCTCTTGTGTCTGAAGCCAAAGCAGTGCTCAGGCAATCCTGGTTTTCCTGTTGCAGTTACTCAGCTCACCTGCAAAGCCTGATACAGTCTCCAGCACTGACCATTAACAATCTTCTCTCCTCACATCATCCACACTGTTTTCCTGGCTGTTCATCCAATCCATATTTATACTCAATGGACACGAGCTTTAGTTATAAAGTGATCTCAAAATCAGGCAGGTTATCATGAAAACTAAAGCTGTTTGTGTCTTTGTCTCCTTGCTTCCCAGCACTCACCTTAATCTGCAAATAAAAAAATGTCCTGGAAAAAAAAGAGTATCCTGATCTTAAAGAAAGTATTTGTGAAAATTTGTAATTAGCCCAGGCAAAATGAGCTCGTTCTTCCTCCAGGGAGGTTCCCAGAAACAGCAGAAGTGTTGAGCTTGAAATGCTCACACCAAATCCGTCCCTTTGAAGTGCCATAACTGGGTGAGATTTGACAAGGTTTGCACTGCAGCTGATGCTCTGCTGTTCCACGTGTGCCCATGGATGGCCTCTGCCCTGGCTATGGCTGAAGGATTTTCCCCAAGATCTGTGTGTGCTCCCATCCCTCTCTGGCTCAGCAGAGCTGTTTTGCTGTGTTCATGTGTCAGCTCTGGCAGCTAGATGTGTTTCTGTTTCTGTTTCTGTGCCATCCTTCTGCAGTGTATTTAAATTCTGTGTACCAAGGAGCACAAAGGAAATCTGTTGATTTGTTAATTGTTGGTACATAATGGTATCTTTTGGAGAACAGCACCTGGCCAGGCTGGAATGTGCTGCCAGTTGGCACTTTGGGGATACCTTAAAGCCAGGACAAAAGCTCTCTGTGATGCAGCTGTGTCACACACTCTCCCTGTGCAGGGCACAGAAGAGGCTCTCTGCAGCATCTGAAGGGCAAACAAAGGGGAAGGAGCCTTGATTGGTGAGCCTTGATTGTATTACACAGGGATCAGAGGAGATAAAACACAGGCTAGTGCACTGTTTGTAAAATAGAGATTCCAATTACACAAGGTGCTGCTGCATCTGTGCCTCCCTGACAGCTGTGAGGAGAATAAAAACCACAGCTCTTGTTACATTATGATATTAATAATTAATTCTTCCTTGGAATTCTGCATGCTTAGGCACAGTACAGAAGAGTGGTTTGGGTTGAGGCTCAAATTTTTAAAACTACCACCTCCCCTCCTAATTTTCAAAGGACACAAGTATTCAGAGCTCGAGGGTCTGTCTCCAGTGATGGGTGCAGAGAGATCAAACAGGCTCAGGGACAGAGAGTGACATGAGGGACAGAGAGTGACATGAGGTCCAGCTGGGGAATGGGTGTGGGACCCTCCTGAGCCAGTGTGGGCTGCTTTGCTCTTGGTGGGGACATCCAGGGGACAGGGAAAGCTGCTGATGTGGCAGCAGTTCCTGCCTGACATCTGGGGCTGGTACCATGGGGCTGGAGGTCACCTGGACCCCCAGGAGCTCTGTAGCTTGGCTGTTCCCTTGTGCCATTCCTCCATGGAATTTCCTGAACAAAAAGGGAATCTGGAGCTGGTTGTTGCTTTGTGGAAAAGCATCCGAGGCTGGGCGTTTCTGAGGATTGCTTTGGGAAATGAGCTGCACCTAAAAAAAAATATTTCTTCAGCTGAGATGGGGTTAACATGGGCCTGTGAGGTGCTCGCTGGGATCAGTGGGATGCAGGGCCTGGCCCTTGTCCCAGGGCAGGAGTGTGAGCTGAGCGTGGGCTGAGCCCCCTCCCAGCACTGCTCCTGCCCTCGGTGGGAGCTGGGAGCTGAGCTGGGAGCTGAGCTGGGAGCTGAGCTGGGAGCTGAGCTGGGACCTGAGCTGGGACCTGAGCTGGGAGCTGAGCTGGGAGCTGAGCTGGGAGCTGAGCTGGGACCTGAGCTGGGAGCTGAGCTGGGAGCTGAGCTGGGAGCTGAGCTGGGAGCTGAGCTGGGACCTGAGCTGGGAGCTGAGCTGGGAGCTGAGCTGGGAGCTGAGCTGGGACCTGAGCTGGGAGCTGAGCTGGGAGCTGAGCTGGGAGCTGAGCTGGGACCTGAGCTGGGAGCTGAGCTGGGACCTGAGCTGGGACCTGAGCTGGGACCTGCTGCTGGCCCTTCCCACCCCAAGGTGGACACATCTAGCTGAGTGTTCTCATGGCTCTCATGGCTGCTGCTCCCCAGCCCGGGCTCCTGTGTGCCCCAGCCTTGTGTTACCTGCAGTGCTGGAGGTGGAGCAGAGCCAGGGGTGGCTGCAGGGAGAGCAGCTCTCATCCCACTGCCAGCCCAGCCCAGCAGAGCATGCCTGGCTCTGAGGAATGCCTTGATTAGCTGGCTGTGATCTACTGGCACATTACACCACGACAAATGTGCCTGCAGCCTCCTGAGTGAGAAGGATGCTCCTCAGATCCTCAGCACACCTTGGAGGTGTTTGCACATTACAGAATGTTCACAGTCTGTTTGTCCTGCCTTTGATCATGTCCTTGCTGAGCGTATTCTGCTTGCATGTCCTTACCTCTCTCAGCACTGATCCTTTTTATAGTCCTCTATAACAACTTGGGTTTCAATTCTCCCACAGTTCTCTAATTAGTGCTCTTTTCTTCCATTGCTGAGGACAGCCTGGGTCTGTTGTGATATTGTGGCTCAACACACCCTACCTAATATGTGGATGTGAGCATTATGTCATGAATTACAGGTACTGCTTGTTAAATGTGGCATCTTATGCATGGTTATGGGGAGTGTAGTAATACAATAAAAGGGATATCTGGAAGGCATATTTTTGATGCCTCAGTTTTCAATCACACAAACTGAATTTGCTTATTTGTCATATCAGGGGATAGAATTAGACTTGATGCTGAACTTTAAATGAAGGGAAAACCTGAATTTTAGGATAGGTGTATCACCCCATCTGGCAAAAATCTACTGGCCTGTGAGAGGTTTGCCCTGCTGGCTGTGCCACAGTGAGGTGTGATCTGCCCGTGGCTCTGCCACAAGCCATGGCTCTGCATTTTTGGGCACACCTCCTGTCTGGGCTGGCTCCTGTGCCTGCTGCCAGCAACAGAGTGGTCGTGTGCTGTGCTTGCCAGAGATTTACAATGAATACACAAAATAGCTCTCCTCAAGCTGTGCTAGGAGACTGTGTGTTTAGACACATGCTGGATAACAGCACACCATCCCATGCACGCTTCCAAGCTCTGCAAAATACCCCCTCAGCTTCCATTTCTTTTCCTGGAGAAGTTACCAGGTGCTTCGTTATTGTTTTGCAAAACAGGCTGCATATTACCCATATGTTTTCCCCCTTGTTTTTCAGGAGGCAAACTAAACGTTGGTGCCTGTTTCCAGTACTCATTAAATATTTTAGATAGGTTGGGAGTGAAGAGCAAGAGCTTTCCAGAGCATGGAGCAGGCAGCAAATCTGTGCAATGGGGCATCCTGGCCATGGCAGGCTGGAGTGGGGCTCCTGGGCAGCACAGGCTTAATGGGAAAGGATTAATAACCTTCATACACTTGCAAGAAAGGAAATAATTCAGGGCAGCCAAACCTCCTGGTGAGAGACCTCCTGGTGCTCAGAGGATTTTGATCCTTTAATCTCCTTTTTTGAAGAAAAGGAGATGAGTTTCTTCCGCTGGGTCTAGGAGGGTTGTCAGCAGCCAGAGGTGGTGCAGGAGCAAGGGGGAGGTTGGGGCAGGCTGGAGGTCTCAAAGCCAGGCAGAAAAGGGAGAGGAGCTGTTCTCTGGGGCTGCTGGAGCACAGGGGGATTGAGGTGAATGACACTTAATTACAGGTCTTTGTTTTATGTTCTGCCACTTGACAGAGCCCCCTTTAAGGGCATGAAGCCGTAGCTGCACATCCTGGAAGAATGGGAATTCTGGGGTGAGGGCACTGCTCAGACAGTGCAGCCATTCAGGTGAGTTTAGGTCTACCCAGAAAATGAAGCCATGTCTGAAAGTGAATGTTTATAAATTAAGTACATACCCCAGAGTAAATATTGGTCAGAACTAGGGGATAGATCCCTGTGAATAGTGCCTCACTTCCCAACTATTCCCTTAGGTGCTGATGCAGCTGTGCTGATATTTAGGGATCTGAAGGAATTCGGATGGAAACTGGCAGATATCCATGTTTTGCTTTGTTGAATTTTCAGGAAAAAATTACCGTTTCAAGGTTTCTGATAAATATTTTGTTGTGTAAAACTCAGCCAAATGGTGCATAACTCAAAATATTTCCCCCTTATCAAAGTCCCCGGTAACTTCTACACTGTTTCATCTTGATTTTGTAAATGGCTTTTTTGTTAAACTGCTCTGGGGAAGGAAGACAACTTTGCCATTTTTTAATATGTCTTTTTGCACCTCCTCATCTCATGTAATGCTGGAATAAAAAGTTTGCCTAGCAACCAGTGGATCCATGAAGGATTATGGAAAAACTTATTAACATCACTTATTGACACAACCTGGGCAATTCAGCTGTCAAAAGGTTGACACTTCAATGGGTGACGAGTGCGAGAGATTATTAATAGTGTAATTTCTGATGTGCTTCATGTCAGAGTGGAAATATCAAATGCTTAGGAGCTAAATCCTGGCTGCTCTGAGATCAGCTGAAATGATCAGAAGGAAGCAGAGACAGGTTGGCCACAGGTTCTTAATGCCCCTGATTTGCTATCAAGGGAGACAAGGGCTCATCCAGAGTGGGGTTTCTTTGGAGAAAATAAGAGAAAGCTGGAGGTGTTCCTGATACCTCACAGGGGTCTATAGCTGGGAGGGAAAGGATCTGTGATCTGATGGTTTCTCTGCCTTCAGAAGCTTCCGGACATTTCTGTTTGCAGCATGATTTAGAAAGGAAAGACCCTTCTCCAGAATATTTCCTTAGCGATGCTCCATGACTTCAGCTCCAGCTGTCTGTGCTATTTTACTCTAAAGTGCCATAGATTTTTATTTCACTTGAACTCTACCCTGACCACTACCTACTGCTTTGCAGATGGCAGCACAACCCTGTGTATGAAGTCACCCCTGCTTTGGTTCCAGGCGCACTCAGTGGAAGCTGAGCTCTGGTGTCGCTCCATGGCCACAGCTGGGTTTCCACTGGCAGGAACTGCTGTGCTTGGCACTGTGCACCTGTGGCCTCCCTCCTGTACCTGCTGGAAACCTGCTGCTGCTCCAGCTGGGCACAGAGGAGACAGGAACATGAAAATTCTGACACTGAATTTCTGGGAGCAGGAGCTGTGAGCAGAATGCATCTCGGAGGAGATGTGTCCCCATCGCCGAGGCTGTGCTCCTGCTCTGTGAGGGAAACAAAGCTGATGGAAATTCTGGCTGCTCAGACTGGAGGGCTCTGCTCTGCCTCTCGTGCCTGGGGGAGGTTTGCAGTTTGAGCTGTGATAAATGCTCTGGATGTTTTATTGGGGTGTTCTGTTCAGCCGTGCCCATTCCCCACTCTGGTTACCGAAGCCTTTGGCAGCCCAGCCCTGGGAGCAGCTGTGGGCTCACCACGGGCACCAGGAGCCAAAGGCAGCAATGCTGGGCTCTGTGTGTGTGTGAGTGTGAGTGTGAGTGTGCTCTGTGTGTGTGTGTGCGAGTGTGTGTGTGTGAGTGTGTGTGCTCTGTGTGTGTGTGTGTGAGTGTGTGTGTGCACTGTGTGTGTGTGTGTGTGAGTGTGAGTGTGTGTGTGTGTTTGTGTGTGTGTGTGTGTGAGTGTGAGTGTGAGTGTGTGTGTGTGTGAGTGTGTGTGTGCTCTGTGTGTGTGTGAGTGTGTGTGTGTGTGAGTGTGTTTGTGTGTGTGTCTGTGTGTGTGAGTGTGTGTGCTCTGTGTGTGCTCTGTGTGTGTGAGTGTGTGTGTGTGTGTGTGTTTGTGTGTGTGTGTGTGAGTGTGTGTGTGTGTGAGTGTGTGTGTGTGTGTGTGCGAGTGTGTGTGTGTGTGCACTGTGTGTGTTTGTGTGTGTGTGAGTGTGAGTGTGAGTGTGTGTGTGAGAGTGTGTGTGTGTGTGTGTTTGTGTGTGTTTGTGTGCACTGTGTGTGTGTGCTCTGTGTGTGTGAGTGTGTGTGTGCACTGTGTGTGTTTGTGTGCTCTGTATGTTTGTGTGTGTGTGTGTGTGTGTGTGTGTGTGTGTGTGTGTGTGTGCTCTGTGTGAGTGTGTGAGTGTGTTTGTGTGAGTGTGTGTGCTCTGTGTGTGTGCTCTGTGTGTGTGCTCTGTGTGTGTGTATGTGTGTTTGTGTGTGTATGTGTGTGTGTATGTGTGTTTGTGTGTGAGTGTGTGAGAGCCAGGCTGCTCAGATCTGGATGGCCTCAGCACACCTGTGCCAGTCACCCCCTGTGCCTGGCTCTGCTCCTCTTCGGGAGCCCAGTGCTAACCAGCCGTGACTTGGAGAATTAAGAGTAAAAACAGAGGTTTGTGGTGGCTGTGCTGTGCAGGTCTGCAAGGGAAGTTGCACACATGCCAGGACAGTGCACACACCGTAAATCTCTGCCCTGAGTTGCATATAAAATAAGAAATTTAATTACAAGCTACTCAGACTTTACAAGCAAGTGAATCTGATTCACCCACATCATAACTCGCATGAAAATAATGCCTGTACTTCAACAGATGAGCATATAAATGAAAATGTTAAAAATAAAATACTTTATTTCATCCTTAATTTGTGGTGGTTCAAGGCAATAACTGTCATAGACAAATTAATATGCTTTATTAGGAAATCAACATGTTGGAGATGTAGCCTAATCTGTTCTGCAAGGGAATCATGCCAGCATGTAATGACAATACATAATGTATACAATTCCTATTGACTTTTTTCTGCTTAGCAGCTTGAATGAGTAATAGCTTCTAAACTGGGGAGTGCAGAAGTCCTGCAGAACTCCTTAAGTCTTTGAATCTTAGAGACAGCAGCTTGGAAAACAAAGAATTGCTAAAGCATAGTTAGTAACAACTTTTAGTTGAACAGGAAAATGCCACAGGGATGTTAATTATTAAATATGCTGAAAGTGTTATTTACACACCTTCTCATGAAGTTTTTCAGTGTGTATACAAGACACCTCTCAGTGTCTTACAAGTCAGGAGATTTTGTTTCTTCCCAATTATCCACAGCTTGTTAGACCTTCAAACATTGCACAATAAACACAGGAAGCTCCATTTCACAAATAACTAAATGTGCAATAGTCAATTAATGCTGTGGCCCTGCTCTGCAGTCCATGGATGCTCTTCTCTGAAATGCTGTGGCACAATGCTTTAAGGTCTTGTTTTGCATGTGCATTTAAAAAAATGCTACTCCTGATTGCTGCTCTGCACAGTTGAAATAGCTTTCTTAACTAAAGCTGGAGAAAATTGATTAGAATGGCTAGACTGTGGTTACAGAAATAGTCATAAGTTCCCTGTTAATCAATGAAGAATTCTGTATAGCAGTAATGAATTCCGATATTTTTCCCTGTATTTAAAGCATCTGGCAACAGGCCAGAGGTACTGAGGCTCTGGGTTAGAGTCTGTTTTAGAGACAGTAAACAGGATTTTAACTGCATGATACCAATTGACTTCCAGCATTTACAAAAAAATGGATTTATGGCCTCAGCTCTGAGGGAATTAGTAATACTTACCTCTACTCTTTCAATGCTCTAACAGCAGGTTTGAAGTGTTGGCTGGGTTTGATCACTGGCATTCTGCAGGAGGGACAGGTGGGTGATAAGAGGCAAAGCATGCAATGGTTGCCTCCCCCAGAGGTGTTTATAAGCTCCTTGTGAAAGGGGGGAGTGTAATTCCCTGTGCTGAGGCTGACTGTACCGTGTCACTCTTTGATAAAGATGTGTCTGAACGCTTTGTCTGGCAGGGTCTGCAGTGTCTTCTGTGAAAAACCTCCTGGAAAGAAACGCAAGAATCAAGTATTTCCCTGCAGTTTGTGCTGGTGTGTACATAGCAGGGGTAAAAAGGCAGCACCCTGTGCTGTTTGGACAGTAAATGTTCCATTTCCCACCTGCTCTGTGCTGGCACTGCTCACACCTCACAGGCAGAGTCGTGGCCTTTCCCCACAGAAGCACCTGGCTCACCTTGTACAGCAAATTGCAATTTTTCTGTGCTTTTCTCTGGTCATTCTTCCATCTCTTTGGAGCTGCTTGGTGAACCCACCTGTGCTTGGCAAAGCCCCCTGTGCTTGGCTGGGGTTTTGAGGTAGTCACGATGCCTCCCCTGTTAGCCACGGGTTCCCCGAGGTGATGCCGCAGTGGGGCTGCTGTGGCTCCTGGGCTGCCCCTCCAGGGCACTGCTCTGCTTCCACTGCAAACAAAAGCTGACAGCACTGGGGGTGCAAACACCCCAAATCCTCCTCCACCCCCTTATCCCTGCCTGGGAGTATGGAACAAAAACTGACCCAGGGAAAGGCGCCTCAAAATCGGCTTCACAAAACCCCCTCCTCCTTTGGTCTGCCTTCAGTGGAAGGAAATATCTGCATTTCAGAAGGAAATGGAGGAGACTTGTGTCTTTTTCCGTGTGGCCAAGTGGAGCTGCAGAATTTTGCAGAGCTTTTTGATGAAGAAAGAGTGCAAGACAGCCATCTGGTCCCTGCCCATCAGCATTCACAGGCCTCCCAGCAATCTGCATTCTTCGTTTGCTGCCGAATGAGCGCTGTTTCCAAGACACAGGGGAGTCTAGAGAGGCTTGTGAAGAGACCATTTTATTCCTTGTGATACCATTTATTAGGGAGATAATTAAAAATTCACCACAAATGTGCTTTAATTAATACATCAAGATGAGAATGTAAAGCCCTTAGGGTGGGAGAAGAAACTTCACCTTTAAATACAAAATGTACCTTACTTGCTTTAAAGTAGACCTTTGAGAATGGCAGTTTTACTTATCTAAGCTTTTTAGAAAGTTGAAATCTCTTTGTAACAGGTAGATAATGGTTTCAGCTTCTTTTTTTTTGTAGGCAGGGAAATAACAGCACATATTGAAGTAGAATACTGGTATTTTCATAGCTGGGAAATTATCTGTTTTACACTTTTGGTAGATAAATTATCTGAGTAATTGTAGGAGAAATTCAGGCCTTGTGTGTAATATAAAACACCAAAGAGAGCTTTTAAGGAGAAGAATGCTTTTCAAACTTTATTTTCTGGAGGTGGGAGAAAAGGGAAAATACTTAAATAGGTGCTTTATATATAACAGGCCACATTATTCAGAAAAACACAATAGTGTTATAAATTCATTCCACAAATTATTTCTCTCAAGATCTCGCTCAGTACCTCGGCATTTAACATGTGCTTCCTCAGATTGGCTGCTGCGCTCTTTGGGTTTAATTGAAACTGTGTTGACATTAAACCCACCTAAATATTCAACACAAGCTGGGAATCACAAACAGGGCAGGATGCCTTTGCCACCCCAGCACAGACAGCAAAAGGTTCTGTTGGGTTTTGTGAGCACCTGAGAGAAATCTCTGGGGATTAAACTGGGGCTGAGCCTGCCCTGGCCATACCCCAGCATTTGGGTGAGGATGCTCTGCTCTGGGCTCTGAGCTGACCCTGCTTCCTCAGGGAACACAGACAAGAAAGAGCCTCCCAGAAATGGCAGTGGAACAGTCAATTTGTGGCCTTGGTTCTATTCAATGCTAACTAGACAGTGCCCTTAAAAAGTGACACTTTTGGGGAATTCAGGGCTTTACTTTTCATTAAGAGCCAAAGTAATTTGAACCTGAAGGGAAAATTGCCCATTGCATTTGGGATTTTTTTCTCCTTTTATTATTATTATTTTTTTTTTTTTTTTTAAATATTCTGGTTGGAGCTGATAGAGCATGAAGGAAAAATAAAACAACTCAGAACGAAAGGCAGTGTCAGATGCTATGAGAAGTGAGCTCACCCAGCTGCATATCTGGCTGCTGTGCACCCCAAAGCTCCTGAGACTCTGAGCACTGCTGAGGTGATGGGACTTCAGAAGTTAAAGCAGCTTGAAGAGGCATCAACTTCCCCTCAACTTCTCCATCTTTAGAGGAAATGTTAGCTTCATGGAAGAGCTGTTCTATAGAACTTCTGGGGAGACACAGAGAAAGACTTCTTTGAATATTGTAGAATCATAAAATAGGTGTTAGAAGCAACCTCAAGGATCATCTGGACCAGCTTTTTATGGCAAAAACCAACTGTGGGGATCACATTATATTAGACATGGTTGTTTTAGGCAAAGGAAGATTAAGGCATTGAATATATTTTGCTTTTCTGTACTTGTGAAGCTTGGACAGGAGCACTCTTTGCTGGGTTCAGAACTGGCTGGGTGGCCAGGCCCAGAGAGTGGTGGTGAACGCTGCTGCATCCAGCTGGGGACCAGTGACCAGTGACCAGTGATGTCCCTCAGGAGTTTGTGATGGGGCCTGTTCTGTTCAATATCTTTATTGATGACATGGATGAGGGGATTGAGTCTTTCATCAATAAATCTGCAGGTGACACTAAGCTGGGAGCATGTGTCAGTATATTGGAAGGGAGGAGGGCTCTGCAGAGGGACCTGGAACAGTTGGATGGGTGGGCAGAGTCCAATGGGATGAAGTTTAACAGGTCCAAGTGCCAGGTCCTGCACATTGGCCACAACCACCCCTGCAGCACCACAGGCTGGGGACGGTGTGGCTGGACAGTGCCCAGGCACAAAGGGACCTGGGGGTGCTGGTGACAGCAGCTGAACATGAGCCAGCAGTGCCCTGGTGGCCAAGAAGGCCAATGTCCCCTGGCCTGGATCAGGAATGGTGTGGCCAGCAGGAGCAGGGAGCTCATTCTTCCCCTGGGCTCGGCACTGCTGAGGCCACACCTCAAGGGCTGTGTCCAGTTCTGGTTCCTCAGTTTGGGAAGGACATTGAGACACTTGAACACATCCAGAGGAGACAACGAGGCTGGTGAGGGGCTGGGAACACAAACCCTGTGAGGAAGAGCTGAGGGAGCTGGGGTTGTTTATTCTGGAGAGGAGGAGGCTCAGAGGTGACCTCATCTCTCTCCAATCCCCTGAGAGGTGCCTGCAGCCAGGTGGGGTTGGTCCCTTTCTCCAGGCAGCACTGACAGAACGAGAGGACACAGTCTCAGGCTGTGCCAAGGGAAATACAGGCTGGATGTCTGGAAAAAGATTTTACTGAAAGACTGATAAAGTCCCTGGTCTGCCCAGGGTGGTGGAGTCACCATCCCTGGATGTGTTTAAAAAAAGACTGGATGTGGCACTGGATGTGCCATGGCTTAGTTGAGGTGTTAGGGCTGGGTTGGACTCGATCATCTTGAAGGTCCCTTCCACCCCTGTGATTCTGTGATTCTGATTCTATATTTGACTAGTGGATAGCCAAATTTTAAAGAGACTGAGAAAGTTATGGTTGTAGAAGCAAAAAGAGAAGAGAGCAGAAAAACTGAAGGTGCTTTTGGGTTTTATGTGTGGCTTTGTCATACATGTGTAAAAACCAAAGGGAATTAACACCTACTGCAGATATAAACCTGTATTTTAGCACTGACTGGGTGTCACAAGCACAGGTTGGTGTGTGAACTTTTTTTTGGGCTTTTTCTGTGTTTAGCTTGGCATCCAACTATTGGGAACTGAACTATCAGCAAATAGGGCATCCTTCTGTTCTTCATAGCATAACCAGTTCAGGACTATATGGAATTGTTTGATTGCAATGACTTAATTACCTCCTCCTGCCCTCAGTGTTTCCAATAATTTATCTCTATCCTCTGAAGTTTCACTCTGGTTTGAATGATCTCTTAAAGAGTGAACTCCAGTTGGATATTTCAGGGTCGATATTAGAAAGTCAACACAAAGAGTGCTGTAAAGCTGTTGTGCACACAGCCTTAGCAGCAGGTAAAGTGCTGTTCAGCTGGAGCATTGAAAATGTCCTTTATTCCTGCAGACTGACGTGGACTTGGCTGTGAGTTTTAACACAGGATTCTTGGTAGCCCAGGGTGAGATTTCATCTCAGGGTGAGATTTTTTTCTCAGTTTTGTTTGGCTAGAACTGGACTCCAAGCATAAACTGGTGCATCCTTTCTTCTTTAGATCTGTATTTGGCAACTACTGGGGAGGGCTGCTTTTAACCTGCATCTGTTATCAACTGATGCTGCTACCTCCAGGCTTTAGGTGTCTTTTATCTAAAGGTGTGTCTAAATGTTTAGCTGTCAGAATACTTATTTTTTTGTTCCCTATTATAGATTGTTCTGCTAATAAAATAAATTGTATATATGTCAGGAAAGTTTGATTTCTACCTCAGTTCTGATCCAAAGTTTGTTCTTTTGTGACACCAGTAATTGGTCTGCAAATCACTGTTGTGATGTAATTCCTAACAGAAGGGGTGGAGCTCAGGGTGCTTTTATGAGCACCTTTGTTCCAGGGAGAATTATATGTGTAATTAAAGCTAATGCTCCATCATCCTGTAATCCTCAGGTGGCTTCAAATACCTGTCCCTGCTTGGCATGGGAGGCCAAAAGGATGGTCATTGACTCTCTCACAGGCCTGGGAGAGTTCTGTAAGCAGAGCCAGCCAGTGTGCTCCTGCTTTAGCAGTGGTGAAATGAAAATAACTCATTGTTTGATTTTACCTATCAAATTGCTTGCACTCCACGTCCAGTCCTCTTGGGCCATGCTGCAGAGAATCCAATTTTTTAGCACTGAAATCCAGAAATCTTTAGAGTCACCAAAAGCCCCCATTCTTTACTTTTGTAATTTAAATGAAGAAAGGCTGATATCTGCAGCAAATGACAGATAAGGAAAGAAACTTCATGGGGCTCTTATGAATGCTTTTGACTCTCCTTTTCAAAGTTGAGGCTTTACAGCATATTCTTATTAGCTACCATGATAGAGCTGATGAATTACTTTTTAGATCAGAGAAGAATGCTGATAAGTTGGATTTGGTATTGTAGCTGTCATTGTGGTAGAAAACATTATCTCTACTAGAAAAACATTTTGAAGAGCCTTGTTTGCCTTTGTGAATGTCACCCGTGTGATGAAAATGTGCATCCAGACAATCAGGATAGATGTGCTTCACCCTGAGGCCTCAGGCTCCACGCTGTCTCTGGGTGGGGGTCTCAGGAGGGCCCTGTGCTGTTTTTGGACAGCCAAAAATCATTTTGGACATGATTGAATTACACCAGTCCTGTGTGCTCCTCCTGACCCAGCTGCCAATGCAGAGCTGCTCTCCTCTTCTCTCTGCTGTAGCTGAGGCTGTTCCTTGCCCCAGGAGGACAAACAGTGCAGGACAGGCTGTGCTGGGAGCTCTGCACCTACCCCAGCTCTGAGCCTGCCATCAGCTGCTCCTGCCAGCACCTTCCCCCTCTCCTCAGTGGCCTCCTGCCAGTCATCCCAAAGGTGTTTGACCCAAATTTCCCCCACTAGGGGACACTTCAGGCTGGGCAGGGTCAGAATACAGACTTGTTTCTAATTTCCCTGTTGTACCTAAGGACAGACGTGCTGCACACAGGGTATGCCAGTTCTATTGATCATCAATCCTGACCCATCTCTGGGGCAATGTGTACAAAGCAAAGGGGGCTGATTAAAGTATGGGTCTGTGCCTGTCAAAACCTCGTGGTGTAACCATGGGGTAAATCCCAGGGGTGTCACCTGGGATTTTTAAAACATGACCTATGACACACCCTGATAAACACAGAAAAAGAATGATTTGTATTTTATGCTTTGAACTCTCTGCAGAGACAGGATGAGCTGGGCAGCAGGAGAGTCCTTTGCAGCACAGAGGGCAAATGTTAGTGATTCCTGCAGACTACTCAGCTCAGCCCCCCAGAGTGCCACTCCTTTCACCGAGGGAGAAGCATTCCCTGCAGGAATGTTTCTGAAGGAGAGAGTGATGGCCATGGCTAACACAGGCTGTGGCAGAAGGAGGCTGTGTGACAGTGGACAGGGTTTGGTGAGAGCCAGCCTGGCTTCAAGGTGGGTTTGATGACTCAGATGCCAAAAAGGCTCAGTCTATTATGATTAGTTTTGGGGTAAGTCTTGAAAGGATTGTTCAGCTTCAGAATTTGCAGGTGCTCCTGCTGCCCCCCTGGATGTAAGGATTTCTCTCTGACAGCTCATTAAACTTAGTTCAGTAAGTATGTTGTAATCCCTGGGAAAAGAAATAATAATCTTCTCTAATGGCTGGGAAGAGCTGTTGGAGTTAAAAAATATCAAATAATTAACCTTTAGTCCTTAGAAATAAGAAGTTTCAAAATTACTTCAGTGCCTCAAATTTCAACAGAGGGCAGTGTGACATTGCTGTTTGCATCTCCAAAGCCTTTTCTCTTGTGATGATTTCTGTGAAGACTCTTCCACTCAGTGTCCTCGTTAAGCTTATTACAGGAGTAATAGCATTGCTGAAAGCACGGGGAAGATGTGAACCAGAAGAGATTTTTACAGTGGCTCGATGTGATAAAGGCAGGATAAACAGGAGAACACTTTAAGGTAATGGATGGAGTCAATTACAGCAGCATCCCAGGGCCCAGGATAGCAAACATGGCTCTGCAGTGAGCACGAGGAGAGGTTACGGATCAGCTCCTGGCTGGGGAATATTTCCCGGGGTTGCTTTGGTGTGCAGAGCTCAGGCTGCAGCCCACAGATCGTGGTTCCATCGAGCTGTGCCTGCTCTCCCAGCTGAGAGGGGCTCTGCCCCCAGCCAGCTCTGCCAGCAGCAGCTGATTTGGGTGGTCCCCCAAAGGATGCTGCGTGGCTCCTGCCAGCATCACCTGCCTAACAGGTCGCTCCAGACTCTTCTCGTGCAGCTGGTGCTGATAAGCAGTGCCTGGGAAGAAGCATTTTAGCAAGAGAAGAGCAGAAAGGGGCTTTCTGGGTCGGTGAGTTCAATCTCTTGCTATCACAGAAAGCTGTATCATATAATCCCCTTCAGGAATTTATCATGCTTGACTTTAGAGCAGGCATTGCCTTTCTCCAGAGGTGACCTAACTCAGAGAAAATACAGAAACCAAATCCCCTTTTCTGTTCATCTTCTCCAGTGTTCTGCTGGTGGAGACCCTCCTGTAAAATACCCGACAGGAAGTGTAACTGTTTCATCTGTTAACTGAAACAAACCCAAACAATAAATCTTCCATTGGGATTTTTTGCATAAGGAAAATAATAAGTATTTGTGTACACCCTGTAGGAACGTCATGTTTTGTACTCTGCCTGCAAGCTCTACAGCAGCAGTTAATTAACAAACACAATTCCCAGAGCCCTGTTGACATTAATCATTGTTGCTGGTGCACAAACACAGATGTTTTGGCATGAAAAGGTGCTCTGGTAGTTGAAGTTCTTGCTGTTGCTAAACTTTACAGCAGTGCTCATTTAAGCTCAGTTTAACAGGTAAGGGAAGAACTGATGTTTATAAATGCATGAGAGGAAAGCATCATGGAGAAGGGTGGCTGCTGTGAGCATCAAGGCTGAAATATTTGGATGTTACTTTGGCAACAGCAAGTATTAAATTAAGCAAGGAGTTGTGGTTTGCTAACATGAGACATAAATGTGCAGAAATCCTTTTAATTCTACATCGGCAGGGGCTGCCCAGGGAGGTTTGGAGTCCCCATCCCTGGAGGTGTCCAAGGAACACCTGGGCAGGGCCCTCAGTGCTCTGGGCTGGCTGACAAGGTGGGAATCAGTCACTGCATGGCCTTGGAGGTCTTTTCCAACCTTAATGATTGTGTGATTTGAAAACTCTTGAACTCCTTGGTGTGAGAGCTGCAGCAAAGACTGCCCAAAAGTTGGTTTATTGCCATTGTGTTCTACACTGCTCAGTTCTGTCTAAATAAAGTTACAGTGTGCATCACTCAATTATAGTGCATCAGCAGAGGAAAAATGCAGTGCTAAGCATGAGAATGATGAAATGAAGCTGAGTTTTTAGATGTCCCTTAAACTCACTGTCCTCTGAAACTGAACTGCATGGTGCACCTGTGTCCTCATGACCCCCTGGAAGAAAGATGGGAAAGAATTTGTCACCATTTCAGTAGGAATCAGCTTGTAAAGCAGGGCTGGAGCTGAAATCAGGAGCCCAAATGAGAGGGCTGGGGAAAGAGAATGTGTGAATAGAGAAAAGGAGAAAAAAAAAAATTCCAAGAGACTATTTTATGAGAGAGAAAATGAAGAGAAGCAGTTTTTAACTGGCTTTATTGAAAATGAAGCCTATATTTAGCCTCCTAGATGGCTGGAATGGCTTTTAAGGGAGATACCCTGTAGTCAGTTTGGATCCAGGTTCCTGCGCTGTGCCTGGCTGGGTGCTGGGATGTTGTGAGTCTGCACTGGTGCTGTGCCTGGCTGGGATGCTGTGTGTCTGGGATGCTGTGTGTCTGTGATGCTGTGTGTCTGGGATGCTGTGTGTCTGCACAGGTGCTGTGCCTGTTTGGGATGCTGTGTGTCTGTGATGCTGTGTGTTTGGGATGCTGTGTGTCTGGGATGCTGTGTGTCTGTGATGCTGTGTGTCTGGGATGCTGTGTGTCTGTGATGCTGTGTGTCTGCACTGATCCCATGCCTGGCTGGGATGCTGTGTGTCTGTGATGCTGTGTGTTTGGGATGCTGTGTGTCTGTGATGCTGTGTGTTTGGGATGCTGTGTGTCTGTGATGCTGTGTGTTTGGGATGCTGTGTGTTTGGGATGCTGTGTGTCTGTGATGCTGTGTGTTTGGGATGCTGTGTGTCTGTGATGCTGTGTGTTTGGGATGCTGTGTGTCTGGGATGCTGTGTGTCTGGGATGCTGTGTGTTTGGGATGCTGTGTGTTTGGGATGCTGTGTGTTTGGGATGCTGTGTGTTTGGGATGCAGTGTGTCTGGGATGCTGTGTGTTTGGGATGCTGTGTGTTTGGGATGCTGTGTGTCTGTGATGCTGTGTGTTTGGGATGCTGTGTGTCTGCACTGATCCCATGCCTGTTTGGGATGCTGTGTGTCTGCACTGATCCCATGCCTGTTTGGGATGCTGTGTGTCTGCACTGATCCCATGCCTGTTTGGGATGCTGTGTGTCTGTGATGCTGTGTGTCTGGGATGCTGTGTGTTTGGGATGCTGTGTGTCTGTGATGCTGTGTGTCTGGGATGCTGTGTGTTTGGGATGCTGTGTGTCTGGGATGCTGTGTGTTTGGGATGCTGTGTGTCTGGGATGCTGTGTGTTTGGGATGCTGTGTGTCTGGGATGCTGTGTGTCTGCACTGATCCCATGCCTGTTTGGGATGCTGTGTGTCTGCACGGGTGCCGTGCTGGCAGTCGGGCTGTGCTCGCCGCTGCTGTTCCCGGAGTCATTGATCCATCTGGGAGCGCACACGGCCCTTCCCCACCTGCGAGTGCAGCTCTGGTTGCTGTGAGAGGTTTCCGAGGCTGCCCGAGGTGGGCTGGGGGATGCCCGTGCTGCGGACAGCAGCGCTTTCCTGCCCATTGCCCATCTCTCCTTGTCTGAAAGGTGTTTTTAACACGGGGTCGTGGGGCAGCCTCGCCTCTCGTGTCCCGGCACCGGCCCCGGCTCTGCCCGCAGCGCTGAGCACCGGAATGGCCGCCGGGCCCGCGGCCTGCCCGGCCTGCCCGGCTCGGGAGAGCTCCAGGACAGTTCCTGTGGCTCCAGGACAGCTCCTGTGGCTGCAGAACAGCTCCTGTGGCTCCAGGACAGCTCCTGTGGCTCCGGGACAGCTCCTGCGGCTCCAGGACAGCTCTGGGCTCCTCCAGGGAAGTTCCTGCGGCTCCAGGGCATCTCCTGTGGCTCCAGGACAGTTCCTGCAGCTCCAGGACAGTTCCTGTGGCTCCAGGACAGTTCCTGCGGCTCCGGGACAGTTCCTGTGGCTCCAGGACAGTTCCTGTGGCTCCAGGACAGCTCTTGTGGCTCCAGGACAGTTCCTGCAGCTCCAGGACAGTTCCTGCAGCTCCAGGACAGTTCCTGTGGCTCCAGGACAGCTCCTGTGGCTCCGGGACAGCTCCTGTGGCTCCAGGACAGCTCTGGGCTCCTCCAGAGCAGTTCCTGTGGCTCCAGGACAGCTCTGGGCTCCTCCAGGACAGCTCCTGTGGCTCCAGGACAGCTCTGGGCTCCTCCAGAGCAGTTCCTGCGGCTCTGGGCTCCTCCTGTGGCCCCAGGCAGCCCCTGACGCTGCCAGACCCGAGTGCTCACAGACGATAACAAAATACAGTTTAACAATCTGCCTTCACCCCACGGCCAAACCGCTGGCAGACAGCTTTTCCTTGTGGAAACGTTTGAGTTTAGCTGTGTTTTGGGCTGGAGAGGCCCTCTGGAGAGCAGCTCAGTCCCAGAGGAGCTGTGCCCACCCTGCGCTGGGCTCTGGCCGCACAGCCCCGCACCCCTGCAGGGACCGTGCCCTGCTCCGGGCTCACTGCGAACAAAGAACCTGCTGAAAGCAGCACTAAAGCAGTGTCTGCTTGCATGTTGAGCAGAAGGAGGACAAGCTATTATTAAATGATTGCACTGAGGAAGAACATTTCTTTCCACCCTTAGGCTAATATTAAATATTCTCAAGGTCAACTGTAAGAGAATATAGAGAAAGACAAGAAGCATAGGTGCTGTCAGTTGTATTTTCTGTTTTCATTTAACTGTAGCCTTAAAATAAGAATTATTTATAGCCGTGTTGCAGTCCCTGTGACCCTGCTTCCTCCAGCTCAGGAGCGCCTCTTGTTTGTGCTCAAAAAGAAGCTGCAAGTTCTTTGAGTCACTCCCTTTTGTGCATACTGGACAATGGGAAATGCCTGGAGTTTTCTTGGCTTCAAGTTTAATTACGTTTTTTCTGCTGCATATGTATGATTCTTCAGTACTTGGAGCCTGGCTGCTCTTGGACGGTCTATCCTGCCTTGACCAGGATGGATACCTTAAGTAAATGAATTGATGTCCTAAGGAAACATCTAGGTACAAACACAAGGAATTTGGACTTTGAAGGCAGATTTACACTGCTGACTTGTTTGTGTTGAAGGTGGGAATAGTGGGGGTAGGGCTTTCCTGGGCTGGGTGAGGTGCTGATGTTCTTTAGGGCCTCCTCCCTGAAAGGTGATGCTGTGAGCCTGAGCACCAGGGGCTGTTGGGACACGTGGAGGTTACAGGATAAATCTTATCCTTGATTTTGTTCTAAATTTAGGTCAACATCACTGGGAGCAGAATAACTTTTAAAGGTTTTAATGCTAAATATTGCATTCATGTGTGTGAATTTTGCTGCTGGTGGAGAAAGAGAAAAGAATCACAAAATGCTGAAAAATTCCAACGAGCCATTTTAAAAGCAAAGAGCCTATTTTTAATCAATTTCAATAAACATACTTCAGGCTTTAAACAAGGGGTTCTTCAGTCCTACTCATCACTCACAACAGCATGACTTCTAACCTTTCAGGTGTTCTTGAGTGAGTCACTCAACAGTCCCTCGCCTCAGCTTCCCATTTATGAAGGGCATGGAGATAATAATTCTTGTCTACTTCACATGAGTTACAGGACACAGAGTGCAGGACTTAATTTAAGCATAAATGCCAGCCCTGCTGAAGTCATACAATCCTAAACTGTATGATTTCATACCAACTTTATACTAACCTGACTATCTAGTTAAAAAGTTGCATGGATGCTAGTTGAACAGTGGGATGAATGTGAGTTAGGAGTGGCTGCAGAGCTGGAGAGGTGTGTGCACACCCCCAGGCTGTTGGGGCTTTGGCAGCTGCCTGAATGGGTGTCATTACTTTCCAAAACAAACCTGGTTTGCTAATGTGTGTGTGCCATGGGTGCCAGTGTAACTGTAGGAGTGCAGGTGATGGCTTTGTAGGAAAAGCTGTGTGGGAAATCCAGCCTGTGAGAAGCGGCTCCTCTGTACCCTGCTCTGCAACTCAAGAATTAATTTTTGGCTGTCTAAACATCTTCAAACTTTTTAATGAATGGGGGCGAATCTCAATCACATCTGAATCCAATCAAGCATGGCCTTATTTTGAGCTTCCTAGGGCAATTCAATCTTCTTTCTGTTTGTGTTCTTTGCTGCTTTAGATTTTAGGTGTTTTGTAATCACTTTTGGATAGAAGTTTCTGGTCCAGCTTGCTGCCTGCCTGTGTGCTTATCCTGTTTGTGATAAGCAGTTTCTGGAGGCTGAAGGCACAGGGGTTCTCTGAGTTTATCCCTGTCTGGGGTGTGCTGAGCTTGGGCTCTGTGCTGGGATTGTGTCTGCTTTGAAGCTGTGTGTGCTTCCTGGAAAATAAATGGATTTTAGCAAAGCCATGAAGGCATACTTAATTGGGATTTAATGATGAACTTCCTCTTTATTTGTGTAACAGGCAACACCACAAGTGTCACGGTGATGCATTTCCCTGTCTCAGTTTCCCAATCCAGAGTAACTAATAAGGAGAGGACGCCCTGTCGCAGGTGCTTTCCCTGCCTTCCGTCTCTCAGAGCTCCATCCCTCCCCACATTTCCATGCCAAACAGCTCCTTGAGAACCAATCAGAGAATGTGACAAGCGTTGAGAATGAACATTTGAACATTTCTGTCTGCCTTTGCTGCCGGTGGAGCGCTGCTTGTGTTTGCAGGATGTCAAATGATGTGTGCAGCCATCAGCTCAGCTCACTGGCACTCGGTGGGGGGAGAGGAAAACCAGCCCTGCCTCTCCCCTGCCTTTAGAGGTGAAACAAGAGTAGATGTCTCAAAAGGTATTTAAAAAAAATCATTAGTATTTTCTAAAAAAATCTATTTTATTTCTTATTTGCAAGCTTTTCCCTCTTTCACTTCAGAGCCTAATTTGACATGTTTTAATGTAAGCACTGATTAGCTGGTTATCAGCTGTGTACTCATCTCACCCCTGACTCAAAGGCAGGCTAGTGCAGGAGGCAGGTAGTACAGCAATATTATGAAATGACTACTATCATCAAGTGCATTATTTGCTATTCAAGGCTTGATTTCACAGCTCATTGTTTATGTGGGTTCAGCTATACCAAGTTCCCTTGGGCCACTCAGGTTTTATGTTGATGCAAGTGCGAGCAAAGCCAGGCCTCTGATTTGTAAATTCTCAGCCCCCACCTCCACGTTTTCAGTCACCCAGTTTGTGTGTTTGTCTGGGCTGCTCTCCCCTGCCACCCCCTTGGCTGGGGCTGTCCTTTCCAATGGAAGTTCAATGCCAGAAATAGAATCCAGCTGTGGCATTTCAGCCCTGCTGCAGCTCCTCTCAGGGGTGTCAGTGCCCCAGGGGACAAATGGCCTGGCCAGCACAGGTCAGGCTCCTGTTCCCATGGACACTGTGAGGAAGCCCTCAGTGTGCTGCAGGGGCTGCAGGGGCTGCTTTGCCTGCAGGTTTAATCAGGAGGACGGTGTTCATGCCTGTGCTCTGTCTGGAACTCTGTGATTAGGGTCTGATCAGGAATTTGTGTTGACTATTCATCATATACTTTAATAAATTCATACCAAAGTGTTGTAAATGGGACAAATTGTGCACACTCACAGGTGGCCTCTGTGTGAAAGTCCAAAACTGGACTTCTGACCTCTGGCAGAAGCCTGCTATGGGATGGTTGTAAAGCCTTATAATGCCTGAATTAGACAAGAGACACATCCCAAATCCTCCAGGGAGACCTAAACCAGACCTACTGGTTTGGAGGCACTTGTTGGGCTTTTGTACACAGACTGTAGAGGGAGAACTGAGGCCTTGGGGTTCTGGAAAGCAGAGCAGGGCTTGAAAAAGTAAAGTTCCCAAAGTGAGGAGTGGTCTTGGAAAGAGGAGACCAGAAGGGAGGTCCTGGAGAGAAGATCCTGGGTGCTGGATATGAGTAGGGGGGTGAAGGCCAGGGATGCCCAGGAACCTGGGCCAGGAAGAGCTGAGAGGGACAGATGTGCACAGCTGGAGCAAAAACACCTCTTGCTTCAGCTGCCACTCCACAATGAGGCTGAGACCTGATGAGCAAAGATAGAACTGAAGGGGGTGAGGGGAAAATCTCTGACCCCCTTTTAAAGAACCCCCAGAATCCAGATCTGCTGCAGGTTGTTGCTTGCTCTGACTGGCCATTGCCAGTAAAGGGGTAAAACCTCTTTTGTGTGGCTTCAGAAATGTCCCCTAGTGCATGGTGTGGCTTTGGGGACCTTTGTCACAGCTGTCCCTTGCAATGCAAACAGGCAAAGCTCACTGGGATAACGCTCAGAGGAAAAACTCTCTCTTGGGAGCTTCTGGGAAACACTCAGCTCTGTTCCACTGCTCTCCTGTGTGCTGGGAAATATCAGCAGGGTCAAGAGGAAAGTCACCATATTACACTGGGGGTGTCAAGGACACAGTCACTCTAGCAAGGTGTTTGCAATAAGCCAGGAGTCAGAGATTCAAGGAAATGCTATGATGAGGAACAGCAAGGTTATTAGTCAAAAATATTGGTTTTGAAAGCGCACAACTTTGGAGGGACTACCAAAAGTAAATGTCAGTTGTTTGGCTGTTATACAAGTTTATACTATATTTCTTTTGCTTGGCAATAGAGAGCTGGGAGAGATGAAATTGTCATTTGTGAAAGAGCTGGGAAATACAAGTTTTCTCTCTGCAGCATGAGTGATGTTCAGGTCTCCCTCATGCAAGCACAACTAGTTTTACAGAGCAAAACTCTCCTGTGCTGTTTTATTATCAATGTTCTTCCAAGAAACAATCCTATCTGTGTTATTAAATTAATATATTATTTTCCTGTTTCTTTTTCTCAATGCACAGGGAGCATTCCTATACGTTGTGAGGTTCCCTTGTGCTTCATTTCAATTTTTAAAGGTAATGTTTCTCTTGTATAATTCTAGTTGGAGATATTTTATGTGAAGGATAGTGAGGAGGATTAAGGTACCACATTAGTTCTTCCCATTTCTGGGCTTGGATTATGGACCCAGAGGAAAGAAGAGAGATTCTGTCCCTGCATGGCAAAGGGGAGTGGGTTTGGAGGGACAACCAAGACTCTCCATCCTGCTTGGCAGCTGCTGTGTTTTCTCCCAAGAAATAATATCAATTTTATCTCCTCTAAGAGGTGAGCCAGATGAATCCTGTGTTTCTGGTTTGGTTTGGAAGGCACCTCCCTCTGAAGGGCCCTTCCTGGGACACTGTACTTGCAGGTTGTTCTGTAATTAGATTGAGTGAAGCACTTCTGCCTTACAAAATTAATGTCAGGATTATAAAACCTGAACTATAAAACAATCTAAAATTGCTTCTGAACAAAGAATTCATTCATATTCTCTCTCTCATGCAGTAACTTCTGTTGTGGAGCTTTCCCATCCAGCTGTTTTGGCCAGCTACCTGGAAGAAACCTGGCTTTTTGATGGAGAAGTGATATAATAAGTTGCATGAAGATTCCCTATGGCATCTTAGGAAGAAAATAAATATTCCAAAGAGGAAAGGTTATGAGTCCCAGTGAAAAACAACACTTTAGCCTAACTGCACATACAGGCTGGTAAATATGCTGCCTTCTGTCAGGGCAGGAGAGCTGGAAATGCATATTAGCTGAATCCATGCCAAGCAGTATGACTGCACTTGGATCCTCTCAGCAGCAGGGAAAGTACTGCTTCATGTCAACATAGATTTGTACATTTCTTTCATGGTGGGGAGAAAAACCCATAACTTATTTCAGACCTACTGCTCTGTTTTATATCAGAAATACAAAATGCTGATTGTATAAATTTCAAACCCAGAATAATTGAGAGAGGGTAAATTGTCTAGACACCTTGTGGTATTTGTGGCAATTACCTCATCTCATTTCTCAAAGAGGTTTATTTAAGTTTATGTTTAGCTCTAGAAATGAGAAAAGGAAAGGAAAGGTGTCATGCCAGAAGTGCAGCTTGCCAGAGGCTTTAAAATGACTTTAAGGACAATTCAACTTCATTATTTTCTACTGAGACAAATTCAGAGTAGAGAATTCAGAAGGCTGGTCTGTTGTTTCATTTACACAGAGGAGAAGGGATTGTGGATGCTCCTCTGTGAGGTTTACCTGTGTGAGAGGGAAACAAACACCTTCCCACGCCAGCAGAGCTTCGGGAGAGCTGAGCCTTGTGTCCTTTGGACCTGGCTTCAGCAGCAGCCCTGAGATCACCTCAGAGCTGTCCTTAATTTAATTTGGGGTGAAATGCTGGGGAGGGGCTTAGGCAAGGATTGGAATTGCTCAGACCATTAGGATTGAAAATAGCTGCTGACTGGAGCTTTCTCCTGTATGGCAGAATCTCAGAATTGCAGTCAGGGGTGCGATAGCCTTTCATTAACATCAGCACCCAGGATAATGCTACAAGTAAAATTGTTGTACTTTATTGCATTCTTGCTGTCATTTAATTGCTTGATAATAGGTTTTCATAACAATGGAGGCCAGTGGAAAGTTGGCTGGAATAATCCCTGCTGGGGAATTAACTGGAGCAAAGTTGCCATTAACAAAGCGAGTTGTTTGGGGAGGTCATTCCGAACAGATGGCCATTATTTAGGGAAAATAGCTCTAGAGCTGGGTCTCATGAGGAAAGCTAAAGTTCCCATATTTAATATGAACTGTATGAAAATGTGCAAAAGGGTTCCCAGGGCCAGGCAGACAAAAGAAGGGCTGTGCTGGAGAGCTTCACAGAGGTGCTGCTGTGATGAGTAAAGAGAGGAGAGCAGGAACGGGGTGCTTTATTTTAGTGTGGTCATGAGTACCCTCTTCTCTTGATGACCTTAACCAGGAGCAATCTGCTTTTGTCTCCTTGCATGAGCCCGTTTTGCATCGATTCAGGAATCACACAGACTGCCACCTTGGAATATTAATATTAATCACTATTAATAAAACATAATGCTCACATGCAAATGGCTGCTTACATATGCAAACATGGGGGTTCAAACATGGTGATGCAAATGTTGAAACGCTGGTGTTTGTTACATTTGATGTTCAGGAACTCCAGTGGGATTTTCTTCTCATGAAAGAGCTAATGTCTCATTTGATCACTCTGGGATGTGGTTTGAAGAAAATTAATTAGCTGGAGTGGAGTGGACTATGAATTTTATTTTCACAAGTATCAGACAATCTATTTTGTAATTCAGTTGTAATTTCCAGTGTGAGGATGGGTACACAGGAGAACAGTGAGTGTAACTGTCATGGTTTTGTTAGTGGAAGGTGAGGCTGAGATAAAATAAGTCTGTTTTCCAGGGAGATTTCTCATACAAATTGAAGTTGTAGCTGCCAGTCAAATCTTTTTTCCATTTGTGACTCTCAGCTTTCCCTTATAAATTTCAATGAATAACAAAAAAAGTTAAAGGCCTGCAAAAGACCATATTGAGCAACAAACTATTTTTGAAGAGCCCTTTTCCCTCCCTCTCACAGATGGGAAATAAATACAATTCCAGCTTCCTAAAGCTTTGTAAGATTGCCAGATACCTAATTTTCCTCCCATAAGAGGCATCTTAACCTCTCAGAGAAAGGGATTTTTCCTTTTTGGGATTCTCAGACTGTTTTCATCTAGACAGGAGTTTTTGTGGAAGGCACAGAACACTTCATGTTTTAGATGGAGTGTAACAGTGCAGGTTCAATTCCTAATTGTGTCTGAGGAGCAACAACTGAAGTCAGACAATCACAGAATGTTAAAGTTTTGTTTGTTTGTTTGGTGTTGTTTTGGGGGGGTTGGTGTTGGGTTTTTTTTGGGTTTGTTTTTTTTGTGTGTGTTTCTCATGGGCTACATCCCTATTTGGGAGGAAACTGTAGAGCTACCCCAAGAGCATCCTGTGTGCTCCCTGCTAAGGAGCTGATGGAGTGATGATGGCTCTCCACAGAGAAGCTGCAGAGTTCCAGCCCTTTCCAGCACAGGGAAGGGCAGCTTGGGAAAAATCAGTGTAATCACCACACTCCATATGAGGGAAGTTTGTAACTTGCTGCGTGTCCTCTGGAACAAATGCCAAGCCTAACACTGGTGAGCTGTTGTGGTCACTGCTTTGGGGATTATGAAATGCCTGTCCTTTCTTCATCTCTTGGAAAAACATCTAAGTTGTTCACATGTAAAGCAAATGGAGTTTTTGTTTACTTTTTTTAAAATGTGACCATAAAAGTTTATCTCTTGTAAATTAATTTGGTTTTAGTCTTGTACTACAGTATTCCTCTATTAAATGCAATCAAACAATGCAAAATATATTCAGAGAGCTAATCATCTGCAGAAATGGCTCAGTGAGTGTTGAGGCTGGACCAGAGCTATCAAATGGAAGTCATGGAAGATAGGGATGCAAAACACTATTAAATCACTTAATCCTTAAAGCCTCAAATGTGGGGCATTTTCTTGGAGAGAAGGACACATCAAACTGAGAGGAATTATTGCAGCATTGGGTACTTCTTTGGTGTTTATTTTGTTGTAGCAGCACTGTGGGAGTGCAAGAGCTGAGTGTCACCTGCTTTTGTACAGCCAGGGCTGTGGAACCCTGACCATCAGGTGTAACCCTGACCACCAGGTGTAACCCAAACCATCAGGTGTAACCCCAACCATCAGGTGTAACCCCAACCATCAGGTGTAACTCTGACCATCAGGTGTAACCCTGACCATCAGGTGTAACCCCAACCATCAGGTGTAACTCTGACCATCAGGTGTAACCCTGACCACCAGGTGTAACCCTGACCATCAGGTGTAACTCTGACCATCAGGTGTAACCCTGACCATCAGGTGTAACTCTGACCATCAGGTGTAACCCCGACCATCAGGTGTAACCCTGACCATCAGGTGTAACTCTGACCATCAGGTGTAACCCCGACCATCAGGTGTAACCCAAACCATCAGGTGTAACCCCAACCATCAGGTGTAACTCTGACCATCAGGTGTAACTCTGACCATCAGGGCTCTGCTTCTGGGTGTCCTCCTGGGCAGGAAGAGTGAGAACGTGAGGTGCCAAAACGAGCCATGGGATGTCTGGGCAATGCCAATCACCAGCTGGATGTGGGGACTCCTCCAGAATGCCCTCAAAGTGTTGGAGAGAGGCTTAGAGGGCACTGGATCAGACTTGAGATCACAGAGTTTCTTCACAGGATGATTTGGGCTGGAAGGGACCTGAAAACCCATCCAGAGCCACCCCAGCCATGGCAGAGACACACTCCCAGTGTCCAGCCTGGCCTTGGGCACTGCCAGGGATCCAGGGGCTGCCCACCCTGCCAGGGAACAATTCCTTCCAAATTGAATTTATTCCTCCTGTGAGAAGAGACATCTGCTCTCAGATGAGAGAAATGAGGGGTTTGGTGGCCATGAAACTTTTTTCTTTGCTTTCCTGGCAGGGCTTTCAGGCTGGATTCACAGCAGCTGCCTCTTGGGGCTGGGAACTTCTCAAAGGGAGCCGAGCCTTGCTTCAAACTGCCTGGATTTGGCTGGGTGTGAAATGAGAACATTTGTTTAGGTTTGTTCCATGTTTGCAATCCAAACACAGAATCACAGAATGTCCTGAGTTGGAAGGGACCCACCAGGACCATCCAGTCCAACTCCTGGTGCACAGGAGACCCCCACAATCCCACCCTGTGCCTGAGAGTGTGGTCCAAACTTATCTTTAAGTCATTCCCATGTCATGCAAACCTCCTGTGTTTGTGCACAAAGGAGTGCCTTTAATCAAGTTTTACTCTAATGGTGGAGAATGTTATTAATAATACAGAAAAGCTATTTCAAGTAATTAAAATGGAGGAAAAGTGTTATTTTACAATTATGCTGACAGCTTGTCTTTGATCTTGGAACCTTTGTCAAGGTGTGTTAGTAATGCAAATGAATGCCCTCGCATTTATACCTCGTTGTAAAGCTATCTCTGTGTTTACTAAGGCAGAACTGCCCTGTGAAACTAGAGTACTGTGTTAATTGTACTCCAGAATGGGATTAGTTGGCTTTTCTAACCTTTCTTCCCACTTCCTGTCACTTCTGCATTACAAAGCTCAAGTGGAAAAGGAAGCATGTGGCAAAATGATAACAATTTTTGCAAATATTTAGATAATTTAATAGGTTTATAAAATATCAGTGCCCAGGGAGTTGGATTTGTCAGTTTGCAGTGGAATATTGTAGGAATGGAATGTTTGTAGGAGAGCACAGCGCTCTTTCTGCCTTCCTTGCCCCCCAGCTTTGCTCAGAGCACTACAATGTTTGTGAACAACAGGATTTGGCCCCACAGATGCTCAATATTCATCTGTAGCTTAATACAGTCTGAAATTAAAATTCCTGTTTGTTGTACTGAAGGCAGTGTTTTCAGAGCTGGGCATCACACCAAGGGTTGTATAAACACCCCTGCAGCTTCTGTTTGCCTTCCCTGCTCCTGTCTCCTGAGCTGCCTCCCCCTCACTAACGCAGCTGGTGGAGAGAATGGAAAAAGCTTCTTCAGAAGCTGGGTGGAAATTCCAGCATGAGCTGTGCTAAAGCTCCTTCACCAGCAGCACCTGACCTTTGTGATGTGGAGCTCCCTGATATATTCAGCACTGGCTGGAGATTGCATTAATCCTACATGACCCAGCTCTGGGAAGATGCTGATTTTGTTCAGGAATGAAATGCAAGTTTCTGAAAGTTCTGTTGGTTGTTTAGGGGTGGCATGAATACGATACTCAGATCTGCATGTGTTAACTGCAAATATTTAGTTGTGATGCAGGGCTATTTTTGTAGCCTCTTTTTTAAAAAAAAAGTAAATTTATGTTAAAATAATTGACAAGAAAGCAAATGATGTCCTGCCTGTTTTCCTTTTCCTCTTCTCAGTTTCTTACAGTTAGTGGAAGGACTCGGAGGCAGCTTTGGAGGATGTTTTAAGAGCCATCATTCACGTCATGGCAGGGTTTCCAGGATGCTACAAAATCTAAATTAAGCATGATGGCAACACCACCTGGAAATTACTTTGCTTACAAGTGAAAAGAAACAAAGGCTGTCCCACATGTGCTGTACTCTGGGGATAATTAACATTTGGGTGAGTGGCTGGGTTTGGGATTGCTGAAAGCATTCACTCACCCCTTGTGTGTGTGAGTGACCAGCTGGGTGCATTCCCAGCCCTCTGTCCCTGCTGCACCTTCTCACCTGGACAAAATCCCCTCAGATGGGTGCCTGCTGTGTAATAGAAATATAATAAATATTTATAAAGATATATTTATAAACATACAGAAATATAAGAAATATATTATAAAATTATAAATATTTATAAATATTTATAAATATTTATATTTTTATATTTATTTATAAATATAAAAATTATAAATATATAATTATATAATATAATATATATAATTATAGATAACATATAAAAATAATATATAATTATATATAATTATATGTAATATATAAAAGTATATATAATAGTAAAATAACAACATTAATATAATATAATATAATATAATATAATATAATATAATATAATATAATATAATATAATATAATATAATATAATATAATATAATATAATATAATATAATTTTGTATAATATAAATATAATAAATATTTATTTATAAATATTTTAAAATAAATATAATGTGTAATGTGCTGGCCCTGCCTGGCCACTCCTGTTGTGCCACTTGTACCCACATGTCACTGCCTCACTGGCAAACTCTGCTCCCTGCTGAGACATCACAAACAAAATCCTCCTTCCCTCCTCAGCCTCCAGATAGCAGCAGAATACCTGCTGTCAATCAGCTTCTTTATGATTCCCACCCCCAATATTTATCATCTTATTAATTCCCCTTCACAATATTAAAAATGTTAATTCCATGTTTGCTAAGTTTCTCATTTCCCAGCGAGAATAGGACCAAGCTGTTTAATCTTTCCACACAACCCGCTGCATTTTTTTTAGAATTGTTATCATTTTGATTACTCTGTAATGCACCTCCCAAAACAATTAGAAACTCTGTGAGCTGAAGCTGGGACAAGCTGTTTGTCAGGGATTCGGGCCCTGCTGAGGAAACCTTTGGATGCTGGCTTTGGGATCTGTGCTTGCTGTGCTTTTTCTGGGGATATGGGCTGAGGATCTTCCAGGGAAAAGCAGCTTGGGCAGCTCAGAGCAGACTGTGAGGAGCCTCCTTTGAAGGAGAGCAGCTCTGATTGTGTAAAACAATAGAGTCCAGCAAAGGGCCCTGGGTAAAACCTGTGAAAATTAAAGTTAGACAGAAAAGGAGGGGAATGAGAATGGTCAGGGGCTGTTCCTGCAGGATGCAGCCATGTGGGGTCTGTGGAGGGCTGATGATCCCACAGGGGTGCACGTGGACCTGGTGCTCTGTGGGAGCTGGGCTGCTCACAAAACCTTGACTTGGTTTGGTAGGAATGGTTTGGGTTTTTTTGCATCACCAGTGGCCACACTTTATGTGATCAAATAGGAATTTTGAGGAAATAGCCATCTTTCAAGTGCAGCTAGGGACTTTTTCCTTTAATTTGGGAGCTTGCAACATCTGAAAGAATTTCCTCAGTCTCTCCCATATTCTTATGTGTTGCCTAAGGTTTTCCCCACTTTAAACAAAATGCATTTTTTTCAATTGTTTGTCCTTTTAAAGTAAAATCTGCAGGCTGCTGCTACCAGAATTAGGATGTTTTATTGCTGAAAGGGTGGCTTGTTTTCCTGTGCAGACTCTGAGAGTGTGGTGGAGGAGAAAGCTGCTGAGTGAAGGATCAGATCAGACATTTCCCTTTCACAGCCCTGGGGAGCTGTGTCCCAGGGACATTCAGGAATCCCTTAGCTTTGGGTTCCCAGCCTGAATTGCTCTGGTAAAGTAAAAATGCAAAGAAAGGAACTTGTGTCTGCTGAACAAAGGAGTAAGCAGAGGACAAAACCAGGATCTGTTTGTAGCAGCAGCGTTGAGAGGGTGCCTGGCTCTGGTGGGCTGGAGGTGAATCGGTGTTTTGGTGCCTCCAAAATCCACATCAGACACCTCTGAGCTAAAGCAGATACACTGCTACCCACAGGGACTTACTTCAAGTGCCTTATATTTGGCACAGTGTGACTTTAGATTACATGAGGAAATGCTAAGTGTGGAGCTCTTATTGCTCTGCTCAGGCTTGGCAATTATGAAGAATAAAAAATTTACCAGAGCCTAAGCGCTTTGATAGTTATAAACATGGGGAGAATTAAGGGACAGGAAAATTATAGCAACTCAGCTAAACCACTATAATTAAGGCTGAATTGCTTTTTATATTACTGCATTCATAAGTAGAATGTTGAAATAAATAAAAAGTAAAAGCTCAAATACGGTTTCAGACTTAAATTTAAGTAGGACAAAGCTGTTTTTTCCATCCATGTGTGTGTAACTTCCAGTTTCTGTCATCCTCCTCCTGTTCTTACCGCTGATGTCTTGCCCTCCAGATCCAAATATCTCCTGAGCTTCCTCCACTGGGAAGACTGGGCTTGTCCTTGCCTGCAGGCACAGCCCTGTCACACACAAAGCCTTTTACAAAAGGCTCCTAAATCCCTTGTGTGGGTTTCAAATCCCCTGTGTAATGGGATTAGAGACACCCTCACATCCTCTGCATTCAGACAGACCCAGCAGGCTCTTGGTTTTTGAAGCTGAGTTTGTTTTTTTTCTTTTGGGGGTGTGTGGTTTGCTTGGTTTGAATTTTATAACATCACAGAACCACAGAATATCCTGAGTTGGAAAGGACCCCCAAGGATCATGGGCACAGCTCCTGTCCCTGCCCAGACCTCCCAGCAATCCCCCTGGGCATCCCTGGCATCTCCTGGAGCTCTGGCAGCCTCGGGGCCGGGACCATTCCCTGGGGAGCCTGGGCAGTGCCAGCACCTCTGGGGGAAGCAGAACCTTTCCCTGCTCTGAGCCTGCCCAGCTCCAGCTGCTCCCTGGGTGCTGTCCCTGGCCCAGAGCACAGCTCAGAGCTGCCTCTGCAGCCCCAGGGAGCTCTGCCCTCAGCTCCTCTGCTGCAGATGAACCAGCCCAGTGCCCTCAGCCCCTCCTCCAGGCCCTTCACCATCTTCATGGCCTCTTCTGGAAACTCTCTAATGGCTCAATATCTTCTATTCTATCTCAATATCTTCTAAAACCTGCAATGAGTAGTCGAGGTGTTGTTTTACACTCGGCACAGGCACACCTGTAGCCAGCAGACCTTTGTGGCTGCTTGTGCATCTTCATCATCCCCCTGATAATTACTTTCCAAGCCAGGGCCTATTTCCACTGAAGCTGAAAGTAAAGTAGAACCTTCAGGAATACAGAGTCCCCCCAAGCCTGGGGAAAATCCTCAGCTCGAGGTAAAAGACCTACGTTAAAGCTCCTTTGGGGGGAAAATCTGGCAGAGCTCAATCCCTGCTTGCTCTGGGAGGCAGCAGGTGGATGAGTTATCAGCCAGGCAAATGAGGGGCTTGGGAAGCGGATGAAAGGATATTGAGAGGAGGTTGGGACATACAGGACATGGGGCTTGCTGTTGGTAAACTTGTTTGGGTCAGCAGCTCTGAAATGGGAATAAATTCCCGTGTGTGGGTTTCAAAGCCACCTTAGGGAGAGTGGCTTTCTTCCTGGTGAAAACCAGTCTGAAACCTCTGAAAGTGATAAAATATACAAGAAAACAAAATGGCCTTTGTGGAGAGAATTCTCTGGTGCTATCATGCTTGTGTAGGCAGCAGCAATCTAATCACAGCTAAATTCTGCATTATTCTGACACAATAAACTCCATCAGTGGCACCTTTTGTGTGTCCCCTGCCTCCCCCCTCCATTTCACAAACCAGTTCTTTTGGAAACCATTAAGCTGACTTTAAAGATCTTGCTCACATTAATTTGGGACTCCCCTTAAATTGAATCTTGAGTTATGAAATGACAGAAGCAGCTCTGAGTGATATTCACGGTAAATTGGTTCCACGACAGAGGGAGCGAGGCCACCTTTGAGCGCTTCTGTAAGTCCCAACAAACTGAACATTGATCTCAGCATGTTCAAGAGAGGAGGGAACCCTGATTTCCTCTTGAATGGAAGCAGCAGTGAACCTTTTTTCTCTGCTTCTAAATTCCTTTTCATGTAAGCTTTGCTGTCTCTTTGTAACCATCTGCTGTGGTGCTCTGCACTCTGAGCTTGTCTCACATTTCAGATTTTTTCTGTTTTTTTCTGTTTGTTTCTGTGGCAGTGCAGAAGAGCTGGAGGATGTGAGCTCTGAAAGTTCACAGAGCAAAAGAGCAACTGAGGCAAAGGACATCCCAATTAAGGGAATTTAAAATTTATTGTTAAAAAAGCATACCTGGTTAAAAAATCCTGGTTAAAATTTTTTTAAAAAAAATTAAAAATTAAAATTTCAAATGTAGTTATCAGTCTGTTGTCCCCACCATCTTCAAGATCTTCACTTAACCCTAAATGTACCTTCCTGGTGTCTATGGCCTGTTGGCAGCTGGAAAGTGGAGGTACATCTCTGAACTTTGTATTTTAGCTGAGCTGTATTTGATTTATAATATAAGATTGTTCTCTGAAATAAGTTTTGGAAATGAAAATACTTTCCCACAGGAAGGTAAACTTTAGCTCAAAGCTTGTTAAGTGGAAGATAATCTGTATTTTCAAGGGGAAAGAACACGTATAACCTAATTTCTCTGTAATGGTTAGGTCAGAAGCTGGGTTGGAGGGTATCTTTCTTTCCTTTGGATTTAGGGACAGCAGGAATAGGCTCAAACAGATTTTATTTGGTAAGAGGAATAAAGTAAGGTGTCTTGTAGAACTCTGAACAGGATGTTTTAATTCACTTTTTATATGCTGTAAGTTTTGGCATCAAATCCTTTTTATAATTTTTTATTTTAAGCACTGTTAACATTTCTGTGTCATGTTTTCAGACTGGTCAGTCTATTCCAGAGGTCCACAGCTGGAGTCTCTGGGTTTTTATCCAGCAGGGCTTTTGGACTTGTCCAGCACCCACTGAAATGTGATGAAGTAGACAGAGCCATTTTTAGGTGCCTCTGAGCTGCTGAAATGTTTCCTAATTCTGCCTCTGTACAATTACACATCTTCCAGAGATTCATCTAGCTAAAAGCACGTTTGAAAATCAGAATGATCATTTGGGAGCCCCCAGGCAGTGCCAGACTTGGGGCAGCTGCTGCTCCCCAAGCCCTGGTTGGAGTTTGGGGTGTGGGAAGGGGCTGCTGGGGCAGCTTTGGTCAGGTCACCGAGGGCTGGGGGAGGAGGAACAGGAGCAGAAGTGCCAAGGGGAGCATCCCCAGGTGCTGCTGCTGCAGAGCCTTGGGCTGGGACAGTCTGAGCTCAGCCTGGGTGAGTGGCTTGGTTTGTTTTGTTGAGAAATATAAATATGATGGTTGCTAAATGACAATGACTTACAATCTTTACAGGATTGTAAGTGAGGATTGGAAGCAATAGCAAATTTAAAGCAAAACTCTGCAAGCTCTAGATTATTACCAGAAGGTTCTACAAATATGATCTCTCTGCAGAGAAATTTCAGAAATCAAGAATCTTGTTCAACTTCTGGGATTTTTCTCTTAGACAAACAAAGGCAGCACATGAATGCCAGGGGTGCAAGTTTTAAAATGGGTGTGCCTATCCCATACTCTTCACTGCTCCAGGTTTGAGACCTCCCAGCTGATGAAAAGCCACTTGGGATGAGTTCCTTTATGGTGCTGAGAACTTGGCCCAAACTCCTTGAGAAGTGCAAGGGATGACACTTTAAGGACTTTCAAAGCAAATCAATTTAGGTTCTAATTTAGATAATGAATTCTTTTGAAGATATTTTTCTATTTGTCTAAATGAATCTGTTCCTTCCACAGCTGGAGTGAGGCCCACAGGGTGTTTCTAAGAGCAGCCCAAAAGGCTCAGCTGGATAAGGAGCCCTGAGATCAGTGGTGGGTGTAATTCTGGGAATCCCTCATTCTCCATGGGATTGAAAAGAAATGTCATGTTAGGGAAGACTCCCAAGGACTGCTCCCAAAAAGTGCTAATTGCTACATCCTGGATTGGCTCAAGGGATGCATTCTGGGCTTTGGGTTCCAGTGTCTCTGACAGGAAGAGTTAAATGGACTGGAAAGCTGGAGGATGCCTGGTGAGGTGTTGAGTTCATGTTCTGCTCTGGCAGGGCTGGTACTGCCAGCTCGACAGGTAATGCTCAATAAAAAGAATTGAATCTTTATCTTGGCTTGATGCAAGAGATTTTTATGTGACAACCTCAATAATGTGATCAAAATTTGGAAGAAGCAAACCTGGTTGTGGCAGCTGGAGAGGTGACAGGGCTGAGAAAAAGCCTGCACAGACTCCAGGGAACACAGATCCATGAAGAAGCTTTCCCTAGCATTGACCAATAATTCATATTGAAAACTGACAGTTTTGCTGGACATTTAATTTCTTTCAGGAAATATTTCAGTGTTAAATTTCATTAAGCTTGGAGTAATTTAAAGTAGTCTAGGAACAGAGAAATGGAATGAGCATTTACCCAAAGGAGCACCAGTTCTGCCTTCACTTAATTTTGTGAAAAACGTAGTATAAAATTCCAAAAAGAGTTAGCTGTAGATGTGATTTGATACCTAAGTAGGATAATTTTGAATTATGACTTATGTTAAAAAAATAAAAAGTCCTCTTCAGATGTAAGACAAGAGAGAAAGAGGAGAGATGTGCTTATTATAGTCAAGAACTGTGATACATAGGCATCAGTGATTCCATTTGTTTTATATACTTGCTTGTCATTTTAATGGCTTATTATCAGGAATCCAGTCAAAATTGGCAATAAAAAGAATATAGCTTTACTTTGATTCAAACTCTGCAGCAGATATGCCAGCAGAAAGGATAAATAAGGCATAGAAAATATGCTGTTAATAAGGGAAATACAGGCAGTTCAAAGCATATTTCATATGCTTTTTCTTTATTTTGGTTTCAAAGAGAGTGTTGAATGCACTAAAATTATTAAGTTATAGTGAATTGTACCTTGAACATGGCTTGAAATATTCCATTCTAGAGCAAACTTGGGTTTGTTCTTGTAAATTTATTCTTATAAATAATTTTCAGAGAAAAAGAAAAAAAAAACATGGTCCTTTCTGATTTTGTGTACTTTACAGGAGGGGAGGATTTTTTTTTCTCTGAGAACCTCGTTGCTATTCATTGCAATTCTCCACTTGAAGAGAGGGAATACCCTGGGGAATTTTGTGGCATCAGGTCTGTGTGTTGTTCTGTCCTTCAATGGCCAAACACAGTGTTCAGGCAAGAAAATAAAAAGTGACTAAACACAGTTCAGTCTTTTTTGATGCCAAAAAACATTGGCTGGCCAAGCAATGGGCTGAGGAAAGGTCAGCTGGCCCTGACCAGGCAATTAAACTGTGTCCTGCTTTTGGGTCATTCTCTCTGTCTAACTGAGGAGTCTTACAGGAGAAAGTCTTGATTAGAGCACCTCCAAGCAGAGTAGCTTTATATACAGTGCCTCAGGTTGTCTTTGCTGACATCTGAATTTTTCTCATTTCAGGAAGAGAAAGCAAAATAGTGAATTCAGCAGATTTAAGCAGTGTGTTTTCAGTTTTAATCAGCTGTAAAAGTGATAGGGCTGAAATGACTCTTTGGACTTGCTGGGTGTGTGGTCACGTCGACTCCTGCTGGTTCTTTCTAAACTGTTTGGCTCTTTTACCTCTTCCTTTTCTTTTATATTCACTGAGGGTATAGGAAAATATCACTATTTCTTTTAAGACAGATCTGAAAACCCCCAACACTTGAAACCTTGAAGTGCCAGGAAGGTTTGTAGCCTCCATGGCACCACCTGACACCTTTTACCTTGGGGCAGATCAATCTGCACACCATGGCAAGGAGGAGAAACCAGCTTGCTGTGTTTTACTCAGCAGCCCAGCACAAACCTGATGGGAAAATCCATTGCAAGAAAGAATCCATACTGCTTTTCCACAAAAACCTGCTCTCAGGCATTGATCTGCTCTCCAGAGGCTGCTGGGTTTGTGTGGGATCTGCAGGGTCCTGAGCCTGGAGGGCAGTGCTGCTGCACTTCCATCACATCCCCAAAATCCACCGGGGAGAATCAGCTCAGCAGTGGGGAAAACAACAGCAAAACTCAGGGCAAAGCAGGGAGGGAGGGGATGAAGTGGTTATTAGCAGGCCAGGCAGGTATGGTGTGTGTTTAGTACTGCTGGCATGGAAATCTGCCCAGGGAGACCTTGCTGCTACCACATCGATTTCAGGTGAATCTGGGAATATTTTGGACTTGTATGCCTGCCTGGAAGTCCCCAAAGTGGAAAAATCTGTTCAATGCAAGAAAATAGAAAGGCAAGTTTCTCTTTCCAGGAGATGAGTTTGTGGATGGGCCTCCTGATCTTCCCAGAAGAAAATGGATAACAGCTGGAAAGAATCTGTGACAGACATTTGTGGAGGGAAAGAAGGAGAATAAAAGGGGAGACAGGGGAGGATTTTTCTGGCTTCAAAAGGAAGGAAGAGCTGACCAAGAGAGGAACAGTCCACAGTAAAGCATGTTAGAGAGGCCAGGTCTTGCCACTGCCCTCTGGAATGTGCTCTCATCCAGATGCTCAGCCTTGCTGGTGGCAGATGTGTTACACAGCACCAGCAGAGCTTTTGCAGATAAATTGTCCTTCCTGTGCTGGGTCCAGGTCCCCAAATCCTGATCCTCATTTTCAATCACCCCTTGGCCTGGGCTGGCTACAGCTTTCTTTGTGGTGGTTCTGCTGGGCTTGGTCCTTGGGGCTGCCCTCTGCCTGAATTTCTTCACCTGTTTCTTTTTCTCTGCTTGGACTCCTGGTCTGGAGAGATCTGAGATCCATCATACAGGATTTGGGACTTTTGGACACCAAATTGTGTCTGGCTGGATCAAATCTAGGTCTCTCAAGGCCTGGGCTTATTTAGACCACATGGGAAGATGAATTAGCAGTGACATATCCAGGGCATTTTGGACTGACTGCGTATGCTCAATAAATATGACACCTTCTGGCCACGGCAGCAGCCCATGGGTGTGAGAGCTGAAGTGTCCAGACATAACTCACACCACAATTCAGTGCTTAAGTACCTGTTCAAACACCCCAAAGAGCTCATGGGCAATCATTCATACCTCCCATCCCCAGGACCCTGAGATTTACCACTCCCCTGGAAGGGAATGTGTTTGAAGGTGACCAAGGGCCCCAGGCTCCCACAGACTCTCTAATTTAAGAGTGCTGCCTTCTGTGAGCATCTCTTTGAGCAGGAGCCATCAATAGATCCTGACCTTGCCTTGTCCCTGCTCTGGATGAAGTGATCTGTTCAGCTCTTCCATGGTTTTTGGAGTGGGGCCATCAGGTTTTGTGTAGGCAGATTTCCCACATTGTTACACTGGAGTAGAGAAGATGAAAGTTGGATTTCAAAGCTGCCTTGGGATTATGTTCTCTGTTCTTGGTGTTGTTCAAGGCTGCCTGTGCTGACTGGAACTGTAGAAAGGTGTGAAATGGAGAGCACTGGTGTGAGTACACACAAAAACACCTCCTTGTACTGAGAGCTCCAAACTGCCTGGATGGGATGGCATTTCCCAAAGAGAGGGAGTGGTGGTGATGAATTCCAAGGCAGAGGGCTGTGCATCAGGGAGGAAAATGAAATAGTGTTTAAATGCAGCTCCTCACTTCACTCTGCCCAGTGAAGGGGATATGCAAAACCTATCAAAAGTGAAATAGCAGAAGCATATCAAGCTCAGGAGAAAGTAGCTGCTCCTGCTTTGCTGTTCCTGGATGTCCTGACCCCTTCTCTCTCCCCTCAGCCCCAAGGGCTGTTCCTATTTTCTGCTCACTGTTGAGATCTCAAAGTCCCCCTGTGTGAGGGAAAAGGGTATTTCCAGAAGGGAAATACCAGAAAGTTCTGCCTGGTGGTGTCTGGAGCCCATAGCAGGGCCTTGGCCTGGAGCCCTTTCTTTGTTTTATGGCTCTGCTCCCTCTCCTTGGGCTTTTTCTGCTGGATGCTGAATGCACGGGATGGTCCCACTCAGCTGTTGTTTGTGGCCATTAGCAGAGGGCTGAGCAGTGTTCTGGTGTGCAGGAGGGTCCAGGACAGCATCCCCTGAATCCCCTGCAGGTGCTCCTCACAGCCAGCAAGGAAGGGCAGCCTCAGCCTTGTGCAGATGAGGAAGCTGCTGGAGGGGCTGAAAGCCTCTCATGCCAGGATGGGGAGGGGTATCCTGCCCCAGAGCAGCGATGCTGAGACCGCTACTTGGCAATGAGACAAAAGAAAATTCCTTGCAAAGCCTATGGATTGCTTTCCCAGCACCCAGAGGCTGTTCATTTGGCATCTCTGTTTTCCCAGTTATTTTTGATTATCTGGCTGCAGCTGTTAAAACAGTGAGCTCCTGCATTCTTGCCCTCTCTAAGAGTTTGGGCCATACTACAAACATTGGAATTCTGAAAGCCTTGGTACATTGCAGATAGAAAAATATCCACATTAGGGATCCCTGGGTACAAATGGGACTTTCAGCAGCAGGATATTTTATGGTCCTTTTACCTGGGCATGCAAGTCCTCCTGGGTACTGGTGTGGTCAGCCAAAGGCAGGGTGCTAAAATCAGAGCATGAGATAATAATGACTGTGAGTTTACACTGGAAATTTCCTTGTACAGCCAAGGAGATGGCCAGGGAGCTGGTGTCAGGGCAAGGAGGACCTTTTGTCAGTCTGTGCAGAGGGACATGCAGCAATGAATCAGGGTTTTCTGTCCCTTGGAAGGTGAACTCCTCTCCCAGCCTGGTGCTCCAAGGCAGGTGACAGCTGGGGACAGCTGAGCCAGGGCTGGGCTGGCTGGCCTGGGGATGCTCTGCATGCTCAGGGCAGGTCCCTTCTCATGGCTTCATTTCCTCAGCCCAGGGGAGCAAGGGAAACAGGGTGGGGGGTTTTGGTGGTGGTTGTTTGAATTGATGCAATGTTTTAAGGACTGCAGTTGTTTTGGGATTGGTGTGTTCAGGCAGTGTCTCATTCCTCTCACTGTTCAGCTGGATTTTAGAGAATGCTGTCTCTTCTCAAGATGACAGTGCTTTGTGAAAGTAGGAAGTGGCTGCTGCCTGTGACTGCTGTTCTGGCTGTTCCTGGCTGTCCTGACTGTCCTGACTGTCCCTGTGTCTGTCCCTGACTGTCCCTGGCTGTCCCTGTGTCTGTCCCTGACTGTCCCTGTGTCTGTCCCTGGCTGTCCTGACTGTCCTGTCTGTCCTGTCTGTCCTGACTGTCCTGACTGTCCCTGTGTCTGTCCCTGTGTCTGTCCCTGACTGTCCCTGTGTCTGTCCCTGGCTGTCCTGACTGTCCCTGACTATCCTGACTGTCCTGGCTGTCCCTGTGTCTGTCCCTGTGTCTGTCCCTGGCTGTCCCTGTGTCTGTCCCTGTGTCTGTCTCTGTGTCTGTCCCTGGCTGTCCCTGGCTGTCCCTGACTGTCCCTGTGTCTGTCCCTGTGTCTGTCCCTGGCTGTCCCTGTGTCTGTCCCTGTGTCTGTCCCTGCCTGTCCCTGTGTCTGTCCCTGTGTCTGTCCCTGTGTCTGTCCCTGGCTGTCCCTGGCTGTCCCTGACTGTCCTGACTGTCCTGGCTGTCCCTGTGTCTGTCCCTGGCTGTCCCTGGCTGTCCCTGTGTCTGTCCCTGTGTCTGTCCCTGTGTCTGTCCCTGGCTGTCCCTGTGTCTGTCCCTGACTGTCCCTGACTGTCCTGTCTGTCCCTGGCTGTCCTGGCTGTCCTGGCTCAGAGGGCTGGATGTGGGGATTCTGTCTTTCACCACTGAGCCACTCTGAGCCAGCACAGTTTGATTTGCAGGCATGGGATGAGCTGGGGTTTCCCTCCAGTGCACACCTCTGAAATATGTGCAGGTTAGATCCTTGTTAGTCAGACAGAGGAAACACATCTTAATTAGCTAGTAATTCATGCCTGTGTGTGCACTGTATGGAAAATAACTGTATAGAAAACAATAATGTTAAAGAAGCAACTGTGGTGGTGAAAATATTTTAGTTTAGTATTTATCAATTTAACCCATCAATTTTATTGCTTGTTTTGACCACAAGCTGAAATTGTTGTGATTTTGTTGGGTTTTTAAATTTTTTTTCCTCTCCACTGCCTGGCTGAGATCTGTTTGATGTCCTGGGTCTGTCAGGGAGCTGCAGCTCTGCCCTTGGCTCTCTGGCTGTGTGTTTGCCCACAAGGGTCAGGCATTTCCAGCAGCTGATGGGAGTCTGGGCCACATGAGGAATTCAGGATGAGGCAGATACTCCACAGAGTTTTACCTTGTTTATCTAAGAGGGAAGACAGGAACTAAGAGGAAAGAAGAAGGTTTTATAAGCTCTGAGTGAAAATGCCAGTACTCCATCTTCCCATGAATTTCTGTCTTTCTGCCTGTTGTCCTCAGCTGTAGGATTGGGACATTTCTAATTTTCAATATTGTAAGAAGCAGCATTGTATGATAGAATCACCTAATTACCTCATCACTCTTTGCAACATAATGATTTCCACGTATTTTATTCAATTTTAGGACAGTGAGTGCATGGAGACAGCTGGCACCTCCTTGGCAGGAATCCTTTGGAGATGCTTTGCTTTCTTCTGTGCTCCTCTTGCAACCTCTGCTCGTTGCCTTTGAAACCGATGTTCTGCTTTAATGGGGCTCATCCTTTCACTGCCAGAACATCAGAGTGCTGTGAATAAGAGTTTGTTCTGCTTTAGTTTCTTCTTGCTGTCAACTATGGATGCCTTTTAGCTGGTTTATTTTTTACTCTGGGTTTTTATTTTTTCTTGTTCCCCATCAGATCCAGGGAATAGGGTCTCTTAAAAGTTGTATTTCAGAATTTAAAGCAAACACTGCTCTTGCTGTTTTTTTCCATGGCTCTGGGAAGTTATGGTAGTTCAGCACTGAGGTACACACTAGCTTACAGACGTGAGATTCTCTCATCTTTTGAGAACATTACTCATTACTTCACCCTATTAATAACAGCAGCAGAGCTGTTAGTTCATTTTACTCAGGGTTGTTAATTTAATAGCATTTATTTTTAACTTAATTTGTTTTCTTCTTGATATCTCTTTTTTTTTCAGTGCTCTTCCAATAGACAAAATCTTTTAACTCTATTGGAGGTCAAATGGTGACTTGTAGGTTTTGACTGCTGGGTCAGCATTTTTCCCCTCCTATTTTTGGGAAGGGAGGGATGAACAGCAGCAGTGTCTTGGCTGTCCTCTGGTAGCTCACCCAAGGTGTCTGGAGCAAGGGCAGCCCGTGGGAGAGGGGAGCCAGGACGTGGTGCAGGACAGGGCTGAGCTGGCCCTGGCACTGGGAATGTGAATTTCTCACCCCTGTGGCCTCAGGCCTGAGTTCCTGATGTTCTGGACATTCCTGCAGCTCTTGGAGTGGTCCCTGCTCCTCAAGGAGGGCTCTGGGAGGGTTGGTGGAGTCATTAATGAAGTGCTGGAGATCAATCCCTAAGTGCCCCACAAAGCTGAGGTGAATTGGGTGTCAACCCAAGGAATTTTTCTTTACTTGGTCCATATTCACTTTCACTGTTTGCTGTGTCATAGTTGCAACCTTCCACAAGCCAGTGGAAACACCTCATTTGTTTTTGTGCTTTGAATCCTAAAACATATTGATTTTTATCATTCAGATATCAATTAAACTCTGTCTCTACACCCACCAACAGTTAAAGCAAATCACTTGACAGATACAGTTAATATCTGCTGGAAGAATTTAATAAATCCTTGCTAAAAAAAATAGTCATGTACTTTTACTTTATATATACTTATTTCTCTTGCTTTTAAATTTGTGCTAACAAAAGAGAAAATAAAATGTTTTAGAGTTTTGTTGGGAGAAAAAATAAAGGGTAAAGAATGGTGGGCATAATTACTGAGACCAGCCTGCACCAGTGTCCCTGAAAAATAAAAGATGAGAACAAAAACCATAAAGCAAATAAAACCTTAGAGCACAAACCAGGTATTTAATAAAACCATGTTGACATTAAACATAAGCAGTTATGGTGCAGTCTAAACAGAGAAAATGAATAGAATGTTCAGGGCAGAGTTGTTGTATTTCCTGGTGGGATCAGGGATTCTGTGAGAGAGGGAATTGCCAGTTTTACCCTGGGCTGTTTCCACTGGAGTTTCCTCTGAGCTGCCTCCAGAGCCTGGTGCTCCAGATTTACACCCACAATTAAGGGCAGGTGGAATTTATAGCTGTTTGATTAGGCTGTTGCAAATGTTTAGCTTTGGGCTGGTTTAATGAGCTGGCTCAGGTTATGAATCAACTGTGCCATTCATCACAGGGGCAAAACTTTGGGATGTGTCTGGCAAGTGCAAAATGTGTGTTTGCAAGGTCACACCGTGACTATATAACCCAGGAATTCAAATTTAATGAAGAGTGATGCTTTCCTGGCTTAAATCCTTGCAATGGAAGGAGCCTTTTGCTCAGTTAAATAGAAGAAGACAGCATGATGTATCTGTAGGTAATGCTGAATTTCTCCATTTTAAATGTTTGTTAAAAGATGCATTGAAAGAAAAGCAGGAGTGTTTGTATTCCCAGTCACACGCAGAGGGGCAGGGAGGGCTGGGGTCCCACAGGCAGCTCATGGTGATAAAGTCATGTCCAGGTGTTTTACAGCCAGGAATGTTACAGGCAAGAGTAGCCCAGAAACTCTACAGGAAATTAATCCAGCAAATATATCCTTTCAGGGTTATCAACATCTGAAGGGACATCAAAACTCAGCCCATAATATAATCTATTCAACTTTTGTTTCTTTCAGGCTTACAAGGAGCATCGTGTCCCAGAGGAATGCTCTGCATAATGAAAGACCTGCCTGGTGAGAGATATTGGATGGGCAGGTGAGAGACAAACTACATTTGGCATAAAAAATGGGAGCAGCAAACTTCCTCTAAACATATCTATAAATTGCCAGGCATGATTCATCAGCTGAGGGGACTGGAATTTTTGGTGGTAATGCAATCTTGCAGAGTCATACATTTCCCAAACTCTACTGGCTGATGACTGAAAGCTTTTACAAAAGAATCAAAGTGAGCCCTTGCTGTAACTCCGAGATATTCTGCCTTCCAAAGAGATGTTCCAGGCTTCTTCATAAGGTTTCTAATCTCCCTCCCACCCTAAAAAAGGACAAAACATATTCCTTGTGTCAGGAGAGAGCTCTGGGAAGGCTGCATCAGCCACGGAATGACTGAGAGCACTCTGGGCCACAGTGGGCACCAGAGCAGGGAAATGACTCTTTGGTATTTAAGTCTCCTGAAATGCAGTTCTTCCTGCCTGAGTATCACTGTGATGTATTCCCAGCAGAATTCTGAACAGAGAAACTGCATCCTGGCAGGAAATCTGTAATGTCTGTAATACAAAACAATATTTTCACCAGGTTTTGAGACTTATTCTTCTGTATGCAAATGATAAAACCAGCAGCAGTATCTTCCTTTTCTCTTTTTTTTCCAGACTGTAATTAAGACTTTTGGTTCTATATCACAAGGATAAGTTGGGGGAAATTAGAAATCATTGTTTAAAACATTAATATAAAGGGGGCAAAAGAAAAAGATAATTCCTTGATGCACTTTAGAGTCTTCAGTTGCTCTGATTAGGAAACTCTTAGTTAAAAAGCCTAGAATCAGTTTGCTTTAGACAAGAGAAGTTCCCTGGAGGTTCATTGCTCCACTGCCACCAATCTTCAGTAACAGGAAACTTCTGTGATGAACTCACAAAATTGTCTGAATAAACCATTTTGAGTGGTGCCATTTTTTCTTTCTGAGGGAGCACAAGCTCAGCATGGAGGAGGGCAATTGGATTTTGGAGGGGCCGATGGAAAACGACCTGACAGTAAAATCTGGAAGGCTTAATCATGACAAAACCCACTGATTCCTACCTTATACATTCTTTCCAAAAATAATTGCAATTTTTGAAATTGAAATCCCCCAGTGGTGGTGGTAGTGCTGCAAAGCACCTGAGTTAATCCATGACAGAAATGAAATTCAGGGGGCTCCCACCTGTCCAGGCACAGTCAGAACATTTATGGGACAGACATTAAGAAATGTTTACAGTCCACTGACTACTTCACATGCACATCTTTTTGTGGTCAAAGTCATGAAAATATGGAAACTACTCTGATACTTTGTGACTTTGATTTTATAAAAGTCCATCTAATGAGTTTTAGCCACTCCATGATGTGTTCTGACATAACAAGTAAATATTGTTAATAAGCTACAAGGACTAAATATTTTTTATTGTGGACAATTGAGATTGAGGCTTATTTAGTTCACCATTAGGTTGGAAAATCATTTTTCCTTAGAGCAATTAATTGTCTGCATCTGTGAAACTGGATTAATGCAATGGTTTTATTGACTCTAGAAGTAAATCCTTGTTTGAGATGCTCCTTTAAATCCAAGTCAGGATGTGCCCAGATTGGAGCTCTCATGTTTGGGGGAACTGAATTTGCCAGAATTGATGATAAAAGTTGGTTAGTTAGTGAAATTGAACTAGATGAATTTTCAAGTGAAGTGCTAAAAGCTGCAGGTTAAATTCTGCTTTGTGCTGAAGCTTTGTGCTGAATCATTAAGGGTTTATGCTATAAATATGGTGCTTTAATAGCCACTTTCCTCCCTTAACTCACCTGAAAGTTACTGTACATTAAGATGCTGACTTCTGTGAGTACCTTGATACTTCCTGCAGGGGAGATAATGGTAAGTTATTGATGCATTTTGACAGCTTTTCAAACAGGTTGTCTGTGTGAAACAGAACTGTACAAAATGTAGCCTTCCAGACGTGAACATGGAATTTGTCATTGTAGGAACAGTAAAACGAGCATGGAATGTGTCTCAATTTTCTGAGCAGCAAATGAAAAAAAAAAAAAAAAAAAAGAAGAAAAAAGTCTCTCTGTGAGACACTTCTTGCTTCTGGCACAAAGGAGTCCCAGGGAGAGCTCTGAGCTCCAGGGCTGAGGGAGTGTGGGGGCAGTGGGAGAGGCTGAGTGTGAGGATGGGGATGGTGACAGTGACAATGACAGGCTCCCCTGACCTGCTCCTGGAACAGCTTCTGACCCAGATGACCTAAGAAGTTATTTTATTTTCTCTTTTCTCACTCTCTCTTTTCCCTGGGCTCCTGCCTTGTGCTGGCTGCCCAGGAGGGGATCCCAGCAGTGGCTGTGTCACCAGGAGCTATCACAGCGCTCCAGTGTCTGCATCCTCCTGCCTCTCCTGTCCTTGGCTGAGAATCACCTGTAACAGGAATCCTGTGTGTAAGCAAAAATACTGTCAGGATTGAATATTTTAAAACTGAGCCTGGGATATTTTTACCCTTTTTTCAATGCAGGCTATTAGGCCCTCTTTCATACAGGGCAATTTTTCGATACAAGGTCAACACAAAAACTTCTCTAATAGAAACCCCTGTATCTCTTCTTTCACTGTGACAAGCGTTGTGAGAACTGCTGAAAGTAGGTCTTGATCTGGCATTTAATATTCTAAGAGGATCACAAGGCTGTGATTATTGGGTTTGGAAGTTGCCACTGACTTCACTTTACCAGAACTGATGCTACAGTCCCTAATGAGAAGGGCAAATTACAGGCAGTTACATTTCAATGTCCACTAGAGCCTTGCAAATATTCTGAGCCCAAGAGGAGACTGTTTTATTCTTCCCATCCTGTATGGCCAGTAGCACCCATTTTATCTCCCACATTAGAAGAACAAGAATTGAATTAATGCCTGTCTTTAACCAACTGGACAGTTCCCAGCCAGTATTTCAGTGTCTGGCTTAAATGTACACTTGACAATAAATGGACAAATACCTGTTTTCTTTAATGGCATCAGCAGGGCTCAGTGGCTGCCAGAGGACTCAGCTGTATATTTTACTTTTATGTACCAAGAAGTGGGTTTAGACTGAGCCACCTTCCTGGAAAGAGAGCAAATTCTGAAACAGAAACAGGCTTCCTAAATTTTATTTGGTGTCTCTGTGTGTGAGACTGGGTGAAGGCCTAATAGAATCCAGACAGTGAGTGGAACAGTAGCAAACCTTCCCCTTCAAAATCCACCTTCCCTGTCCCCAGATCTGAATAGTTTAAGAGCTTTGGGCTGGTAGAAGTAAATTGATCTGAATGGATAAAAGTATTTATAATAATAGGGAAGAGAGTGACTTCCTAGCTGAGGAAGAGAAAGAAGAAAACTGAGGTTTGGAGAGAAAATGGGCAATGTGATGTTTTCATGAATGGTTTGAGAATGTCTGGTGTCCTTTTTACATGTCTGGTGTTTTTGATTTGTGGCCATGAAGAACAAGGAGGAACAATTGAGTATATATGGGTGCAGGAGGGAGGAGAGACAATCAGTTAAGGAGAATGTGAGGAAAAAATTAGGAAGAGCAGGACAAAAAAAAAAGGGAAAGAACCTTATGGAATAAGGAAAAGGAAACCCAGAGAAATTATATAGAGATAGGAAGGAAAAGGTAGAAAACAGGAATGAAACTAAAGTGAAGAGCTAGAAATACCCAAGAAGAAGTAAATGATGAATTATCCTGGGGAATAGCAAAGGTAAGGAAGAAATACAAACTTATTTTTGTGGAGTTTTTAAGCCCACATGCACTTGTATCTCTAGTTTATCTTTTAGCTGTTACAGGCAGAAATACTGAGCTCTGAGATTAGTAAAAGTGTAGTTTTAACCTGTTTAAATCTGGATTTATAGCAGTGGAAACTCTGGCCTGTTGGGTCAGAGCTGATTGTCCTGTGCCTGGAGTGGGAGCAGCCGTTTGCAGGGTGATCAATGATCCCATGGGATATTTGTTCAGGCTGGTGGATGCCAGTGGTGATTTGCAGATTGATTTGGGATGTAATTCCATCATCAGGTAGCCCATGACTGGAAAAGAAACCTTTTCCCAGATTTTTACTGTATTTAGGATTGTAATTTAGTTCTGCTCCAAGTATACCTGAAGCAGCTTTTCTCAAAGCAGCAGGAAATAAATAAAAAATGCAAATGAAGGCAAATGATGCTGTGCCAATCTCCTCAAGGAGTTTGATTCACTGAAACAATGTGTAGCCCCTTTTTGTCTGGGTACAAGCCCAGTAATTCTGGCAGTTCCAGATGCACTGGGGACAGCAGTGTGTGCTCCTGAGCTAACAGCAGTGGTGCCAGGGACATTTTCTGCTGTGGGGAACTCTGGAGTGACAATGGCTGCACAGGCTTCCTTCCACAGTGAACCTTCTGCAATCCTGTGCAGCAGACACAGAAGGAGAAGAACTTTAACAGTTCAAATGCTGACAGTTGGCATTGCTGAGAGAATGATGTAAATGGCATAAAATTAACAGATTTCAGTCCTGCCAAGTTCCTCCTTAATTGATGTCATTGCGAGTCCTCAGCAGGCATTGAAACAGCAGGAACAGCCTCCCCGAGGTTCCTGTTTAAACAAGACAATGCAATTCCTCAATAAATCTGAGAGATGGAATTGGGTTTTTTTCCTGAAATCCTGGCTTGGGAATGTTTTTGGGCTCGATCTTGGCAAGTTTTGGGTGTCTCAGCTCCCAGTGACCTCAGAGGCAGGTGAGAGCCTCAGCCCCTTTGCATTATCAGCTTTCTGTCCTGCACTTCATCTCCCCCAGGAAGGTGTGCTCAGCTCAGGGGATGGAAAAGAGTGTGGGAAAAATGGGAGAGCTGCCTTCCTTTGCCCTTCTCAGGTACTGTGGCACCAGTTCTATGGAAATGGAGTCAGTGGCCACTTCCAAACCCAATAATACAAACCTGTGCTTCTCTGAGGTTATTAAATGCCTGGTCAGGACCTACCTTCAGCAGCTACATCTGAAATAAACATTAGTTTATTAGAACATAATCACAGGTTTGGTGAAAAACTAAACCCTGATCTGCTCTCACACTGGCCTGATGGATACTAAGGCAGCCAGTGGAGTTTATGATGTGACTGAGATGCAAATTAAAGAGTCTTTAAGAATGAACTGACACAGAGGATGTGTTGTGGCTTATTCTGTGTGGGTGCCTGAACTGTCTTTGGCAGGGCTAAATGTAATACCTTTCAATGTCCCACAATGTATTTGGGATTGTGTGGCTCATGCAATGGCTTTGAGGCTTGAATTTTACTTTCCTCTGGACTTGTTTGACCTCCCTGTCTGAATTTTTCCCTTCTCCAGAATTAGTTAAATAGGCATGTTGTAAAACTTAATATTTTTGATGTTTTAAAATCCCTGAGTGAAACATAGAGATCTGTGAAGGTATTGTTTGAGAGCTAAGTGCCTGAGTCTGTTCCTAGTCACTGTTACAGCTATTAACTGGAATAATCAGAACCCCTGGACATGGATTGCTTAGGCAGGGCACTGTAAAATGTGAAGCACTAGTGTAGAGTAAACTTTAAAAAAATCATAGAATAAAAAATAGAACCTGTTCATCAAAAGCTCCAAAGCATTTTGCTGTATTTTATTTTCTGAAGAAACAATATAGGTGAGAATATGGGTTTTGGTTAAATGAAAATATTTAATCTCATGTTGTCTCAGTGGCTGCCTCATCCTTTTTAGGATTTGTATATATAGATTTGAAATGGAGAGAACAGTGACACAGACCAGCCCTCTCTGTATGAATGTTGAGCATTATTCAAGCAGCAGGGAGGGACAGAAACTGCACTGGATGTTTTCCACCTCCATCACAGCTGCTCATCCCTACCAAGGCAAGCAGCAGCAGTGAAGTTGTGGGGCCTTTGCCTGTCAATTCAAAAATGAAAGGTTTGTTTCCAGGGCTGGATTACCCTGCAGGGAGATCCTAATGAAAGTTTCAGCCTCACTTGTATGTTTTTAAGATAATCCCATAAACATTTCCTCCAATGCAGCCAAGTGCAGTGAATTGCTTTGATTTACCTCCCCTAAAGTAGGTGTGTAATCATTTCTTATAAACACCAGTGACACAAGGCAAAGTCCCCATTGAAACAGGGCATTTTAGTGCTTTTATCTCTGCCTAGAAAGGATTGGCAATCAAATGTGTCAGGAAAGGTGTTAACTGTTTAACTCCTGAAGCCCTCCCACTGAAGGATGCTGTGATGCCGCTTGAATTTACATTGCAATGGGAGCTATAAAGAACAGAGCAGTTCCTTTTCTCTTGTAGCATAAAGCTTGTGTTGTGTGTTCCCCATTCACACACTAAAGCAGGATATTTATCATTTCTCATCCTATTCCACTCATTAGGAATTGGGATCAAAGGGCACATGAAGATCTGGATCCAGTACTGTAATTCTTTCTTTTGATCCAAATAAACTTCAGATGAAGTGCATCGAGAAATTCCTTACTCTCCTCCACCTGTGCCATGTGAGAGGGAGGAGGAGGCCACTTCAAACCCTCAGCAATGGGCAAAATGTTCCCCACAGAAGCAGGGCCAGCACAGGCTCTGACAGCCTGTGAATCCCCATGAAGCATCACACAGGACACGACGAGGCACTGGCCTCATTTGCTTCAGGGTTCTCTGAAATCTGTGTTCATCTTGTGCTTGTGAATTGGGATTTGTACTTATGGTACTTTGTATTTTTGCATGGAAAATGAATAATCTCAGGAAAGGCTTTTCACAGGCCAGGAAAGGTGACAGCTACAAACAGCAGGATTTGAAGGTGATCACCTCACCTTCCCTCTGAGAGATACAATTAGATACACTTTTAAAAAATGCAGATGCCTATCACTTTGCTTACCGAGTTTTGTTCTATTATAGCTGAGTGTGAAAGATTTGGGAATGGTGAGGGACTCACACTTAAGAATTTTGCAGTTTAAGTCGAGGTCTCACAAACTTTTTGATGATATCCGGTACCTTTCTTTTATGATGAAAATGTTAATGCTGCAATTATTGAGAAAGACAAAGCTGGGACCTGTAAAACAAAACAATAACAGTCTTGTAAACAAGTGTCTGTATGATTGCTCTTGACATTTTAATTTGCCACTTGTTAAAAGTCCATTTCCTTGACCTGAAGAGCCTAAATTTGAATGAATTTGAGCATCTCACAGCAGCAAGATTGCTAAAACTACTTCTAAAATGGCATAAATAATACTGACCAAGAGGAGGTATTTAATATATAATCATCTTCAAATAACAATCAAATAACAAATAACAATCTGTTTTTTAGTTAAAATCCTTCCAGAGCACATTTCCAAGCACACCTCTGTCTGTGGGTTCTATTCACTGTTGATTTGCTGTGGTCACTTAGCACAAAGTTGCTCTCAGCCTGTTTTTGGTGGCTGTGTGAAGCCCTGCACAAGGCTTTGTTAGCCAGCCCAGCAGCTGGGAAATGCTCCTGGTACTGCTTTCAATTTGCCCTGATTTCCAGAGGGGGCTGGGGGAGCTGTCCACTGTGGGGAGAGCTCTCAGATACAGTGGAGGAGTGAATATGCATGAAGTGAAAAGCAGCACAGTAATGGCCCTGCAGCCTCCAAGTCTCTATCAGATGGTCACAGAAGAGCAGCAGAAATAATTCACACCTCCAATGCCAGGGTTTCACATGGAAGCATCAGACAGGCTCTCTGCGGCTCCTAGGATGCCTCTGCACTTGGGTAATACTTCAATTATCATGTAAATTTTAGAGTAAGCAAATACAAAGTCCCAACATGTGTTTGACTTGCAGAAGATAAGCTTAATTTAACAGTGCTTTGCTCCTGTAGGTGGGAAGATGCATTGTGATGGTAATTATGCTGCATCTTCTCTCACCAGCTCAACTTCCTTGAGACTTCTGCCAGCTCCCTCTTCCATCTTGCAGAGCTCACCCAGAAGCTGTGTGATCACTTTTAATTGCTGTGTGGCAGTGGAGGAGCTTGGTTAATTGTGTGCTGTAAAAGCTGAAGGACAGGGAAATGTCTGTGTTGCAGTTGTTCTCTCAGCACATGAAGCTGTACCAGTTGTCTGTGATTCATTTTGAATCGATAGTTCTTTAAATGTACAGCAGAAAGTGTGATTTAAAGTCAAATTCATCTAGATACATTTAACAGTGCTTTAAAAAATTTATTACCAGCTGAACTGGTAGCAAAATGGCCATGCTGCTTATGATTTGGCTGGTATCCTGACTTTCTTGCTTTCCAGATTATTTTTGGATAGTTTGGCAAATCTGTACTTTCAGGCAGTTCAGCACATCTCCTCGTAATACAACATAAATTGAGCAGTAAAAACTAATGGACTGGAATACATCAGGGCTTTAAAGACTTATGGCCAATTCTATATATTTTGTGCAGTGAAAGAGGCTCTCGACTTCAGGTCTGTCATAGGAAAACTCGACCTGAAGTTGAAAAACTATCCAAGCTTTCCTGTAATAGCAGTCTGTCTGCTCTGGGGAATGGCCTGGCTCCTCTTGAAATGCAGTACTTACACAGAAATTGTGATTTAATCTCCTCTTTTTGGGGCTGACGTTGTTGCTCTTGCTGAACACGCTGCTCTAAGGAAGAGAGAAAGGAAAAGGTGTGAGCTGAGTGAGCAATTCAGCAGAGGAGGACAAGTGGCAGGGAGACTTTGCCAAGTTGCTCAAGTGGTCAGCAAGTGCTTCTGAGGCTGACTTTGAGGCACCTTTGTGGGCAGGAGCCAGACTTTCTGGAGGCAGCAGATGTCCCCTTCTTTCCTGCACTCCAGTGCTTGTTAAAAGTGGGAATGTGTCAGTTTTAAAGAATGTCATCTCGCTGAGCCATAGCCTGCCCAAATGCCAGGCTGGCTCTGCTCTGTGAGCTGCTCAGCCCTGCTTTGGTGGCAGCATCTCCTCAGGGTGGGACCCTCTGGAGCTGGTGCCACTGTCACTGTCAGCACACCCAGCTGGCCCAGCCTTGCTCTCTGTAAACCCTCTGAGCACAGCAAACCTTTCAAATCCCAGCCCAGCACCACCCCATCATCCATCACTCCATTCCCTTGTCTCAGCACCTGGGGTGGACATCAGCGTGTGGGACTGAGCAGCTTCGTGTGGGGATGATCTCTCCTCCCTTCCTTGGACCTTTTCCTAATGCATTTGGTACAAGAACCATCTCGACTGTTTTCTTCCCAGCCTTTTGCTCCACATTTTATTGTCAGCAGTCCCAGCCATCTGCACCCCAAGGGAAGGAAGTCAGCTTGATGTCAGTTATGTGGAACATTGAGGAAAAAAGAGATGGCCCCTGACTTGAATAAAATGCCATCAGTTCTACAAGATCTAAGTCTGCTGTCACAGTTACAAAGAAATTTTTATTTTGCAGGAGACAAGAATGACTTTTTGGAGGGGTGGAGGAGGTTTTTGGTTGTTTGTTTTTGGGTTTATGCTGTTTTGTTGGGTTTTTTGATTTTTTGGCTCTTTTTTGTTTTAACCTAAGTAGTTTCCAGCAGTGCCAAAGACATTAAATATATAGTGATAATCATAAATTTTTAATATTAATTAATTAAACATACATTATGTTCCTACAAGCATAATAGAAATTTATCTGTGACTTACTACTGATCATTTGTTTGTACATTGGCTTGATACAGCCATCTGAATATTTCACAAGTGTAAACGAATTCAGGCTTGCTGCTTACTTTTTAGATAAATAATAATATAATTCTTTTTAAAGAATAAAGTATCTTACCACTACTGTTTAATATGCATTTTTTTAAGTACTAGGGCTGCTGGAGGCAGATTTCTGTTATATTTGTGTCTGAGCTTAATGACATTTTTGGTTAGATTATCATAGAATCATGGCAGGTTTTGGGTTGGAAGGGGCCATAAATCTCATCCCATTCCACCCCTGCCATGGCAGGGACACCTCCCACTGTCCCAGGTGCTCCAGCCCCAATGTCCAGCCTGGCCTTGGGCACTGCCAGGGATCCAGGGGCAGCCCCAGCTGCTCTGGGCACCCTGTGCCAGGGCCTGCCCACCCTGCCAGGGAACAATTCCTGCCCAAGATCCCATCTGACCCTGCCCTCTGGCACTGGGAGCCATTCCCTGTGTCCTGTTCCTCCATCCCTTGGCAATTGTCTCTCTCCATCTTTCCTGCAGCTCCTTCAGGCCCTGCAAGGCCACCCTGAGCTCAGCCCAAAGCTTCTCCTGTCCAGGCTGAACCATCCCAGCTGTGGCAGCCTTTCCTGCCAGCAGAGCTGCTCCATCCCTCTGCTCATCCTGGAGCCTCCTCTGGGCTCTGTGCAGCAGCTGCAGCTCCTTGCTGTGCTGGGCCCAGGCTGGGGCAGCTCTGCAGGTGGGGTCTCACCTGAGGGGCACCATCCCCTCCCCTGCTGCCCTCGCTGGGGTTTCAGGGCTGGGGCAGGAGCAGCTTCCACCTCCAGCCCTCGCTGTCCAGAGCAGCTCCAGATCCCTTCCCGAGCCCAGCCAGGAGTTAGGGATGTCACAGCGAGGACTGGCAGGTGGTGGCACCGTGTTTGTCACCTTAGAGCCAGCCCATGGCTGCCTTGGGCTCTGTCTGACCTCTCCCTGCCAGCAGCTCACACGCAGACAGGGAAAAATACAGAAATTCTTGCTCAAAATGCATTTATGTTCTTTAGTCACACTTGGTCAGATGGGCTCCTCAGCTCTGTAAAATTATTGACTGAAGACAACATCCACACTGCAAAGACAACTGGAACAGTTCCAGGTTCAATGTGATCTAAAAACACACAGGAGACACCTGCAAAGGGCAGCTGGTGATTTCCAATTTGCACAAGATCTGTGCGTGCCTTGGGCTGGGAACCAAATTGTCTGGAGCTTGTCATGGCCTTTGTTCAGTGCCACCATGGCCTTTATTCAGTGCCACCATGGCCTTTGCTCAGTGCCACCATGGCCTTTGTTCAGTGCCACCATGGCCTTTGTTCAGTGCCACCATGGCCTCCTTTATTCAGTGCCACCATGGCCTTTGTTCAGTGCCACCATGGCCTTTGTTCAGTGCCACCATGGCCTTTATTCAGTGCCACCATGGCCTTTGCTCAGTGCCACCATGGCCTTTATTCAGTGCCACCATGGCCTTTATTCAGTGCCACCATGGCCTTTGCTCAGTGCCACCATGGCCTTTGTTCAGTGCCACCATGGCTTTTGTTCAGTGCCACCATGGCCTTTATTCAGTGCCACCATGGCCTTTATTCAGTGCCACCATGGCCTTTATTCAGTGCCACCATGGCCTCCTTTGTTCAGTGCCACCATGGCCTTTGTTCAGTGCCACCATGGCCTTTGTTCAGTGCCACCATGGCCTCCTTTGTTCAGTGCCACCATGGCCTTTGTTCAGTGCCACCATGGCCTTTGTTCAGTGCCACCATGGCCTTTATTCAGTGCCACCATGGCACAGCAAGGCCACAGTCCTTGCCACAACTCTCACAGAAAAGGGAAAAAAACCCCAAATATTGCCCTCAGTTTGCCTGGTCAACAAACAGATTAAACTGGGGGTACAGAGGAATATTTTAATTTCTAGTTTAATATCCTAATATGTTTTGTATGTCTAATCTTTTGTATTCGGTGTATCTGCCTTCTACTGAGTGTTATGGCTTGTATAAAACACTAAATATAAATTGTGTAGTGTGTTATAATACTAATATATTCTGAATTTATTAGTTCTCAGTCTATCCTCTGAGAACCTGACAATGAATATTAAATAAAGCTGCTGTCACAAAAGCATTTCACATTATAGCCTTGGATAATTTGTAATATACTGAATATTTTGCATTTAATGAAAAACCATTGGCTTGTATCTACTAGATTAGAATTAGTTTTGAACCAAGATAGCCATGGCATTAAAATGACTTTATGTCAGTAAGTACATATGTGTTTTGAATTTTTTTGGTGGAAGTTCTTTATTTGGTGCAATTCAGACATCACTAGTATTTATGAAAATTACTTGTGCAATGAGCTGTTACTGTCTCAGGAATTCTTTTCTTTGTCTTTATGGTCCATAGATTTGTCTCACTTTGAGGGCTTTTTTTTGTGTAAATAATTCAAATTATTCTTTTCCTTTTAATATGATCTAATCAGTATGTATCATGCATTTTAATGTAATAAGAGTTTCTAATTATTTAGAACCATTATTAGTTTTCTGAAATTCAAGGGAATTAAACCCCAATGATTGTAGTTCCCTCTAGCATTACCAAGGAAGCTCTTAGCACTTAAACCAAATTTCTCAACTAGATTTTCTTAAGATGTTTGGCAGACTTACATTAAATTGTGTTAAATTTCAAGGTTTTGTCTTTATTTTTTGAGAATGACATTAAACTGCTGTTGCTTTGTGCCAGTCTGATTGCAAAGAATGGGGTTTGACTTTGTTTAAATGTGGGGACCATGATTTAAAGTTTGTTTTCTTGTGCCTGTCCACCCCCATCTCCCCCCACCTGCTTTCCCTTTTTGTGATTTTAAATTCCATGGTTGGTGAGGTAGAATGTGGGATATTTAGACCAGAATTTTTGGTGAAGTTCAGTTAATGCAGCAACACAACAGGAGCTGTAAAGTCTTGTTTATCTGCAAGGGCAGGTTTTTTCTCACAAGTGATGTAACCATTTACCCAGTCCTGTGCCTTTGCTCTGGCCAGGAAACACTGTCCTCAGTACATGTCTTCTGTCAAAAGAATCTTCATTTGAGAAGAAAAAGATTTTAAAACTTCAGTTTTCCAAAAATATGAATAAAATGAAATTTTCACTGCTGTATTGTTCTTAGTGGGACCTGCATATCTAATTCTTAAAATTTCCATGCTCACTGTAGAGGACTAGAATATTGAAAATGTGAAAAAGAATGGCACAAGGAAGGAACATCTGTGGAAGGAAACTGCTCTGCAAAGCACAGGGAGGATTGTGAGTCTGGGGGGGAACAAGCTGAAAATTAGCACAGATGGGGAAGGATTTTGTTGTTCTGTACCTGGCACTGCCTGAAAACTGTAATTTTTCATTTCTGGGGTGGAGCTGCAGAATGGACAGGGTGGGAACAAGTGGCTGTAGGGATCTGTGCTGGTGCTTTCACAGGCAGGCTGAGTTTAGGAAGTTGATTTTGAAGGAGAAAAGTCTAAAGCTGAAGACAAGGTTGTCATGGATTGACCTTTCCAGTGAATCCCAAGAGGCAGATTTTGTTGTCTGAATCCAGCAGAAGTGGGGAGTTTGAATGGTTGAGAACATTAAAGGAATGAAGGCTCCACAAGATCTGACACAAGAAGAAAAGAAATAATTTATTAGGGATTTATTTGGACTTCATCTGAAGCATTAGGGAATTCATTGGGTTTTATCTGGACTACTGTACAGTTGAAAAAAATTTGAGTATCACCTACAGAGGCCTTGGGAGCCTCTGGTTTGACTTGGAAAGCTGGGAATGGAGCAGAGGGGTGAATGTCATGGGTCTGAGCCAGTGAAACACCCAGGATTCATCTCCCAGCAGGGCTGTAATGGAATCACTCAGATCACTGGAGTGAGATAAGATATCCTTTGATAAGGATAAAGCTACAAGAATTTAGGACCACAAAATACAATCTACATGAAATGACCTCACATAATTGAAAACCAGCACTGGATGAACAAAATAATTTGGTTTGCCCTCACTTGAGTCATTGTGTAGAAGGCCCTTTGGAGGTTCTGTGCTCAGACCTGCATCCCAGAATGATGCTCCTGACTTTCCATGGATGTGGCAGAATTCACACTGTCCCAGGACAATATCTTAATGCCACTTTGTTTCATGCACTCTGGATATGGTTAGAATTGAATCATACTCTGAATTCATCAGCACTGTTTTTCATTTGTAACAGCCTAGAGCTTTGGGGGTTTCAGAAGAATTTGCTTCAGCTTTCTTTTTCATTAAAATTTATTTCCAGCTGAGGGAAATTCCAACAGCCAGAAGCATCATCATATAAATTAATGGCTTGATCCCACTCCCTGGCCTGGCTCAGCTATGGGGCAAACTTGTTAAACCCTGGCAATACAGGTGTTCCTCTTCCTTCTGATTTTCTAGTTTAATAATGAGAAACTTTGAGGTCATAATTTACAAATGCAAAACACTGATTAGCTGTTTTAATTAAATGAATAACACCTTAATATGCTTTGTATATTTTTCCTAGAAAGACTTGGATTATTTCATTGCTTTAGGAAGCGTGAGGGGTTTCTTTATTCCTTGAGGCAGTGCTGTGTGCTTGTGCTGGCAATGGGAATCTTTGGGGTGAGGTTGGCAGGTTTTGGGAAGGGTTTGGTGGCTGCTTCAGCTCTGAGTTCTGTCAGCTCCTCCTCCCCCTCTGGATTTTGGTGCTGTGGCTCTCTAGAACTGCACCCATGGAAATGCATTTTGGTGATTTCTGTGTGGGAAATTTTTTCAGGTGGACCAGAGAATTTCCACATTTTTCTGGGATTCCTGGTGCCCAATTGAAGCTATTGAGCAGCATGATCTGAACAGAGCTGGGGAAATCCCAGGCATTTCCACACTGTGCATGTCTGAGGGTTCAGGCTTCTGGTTTTCCTCTGGAGGCTTCACCTCTGAACCCTTCCCTCTTACAGACCCCAGTTTTTGGGCTTGGAAAGCCAGGAAAGGGCAGGTGCCCACAGTGAGGGCTTTTTTGGGTTTAGAGAACGTGCAGGAGACAGTGTGAAGCTGAACTGGGTTCTCAGAAATCATCTTCAGAAAGTCTGTGCAGTAAGAGCCTCTGTGCTACAAGAATGTAAATTTTATTTCTTCTGCAGTTTGTTATTACGTCAGGCCCTGAAATGCCTAACTAGGGAGGTGTGGCTTTAAATCTTCACCAAAATTTTAGGAATTATTTAGCTTACAGTGCTTATGGGCCTTCTACATATCTATATCTATATCTATACCTATATATCTATATCTAATCTTTATCTATATCTATACCTATAGATCTATATCTAATCTATATCTATATATCTATATATCTATATATCTATATATCTATATATCTATATATCTATATATCTATATATCTATACCTAATCTATATCTATATATCTATATCTATATATCTGTATCTATATCTATATGTGAAGACAAAGGTGGTGCAGCTGCAGTTCTCTCAGAACTCTGCTGCATCTCCAGGATGTTCTTTCCAGAAGCACAAAGCACCAGCTCAGCTCCTCTCACACTCAGCCCATCAGACTTTCAATGGCACAGAGCATTTCTCACCCCCATTCACTCTCAGAAAAAGCCACTTTGCTGATAGCAACCTGCTTTTGAGTATAGACAAGGCTGAAGTCATTTCATTGCATAACCTGTCACTTAATGGCTACAATTAGCTGAATGAAATTTCCCACAATGGCTGGAGTTAAAAGTTATAATGATTTTGCTCTTGGCAAAATGCAGACTTTCCCCCTACGACTCCATAGTTGATTATTAAAAACCTAAGGCATCATTTAGACTTCTCTGCTCATATCTATCATAAAGAAAAATAACATTACATGTTTACTGCTGTCACCTGCTTCCTTCCCACAATACATGTGTTCTGCAGGATATTAAAAAATCTATGATGCACAAGTGAGTCGTAACAAGAAAAGCAATTACATCTCTATCTTTATTCAGAGCACATAAGGTTTTGGGCTGTTCAGACAAAGATATGACATTTTCAGGCAGACAGTGTTATTGTTCCACACTCTGTGCAGTTTAGGATCTTTAATAAGAGCTTTCTCTTGAAAGCCTTTCTAGAATATTTTTGCATGTGTTCAGCTGAGCATTTGTGTGTGAAGGTCCAGTGCAGGGAGAGAAGAGGGTTACCCAGAGCAGGAACTGCTCCTGTTGGTGTGAAGAATGAGCTCTGGGGCTGCTGATGGCAGTGTCCTGCTCAGAGATGGAGCCAGTGGTGGGCTGTGAGTGCAGCCACAGTTTGAGTTTCACTGGGCTGTGTTCTCACTTTGTCATCACCCAGACTTTGCCACTTGAACGTGTCAGGAGCAGAGGAACACCTGTACAATCTAAACATGAGGCACAGAGCTGAGGGCATCTGGGCTCAGCCCCTTCTGCTTTGAAGACGGTGGAATCAAGGAAGACCAAGAGCTCATGGCAGGAGCAGAGCTGGGGCTCAGCTGTTGAGTGGGTTTGAACAGCTCCAATGCAGCTCCCCCAGAGGGCAGTGGGGGTGGAGGGGCTGCTGAGCCCTTCAGCTCTCTGGTCTGGAGAACAGGATCCTGAAAATGACTGAAATGGTCTCTGGTTTGTGCTGCACAGCTGCACTCTGTCCCTGCAGGAGCAGAGGGGGCTTGAGTGCCTTGAGCATCATTTTCCCATTACATAAAGCATTTCTGGAGCTGTGTCTGCTGTCACCTTTCTGATGTTGTGTGGGTGTTTTGTGGCTCTCTGTGGTTTTGTGGGTTTTGGCTCTCTGCCATGTGGTTTTCCCCAGCAGGAAACTCGACTGTCCCTGTCTGGTACCATGAGGAAGATGCTAAGGATTGATCTTTAGTGCTCCTGTGCATCACATGCAGGGACCTTTCCAGTTCCTTTCTGGTGAGAACTCCTGGGACCCGAGAAAGTGAGCAGAAGGGCTGCCTTCCAAATCTGGATTTTCTAACTGATAATTTGGTAATTGTCTGTACTGGGCAGTTTCTAGTTTGTCCTATCTGCAGAAAAGCTCTTTTGCAAGACAAACCTGGAGTTTCCTCAGGACAGCACAAATGTAGGTTTGTAAATTCGTGTGAGGTTTATTTTCAATGGGCAGAGGAGACTGAATAAAAGGGCCCATGTAAAACACACCTATAAAGAGAATATTTTCAAATTGTTGCTGTGAAAACTGTTCAGATCATGATGATATTCATTTACATGGCTATGAGGAACCAGTGGGGACAATTCTCAAGTGTTCTTTCAGTCTCCTGGGGACTGACAGGGACATTTTGAAGTATTTTGCTTTGTAGCTGTGATGCACCAGCCGAGCAGTGTAATGCAGCAGCCAGAGTTTTTAAGTATGTGTGGGTCAGTGCAGGTTAAGCTGTCAGAGTCTGCTTTTGAACTGCATCATTACTTAGAGCACCAAGTGGTACTGAGTGGGGGCTGAAATTGCTGGTAGATGTGGGATTAATGGCAGCAGCTAAAGTTGCTAGTTTGTCATGCAGACATTAATGGCTTGGTGGGATCATATTTAAAACTATATGTGTGGATAAAAAGAATGCTGCTCTGCTTGTTATGCAATTTTCAAGCAGCCTATAGAGACTGGACTGTGTTGCTCCCCAAACAGGGGGGAATGACAGGGACAAAACTCAAAACTTAAAAGAACCTGCTTAAATTGTAGTATTATACATTGTCATTACTTAAGTAGTGTGGAAAAAAAAGAGCCTGTATGTATATTTTGCCCTTTACAGATAAGTAAATTAAATGCCTTATTGAAAGTAGTTTGTGGTTGCTCTTCAAATAGAAATAAAAAGGGGTAAAATCAAGTCCAACATCTGCTTGGTTTGCTCAGCCAAGAAGTTGCCTTTAAGGCACAATTGCAGGAAGAAGCCCAAGTGCTAAGGTCAGCAAGCAGGAGAGGCATCACTTCCCAGTAGATGTGTAGGTGTACTGGTATTTTCAGAATATCTCTACATATGTGAGGTCTCTTTGTTTCTGCCACATACCAAGATTTTTGAAATGATGAAACTGTTCTGCTTTTCCACTGCAGAAATCATTGGAATCTGTACTTTCCCTTGCCTGAGGGACCCTGTCATTGCAGGATCCTCCCTGAGCTCCTGGGGCTCTGTGTGGCCACTGCTCAGAATGAGGGGGAGGAAACCAGGCTTGACCATAGGTGCTGTGGAATTCCCCTTTCAATTGACCCTTCCTTGGCTGTAGTTCTTCAAGGCCAGTGTGTTGTGGTGCAGGTGGGGAGGGTGGCAGAGGGGTGGGACATGCTGGGTACTGCCTGGTGGATTTTTGGGGAGCCCGCTGAGAACCCACCACCGTGGTTCCTAAAGCTTATTTATGCACAGGGCTGATGGTGGTGTGAAACATCCTCACACAGGGGTGTTTCACCCTTGAAGCCATCCCCTCAGTGGTGCTGGCACCCCTCTGGGGGCAGCTCAGGGTGTGTCCACTGTGGTGTTCAAAGCTCCTCACACAGAAGTGAACACAAAGTGCTCCTGGCTAACTTTGCTCTTGTGCCCATGCAGCCCCAGCAGCTGAGGACAGCACTGGGGTTTTTGTGCCCATGCAGCCCCAGCAGCTGAGGACAGCACTGGGGTTTTTGTGCCCATGCAGCCCCAGCAGCTGAGGACAGCGCTGGGGTTTTTGTGCCCATGCAGTCCCAGCAGCTGAGGACAGCGCTGGGGTTTTTGTGCCCATGCAGTCCCAGCAGCTGAGGACAGCACTGGGGTTTTTGTGCCCAGGCCAGCTGGTGTTGCTCATGAAGCAGGCAGCTGTGCCTGACCCTGGGCAGTGTCTGGCCAGGCCCTTGTGGTGCTGCAGAGGATCCGATGCTGCTGCCCCGATGGGCACTCGCTGCTGGGGGAGGATGTTCACCAAGGGCTGAACTGGAGGAATCTGCTCCCCACAGCTCCAGACTCTTAATGTTTGTGGTTGGAAAAAGCTCCTGCCAGGAGGTGCTGGTGCTGCTGCTCTTTGGCTCTGTGTTCAGCCTCCTTCTTCCAGGCTGATGTCTGTGAGTTCAGCATCAGGGGCATTTTCTGGGCAGTAATAACAAGAAAAGGCCCCAGTCTGTGACCTTTTCTTTCTGCTGTGAACCACCCTTGGGGCAGCCTCAGCCTCCTCTGGGCTCCAAAATGCACCTCAAGGACAATTTTACATTCACTCCACCCTGGGAGTTTAGTGCTGAGCTCCCAATTCAGTGAGGTACTGGTGATACTGAAGGAACACTGAGAGTAAGTGGTGGCAGCCCCAGAGTGACCAGGAGACCATTTATATCAACAAAATAACTATTAATATCAAATTGCTTGATCAGAATAATTTATGAATTTAATTTAGCTTTTCTTAAATTTTAATTTCCTAACAAGAATCTAGTTTATACATGTTTAATAAAGATCTAATGTCTATAAATCATGTAGCTGTATTTATTTTAGGAAGTTGTGAAGACTTGATTTTAAAACAAAATTGTCTCTTCATAAAATACTATTGATAATCCATGCAAATATAAGGAAGTTTTCTTTGGGGATGGATACAGACAGGTGGATCTTAAGATTGAAAAAATGCTTTATGAAAATGGCCTGAAATCTCCTGTATCCACATCATATTTCAAGTGAATTACAAACTTTGTTTGCAAAAAAAATTTGATTGTTTTTTAAATCTGCACCAAAATAATTCATACCAAACACATACACGTGTTCACACACAGGCACGCACACACAAGCAGTTCTGGGCACTCAACCCTAAAGCTTGCATTTTTCCCCAAATTTTAATTGTGATCAAGTTCAAACAGTTTATTTTGTCTAAGACTTCTAGCTCAAGTCTTCTTAGAAGGCTAAAAAAATTAAACAAAACCTCATAATCCATCCTCTGGGAGACCTTTCTTCACACAGCCCTCCCAGGAACTTAAAATAGAAAGAAGAGGCCATTAAACATGTTAGCTGATATAAAAAATAGGGGCTGGAAGGGTAGAGGATGGAGATATTGAGCAAAACATCTAGAAGCTGCAAGCAGATTGGACATTTTTGCACTTTTGATGACACATTTTGCCTGAACAGGGACACCATGGATACGAGCCATGCCCTCGGGAGCTGCTGCACAGACCACTGAAGCATGGCCACGGATCTGAGTTTCCACAGCTCAGGGGATGCTCTGTGTGCCACCCTTGGGCCAGCTAATTGCTGCTTTTTCCACTGCCCCTGCTCTCTGTTAGTGACAGAGACAGGTAGTGAGGTTTGACTGAGGTGCTGATGCTGAGGGATTTTAGCTGGGAGGAAATCAGGGCTCCCAGATGAGCTGGGATTTGGGATCACAGCAGAGGACATCAGAGAATGAAGGTGCAGGTTGATAGAACAGCTCAGGGGAGGTGGTGGAGGTGGGATCAGTAGGGAAACTCCTGCAGGAGGGGTCCCAAAGTCTCTGGGTGCTCTCAGTGTGTGTGTGTGTGCTCTGTGTGTGTGTCTGGGTGCTCTCAGTGTGTCTGGATGCTCTGTGTGTGTCTGGGTGCTCTGTGTGTGTGTCTGGGTGCTCTGTGTGTGGGTGCTCTGTGTATGTGTCTGGGTGCTCTGTGTGTGTGCTGTGTGTGTGCTCTCAGTGTGTCTGGGTGCTCTGTGTGTGTGCTGTGTGTGTGTCTGGGTGCTCTCAGAGTGTCTGGGTGCTCTGTGTATGTGTCTGGGTGCTCTCAGTGTGTCTGGGTGCTCTGTGTGTGTGCTCTCAGTGTGTCTGGGTGCTCTGTGTGTGTGTGGGTGCTCTCAGTGTGTCTGGGTGCTCTCAGTGTGTCTGGGTGCTCTGTGTGTGTGCTGTGTGTGTGTCTGGCTGCTCTCAGTGTGTCTGGGTGCTCTGTGTGTGTCTGTGTGCTCTGTGTGGGTGCTCTCAGTGTGTCTGGGTGCTCTCAGTGTGTCTGGGTGCTCTGTGTGTGTGCTCTCAGAGTGTCTGGGTGCTCTGTGTGTGTGTCTGGGTGCTCTCAGTGTGTCTGGGTGCTCTGTGTGTGTCTGTGTGCTCTGTGTGGGTGCTCTCAGTGTGTCTGGGTGCTCTCAGTGTGTCTGGGTGCTCTGTGTGTGTGCTCTCAGAGTGTCTGGGTGCTCTGTGTATGTGTCTGGGTGCTCTCAGTGTGTCTGGGTGCTCTGTGTGTGTGCTCTCAGTGTGTCTGGGTGCTCTCAGAGTGTGGGCTCACCCTGGGTTCTGCCAGGAGCCATTTGTGGGTTCATTCCCCAAAGCCCCCACTGCCCTCAGTGCCCCATCCCCAGCAAGGCTGAGCATGGCCAGAGCAGGTTCCTGCTGCAAGGCACAGACATCTGGGCTGCACCCCAGGGAGAAATCCCCTGGAAATCCCAGCAATGGGCTGAGCAGTCAGCAAAGAACAGCGTTTATCATGTAAGAAGTGGGAAATTCCATCCCTGGCTTCCTGCTGCCACTCCATTTACTGCAGCCTGTTGGTGCCTAAGTGGTGCCTACTTGAGGCAGTACATTAAGACTTGAAAGGAACAATAAATTTTACAATTAGCTTAGCAAACACCAGCGATGGTATTTCTCCCTGTTGATAATTACAAATCAATTATCTTATATGTTTTAAAAAATGATAACTCCCATGGTGGTGCTGCGCAGCAAATGTTCTCAGAAAGATGTAAGAACTTCAGGGCCAAGTGCTAGAACATGTGCAGTGGTTAGCAACAGAAATGTTTGAACCCTGAAGCAATCCTTCTGTGAAAAATGTATTAAATTAAGGTCAGCTGGAGCAAGCTGCTGCTAAACATGGTTAGTGGAAAAGAGAGAGCATCTTCAAGGAGGGAGCTAATGGGACTGAATTTTTAAATCTAATGAACTGAAGATCTAGGCTCTGATGCAATGTTTTACAATCTGTTTATTGTACTGTAGGGGTTTTTGTTCAATTCCATGAGCAACATTGCAAAAATGAAATAAACTCTTTCATAATAAACTGATGACTACCTGACTCTGATTTCAACAAACCAGTATTTCTGTTACAAGCAATGGTTGAGTTGCTTATTTGTACTAAGAAGGCTAAAATAATTTACTTTAGCACTATACATAGGCTCTTAGAATTAACTGACAAATAATCAGAGTGTGTCCATGCTCTAATATTGCATATCTAACTGTAATAATGGAGAGATGAGCAAAGATGAATAGTTTCTGAAAAAGCAATATATTTGTTATGAAAAGTTGTATGAGGGAGGTCTGAAAGGAGTGGAAGGGGCTCCCTGCAGTAGGGCAGGGCTGGCTGAGTGTGTGGAGAGTGTTTGTCACTACCCCAGGCCCTCTGCCGAGGAGCTGCCTCGCAGGGAGGATCAGAGGGACACTTGTGCTCCTGGGGATTCCCATCTCTGCCCCATTTCACCCGTGTTTGAGATGTTTGCACCTCCAGGCCTCGCTGGGGCTGCTCTCACTCAGCATCTCCAGCTCCTCCCGTTTGCTCTGGAGGCTCCCGGGGAGGGGAGGACAGGCAGGCAACACCCGGCACTGCTGCACTGATAACCGGGGTTAGTGACGAGTGGGGCTGTGCTGGGAATCACAGAGACACAGACAGTGTGTCACAACCCAAACAACACCCACACAGTGTGTCACAACCCAAACAACACCCAAACAACACCCACACAGTGTGTCAACACCCAAACAACACCCACACAGTGTGTCAACACCCAAACAACACCCAAACAACACCCACACAGCGTGTCAACACCCAAACAACACCCACACAGTGTGTCACAACCCAAACAACACCCACACAGTGTGTCAACACCCAAACAACACCCACACAGTGTGTCAACACCCAAACAACACCCACACAGTGTGTCAACACCCAAACAACACCCACACAGTGTGTCAACACCCAAACAACACCCACACAGTGTGTCACAACCCAAACAACACCCACACAGTGTGTCACAACCCAAACAACACCCACACAGTGTGTCAACACCCAAACAACACCCAAACAACACCCACACAGTGTGTCATAACCCAAACAACACCCACACAGTGTGTCAGCACCCAAACAACACCCACACAGTGTGTCACAACCCAAACAACACCCACACAGTGTGTCACAACCCAAACAACACCCACACAGTGTGTCAACACCCAAACAACACCCAAACAACACCCACACAGTGTGTCATAACCCAAACAACACCCACACAGTGTGTCAGCACCCAAACAACACCCACACAGTGTGTCACAACCCAAACAACACCCGCACAGACAATGTGTCACAACCCAAACCAACAACACCCTCACCGACTTAATTCCTGTATGCAAATATTGTGCTGGCAGGTGCAGACGGGCTAATTGTGCATGGAAATAATCCCAGCCCATTTGCATGGGTAATTTGTATGTACAGTGATGGCACAGGCGTATCTACTGATGCAAAAGCTTCTCCGGAAGGCACAGAATTACTGTGGCACTGTTTAATACCCGGGAGCAGTTTCACTTCCAGTGCCTTTTTGCCCTCCCAAATACTGCAGTAAATAGAAGGGGGGCACAAGTGGATGTGTGATGTTCTTTCATGAACACAGCAGGGAAAAGTTATGTCTGAAAATCTCAGGATTTTCAGAAAAAGGAATATGTGTGTGTACATATACATAAATGTCTTTAAGAAAGCACCATTCCCAAATTCTGTCCTGCTTTTCTTGGGAAGTGAAAACAAAGATGAATGAGAAAGAAGCTCTGAAATGAAAGAGAGAAAGAATCCAGGCTTGCAGGAATAGGGGCTCTCAGTGAAACTGCATCTCATTTCATGATGTAAGCTGCTGATATTGCAGCTTCATGGCATTTCCCATCAGACCTGACAGGCTTTATAGCAGTTCTAAATTAGAGTATGGAGGAAAGTACAAGTGGTTAGAAAGTGAGTGCAGCAGGCAATTGCTGTAGAGTTTTGTCACTTCTAGTCCTAGTGAAGCCTAAATACTATATTATTGTCTGTTTTGTTGACAGCACCTGCAAAAGTAAACTGAAAAACAAAAGTCTTTGACACTGAAGTATTATCTGTATTAATTTTCCATGTTTTGCTCTGAAGGAGTGACATAAAGCTGGACTTTTGTACTGCAGCTTTCCGCTGTGCTGCTATTGTAGATAGTATAGAGTTTGGGATTAAAATGAGTTTAAAAATGCACCAAAATGCTGCTTTGGCTCCTGCTATATGTGTGCAAGAGGAATGGGAGTAATTTCATCATTTCTGCTGATTAATAATTTTAGATCTGCTTTGTGCATGTGTCTGAGAGAGTTGACAGCACAGATCTTTAGTACCTAATAACATTATGTCTTATACATGAGATATAATAGGATGTGTTAAGTGGGGCTTATACTAAAGACATTTATTCTCATAAATTCTGCTGCATAGCAACCTTAGGGTTTGTAGTTCTTTTCTGGCTAGGAATGAACTTCTGGTGTAATTCAGCAGATTTACAATGAACTGTGGTGGCTTGACACACGACATTTGGATTGAAGTGATCAGCACAGCACCTGCCCCCACCAGAGCTGAGCTGGAACCGTGGGCAGCATCATAAAACCAGCTGGGGATTTACATTGGGAGCAGCAGAGGAATTGGTAATTCCATAATTCTGGAATAACAAGAGCCTGGGTATAGCTTCTCAGAATGTTGTTTAAAACAAGTTCCCTGCTAAAGCAAACCCATTGCTTTAGTTGTTAATTTAAATCAAAACTTTTACACCCATTTTTAACAGCAGAAAGGAGTTACTTTGGGTCCTGTAGCTCTGAAAGATTATTTATGATGTCCAGAATCAGTAGTCAACCCCTTTAAACTGTTCCTTTCTTTGACAAGCACATCTGCTGGTCCAATGGCATCTTCCATGTCTTGTGGAAAGCAGGGAGAAACTATCAGAGATTTGAATCTTGGTGGGGAAACCTTTCCCTGTACAGCTAGACTTGACTTTTTCAAGAGCCTAAAAATATCTTTTAGGCCTATGTGTGGTGTGTGCTGCTGCCTTTTAAGGAGTTTTAAAATTTCAGTTGTGTTGGGAGGATCTGGGTGTTCATGGGCATGTTAACACTTTTCTGTTGCTTGGCTTTGAATGTAGGTGGGCTCATGGATTAGATCACACTGAGAAAGGTCTCTTTACATAATTCCCTTTATTTATTTCTCTCTATATTATTAGGTTTCTGTGTCTACTACAGTTTATTGACCACATAAACTACAAAATCTGGTGAACTTTATGGTCCAGCACAGTCAGTTGTGTCAGATCCATGAAACGAGTGCAGCTGATTTGTGTAGGGACTCAGAGCACACAGTAGGGCTGATAACCACCCTGAAAGAACATCATTCACCTTAAAACATCTCCCCATTAGAGTACTGAAAAATCTAGAGAGCTTGACATTAGGGGGAATTTCATTATAATTCTCTGTTTCTGTGACAGTTCACTCACAGCCTCTCATCATGACCCTGCTGTTGCAGCTGAAGTTTCAGTGTTGAGCTCAGGCACCTGCAGGGATGTGTGGTGTGAGGAGCCAGGGTTCTTGCAGGTGCTGTGGGGAGGGTTTGTGTGCAGCCTGTGCTCTGAGCACTTGGAATTCTCCATGGCTGGAGTCAATTTATTAATAGGTTACTCATCACTTATGATCAAGTGTTTGCAGGTCCCCTGGAGTTTCCACTCAGGAAGCACAGCAAACATCCCAAATAATCCAGCTGGGCAGCTTTGCTATCCATCTTTTCCTGCATGCCTTCATACAGGAACACAAGTGATGAGTTGTCCACAAAATAAAATGACAGATTTTATTTATGTCTGTTTTGGTGGTAAAAAGGCATTTCTAGTGCTAGAACCGACCCCTGATTTTTCAAGCAGGAGTCCCTGGGGATTTCAGGCATGAGGAGGAGGAGGATGGGCTGTGATGCAGAGCTCTCCCAGCAGGTGTTAGGAAACCCTGCCTGGCACCCTGGCACAGCAAAGCACAATGGGATCACACGTGGACAGCTTCAAGTGATGCCAGGCACAGAGCTGATTATGGGCTCTGTTAATTCACTGGATTCAGATCAAAATGTCTTAGAAGTCAGAACTCCTGCTGGGTTTAACAGCATGGATTACACTGCAGATTATTTCCAGCAGTTATATATATACATATATATATATACACATGTATATATATAGTTGTGAACCTGCCCAGCCTGACAGGAACAGCAATAAAAGTGTGTATGCTTTGGTTGCTTGGTTGTTCAGCTCCAGCTGAACGAGTGAGGCACAGAAATCTCCTCCAGGTGAGCAGTGAGAGGCAGCAGCAGAAGCACAGGCACCTGGTGAGGGCTGAACGTTGTGCTGAAAGAAGTTATCCAAAAGACATGGACAAAATTGTTCTCAACCAAGAGCTGTGTAATCAGGCTGTGTCATGAGCAGAGTTTGCTGATTCAGTTTGCCAAGGTAGGTTTAAAACTGGAATAGTTTTTGTTGTGGGGGGCAAAGGGTTCCTGGGACTTGCTCCTGCCATTTCTCATGAACTCTCTCAAGGCCACTCCTTGCTGTGTTTCTGTGCTCTTCACTGACACCCATTCCTGTGCACACAGAAAGATCCTTGAAAATACAAGTTAGATGACCTCAGCTGACTCCCAGTCATATTAAATTTCATGCTTTTCTCAGAGGAATTCATTACCCTTATTGTTAAGATATAATGAATAACTGGTAGCTTTTTGGAATTAGCAGTCTGATGCTCTGTCTTAGATGGCACTTTGAACATGCTTTATATGCTTTGACATTTTATTTCATTTAATATTGTAGGATGCCCCGAGGTGCTTTAACCTGGAGGTTGCTATAAAAATAAAGCTGAAATGCATCCCAAGAGTGTTTTGGGAAAGCTTGGCTGTCGTGTCATTGGTACATAGAGGCAACAGTTAAAATACAAAGTAAAAGAGTTTCACTAACCCACTGAAAATGCATCATTTATTCCAGTTTTTCCATCCCAGTGTGAAAAGAGACCTCTGGAAACCATTGCAGCTCCTCTTCCTCAAACTGCACATGGAGCCATTCTCCCTTCAGAGAGAGAGCCTGACACAGAGTGAGAATTGAGTGAGAGGAGGTTAAAGGAAGGGAACCACGATTCCTTCACTGCCAAGATTTTTCCTGTTTAAACTTAAATTTTTCATGCATAAACTGGGGCAAAGGATGAGCTGAACCAGCAGCAGTGGAGGGATCTGTAGGAAAGCCTAAATGATGCTGTAAATCCTGAGTATCTTTTTTTTCTCAGTTTGTGTCTCCCAGCTGCAGCCAGTGCAGTTATCCAGGTGATTTGGGAAGGGCCCATCTTGTCTCTTGTGCTGCTGAAGGATTTGGAGTCTGGGGCTGTACAGAGTCCTGCAGGCCATGGGTGTCCTTGGCCACTCACTGGGAATGGTTCTGGAGTTTAACTTTCACCTTCAAGGGAATGTTTCCAGGTAGGGTGAAGGGCAGATGGTCTGGTGAGACAGGTCTTTTAAATAATTTCTGTAACTCTGAAATAAAACAGATTATTCTGAGTTCTACAGTCATCTGTAAGAAAGAAACCTGTGCAGCCACACAGCTCTCTAAAGAGAGATTGTTCTATTGTATTTTTACAATTCAGGTAATAGCCTATGATTTCTTCCTTGTTATCTTAAGGAGAATTAAGTGTTCATGCAAACCCTGGTGATTAAGAATCCTGACTGCTGTGGTTGTTTTAGTTGTTGTATAGCTTTTTATGGCCTCAAAATAAAGCTGGGAGATGGAACATTTGTAAGTGCTTTAATAACTGGTTGTAACTTGCCAAAGAATGGACACCAAGGATATCAGCTATTCACACAGAGCCATGCAGAAGCTGAAGGGTGTGGAGTTATTAATTTCAAAGTAAAGAACTGAGTTTAGTGACTGGTAAAGAAACCAGCTTTGTGGTTTGCAGGAAACAGGGGTTGGTTTTCTGTGGGATACAGGATCTCAGCTCTTGGCAAACCCCTGAGGCAGAAACACAGCCTGGCCTCTTACAGTAAATTTCTCCTCCGTTCCATGTTGGGTCACGTGGTGGTGTAGGTGGAGATAAAGCATATTTTTTAAAATTAAAGGTTACTTTATTCAAAGAAACTCACTGAGTCACAATACCAACTGACTTCTGGGGAATTATTTCAAATCAATTTGGTAGCATCATCTCAAAAAAATCACGTATTGCTATACTTTCATTTTTTGCTTATATGTGATTACATATACCTAGACATGTAGAAATAACTATTAGTGTTATGCTATCATCTAATAAAAACCTCCTGAAGGCTTAAACAGTTGATCTGGCTATTCATATCTCATGGCAAAGCATTTGTCTCTTGCATATCTGAATGCTGAAAGTTTCATTACCAGTGTGTGAATTTGCTGCTTTAGATCCTTCTTTAAAAGAAAAGGAAAAAAAAAAAAATCAACAGTGTTGAAGTCTTTGGAACAAGCTTTATTTTGTTTTACAGTGTTGCTAGTGTATTGTGAAATATCACATCATATTAACTTATTTTTTTCTGTCTCACTTGCTTAAATGTAACAGGACAAAATGTATCCTGGGCTGAACTTGAAGTGCATGAAGTAGTTTAAAATCTTTTTTCCCCTATGAACAGCAGCTGTCTCCAATGGCCAGCACTGCAGTGGTTAATTTGGGATTCTCCAGGGATGGCTGGCAGTGCCTGGCTTCCTGCATTCCTATCCCAACATCACAGCCTGGCTCACAACTCCTTTCACCACAGCTGTGCCATGGGCAGCATCAGTCTGATTTTGGGACTGGGGTAATGCAGGGTGCCAAGGATCTGATTTTGGGACTGGGGTAATGCAGGGTGCCAAGGATCTGATTTTGGGACTGGGGTAAGGCAGGGTGTCAAGGATCTGATTTTGGGATTGGGGTAAGGCAGGGTGCCAAGGATCTGATTTTGGGACTGGTGTAAGGCAGGTGCCAAGGATCTGATTTTGGGACTGGGGTAAGGCAGGTGCCAAGGATCTGATTTTGGGACTGGGGTAAGGCAGGTGTCAAGGATCTGGTTTTGGGATTGGGATAAGGCAGGTGTCAAGGATCTGCTTTTGGGACTGGGGTGAGGCAGGGTGCCAAGGATCTGGTTTTGGGATTGGGATAAGGCAGGTGCCAAGGATCTGATCTGCTTTTGGGACTGGGGTAAGGCAGGGTGCCAAGGATCTGATTTTGGGACTGGGGTGAGGCAGGTTGCTATGGATGCTAACTCTGAAATAGAGAGCACGGTGCTGTGTAAATTACAGGCCACATAGCGTTCTCAGTCTTCCCTGAGAAAGTGGCCTGGGAAATCATGGGGAGGAATTAAAACAATCTTCAGAGACAGAAAACAGCCTTGCAGGTGCTGTTTGTCTGTCCCTTGTTTTCTTGCAAAGAGAAGGTTGAGGGGTGGTGAACCTCACTGACCAATGATGGTGATGTGTTAGTTTACTAGCCAATAAGAGTTTCTTTTCTGTACTTTTCACATATCGGTCTATAAAAAAGATCTGAAGCAATAAACTGAGAGAAATCCTCCTGATCGACTCCCAAGAGAGTCTGTGTCGTTCATCTCGCTGTTCCTAATAGAGCGACAGGGTGCCAAGGATCTGGTTTTGGGATTGGGATAAGGCAGGTGCCAAGGATCTGGCTTTGGGATTGGGATAAGGCAGGGTGTCAAGGATCTGTTTGCAGCCCCCTGGCTGATCCAGAAAAAGAGCAAGGCCTGGAAAACAACTGGCAGAGCCTAAATGGCCCTTGCTGGTTCTTACAGCACAGGATGAGATCCAAAGATGTTGGGAACTGCAGGAAAGTGCACACAAACCCTATCAGGCAGAAATGCATGCAATTAATTTCTGCTAATTTCGGCTCTCACAGTGTGGAGGGACTATGAGGTTTAATATCTCTACACAAGGCATTCCCTGATGAGATTTTTGAGCCTCTGGAATCTGCAGCCCTGGTTGTACTGATTAGCTACAATATTTGTTGAAACTCACCTGCACTGAACAAAGTACAAACTGTACAGTTTGGGGTACAGTAGATGTCAGTCCCTTGGGAAAGCTGGCAAGGATGGAGAATTAGCAGATGCAGAATTGCTTATGATTAAGCTCCCACTCTTGAATTCTCCATAACTTGCACAGTGATGGTGAAGTCCCAGGGATGATTCTTGTAGGGGAGACTATCACTGCCAGGTGCTGGGAAGGATGGGAAAAGGAGACAGAGCTTTGCACATTGCCCTTGTAATTCCAAGTTCTCCAGGTCTCCTCTCAGTTGCTTTCTTACATTTGACCAAGAAGGATAAGAGACTCCAAAAGCACCTGCAAGACAAAGGAGCCTGGGTGTGAGGATGCAACACTAGGGAATGTGTTACAGAAACACTTATTTCCTTCCATTTTCTCTGGTCTAGTCAAAGGCTCTGCAATCTCTCCATATTTATTGCTTGTTTTAATATACATTATTTAGAGTTTTTTCTGACCTTCCTCCCTGGCTCTGAACCACATTGCTTAATTTTGTGCAGATGGGCACAAACACTTCCCCTGCAAATGTAAAATGTGGCTCTGAGATGTTCTGGGTGTGACTGCTCAGGCACTGGGATGGGAGGGGTCCACAGACCTTTCATGGTTCAAAGGCTTTGAAGGATCTCCCGAAGCTGACCTGGACATCTCCACTCTGCCACTGGAAGTTCATGGATTAAACACAGGTCTGAACAGAGATGTGCCATCATTCATCAAGTTGATCAAGAATATTTCCCTATTTTAATGTCTGCCCCACCCCAGTTTGGGAAGAAACGTTCCCAGCCTCCTCTTTTCTGGTTGTTCCTCAGCTTTTTGTGTCTGGAGATCATTAAGTCTGTTCCCTGCACCCTCTGTGAATCCAGCTGCAGCAGTATGAGGTAGATGGAGCTCTCGAATCTCAGTAAAATCCCTCTATCCACTCACCCTGGGGCAAGGCAGCTTTTTATTTTTAATGCAGGGAAAACTGAAGCTGAATATTACCCCTCCTTGAAGAAAGCATTTGGATTCCTAAATGGGCGCTGTGTTTGAGGCATTATAACCAGCAGCTATTCTGATTATTTTGTATTTCCCTTTCAAACTGAAGGTGTGAGTTGGGGGTGCTGCAGTCTTTGAGTGGAAGAGAGTTGAATTTTGGCTTTCTGCATCGTGAAACAGAGGATTTCTGTGACAGCCATTTGTACAAATGGGCCAAGACACATCAGAGGCTGATGTAAGCACTGCCAGTGCCTGAGCCTTGTCGGGTTTGTGCCTCCTGATCTTCACTACAAAGAAACCATGCAAACATGTCACTTTATCACTTTGAGGAGTTAATTTGTCATCCAGGATGGTTTTAATCTCTGAGAGCACAACCGTTTCTGAATTGTTTGTTCTGTAACTCTGCTCTGAGAGAGAGATGTTGCCTGCTTTGATGTGCCTGTTGCTCTCACCCCAGGCAATGAAAAAACATCAGGGAGCAAAATATTCACAGTGCACGAGGGTCCTGCTGACCACACGGCTGGGGAAGGGCTTGGTGTGGCCAGGACAGTGGTCACTCTGTGGCCAGGGCAGTGGTCACTCCATGGCCAGGCCAGTGGTCACCCTGTGGCCAGGACAGTGGTGACCCTGTGGCCAGGACAGTGGTCACTCCATGGCCAGGCCAGTGGTGACCCTGTGGCCAGGCCAGTGGTCACCCTGTGGCCAGGACAGTGGTCACTGCATGACCAGCACAGTGGTCACTGCATGACCAGCACAGTGGTCACTCAGTGGCCAGGACAGTGGTCACTGCATGGCCAGCACAGTGGTCACTCTGTGTTCAGGACAGTGGTCACTCTGTGGTCACTCAGTGTCCAGCACAATGTTCACTCCATGGCCAGCACAGTGGTCACTCAGTGTCCAGCACAGTGGTCACTCTGTGGTCACTCAGTGGCCAGCACAGTGGTCACTCAGTGTCCAGCACAGTGGTCACTCTGTGGTCACTCTGTGTCCAGCACAGTGGTCACTCTGTGTTCAGGATAGTGGCCACTCTGTGGTCACTCCATGGCCAGCACAGTGGTCACTCTGTGTCCAGCACAGTGGTCACTCTGTGGTCACTCAGTGGCCAGCACAGTGGTCACTCTGTGGCCAGCACAGTGGTCACTCTGTGGTCACTCAGTGGCCAGCACAGTGGTCACTCAGTGGCCAGCACAGTGGTCACTCTGTGGTCACTCAGTGGCCAGCACAGTGGTCACTCTGTGGTCACTCAGTGGCCAGCACAGTGGTCACTCTGTGGTCACTCTGTGTCCAGCACAGTGGTCACTCTGTGGTCACTCAGTGTCCAGCACAGTGGTCACTCTGTGGTCACTCTGTGGCCGTGCTGTGGTGTCCCCCAGCCCCGTGTCCCGTGGGTGTTCCAGGCCCTGCTGGCGCTGCTTTCTGAGGTGAAAACAGTGGATTTTGGCTCCTGTGCAGCGCCTGCCCCTCCCCAGGTGAGCTCCGGGAGCTTCTGACAGCTGAAGTCATTTATTATGGAAAATATTCGGAGTTCTGGGTTTTTGGCAGGTTCCTGATCTTTGCTCTCCTGGTCCTGCCTGGGAAGGAGACAGGGGAGACATCACTGCTGGAGGCTTGGTCTCTGTAAGTGTGGGAATTATCACACAGATAAATAATTTAGGAATCATTCTCTTCCACATTTTCTGTCCAAAACTAAATTCCAGCTGAGAAATTACTGGCATTTTTCTCCTCAGAGTGTGAGCACTTATTGTCTAAGGTATTCAAATGAAAAGGGCTTGATGGCTCCATTCTCTTTGCACCAGCTCTCTCCAGGTATTTTGTGAATCCTGATTTTACCAATATCTTGAGCACATGTATTTTTAAAGACTTTTTTTCTCTTTTTCTTCTCTTTTTTTTACTTTTCTTTCCCTTTCAATTTTTTTAGTTGACTTGGAGATGCCCAGGAGCCACTGTATATTTAATGTGACAGAAAACTTTAAATGTAATTTCTGTTTTTAACTCTATAGTTTGGTATAGAAGTATAAATAGAACACTCTTGTTAACTTATTTATGAGGGTTGGAATATTGGGATCATCAATATCATACTGCAATAGTTAAAGGTTTCATCAAGATAAAAAATTTAAAGGGAAAACCAACTTTGGGCACAGCTTGGTTAGTGCAGTAATAAAAGTATTAAATTGCAACTGATGGAGGTCAGAAGCACAAACCAGAGAGGGAAGAGCCACAGTGACATGGAAAAAAGGCAAATACAGTAACATATGGATATATATGGGCACTGGAAGGGAGGAGGGGCAGGAAGGAGACTATTAAATATCCATGTTTTAATGCAAAGCCCACACAGAGTAACCTGAAGTAGGGGCAGTTTGAAACTGCACTTTACTTGGTTTGCTGGTAAATCTTTTGGAACAACTGGGTGCCATTTCAGCCCAGGAGCTGCAGCAGCTGCTCTGAGAGATGCTGCTGGGCAAAGGAAATGTGCCTGGAAGGAATGTGCTGCCTTGGCTCCCCAGTGGAGTTCAGCGAGGGATGAGGATTTCCCAAAGCACAGCAGGTCAGCAGGAGACTCTGGGGGTCTCTTAGGGACAGGATGTGACAGCACAGAGCAAAGTTCTTCCTTTGCATCTTTGATTTCTGAAGCTGTGCTGACAATCTGTCACTGCCTGTCTGTGCTAGCTGTCTGTGTAAACAACCCAAACCATAAACTTCAGACCCAAAATGCTGAAAGATAAGGAGCCTGCAGGATTTCCTGCCTAAGAAGCCCTAGGAATTAGTCAAAACCAGTATTTTTCCTACCTAAAATTTGACAGTAGTATATAATTAAATATAGATGTGAACACAAACTATTACATATCTTAGATAAAAATCAGGCTATGCTGCTCAGCCTGAGTAACAAAGCTCAGGGATGTGGTTTCAGACACTCTGTTCTGGGCACTGTATAGTTTTAGAGAGCTGGAAGCCTTTGCTTTTTTGTGTTGGGTCATCAGCTGGGCTTTTCTTTCCCTTCCTGCCAGCTGATCCCATATCCCACAGGACAGAATGCCCTGGAGCCCCTCAGAGCTCTGTGTACCCTGAGCAGGCCACCACAGTGGCTGTCCCTTCCCAGGACACGCTGTTCCCCTGGCTGGCATTTGGGGCAGGGTGTCCAGCTGGGCTCTGGGATCCCTGTCTGGCTCTGAAGCCAATTTTTGGTTGGATTGGCAGAGCATCCTTAAGATTCTGGCACAGCAGTGAGAAAAGAATGGGTTTTCCTGTGCACAAGTCAAAAACCTGGGAGCAGACAGTCAGTTTGTGTTTCCATATTCCTCCAGGAACACGGACAGCTGTAACTCTGTGTGTGTTCATTGCTTGAGCATACCCTGCCATTTGAAATTAGGAATGCAGACTACTTCAGGCCCCCAAAGCAGAAGCAGTTATTTGGTGTGGGGTCCTTTTGTTATATTCCTGATTGCTGGCTCTGATAGCTGAAGCTTAATTCAGAGCTGTGAACATGAGAAAACCTCTGTGTGATAACCACTCTGTTTTGTCCTGATTGAATTTAGGGTATGCTGTGGTCATCATTCAGTGGAAATCAAGAGCTGGGAGTAGTGGCTTCACATCAATACAGACAAATCACTGCTTAGAACTGGAGTTAGAATCCTTTACATTTGATTTTGTGGGCAAATTGCAGTTGCCAGCTCCTCAATTTGATTCGTTCCAAAAACATAAGAGATTGAAAATGACAGGAGGCATCAGTCCTGTAAATATATTAGTGCCATCTGCAGTGGAAGGACCTTGGACATCTTGCTTGGCCTTAGTATCTTATTGTTGAAAGTAATTCAGCCATTAATCCTTGATTGGGTTTGTGCCTCTGACTACACAGAACTCGATCTTTACCTCTCACTCAAACAACAGGTGACATTTAATTTAATAAGGTATTAAATGTGCATTATAACAATTTGTTGGTTCTCTTACAGAAAAAGAGCAAGCGAATAAATATAGATTGCTTTGAAATCCACTGTGTGGAACAGTGTGGTACAGTACAGGGAAGAGAACAAGATTTCTGGGTTTTGTGACAGCCTCAGTGAAGCACAACGATTAATTTTAGAGATACCTGCCTTTGAGCTGTTTTTTAATCAGGTTTCAAAAAAAAAAAAATAAATCTGCTTATACCTTAAATCACTATCAAGTTTAGGGGAAACAATTTCTAGATTAAAATTACTTTGGGACTGGTGAAATGTTACACTATTGATACAGGGAAAATACTGGGAAGAATTCTATTGATTTGAAGTGAGCTAAAATTTCAGGGGCTTCACAAGGTAATTTACATCAATGAGGTGAAGAGAACCAAACCTCTGGCTCACTGGAGGTTAAGTGTGGTTCAAACCTCCCTGTGTCCCACCTGCAGCTGATTTACCCCTGGGCATTTAGGGATGGGCTCATTAATATCCATCACCCTGCTCCTGCTCTAGCGTTAGAGGGGCTTGTAAGGAGCTGGTGCTTTAGGTTGGAAGAGAAAATGAGCAGTTCTAGCAGCAGCTGCCTTCTTGCCAACAGAGCTGCTCATTTTAATAGCAGCTGTGTTTTACAGAGCTCTGCACTCAAAGCAGATTAATAGCTGGAAACACAGAAATCGGAACTAAATTTGTTATGAGCAGAATCGTGGTGTTGCCTGGTCTCTGGCAAGGTCTGAGGTCCCACCAATCTTAGAAAGATTGCTTAATGATGGTTGGAGGTCTGTCTCAAGGTGTGTACATCTAACATGGCTTTTGGGAAAGTCTCTTGAAATAAAGAATGTATCTCCAAGGCAGTGAGATATTGGTGAATATTTAAAATATGAAATGCACTCTCCAAGGGAAGTTAGCTGAAGGCTTTGAAGCACTCTAGGGTTAAGCTCCCATCCAGTAAGCATAAAAACAACAATTTCTGGGTCATATCTTTGCCTAGCCTTGTTAATAAACTCAAATAAGCCTATTTCTACATGGGGCTGATGTGTGAGTCCTTGGGAAGGGACAGCCTGGTCTGCTGCCCTGTGCAGCCTTTGCTGGGCCACTGGGGCCAGAAAATACAATCAACACCTAAAACCAACAGAAAGCAAAGAGTGAAATGTGAAGAAATAATAATTTCATAAACATAATTTGCTCAAAGAGTGAAATAATTGGGAAAGAGATTACTGGCAAATTGTTGCAGCTGACCCATGAAGTGCCCTGATGGAAGAAGGGCTGGAAGGGCAATCCTGTTTGGGATTGAGGGAAGGGTCAGGGCTTCCCCTGAGCTGAGTGACAGATTTTCCATCACACTGTCCCCACAGCCTGCCCTCTGAGCTGAATTTCACCTGCCAGAGTTACTTGTGCTGTCACAGTAACATCCCTAATAAATGAAATTCAGGAAATGTAAAAGACAGGAATTACAATGTGCAGATCCACTGATTGTTTTGGAGTGAGGCCTAAGCTCAGGCAGGATCCAGTGCCAGGTGATGGTAGCACTGATTGTTGGCTCTCAGGGACTTTCAAAGCCTCACCTCACTTATAAAGCACCTCAGTCAAATCCATATGAGTCAAAAATGCAACTTAAGTCAATTGTCTGTGTCTTAGTAGTGACATTAAAGCCAAAATATGACCAGAGGCTGTTGTGGCAGGCTGGTCTCTTGAAAAGGGACAGTGTTTACCTGGGGATTGCCACGAAACCACCAAATTCTTTGTATTGCAGGTTCATGAACCTTAAAACTGACAGAGAGTAATTTTTTAAATGTAACCAATTGTACTTAATAGAATTACAGATAAAATTGTATCATTAGATGCCTTTCTTAAGAACCATAATGACAATAGGCAGTAACAGCAATGACTCCTTCTCCAGTTTTAGCTAGTCCTGGACAGAGGGAGTCATGCAAACATAACTTTATTTGTCATTTAAAGGACTGTTAAAGACCAAAAGGCTCTGAGATCCAAGCAGATCTTCTAGTGCTGGCTTAGAAGCTTCCCTCAACCATATGTTATGTGCCTTGTGTTGGATTAGATCTTCTCTATAAGGAAAAATGGGGTTCAAAATTAACTCTGAATAATCACATGATCAAATTTAATTGACAATTTCCTGTAATTTTGCAAAAAGTTGTTTTGAATTCTGATGTTCCAAACACCATATTTTAACAAGTATTTGTACTTGCATTATCAAAAGCCACATAAAGAAGCCTCAGTTATCACAGTTTAAGTGGTTATAAGTTTTTCCTGCTTCCCCTCCGCTAGGACGTGGAGGAGGAGAGTTTTTGCAAACCTTTGGAATTCTGGGCTCTGTTCCCTGGTCAGTCTGACTGATATTCCTTTAAAAATACAAAATACAGGTTTCCTTACAAAAGCACATGTTGAGAGTCATCCATTCTGTGTGAGCAGTGGGAATAACTCTCAGGGTTTGTATTCAGATTTCTGCTTCCACGCAGACCACGAAAGATGAACGCTTGGAATCACAGTGGCTTATTTTTTTTTGCATTACTGAAAGATGCATCAAAAAGATATTAACATAACCTTCCTCTTGCCAGGCCAGTCCTTATCCTTGTGAGGATTCTTCTCAGTGTCCTTCCATTGTTTCTTCCATCCCAGTGGGGAAAATTTGTGTCCTGGGCTGGGGGTTGTGTTTGGCAGCAGGGCTGGGGTGGTGCCTCCCACCCACTCCCTGGGGGTTTAGAGCAGGACAGCCACTGCAGGGGCTTTGGTTCCTGTTCTCCCCCTGATTCTCTGAGCCAGGTTTAACACGCTGGGGAAGGCTGGGAATGAGCTCCAGGGGGATCTGGGCATTGCTGGCACCGTGGGCTGGGTGGGGCTGAACTCAGGCATTGCTCTGGGACTCAGCACCCACATCTGGGCCACAGCTGGGCCACAGCTCATCCACACCAGATGCACACCAGATCCACAGCTGGGCCACAGCTGATCCACACCAGATCCACAGCTCATCCACAGCTGATCCACACCAGATCCACAGCTGATCCACAGCTGATCCACAGCTGGGCCACACCAGATCCACACCAGATCCACAGCTGATCTGACGCTGCCCCTGCCGTGGCTCTCCTGGCCCTGGCTAGCTCTTGCTCCCTAGCCGCTGGCAGCGTCGGGAGTGGGGAACGGTCTGGGAGCTATTTGTCCCAGACTGAACCTTCAGAGCCTGTAGGCCACCAAGCTCTGCGGTCTCAGGTGCGTCGTGGGTGTCCGATAAAGGCAAGGAGGAGGCTCAGAGTCCCAGGTTCTCTCCAGAAACCAGGCTTTATTCCAGGAACGGGAACAGTGGATGGGGAAAGGAATGGAAAGGTCGAGGGTAGGGCACACTGAGCGAGGAGCACCTCTGTGCGCCCCAATTTAAAGTGGGGAGGGTACAAACATGGGAACCAATCAGGACATCTCAGGGGAGGAGTTGGGGGGAGGGTTCACAATGCTGGGGACCAATGGGAATAACACGTGGGAGGGGCAGCAGCCGCAACACCAATGGGGCTTCGAATGAGGGATGAGTGACAGGGAACATACTGGAACAAAAGGTTGGATTTACATTGATTGATAGGATTCAGGGGCAGGAACAGGGTGATGGACAAGGAAGGTTCAGGAAAAAGGGGAGGGGTTTACAATGATAGGCACTTAGGGACAAACCATGTTGGGATAACAGGGGAGTAACCGGGGTAAACCAACTTTAAACCTCATGAAAGTGAGCAGACTTAAATGAAAGTAAACAAACAGGCGGCAACACTGATCCACAGCTGATCCACACCAGATCCACAGCTGATCCACACCATATCCACAGCTGAGCCACAGCTCATCCACACCAGATCCACACCAGATCCACAGCTGAGCCACAGCTCATCCACACCAGATCCACACCAGATCCACAGCAGATCCACAGCTGATCCACACCAGATGCACAGCTCATCCACACCAGATGCACAGCTGGGCCACAGCTGATCCACACCAGATCCACAGCTGATCCACAGCTGATCCACAGCTCATCCACACCAGATCCACAGCTCATCCACAGCTCATCCACAGCTCATCCACAGCTCATCCACACCAGATCCACAGCTGATCCACAGCTGATCCACACCAGATCCACAGCTGATCCACACCAGATCCACACCAGATCCACAGCTGATCCACAGCTCATCCACACCAGATGCACAGCTGATCCACAGCTGATCCACACCAGATCCACACCAGATCCACAGCTGATCCACACCAGATGCACAGCTCATCCACACCAGATGCACAGCTGGGCCACAGCTGATCCACACCAGATCCACAGCTGATCCACAGCTGATCCACAGCTGATCCACACCAGATGCACAGCTGATCCACACCAGATCCACAGCAGATCCACAGCTGATCCACACCAGATCCACAGCTGATCCACACCAGATCCACAGCTCATCCACAGCTGATCCACAGCTGATCCACAGCTCATCCACACCAGATCCACAGCTGATCCACAGCTGATCCACACCAGATCCACAGCTGATCCACACCAGATCCACACCAGATCCACAGCTGATCCACAGCTCATCCACACCAGATGCACAGCTGATCCACAGCTGATCCACACCAGATCCACACCAGATCCACAGCTGATCCACACCAGATCCACACCAGATCCACAGCTGATCCACACCAGATCCACACCAGATCCACAGCTGATGCACACCAGATCCACACCAGATCCACAGCTGATCCACAGCTGATCCACACCAGATCCACACCAGATCCACACCAGATCCACACCAGATCCACACCAGATCCACAGCTGATCCTCACCAGATCCACAGCTGATCCACAGCTGATCCACAGCTCATCCACAGCTGATCCACACCAGATCCACACCAGATCCACAGCTGATCCACACCAGATCCACACCAGATCCACAGCTGATCCACACCAGATCCACACCAGATCCACAGCTGATCCACAGCTGATCCACACCAGATCCACACCAGATCCACAGCTGATCCACACCAGATCCACACCAGATCCACAGCTGATGCACACCAGATCCATACCAGATCCACAGCTGATCCACAGCTGAGCCACAGCTGATCCACACCAGATCCACACCAGATCCACAGCTGATCCACAGCTGAGCCACAGCATGGCCAGGGATGGCTCCAGTTCGGGGCAGGCACTGCTGAGCCACCTGCTTTGCCTCCTGTGTTTTTGTTTCCAGAACTGAACTCTGCTTTCCAGGTCTCAGTGCCTGGATGGGAGAGTTGATGTTTTCATTCTCTGAGTGCTTGCTGAAATGGCATAAAGAGTGAGGCACCAGCACTCTCACTCTCCGTGCTGAGGCTGGAGAACAGCCGTACAAACTCCCACTTCTGTCACACTTCAGAAACGTGAGCGTGGGCCTCAGATGGAGACAGACAGAAATGGCTAAAAAGTCATTCCCAAACCACAGGCACTCCACCTAAGGAAGAGGAATAGTCTTGGCAGACAAAACAAACAATGTTGAGTGTACTGTAAAGCCCAGTGCTTTTCTTTTTTATTTTAGAACTCAGCTGGAATACCACGGAGTGATTTATAGAAAGGATCTGTAGCTCTCACATCCCTGCCTTTTGCTCTCACAGCCATTTGTAAAGCAACCTTTTCCCCCAGCCTGCTTTCTCCAAGTTGTTTTATCTGCTGCTGCTTTTCATGGAACTGGCACTTAGCAGAAATGTGGAAGTTCCTTTGTAACATTTTAAAAAAAAAACCTCTTTAAGCCCTGTCCATGCAGCAAAGTTGTTTCCTTTGTATATCTCTCCTTCTAGAAACTGTATTCCAGAATAAAAGTGATTCACCCAGACCAGAGCTAATTATCTTGGGGAAAAAAACCCTCTAAAATTGCTTTTGTGTGCAATGTTTATCCTGGAACTTCGACCAGATCAGCACAGCAGAATTGGCAGAACAGAATTGTGAGTGCTGGGAATCTTTCCCTGCAGACAAACCTCAGACACGTGGCCCAGCTGCCAGGTTTTCCAGACACTCCTGACAGCCAGAAGAGAGCACGTTTCCCAGGCACTGCCAAGTTCCACACACACTGAAATCTGAGGCTTCCCCTGCCTCAACAGGGATTTTCTTAAAGAAACCATCTCCTCTGCCAGGTTTTCTGCTGAAGAGGCACCTGTGGGGAGCAGGGCAGTGCTGGGCTGGTTTTTATGTTTTCCAGAGGGCTCTGAGCATCAAGCTAGTGCACAAAGGCATCAGAGTGTGAGTTATAGCTCCTCAAACTCAGGAGGAAGAAGTTCTTTTGCAATATCTCAGGTAAAGAGCAGAGCAGCAGAGCTCGTTACGTTGATGGTCCTTTACTCTGACATTTTGATTTAGTTTAAAATTCTGTTTAAACTTTACTTCTAGAAAGTAGAGCTTAAATTTTTTATTGGCAGGCTGCTTGGAACTAGTCCATCCAATTTGTTTTCCTTCTGTGGATTGGCTGACAAAAACACAAAAGTAAACAGTAACTTGGAAATCATCTCTGAAAGTTTAATGAACCTGGGGACTGACAGAGGATGGGGTTCTCTGGGTGAATTCAGCTTTGGTAGTTCCACACTTCCTTTCTTGCTTGGAAGTTGAGTCAACCAACCAAAACCATCAAGATTAAGTGTCCCATATTTAGGTAACCTTTTTAGGATCTGAAAAGTCTAATCAAAATGCTACACTTTTGTAAATGTCTTTTTGCTGGTGGCCTTTGAAAACAATGTCTACATGTGCACTGTAACTCCTGGAGAATTGAAAATCAAAGTATCTTACAAATGTCGAGGGTGGTTTCAGTAATTCTTGCAGTTAGCACAGGTTTAGCTGTACTCTGTTGAATATTAGAGACAAGAAGTGTTATTTCTGCCCAAGTTAAATATGTTAGAATTACACTATTAGGTCAATTTTGTGATTGTAAGGAATGACACCAGGGTTAAACTTTGTCCCTTCTAAATTGCAAAGGATATAATTTTCTCCTGAGGTTTGGGCTGTGTAATCAGATATTCAGGTTGTTTTTTAATCTGTTCAAAATACTTGAAGCCTAAGAATGGAACCCTCAAATCTGATAGAGGGACAATTTTACGAATGCACTCTAAATTGAGGTTTGATATTGTAGAGAAGAAAGAATTAACTGCTCAAAGAAATTGTACTGATCTTCAGAAATTCGTATTTTGTTTATCTGAAGAGTTATTACCTTGAAAATAATTTTGTTAAATAGACTTTGGTCTTTTAAGTGCTTCACACTTACACTAATAAAAAAGCATAATTTTTAAACCTACAAAATGGAAACCTGCTTTAAGCATAAGTCTCTCCTGAGCTGCTCTGTGTAATCCTATAGGCAGGGAATTTCTAAAACAAATACCTGTGAAGGAGCAGCCTTTTTTGACAGGCACATTTGCAAGGCACCAAGGCAGTTCTTTGAGAAATTTCCTCTGAATTAAATTCAGCTGTTCGCACTGCAGGGAGATTTCATTATTCATTTAACTCTTTTGGGAACAAAGGTACAGATCTAAAAATCCTCACCCTGAAAGATGCTGAACTCCCTCAAATGTCTTTGCTTATTTTGTATCCCTAGATCAGCCCTACAACTTCAACACAGAGGACCAAATCTAAGCCACGTGTGAGGCTTTCAAATTCAGGGAAGCTGTGCTGAGGGTGAACTTGGCTATCAACAACTTCAGAGATCTAAATATCAGGGTCATTGCTTAGATCCTTTGCTCCTTGATGTAGGTGTCTCACAGCTCATGAAAGGAGCAGGGCTATTTAAATATTCAGGGAACAAGCAGTGCCTGTGAGAGGAGCAAAAGGCTTCTTCCTTTCAATGGTAAAGGGCCCAAATATCCCAAATGTAGGGAAGAGAAGGAGGAGAAAAGCCTGCTGTGGAAGAGCTGAAAAAAGGCAAAATGCAAAGACAGACATTTCAGGAGGACAAAAAGAAAAAGTATTGAAAGTATCTAACACTTAAAATCTAGAAAAAGTATGGGTTTTTTTTTTTTCTAAACAGCAAATTGAAAAATGTGCAGTAATGCAAAATCCCAAAGCTTCACCTGGTCACTGTGGCCCCATTTCTGGTCAGAAGGAGCCAGAACTCATTTTCATACTGCTCAAACCTGGGTTGTTTTTTTGCTTTTTTTCCCTTCCCCTTCTGCTCAAAGAATGCTTCAAGTTATGGATTTAGTTTTAGTATTTACACAGTATGGGAAAAAGAAAGAGTCAAGGTCATATTCTTCCTTTCATTATCAAATTATTATTCCTGTGGCTTTCTGCACCTTTGGCTGAGCAGGAAGAGTGTCCAGGTGTGCACTGTCTGTGCTTCCTGCTAATCCATCCTGGTGTGGGAGGGAGCAAATGGCTGTGATCAAAAGGAAATCCAGCCTGAACACATGGAGAAATAAAATGGATTTATAGTTCCCTTCACAAGGACATATTTGAGAAAGGCTTTGTGCTTTTGAGTGAGCATCTCCCTTTGTACCAAGGCAACTTTTATCTACTCGAGGAACTTCCTTAAATATTTTTTGTTTAAGATGCAGCTGTTGAGCCTTAGAGGCTGCAGCATTTAGAGTTCACGTTCTAGCTGTTTCAGAAAGTGTGTCAGAGCTGTTTGTCTCCTGGGCAGAGACAAATGGGGGTGGCTTTGTGCAGTGTCACACTGCAGGACATGTTTGTGGCAGGGCTGGCCACTCAGCTGAGGGATTCTCTGGATCCATTATAAGGTAAGTCTGGGGGGTTTTTGCTCATTTTTTAATTTTAAATATGTAATTTCTTGCCATGAAGGCATTTACAACATTTTTTTTTATTGAAACATTTAAAGTGAAACTTTTAAAGGTGCATAATTGAAACTGTCAGGCCTGAAGAGCCCCAGGGAGAACTTTTCCTTCAGCAAACGCTTCCTACTGCTGGGAACTGCTAGAAGGTGAAATACATTTGCCAGATGATCGTGTTTCCCTCAGGGTTCTCCTGGTAGCAGCCACGGGCTCTTCAGGACATGCAGAAAGGCAGTGAAATGTTTGATTTCCTGGGAAAGCTCAGCACCAGCTCTGGGTTGTACAGGCAGCTGCACAAATTGTGTCCCCACCCATTGGGTGTGCTGAGGTCCTGGATTTGCTCTTCCCCAAAGGTGGCATCCTTGGCTTTCCCCAGAGCTGGCAAATGCCACAGAATGTGTGTTTGGAGGCAGGTTCCACGTGCCTTGGAATTGCCTGAGCTTCACTTTGTCATCGTGGTCCCAGCTAACCAGGATGGGCTTTTGGAATGACTAAATTACTTCCCCTTACAATGCATCTATAAATGCTCTTAGAATTTAAAACTGGAAAGTCATCAAATTCTTCAAGTCCATTTTGCTTACTATTAAATATGTTGTTTGTACTGTTTGTAAAAGTCTCCAGAATTGCCTCATCTTTCACAAGGACATTTATGGAGTGGTTTGCTGTATTTGAAAGGGCAGAGCTTTCTGAATTCTTCCAAAGCAACCATCACTCTCTGATCCGACTTAGCACCTACCAGAATCATTGAAATAGAAAGAAAACACTAATATAATCCTCTAAAACCTGTCATGAGTATCATAAAGTCCCCAGCATGACATTGTAAGCAGATGTAGAGACAAAAACCGTTCTGTGGCCAGCAAAGTCCTGCATTAGGAGGCAGAACACTGAGCTGTGCTCTTGACCTCGGAATAAATATGCTCCTTCTGCAGACAGCATCCTTTTCCAACCACATCAGGAAAAGTTCCCCAAAGTATTTACTTCTGAATTCAGTTTCTGCTGACTACAGCTCTGTCACACTTTACGCACAAAACATATGTTAGTGCATTCCAGGTTTTAGTGTGGAAGCCCTTATGGAGCAGGATTTTGGGCTGTAGGTTTGTTTTATAAAATCAGCCATCCCTCAAGACAGAAATAGGAATTTTTCCAGCGAGTCATGTTGGCAGGTGAGCTGTGCAGCCTGTGCAGTTTGTGTTGTCCCATGACAGTCTGCATGCAGCACAATTATGAAACGTGCATATTATGCTGTAAAGTTGAAGGAAAAGAGGATTTTCTGTGTGTAAGTTATGGAACATGTAAGGCATGTGGTGCACACAGATCTGCCTGGTGACAAGGCAACAAGCTGCTCCAGATCAGCTTCTCCTGCAGGGGAACAGCCCAGAGGACTTGGGTGCCCAGATCCTAAGAAAACAAAAGGAGTACATTCCCTGCCTCATTTATGGACTTTCAACAGGCCTAAAATGATAAATCAGAACTTTACCAAACTGGGTAAACCAGGCTCAAAGGTCAGCAGGAGAAAACCAGCCATTCCTTGTAAGAGGAACTGGATGTCTGGCTCCCTAAGCTCCTTCATCTTGCTGCTTACATTGAAAAGTCCACCGTGGTCCTGGGGGAAGCTTCTGATCTGGGGAGTTTTTCCAGGGCAATATCTGGATATGAGAGGGAGGTGACTGAACTTGTGCTTTTCTTTAGCCAGGGCTGTGGTGAGAATCAGATGGAAAGTTATTCATGAGGGCAGCCCAACCAGACTTTGTTTTCTAGAAGGACAAGTCCTGGGTTTCACAGGCATTGCACTTACCTAGTGCTTTCAAAATCTAATCTTGTCTATTTTCTCTTCCTTTGTTCTTGAAAACATAGATGATATTTTGGAGTCACCTGCTGTATAGCTTATTCAACATGTTTTTCTTTCAGTATGATTGCTTTGGAGAACAAGTAAATACAGAATTTGTCTGGGAGGGGATGAACCCTCCATGTGTCTGTGCAGGCAGCCTGATGTGATTGTCACTGGAACTGACACCAGCAGTCTGGATCTCCTCAAAAAGCATTTTCCTGCTCTTGTCAGCACTCATCTGATTTCCAGTGGAGAGCACTGAGGAGCCTGAAGGGCTCTGTGTCCCTGCTCTGCTCGTGGGCTCTGTGTTTTCTCCTCTGGGCACTCCCAGAAGTGGAATGAGCAGCCTGGCCTGCTCAGCCTTTGCACCTCAGCTGAGAAAGCCCAGAGTTATTGCTCCTTGGACAGTCCCTTTGGGATGTCAGCACCTGCCCACTCCTGCTGTGGATTGCTTTAACTTCTGCCAGATGGCAGAATTTTCTTTCACTCCAAGCTTCCTTTGAATATAAATGAACAATCCAGAGGCTGCAAGTTCACATCAGATATATCATAGCATTTCAAAGGTTCTTTTCTAGTGATGTATTTTCATATTTCAAACCTCAATGTCTGGTTCTGGCAGCACAGGCCATCAGGATGCAGCCTATCCCTGCTAGCTGTTATTGTGGGGAATAGTTGCCATTTTCAACTGGGGATTTAAGGGAGGAGAAACAGGGAGAGAGAGCTGGAAAGAATCAAATTTAGCAGGATTAGACTTGCTTGTGTCTACATGCTGAATATCGGGCTTTAAACTGTGTAGGATGTTTTACCTTGGAAGCACTCATGAAATGTGAGTTGTAGTAAATAATGAATTGAAAACAGTGTTTTGTGAAGGCAGTTACCTTTTAACACACTTGAAGGCTACCTAGCACAGGTGGGCATTTCCTGAGCTGCTCCTGGAGCCCTGTATCAAAGCAGCAGGCAGAGACAAGGGCAGTGAGATAAACCCCTGGTGCTGCTCATTCATCCCTGCAAGAGAAGCAGAGCTGGAGCTTGTTTTGTACAGCGCTGCTGAGGAACTCCAGCTTGCTTTGGCATTTCCCCTGGACCAGGATGGAGCAGTGTCCAAGTGTCAGCTGTGGCTGCTGAGCCTTTAGGAGGTCTCAGGTGAAGCACAGTGTTGGTAAAACTGAACCACCTTCTCTGGAAGGGTTTGCACTGCAAACACAAATCAAGTGAATCCCTGGGCTCACCTTGGCTGGGCACTGAGTGCAGCACAGGGAAATGCAAACCCAGAGGTTCCAGCCCGTGCTGAATCCATGGTGAGCACTCCCTGCCCATGGGAGCAGCGAGCTCCAGGGGTGGCCTGGCAGCCAGGGGAGGGCTGGGCACTGAGAAATGACCTGGGGAAGCTGTGCATGGCAGCTGCCCCAAACTGACTTCTTGGGGGCTCTGTATGGGCTGCTTGCATCTCTTCTTTCCACCAAGAACACGTTTTGGGTGTGTTTAAGCTTTCTCCTGTGTTTTAAAGTCTGAGAGATTTTCCATCCACTAATTTCAAAGCGTGTTGATTTTACGCTGCCAAAATGTAGAGCTTAAAGCAGAGTGAGGAAGTCGCTTACAGCAGCCTTTGTAACAGCTTTTAACAGCTCACAGGTCTCCTAAATCCCAAGCCAGAGCTCTGTCTGCTAGGCTAGTCTGCATTCTGAGATTTTGTACAGATACAGCAAGTACATATTAAAAAGCTGCAGCAGAACACAGGATTAAAGGGCGATATGTGAAGTACAATATCCTCCAAGTATTTGAAGGGAGGGAAGCAGTTGGAGGGTGACAGTCTGTTCCCTGGCAACTTCTGACATTTGTGTTAATTCTCTGCTGGAATGAAAAATAAGCCTTCTGAACCCTTCATGTAAATTGAACTGGTGAAAAACCTGTTTTCAGATTTAAACCAGAGCGCAGGAGCATCTGGGTTCGTGGAGGATGGTGCCATTTGTCCTGGATCAGATGGTTATTCTGGGGCTCTGCCACATGGGTTATTCTCATCCAGGCTTCTTGATTTAATTCTTATAAGAAGGGAGTAAGTTCTTAAAGCTTTCTCTGGCCGTTCTCCAGTCACAAGCCAGCGTGCAGAGCTGTCACTGCAGTGTCAAGGTTTGTTAGGAGGCAGTGCCATTTGTGGGCTTTATGTTTAAGGAATATTTCTTGCATTTATCTCTCTTTGACACCCTTTTTCCAGCCAAGGAATAAGAAACTGCATAACCTTTGCTCCTGTTCTTTATACAGTCTGGCAATAAACCTCATCATCTGAGTGACTTAGGCCTTGATCTAGCCAGGCATTTATAACTAAATAGGAATGGATTTCTATTCAAAATTGGGAGGAATTCAGTCTATTCACAGGCTTAGAGTAAAGGACGAGTTAAATACCCAGCTGGATTGAAGCTCAGACTGGCTGATGTCATAGGTGAAAGCTGTCTTATTGCAGGTTGTGTCCCCTGAGAGAAGAATAAGAAGGGCTTTCTTCCCTTTGTTTTTCCCTCCTCCATTCATTTCCAGTTCTCCACAACCTTTGCAAAGCCTGCAGGTCCTGCCTGTGTTGCAGCCTCACTTCCTGGAGGCAGAGCTGAGCGAGCCCTTGTGTGATGTTGAGATGTCTCAGTTTGTTTTCAAAGAGCACACACCTGGCCAAGGCAGAATAACATGGATTGATTTTTGGGCTGTTTGGAGAAAGTCTCCTTGGTCTGGAGCACATGAAAGAGGCAATGAGGCATTGTGTGGAGTTAAAAGCAGAATGCATTCTTTCAGAAAGCAGAAACTGCTGAGACTTCCAGATGGTGTGCCAGAAAAGTTTTATTAGCCTTCCGTAGGCTTTCCACTTTTTCCAGATCCCTGCAAAATGGAGAGGCCTCTCCCTCTGATTTTCCTGACAAGTCCAAGTATGAATCTACTGTTTATCCAGACTGCACTGGCTTTAACACATAATTTATATGGCCTGGATTCCTTTTGTCTGGCACCTCACCTGTTTTGTCCCTGTTGAGGTGAGAGTCAGGCATTGCTGGAAAAGGACATTTGTTAAAACTTGAATTTTAGGAACTAATTCTTTCAGTAACAGCAGGTAGGAGGATCTGACCTTGTTACATGACATCTGTGGACCAAAAAACAAACCAAAAAAAGGGAAAAGCAAAGATGCTTCTTCCTTAATTTGATCAGCTTAAGTGCTATTTTGGATCATTTGATCACCACTCCTTGTGCCAGGTGACAGCTGTCCTAAGGGAACAACTCAATTTTCTTGTTTATTATGCAGAGGTCCTTTCCCAAGAGTGAGCATTTATCCATTGGAGATAAGATAATGGATACCAAGTTGAGAGAGGTTATATGACAGTAATTGAAGCAATATGTGGGCGTGGTGTATTTAACTAGGAGATTTTAGCTGCATATTGATTTAAAAGAAACTTGAGAGAAGGAGTAGAAATTGAAGCTGTTTATTGATTTAATTCTTCTTTTCCTGAAGTCTAAGGACCAGAGCATTAATGGAATAAGGGATATTATTTGCATATCAAAAGATCACATTTTACAACTGAATCTTTAGAATATGCCGGTGGTTTCAATTCTCTTTGCCATATGTGAAATGAGAGGGTTGTGCTGAGCTGCTTCATTAACTATTTAGGGAGAAGTAATTTCTCCAATGAGCCTGTAAAATGCCATGGTCTGCAGGGCTGTGGCTGCTCAGGACACAGCACACCAGAAGGTGTGGTGATCTCTAAGGCCTGGAGCACTGGAGTTTTGCTTTCGACTTTTAACACGCTTCACATTATATGGAAATTTTAGATAAATGAAAAATCATCTCTCCCCAGCTCCTGAAGGAGCTCACTGGAGTTAAAGCAGGGCCTTTCTTATTACTGTTACTTTCAACTCTGTTGGGATGTTTTATCTCATAAAATATTTAGGATTCATTTTGGTATAGCAAGAGAAAAAGTGGTTTACCCCCAATTGTCTATAAAAATCAGGATATATTCTTGAGATTTCTTCTGACTTAAATGCAATGTGAATTTTTGAATCTGTCAGTTTAGACATTGCAGGGAAAAGCTGGTTTAAAACCTTAGAGATGTGAATCCAAGAAAGCTGCAAAAATTCTCTTAATTGATTTTCATTTGTCTGTGTTCATTTTGGAAAACAAGACTGTAAATTTATCCTCACTTCTTGAGGCATAAAACCCTCAAACTGTTTCAGACAGAAATGAACAATCAACTTTGGTTTTAGCATTTGTACAATGCAGCTTTTCCCAAATCCAAGTGAAATTCCATACTGTTCTTTCTTTATTAATATTTAGAAGGATGTAAAGGGCCTCTGTCATGCTGTGTACTGTAGAGACTCAGAATAAAGAAATAGCCTGGCTTTTTGAAACCAGTGTTTGAAGCATCGGTGCCAAATCACTTGGAGAAGAAAGGCAGGACACGATCCAGTGAATGGCACAGAGAAAAAGAAATTAATCCTTGGAAAAGGGAAAAAGGGAAATCTTTTCAAAGGGATGAAGGTGGAATATTTATGGCTGCCATAATAATAGCAGCAGGCTGTTGCATTGTGTGACATTCAGGTGACACAGAGTGCCTCAATGGGCTGAGGTGTGGCAGCTCTGTGTGAGGCAGATGTGTGGGGTTATTCCTGCTCCTCCCCAGCAGTGCTGGGTCCCAGATGTGCCCAATCTGAGCTCCTTGCACATCTTGAACAGGCACTGACTGATCTGTGCTGAGCTCCCTGTGCCATTTCCAGGCAGGAGATGTCCCTGCAGGGGCTGGGATGTCCCCTGAGCACAGCACAGCAGTGCAGGGAGCTGCCAGGCTGAGGACTCACACTGGGAGCTTCTGAGTTACTCAACCAGACCATGATTCCTCCTCTAAGCAAAGGAAACACACTCTGTGCTCTTAACTAAAGAAATCACCAGAACCTCACATAATTAGCAAGGTAAGAGAAGATAGTCCTTTCAGGGGAGTGACTCTCCATAAATACAGGGCTGTTCTCATGTGGAAAGGAAATACCTGGAAACCACCCCCTCCTTTGTTATCTTCTCACCCTGAAGAATCATTAAGTATGTCCTTGCAGCACTTGTGTTTCCTCTTTCAGCTCTCCAGCATTGTCTCTCACAGACAATGATTTCTCTTGGTCCATCCCAGTCCCCCTCTGCTCTGGGATCTTTTTCTCCTCTTGCTGAAGAGCAGTTCCAGCATTTTCTTGTTCAATGATTGAGATGCAGAAATTCACTGTGCAGGCAGAGCTAATTACCCCTCATTATGCATTCATGGGAAGCCAAACAACCCCCCCCAAGTTAACAATTATTTGTTCTGATTGATGTTTCTCCTTCATGCTATTTCCCCCCCTGCCTCTCCCCTCCTTCTCCTCAGTTACATCCATCCCTCCTTTGGCATCCACTCCCTCATTTTTAATGTGCCCTTGGCCCAGCTCACTTTCAACATCACACAAGCCTTGTTTTCCCTCCACTGCCTCCAGCTCCTTCTCAAATTGAGAAATAGGTTCCCAGAAGTGACCTTCAGCAGCAGCATTTTGATCTCCAGGGAAGCCTCTGGTGGCTCCCCAGGTCTGATCCTTCCCTCTGGTGACACCATCGGAGGCGAGGGAAGGAGCAAGAGCTGAGTCAAGTTCAACACATCACTGTGCATTAAACAGCTCCCTGGCCATGGCAGGATGAGCTCTTTTTGTTCTGCTGGAAGTCTAATTAATAACCCTAATGGTTTGTTCCAAAAAATGGAATAATCATAGGATTAAGTAATCAAAACTATTGATTAATGTAGAAGGCCCCTGGAAAAGGTGTAGCACAAAATGTTTCATCCTTCTGGGCACGGTTCCAGTAGAGGCTGTAGTGATGATTGAACAATGGGATTATTGTACAAAGTCATTGTTTCCAGAATAGGAAAAAAAAAATTACTGCCTTTTTTTCCCCCCCTTTAGCAATTCATTCATCAAATAAAATTTGCATTTTTAAACAGTGGCATTGCAGCCACCGTTCTTTTTTTCAGCTGGACTCACACACATCCCATTGGCATCACTGGTGTTTCTGTGGTGCAATTTAAAGGAAAATTTTGCTCTTAAAAAAAAATAATTCTGGAGTCTTCACTTGTTTTTTGTGCAGAGAAAAGTGCTGATGATTTCAGGAGAAGTCCCTACTACCCCCACCGCTTTTGTGCTTGAATACTTTTTCTTTGCTTAGCAAAATGGAAATCTTGGAGCAGGAGGTGTGAAGGGAGGGATTAATTTCCTTGGAGTTTAAAATAATTCTAATAAAAATTCCGTAACATGTAACTCCTAGGCTTAATAGTCTCTACAACAAATAATACTTTGGGGGACAATAAATTGTGTAATGATAGTTCTGCTCATATTGGCTAAATCATTATGTATTGCAAAATGTCAGCCACTGAAGAAATCATAACTAAGCACGCTGTGAACCTGCAATCTTGTAAAAGCCTGAGATCATAAAAGGAAAAGTGGGGCTAAAAATATTTCAAAGATGCCAGAATGAAAAGGCTAACAACTGTCTTTTTCACGTTTAAAAATTTACCTGTTTTCCCCAGGAGAGCATGAAGACATAATCAATCAAAGCAGGGCTTTTGTAGATCCTCCTGTGATTAATCTAATTATTTTGGAGAGATCAGATGAATTTGCAGTTGATACGAACAGCAGTCTGATTGAAGTATCAAAGGTAGATCAATAGGCCCAGGATGTGGATCAAAACATTCTAAGCTAGGGAGCTTAGGATCAATATTTTCATGAGGAGTGTCAACAACTGGGACTGCTGTTAAGCTCATTGAATAAACGTACTATTTTCAGAAGTCACTTGTCACCAAATCAGCATCGCTGTGGCTGAGCTTTTCTGCAGATGAGCCTCTCAAAACACTCGAGGAAACTCCCTAAAGCCAGAGAGTGGTGGTGGAGCCCTGGCAGGGAAAAAGCTGAGATGTGCAATTGCTCCTGGCACAGGAAAGCTGGCAAGGGCTGCCCTGAGGGTGGCAAGGGCAGGGGGAGAAGCTCTGAGAGCTCAGGGGAGCACTCGTGGGGTTGGGACAGGCTCCCATCACCTCCTGCAGACAGCCCTGACCTGGCTACAGCAGGAATATTTATAGATTGGAGGTAGGAAAGCAGCTCATGGAGCAGGGTCTGATTGTAGGGGAAGGAGAAACTTCTTCCCAAAGCTCCCAGAGACTGAAGGGAGGAGATGATCAGGGCCCATTTTCTGTTATTCTGCATTTATTCTGCATTTATTCTGCCCCAGTTTAGGTTTCAGTGTCTGCACTGGTCTCCCCTCAGCACACACAGTTAAAAGGATTCTGGGTGAGGATGCCATAGAGGGGTTGGCCACAGGAAAAGATTCCTCTCAAACTTCACTGGAGCTGGAGACTGAGGTCCTCTCTTTCCCTTCTCCTCCATTAGTGTGAGTTTAATTATCCTAATGAATGATGGAGTGTTTGGCTGCAGCTCTTTTCACAGGAAAGGTAAGCAGGGAATGCTGATAGGAGGCACTCCTGGTCATTAATCCTGTGCTGACCCTGCCTGTGGCCCTGAAACTGATACAGCTGATATGGCAATAGAAAAATCTTCCCATGAGCCAGACCCAAATTTAGCAAAAAACACTTCTGCACTTCTTTTTTAGAGTTCAACATAAAAAAAAAACCATAACACTTGTAACAATTTTCTTTTGATTTCCAAAGAGGTTGTGAAGAACTTATTGCTTTAAAAAATAGTTTTAACCTCTCTGACACTTCGGTTTTTAAAAATCTCAGAAAGAGATTGAGAACACAAACAAGGACTCACCAGCTCTGTAGGTGAACAGTGTCAGCTTTTGGCCTCTGTGCACAGAATAATTTCCTTTCCAGGTTCTTTGTGGATGCAAACATGTACAAATGACTCAGAGTAAGGAATACATATCAAGAAGGTCATTGAAACATAATCTGTGTTTCTTTCAGCAACTTTATAGTAGCTTTCCAGTCTTTCTTTTAATTTTATCTCCCTAAGGAGGTTTCAGGGTTGCATTCCAAGTTGCAAGGATCCTCCACATGCACTTATAGCACAGGTGAGCACACAAACTATGCTTTTTTATTATTCTGTAGCATAAAAACTCTTCAGAGATAATCAAGTTGCTAAACTTTCTCAGAGCTCCTTTTGTTCACAGGTTGATACAATCCATAAAACCCAGATTTTTGGGGTACAGGTAGGGACTGGGGCTGTCTGGGGAATTTAAAGAGTGTCTGAGTGTTTCATCTTGGCCCTTGAGTGTTCAGATGCTGTTGGAAAAAGCAATGCCTGTCTGCATCACGGAGCATGTAAACACCAGGAACAAACCTCAGTTCCAAAATGAAAGGTGATCATTTCAGCTGATAAATTTTTCACCTTGCATTTTAAATGCAAGCCTTGAATTCTTCCTCCACCAGGCATGCAGCAGAATTCTGGCTGGGTCTAGCAGCACCTTCGCTGTGGTCTGACCCTTCCTGTGATGGGCATAGTTTGATGTTCATTTTACCTAACTCGTGCTAGTTGGAAAACTGCACCAAGTCTTAAGCAGAATCAGTCTGGAAATGTGTGAACTGATCCCTGATAGCAGCCATGTATTTCTGAAAAGAGAGCAAGAGGCAGTTTTGTATGTTGGAATAGCTCACTGATCAGTTTTCATCTGAGGGCAGGGACATCCCTGTGCCACTCCTGGTGTTTCCACACACCCCAGTGAAGCCTGTTTGTCATTGCCCTGTGCAGGAGCCTTCACTCAGGGCATTCTGAGAGCAAGGGATCCCTCTGCTCTGGGGAAATGCCATGGCAACCAGGGTACCTTATCTCCATGACACTTGCTGTGGGGTTTTATCCAACCTCACTGTGAACTGGGATTGGCACGAACCAACTCAAGCTTATGATTGGAATTTTCCATATGAAAGGATGCTCAGGAGTTAAATCTGGAAATCAGGCAGTGCCTTTTAGTTTGGATTTCCCTTAAGCCCCAGAAGCAGAGAGCTGATGGGAACTGCTTGCCTTAACAGGGAAGGAGGGATAAAGCCCCAGAGGTCCATTAGGCATCACCTCAGCAATCTGTCTGAGCTGTGAGGGAAAGTGCAGGTTTTGAGTTTTGAGAGAAAAAGGAGTTTAATCACTTGTTACTGCTCTTGTCCTACACTTGGGGAACAACTCCAGCACCAGCTCTGAATCTTCTTTACCTGAATGCAGACACTTGTGGGGATTCCTCCATGCTGTGAGCCAGGGACTTACAGCTCCTCTTTCTTAGAACAGTGCTGGAAAACACTAAAGCAAAGCTGAATTTATTTGTAAACATACAAAGTTCTACACAAACACCATCTGGTTTTCACCACTTGTTTCAGTTCACCAATCCCATCTCTTGACAGGTCCCCATTTTGGGGAGCACCCATTGCTCTGTTCTGAGGTTTCCTGGGGCAGCTTCCCCGTGTGCTCCTCAGCAGATGCTGCAGGGCACACACGAGCAGGACTCAGCTGTTGGGAGTGGCTTTGTATCAGGTTTCAAATAATAAAAATTACTTTCCCAGGAGTTCAGCAAAACCAATATCAAGAACCTTTCCTCACCTCCTTTAAACACTCCTTTCCTTGTGTTCCCCATAAAATTAAGTAAATCATGTGTAAACTTCTCATTTCAAACACTGGTTCCAACTGTAGTTACTGGTTCTAATCTAAAGCAATGGGTTTTTTTAAGTGCTGAAGGGAAAAAAAATGCATCCTGTGTTCTCAGTGCTTTCAGCACTGAATAGTTGGAAATTTTGGCAGTAACTAATACATTCCCAGCCTTTTCTTGCTCCCTTGCCCCAGTGAGTGTTTCTTGTCAAACTTAACCCAAGTAGATTCTTGAAAATGTCTCCTTTGAACATTTATTTAACATCCAACAAAATGAAACTCACTGTACATTTAATATGATGCATGCACTTCCTGAAAAACCAACTTTCCAGAGTAGAGACAGTTAACCAGGATTTTACATGCCTTCCTCTTGACTTCAGTGAGCTCTGGATCACACCCAAAACCATGCTACCCAGTGAAACTTTGTAATTCCATTTAGCAGATGCTTTCAAACACAATGGGAGATTTAAAAAAAATATCTTTGTCTGAAAGTGTTCATCTGCAGACATAAAAACAGCCTTGATAACATTAGAGGGGAGATAACAGTGTCTATCTCTGTAATGATATCACCTTATCTTTAATTAATGTAGAGTACTGTAAGATGTTTTTCTGAGATAGGAGTCTCTTACTTGGGCAAGATTCTTCCTGAAACAAAGTGTTAGAGCCAGAGTAGCTGTTCTAAACAAAGGTTTAATGGAACTTGTTCACCAGCCTTGGAGGCAGCCAGAGCAGCTCTGGTTGTTTCCTTTAAGGCAGGAAAAATAATAAGGAAAAATAATAAGGCTCCTGACAGAAACATGAAGCGATCTATTGCTAATACTGCAGTGACTGGATTAGAATCTGCCTTGTTGCATGGGATCATGGGACCTCAGCTGTGTGTTTAAACTGGAAATTAGCCCAAATATATCCCCTGGATCTGAGCTTTGGGTAGTTTCAAATTCACTGTTGATATTCAGATACCTCAGACAGCTTTTACATCTGTAACTCACTCCACATCAACAAAAATTGTGTCACTAAAGTCTAACAAGTTTGTATGAGGTCCCATTCTCAAAATATGGGAAGTACCAGCAATGGAATTTCCTGTAGAGTCTGAACCCCTCATTTGCCCAAACAATCTATTTGTAGTTAAGTAATGCTCAGTGTTTGTGTCTTCCATTTCCAGTGGGGCCCTCCAATTTTATTTTGCTTCCATCTTTTGATTGCTGCTCTGAGCAGCAGAGAGAGTCTTGTATGTCCAGTGTGTTCTCAGCCTCCTTGTTCCCTCTTGTCTCCTTCCTACAGCATTTTCCTCATCCTGGCTGCCTGAGGCTGCCAGAGAGGAGGGGGAGAAGCACCAGCAAATGTCCTGCTCATGTTCTCTGGGCTCTGGGACAAATGGCCTGAGTTCCCATCCCAGGGAAGGTCCTGAGCAGACCAGGACTGCTCACCCAGCTCTTGACCACGTCTGTGGACCACAGAGCAATTGGGAGGTTTAGTTGTCTTTGTTATGTTTTACATGGGTGATTTCTTGTCAAACTTCACAGCTGTTAGAGGTCCCCACACTTTTAAAAACTTCACCCACTTGGCTAAATGTTTATGACTGACAGAGATGGGAAAGAACAGCCAGTGCTTGCTGGAAGAAGGCACAGTTGTGAGTTTGCCACTGAAATGGTGAGCATGGAAAAGTACAGACTCAAAGCCAGGCCATTCCTAAATATTCTTCCCAGGAAGTAATCTGCAATTTCAGGGCTCTGAGGCAGGCCTGGCTCCCACTGCTGGAGCTGCTGTTTGATGCACCTTGTGCTGCTGCAGAGCTGTTTTTAGTGAACAGTGCTGCAAACAGGCTCCAGGAGTGAAGGGCTCTGGGTGTGATCATCCCAAGCATTTCTCTGTGTTGGAGGGGTGGATGGTGGGGATTAGATCTGGCAAATCTAAAGCACTACAGAGGTGCTGGGCAGTGTGTTCCCAGCCTGTGACATGCTGTGCTCACTGGCATGCAAATACACAACAACTTTCTTCCACCTGAAATAATCTCTGCTGCTGACAACCAGGTTGCCATGAAAGTAAGTGGAAAAAATCAGAAAAAAAAGCACTTTTCTCTCTGCTTAAACACCAGATTTGTCTCTGAGTTGCCAAAATTGTGAGTGCCAGGGTAGCTGAGCACCCTTTTGTGTGTACAATTTTCTGTGCATATGTCTGGTACTCCTTGTTTTGGAAGGGCTATAGAAGGTTTGTGTCGAACCAGTCCATCTGTTCAGTGACTCAGTAATCTGAGAAGAGTTAAACTTGCCACTCTGTCCCCCCTTGCTGCTGTCCTTTCAGACTCTGTGACCAACCTCAGATTTTAATGGCATTTTTAAAATATTGCACCCTGGTGTGTCCTGTGTTTGACCAGTCCTGTCCATGCAGGTTCAGTGCCACACCAGAGGTCCCTGCCCAGAGAGATGAGTTCTGTTTGAAGAAGAGAAAGTTCCATGTGCAGGTAAAGCTCTCTCCTCCAGCGATGAGCACAGGTTTGTATCAGAGAAATTGCCTCTCTCAGGGACCAGGAAATGGAAGTGATTACAGGCAGCTCCAGCCCTTTGAAGGTGAAGGGAGAGAGGCATTTGCTGCCAGCACTTTCTGTTTGGGAGGAATTGCAGTGCTTTAGGGATGAGAGCTGTCTGGGGTGCTGTGCACAGGCAACGTGGAGCTGCAAAGGGATCATAATGACACATTCCAATGAGCCAGTTTGTTCCAGGAGAGTAAACTGCCATGGAATTTAGTGCTGGGAGAGTGGTGGTGGGTCAGGGCATGGTGGGGCTCTGCAAACACTGAACAATACTGTGACAGGCAATGATGTGCTGCTTTCTTCCACAGGTATGAGGCTGGCTGAAAAATCCAGGCCAGGGTTCAGATTCAGAAAATACCCAAACCAAATGCTGCCCTGGATTTTGCAATTCTGCCTACTGGAAATGCCATCTGCAGCTTTAGGTGAGCAGGGAGTGCCTTGCACTGGACCAGAGCCTGGTGCTGCTGGTGCTTCCAACACAAGGGACATTTCTACCATGGGTGGGATTTGGGCATAACTGCAGAGTCCATATAGAGTTTTGGGATGCATTTGTGTTAGAGGAGCACATTCTAGTAAAAATCTGCAGGTGGAAATGCAGAATGATCCCACACAGGTATTACCCCATGGCCAAGGGAACTGGGGGCAGTGGTGCATGCTCACACAACTCTCTGCAAGAAAGATTTATCCCCTGCCTTTATCAAGGACCTGGTGCAGAGGGTGGATTGTAGATTCTCTGTGGGTTATCCTTGCCCATATTTGCCCCTCCATCAGGCACATCTCCATTTCATGGACAGCTTTATGCTCAGCTCTGTGAAATGCAGAAAAGGCTACAGAGTGCAGTGTCTGTAAGGCTTCCTGGGAAACAGAAGCTGCAGTGAGGAGCACCAGCATGGTACAAGCTGTTTCAGGCCTTAACAGCCAGAGACTGGAAGAATTTCCTCCCTGAGGATTGAGAATTAAAATAAAGGACTGAGCATGGCACAGGAAGAAAAAGGAGCAAACTTGCCTGTCCAAAGGCATATCACAGGTGAGTGGCAAACCCACACACAGCCAGGTGCTCCCTGATTCCCTCTCTGGTACCCTGCCCTGGTGGGATCTTTCCTGTTGTGAAAATGGACACTGAGATATTGTTCAAAGGGGAGAGACTCCAAAGGCTTTCACAGAAGTATCTCCTCAGGACACTTTGCTGCTTTGTGCACACACATGCTCTCATATATATATGTGGGGGGAGAGAAGGGAGAGAAGAACATCCTGTGGGATTTCTTTCACCATCTGCCGAGTTCTGAGTGCCATCTGCAAAGTAAAAGCGTTTATGTTGTTTAGTCTTTGTTCAAAATGTATTTTTTGTCACAGTGGCTTTTGGCATTATCATGCTCAACTAGAAGAAATATTCAACAGTTTGGAGCAAGCAGAATAAAACATTGACAGCTCAGGACCCTGAAACATCCAGTTTACAGAGTAATTTGACAGAAGGGTTTGACGCTGTGCCCACTGTAGTCTCCACAGGAGCTCAGACGTGACCATTCAGGTTCACAGGACACAGCCAGCAGCTTGTCTGGAGAGGCTCATCCAGCAGCACATGGGGGAAGTCCAGGTAAGGAGAATCACAATCACCCAAGCGATTACTCTGCTCACCACAAGTCCCTTGGTTAGAGGGGGATCTGAGGCAGTCAGGACAAACAGCTCTGTGGAGCTGGTGCTTCATCCCTGCCCCTGTCTGCACAGCCTGTCCTGGCTCACTGCTGGCCTGGGAGCTGGTAAATAACAGTGCTGAGCATCTGGCTGTGCCATGGGGAGCAGCAAAACACAAGGAGCACAAAGAGGGGAAAATCAGAGCCTGATTCCCTCTTTCAGATGTCGTTCATAACACAAATGGGGCTGCTTGCCAGCTGGAGCTGGGAGCCTGCACTTCAGATTTGTTTGTGGCCAAAAAATTGTTGGCTTAAGTAAGAACCAAGAGAATTCTCTAATGGCCCATCATGATCTAGGAAGATAAAGAGAGGAAGAGAAGCTGTCCTTTACCTAAAATAGGATCATGCTACAGGAATTTTCATGGTTTGGGTGACTTTGTAGATGGAATTTATGCGAGAAAGCTCATCCAGCTGCTGGAATACAAATTATTTTCAGCTTCACAGCCATAATATGAAGGATAATCCTATTATGTCCCATAAATTTAAAGAAAAAAAATATGGAAATTTGTAATTTTTATGTCTTCAAATGCAGCCTGACTTTCTGAAGCACATATATAAAGGAAAAGTTGATGCTCCAAGTCATGATCTAGCGACATTTCTAACTCAGAGAGACCTTTCATGTATAGTTGTAAGCAGGATTATTTAAAATTGTTTGAATTACCTTGAAATGTATGGGTTTGCTTTATGTTACCTGTTCCTGGAGCCCCACCGGTTTTTGGATCCTATTGCTTTCCCAGACAGATGGAGGATGAGCATTCCATTGACTGGAAGTTAGATGGGCATTACAATTAATCTTTTAATTGCAAAGGTATGCAAGCTCAATTTATTGCTGTATTCTGTGGGTTTGTGGAGCTGGGAACAGGGTTAATATGATCTGCTGCTTTGTTTGCTCTTTCAGTGAGGGGAGTTTTTACAGCTGGGGTGAGATATGGGGCTGGGGAATACACACCCCATGGACCAAGTTCACTGCTAATTCCTGCTGGTTCTGCAGGCTGGGAGAGCTGACAGATGTGGGCACAGTGCTGTTCATGGTTTTATTAGAAATAGATCTATCATCCAAGAGGAGCTGAATTTGGCATTAGATTTAAGTTTAATGATTGGCAATCCCAAGGTTTATGTGAACCTTGGTTTGGTTTTCTGTGAGGGATCATTTCTACACTGTGAACATGACCCTTTGTGGGATAAAGCAAAAGCTGAGGATGAACCCCACACACTTGTCACAGCACTTTTGGATCCAGGTCCTTCCCCAGACAGGTGGGAGTAGCTGAAAAAGCTTTGTCTTTGTCTGACCAAGGTAATTCATCAGCAGGATCCATTCTGAGTTCTTCCTTCCTGGCAAATGGTCTGACAGTGTATTAGGGAAATAAAAGCTCTTGGAAGCTTTAGCCCAGCTGCCTTCTTTATGGTGAGAACACTGCACTGGAAGAGCTAAAATTATTATTATTACTATTATTGTTATGTCTCATGGATACTGGCCTGGGCTCATTGTCTTAGCCTTGAAGGCTGCCCAGCCAAGTGCACAATGAGCTCGGTCAGACCACCCCAGAGCAGGACACGAGCCAGTTCCACAGGGGCTGACTGGAATATCCATGCTCTTCCCTGGTTCAGTCCCTAGCACAGCCCAAACACAGCATCTGAGGTGTAGCTAAACAGGACTCTGGCTGCTGCACCACATGAAAATAAACAGTTCCACCCTTACTGTTCCCTTGGCAGGGATTATCCGAGGCAGGGGTGTCTGGCTGCCCTCAGCTGGGAGTTACGGGTGTCAGAGCCAGCTGAGGCACAGGAGCAGCCTCACCTGGACAGCAGCCAAGGTGACTGAGCCTGCTCCCTCTGCAAGGGTGAAAAATAGCAGGAGACACAAAAAAGCCTGTAAAATAGTCATGGAGTCAGAGAAATTATTACCCAATAAAAGTGCAGTAGAATGGAAATATGAAAAATCTTGAATGAATAAAGGGGGATATGTCTTAAACCGTGCTGTCAAACTGCAGATTCCGTCAGTGTCTGAGCCAAGAAACCTGGGTTGAAGGTATGGTTATTTCTCTATGAATAACAAGGTTTGTGCATGATGTGACTAATAAAATCACACTGGAGAAAAGGAGAGTCTTCATGTCTTAGTGATTAAGCAGAGTGACCTTTCGTGGGCTGAATTACATTTGTGTATTACGTATTTCTATATTTCTTTCCATGGGAACATCTGGTGCTGGCTCATCCTGGAGACAGGTTTCTGGACTGGGCTGGCTGTGGGTCCAGTCCAGGCAGGCAGTTCCTGTGCAGCAATTTCTCCTTTGATACAAATTTTCTCCAAAATTACTGTTAGCATATTAACCAGAAGTCTTGTGTTCAGAGGAGCTGCATTTGCTGCAGGAACAGCTGTGAAATTTGATAAAATCACCATGGTGTGTTTAAATGGTTTTATAGCAGTAGCCCTTCGCTTAACCCTGGATCATTTAACAGCTGGATAAGTCTTTCAAGAGTAATTAAAATGATGTTCTCAGAGAATTTAATATTTTATACATGGCTTTTTCAAAGAGGAGCAGTGAAGACAGACATGCCAAAACTGAAAGCCTGGCACTGGACACCCAGATTTGCTCCCTGGTGCATAAATTTGCATACATATTTGGAAAGGAACAATGCCTGACTTAAATAAGCAGCTTGCTTCTAACCCCACCTCCTTGATGATGAACCTTGGAAATAATAAAATATACAGACTATGGAAACTATTGACTAGTTTTAATAGTCAATTAAAACTTCTCCGGTTACTGTGCTACAAATGGACTATGAAAACTTGCAGAAAACCAGGTCACTTTAACTCTTCAGTCCATCTGACTCTGGAATAATTTACCCCCCAGAAGCCTATTCCCTTAAACAGGTTCTCAGTTTGGCTATTTACCTTTTTTTGCTGTTAGAACACATTGTTATTATAATTCATTAAGCCTGTTTATATGATTGCCAGTACTTTTAAGTATAGATAATTGTGAGTGTTTGAATAACTGACATTATGTACATCAGCCATATAATTAATTGCCATTACCTGATGTATTATACATCCCATTTATTTCAACAACTAACATGGTATTTTGTCATTTTATTATTGCCATATCTCTTCTTTTGACAAGTTAATAATAAAAAGGCAAAACAAAGCATTATGTGTTGTTGAAGTAAATGCATCTTCATTATACAACAAATAAATTCTTCAAAAAATCCTGCCAGCTGCCAGGAAATGATTGGAATTGCAGTGGACACACAAGTGAGTGTAAGTGGGCATTCAGAGAGGACACAGGTCCAGCTCTGCTCCTGTCTGTCTCCCAGAGGAATAAACTCCTTTTTACCCTGTCCATGGCAGTCCATCCACTGCTCCAGCTGGAGCTGAAGCCTTGGCTTCATCCTCCTGACAATCTCCTTTCCTTCTGTACTCCACTGAGGTTTAAAGGACTTGTTTCCCAGCCCTCTGTGCTCCCATCACTATTCATCATCCAAGATGATCCCATCATTCACTCATCCAAGATCTAAGCAAGAGCCAGTAGAATAATTTTGTCAAATATAACAGGTGAAAACCATATTTCTCACTTTCAGAGTTTTCAGCCCAATATAATTTTTCTGCCCTGGAGCATCAGACAGCAGTGTTCTTGAAATAAAAAAAAAAAAAAGGTGTAAGCATTACTTCAATGGCAAAACCAGATGTTCACATTCTCTGTGTGCTAAAAAAAACCAAACCAAAAAATCCCCCAAACCCAGGGCCATTTTAGTAATACTGTTCAGAGGTTAACAGCAAGTTTTCTGTAGCTCCAACCACATATATTGGCCAAGTGTGTATCAACATGTCTCATAGCACAATATCTAATCATAAAATTGGGTATTGAGAGAAGACATAAAACCACTATTTTATTTTCCTATCTGAAACTTTGATTTGGTAAAGACTAATAAAAGAAAATGTAGTAAAAATGCCCTATGAAATGGCTGGTTTGTGATCCTTGTAGTCCCTTTAGATATCACAATCCTCTTGTTTCCACAGCATAAATAATACCTAGTAAACAAAATTATGGTCTCATTTGGTGCTGTCACATCATGCTGTACTTTACAACAAGTGCAATTGTATTTCTTTTGGAACAGATTAAGAACAGTGTGGAAGGTGCATTCCCTGAGGGCACTGGAGTTGAGGATAATAAACTCCGTGTCCATTATGTGCCAATGAGACTGCAGAAATGAAATCTCCACATTCAGAGCAACAAAATATTTATTTTAGAAGTGCTCTGTTAAGAGATTTGTTTTGGGATATGTTTAAAGAAGACATTTTATGCACTGAATAGACATAAGTACCCAATGGCTTGACTGTGTCATCATAAACTGTGAGCAAAACTCTCAGGTTTTTATAGCACAGCAGACCAAAAGAATCATTGCAGCCTTTCAAAGTTCATAATTAGTGCTTAAAAATAAGGGCTTGGCTGCTTTTGTCTCTCTTTGGTGTTTGTTTTGGGTTGGGATTTTTCCCCCTCCTCTGCCATTCTCAAAAATTGTAAGTGGATTTTCTTGGGATCTGGCATCATCACAGCCAGACAAAGGCCAGGAGGTCATTTCCTTTCTGACTGCTACAAGATGTTCTGGTAGATACTCAGGGTGTGTAACCCATATTATTTCATTTAAAAAGACCTCTGTGAAATTAGAACTATCATATTTTTTATGCAACAACTAAAAATAAGCAAATCCCCTGCCCTCCCCTCAGTTGGGCTCTTAGCTAATGGTGCTGTAACCTGTCTTCCACCTTCTACAAATACCTCAGTCCCTTTGCAGTGTCTGCTCAGATTTCCTTTGGTTTCTTTTCCTGAGGTGCTCCTTTTACTGCTTCTCTCATTTGTCTTCTCCAGATGTGTGGACATCTCTCCATGTAGATATGGCTGAGAGAGCTGATTTTTACAGTGAATTTCATGGGAAAGGGCCTCTGCCAACTTCAGCACAGTCTGGGTGTGTAATTCCCTTCAGGTCCATCACAAAATCCAACCTGGAATTTGTGAGTTTTTTGTAAAAGGTTGATGTGGAAAGGTTTGCTGTTGTTAATATCTGTGGAAAAGCAGAAGGAACAATCACCTTACCCCTGTTGTAATGATCACTGCAGTGAGCTCTCAGGTCTGACTTTGTTATGCAGCAACAAAGAAACTTCATCCTCTGCAGGATTTTGAGGGAGAAATGAACTTTTGTCCATCATGTGGCAAGGAACCTACAAAAAATAAATAGCACATATTCAAGATACTGTGTCAATGGGGAGCAGTTGGAACTTTGTCATGGTTACAGGGCATCTACGAGGCCCAGACCATGACCTGAAGTGGTGCATGGCCTGGAAACCAGCAAGTCCTAACTCACCTCCACCCCTCTTGTGAAAAGTAAAGAGAGAATCTGCAAATTACATCTGTGCAAAATGGTGTGCCAGCCTCTGGTGGTGGTTGAAGTGGGGAAACTCCAATTGTCAGGTGAAATGTGAATTTCAGCACTGGGAGGGTTGGCACAGGTCACAGAAAATGGCAGGGGTTGGACCCTGAAGTTGGCTCCAAATTCAGAGAGGACAGATTTTTAAACTATGTGCTCTGAAAGAGCTGTATTTACTCCACTCCTCATCTCTGCAGGCACCTGACAGGGAGATCCCCTGACTGCCTGTGCAGGGTCAGCCATCTACACAGATGCTGGGCTTTTTTGACTGTAATCTGGTTTGCTGTTTGTTCTTCCTGTTACTGCCAGAGAAAAGGAGCTTTGAGGTGGTGAATGATGCTCAGAGAAACCACTGCAGAAACAAGAGAACAGAACCTAGCCCTGCTCCTCGATGGTCTTTGCATTTTGCTCAGCCTGTGTTTGTCCTCAACAAGAGATGCAGAAAGCTCAGAGCACTGAAGACTTCTCATTCTGCTTGAAGTTGGTCCTACTTGGAAGGCTGGGTTTGATAAAGTCCAAAGATTCCTTGCATCAAAAAGGGTGTAAACAGTAGCAGAGTCTTACAGGGCTACAGATGCCAGCTCTTGCTCTGCCTCTCCTGCCCTGCCATTCCTGTAGCAAAGGGTCTCCTCTATTTTAAGCTTATTTTAGCTGAAATCTTATTAAACTTTCTTTGAATCCTGGTAGCAGTTTCCAGCCCACCTAGAGCTGTAGATGTTTGCTGATAATATGGCAATTGTGGATTTTGGCACTAATTCTGCTCAGCAGTGCTCTGAAGCAGTCAGAACTTTAGGAGTGGAGAAGAGTGCATGCACTTTTTCTTGTTTTAAGCAGTCTGAGAGGACACTCAGTGAGAATTTTCTGATGGTGCCAAGTGTGAAACCTCTACAGCAGTGGAAGGAGGAGCTGCTGTGGGATTATTGGGATGAACTTGTTCTGCAGTGTGATGGACATGGCTCTTGCTGTCTTTTAAAGTAGAAAAACATCTGTCTGATAATAGCACAGTCCTTTTAGGCTGCATAAAGACTGGGACTGAGGGGTTTTTTGGGCATCAGTGACCATGGCTAATTTCACTCAGCATTATGAACAATAAAATACTTTGTCAGGCATCAGATCTGGATTCAGGAATTGGTTTTTTGTTCCACCCTACTGAGATTATAGATGTAAACCCATAAAAATTGTGAAAGTAATTTTCTAGAATTTGATTTTACAATGTTTTATTTTAAAACAAGAAATATGTTTCCTATCTTATGGAGAAGTAGAAGAAGCATAAATAAGAGTCAGGGTTTTTGAGAAGAATGAGCCTATTCCTTCAAAGCTGCAAGTTCTTGCTGCTTTGGAAAGTGATAAATCCCAACAAAAGCTCACCTAGGACATTTTACATAGTGAGTAAATACAGAAAACTGTTACTTTAAATAAAGAGAAATTATAATACAACTATCTATTATTGAGAAAAATGTTTTTAGTGGCTCATTCATAAGCATTTGTCTCTATAAATAACTCTGCAGTCAATGCAAAAGAAAACATTTTGGAAAGCTGAATTTGGGGCAATTGACTTTCCAAAATTCAGGCTGATTAGAAAGCCAGACACATCACTTCAGTAACATGTAATAAACAAAAGACATTCTTAGCACCTAATTGTAAGTTGAAACTTACTTATACAACACAATTCTTTGAGGATCACAAATAATGAACAAATTAATGAAATTTATAGCCTGTTTGCAAATCACTTGTTGACAGAAAGCACTCTCCTTGTCAGCTCACATTACTCATTGCCAATTCTTCCAGTGACTGACTTCAAAGTTACAGATTCCTCAGTGATGGCTTTTGGATAAACTCTCCTACTCCAGTTGGTGTGCAGACATTCTTGCCTGTGACTTAAATAATTGATATAATTAATTACTTGCTAATGCCTCTCCTTGCCCCTTTTGCTGAGTGGATCCAGCCAGGGCAATGCAAACACTGTCAGTGCAAGAGAACAATTCCCTCTAAGGCTCCCCACAGTCCTGGTCCAGAGGAGCTGAGGAGGATGGCAGGAGGGAGAGCTGGAGGTAAAGGCCAGCCCATGGAGAACCCTCCTCCCTCCAAGAGCAAGGCAGGAGTGCCTGCCAGATCCTCGTGCAGAATATTCACTGCCATGAAATATGAGGAGTCACACACGTGGCCTCTGACCTCCCGAGCCACAGGTTACACACTGATTCTACACATCTTTCCTTGGCTTTTAGACCGAGATTTTAAAATGTAACATCCCTAAAAGCCTTTGTTTTATTCTCCTTGGTGAGAGAGGTGACTTTCAGCTGGGAGATTGCAGGTGATGTCAGGATGTGAACATGTCAATAGGTATTTATTGATCCTGAAAATCAGGGCATTTGCAAGGCATGTGCTCAGGCTCAGCCCTTTAGACTTACCTTGTCCTTTGGTGCCACTGAAGTGCAGCGTGTCTCCTTCTTTTCTGCTGCTGCTACCTCTTCTTTTCTAATTCTCTTTCTTCTCTAATTCTCTACTATTCTCTCTTTTAAAGCAGAATCTTCAACTTTGTCCCATGCTTCCAACAAGCATTATAGGTTGTCTGATAAATTCTGATTGGTTATGTAATCAGCTGGACATGGAGATAAACTGTGGCCCAAATATTTTCTCTAAAACATTTTGTAATTACAAGTAAATTTTGTTCACTTCCTGATTTTAGTCTTTGTAACCAGTAGACAAATGCAGAGTTGAACTCTAGGAAACAGCAGTGCAAGCAAAAGTCCACTTACACAGAATTTGCATTTGCAATACTCTAAGACTTCAAATTTTTCCCTTTTCTATGTGTACATCTCAGCACTGACAGGGTTCTTCTTCCTCTTAATTTTGGGAATTTCTTGGTGTGTTTGCAGAGCTATTGGTACCAAAAAGCAAAAGGGAAAGCTGAGACTTGGTTGCAGAATAGCATTGAATAATTTCAGTGAATATAAAACTTTTCAAGACATCCTGGAGAAATTAAAACAAGCTGAGAATGGAGAATAACTAGCTGAATCCCAATTTAATTGTAAATTTTGAGACTGCATAATTTATTTGTCAAAAGATATAAAGTCTAGTAAATAATTTTTCCCAACAGAGGAGTTTTCAGACACAGTTTTGTTCTTTTGGTGGAGTGGGAGGGACTTTTGATCTATTTCCTCCAGCACAGTCCCTGTTTTCTAGCTGAGAAAGAGAAGGAAAGGCTGGGGAACTGGAACTGCTCATGCTGGTCTGCCTGAAAAACAAAACCAAAGTGCACTTGCTAATTTCTTCTTACAGAAACACAAATGGATGATGGAAGAGGCAAAGAGGGAGAGAAGTGACAGGTTTGGGGCCCTGGGGAATATTTGGATCTCTGGGGCAGGTTTGGAGCCCTGGCACAGGTTTGGAGCTCTGGGGCAGGTTTGGAGCCCTGGGGCAGGTTTGGTGCCCTGGCACAGATTTGGAGCAGGCACAGGTTTGGAGCAGGCACAGGTTTGGTGCCCTGGCACAGGTTTGGAGCCCTGGCACAGGTTTGGAGCAGGCACAGGTTTGGATCCCTGGGGCAGGTTTGGAGCAGGCACAGGTTTGGAGCCCTGGGGCAGGTTTGGAGCCCTGGGGCAGGTTTGGAGCAGGCACAGGTTTGGAGCCCTGGCACAGGTTTGGAGCAGGCACAGGTTTGGATCCCTGGGGCAGGTTTGGAGCAGGCACAGATTTGGAGCCCTGGGGCAGGTTTGGAGCCCTGGGGCAGATTTGGAGATGTGGGGCAGGTTTGGAGCAGGCACAGGTTTGGAGCAGGCACAGATTTGGAGCTCTGGGGCAGGTTTGGAGCCCTGGGGCAGGTTTGGAGCCCTGGGGCAGATTTGGAGATGTGGGGCAGGTTTGGAGCCCTGGCACAGGTTTGGAGCAGGCACAGGTTTGGAGCCCTGGGGCAGGTTTGGAGCCCTGGCACAGATTTGGAGCAGGCACAGGTTTGGTGCCCTGGCACAGATTTGGAGCAGACACAGGTTTGGAGCAGGCACAGGTTTGGAGCCCTGGCACAGATTTGGAGCAGGCACAGATTTGGAGCTCTGGGGCAGGTTTGGAGCCCTGGCACAGGTTTGGAGCCCTGGCACAGATTTGGAGCAGGCACAGGTTTGGAGCAGGCACAGATTTGGAGCAGGCACAGGTTTGGAGCCCTGGCACAGATTTGGAGCCCTGGCACAGGTTTGGAGCTCTGGGGCAGATTTGGAGCCCTGGCACAGGTTTGGAGCTCTGGCACAGGTTTGGAGCTCTGGCACAGGTTTGGAGCAGGCACAGATTTGAAGCCCTGGCACAGATTTGGATCCCTGGCACAGGTTTGGAGCCCTGGGGCAGGTTTGGAGCCCTGGGGCAGGTTTGGAGCAGGCACAGGTTTGGAGCCCTGGGGCAGGTTTGGAGCCCTGGCACAGGTTTGGAGTCCTGGCACAGATGTCACCCAGCAGAAATGATGTGTGTGTGTGTGTGTGTGTGTGTGTGTGGTGAGGATGTGGCACATTGGTGCTGCCACATCCCATTCCCAGGGGAGCAGTGGGAATCCCAGTTCCCATGGGCTGGTGAGAGGAAGGAGGAGACAGAGTGGAAGCCTCATCAGGGCTTCCCTGCCCTTCCTTCCTGAGGATGCCTGGGCACATCCTGAGGCTCCTTTCCACATTCCCTCTCACAGGCTGCACTTCCCTGCACGATCAGCAAACGCAGCAAAAAGGATGAACTGATTTAATGAATTATTTTGATCTCTTCTGAAGTGATAAAAAGAAAGCTGTAAAAATCAGTGCATACAAGTTCCAACTTGAAGACATCTAATAGTATCTAATATAGTAATTTGATTAATGTTCTGTGCTCCTTCTGTAGGTTTCTCTAATGCACCCTGCTGAGCTTTGGAAGTGCTCACAATGTACACAGGAAATTAAATGACAAAGAATATGCTGTGAACTGTTCATACCAAGCAAACTAGAATGAAATACAGTATTTGCTGGGAGAATAATAAGCATCCACATGCAATGCTGCATGCTGGCTAACAATTTAACCAGTGCTTGAAAAAGGAGAATAACTATATTATGTGCCTCTCTTGTCTATAACTGCCAACTCATTACAAAATAGGGTAGGTGCCATCTCAGCCAGCCTGAGACCTCTAAAATCAATATAACTCTTTAAATGCAGCTTAGAAACTCCTAGACTACGAGCTCAAACCACAGCATTGGTGCTTGCCTATTTAAGTGATAATCCAGAGCTAAAACTTTTAAAAGAAGTCTATCTGGGAAAGTAAAAAGCCTGATACAGGTCTCATTATTGGAAAGCAAAGGTCTTTCCTTCTCCTCAAACTCAGATGGATAAAAATCAATCTTCAGCAGGACTGGTTCTGCAGCACTGAGGGACAGCTGTGAGGATCTAATAGAGCCTCTGGGCTGAGGGAAGGCGAGAAGATGTATTTCTCCATCAAAAGGGAGATAAAATCTTGCCAGCTGCTTGTTTCAATCTGCCATTAATACCATGGTGTTGCCTGGGTTTAGTACAAGACAACCAGCAGTAAGCTGGGTACAGCCGGGATCTGGTGCTACCTTGTACATGCAATTTCAGCCAGTTAAAAAATGGGAGGTTTTCAGAATTTAATTCCTCGTAATGGCCCTAGTGAAAACACATGTGAGTGGCTCCATCTATTTCAGCACAGGACAAGTGATAGATGCAGCAGTAATATTTCATGGTATCATAGGAGTAATGGATGTTCCCTTCTGTCACTCTTGGGTATCCCTGACTCAGATTTCCCTCACCCTGTAATTTTCTGTCAGGTGTGAACATGGGAGAGGCACTACAGTAGTGGTCCAAGCAACACTTATTTTTGGCAACAGAAATAGATTGGAGCACACACTGATTCTTCTTTATCAGATTTGGGCATGACTGCTAAGCAGAATTGTGCTTTATATCTGGATTTTTAGCGTGCTGATAACAGCAGTCTTTCGGGGTCTCTTGTTTAAATTCCTTATTAAAGTGCTTCAGGTATGAAAATCAGAAAAGAACTCTCATTTCAACATTTGAAGATCCCAAGACCATGTATTTCAATCCATTTTTGCTCATTTTTTTTTATTGTTATTGTCACAGCTCCCACATTTCTTTTTCAAGTACTTTTAGATGACCCACAGCTTCTCGTTTCAGCAAGAAGCCACTTATGCATCTCACAAGCATCACAGATTCTCACTGTGTTTGTTTATCAGTGTGTTTTCAGTGTCTCTTGATCCTTTTGGTTGTCCAAATGTTTGTTTGGAATTATTCATAATATTAGGGAGTCAATCTGCTTTATTCCAGTACTAGGACATAAAACTGCTCTGGTCAAGACCCCTTCAAGACTGGAAGCTGCTGGAGTGGGAGCTGCATTCAGACTGGAGTTCACCAAAGCACAGGGATGCGTTAAAGTTTTCTCACTCCATTGGTCCTCCAGTTTAGGGAAATTGTTAAATTGGAATGAGAATTGTTATCAAATAAAAGAGACTACCAGTGATGAAACCCAGAAGGGTTTCTTTAAATGCAGTTCTAGCAAACTGATAATTCAAGCTTCTAATTGTTAGCAAAACAATAGGAGGTCTATAAGCTGGATATTTGCCAGCAGGGGCCACTTCTGTAAACTCTTTGCTTTTCTCCCTTCATCTGCTGCATTAAGATGAGGGAGAGAGTTATGTCAACACTTGGAGATAATCTTTTTATATGGGTTTACATAAGAGAATAAGAAAAAGGCTGAGAAAATTGTTCCCTTTTGTAGTTGTACTGAAGAAAAGCAAAAATATGGAAAGTTAATATCTGAGAATAATAAAACAAACAAAGGAAATAGACCTAAAATGCAGGGTACAGAACCTGGAAAGGCATTGCCCACACAGGGCAGTTTATGCTGTGCCACTCCTGTATGAATGAACAGGTTTGTGGAGTGTTTCTCTTCTGGCATCTATGGAAAAAACATCAACAACCAATCCCAAAAGGAGCAGACTTCACAAACATTATTAAACTTGAATTGCAAGGAGCACCAGTGCAGAGTTTTATCACAGCCATATTTCTGATAAACAGGAATGCACTTCATTGCTTTAGAGGTGGATCTGAATTGCACAGTGTGTCCCCAGAGAGAGGAAGGACTGTCCCATGCCTGGGGCTGTGGGGCTGTGTCGGGTGTGCACCATGGGCAGGGCAGCAGGTGCTGCCATCCTGCTGCTCCAGGTGCCCCAGGAACAGAATTTGGCAAAGGAAGAGCTCCCTGTTGGCTCAGTGAGCCACTGCTGGTGGCAGGGCTGGAGCAAGGACTGGGATGATGCCCAGGAGAACCGTGAGGGCACATTGACACCAACACCAGCACCTGAGCTCCCAGCCCGTGAGGTCTGCCCCACACAGCTCATCACCACGCTGTTTGCAATCACTGGTGGGTTTTTTCCTGATTTCATAGCGAAAGAGTTATTCTGATTCACTATTTTCCCAGTTATGACTCACTGTTGTTCTCTTGTGGCTTTCCCTGTTTGCATGTTACTGTTCTTACTCTGATTACACCTTGCACCCTCACAGAAGTGCTTTAAGCAGTGTCTGTGCTGCTCAGGCTGTGGTATTTCGGAGTGCTGCACACATTCAGATATCCTCTGCTGACTTTAGAAAACATCCTGCATGGTTTTCCTTGCCTAAAAACTGAATAGAATCAGTGCTCTCTTTCTTTGCCTTCTCCTCCCTCGAAGCTCTAGAAGATGATGGTTAAAATATTAAATTATTGCAAACCTTTTTGTGTGGTAGCCCAAGGCACAGGGCAGCAAATGAAAAGGCTAAGAAAGTATCTCTGAATAGATTTTTCTTGTTTAAATTTTCAACCAAGAGCTGAAGTGAATTTTTCAAACTATTTTTAATATTGTAGACTTCTGTCATATTTTTACCATCCTGACATTGTAAATTGATGTATTTTATTGGCCTGACACAACAATAAATAATACAATTCAGTTTTATTTAATGATTTCTGGTTTCAGTGGTAGAGAAGCTTTGCCAATTTTAAATTAGGTCTTGGAGTAAATTTAAAATTAATGAAATTTAAAGCTGTGATTTGTTTAAGGATCCAGAACATTCACTCTTTCATCTATTCATCAAGCTCTTTAATTACCTAGTATGCATGAAACCTGTATTATGTCTTATTATTGAGAGATTAATTTTATGAAAACCTCAGAGTGATACATCATTAGAGTGACTCTTGGATAATGTATAGTCTAACCTTTTCTGCTAATCCCACCACAGAAGAAGAGAGGGAAGCTGACAACTCTTCTGCAGTGTTTTATTCCTCCTGCTCCCCTGCAGTATTATCAGCTGCTCGCAGAGTTTGTCTCTGTTTCCCTGCTCATTTCCAGCCCTCAGCGTGTGCAGCTGTCAGTCACACTCACCCTGGGCTCAGGGACGTGCCGGGGGTGTTGGAGCAGATCCTGCTGCAGGCTGAGCATGGGGCAAGGCAAGGCTGGGGGACACTGCACCAGGGGTTTGGGAGCGTGTCCTCCTGGGGCTGAGGCAAGGCTGGGGGACACTGCACCAGGGGTTTGGGAGCGTGTCCTCCTGGGGCTGAGGCACTGCAGAGGCTGGAGTCACCTGTCCCATGGGGAGAGGAGCAATTCCCTGCACTCAGGGAGTCCTGCTGGTAACTCCAGGAGCCACCAGGCAGCTCTCACAGGCGTGAGCCTTTCTGGTGTTCAGAAACTCCACCCTGTGCCCCCTCTCAGGTGCAAAGAATTCCTGCTTGGCAGCTGCAGTTTGGCCAAGTGCAGGTGTAAGAGAGCCACAGAATCCAAAGATGGACCAGTAAATCCAGGGCAGACTGGAGAACCTCCCTTGCCATGCCTTGGGTCTTGTCCTCAGCCCCAGGATGATGCTCTTCCCTGTCCAGCTGGGAGCTGTGTCCACACCTGTCCAGGGGCTGGGGGGACACGTGCTGGGGACAGGGACAGGGACAGGGACAGGGACAGGGACAGGGACAGTTACCAGTGCAGGGCTGCATTCACCCTGCAGCACCTCCAGAGCCCCAGCTGAGCCCTGCCTGGGCCGGGCTGTGTGATCAGTGCCAGGCTGGGCTGTGTGATCAGTGCCAGGCTGGGGCTGTGTGATCAGTGCCAGGCTGGGGCTGTGTGATCAGTGCCAGGCTGGGCTGTGTGATCAGTGCCAGGCTGGGCTGTGTGGGCAGTGCCAGGCTGGGCTGTGTGATCAGTGCCAGGCTGGGGCTGTGTGATCAGTGCCAGGCTGGGGCTGTGTGATCAGTGCCAGGCTGGGCTGTGAGGGCAGTGCCAGGCTGGGGCTGTGTGATCAGTGCCAGGATGGGCTGTGTGATCAGTGCCAGGCTGGGCTGTGTGATCAGTGCCAGGCTGGGCTGTGAGGGCAGTGCCAGGCTGGGGCTGTGTGATCAGTGCCAGGATGGGCTGTGTGATCAGTGCCAGGCTGGGCTGTGTGATCAGTGCCAGGCTGGGCTGTGTGGGCAGTGCCAGGCTGGGCTGTGTGGGCAGTGCCTGGCTGGGCTGTGTGGGCAGTGCCAGGCTGGGCTGTGTGATCAGTGCCTGGCTGGGGCTGTGTGGGCAGTGCCAGGCTGGGGCTGTGTGATCAGTGCCAGGCTGGGCTGTGTGATCAGTGCCAGGCTGGGCTGTGAGGGCAGTGCCAGGCTGGGCTGTGTGATCAGTGCCAGGCTGGGGCTGTGTGATCAGTGCCAGGCTGGGGCTGTGTGATCAGTGCCAGGATGGGGCTGTGTGATGAGTGCCAGGCTGGGGCTGTGTGATCAGTGCCAGGCTGGGCTGTGTGATGAGTGCCAGGCTGGGGCTGTGTGATCAGTGCCAGGCTGGGGCTGTGTGGGCAGTGCCAGGCTGGGGCTGTGTGGGCAGTGCCAGGCTGGGGCTGTGTGATCAGTGCCTGGCTGGGCTGTGTGGGCAGTGCCAGGCTGGGCTGTGTGATCAGTGCCAGGCTGGGCTGTGTGGGCAGTGCCAGGCTGGGGCTGTGTGATGAGTGCCAGGCTGGGCTGTGTGATCAGTGCCAGGCTGGGGCTGTGTGATCAGTGCCAGGCTGGGGCTGTGTGATCAGTGCCAGGATGGGCTGTGTGATCAGTGCCAGGCTGGGGCTGTGTGATCAGTGCCAGGCTGGGGCTGTGTGATCAGTGCCAGGCTGGGGCTGTGTGATCAGTGCCAGGCTGGGGCTGTGGGGGCAGTGCCAGGCTGGGCTGGGGCTGTGTGGGCAGTGCCAGGCTGGGGCTGTGTGGGCAGTGCCAGGCTGGGGCTGTGTGGGCAGTGCCTGGCTGGGGCTGTGTGGGCAGTGCCAGGCTGGGCTGTGTGATCAGTGCCAGGCTGGGCTGTGTGGGCATTGCCTGGCCTGGCTGGGGCTGTGTGATCAGTGCCAGGCTGGGGCTGTGTGATCAGTGCCAGGCTGGGGCTGTGTGATCAGTGCCAGGCTGGGCTGTGTGATCAGTGCCAGGATGGGGCTGTGTGATCAGTGCCTGGCTGGGGCTGTGTGGGCAGTGCCAGGCTGGGCTGTGTGATCAGTGCCAGGCTGGGGCTGTGTGATCAGTGCCAGGCTGGGGCTGTGTGGGCAGTGCCAGGCTGGGCTGTGTGATCAGTGCCAGGCTGGGCTGTGTGATCAGTGCCAGGCTGGGCTGTGTGGGCAGTGCCTGGCCTGGCTGGGGCTGTGTGGGCACTGCCCGGCCAGGCTGGGGCTCCTCAGCCGCTCTGGAGGGGCAGGGCTATGCGCACAAGGGCAAAGAAGGATGTTCTGCTGTTGCAAGAAATGATCATCAAATTGTGTCCAATAATTTGTATTCCTCAGGTATGTTTTACCTTCTCATGCTGTGACCTCTTTTCATTGCTGCCAAAAAGAAATTATTTTTCCATTTTTTTCCCCAGTGCTTCTATGCCAGGCTAATTCTCTGTTCTCTTGAAAGCTAATATATCCACTTTTCGTATTAATATTTGTGAGAGTAATATTAGGAATGTTTTATTTCATTATCTCACAGCTGAGGACTGTCGTCACACTGGGTTATAAAGCAGCTAATTACAGTGTTAGTCACTTTGCAGTGTGCTATGCCTGCAGTGCAGTTTGTCAGAGTTGCTGAGAATTTCTAACAAGAAAAGTTTGCAGGGTACTTTGTGCATCTAGTCTGAGCAATGTTGCATATGCAGCATCTTTGCAATGCTCTTCATCTTCTAATCAGAACTCTTTCACCTCTAAGGGCATTTGCATTTCATGGAAAACTTGATAAATTCAGATTATTTGACATATGCACTTTTCCCTGTCTGTGCTTGTTAAACCAAAAATATTTAGGATACTGCGGAGTAACAGAAGATTTGAGTGCAGTGATCCCTTCTTCTACTTCTCCTCTGGGTTTGCAGTCATCACTACCTCATAGTAATTGTGGAGTTGAGAAGCTATAATTAAAGCTTCAGATGAGGAACAATGAATAAAAGGGACACCTCTTTCCCCTATTCAGCTTCTATTAAAGTAATTGTCATGAATGAGAAAGGAAAAAGGGGAGAAATGCCCAATTCATAAACACATGTACAGCCTTTTACCAGTAATGTTTTCCAAAACCTGGTGTCTGCTCGGGAGGAACTGTACCAGCAGCTTTGGTTTGGGATTTACAGAAAGCTCCCTCTGGGCAGCATGGCATTGCATGGGGCACACTTTCCATTTCAGACAAAAATCTGTATTTTAGAGCACAGGTGGCAATGGATTCAGTTACAGTGACTGGATTAACCGACCCTGCAGAGGTCTGAAGCTCACTTATAAGGGAGAACTTGGAGAGTTTTAGCATTTTGATAAAATCCTTTCTGGCCACTTAAGCAGGATACATACTGAAAGCAGCTCAGAGTATTCCACTGCACTCAGGAAATCCTGCTGATAACTTAAGCAGCCAGCAGGCAGCTCTCACAGGCATGAGCCTGGAAATGGTTCTCTTGGAGTTCAGAAACTGCACTCTGCCCCCTGTGAAAGGAATTCCTGATCCCCTCCTGGATTTATCCTGGAGGTTATGGATGTAAAGCACTCCATGTGCACGTGAGACCAGACTCTGTTTCTGTCCAGCTCAGGAATTCCCAAGGTGTGCTGTGTCACTGTGCTTCCCTGCTGGAGCTCTGTCCAGTGCTGGAAATGGATTCACATCCCCTGTGAGTTCTCACCTGAGTGGGGTCCCTGCAGTTGTGGAACCTGGAGGATCCCTCAGAGAGTGGGAATTTCCAGCAGTCCCTCCCTTCCTGCAGTTTCCCATCCCAAGGAGCAGGGCAGGGGCACAGGAGGGAAGTGATTTTCCTTTGGTCATGCAGCACTTCAGGTTAGAATTAAATACACACTTTTCCAGCGCCCATCTCTTACCTTGCTCACTCCAGACCTTCCCTGAGGTTCCTGAGCTGAGCTTGTGTGTCACAATTGTTCTTCAGCATTAATGGATGTACTCTTTAAGGGATCAGGAAATAAACACTCCCAGTGAAGAGTTTATGATCAGCAATATATATGTTTCTTGCACAGATACATACACATGCATACACATATATTTTGATATCTCACATCCTTTTAAATAACAAATACTTTATTTTTCACTCAAGAAAAAAGTCTTCTAGCATTAATAGGAAAAACACATTGGTTTTTTTTCTCCCCAGTGATTACAGGAGATGGGTGAGCCTGGAGTGATTCTGTTTTATTGAATCTTCCCAGTACCTGTCAGCAGTGGAAATGCCTGATTCAATCATTCAGAACTGGCTCCTGCAAAAATATTTGCATTGTGCATGTTTGAAACATATCAGAGCCAGAAGTAACTTTAAAAATCTGTACTTTGTGCTGGTTATAACCTGTGAGTGAGGAGATGTGGCCAGCCACCTTGACATTGTGGGAAGGGCAGGGTTTATTGATACAGGGTTTGTATTCTAGCACATTCTAGCACATTCCATTCCATTAAACAAAACCATACTTTCTGTCTACCCAGAAATGCCTCCCAGGAGATGCTCTAGAGAAAATCTGTAATTCAAAGTGACTGTTTTATGTTATTCTCTTTCAGCACTTTTTCTCCTTATAAACTGTCAGCAACCAACATATACTTTTTATTTTTCTCTGAATAATGTCAACTAACAAATCTTAATCTGTATCTGCAAATTAAAGGCAGAAGAAATCAATTACAAGTGCTTGGATTACCTAAATTGAATTGCACTGGGTCTTATGATTGAACTTATAAAATTGTGTGGTTGGTGTTCCATAAAACTTCTAAGTTGACTTCCATCATTAATAACTGGTGTTTCTGAATTATGAATTTTTTTATTTTTTTTTTGCAAGTGCTCCAGTACTGAATCAATTTTTTCAGTTTCTGTAGATATGTCATTGGCAGATTTGTTTCTTAGAGCATCCATGAGATGTAAATGCAAGAGAGGCGAGCACAGAATGCCTAAATGCAATTCAGGCTTCAAAGAAACATCACCAGACTCTCTTCCCCTTTTTTCCTCCATGATTTGCTGTTTGGGCTGCGAGCAGTGAGAGGAAGGAGCCTCGGCTGATGAGTCTGCTCACATCTCCCAGACCTGGGTCATCCTCCCTGTGCCACTGCCCTGAGCTGATTGATGTCACAACACTGCTGTGAGAGGATGATGGCTCAGCTCTGCACCTGCAGTGTTTGCAGAGCTCACAGCTTACAAATTCCCACTCTATTTGTTGATTTGCAGGGAACCATTCCAGTGTTTGGTTTCCCCAGTGGCCGAGGTGCAGGGCACAGCCCCTGCTGGACACCAGCAGTGTGGGGTGTTCGGGGAGCTCCCCTCCCCTCCCCTGTGCTGGCTCCAGCCTTTGGTGTGCTGCCTGTTCGTGTACCCCCATTTTTACCCAGACAGATTTGGAAGTTACCTTTATGCAGATGAACAAAATGAGAAAGGAAAGGGTTGCAGTACAGGGAAGGGTTTGCTGCAGTCAGTAAGACAGGATTTTTTAGCTCCTAAAATACAATGAAGTCTGAGGGAGGATGGTATAAAACAATTTAACATCAGAGGATTTTCAGAGTTCAGCTAAAGCACTCTTAAGGTACAATTGTAAAGGAAGATGGTGCAGTGTTAAATATAGAAAATGCAACATTCTATTTTTGTTATTATTAACTGTAACCAGTTCTTATTTAAATCAGCCTGCCAGTCATAATTAGTCTGTACTTTAAATGTTTTTCTTGATGCTGTAGAGTGGAAACAGTTTTCATATTAAAATAATAATGCAAGTTCTGTAGGAAAGTAGACTGTACCCATTACAATCCTCACCTGTGTGCCCTGGGAAGGACTCCCTGTTCCAGACTGGTGTTTTGTGCCCTGGGGGTGTGATACAGGTTAGATTTGTGCCAAGGGAGCACTGAGACTGCTCTTTGCAGACACGGTGATGGTGATGTGTGTTTTATACCTCCAGTTCTCCTGTGAGAGGAGCCAGGGCCACCTTCCTGCAGCAGGCAAAGAGCACTTCCTTGGACTCAAATTTGTTATTTCTCAGTGTAAAATTACGCTTTCTGCTTGCCTCACTTTGTAACCCTTGCTGGGTACAGTTATTTTAGTGGCACAGCATCTAATTTGCTCTGTTCTTTTTCTTCTTAGAACTCTGATATTTGTGGAAGGTGCAAGGGATGTTGCAGATTCGTGTTAGTGCTGTGCAGGAAGGAAGTTTGATGATGAGCTATATTATGTATGGCTCACTAGATAGTAGTAAACATTCCTCTTTGTTGCTGTGCTTGGGGATTATCAAAGGGTGTTGTGTTCCTAGTTAGAATTTTTCCGGATTAATGAAACAGATCACAGATCACTGCATAGCAACGTGCCTGAAGTCTGTGAAATGTTTTCTGAATAAGGATTGGATCAGGCCCATTGAGAATATAAAGTGCTGGAAAGAACACGGTGTTATTTTACAGACCCTGCATTTGGTTGTTTTCTCGCAGTGGCCTCAGAGCCTCTCTAATTAGAAACTTGAGGTTTCTTTAGCCTGCTCTGTGTCTTTCCTTCTCTCTAACAACACACCAGCAACATCCAAGTCCTCACTGTTACTCAGGCGCTCCTGGCTGTCTTTGACAGGGGCAGCTTTGTTTGAATATGGACTGGTTGAAATGAAATTAGGAATACTTGAAGCTTCAGGGCCTCCTGTAGAGATTTATGGTCTGTGTATGTCCATGCTGGGATTGCACACCAGTCTTTGGGGGCTCAAGAGCAGGATGCTGGGTGGAGGCTGCCTCATGTTGAGCCAAGGACTGCCACCCATCCCTGCAATCTAAGTGTCAGAAACCAAGGGAATATTTCAGAGAGTTTCAAATGTCTACCAAAACCCCAGGAGGTTCTGTAGCTTAATAGGTAATTTTAGTTTTGCTCATAACTTCCATAAAAATGTGAGAAAAATGTGCACGTCATGGCCAAGTATGAGCAGCCAGAGAACGAGACTCTATCATGAGTCAGATCCCTTTCACAGGTTCAGAAGTCAGAGACAAAAATACCTGCAAAAGCTTGGGAGTCTCTGTTCTTGTCTCTTCCCAATCAACATGTGCCAGGAGCCTGCTTGTGAGCTCTCAAAATTTCTTTGCTGCCTGTGGCAAGTATTATGAATCTATCAATAAAATTATTTTAATGCCTGACAAATGATCCTTGCATAAAGTTCTTTGCAGTCCCACTTCACTGGCTGGAAGCTTTACTTGTCCTCTGGTTTTGGGGCACAAAAAATCTGAACTCTGATCTCTGAGATGAACCTGAACAACAAGCTGTTATAAATGCATTGCTTTGGCCTTTTATTCTGAGAGAGTGTTAATATTTGATTCTGGTTTAACTCAGAATGTCTTGGATTGTTACTGTTCCCAGTATCTGAGAAATCCCAGATCCTCTTGCATACAGCCCTCTGGATTTTGCATTTCTCAAATATGAGGGTTATTGCTTCTTATACTTGGTCCTGAGAAGGTCCAAGTCTCTTAAAAACGTTCTCTTGCTTGTAACACATGAGTAACCAATGTGGGGGTTTTATGGGAGGTGCCTTGGAATTCTTTTGTGGGGGAGGCTCTAAGGAGTACAAGTGCCACTTCTGTTCGTTAAAATGCTGACTGAGTTGAAGTGCCTTAATCGTGGAGATTTTGGACTGAGTCAGACTGTGAGAGATCCTCCTGCAGGCCCAACACAAACATGAGTTTACCTTGTACCCTCAGCTGTCTGTGCTGCTGAGTGAAGCTGCTTTGCTGTTGAGATGAGGAGGTTTGAAGTGTGTGATTCACCAGAGTGTTGCAATTGATGAGATGCTGAAGCTGTGTGCAGGTCACATCATTTTATTTTGACTCACAGGATGGAAATCTAGATGGTTATTCAAGAACATCACATTTTGCATCAGGGTAAAGGTGAAACAACTTCATTGAAATTATTCTCCCAGTTGTGTCGTCTATTACCTTTTCTTTTTCTATTTTTTTCTGTTTCTGGGCTACACAGCCATATCCAGGGTATTATCCTCCTTCAGGGATGAAGAATAATGGGATATTAAAGGAAGCCCAGGTTCTCCAAACCTCTTAGTTTTGCTGATAAGAGCTGGCTGTATTTTATGTGCTGTTAGGGCCAGAAACACGAGCTGCTGTGGGGAATGTGTTTGTCTCCGTGGTCCTAACAAGTGCATTCCTTTAAATTTTATAAAAACTTCATTCCTGTTTCAATACAGGCAGAATCCAAAACTGAAAACCTGTAGGTCACATTTGAATAATTGCTCTGCTTGTCCTGTGCCTAAAGCTGACTTGTGATTGTGCTACCATTGTAGTCTTGGGGCATGAAAACCCTTCAAAGTGATAACCAATGGAACACTCCATATTCCATTTTAAAAACAGACTTTTTTTGCTAATTTAATCTCTTATCTTAACCAAGCCTTTTCAACTTATTCCTGAGTATAACAAAAAGAAGCAGTGAAATTTGTATCTGTGACACTCCAAGCCAGTTACCAAGGGCTCTACAGCCTAGAACATTTCCAGAGATTTTCAGGGAATGAGTCAGAACTGTGTTAATGGCAGAACTGACTTTGCACTCAAACCAAAAATATACAGATGATAGAGGATTTAATATTCTATTTTATTTCATTGATAATTTACTACTTATGTCTCCTTGTTTGGTTTTGTTACTAGTTTGTTTTTGGTTTGTTGTTGGTTTTTTTCTTTCAACGAAATGAGTTTGCAGACAGCATTTGATAGGATGGGTGAAAATCCAGGGCTATATCATCACTTGGATCTGGTCAGCTGGCATAGCTGCATTTTGTACCAGCTGGGCTTCTGCCTTTCAATTTGGAAGAAGTTTTATACCCTGGTCCTCTTATTTCTGTTTGGACACAAACCAGTAAAACTGGCACAGAATTTCCCTCCCTTTTCTATTTCTCTTTTGCCTGGTTTCTAAACTTCCTGGAGGAGACAACATCCTTTCTCTTTCCAGAATGTACCTGGCAAGTAATTTATAAATAAACAAAGAAATAGCAATACTGGAATAGAAAGAAAGGAATGCTATCCATTATTTATGTACATAATTAAATGGAATCTCTGGTTATTTGAAAGCACAAAGACAAAACTTCACTGTGGGTCTATTATCTACATAAATGTTGAAGCACTTCATGGTGGTCTTATATGAGAATGCTGCTTCCATTTTCTCTCCAGAAATTATGTTTTGTTCCATCAGGCAGCTTTCAGTTTGCAGCTATTGCTGCACACACTGCAATTCCTGCTCAGGTTTGTCAGGAATTCAGCAATGAATGGTCAGGGAGTTGCTTTTTGGGTTGTTTTTTTTTTTTTTTTGCTTGTCATTATCCTGTACATCCAAACCCAGATGTGGTGGCAGTAGTGCCATGCAGGCAGGATGGGGTGGCTCCAACCTGTGACACCTCTCTGTGGGGCACGTGGGAGGCTTTGCTGCCTTGGACATCCCTGTTCATTTTATGGGATGGAGAAAATGAAGCATTAACCGTGTTTGCTCAATTAAGTTATTGAGCCACTGCTTGAACTACTCTTCCACTATGTTAATCCCCCAGTGAGGGTTGAGGCTGCTAATTCACACACCAAGAGAATATTTTTGTTTGTTTCAGTTTTGGCAATGATATTAAATATGTTACAGTATATTTCTGTAGTTCTCATTTTCTCTTTAATCCATATTTTTATGTTGTGCCACGCTGCCCAGAATAATAAGAGAGTAGTATCATACATAGGAGAAACTGTAAAAAAACCAAATTAATTGAGTTGTCTTAATTGAACAAGGAGATGCTTAGAGTTAGAACATAAGGAGCTGAACTTGGAGCTCTTAATGTGGTCTGCAAAATAAAGCTGTGCTCCCAAGTGAATAGGTTAGTAAGTTTTATGATCTATTATTTTTGTTTCCCCAGACTGTTTTCTGTGAAATTCAGCAATCCAGCTCTCCACAGGATAATGCAGTGTGAAGCACATGGAAAATCATTTTGTTTTTAGGTGCCACTCAGTTTACCTGATTCCCATGGAGCTCCTGCCAAATGCTCTGGAGCTGTTCAATCCTTGCCAAATCATGGCTCTAGTCCTGAAGGGAGGCTGTGTCCCAAAGTGTGCCCTGGCTTGGGCACACTTGGAGGGGAGCCCTGCAGGGCTGGGAGCCTCAGTCCAGCGTGGAAAATGCCCAGCAAAACCCTGGAGCAGGCCCTGGGAATGAGCTGGGAGTGCTGCTGTGCCAGAGCATTGCACAGAGGTGCTCCTCTCTCTCTCTGTTCAAGGAGAGGTGCCCCTTTCTAGGTATCTCCAGTACACACCTAAACCTCTTCCCAGTTTACTGTAGGTGATGGGAAAATACTACAGAGTAGGTTAGAATTTTGAAATCTGTAGTTAAATACTTCAAATAAAAAAAGATACTTCAGACAAGTTCAGCAACAATTTTGACTTTCTAAGTTCATTGCATTCTGCTTAGCACTACCAGTTGTAAGAAAAAAAAGAAATGACTTTTTCTGCCAAGGAAATATATGTAATCAATATTTGTGTTGTACAGCAATCATCAAAATCCATGGGTGTTGCCAGAAATACACCTCAGAATTTAATGAGATCTGTCAGGGAAATGAAATTCAGCACTGAGTTGCCCAAAGGAAACCAGAGTCTACCACCAGGTTTTATGTGTGTGCCTCTCCTCAGCTCTGGAGCAGAGGCATAACAAGGTCCATATTTCCCTCTCCTGTTTTGAACATTTTCCCTTTGTCCAAGGCAGCTTTCATCTCAGAAAGCTCTGGGCATGGGCTGTGTGTGAGGATAGATCAGGTTTTCTCCTCTGACCTTCATCTCCATCAAGGGATCCATGAGGGGGCACTCAGTGTTCCTGGTAATTACAGATGTTCCACTTATTCACTGGCTGAGGTGTGGGACATCAAAACATTGTGAACAAACGTCCCAATTCATCTTTTCCAATGCAGTCAGGATTTCTGGGTGGAAAGGAGAAGCATGGCCACCCATCTGTGGCTGTAATGGTGTTATTCCAGGAGATACTCTATCCCAAGGCCAGGAGGAGGAATGACAACAGCTGAACGGGGCAGAGGAAAATGTTTGTTTGTTGGAGGGGAGTGGGAATGGCTGGAGGAAGCAAAGCAAGCATGGAATTCTAATGCTAGATTTTATCAATTCGTAAAGTTTAATTACTTATACTTGTGGTACCTCTGAAGAGAAAGGGAATCCAGGTTAATCTTCACAAGATATGCAATAGAAATTATTTATTAAAATAAGGCCCATTACTGTGATTATCAGATACATTTTTAATTAAATCTAAAGTTATGTCAGTAGAAATTTTTACTTCTATGATCTCAAAATATTTGGGCTTGTTCATCTTTCTAAGCTTCTCTTCCATAAAGATCATGAACTTGGCTTAATTAGAAGGAGTAGTTATAATGTCAGAGCAAATTAATTTCAGTCAACCAAAGGGGCCCTTTGAGGATGCCGGTCCCCACCTGTAGCTGAGAAATCCCGGCTCTGGCGCTGAGCGACTCTCATTAAATGGGAATGAGATTTCCATGGATCCATGGCGGGATCGGCGCGGGGACCGCGACCTCACAGCAGGACAGCGCACGAGGTTAATTCCCAACACGTTTCCCGGCCTCTGCAAAGCTGCTTGACTTTAAAGAGGGGTTGGGAGCTCTGGAGCAGGTTTGTATGCAGGGCCTCTCCCAGGGAGGTGGACTGCTGGCTCTCAGGGATATGTAATATATTATTATGTAATATATTCAGCTTGCAAGCAGAAAGATTTCATCTTTTTAGCTATTCTTTTTTAGCTTTAGGTACTCTTCTTTAGCTACTCTTCCAACAGAGCCAGGCCAAAATTCTCAGTTGTGTAAGCATATCAGTTGATCTGAGTATTCATTTTTACATGAGATTGTCTTTTAGGTCCCAAGCACAAGAGACTATATTTTTTTCGCATGGATTTCACTCAATATTAGCTTTAAATGTCTGCCTTTGTTGTTTTTTTTAATTGAATCCCTTTCTTTTTGATGCTACTGGACCAATTTTGTATGTAAAATAGCAGAGCAATATCACATCCTAAAATGAATTTATTTGCATAAAAATAAACACAGTAACTTTTTTTAGGTGTTCAAACATAAAATAAAAGTATCAGTTAATAGTAAATCATTGCTTAAAAATGCATCTTGTCCCAGAATTCTGGCTACTCAATGTTCTTAAGAGGTTGTAATGAGCTGAATTCATTGGTTAAATTAAAATGCTTTTTCTCATATTCAGTAAATGCAGTGTGTGTGCAATTGAACAAAAATAAAATTGAAATTTACATTTTCATCAAATGAATAACCACATGCTGAGGATTGCTTGACTGCAATTTATGATTATGCAAATGAAACAGGTTTTGCAAGTAGGATATGTACAATAAATGGGGGTTCCATTATTATGTATCAAAAAGCCATTAACCTTGAAAATTATATACAATTGACATGAACATTTCTAAAATACATCTAAAACCTGCTAATGTTTCCCCTCTCCTCCCCTGTGTGTGGGGACTGGGTATTAGATTTAGCAAAAGAATTCAGAGTGAATAATTTATTAAATGAGCTCTGCCACTTTTTTGTTGGTGAGCTCTATGTGACAACTTGCTGGGTCCTTCGTTCATTATTTAAATCAGGAAATGCTGCTGATTAATTCCTCATCTGCTGACAAGAACACGAGTTCCAAAAGCTGTTCATAACCAGAATTTGCTGTTTCAAAGTCCCGGAGAGGCGGCGGGCAGCGGGTGCTGGGGCTCCTGGCAGCTTCCCAGGTGACGGGTTTCCTTGTTGGGAGCATCCCCTGGCTGCTGGCTGCTGCACTTTGAGGGTTCTGGATCAGATTCGCTTTTTCCTCAGTGCCAGAAGCACCAGAACTGAAGGGAGAACACGATGGGAGAGCCATGAACACACTGTGAGTGCTGGGTCTGCCTTGGGATGGGCAAGGCAAAGCAAACTGCCCGGAGCTTAACGCCCTGGGACAATTCCCCAGGCATTTCCTGAAAGATGGTCCTTCCCTGGGTGGGGTTTTGCTCTGTGGAGAGGAACCCCTTCTGTGGGACAGCAGAGTGGGAATGTTGGACGTGCAGCCCCGGCCCCTGGACAGGTTTGGCAGCTGCTGGGGAGTTCAGTGCTCAGCTCCTGCACACTCCAGCTGCTGCATTCCTCACCCACAATCATCACCAGGAAATCTCCAAGGCTCCCAGTACCCTGCTGTGGATTGCCAAAACTCTGAAAAGAAAAATACACATCAGCAAGTGATAATTTTTTGGTCAGAAAAATATACTATTTCCATAGGCTGGTTCTCAAGTGTTACCTCAAAGCTGGTCAGTTCTTTCCATGACTATTTCATGGCTTTGTGGAAGTGTTTCAGCTGTTTCTCTGTGTCAGTTATGCAGAAGGGTTTGATATCCTGGGTTAGTTTTGCCATAGGAGGAGTTCACACGATGATATACAACATGTAAGGTACCAAGATTTGTTGGTAGGAGGTCACCTTTTGTCTGTTACCCACAATGTTTAATTTGCCATAATTTCTGAGATTCCTTTTCCTCACATGCCCAGAACCATCAGAAGAGAATGCTTATAATCTTTCATTGAAAATAAATCAAAATAATGCTAAACATAGCCCTCATCTCCCTAAACCCAAGACCCTTTTGGTTACTCTTTTCTTCCCTTGTCTCTGTAAGAAAGGGAATGTGATTCCTTGCTCAGGTCTCCCTTTTAGAGTTGAGTTTGCATCTAAACTGCTGCCAAAAAAATGCTAACATAGACCATTGCAATGAAATAAAATACAGATTAAAGTAGGTGGAAGTGTCATAGCTGGGAAGGAGGAGAGGAGGAACTGGAAATCTGTGTATGTTCAGTTCAGTGTAAGGGTAGGCGCTGATGTTTTGAGGATTCTAAAGTAGGAAATTGAGAGTACAAATTATTCCATTGGCAAAGCAGACGAAGGAAAAACAGACCTGCAGCAGAAGGGGACATATGTATATTTAATTGTAATTTTTCAATATTACTTTTGACCACAGGAAATATTGTAGTGCCTTCTACTGAGGGAGGCTGCAGCAGCTCAACTCCCAAGAGCTGCTTTTGGCTGTATCCTTAAATAACCTCCTACACTTTGGCAGAAAAGGGGAATCTTGTGCTACTTTTGAACTTGAAAATGATGGCCAGAGTTCATAAATATTTCAGAGGAATCTACTTAAAATGCATTTACCCAAATTTTCCCTAAAACTGGTGGGATGTGTTTGAGCTGTGCAGTTTGACCTGATGGGGGATGCAGGTACATCCAGTAGGGTTAGCAAAGCTTTTGCTTTTTTTACTTTAAGGTTGTTTTAATGTTTTTATTCTATATGAGGGGTTAAATTAGAGAACTTTAAAACCAATTTAAAGTTTGTTTTTTTTTCTCCTAACACTGTATTTGCTGTATGTTGCAGAGCTGCAAGGCCATTTGGTATCTGGCTGGGGTGAGCTCTTGGGCACCATCAGCCTTCCCAGGTGGAATGGCCCATGGAAAACCTCCTCACATTGCTTCTTCCACCACAAGGGTGCAGCTGAGAGCTCCTGGGTGCCACTGTTTACTTGGAAACAAAAGAAAGTGGCTGTTTGCTCACACTGGCTCTTGCTTTCATCACAGACTACTGAGACATCTTGGAAAAACAGCATTATTTTTTTGTACTTTTTAACTCCTGCAAAAATCTGTCATAGAATAGATCATGACTGAGCATTTCATGTGCTGCTCCTGCTAAGTTTGCCAGGGAACAACAGAAAGCCAGATCTGTGTCTTGTTTTTCAGAACTCTCTGTAAACACCCCCCAGATTAATCTCAGGAAATAGCAGAAATGCTAATATCTGCTCTTAGTGTGTGCTCACAGAACAGATTTAGGACACTCCTTTGAAGGATGTGTAAAAAGCCAGCACTTGCCATAAGTTAAAAGCGTCCTTTTTGACATCTCTGGAACACATTTCTCAAAGTACTGAGCAGTGATTGAACTTTTAATTCCATGAACACGTCTGGCTATGTTCAAACGAAGCGGTGCAGAAACCCAGGGCCTCCAGCTCACCCTGCGTGCCCAAGGGCTGTGCCAGGCTTTGTGTGAGAGCAGGGCTGGCACAGCAGTTGGGGACATCCTCCCAAAGCTGCCCTAGCAGCTCCCAAAGTCTTGTCAAATAGGATCTTTCTGACATGCTCTGCCTGCTGTGTTCATCCTCTCTTTCCAGAGTGTAGCAGTCAGCAGTGACTTTGGTACCAATTCCTTTTTCTAGGGTGTCACAAGTTGGTGAGGCTGACACCCCTCTGGGAATCAGCTCATTTCCCTCTGCTGGCAAATACCACTCAAGGGTTTATTCAGGGCTCCCATCTCCTGTCAATTAGGAGTAAGAAACTTTTTTTACATGAAAACATGGAGGCTGAAGCAGAAAATTCCAGCTGTAAAGTAGCCTTGCTTGATGCTTTCTTCATAAAACAAGGAACTTTATTGAAAGACAACAAATAATTGAAAACCCCTCCATGAGGTACAGGTCTGTGAAGAGTTTTTATTATCTGTAACTCTTCAGCCACTAGATGGTGGGAAAGTTGCAATCTGAGAGGACTCGGGGACCTGATCTGCCCTCCCAGGGTTAACCCACAGCAGACAGGAGTGATCACAGCGCTCCTTAAATCGTCGTGAAATTTCCCCCTGAGGTAGCATCTGGATTGTGGCATTGCTTGTACATCTCTATCCAAATCAGCTTTGTGCTGGAGAACCTTGTCCATTTTACCAGGGCAGCTGGCATGAAAAGAATCCCCTTCAGTGAAGAAGTGGAAAAAATTGTTGAGAGGCAAATTCAAAAGTACCACAGCCAAGGTGCTGACAGTGCCTGTTCTAAGGCTGACTCTGGTGTGCTGCATGCCTGCAACCCTCTGTGTCATTAAATAACTGAGAGAATCCCTAGAACACTTCAATACAGAGTGCACTGAGTCATTTTCCTCTCAGTTGCTTCCATGGCTGATAGCCTGAAGAGGAGGTGTGCAGTATTCCCAAAAATATTGTGTGCACAGGGCTGAACCTTTCTTCCACAGTGCTCTGGAACTTGCTGAGCTGTTTTTTTGTGTGGACATTTGGGGAGGAAGTGGTTTGATTTGAAAATGTCTTTAGCAGGTTTATGACTCCCTGCTCTGCTCTGAAGGACAGCTCCATAAATACTCTGGGCTCTGGGATGCCTCGCCAGGATCTCTGCTGGAGTGGCAGATTCATCACCTCCCTTTTTGATCTTGGAAATGAATTGAAGTCCCATCTTCCAATGCAAATGGCTGTGATAGCAACCCTTAATGATTGAGGTAACTCCAGAGCAGGCTTTGGGAGCATCAGATGATGGCAATGCCTTTGATTTATGTGCCACCTTTCATTCCCAGCCATCTCAAAGCACCTATAATTTCTGGCAAACCTGTGCTGAGTTAATGGGTTATTTCGGAGTCTATTCAGCAATAACTGTTAAGTGCTCAAAAGGAAGACTGATTGATGGGTGAGATGGCCCAGAACTTTAATTATCTTAATGAACAATTTTTGAACTTAACAGAAAGTCTAGCACTAACACAAGTGGAGCCATGAACTTTAATTCCACCACTCATTCCATTAAACCCTGAGCTCGGTGGTAATTTAAAGCCTTCTCTCTTGCTCTGTGTGTGTTTTTCACAGGAGTCCACTGAGGCATTGCTGACACAGAACCACTCTGGAACATCCTACACCTGCAGAGAGCTCTGGAACCCTGTGACAAACAGCTTCTGACCCTGGGGAAACTGCTAAAAAAATTTGATATGCAGTGACTCAGGTTTACCAGGAGAAAACAAATATTTAAAGTATTCAGAGTAGTTTTGGGAGAATTATTAACAAGCAGATATTAAAGACTCTGGTTCGACACCTGCTCTGTTGTTTTGCCTGTGATAGGAAACAGAAGTGGTAAATAGCTGAACCAGGGTAACAGACAGCAGGAAAACAGCATGAAAGGCAGGCAGATTGCTGTTGAGAAGATGGTTTTGGGATGACTTTAGTGTGAAAGTTCTTTTAAAATTAGTAATTGTGATCACACATACATTGTCTGTGTCATCTGCACCTCCCTGTACTCTTCTTATGCTTCTCTGTTATTGTACTTTTAAACCTTAATTATTTTTCCACAGAAATGAAATTGTTATTAGCATCTGTTGTGTCTGCATAATTACTGTGTCTATTAAAAGGCTTATTTCTATTATTTCCAGATCCTTTCCACAAATCCTTACATTGGTAATTAGGATAACTTGCAAATACTGGTGCCATGAAAAGGATCAGAAATTTTCAGTCTGAACCGACAATTTCCTTCTGATGACTCATACTATAGGGAGTACCATAAAAATATTAATCATTTTAGAAAAAAGCAATAATTCCAAGCTGTGTTTTACTGTATGTGTTGCCAAGGAGATCCAGCTCTGTGAATGACTTTAGGACCTGGACTCCTCGTACCAACTACAGGAGAAATGTCAAAAACGTGATAATTTTTTCAGTTAGAACAAATTTCAGTGTAGCTTATTCCACCTGTGTTTTCATCCTGGAGACTGAGGAGGGGTCAGAGAAGGCACCTGAGGGTGGGGAGTTATGGATGCTGACTGTGAAACAGAGAAGCACAGTGCCTGTGTAAATTACAGGCCACATAGTGTTCTCAGTCTTGCCTGAGAAAGTGGCCTGGGAAAATAATGAGGAAGAATTAAAACAATTCTCAGAGACAGAAAACAGCCTTGCAGGTGCTGTTTGTCTGTCCCTTGTTTTCTTTGCAGGAGAAGGTCGGGGGGTGGTGAGTCCCACTGACCAGTGATGGTGATGTAGTAGTTTACTGACCAATAAGAGTTTATTTTCTGTACTTTCCATGTATTGGTCTATAAAAAAGACCTGAAGTAATAATAAACTGAGAGAAATTCTCCTGGTTGACTCCTGTGAGAGTCCATGGTGTTCTCCTCACCATTCCTAACAGGGAGTTGTGCCAGGAGCCCGTTTTGAGCAATAGGGAGAGTGGAGCTGAGGAGGGTGACCTGGGCTGCAGTCACTGAGTGTCCACACGTGGCTTCCTCGGATTGCACCACCTGGGCTTCCCCTGTGCCTCAGTGGGCACATCCCCAGTGTGGCCTTCACTCTTCCATAAGGCATTAAAAGGGTGGGGACATGGCTGGAATGCTCTGGGAGATGCCCAGACCCCAGAGAGCTGCTGGGGTGATTGCTGTGAGCTGTGCCCTGCGCTCCCGCCTGGCAGGGCTGAGGAGCAGGAGCTGTGGGGATGGCACTGCCCTGAGCTGGGACAATCCTCATCCCTCAGCGAGGGAAATGTGAGCCCTGGAGCTGTCTGTGTGCACAGCCTCTCCCTGTTTGCCTCTCACAGCTCTTCCCAAAGCCTATCCAAGGGCTGCTCTCCTGTTCTCAGGCCATAATTCTGAGTGTTGAATTATCCTGCACAGATGTTTGCTGCTGTTTCAGCCTCTGCCTGCAGAAGGAAGCTTAACTGTCTCTTACATTTATTGCCAAGGAAAAATGGCTGAAGAGTTTTGAAGCCCCTTTCAGCCAGGTTTAACCAGCTTCACAATGTTTCCCTCAAAAACCTGATGTGGATCATCTCTGAGGAGCTTAAGGAGCGGTTTGGAGCTTTTCCATTCCCTGCAGCCCTCTCAGCTGCCAGCCCTGCTGGGCCAATTCCCCACATCCCAAAGAGGGCTTACAGAGCTGTGGCTTCACTGGTGCAGGACAAACTTCTGGGAACTGGAGCTGAAGGAGGGGGAAAAGAGAGATTTGAGCATCACCAGGAGCTGTACAAGGCAGCAAAGGTGAGTGCCAGGCTTCTGGGATCCAGCTTGGGCTCCATCAGCTTTGGAGTGAGGAATTCAAGCTTCAAATGTTGTATTCCCCTAAAACTTCAAAGGTTCAAAAGTAACAAAGATCTGTTTTGGGCTGACAGATGTCTCAGTACAGATAATTCTGTCATTTCCTCTTGTTGTTTGCTGGATTTTGTTGATGTCTGCAGGAGTGAACCTGTGCTCTGTCCTTTTGGTTTTGTGACATTTTCCTCTCCTCCTCAGCTCAGAGCTAAAGGGTCTTGCTCCATCAGACAAATGTCCTTCTCTAAAATTCATTTTTCCTAAGCCATGTGAACACAATGATCTCATTCTTTAAGAGGCTGGGCTGTGTGAAAACTTGAGAGAGACAAAAAAAGCAGTTTCTAGAAGAACTGTTAAAAGATATCCATTTTTCACAACTATAATAGAACCTCATAATTAATTTAAATGGAATTTGTTTTCCATAACACAGATTTTTGGGTGTAAAGTATGTCCTTTGAGAGAAACAAGAGAAAACAAACTCTGTTATTTTTGATTACCTTTGTGTTTTGTTTTTTATTCATTATGTTAATTTTATGCTAATAACCTTCTTACATTAAGGTTCACTTTATACTGCATAAACTGACAAATAGAGCAATATTTATCAAGCATAAATATTAAAAACACTGTAAAGACTTCCAGGCTTCTAATTATTATGCTAATATATCTCTAAATTATTCTTGTATTACCACTCAAGTTTACTGTGAAACATGACACAAAAATGGTAAAAACACCAAAATTCTATTTCTTAATGCTATTAATGAATCACATAGGAAGGCTGTCTATGAATTAAAAAAAAAGACAAACAGTTACAGCATTGTGGAGGTGAAGATATAGAATTCATTTCTTCTGGTGAGCTGTTGAGCCTTTGTTTATATTATCATAAATACCAAGGAAATCCAAAGTGCTTTTTTGTCTTTAAAGTACAGGAAATCCCAGTATATTGCATGGAAATTCCCCCCATTGAGGCAATTCTTGGTATTTCTTTTCAGAGTGTGTGTTTGTTTGTTTGTGTCTGCTCAGATGGTGCAAGGCTGTGAGTTTTGGCCTCTCCTGATTTTCTGTTCCATCCCTGGAGGCAGATGGGCTCCAGAGCTCAGATATTTATTCTGGTGCTGTTACGACTGGGGGCAAAATCCCTCCAGTGTGTGGAAGGACTAATTCTCTCTTCTTTTTCCACCCAAATATGTGACTTTTTTTCCCAGAAGTTCTGTTTCTTAATAAACATTTCTTGGGTTTTATGTTGCTTTTATTTATTTGGGTTTTTTTTTTTCTCTTCAATGTCTTAAATGTGGGCACTACAGATAGCACTAAAAATGCTTTTATGGCAGCCAATTTTTTTTTTAACTCTTTACTTGTACCATCTACAATGGAGCAGGCTTGGTGTTAATAGGATCCTTAATTCTCTACAGCTAATTCACTGCATGTCCCTTTGCAGGAGTCATTACCAATTGGAATAAAAGTGGTCTAAAGGTATGAACTGAGTGTCCCAAGCACAGAACTGGTTCCCTCTCTGGGGAGGTTCCTGGGGAACTGACTGGGAGCTGTGGGGAGTCATTGCTCTGTGAAGAACAGCTTTGATTCACTCACTAAAAGCCTCTGCCAGTCACTCTGGACTGGGAGACTGTGTGCAGTGCATTATTATTAAGTGTCCTTTTAAAATGGAAACAAATTACTCTGCTGGGATATAGTGCTCTTGAACAGACAGCTGCTCAGCTGACAATCACATCTTTAAAATGATATTATAGTGCAAAATCAGTGCTGTGAAGGAGGGAAGGGCAGAGATGTGTCTCATCAGAGAACAGGTAAGGATTACACAGAGCAGCAGCAAAGTTAAAGAGGGCTGAGGGTGATGGGGCTGCAGAAATGAGGGGCTGAGCCTGGGCTGAGCAAGGAGGGTCACAGAATTTAAGGGAGGAAGAGGAAAGGAAGCACTTTCCTTGCTTTCTTCTTCCAGAGCCATCAGGGAAATAGCTGGATCAATTCACAGCTTTTCATTCCTTCATTTGTTGGTTTCTGTGAGTGGAGGTGCTGTGTAAGGATGGCTGTGACTCAGTTATGGAGGGAAAGGTAAATCCAAGACACTGAGTTTATCTTTGGGGTTTGTTTAAATGCAATGACAATAGAAGATCTCTGCAATAGAGAGATGTGTGTGCATCTGGAAAGGAGCTGCTTTGGAATGCTGGAAACTCAGGTGCAGGGAGGTTCTGTGCCTCTGTGCCAGTCTCCACATCTCCTTTTCTGCTCCCTGTGGCAGTCTGGAGAGTCTGGGGCTGCAGAGGAGCCACCTCCCTTCCCTGCCCTGTGCTCACCTGTGCCTCAGCATCTCACCCAGAGCTCACAGAGCTCACTGCCCCCAAGCTGAGCACGGCCACAAGAGTCTGAGGGCAAAGGTACCTTTAGACACACTGGCCTGTGAGTGGTTCAGTAGAGAAAAATAAATATATAAGAAAGTGTAACCAGCTGTATTGCTCAGCTATGTCTGCATTACTTGTTTTAGCTGTTTCATGCTAATAGTTTGGGAATACAATCAAGTTTCTGGTGAAAAGGATTTTTTAAATTAAAAATCAGTACCTATTTTTGACCTGTGTCAGAATTCAAATAAAACCCACTCTGTTTCTTTTTTTTGATGTTACAATTCCCAATTAAGTGTTTAACAAGAAAATATTCCTGCTGGGAACATTCAATATCAATTTTCAGTAACTACTTGCAGTGTGAAATCTTGGTTTCTCTGCAGAGAACCAATTTTTTTTGTCTGGCATGGCCAGGTATTGATCCCTGTCTTCATCAGGGGAAGTCACCCTGAAATTCCCTCTCCAGTCCTCAGCATCCCAGCTTGGCCCTGTTTCTAATGAGCTGCAGGGACAGCCATGGGGCACTGGGCACATCCCAATCCCTGAGTGCTGCTGCCCAGTCCCACACTGATGTGATTTTTGTATAAACCTGCCCTAAATCAAGAGGAGAAAACACTTTTAAAGTGGATTGAGAATTAATTTTGGACATGCCTATACTTGCAAACCACAGCATGGAAGAGTTCCCTTCTCAGGGGGGTCTGTAACCAACACAATGGTTTTTAGCATGATTTTTGTGCTTCTTGAAAGTACACCTGAGTGCTGGTGCTTGGGATACAGTCTTAATTTCACAGGTAGCAGACAAATTTATCCTAAAACACTGCAACAATGTGGAGAGAGGGGGTTAAGGTCATCTATCTGATGGTGAATCTGCTATGTGCAGAATGCTCTTCTGTTTTATAACTGTATCAGGAAAGATGAGGTTCTTCCAACCTGAATTAGTGTGTGCATAATTAAATAATCTCTGTCTATATGTCTGAGAGGGAGGGAGGGAGGGAGGAAAGAAAAAGGGATATTTTCTCCCTTTTTACTTTTTGCACCAGTTGGCCACACAGATGAAAACAATCCACAGCACAAAGTAATTGTGAAATCAATCAGTAATCCAACAATCCTGAGCTCTGGAGTAACCTCCTAGGAAAGGGAAAAAGAAAGAACACAATATATTAAATACAAATCCTAAAAGATGGGTAATGTGCCAAAGAGGTTATTGCATTCAGGAGGCTTGATAAGGATGATTTAGCAGGGTGAAGAGATCACCTCTGCAGATCAGAGAGGGAAAGGACCACGAGGAGATAAAAGGAGGAATGCACAATAAAGAGATAAGTGAGCCTTATCTTCTCTGCACTTACCTCATGATTGTTAACATTTTGTATTCTTTCCATAATCAAATTTCCAAACCCTCAGATGCACAGCACCTTTGGTCTCTTCTGCAGTCCAGTAGAACCAGGGCAAAACAAATGGAACCATTAGCACAATTCAGCTCTTGTTTCTTTAACAACAAACAGGTAACTAATACAATTTTAGATGAAATGTTTGGAGGTCTAACTGTAAATTGTGATAAATTCTAAATCCTTCTTTTGTTTCTGCAGGCAGATATTGAGCACAACACTTGTAAATGTATTTCTGCCTCAGACACTGGGCTGGGGGCTGCACACTCACAATATTGGCTCCTGAAGAAGCTCACTTGAATTGAGGCCCCATCTGGACACCAGCTCTGAAAGGATGTCCTGGACCTACCTACAGAAGGAGAGCTGCCTTTTGGAGGAACTGCCTGTTTCTGTTGCTAGAAAAGCCTGTAATTGCCTTGGTCAAAAAAGGGTTTTTTCCAACTCCAAAGCAGATGCCATATGCCATAAATTGCGTATTTCCCATCACCATTGCTTAAAAATGTCCTAGAGGTGTCAGGGATTTTTTTTTTTTTAAGAGACATTTTATGAATTTTGCCGTCTGGTAAAAATTCCAAGGGAATCTTTTTTCTTTTCTCTCTTCTCTCTCTTTTCTCTTTTCTCTTGGGAATAGTTTTTAATTATTACTGTTCTTCAGGAAATGCTTTACTAGAAAGATAATTTCAGTCCCCTGTTTGTGAATTTTAAACAATTATTGGGTAACTGTAGTTTGAAGGTATAGAGGGGCAGAAAATATCCCTTTGGAGAATATTGATAAATCAGACAGATAATGACTTAAAGAATCAATCTGTTGTGCTTAAATCAGTAACTGCCTGGAGCTTCATTCTGGGATTAAATTGGTCATATATAGAATAGAAATTAATGCATTTTTTAAAAATACAACTTGAAGCCTTTAATTAAAATGTATAGAAGCATTTTATTAGGCAGTAAGTATCTGTATCAGTGTTCAAGTGGGCAGTGCTGTCACATGAGAATGACGTGCAAGGCCTGGGCAGGTTGGTGGTGAGGATAGTAAATATGATACTGAGGATATGAGTTTAATTTAAAGAACAATTTCTGCACCCACAACTTTATTCTTTCATTTTCCTGACAGCACAAATGTTTCCATCCGTTTCATTTCATCTTCTTCCCTGCCCCTCAAACAGAAATATCCTTTACAATTTCTCTTGCTTTCTTCTTCCAGAGCCATCAGGGAAATAGCTGGATCAATTCACAGCTTTTCATTCCTTCATTTGTTGGTTTCTGTGAGTGGAGGTGCTGTGTAAGGATGGCTGTGACTCAGTTATGGAGGGAAAGGTAAATCCAAGACACTGAGTTTATCTTTGGGGTTTGTTTAAATGCAATGACAATAGAAGATCTCTGCAATAGAGAGATGTGTGTGCATCTGGAAAGGAGCTGCTTTGGAATGCTGGAAACTCAGGTGCAGGGAGGTTCTGTGCCTCTGTGCCAGTCTCCACATCTCCTTTTCTGCTCCCTGTGGCAGTCTGGAGAGTCTGGGATTTGGGGATCCATGTCCCATGCTTCAGTGCCAGACAGTAGCTCAGAGAGTTAAGCACCACTGTCCATTTTTATACAACTTTCATAATGTCAAATCCAAAAAAGATATTTTTTTTTTTTACCTGAATCTGCCACGTCTCTCTGGTTTACAGGAGTTCCTTCTTCTGCTACTAAACTCTGAGGCCAAAAAAACCCCAAAGAAAACAAAGAATGAACCCCAGATTGTTCCAAACCTTTTGAAAAGTTCCTCTTCATTTTTTCCCCCCTCCAGTTAAATCTGGTTCCATATGGACAAAGCAGGGGAGTTGAGCAGATTCCAAGGCTGGGCATGCCAGGATCAGACCTGTCCTAAAGACCTCAGGGAATGTTTGAAACTTCCCAGTCCTGCCTTTGCAGGTGTGAGAGCATCCCATCCATTGCTGCAAAACTCCTGGGAACCTCCCTGTTCTTAACAGATGGCAAAGCAATGTGGGAAAAGCTGGAACACTGATGGGCTCTGTGCTTAAGTGAGAAAAGGAGCCATTAAATATTTCTCTCATCTCACGGTCAGTTTTCCAGCAAGGACTGAAATGCCCTGAAACACCTTGGTGACCTCCCTGGCACCAGCTGGGTCAGCCCTGTTGGTCCCCATGGATCCTGAACCTGGGAGCTGGGATTAAGAGCATGAAACAACCTCCTCAGAAGCTGAATCTCCTCTTGTTTTAGCCTCTGTGAGTCCCAGGAGGCACTGGCTGTGCTTGAGGGCAGTCGTGCACTTTTGCACTCAGGCTTTGCAGTGCTCCTGAGCCCCAGGTTTGCTCTCTGATGGAGCCTCTTCTGTCTCCTCTCCAGACTTCAGCCCACCAGTCCTGGGGATTTGCTCTGTGAGAGCAGCCCCATTTTATAATCTTTCTTCAAAGAGTACTTTTGAGACAGGCAAAGGAGATTTATTTAAATAGGGAGGTAAAACAAGGCCTAGTAATAAACAGAAGTCCTCCCTGTGTTTAAATTCCTTCCTCACAGAAGTGCTTTCATATTTGGTTTATTTTTCAATTATTGTCTTTGCCTGGACCCTGCAGATGCCCACCTGGCAGGTTTGTTTCTGGTCAGCCTTTAGAGCTCCTTGTGAACAGACCTGAGGGCTCAGTGATGGGCAGGGCTGTCCTGAGCACCATTGTGGGCACTCACAGAGGGAAAATATCATTTGCAGCTGAATTTTCCACAAGCATTTCACTGGGTACAAATGGCCATGACTGCTTCTTCCCCGAGCAGCCGTGATTCCTTCTGGAAGAGACAGCACTTGGGAAATGATTCCAGTGTGTGTGAATTGCTGCTTGTTCTGCCACTCTCACTGCATTTATTGGGGTTGAACAAAAAGAAGGAGCAAAACTGCTCCTTAATCATCTCCTTCACAATTAGCAATGCCAATAAAAGCATTGAGTGTGTGTTATCCCTGCTCTGTGCTGTGACTCAGTGGGAGCAGCACTGTTGTAATCTCTTTCCACCACCAACACAGGGAGCTCTGGGTGTGCAAGGAGCAGCTGTAATGAACCACATTCCAGCAATCCCAAGCTGGAAAATGGTTCCTACCTGGGGAAATTACACTTGGATGCAGATGGATAGTGCTGCTAATGACAGTGTCTTATTGATAAAAGCACATTTCTCTTAAAAAAAGATAGGAGAAAAGCCTTTGGTTACATATCCTGCAGGATGGGAAGGAGCCTGTGTTGGCAGCCCATCAGTGAGGGCAGGAGGAGAAGCCTCTCCAGGGTGTGAGGAGCAGCAGCAGTGTCTCTGAGCTGCCTGCTGCCTCCTACAAGGCAGGCAGGTTGGATCTCAGTGCCGTGGCAGGGGAGGGATGGGATGGATTGAGCAGGGAGTGAGGAATTCCACAGGGCCATCAGCATGGAAATGCTGCCTGGGGGTTGCTTGGGGCCACCACAAGGGACCTTCAAAAACCAAAAATGACTTTGCAGAAATGAATGGCTTTGAGCTGGCATGTTCAATACCAAAGGGCTGACAGAACCAAAAGTGATGCTCTGAACAGGAAAACGAGACTGTGGCTTCTCTGCCAAAGCCTAGGGATCTAAGGCTTTGTCTGGTGCATACTAAAGAATGGAAAAAAGGCTTCAGGAGAGGAAAAGAGATCTCAGAAAGCAAGAAAAAGTAAACAGAAAGAAAACTGATATTTACATTGTGATCTTCCTGATTATTTGCTGTGCTATTGCATGAGTTTATTTACTGAATGCTGTCTTTTACCAAATAGATTGTTTCATTTCTTCTTGAGAATTGGTTTCTTTGCTATTTAAACAAGCAGCCCACAGGAATGCCTTCTCAAGCATTCAAGTTACTTCTCAGACAGTGCTTGAGGCCTTCAGCAGTGTTTGTTTAGAATGGGTTGATTCCCTTTCTGCTCCTTGCAGAGCTTTTGGGCAATGCTTTATCCAATCTATCCAATCCTAATGACAAACACAGGGAGGATGTTTAAGTCCCAATATGCAGCAGAATGACTTTTATTTGTTTAACTGGCAGCATGTGGAAACTTCCTTTTCTTCTTCAGTAACCACAAGATGCAGCCCCAGCAGAGATGTGGTGGTGTGTGTTTGGCACAGATGAGTTTGTGCCTTCAGGATGCACCTGAGCAGCAGATGCAAATCCCTCTGCCACAAACCCATCATTCAGAGATTTGGACTCCGTTTCCTTCCCATGCTCCCTTTTGCCTCCATTGTGGTAACAACTCATCCCTGGTTTTATGCAAAGAGCAATTAAAAAAAAAAAGAAATGTAAGTACTGGCAAGACGGGATTGTACCTTGGCAGTGACAGCACGAAGTCAAAGCTACTCTGGAGGCTGATAACCTCCCTGCAATGTCTGTACTGCAGCTTCTTCCAGCTGGGTGCAAACCCCTCCCTTTAGACAGTTGCCATCTGTAGTGTCAACTTTCGGGTTTCAGATCTGTCCCATCCTCTTGTTCTATGTTTGACAGATTCCTTTACTGCAGTTCAGCCATCCTTGGCAATTTCAACAGCTGCAGGTAGATTTTCCCTTTCTGGCACGGCAAAATCAGAGGAAGAAGGGCGATAGCTTCAGCTGGTAGCACCATTTAGTTTGGCAGGGGACTCCAGAGGTCACCCAGATTTACTAAAATTGGGTCCAGCCAGAAAAGGTTGCTTGGGGCTTCTCCAGTCATGTTTTAGTAACTCCAGGGTCTCTCGGAGACCCTTAAGATAATTTCCCCCTCCTTGCAGTTAATTAAAACTTCCTGTGTTGAAGGTTGGATTCAAATTATCAAATAAGTCTTCTGAAGACATTCAGCTCCAAAAGCTGTTTTTTTTTCAAATAACAAGAACTGATTTTGCCCGTTTTTCATGAGAGAGGGCAACTGTGCCATCACGTTTATCAAAAAGTCTTTGGCATCTAATGAAACTTTCTCTGTAAGAGCTGCTGCCTGTGAAGCTCTTCAGAAGGCTTTGCAAAGGTCATAGCCTCAATCCTCAGCTTCAAGGAGAATGTCAGAAGGCTTTACAGGGTCATTTTATATCCAGTGAAACAGGAGATCATATGGCTACATAGTTTTAACTTGTCTTGGGCAAATATTTTCTCTAAGCTGCAAAAATGTTGTATTTATACTTTTAATGTATGCTGTATTATTAAGCTCTGACATTAAACACCTTCATGCCAGTCTGGAGGCACTGAACTTTGCTAATCAGATGGGAAAACAAGGGAAGGGGAAATCTGGCAGGTCTTACAGAGCATTTCTTCCATGCTGTTAACTCCAGAGGTCCCTTCCAACCTTGGCCCTCCCGTGCTTAATTCTGAACCGATCAAAACTCTCAGCAGGCAAAACTGAAAACGTGGAAGCTCCTTGATTCTAAACTACAATGGATAATCTGTCCTTTACTCAGCACAGGAACCAGGACTCCTGATTATATCCTCTGCTTCTTTGCCAGGCAAAGGAATGGTGCCAACAGAGACACCCAGTTGTGATGCAAAACCATGCAGGTGAAGCCTTACCCAAAAAACCCCACAGAACAAATCATCCAGAAAGCCCAGCAGAAACATGAAAATGCCCTTTTCCCAGAGTATCCCAAGTGTGTTATTCCCAAGAGCAGAGCCTGCTGTTGTGGAAACAATTCCATCCTTCTGCCGATGTCTGGGACCTGCCCGGCAAGTTAAACATTTACACACTCCAGAAGAGGAGGATATGGAATACAGTGGGGCAAAATACATTTAACTGCATTGGATAGCAAATTCCTGGAAAAATGAAGTATTGTTTGGCTTGAGACTGCTTGAGCCTGCCAAATAAATTCAGCTGGGAAAAGATGTTGAAGCCAAGATCAAGGGAAAAATGCAACAAGTCAGCATTTAGGGCACTCCAGCATTTATTGCTTAACCCACCAGACTCACAGGATATTGGTTTCAGTGCTCTGAAAACCTTGAAATGGTTTCTCTGTATCAATTTCACTCTAAATGAACAATCAGAGTTCTGGGACCTGTTTTCACCCCTATGGGGTTTTTGCTAATTGTTCTTCAAGTCCAGCCTGGTCTGCCTTCTCAGACCACTTGGGTTAGTCTGGATCCCGAGAATAAATCCTGCAGCTACCTAATAAGAATGGAATGCTCAAGTTACAGTTTCTCCTCCAGTAAATGTCTGATTGCCTAAGAAAAAAAATGAAAGATTATAATTCCTTAAAGCAGCAAGAATGATGATTAGAACACTTTTGTGAAGGTGGAAGCTCTCCTCAGGCATTCAGCATTCAGCCTCCTCAGGCAGAGAGAGGAATTGTCATTAGATTGGTTTGAGTTGTGAATCTATCTCATTTTAAAATAATCCTTCAAGATGAGTCATGCTTAGTTCAACTCCCAGAGTAACTGAACTCACAAATAGGAATAAAGAAACCCAGCAATAACTCCCACTCCTTTCCTCCTCCTCTTCCTTGTGCTAAATCCCGTGTCCAGCATTGGCAGGGCCCTTCTGGCCGGGCGCTGACTGCAGCTCTCCCAGCTGGGCTCCCAAAGACAAGTGTGCAATTAGCCTTTGCCTCCTGGCCTAATTGACCTCTAGCCTTTGTCTTTTCAGCTAATTAGCGAGGCAGCCAAGCTGGCTCTCTGGCCGAGGCTGAGCCAGTGTTCAGGTAACAGAGGCTTTGGGCTGAGGACACAAAAGGACAATTTTCCTGCTGCTGTCACCCACCCTGGCCCTGCTGCAGCTCCCTGACACAGGAACTGGGGGCTCCTTGTCCTAAGCTGGGCGCTAGGAAAGGCTCTTAACTTGGCAATTCTGCCATTTCATTTCCTACCAGTTCCTAAAACCAGCTTTTCTAGGTTTCTACCTCTCTAGACAACCAAAATATTGTATTATAATTTTTAATTTCAAATGGCTATTTTTCTTAAGAAATGCTGTTTGATTGGCATGGATTTCATCTGTCAAGCAACCCAACCCAGCCTGTGAAACCACACAGCCCTGCTCAATCAATAGAGTGATAGAGACAAAGTATCAGCATTGTTCAAAAGATGGGATTTTCATCCAAATGGCTCAGCCTGCTCAGCAATTCTCTTTTGGTTTTGCCAGATGTAAGGGCATAACCTTGAACAGGAGAAAAACCTTTTCAGTCTTGTAAAAAACAGGTTCACATGAAGGCAGCATTGCAATTTTTGTTGTTATCAGAAGGGATTTTCTCTTGAGCCTCTCTTGAATGTCACAAAAAATTAAAAGTGGAAAGAGTTACTCTAGTTAGTCACAGTCAGGATTGTTTGCATAGACATTAACAGAAAAAGAACAATTAGTTCCCATTATTACAATTTTCTAAAAATGAGCAGAGGTCTTATTTTGCATGGTTAATTCAGGTGCTGCTCAAGTGCCCTGTACTGGAGATATCTTTGAATTTCATGGCTTTAGGTGGACTCTCCTGGCAGCCAGTGGTACAATATCAGAGTATGTCCTAACATGATACATGGTTTATTTGCACCCTGAAAGTGTCCTGGTGATGTGTGAATTAGTTAAAGAAGATCTAGTGGGAGATGGTGTTGAAGAGCTGGGTTTGTGCAGTGTGGGGTATGTTCAGTTGCCATGGTTATTCCAGGAAAATATGTGTACAGTTACTTGAGTCCCTGTATAGTTTAACTTGCACAATAAATAAAAAAAATATGGGCATAAAATTTCTCATGTGAAACAAAATCTTTATAATCTGAGGGTTCATGATAATAAATTGAAACTGGAATATATATTAGGCACGGATACACAGGAGTGGTGGCAGCAAAAGCAACAGTATTCATCTTTTTACATAAATAGCAAAGCAGGTCAGAAATGCAAAACAGGTCAGAAATAAATGAGTTTCTAGAAGCTGAAGTGATGATGTGATAATCTGCATTTTGGAAATGATCTTGTGACATTCAGAGCTGAATAATGAACTTGGCTCTTTTTCACTTCTCGTCTTTTTCTGTTGCTGGAAGAGGCAGCAGGAGGAAGGTCCAAAGCAGCAGAAAAGTGACCACTGAAGTTATGCAAATGGCTTAGAACCAGTACTAGTTCAGCTGAAGGTAATTTCTCATATGATCTGTCAAATCTTTACTGACTCTTTATATTTCTCTTTACTCACATTCTGTTACCAAATTATTCAGTGCCTAATGCCTTAAGGGGAATTAAGTCTGTCTGGTTATTTCTTGCTGCTCAAAGATAACATTACCTGTACTAGGCTGTCTGGAAAAAAATGTGTAAGCATGATATTTATATCCTTGTAAGCCCTTATTTCTAATGCCTGGTCCTCTCCTGTGGTCCAAAGCAATAAGGGAACCTGTTGAGCAGCAGAAGAGGGACAACCTTCATCCTCTGCTCCCTCTCCATTTCCATATTTAACTGTTCAAAGTGTTTATGTGAGTGGAAGCTGAAGTCTCACAGGCTAGAAAAAAGCTTCAGTTCTGCTTTATAGGAAACTTGATTTTCAGAAATGGTGTTTTTGTTCTGATTTTGGAGAGTTTGACTCAGCAGCAAAGCAATGTCTGATATTACAGCACTGTATTCTTGTGTTATTAAACAAAGGCATATTTATGAATAACCATGGCCAGAATTTGCCTTGTGCACATGGAAATGGGGGATTAATGAGTCTGATCCCCCACAGAGAGCAGTGTTGAAATGAAGATATGAAAACACACAAGCATTTTGCTCAGGTGGTGAAAAGTTACAGAAGCAGCATTTACTTTGTCCCTGTTTGTTTTTTATGCAATGGTATACATAAAATAAGCCAAAAATAAAATTTGCCTCAAAGGTGGAATAGAATGTTAAATTCACTACAAATAATAGTATGGCTGAGCTTCATAATGTCAAGGCTTTTCTTCTACCATTGGACATTTCAAACAGCTGTAACATCTCGAGTATCAGATGGGGTAGAGCAGCCATCAAAAATCAGTGTTCCAAGATTGGGTGTGTGAAAAGGAGCGTGCTGGGCATTGGATGCTGTGTGCCTGCAGTGCACAGGGAAGGACTGAGCGGTGTCCAGGGAATTCAAAACCAATATCCATTCCAATGGCAGAGGTCCATGTGTGAGCTCTGGTGATAATGTGGATAATGATTCTGTCAAGTCAAATGCACTTGCTGACTGATATAAATGAGTTATGGGGGCCTTTTGAACAATGTGCTGGTGATGAGCCATAAATCACAGTGCAATCCCTGCTCCATCTGCAGAGGGAGGCCTGCAGTGCTGGACTGCTAACCTCACGTGGGTACTCATATTAACATGAGAAATAACCAGTCTGCCAACTTTCAGCAGTGGTTTGCTTTGGATAAACACTGAGAATTTGGGCAGGCTGGTAAAGAGGTCTGGCAGATTTGTCTGTAATATGAATAATACCTCATTTATTGTGTTGGAACAACTGACAGTCCCTTACCAGTGACAGCAGGTCAGGGATGAGTGCTGTACAAGTCTACAAGCTCCTGCTCAGCTGTCATTTTATTAATAAAATAATCATCTGTTAATTGAAGAAATGCACTGTTCAGTATCTTGGTCACAGACATGGAGGATCCTGTTCCTGCTGAAGAAACAAATGAAGCAAAAGGGTGACCTCTGTCAAAGGGTTTGCAGTGTGAATCCAGCCAGGACGAGGCAGTGGACAGACAGACAGACAAAACGAGAACTGAAGAAAGAATGGGGCACTTTGGCTCTGTGAGATATGCAGCAGGCTCAGGACCTCAGCAAGCTGATCATTGTCAGGGCTTTGGCAGCAGTGCAGCCAAGGAAATCTAAAGCAGCTTTTGAGAGGCTGATTCAGTCCTGGGGCAGAGGGCGGTGGAGGCTCCTCAGCTGAGGGATGAGCCTTGCAGGCAATTTCCAGTCCTGCTCCATAAGGATCAGTGCCTCACCCTGAGTGTGGGGCAGGGCTAGGGAAGGTTGGGTACCCACTTGGCTATCCTGAGCTAAGAAAACAGCTAAAAAACATTTAAGAAAATAACACAATTTTAAGAAATGCCAGGTTCCAGAGATGTCCAGGATGCAGACTGGGAGCAGCCAAGGCTCTCTGATGGCACCATGGAGGGAAAGGCTGAAGCAGGCAGGGCTCCAGACCAGCGAGCCAAGCTTCTGCTTTATTAAACACCAGAGAATCCAAGCACACAATTTAAATCCATAAAAACCAGGGTTCACTACTTCCAGTGCTCATGCTATCACTTGTTCCTGTTATTAATTTTCCCACTGGCACTCACTCCAGTATAGTTTCGTGGCTGTACAAGATGTGTTTCATCTGTAGCCAAGCTGTGAAAACCTCAACTTTCTATTTATTCCTTCATAGACAAAAATGCATTTCCATTAAAGTCAATTTGGCCACAAGGCAAAAGTAGTTCCATCTTTCCTGCCTTGTCCCATCTTATTTTCCCAAACTGTAACCTTGTTCAAGAGAAAAGGTAGCAATAAAATGCTCTGACAATAATCACACCCTTGTGTTTTAGTATTTGGCTCTGTCATATTCTGAAAAATAGGAGGTGTTGATACAGACAGCATGTAAATATTCCTGAAAATACGTTTGTTTTAAAATACCTATTGTTATCTTTCCATGTCTGCCTTTGTTATGAAAAAAACCAAAAGATTTCTGTTGCTTGTGAGGTTTCTATGTTGAGAAAATTACCAACCAGGCACTGTAATTGCTGTAGGAGAGCAACAAATAAGACTGCTCACATTGTTTAGACAATTTGATTACTCTTACTCAGGATTTCAGAATGTGGTAATACACATGTTGCTTTACCTTGAGTGCTCAACCATCCTCCACAGTGATTTATACAAACAAATGAAATGTCAATGTGAAATGTTCCAGATTTAGAGCTCCTGAAGCTCCATGTTCCTGCTCTTTGTTACAAACACTCTGTGAAGCTCCCCACCAACCTGTGTAATATTACAGTTCTGGGTAAGACATCATTGTCTCTAAACTTGAGGCAAGACCACTCAACTTCTTTACAACAGAAGAAATTCATAGGAAAAATGGTCTTAACATGAACCAGTTACACAAAACCACCCACAGTGCTTTTTTTGTCTTCTGGAGAAAACCACAAATTTAGCTAATACAATCTGTTCTCACAAAAATAAAAGCCCTCAGGCCTTCCTCCCAAGGGAAATGTGAATTAGAGCCAAAGCAGTGAAATCAATGGCTGCATATCACAGCAGTGCAGGGACACATGCAGCTGGGGATCTGGGATAATGCTGTTCTGCAGCTGGAACATCTGAAAAAAGCCTTGAGTGTTACAACCACTCATGGCTCAGAGGAGAGGAGCAGAAACATCTCTGCCAAAAGAGCCCGGTGTTCAGAGCAGGTGAAGCAGTGAAACCTGCTCTGAGAACGTCCAGGGAACACCTAGGGAAAGAACAAACACAATTTTGTTATTTGTCTGTCACGGTAAGAAGATTCCATGTTTGTTGTGAAAGCTGCTCATGTCAAGACATGAATGTATTTAACTTCTGGAGTCAGATTTGTGTTCTTCCTCACCTTCCTAAAGGAATGGGGTAGTTGGTTTCATCCAAAATCTAGCAGAATTCTCACTTCTCTAGGTAGAGCTCCTAAGCTTTTTCTGAATCTAAAACTGAGAAGAATTCATAAAATGCCCAACCTATTTGTAGTACATTTTGTCTGTGTGAAAACAAGTGGGATGGTTCAAATGCCAATTATCAATTGGACCAGATTAGTTTTTTAATTCTAGTTTCAGGCCAAAGGAAGGAATTTATATTGTTCATTCAGCTTCTCTTTCATGCTGACAGGTACTTGGAATTCCAACCAAGTGACAGAGCTGTTTGTGTTAAAACTGTCTTTTGTCCAATGTAAATTGGGGTGCAATTCCAGAAGTACCTGCACTTCCCAGGATATCACTGAAATGGGATATTGCTGCCTGCCCACTGAAGCCTCAATACTGAATAAATACTCAGAAAAGCTGTGTAAGCTCTTGATTTTAATGCACACTTGACCTCTTTGTCTCCAGAAATGAATTCTATTGAGTTTAGATTTCTGTGTCCCTTCCTTTCATCCATCTAATTAACCAGTCCAAGCTCCAACTTCTTAACTTCAACAGTGCACAACAGATTGGATGAGGATTTCTGTGCAGACTGTGGGGATGGGTGGTGATCACATATTCTCAAGGTCAGACAATGGAATAACAAATCAGGAATATCCATATTTTACTGAGCAGTCCCAGAACACTGCTGCTAGAATGCCAAGGGACTTACATGGCATTTACCAAAGTTTTAGTTTGTTCTGTTCTTTGGAGTGAAATTTTTTGCGTAGGGTTTTGTGTGTGTGCTTTGTTTCTTTTACAGAATGCACTGAGATTTTATTTCCAGTCTTGCAGTGGAGAGAAGGGGGCAAACTTTGAACTTCCCAAGGTCCTTGCCAGTCCTTTGCTGAGGTTCCTCAGCCCAGCAGCCCTGTCCCCACCGCCCTCTGCCCAGGCTGGCTCCCTCCCAAACTGGTGCTGCCTGTGCTCTGCCCCATGCTCCAGCTGAGGATGCTCAACAGGATCAATCCAGGGGATCAGGAACAGACAGGAATTCCAGGGCTGTGCCCCAAACCACGCTGCTCTGAGCCCAGCTGTCCCAGCCACCAGGTCCCACTGCTCCCAGCCCTGTGTCACATGCCAGGGCCACCAGCCCGTGCCAAGGGAAGGGAAGGGGACAGGAGCAGCTCTGGGGGGTTTATCCCAAGCAGCCGTGTCCTGGTGGAGCAGTGAGGGCAGCAGGGGCTCAGGAGGTGTTGCTGTGATGGGTTGGAACACACAGGTTGTAATTACAGCTGGAAATCAGGAGAGAGATGGAAGTTAAAGACCAAAGCAAAGAGTGAGGGAGAATGGGAAGACAGCATGGAAAATTAGCTCCAAGGAATGGATACCAAGGGGCTGGGGAGCTTCAATCTATGATAAACAAACAGGTTCAGGACATACTGAAATGGAGAAATCATTAATTCCACGTTTCCTCTGTGCAATGCCAGTGGGCACAGACCTGTGTGCATTTTGCCATCACGCAGCCTCTCAGGACAGAGTGGCTGGGACAGGATGGGAATTATCCAGGAGGAGTTCAGATGCAGCATGGCACTTTAGGTCAATTAATATGCATAGCATTGCATTTCCTCCTCCAAATTAATAAACAGCACATTCATTTCTTTTCTACTAATTGAATGTTTAACTTGTTTGTCTAAGGCCAGGGATAGGTCAGGAGGAGGTTAGGGATGGATATTGCTTCTTTTCTCCAGAGCCCTGAGCCATCGCTGGGTTTCAGATTTCCTCCAGCCTGTCTCATTGCCATAAAATTTTGCAGACAGATGAAAGAGTTTCCTTCATTATGAAAACAAAAGGGCAAGCAAGGAGTTAGGGAAAGTGATAATTATATACAAACTTTTTCCCCAAGGGCAAAGGAAAAAAAAAAAGAAAATCAACGTGTTGCAGTTTTTTTCAATATAATTAGTAACTTAATGATGAGATAATTAGTATACATATTTTCTTTTCAGAACTTAACTGTAGAAGGAGTTTATAGCTAGAAGATACTTTCTTTTTATATCATTCTTATGCCTGGCTAGGGCACGTGAACAAGGACTTAGCACAGTTAAAAAAATTAGATAATTTGGGACATATTTCTCACCTGCTTTATTTGTGAGCTTGTTTTGCTCTTTTTCCTTGAATTTCTTGTTTGCTTAGGTTGAAAATTCTGAAAGTCCAACAGCAAAGCTGTGCTTATAATGACTTCTGTAGCAATTCAGTGAGTACCTCTGAAACTTCCAAGTGATTTTGATGCTGAGGTTGGGGATTTTTATCACTTGGGACACCTGCAGGAGCGTTGTTCTCTTTTGCATCCCCAGTAGTCACCCCACAGAGAGTGAATCCTTTGGCCAGCAGAATATGAATTTGGCTCACAGAATATGAATCAGGATCACATCATTCTCTCTTTATGGGCTACATAAGATTGGTGTAACTTCAGCTCAGTGTCAGGCAAACTCAGTCAGGTAGAGGCAAAGGAACTGCCTGGAAGGGTTTATAAGAAATGGGATGGGTGTGCTTTAAAATAGCGTGTTTTCTGTGGGGACAGCAATGGAAGCTTCTCTGAGATATATTTCTTGTGGAGACACCTGGGTTAACCCCATGGCAGTAGGAGAAAAGATCTCAGGTACAGTGAGCAGAGTTGGCTCAGTTATTATTATTATTATTATTATTCTCACAGGTCTCCGTGAGGCTGCTGTGGCTCGGAGCCCCCACTCGTGGAACACCAAGGGGATTTGAGCTGGCTGGTGACAGCTCTGCCCTCCTTGGAGGAGGATGAGCTGGGTGTCTGTGGTGCTGACTCTGCTGTTCCTGAACTTTTCTGTTCCCTGGATAATCCTCTCCATGAGACAATCTCCCCACGCTGTGGTACCTGACGAGTGCTCTCTGTGCTGGGCACAGGGATCTCGTTTGAGCCACCCCTGCTCACTGCTTCTATCCATGTGTTGAGCATGGAGACTAAGCCACTGTAAGCCAGCTTTGAATTATTAATCCTTTTCTATCCTCTTTCCTTTCTCAGCTTCTCTCTGCCAATATTGTTTCTTGGCTTCCCTGCCAGGGTGTGAGGCTCTGCTGTCGCCTTGCCAGCTCCAGGTTCTGGCCTTTGCACTCCCTGATCCCCTCCTGCACCCATTCCACCAGTTCTGCTTGGTCTTGCACAACTTTCCCTCTGACCATTAGAAACTCATCCCTTCTCCTTTCTTGCACAAGACAAGGAAGTTATTTTTTATTCCCTCCTCAACTCAGACATAATTCATCAGCCCCCTTAGGAAATTCAGTGCCTCCTAAGCCTGAGCTGATGGAGAATGAACATCCTTTGGTGTTTTCCCATCATGGGTCCAGCTTCTGGAAGTGAAATGTGCTGAAACACTGAGGGCAATAATTTGAGAAAAGGTTCCTTTTAAAGGGTAACTCAGCAAAAGGCAAAGGCCAGAGTTGCTTTTACAGGTTTGATTTTCAGGATGTGTACAATTTCTGATGGGGCAGAATCTCCCCCGAAAGCTTCAGTGACATTTAAATGAAGCAGTAGATGAGGGGTCACTCCTCTGACTCAAAAGCTGATGGGAAGCACAATGATAAATGGACATTTTTTGCACTCCAGTAAGGGTACAGTGAGGATATTTCATTTAGACAGGAAGAAAACACCAGATAGTCCATGAGCTAAACAGTGATTTCTTGAATGTTCTTTTCTACAGGAGAATGGGCTTATGACTCAAATGAATTCATTTCATGAAGGGCAATGATAATTGAGACCTCTTTGTATGTTTTATAGTGTGAATACTAATGTAATTAAATGCTTAAAATTAAGACTAGATAAAAACTTGATCTGACAGTAGTAAGTCTGTAAAGATAAATTGCAGTGCACAAAGCCTCTGTAAGAATCAGTGAGTTATTTATACAGCCATTTATAATGCACTAAATAGCAGCATGCCAATTATTATGGAAGCAAATTGGGCTTATATTAGCATGTCTGAGGTGATCATTGATCCCAAATAACATTATTTGAAGACTAGTAGAGAGAATAATGAGGGAATAACACCCTGCCCTGGGGCTGTCCGATGCATTTCAAAATGGAAAGTGAGACTGGCATATTTTGGGTTTTATTGATTTTATCGAGAAACAAACAGAAAAGCTGCCTTGCTTTTCATCAGTACGATTTTCTTGTTCTTGTCACAAGCAAATAGCTTCTTTCATCACTGCCAACAACAAGAATGTCTCTTGGAGGGGCAGGGAACAGAGAGGGGAAAGGCAAATCTTTCTTGTTCTGAAAGGGCTTTCACTCCTTCCAAAGATGGAGATGGACATTGGTGGAAATTCTTCTTCAAAAACTAAAGAAATTTACTGAGCAATAATTGATCCTTGAAAAAAACACAGATTCTTTTCAGGTTTTGTTTTTAATTATTATTTTTGTTCAAAGTTCCTGAAATAGTAGGAAAGGTTTGCTGCTTGTGAATTTTATTTCCTATTCTTTGATGCTAAGAACTGATTCTGATAATTACTTTGATAAGTAAAGTTCACAGTTACTTCTGATTCTGGGATAGTTTTGGAATAAATGTGGTGCTTTAAAAGATCTTGAATTATATCCTGTATAATAAAAAGGATGAATATATGCATCAAAATCTGATTTTGATGGAAATACTAAACTGTAAACTAAACAGCTGGGAGTATGATAGCCCCCCTTCTTTTTCAAGTTTTTGTTTAAATTTCAATACTGGAAATTTCAATATTTAGTTCTTTGCCAATAGCAAAGAACTAAAACTAGAGTTCATTTTATTCCTGATGAAATGAACTACAAAATTCAACAGAGATATTTTCAACTGCAATCAGGCAAGGTATCATGAGTGAGATACCTGCAGAATATGTCAATAATAGGAATGTGTCACAGCTGTCTGAAGGAAGTGATGAAGCAGCTGCAGCTCTTTCACTGAAGGGAAGAGAGGCAGCCAGAAATACTGAGGGAAAAAATAAGCAAATACAGTCAACTTTTTAAAATTGCTGGTCTCTTCCATAGGAGCTAGAACGCTGCTAACTGGTTCATGAAATGGACACATTTGCATTTGAGTTCTGAGGGGAGGCCTCAAAACTGCATCCAAATGGAATTTAGCAGCTTGTTAATGTCCAACACAGCTCAAAGGTGCCCAGGGAGGGAGCAGGTGAGCCAAGAAATGGCACAGCATCTCCTGGAGCAGCACTGGGCAGAGCTGGACCTCAGGAGATTGGGCAGAGAACTGGAAATGACCTGAATTTGGTGGGAGGACACCCCTGGAGCTGTTTTCAGAGGCCTCCCAGCTGTGGGTGTGTGAGCAGCCATTCACAGCCATGAGGCACTGAGACACCAGGTCATGGTGATCAGCTGCTGAAAGCAGAAATGCTGCTCTTGGCTTCCAGTAAAAAACCATCTGAGAGATGTCATCTCTCAAAGTCAGGCCCAGTCCCTCAGAGCCTTGCCAGCCCCCTGAAGGGCTTCACATTTCCTCTGCAGGCTGGCTACTGCATTGCTTCCATTTGTCTTTAATGTTTAATTTCTATCTGATGACAGTTCCTTGACCCTCTTGTTGCCTCAGTGAGGACTCTCTTGAACAATTCACAATTGATCTGAATCCATTGACAAGCAAGAAGGGAAAAGACAGACTTTACAAACTCTACTTTTTTGAAATAATTATCATGATTTGGTTGATTCTAGTCAAGTTTGCCTTGACATGTTGATAGTATCACATGGGAATTAAAACACAAGGGGAATTTTCTTTTTCTCTTAATTTTCTCAGTAGACCTGTGGGCGGGACATCAAAACTGTTTTCAGAGTCCCAGTTTCCTGCTGTTAAAGTTGTTCATGTGGGAGCAGAAATCCCATTTTAGGGTGCCTTTGTTTTTAAATAATTCTTCAGTTGTGATCTGCCAGGAACTGTGCTGAGGCTTCACGGTTTTATCTGCTGCAGCCCAGCTGAGGAGATGTGATAAATGCAACCTGTTAAACACCACAATGAGACACTGAGAGCTGCAGGAGGCAAAGGCTGAAATGATAGGCTATAATCACAGGAGAAGGGAGATGGAGTGCCACACAAATACCTCAGAGAAATTTCTTAAACAAACTCATGCTCTTGTATAATTAGATGACAAGATTTATTTTAAACTATGAGGTATGAGTATGACAGCACAATAATTTGTCTTAAATAATTTCTTCACACCCAACAAGACACGGTCTTCAGAGTTCAGTCCTTCTATGCATTTCGTAAAAATAAAACCCAACACTTTTTACCCCTAAATTGAGTATGGAAACAGAAATAAAGCTTACTGAAAGGCAGGTTTGAAATTTCCTTTCAAGATTAAAGAGATTACTTGATTTAGTGAAGTAATTACTCATGCTTTGCTATCTGTTTTCCTCTAAAATAATCTTGTTGACAGCTCCTGCTTTATTTTTTTCATTGTGAAGGGATGTGTGCACACAGAGTAGCTGAAACCTTTGGGGACAGGACATCTCTGTCTGCTTCTGCCTTTGCTCCCTGTGTAAGCCATTGGTGTCCAGAAGAGGCAGGTGAGGGTGGAAGTTGATGCCTTCACAGTGAAGGGAGGACATTTCGTGGTGTTCCAGGTGCTCCCCTTCCTGCTCTGCCTCTTCTGAAAGGAGGGATAGGGAATGCTGCTCTAGCTGGTGTCCTAAACTCTGCCATGTGACAAACAATATTGTCATTCTTGTCAAAAACCACCCAAATCCCTGTCTGCCACATCAGTTGATTCCCTGCACTTGTTCCAAGTTGTCTGTGCAGGGGTATTTTGTGAGAGCAGTGCCCAGCAGGCTGTGGCACTTGTCTGGCCAGCAGCAGTGGCTGGGTGTGCTCTGTGCTGGGGCAGAGGCTCAGAGGGGATGTCTGTGTCACCCTGGCCATGGCTGCACAGTGCCTGCCTCTGGTGACAGTGCAGGGAACACTCCCAGGCAGATGGGGTTTTGTTTCCATGGCTCTAAATCTCTTCCCACAGATCTTTGTGCCGGTCTGAGGAGTGCTCGTGGCAAGGTGAGTCAGAGTGGCCACAGCAAATGGCTTTAAAGACCAGAGGGAATATTTATGGTAACGTTCATGCAGCCTAATTACATGTGCCTACATTATCCATGACATTTTGAGCTCTCCTGGTTTATTTTCTGTTGTTTCCAGGTGCTATTGCAAAAGCACTTGCTGGCAGCACAGAACTCCTGTTTTCAGGGATCCATCTGCCATTTGGAATTGTTTGATCAGACATCGAGTCAAAGACCCTTCTTTGTGTGCCAGCTTTTTTCCCTCTGCGAGCTGTGATGAGCTTTTCCTTTTCTCTTTTCCTCTGAGTGCTTTCATTCTTGCCACAGGGTCTTTTAAAAACTCTGCATCCATCACTGACATGTCATGAGGAATTGGAAACTTCATTGAAAGGGAAGATAATCAGCCTTATGTTGCTTGCTTATGTTTTTGGTGTGTTTTATCCTAACTAGGCAGAGCTTTTCTGAACCACTGGTGGTCCCAAAGGAAATCAGCTGATTCTTTCTGGTGACATAGCTGGGTAGCCTTCCTGACAAAATAAAGCATCCCTGCTCTGTAGCTGAGCTCTCTGAGGTAATGCTCATCCTCACAAAGCTGGAGCTGTTCTATATTCATGGAGCTTTGAATTCATTAACTGTGAATCTGTTGTCTTGTCAAGTCTCTCCTAAGAAACGTTAAAACTCAGCCAGATGTCTGGTGTTATCTCGCCCTTAAAAAAAGAATTCAGAGGAAATCTTTAATCTGTGAAGCTGATAGTCAGTGAAGTTCAGTCCGTTCCCATACCTGGAACTTCTTGTGGCTTTGAACAGAATTATCAGTGTGGGGTCAGGGCATTTCACTTGGCAAGTTTTTCACTCATAAAATGCTTTGGAGGATGTCTGTCACAGTTTATTGGTTAAACCTATGACTGCATGACAGATTTGCTAGCTCTGTGAGGCTGCAATTCTGTCACTTGATGGTGGAGTGATACAACTTCCAGTAGCAAGTTTTCTGTATGTTCTTAGCAGAACATCAAGACTCCAAATTTCTGACTTTGGTTGCTCTGGATAGAGGTGTGCATTGGTAGATCTTGCTGTTCCCTCTCTCAGAATTTACTGCTAAGGGATGAAATTGTGCTAACATTTGCCAGAGGCTCTTAGTCCTCAGGTTGGTAGTCAGGAAGCCTGGGAGTCTGATTCCAGTTTTACATTAACAGTCTTGCAGTCTCAAGAGCCTTTTCTTCATGTTTGTGACAGTGAGCCCAGCAGCTCTTGGATCCCTCACTGAAGTTAAAAACATCAGATTTCTTCTCTCCACCAACAAGCCCCAAAGCCTTGGGCTTCCCCCAGTTTGCTCAGAGCTTGTTGCAGCTCTGAGGGTGTGGGGAGTCCTTGGCTCTGGGGACAATGTTCTCAGCCTGGTCCTGGATCTCAAGGACAGCCAAAGAGCCCCTGGAGTTCCCTGCCTGCATCTGTGGCATTTCTAAACAGCAAAGGAAGTTTTCTTGGTGTTCCAATATTTTTAGTGGGGTTTTTGTTGGACATTCTTTATCCAGAATCTAAGCAAAAAGTTATTTGTGATGTAAAGTCTCAGCATTTCCCCTTGACAATAATCTTATTTGCATCTGGGTTCCAACTGAAAGAGGGGAAATTTAGGTTAAATGTTGGGAAGAAATTTGCCCTTGTGAAGGTGGGGAAGCTCTGGCACATTTTTCCCTGGATCCCTGGCAGTGCCCAAGGCCAGGCTGGACATTGGGTTTGGAGCATCCTGGGACAGTGGGAGGTGTCCCTGCCATGGCTGGGGTGGCACTGGATGGGCTTTGAGGTCCCTCCAACCCAAACCATTCTGGGATTCCATGATTGCATCTGTGCCAGCATAAGCAGCACTTCCCAGCTGCAGACTGGAAACTCCTGCATTCCAGAGCTACCAAAATCCCCTGGCTTTATCATGACACTTCAATTTTCTTGCAACAGAACCTTTGTCTGAGGGGCAATAGTGGTTAAGTGACTAGGAAAGATTTCCTTAGGAAATCCTGCTCCTCCAGAGCCTTTTGAGATGTTAATCTTCAAGCCGTTTCCCTATTTTGGACTCCAGGCAGACACTGTAAAAGCAGGCTGGGGTACCTCACTTCAAAAGACATTTTCAACACCAGTGGTTGCTTATTGATTCAGCTGTTCATAAATCATTTAGAGATCCTCCTGCTGAACACAGCTCTCAGACAGGATCCCTGATGTTACTAAACTCAGCTGTACAAGCCCTCCCAGGCAATCCACCCCAACAATGCCTTGTTTGATCAAGCGTCTGCTTTAGGGTTTTTTTTAGCATGAAACCTTTATGTGTTTTCAACAGAGTTTAGGTAGAAAATCCTAGATTTGTGTTTTGGAGTAAGTAAAGGTGGCATTCAGCTCTATTTTTATTGCAAACTGCAAAACAAAATCAACCAGTGTTTAAAAGAGGGAGGTAGTTTGCCAAAAAAACAACTAACACAAAAGCCTGGAAACTTGGGAAATGCAAGATATGCAACCTTAATTCAGACACCTGGGCTTCTGAATTATGAAATACAAGGGTGGATGATGTGTAATCACTATGTGCAGGGGAAAGCTGCTGCTTATCCTTAGTTCTGCCACTCCTGTCTTCTGAGTGCTTCAATTTGCAGCATTAGCAATTCCCTCTTCTTGAAGCATCTTATCTGTGATTCTCCACAAACTCCAAAGTTGTCTACATTTGGATAACATTTCCAGCTCCTCCATAAATTAACTTGTGTGAAACATCAGGGCACTGCCATGCAGCAGAGGATACCAGAGTCTCTAATAAAACAGCAAAATTTGCCACGGTAAGAACAGTGTATTTCCCACATAAACTACTCTCTAAAGAAAGCTGAATATTTTTTGCTGAAATTTAAGAGAAGCCTGAGGCAGACATCAGGCTGGAATGGAAAATGTCAGTCAGAGCAATTAAAGTGGAGGAACCTATAAGCAACCGAGGCAAGGTCTTGTGGCAGGGAGTGTCTGGGCAGCGTTGGCTGCACATCAGAGCCAGTGTCACTGCCCTAGAAAAGGTGTTTTAGTCCAGGCAGGGCTAAAGCCAAGCTGTTGTCAGCTGCTGTAACATCCTGTGTGCTCAGGGGAGTGTCACCCTGAGAATCAGCCCTTTTGATATTGTTTTCATAGTTTCTAGCCACTTTCCCAGGAAAGTAACTATAAACATAGGTGTTTATACATTCCATTAGAGATTTGCCTTTTGATGGATGTCTCTCATGGCCAGTGTGGTTGGGAAAGTGTTAACCTGACTATCCAGTCCCTGGTTAAACCTATAAATACTGAAAGAACAAATAAACTTCCTTCTTCTTTCGTCACACTTGGAGCTGTGTGTATGTGAATCATTTCATGCCTGACAGTGACAGGGAAGGGGTTCCCTGGGCCCAGCTCCATTCCCTACAGGACCCCACAGTGAGGGACCCCTGCACGGCTTCCAAGGGAAGCAGTGGAACTTTTCTCTCTAAAAAAAATCCTTTTTCTGTTACTCTATTTCTGCTGTATCTCTTCTGTATTTTTCTTTTTATTCTTGGATTTCTCAGCCTCCTTTGGACTCAATTCTTTTGGGATCCTCCCTCATGGGAAGCCCTGCTTATCTCAGTCCTTATGATTCGAAGAAAACTCCTGAGCTCGTTAGAATCTTGTTTCTCGTGTTTATTGAAGGATCCTTACAAAACTGAACAGGTCTCTTCAGGCTGGTCACAAGGTTAATCTTTGCAATTTGGCACATTTCTTTCTTCTGATGGTACAAACAAGGCCTTGTGGCTCACTTCGTGTCTGATACACAAAATGGCCCCAAACTACGCAGTTCTTTTATCTTTATACCTATTTTTACCCAATTAACAACAGACACGTATATTATTTTTCTTAATGACCCAATGACCCATCACCTCTGTGCAGCACTGTGGCATTTTCTATCCAATCACTCACTACCCAAAAACCTCCAGGAGAAGAACATGAAGAAGAAAGAAGAAGGGACAAGGGACAACACCCTAAATCCTCTATCTTGTCTCCTGTTCTCTAAACTTTTTCACCCAGTGATTTAAAAAACTTTCTAATCTACACACTTACACTTTTAGCTTTTTCCATCTAACTTCAACATTTGTTTTCATGTATCACCATGAAAACACGCTCATGAATTTCATATTATATGAAATTCAGTGTTTTTCTAGATCTTATAACTCAGTATCAGAAACAAGGGCACACACTGTATTCCAGACTCCACCAAGCAGAGCCTGTGCTGAGCATCTGGGGTGAACTGGGAGTGACTGCACAGCAAGGAGCAGCAGAAGAGTGGATAAATCAGTGACAACAGGGAGATCTGGGGAGGCTCAAGGAAGCAGCACCACAAAAGCATCTCTGGTTGTTTTTAATGGGAAACTAAAGAGTGATACTGAATAATCTTTTAATCAGAGAGAGCTTCTTGTGCAGTCTACAAGGAGATACTCCTGTTCCATTTGATAAACTGCACCCTAGAAACAGACTCAGAATCACTGAGGTTGGAAAATCCCTGCCAGCCCAAGGAGTCCCAGCTGTGCCCAATCCCCACCCTGTCCCCAGCCCAGAGCTCTGAGTGCCACCTCCAGCCCTTCCTGGGACACCTCCAGGGATGGGCACTGCAAACCTCCCTGGGCAGTTCCAATCCCTGAGCTCCCTTTCCATGGGGAAATTCCTGCTGCTGTCCACCCTGAGCCTCCCCTGGCCCAGCCTGAGGCCGTTCCCTCTGCTCCTGTCCCTGTTCCCTGGGAGCAGAGCCCAACACCCCCGGCTGTCCCCTCCTGCCAGGAGATTCCTTCCTGTGAGTGTGGGTGGGTGATGAAAGGTTTTATGGCATTGCTCATTTCTGCTTATTCTGTCTTTCAAAGAATTATTTTGAGAAATAATTGTTTGCATTTAACTTTGCATTTGGAAAATGCAGAATGAGAGAAAATTACAGAAGATTTACTTTTTACCTATAGATATCACAACTTTAAAGGACCAAAAAGCAATTAAAAGCTGTTCCAGAGAAGCCTTGTCACCTGTGCTGTGTCTAGGCTCCTCAAGACACTGAGCCCAAAATTATCATTGTCTTTACACTGAACAAATAGAAAACATGACTCACTGTCAACCAAAAACATGGATCTTGTTTATACCCCTAATCATCTTCTGCTATCTGAGGTGGAAACGTGACAGCCCAGTGCAAGTTTCAGAAACATTTAGAAAATGAATATAATTGTGGGGAGCTGAAATAAATAAGGGCCTTCTCTTCCCACCCTGCTGGGTGATCACCCCCCTGCCCAGCACTGCACTATGCATGGGAATAAACCCAGATATTTCATCATCTCCAGGTGTTTCCTCTCAAGAGGTGATAAATATTTTATGCCTTAGTACCTTTTAGCACCAAAGCCTAATTTTTAGTACTGCTGTCAGTGTTAGATCTTTGTAAAATAGGGGAAAAAAAAGAAAAGAATTGTCTTTAAATAGTCTGTTAACTCCAGTTAGTTATTAGGTTTTGGAACAGCTTTTATCACCCAGCAGTGACACCTTTACCAGCACAGGAGCTGTTCCTGTCTCACTGCAGGTGCTCTCCTGAGTAACAACACCGTGGAGCTGGGTCTGAGCAAGGGGAGAGGTTTATATCCTGCTGCCTCCCCTGGATGGAAAACATAAATACAGCAGGAAATGCCTTTGCCTGTGCCCACCTGGGCAATGCCATGTTCAGGTGGGTGCAGCCCTGAAGGGAGTGGTGAGTGCTGGCAGAGAAAAGTGATGGGATGCAGAATGCAAATCCCAAACTCTGAGTACACACCAACGTGTGAATTCTCAATTCCTATTGTTACTTAACCAGCATCCATGTGTCTTTTTTATATTCCTTATTATCATCTTAATCTGGTAAAGCAAAATTAAAGAGAAAATTGAAAAGGCTGGTCTGTAAAACCAACAGCTGACAAAAAAAAGGAAATATTTTGTGCAGTATGTCATGAAAAGATTGTTCATAAATCTTGTCTTTAAGTAGATTCACTAGTCAGGCTCAGCTTGTACTTGGGACTGTGCAAGTTTATTTTTTTTCCTTGTTTTTTTATGCCTCACAACTTGGAGCATCCCAAGTGAAATATTTGCAGACTCTGGGAGTGCTGTTAAATAGAACTGTGCCCTGACCTCTGCAATAATCTTCAGTGCTGTGAATAATCCATCTCCTTTCTTTGTATCCATGCTTTGTAGAGAGCTGGGGCTTCAGGGGTGTTTCTCTTTAGCCATCACTCGACCACAAAACAAGCCCTGAGCATCCAAAAATTTTCTGCTTCTTTTGATTAATGCCCAGAGTTTGGTCTGTCCCTGACCTACAATAAGATCTGGTTAAACACAGCTTCAGAACTCAGTGCCTGTGTTTCCTTTTGGGTTTGTTTGCTTGTTTTGTTCCCCCCCCCGTGAAGTATAAGAAGGCTGGGGTTTATACTCAGGATTATATTTCCTGAAACAGTAGCTTTTGAGATATTTGCATTGTGTGCAGAAGACTTAAAAGAGAATTCTTTTGTTTTTAAGCCTATGATTTGTGGGTGGGTCTAATAAGCAACAGAGCTGCATATTCGAGGCTATAAAAATGAACCAGAAACCAGCCTAAAATACATTTCAGTATCTTATCTTTGTAGGATATATTCTCCTCAATAATTAATTTTGCTATGGTGTTTATTTGCAATGCATTTTTGAAGCTCTCCTTGCAGCCAGGATGGGGAACTCTGAGGCTGAGCAGGGTAATGACAACGCTGTTTCCGAGGCACTCTAAATGCTCTGGAAGATAACTTGAGCAGATATTAGTTTCCCACTGTGCTCAGTTGTTCCACAGCAGCTAATTAAAAGGCAGTTGACAAGCACATAAGACAAGCAATGCTTGTTGGAGTCCTTAGCAAGCTGAAAAATAATCTAATAACCCCAGAATTAATTTAGGCTCAAATGTTTTTGTTGCAAATGGTTAATAGGATGATGGTTGAACTGGTGGGCTCAGACACTTTTCTACATGAAGTAACACATGACCAGTTTAACTTTTCTCCCATGTAATGAAATTATACAAATCTGAATTATGCACATGTTCCCAAGTTCCTAGGCATCATTAAATACTAGGGGATTAAAAACTTGTATAAATTAATCAATGTGTTATAATCCTAAAAATTATAAAATGAGCCCTTGAGGAAGTAATGTAATACTGGCTTTTTAATTAGCACGACAGCAGAGATTCATTGTTCTCTAATGTAAGTCATGTGTTTATTAACTGTATTATCAGCTGCAAGTGGCAAAGCCCACGGTGCTGCTGCTGTTTGGGAGTGGGTGCTGGCTGCTGATGGATTTGGATTCAAATTCCACATCTGCATCTTCTGCTCACACAGGTAAAGCTGTGCTGATCATATATTTGATATAGATTTATCTTTACTCTCAGGAGTGAATCTCTCTCTGATGATTCCCAGGCCTGTTCTATCAAACCCCCCAATACCAATTCTTGTTGGAGCCAGAGATCCTGCTGGCAGCAGGGCTCAGATATTGAGTCAATGTGATCTGAAAATGTCACTTTGGTTTCTAGAGCCAGCATTAGGTACAGTGAGGTTTGAGAAGTGCTTCTGTTGCCTGGAATAAAGCACCAAAGCTTTCCAAAAACTGTTAAAATGATAATATAAAAGCAAGTTTTTAGCTGAAAGCCTTCATGGTGAACAATATAATGATATGCACATGTGATACAGTATTTTTGCAATTTTATAAGGTTAGTTGATTTCTTTATTTATCAGATATTGTCCAGTTAGAAAAGCAGTTGCTCAGGTGATTTCCCCCTGAGTTCTGCCCCATTGGAGCCCTTCCCTCTGCTCTTTTAGCCCTGGACTTTATTGTGTCTATGATGTGTGGTGCAAAACAAAGTATCCTTGCTAGACAGAAAGCAGGGCTAAACAGAATTTCAAGAATGTATTAGTAAGGGTTTGTTAAACTATGGGAGAGGGCAGGAAAAGTATTAGAAGTTATATATTAACATATTTTAGCAGTCTACAAAGTTACAAATATATGAAAAATATCCAAAAAGCTCAAGATCTTTAGCCATCACTTCCTGTGTCATTTGACACACGCTATGCTTCCAAGACACAAACATTTTCTCATATAAAACTATATTTGAAAGTCTTCATTCATATTCTCCCTTCAGCTTCATCCCACAGGCAGTTGTCATGGTCATGGTTATGGGAATAAAAAGTGCTCCCTCCCATTACAGAGGGCTGCTTCTGATAATGTTCAACATCAGTGAATCATCCAAGCTTTTAATTCTGTCATGCCAGACCTGTCAATAAACTGAGTGACAAAGTTTGGTGACATTAACCTTCAGGTGTCAGCAAGCACAGGAAAAAAAATAGCAGCAAATTTCACTGTTCATATGAAAACATAAAACCACTTTGATTTTCTAAAGGTTATTTTGAAAAACATAGTACAGGGCCAACAAACAAAACACCTTGAAGAATATCTATGGCACAAAACCTGCTAGGTGACAAATTAATGGGGGGGATTTTGAGGCAGATTTATAAATTCATCCTTTCCAGTTTCAAAGTAGATCTCACTTTGTTGATCTAAGGCTTGAGTGCAGATGTTCCACTGCACCCCAGCTGAAGCAGCCTGGGCTGAGTTCTGCTCCTGAATGGCCAAGGCACAACACTGAACCTCTGAGCTGCCTCCCTCACAGCATCCTCCCTGGGGCATTTATTTCACCTGGAGTTAGTGACTGTTTGGAGACTTGGGTTGTCTAAACCATGTGCTTTGATGTTGTGGGAATCTCAGTTTGTAAATTTACCTTAATCTGGGTCAGAGGATTTGATTTTCAAGCAGCCTGGGCTCTGTGCAGGGCAGGATGGGCACAGGGCTGGAAACCTGCACAGTGGGGCTGGCAGTGGGATTTACCTGGGCTGGACAGGGAGCACTGCCTGAGACTGACCCTCATTTCAGAGGGGAAAACAAACCAAAACAAAACAAGAATTCAAAAAAAGAGGAAATTTAACTCGGTCTTTGGCAGATTTCCCCAACATTGTCTGTGCTCATGGAAACAAACAAGGAAGAGCAGAGATCTGAGCATCTTTCCATGTAATTCCTGTGGAGCTGCTGGAAGGGAAACAAGCTTCCTGTGCAGAACATGATGCCAACAAAGACTGTGGTCCTTTTGTTTCCACTCTGTATCTTTTAGAAATCGAAAGAAAAATAAAGCCAATGAAATTTGAGTAGTCTACCAGTATCCAAACCTTTTCCATGCATTATTTATTGTCCCAGACCTCAGCTGGAGTAAATAAGCCTGCTCACACTGATGTTGACTGTGGGTTTGATCAGTTGCATCCTCCATCTGGGCAGTGGAGCCATGTTGTCATAATAAAAAGTATTTCTCTTTTTCTTCCTTCCTTTCTTGCTTCCTGTTGGAGCATTAAAATAATTCAGTGTAAGCAAACTATCCCCAGGATATCCAAGAATTCCATTGTTATGTCTTCTTCTGTTTCTATTTACATTTGCTGTAAATAACCTTTTGCATTAATAAAGGAAAGCTCACAGTTATGGGAAACATTCACTAGAAGCTTATTTCTGATTCCCCCAAATTTCTAGAATTACATTGTGTTATGAGACACAGCTACTTAAAGATTCTTTCCTTTTCAATAGGATTTTCAGCAATTTAAAAAAAAATCTAATGCTGTTTATATTTTATTCACAGAGGCTAATATTCATATTAGATCTCTTTTATGTTCAAATACTTCAGTGGATAAAGCTGAACTAAGTTTTGAACTACAGAACTAGATTTGGAATATAAAAATGCACCTCTTTATTATGAAGTGATTGCTAGGAGAGCACTGGAAGGAAACCCAAATTACGATTTTTTGTTTTCTATATTCCAAAATAGCCTCACTCCTCTGTTTTTTATATGAACATGAAACATTGCTTTGGGCTCCTCACTTGTATTCTGTGTTTCAGGTCAATGCATTTTGAAGCAGATGGAGCAGTAATTCATGAAAAATAGTGTTTAGGAAAGAAAAGGTAAGTCAATTTTACAGACCCCATAATGTCTATAAATGTCTGACTGGCACTGGATTGGGAAAGGGTCAGAGTTGCTCCACAGCTTCTCATTTATTTATAGGGAAAAAGGGGGAACACCAAAGCTGCCAGATCCCAGACCTGACACCCCTCCTCTGTGCATTTCCTGATTCTTCCTCCCTCTAATGGATCAAATAATTGTAAGTCCAGTGAAATATCTTGGATTTAACAACATTTCATGGGCTCTTCCCAGCATTTAGCCCCTGACTAAAATCCTGTGAGCTGCTGAAAGGTGCTTTCCATGGAGCAGCAGTCACAAGGGAGGGGCAGAACGGTCCCACCACCCATGGATGGTGCTTTCTGAGGTTGTAGCTCTGGGTGCTCACAGCTTCTGACAGCTGCAGAGGAACAGAAATGCCTGAATTCCATCTGTCCTGTCCATACAAGTGGAATTCCAGGTGCTAAAGAGCCTCTGTATTAGATTATCACCAGTGCCTGAAAAAACAACTGACTGAAAGTCATTTATAAGAAGGAAGTTTGTCTTTCACAATTCCTGAAGAAAAATTGTTTAGTATGAGCAGTTCCTTGAATTTAATTCCCTCAGTTCTACCCAGCTTGTTCCCAGCATAAAAGTGTTGGAGAACTTTCCATGAGCATTTGGAGTAGGGTTTGTCCTCCACTCAATCTGCTGCTATCTCTTTATCTTCCTTTTAAATAGCGTTTCGTGGTAAAGGTCTGTGAACAGAAGTGTAGCAAAACTTCAGAAAAAATATTGCTTTAATTAGTATATGTTATTTATTTCTTCAGGAAATGACTTGGAATCTGAAGTGTGGACGTGCAGAACGTTTTGGGCCAGATGTGTTAGGGACAGGATGGAGCTGTGAGGGACAAATGATGACTGCAGCACCCTCTGTCTTCGTGGGAAGCCTGAGTGGGACAGGTACTTCAAGGAGCAGTTTTGAGGAAGCTCTACAGGTAAATGGGACCTTCCCTTCCCTTCCCTTCCCTTCCCTTCCCTTCCCTTCCCTTCCCTTCCCTTCCCTTCCCTTCCCTTCCCTTCCCTTCCCTTCCCTTCCCTTCCCTTCCCTTCCCTTCCCTTCCCTTCCCTTCCCTTCCCTTCCCTTCCCTTCCCTTCCCTTCCCTTCCCTTCCCTTCCCTTCCCTTCCCTTCCCTTCCCTTCCCTTCCCTTCCCTTCCCTTCCCTTCCCTTCCCTTCCCTTCCCTTCCCTTCCCTTCCCTTCCCTTCCCTTCCCTTCCCTTCCCTTCCCTTCCCTTCCCTTCCCTTCCCTTCCCTTCCCTTCCCTTCCCTTCCCTTCCCTTCCCTTCCCTTCCCTTCCCTTCCCTCTCTCAGCTGGGACATGTGGGAAAGTTTCTTTCGCAGGTTTCAAAAAGCTGCCTGCAATTCCTGCCTGCACCCCCAGCAAGTGAATAATCTGAATCCCTGGCTATCTTCCAAGCCAATAACACTGACCAAATTATTTTGAACATGCAGATGGCAACAAAAGGGCACCAGGTGCTGTTTTATTGTAATAAAGATGTGCAAACCTTTGCATCACACCAGGTTATTTATCCACATGAATCATCAGGATGCTCAGCTTCCTCCTCTGCTTTAGTAAATGTTGAATAAGAGGCATCAGCTGTTTCCAGAGTGTGCCCTTCTGTATGTGCCACAGATATTTTGCTTTGGGCTTCTCTTCCCCACTCTGACCCACAGAGGCATTCAGGGGATCTTCTCTTTGATTTAAATGATTACTGAGCGATTGGAAGCCCAGATGTTCAGTGCCTTAATTGCTGAGTGCTGGCCTATAAAAGAGAGTAGGCAGTTAGTATCTGAAGGGAGGATTTTATGGCATATAAATGTTATTTGGTACATTAAGTGACATTATTTACATCCAATTTCGCTCTCTGAGGTGGCAACCTGAAGCAGTAACTTGCCATGATGGTAGAAGAGCATTTGCTGTGCCATGTTTCCTGTGTGAGGCTCACAGACACACAGGAACAAAAAGGCAGATATTAAAGGAGAGCAGGACAATATTGGCCACCAGGTAAGAGACCCTGCAGCCCCAGCAGGTCTCTGACTGCCAAGTTCCCTGTGGGGTTAGGGCAATGGCTCTGCTAGGTTGCCTCTAGGAAAGACTTCAAAAGTCAACAATAAAATCACAAAATTGGCTCTTGCAGCCCTCAAGTTCAGGATTTGGTGAGATCACAAGAAGGAAATTTCCATTTCTTTCAATTGTCATGCTGATGTATGAGAAAGAACTTGAGCACTTGACATTGATTCAATATCACTCAACTCTGCAGTAACTGGAATTTCTGTCTGTAAGAGAAGAAATTAAACTGCTGCCTTCAGTGGGTTGAAAACATAGGTGAGAACTTTCTGAGCAGGGCAGACACAGCAAGGGATGGCACAGTTCATTAAATGTTTAATATTCAGGTAAAACTTACACCTCCCTCCTTTGATTCCTCTTCCAGTGTCTGAGTTCTGCAGGAATCAAATACACAAACTGATTTTCTTTGTCACCTTTTGGCAACCTGCACTGCCATTAACCATTGTAGGCCATGATGAAGCTCTCCATAGTAAAAGCGGCCTTCCACTAGGAAATGTAAATTTACCACTAAAAATAAAAATAAGTATAAATATAAATATAAATATAAATATAAATATAAGTATAAATATAGATATAGATATAAATATAAATATAAATATAGATATAAATATAAATAGTAATATTAATAGTAATATTAATAGTAATATTAAAAGTAATATACAATAAATATATAATAAATATATAATGAATATATAATAAATATATAATAAATATATAATAAATATATAATAAATATAAAAATGTTCTCCTCAAACCCCATCTGTGGTGGTCAGGGCAGGATTGCAATCAAGGCCTCTGCAGTATCTTTGTTATTTCAGCTGGTGCTTTATAGTGTCAGTGCACATGGTGCTTTTTTGAGCATGTGCAAGTTTCACCTGGATTTCTTTCAGAACCATGTCCTGAGGGTACAGAGCACCTGCAGACACCAGCAGCTGTGCTTCCTGTGCTTCTCCTGGCTTTGTAAGGAGCACACTGCTCCTGAGTGAGGCTGTGGGGAAAGCTGAGGGCAGAGCTGCTCCCTTGGGAAGGGTGGGAAAGGTGAATTAATGGCTGGAGTATTCTTTACAAACACATCAAAGCACGTGTGAAACCCAGCTTAAACTGCAGTGGTGGCTTTAACTCATGAGATCAGAGACTTTCCTGCCTCACACTGGAGCAGCCATCCCGTTCCCAGGCCAGCACTGCCAGCATCACTGCCATGGCTTTTTCCCTGTGGAAAGGGAGGCTGGGGATGATCCATTACCAGTCACAGCACGTTGCTCTCACTGATTGGAAAGCAGTCACACACCACCAAGCATTTATTCTGTTTACTGAGATGTAACACCAAGGAACAGCAATTCACACCTGCAGTGAAGTTGTTATACTTCCCATTTCTTTTCTTTATTCTATTTTTATCCTTCATTTTTCCTGTTTCATTTTTCCTTTTTGTTTTTTGATCTCCTTTGCCTCTCCTTCCCTCCCCATTATGATAGGTGTCAGTGTCAGCCCTGACACTTCTCTTAAACCTGAAATAAAGGAGAAATGGTCAGTGGCACTTTCTCAGCTCTCCAAGGAGCATTACCCTGGAATTACCCTGGAATTACCATGAGCATTACCCAGCATTACCTGGCTGGAACTGATGACTTTTCTATTGGACAATCAGTTTAAATGTCTCTGGCTTGTAGATGAAGTGTATATACAAATGTATGTGTATATATTCATATGTACAGTTCAGACCAAATCCCATGATGAGCTGTGACCTTTAAAGAGGAGAGCTCCCTTCTTATCCATCAGCTGTTGTGTAATATCAGAGCAGCTTCCAAAATCAAACCTGTGCCTGGAGTCCAGTCAGGGACCATAGCATGAATTAATCCTTCTCTCTGAGCCACTGGTTCAGTCAGGGAATCATCAAATCACAGAATATTTAACATTGTTTTTGAAAATATCTTTTCCAGTCAAGACCAAGCAGAGCCTGAAAGCACCGAGGTGTTTCAGCAACCTCGGAGCAGTCCTTGGAAAGAAAGGAATAAAGAGAGCAAGAGAAATAACTCTGAGGCAGCAGGAGCTTCTGTGTGAGCATTCCAGGACTATTTCAGTTTGCTTTTAAGGGCTATAACCTAAATAAATAAATAGAGGACAGAAATATCCCACTTGCCCAATACTTACTGCAGACCAACCCCAGAGTTTTTAGATTACTGTTCTTACCTCTCCAAACATGAAAGTTACCAATATAATGTCTCAGAGACAGGTGGGCACAGAAATGGAATTGCTAAAAAGATTTAAAGGTGGAAAGCAACGGAGACCTGGGTGGTAAGAAAATATTCCATTTGAATTGGTCTCAAGTGTTAAATAATGGATGTGTGTGTATGTAGGCTATTCAAATGTTTTTGATTTCTTATGCTGAAGATTAAAATTTCCATTAGTATTCCACCTCTTCAGTTTTGCCTGGGGACTCCTAATTATATTTTTGAAATTGCAACCAAATAAAAACTTAACAAAAAAGAAACAACCAGATAACACAATAAGGAGCTTTTTACCCTTTTCTTCTTCCCTGCAATCAATGTTTAGCTCTCTGTAAGCCTTTGACTGCAGACTCACCTGCCTTAGCTCCTGAATCTCCCCATCATTTTTACTGCTGAGCCCCTTTCAAGGTGGTTCTAAGCAGTTCCACCAAAACTGGTGTCCTGAACTGCTGCTGAGGAAGCCTTAGGACCAAAACAACAGAGATTATCTTTGATTTCATCTAAACTTTCCTAAAGTCCCACTCTCAGTGAAGAGAGGATTATCTAACTAATGACCAGGTTCTACTCCATAAACCAAGGCACTCAACTGCTTTTGAGAAAATGTTATTGATATTTCACTTCTAATGCTTTCTGCTGGTGAGGCTGTTTGAGATCCTGTTTTATGCAGTTGCTAATGTGCCTGAGCAGTGTAGGAAGGAGGGAATGTGCTGACAGAGCCCAAATCTCAAGGTCTGTTCTGTTTCCAGAGCTGTTTTCTGGTGGCAGCAAGAGCCCTGCTAGCAGGGAGGTCCAGCAGGGTGGTGTTGGCTGTTCTCGTGCTGACACCGTGCAGTTGGGTGGATATTCCAAAAATGATTACTTTTGTTGTTGTGCTTAATGGAGAATTTGGTATAAAAGCATCAAGCATAAGGGTTAAGCTTTTTTAAAGTCTGACTCTACTAAATGTGGGTCATGGCATGACCACAGCTCAGGGTGTACTGGGCACCAGTGAGCCCCAGTTAAAGCCTCCTTCCTCCCACTCTGGGCAGCGCCTGCCCAGTGCTGAGAAGGGACAGCTGTTACAGCTTCATGGCACTTGCCAGGAAGAAAAATATATGTAAAAGTAGTGGACATAAATGTAGACCTCAAACCAATACTGAACTTTCTTTATAACTTATTCCTGCAATCTTAATTGCAGTAAATTTTGCTGAAATGAAAGCACCTTTCAAGGGCCTGCCTCTCCTTCCCTCACGTGAGCTTTAAATTGTGTTTTTATAATTAAGCTATAAATTTTAAAGCTATTTCTACTACACTTTTTAATATGCCACAGGTTGTTGTAGCTGGGGTCTGATGGTTGTAGATCATTTTCTCTGCTGTGCTGCATGACAAAAAACTGTTCCCAGGGCAGGAAGACCTTTCTGGGCAAATGGCACCTCTGGGTCTCTCCATAGGGGGGTACAATCAATGAATATATTTATTATTATGAATGAATCTTCCACGTGCCACAAAAAAAAAAAAAAAAAAAAAAAAAAAAAAAAAGTTTTAATTGTGAAGTGACAGAATATCAGTGTAATCTGAGAAATGTTATGTTTTCTGAGATTATTGGTGTGATAACATCAATAATAAACTGTGGTGGTGATGCTGGCCACGCTATTGCCACATTGAGCTGATATTATAGGAGTTTCCAGCAATGTTAACAGTTTTAGGAGTTTTCTAAGGAATTAAAGATCACCCACCAACAGATAAATGAATACTCTGTTAGGAAAGCAGGGAACCTTTGGCTGATATGTAGAAAATAAGATGTGAAACTGCCAGCTAAATAAGGAAATCATTTAGAAATATGAAGTTGTTTTGAAGGAAATATGCCTGGCTATAATGGAGATTACCTGGATTTTTGCTCTGTTATATCAAAAGTAGGTAAAATTCTTATTCAAAATATGCAGAAATTACCCTGTGCCTTTATAATGCTGTGGTAGGTTTTGCATTGGTTTAGTTAATGCACATGCCTGGGTTTTCTGGGTCAGAAAAGCATGACCCTGTTTAATATGCTTTGATTTCTCTGATCTTAGTTAGAGAAACAGATGTGCTGCAAAAATGAAGTTTTCTTTTGCTTTTCCCATTGTCTTTTCTGGTTCTAAATGAGGTTCCAGAGCACTTTGAGCTGGAGCTGGGCCCGAGCAGTGGCTGAGGCACAGAGCAGTGATGGGGCAGGGGGCTCCAGGGGGCTCCAGCCCTTGTGCACCTGCCTGGGGACACCTGTGACAGATCAGCTCCTCCAGCTCCTGCATTACAGACAACTGAAGTCATTTGCTGTTCTGAATATCTCAGGAGAGTCACTGTGTGCTGTGCTGAATTAATGCCTTGAGCTAAGCAAACACAGGGAGACAGCCCTGACTTAAAACTTAATTCAGCTCTGAACCCGTGCACTCAGGTCTCCTGCTTCATTTCATTGAAGTGTGTTTGTGCTTAATATTTGTTGGAAAGGCTTGCACAGTGTGCTCAGTATTTCTTTCTCCCAGTTTTCATGCACAGAAGCCTCTGTGTGTGTTTTAATTCTAACCCACAGTCAGATGTCATGGAAGCCAACTCAGCATAAAATCCTTGTGATTCCTGAGCTTTGCTGGGGCAAAACATGTTCTAACCATGGCACAGCCAACCTTCCACCAGAGAAAGAATTAAATTAACAGTTTTTAATATTATGACATTTGGACCACTTCTTAGAAATGTGTAAAAACAAAGCATAACACTCCAGAGGAAGCAATAATTTCTGTTTCAGAGAGCACACATATTGCCCTGATTGACTCGGGGTTACAGAAACACACTGGAAACAGGAAACTTGTTCACAATATTTCCTTGGCACATTCAGCTCCTTCCAGCCTGTTCCCTTCCCTTTACAGCAGTGTAGGGTAAACAGGCTCAGATTTTTTGATTTTTAATCTGCCTTGTGTGAAGGGCATTTTCTCAGCCAGCCTTGTTTGGTAGAATTCATCTTTTCCTCCAGATTCCACAGGCACCTCATAGAGCCAAGACATTGTAAAGGACCCAGATTAAAATCATGGCTGCTCCCAGATTTTCCTGGAGAATTAAAGGCTTCCAGCAGCACAGGAGTGATGAATGTTTGTGAGAGCCCCATTTCCAGGATGTCTGTGCTGCAGGAACACTGACACCCATACTTGGATATACCAAGGATGCTCATGCCATGTCCTTTGATCCTTCTTCACTGTTTCTCCTCATTTCTGGTTATATTCTTCTCTAAAGACAATTCCAGTGGTTGTTGGATTGGTTTTATTTGCCCCAAAGTACTTAAGTCAATATCCAGTTGACTGGCAGAGTTATCTTATTTTCTTTGAGAACTTCTCATGTTGTCACCTCGATTGTTAGGACTTCACCTTCCTCCTCTGGTGACTCCAAAGCTCTGCTGGATGGGGATATTCACCCAAAAATCAGGCTCTGAGGGAGAAGGGAAGGCATTTCATCATTCACCATTTAATAATTTTGGTACCAATACAAATGTGACTGCATGAAACATTTCAAACCCCAGTGCCACAATGCTGCAGGGGCTGCTGCCTCATGCTGGATTTCACACCTGGAAAAGCTTCTGCAGATTTTTATTTGTCCCCAGATAAAAATCTGCGTTGCTGTTCAGTGTGTAAGTACAGAGTACTGTGATGGACAGGCAGTGTGTGTTGTGATCCATGGCTGTGGGGTGGGGGGAGCAGTTCCTTTTCCAGCTCTCTGTAACCCCTGGGAGCAGCTGTTTGATGCTCCATGTGGCTCCTGGGCCCCAGCAGTGCCAGAGCTGTTCTGCCCCAGCTTGGGGAGAGCTCTGGGAGGGTTTGGGGTGCTGGGCTGGGGCAGGAGCAGCCTGCAGGTGACATCTGTGCAGTGTCACCAATGCCTCTGCCTGCATGTTCAGCCCTCGGTGCCTGCTCATCACAGCCTGCACTGAGCTCCTGCCTTCAGTGAGCAGCAAGAGTAATTTCTAATCTGTGTGTTTAGACCAAGAAACATTAATTTGAGTTTCACTGTAAGCTTACAGTATTTTAAATTCCTTCCAAGCTACGTTTGGCCTCAACTGCACAATGTATTTACTGGGGTAAAAACAAGAGGATGACAATTTTCACTGGAGTACACCTGCAATAATGGCTCACAGCATTTAATTTTTCCCTTGGTTTCCTGGTAGTCTTTGTTTTGACACCTGCAAACAACCTTTTCCAAATCAAAGAGAGCTTTTTCTCTCCATGTCATGCTGCCACCCAAGTCGAGCTGACAAAGTCCAACTAGGAAACAGAGCAATTATAAACACAGTTTCCTCTGGTGCTTGTGCTGTTTTTAGCTTTGCTGCTCTCCCAAGAAGAAACCTGTGCCTAATGTTTCCATCTTAGCATGCAAAATTAATAAAATCTGACAATTACACTGAACAACATACAATGCAAGTTAAGGGATCCTTTCTGATGTGATTGAACTTGAAGATATTAAATTGGCTCCTTCATCTTACACTATTTTCTGTTTTAGCACAAAGATCATAAAAAGCGTATCTGGAGTGATAAACGATAATTGGCTCTAGGCAGCCTTTTCTCACAGAGACAAAAGAACAGTTGTTATTGCTATACTCCTTTCAATAAATACACTTGTAAGCTGCAGCTCAGCTGGGCTGCCCTGGGAAGAGGCAGCCTTTCACGAGAAACATAAAAGAGATCAGATTTATAAGTGGGCATGTAGACTGAGGAGAAAGGTATTTTATATATTAAGGACATATAAAGAGTATTATCTGTGCTCACACAGTGCCAGGAATTATCTTACCAGGAGAAATGCAGTCTGAAATTAATCCTGTACCATGCTAGAGAAAACCATGGGTTTAGCATAGATATAAATCAGGTCCTGAATCAGTCTGTGGAGGGAGTGGGAATTAATTCCTTATTCCTAGAAGACTGTCTGATGCTACTTGGGCTCACTTTTGGATTTCAAGTCTTAAACCACAATGTTTCCATTTGTTCCCTTGTTTTCCATTTGTTTTCATGGGAAGGATTTACTTCATTTTCAATATATTGATCATTAAACCTCATCAGCCAACTTCCTTCTCTGCTCCTTGAAGTGTCTCATGTGTCTGACAGTGACATTCTCCAGGATTATTGACAGCACAGGAATAAAATGCTTAATTTAAGGACCAATAGATTTTTTTATTGTTTTGCTTTCCTTTGTATAACCAAGAATAAAAACAACCAGTTGATCCTTAAATTGGATTTGTTGCTTGTATTTTTTTGGTGTGTGTTCTTGTTTCACTTCATGACATAGAGTAAAATATTCCAGTGCTACTGCAAACAGAATTTCAACTGTTATCTAGAGTTTCTGGGATTTACTCCATAATTTCTAGGTGATCCTGTTTGATGCAGCATGGTTTAGATGACACCAGACTCTGAAATGGGCCTGGGATCACTCACCATGCTGTTTAGAATTCTTATATTTCTGGATTATTTAACATTCTCACTGGTAAGTGGGAGGGAAGAGGAAGATATGGGATATAATTTTTTTACAAGGTGTTTTCCATAGAGATAGAAATATTGCAAATTTATATCAACCTTCCATTATTTCAATTAATTTTATTCATGGCTTGTCTTGCAGCAGAAGCTAAAAGCAGGAGGAAATTGTCTTTAAGAAATTGCCATATCATTCCTTTGGAAAAGCAGGGCTTGCTCCAAAGGGTCTCCAGCTGACAGCCTGATTTAGTGACTAAATACCTGTTTGAACAGAGGCTCCACGAGGCTGCAGAAGAACCTTTGGAGTATCTTTTAAGATTGACTGGGAGTTTTAATGAAGTCAAGGTCCCCTGCCCTTGGCCTGTGTTTCTATTGACTGCAGCAGTCATTAAATGAGTCCCAGAGTGCTGAGCACTGCAGTGAGCACAGCTGAGCCCTGCTGAGCAGAGTTTCACTGCAGGGATCTGCCCAGCTGATGGTGCCCTGGTCCATTTTGGGGTCCTGCACAAGCACTGCCTGGTGTCTGTGTTCCCAAAGTGCCTGTGAGAATGGTGCTCTGCTGCCTCCAGCCCCATCTGCATTCAGCCAGAGCCTGGGGAAGGGCTTGGCTCCTCTTCTCATCAAAACCAAGCTGCAGCTTTTGGGCTGCCCATGGGATTTGACTGTGCAGGATGGGAAACAGCCCATCCTGTTCTTGGGCTGGGGATAACACACCCAGAGCAGCAGCTCTCCTGGTGTGCTCTCCATGCTCTCTGGGCTGATTTTATTCAAGCCCATGTGGGCTCTTCTGAGCAGCACAAAGCATCTGAAAACCCACAGTGAAAACCAACCAGCTTTCACATTAAATGATTAAGAACCAAAAATAACAACCAAATAGTAATAAAAATATTGCATGAACACTTAAACCATAAGCACTGACCCCCAGCTATTCAGAAAAAACCATAAATATTTATTTGAGAAAACTGCTATAGGAAAGGAAGAAAAATCTCTAATATTTGATAGAGCTTGAATCAGGCTCAACAAATTGCTTATCTCCAAGCAGCCCTGTGGCTGAGTGTGAGGGCCAAGGGCAGAGGAACAGAGCTGAATCACCTGGCATGGTCAGCTTGAACCTGTCTGTGACTCACACACCTGCAGTTTATTAAATAAAGGACACAACAAATGACTGGGGATTAAATCAAGACAGAAAGTCAAGTTAACTGCCTGGCTTTGTCTGACTGATAACTGGTTTGTGTTTAAGATATCAAGGCATTTAATGCACTCCAATATAAAATGGCTGAGATATTAAAAAAGTGTCCTTTGGCTTATGCTGAGTGTTTTTTCAAGCAATAATAAATGATAACTTTCTAATTTTAAAAAAAGACTTGGAATTTCTTCTACTGAAATGTTACATCATTCTGTTCCTTTTTGCTGTTCCTCATGTTATGATTTTTAATATTTTTTTCCTTGTAAACTATCATCACAAACTTTTACAATGTTAGGCACAACATATTACTTCATAATGTCATTTATTAGCAGAAGTTTAATAGCTGCCAATAATCATAATGTGCTTACTTTTGACTACTGGGACCCCATCTGTTCTGCTACTTTAGACCTAAATGAAAATTATGTAGTGCATTACTGAGACTTTTTACACGTGGGACGTGCTGGGAATCTTCATAGACTTGATTTATTTTTTTTTTCTTAATAAGAGAGCTTTCATTGATGAAAAACTGAAATTACTGAATGTAATAGGTAAAAGGAAAAATACAGTTTTTCTTGTATTTTATTCTGCTGATAGTCAATATTGTTTGGGTTTGTTCCTGAGGGGAGGCTGGTGATTAACACTGTTCTGTGCTTGTGTTAAAGTCCCTGCTGCAATTGCTCAGTGTTCTCTTCCCTTTAAATAAAAAAAAAAAAGAAAAAAGAAAAGAAATAAATGTCGGTAGCTTTTAACAGGTCCAGATATTTGAAGGCTCATTTTTAATTCTGCAGCTGGAGGTGACACCTCTGACTCTACTGTTCCCCCAGTGTTTGCAGGGGTTTTTCCCAAGCTCTGTGAATTTCTGTGTAGTTTGAAAAGAAAACCTAATGTGAAATCTTTCCTTGCTGTTTATTCTGCCCAGTGTGAGAGCCTTTGAGCAAGGCAGCACTGGAGGCTGTGTCTGCACTTGGTGCGAACATTAAAAATTCCCAAACAGGGCAGGAATGGGAGGGTCAGTGGCCTGGACCCCGTGTCCTCCTGCACTCTGCCCATGTCCACCCAGAAGCTCTGCTTGACTTTGCTTGAGGCTTTCTAGAGCAAACAGCTGCCTGTAAAAAAGCTCCAAAACTGATTATTCTGGTTCTTCTGACCCAGCACATCCAGTGCTCTGCTCCAGCAGGCACATCCCAGCTCCCAGTGTCAGGGAAATTTTGTTTACTGTGGATGTGTCCCTATAAAGAAAACACTGCTAGGTCTCAGTTGCTGCTGATTTGGTAGAGGAATGTGCTGTGGAAGAGAAGGCAGAACTGGGAAGAGAGAAAAAATGGAGATTAATGTTGAGTCACATGTTGTGTATGAGAAGCTACAGCTGGGCCTTGGACTGGATATTTGGATTACTGCAGACTGGATAATTTTAGCTCCTGCCTAGACATGCAGATGAAGATTTCAAAACTTCAACAGAGAACAGGAGCTGGAAGCCCAGAACTTGTTTTCTTCATTGTTGAATGGAACCTCAATTTCTCAAAATATGGCTGCTTATTTAGCATCTGAATGGATTTTTAAAACCCTCTTCTTGTAGAGTTGATTTGAAAATATGTTATAATAGGACGATCCTTTTTCTGCTGTATCCTGTATGATGTTGGAAATTGTGTTAAAAAGCTTTGTGGTACTAAAGGGAAATGCTGAGAAGATGGAAATCTGCACCCTCTGAGGCCTCTGCCACGTTTTATGAAGCCATGCCAGCACCCAGCACTCATTTCCAGCTGTCCTGGCTGCTGCAGGTGACCTTGGAAGGTGCTGTTGTCTCACCTGGCATGGGGTCAGTGTGATGCTCAAACCAGGCTGTGCCTCTTTGCCCAGCTTATCTTCTCTTCAGCTTGTTTTTAATTAACCTTTTCTCATGTGTTTGAAGACCTGTAGGCATGAGCTATGGGTATAATCACTTTTTTTTTCCCAGAGAGATGTCAGAGCTGCTGCCCAGGGCTGGGAGCTGCAGTGTGTGCTCCTCCCTGCAGCTCAGCCTGCCAGGGCACAGCTTTGGAGAGGCTTCTTCTCAGCAGGGTGAACAAAACCAGCTCTCCGAGGCACTTGGAAGATTCCAGCATCTTTTTATCTGAAACAAGGACATAAAAAGCAGCTGGGCATAAAATATAGCTGAACAGATGAGATACACAGTCTGTTTTCTCCTAAGTAAAAATAGATTGCTGTTCATTTTGAGCCTATATGATGCAGGAAGAGTTCACTTGCAGTGTAACTATATCTTATGCTCCAGAGGAGTTACAAAGATGAGGATTCTGCAGTTACTCACCTCCTCTGCCATTCTGGTTGCAAGAGGTGTCAAGGGAAAGAGCAGATGTATGTGCTAGGTTATCATCTACATCCCTTTTCCATGGTTAGCAAGATTTTCTTCTGTAGTAGACCTTATGTCATGAAATATATAAAAATTCCTGATTCTCAAATAGGAACACAAATCATCCCTGCAAAGATCATACAGAAAACCACAACTAGAAATCCCAGTAATATAAATTTTTAAACCATTTTGCTCAAGTACCAAAGTGTTAGGCTTAGCAGATGTCTTCTTTCCAGTTTTTGTAAACATTTACAGTCCTATAAGGTAGGTGAACACTTAACATTAGTGAGTTTTTGGTACTTACAGCCATAAATTATTTTTCACTCCTGTAAATATCTCTATATGCCAAGAAATGCTGCCAAGTGAGCGCTGGTCAGGTATTCAGAAACACCTTGGATGCAAACAGACTGCTTTAAGGTTTGCTTTGGTGGTTTTTTTGTTTGTTTTGTTGTTTTGTTTCTTTTCCATTCTCATATGGCCTAAACTAAATCTTCTCCTCCTTGGCAAGGGATGCTGTCTGTGACACCTGTCTTAAATACACCTTTTATAGCTGGGAGACAAATTTCATTTTGGGAATTCACAAACTGTTCTTCACTTTCCTGAGTCTTCCCAGAAATAACTAAATTTGAGTCAAGCCCTTTCTCCAGCTTTGCCTGCTGTTGAGGCTCCATGTGCTGCTTGCTCCCTTCTCTCTTTCCAGATCCGTGTTTTCCACACCAAGGTGGGATAAGAAGCTGGAGACCTCCTCAAAAAGGGAACTCTTGCTTTCTCCTGGCAATCCCAGCATGTCAGCAGTGACTTCTAGAGGTGAAGGGGAACATTTTCCAAATGCCTTTTGCCTATAAATGTGTTGCAAAGCACACACCCTTCTTACTGCCTTTAATTGCTGTCTTTTTGGGGTTGCAGAAGAATTAAACTTGCAAGAGAAGAGAAAGCTTCAGAGAAGTAAATCAGGAAACAGATGCACCCAATTTTATGAAATATGATTCATAACTTCTAGCTGTATACTTTCCATTTGTTCACCCTTTTGCTGTTCTGGGTTTGATTCAGAAACTTCCTCTTGAGCCAGAATCTGAATTTAACTATAGAAACCCCTGGGTTATAGAAATGATGGTGTTCTGTGTATATAAAAATTCCCTATTTTAGCCTTTGTACCAAACTACAACCCAGAAACACCTGAAATGACAGCAGACAGTTTCATTTTGCCAGGGAGCCCTAAAAATGACCAATCCAATGATGTTTTGGGCTGCAGCTGGGTATTGAGACACCGAGCAGAGAACACAGCAGAGCTCTTGAGCATGTCCAACATCACCACCAAGAGTGCACTTCTTACACTTGTACAGTTTTATACAGTTTATTGCTCTACTGTAATTCTCCTACACAGTTCCAATCAAACTGTGCTCCAATTCAAGGAAATTCTGTTGGGATAATGAAGAACACTGCATTACTTTGGGGTATTTTTCTCCAGCTGCAAGTGAACAATTGGACTTCATATTTTGCTGTCTGAGAATATACAAAAGGAGAATAATTATGGTCACAAACCCCACTGTGAGTGTTTTTGAACTACACTTCTGCTTGAGGGCAAAATCAAGATTATTTGAGTTTTGAAACTGCATATTCCAAACACAGTAAAGAGTTTGTGTGGGGAGGGACACATTGACAATGCAGTGGTGTAATTCAGAATATCTTGGTGTGCAACTGCTGTCCTGGTTGCTCCTTGCATTGGCTCTGAATTCAAACATGGTTGGCATTCCTCAAATCCATTTCTAATGCCATGAGGTGCAACAAAATCAAACACCATTTCCTGCTCATAAAAATACATGAAGTGGGGCTGGGGGAAAAGTTTGGACTTGCTCAACCATCCTTTGTGTCATCTTCTCCAGGCTTTCCACTCCTGGAACCTCTCTGGAGCTGTCATAAAGACAAAAAAGAAAATGGGAGCTCCCTTCACAGAATTCAAGTCTGACAAATGTTAGCCTGAGATCTGTTTGGTTTGATGAACGTTTCAATTAAGTTGTTTTTGAAGTTATATTGATGAAATTAGAATAGAGAGATCATTTCTCAGAGGAAAGTGGATTGCTGAGGCAACAGGGGGGTGTCAGGAAATGAGTTTCTGCAATTTCATTAATGGCTCCTTCGGTTAAGAGAAGAAAACCCAAACGTTGTTTAAGTATCACAGCTCTTTTTCCAATGAATACCCAGATAAACCACACCAGCAGGTTCTAAATTTTCTTCCAGTTCATTTGTAGTCCTCTGGTCTTTTCAAACAGCCCCAGAGAAACGTGGGGACATCAAAATGCCTCTTCTTCCAGGAGGAGAGGCCAGCACTGCTCACCCAGAGGCTCCAGCACACACAGATCAGCCAGGCTCAGCCAGCTCTGCTTACCCAGACCAAAAGGTTGCTCTCTGAAACTGTGGAAATTCTGCCACCATTTCTGATTTTCTGGTGGCTGTTTGCCACTTCCTCTTCCGACTGCCTGTGGGAAGTTTGCAGCTCGGCAAGATGAGAACAGGAATGGCAGATCCACCCAGCCTGCAAAGTTCACTGCAGCTTTTGCTCAAGTTTTTGATGGTTTGAGTTGGTTTTTCTTGTTCTGTACCAGTTCTTCCACCATCTGTGCAATTCCCATTAATAGTTGTGAATGATTTGTGTGTCTAATTCTTCATGCAGAGTGTTGAAAATCTACCCTAAAGCTATGAAAAAACAATGGGGAAAGCATGTATAATTGAAAATAGTCTTAATCACTGGAATGTTGAAATCCACATGGCTTGGAAGACTTGAAAGATTTCTTGTTTTAGAAAGGCTGAATTGAAAAGTGCTGTCATTTTCTTTAAATACATTCTTTTGAATAAAATATCAATTCCTGGTGCCAGCAGTAAGCTTCTAAACATGTTCAAGATGACATGATTGATAACAAGAATGTTCTTCTCAGGATGTTTCTAATTCCATCTCTCTGTATCAAGAATGTTAAACTTCTAACCTGATATATGATATAATAACAAATATTTAAACCAAAGATTAACATTTTTGTAAGCCCAAATGCTTACTGAGACTTAATGGAAACCTGAGAGCAGGTTGCTGCTCCAGAATGTGGATAAATTCTAGACGCTGCCTCTTGAGTACAAATAATTTCCCACTTCATCCTGCAACGGTGGGCACAATCTTGTTGCTATCACAAAACTAGAATCAAACAGTCATAAATGTTCTATCTCTGTCTCCAAATCTCAAAATTAAGTTAGAAATTTTGGCTTTCATGGCTTCTTGGTAAGTCTGTACCACAGAGCTTGCAGTTTTTGAAACTTTAATAGCCAGGATCTGATTTGAGATGAGAATCTCCTCCAGTTTGGGAACTTTGGCTGTCTCTCACACCATAGCAGAATGTCAATAATGTCATCTCATCCAGCAAGGATCTTTCTCCACCCACGGAGAGCCTGGACCCTGGAAGAATGTCCAGTTTGCCCAGGAGTGATGCCACAGCCTGTGGAAATAAATAACCTAAATCATCCTAACTTTGGGAACCAACCAAAGAGCTCTTATTTTGTAATTTGGCGTCAGAATCACGAAGTATGAAAAGTTAATTTGATCTTTTCCTAAATATGTCTGAATTAGATCAGCTCCCAAGGTCATTGTGTGCTCCCAGTCAAGGGCTGGGTTTTGTTTTTCCAGCTGAACAAGGTGATGTCTCACTCAGAGGGCTGAGGCAGACACACGTTTGAAGGTCAATGTCATTTCTCATCCAGTGCTCGCCAGCTGGCAATCTCCACCTGTAAATCTCTGAATTAACATCATGGCTTTAAACAATTCAATTTCAGGAACAATATGTGACTAATTAATGGTAGTGGAACTTGGTATGGGAAAGGACAATCTTCTCCATTTTAATTTAAAATGTGTCAGAGTACCTGAGTTGGTATTATATTACTGTACATCAATGCCAGACAATGACAGCAATGTAAATAGTATTAACTGGCTGGCTTGGGGAAAATGAAGAAAATTTACAGTTGATATATCAAATTATAGCTCAGGTTCCAGCCTCAAATTATAGGCTTGTCAGAAAACATGGTGAAATAAGAGGAAAATGCTCATTAGTTTGGGATAAAATGGAAGCAGTTCCCTGGATATTTAGTTTGGGTCACAGCCTGGAAGCCTCCTGTTGATATCTCATGGAAGAGTTTCTGTAGAAGCCCTACACGTTTGAACTGGCTTCAGGAGGAGGAAAAAAGCCTTTTGGGTCCATCAGAAACCAAATTCCTTGCAGCTTTTCAGTTCAGTCAAAAAAATATATCTGAAGGGCAGAAAGTGTCAGGCAGGCGCAGTGACCTCTCTGTGAGTGTCACACACTGAACTGGGAGGAGGATCAGGGCAGGGATTGCTCTGACACTCAGGAATGGGGCCAAGTGTGTGGTTTCTGTGTGATTCACTCGCTGGGCTCCACACTGGAGCAGCCTTCATCCTGCTCAAGTGCAATCTGCTGTGCCCAGGCTTCTACAGAAGCATTTATTTCAAAAAACATCCATGGTTTTCAGTCCTCTCCAGCTGTTGAGAGTTCACCTTCTTAAAATTCTCTTCCTGCCAGTAAAGCTCACAAACAAAATGCAAAATCTGTTGAGAAAAAGCTCGAGCCACTCTTTTGGAGAAAAAAATTCTCTTGTAAGTCCATCCTTTAAAATGCATCTTAACTCTGTGCAGTGCATCTTCTCCTGTCTCGACTTTTCACCTTCAGCAGTTCCTCCCCATTCTTGTTTTGTTATTGTATTTACATTGCACTGATCTCTCCCCTCTGGGCAGTATCATTTTCCACTCCCCACTTCCCCAAACGTGTCAATTCGATTAGTTCTCCTCTGGCTCGGAGTAAATCAATGTGGCTGCCGTGGATTTACACCAGCTCAGGATCTATCCTGGGGCTTTTCATCATTGTTACAGCCCCTCTCCAAGTAATCAATGGCACATTTGTACTCTGCTGGGCTGCAGGCTGAACACCAGCCCCAGGAGAACTTCTGGTCTTGGTCCTGCTGATTGAATTTCATTTAAAGTGGGAGTCCTGCATGTGCAGCTGGGGGCACAGGTGGGACTTTCCTCACCTGAATATGGGAAAGTAATGGTTCTAAATCCAAAAATATATCTCTGTGTCCCTTTTGGATGTTGTCTCTCAGGAGGATTCATTGCTATTTCCTTTGAACCCATGTAGCCAAAGAAGAGTTATTGAAGAGTAGATAAAGAAAATGCAAGATGAATTCACAAAGGGAAGGAAGTGAAGAGTTAACTGGGTTTTAGTTGCTTCCAGATTGCATCTAGTTTTCAAATGTTTTCTGGGGGAGGATACTCAGATTTCCCATCTCCAGCTGGGTTTGGGTTTCCAAATCTCTGTCAAACTGAGCCCGTTTCCTTGGTAACAATCTCACTCTCCCACCTATGAATAAGGACAATTGCTTCTTTCTGCTGAGCGGGTGTCCTGGTTTAGGGCCAGGTGGAGCCCAAAGAGTGGATGGTGGAGCCAAAAGAGAAGGAATAAGGTGAGTCTGCTCCACAGAACCTCCACACAAATTCCCAGTGCTTGAGTCTCTGCATTGGGTAGAGACCACAGGAGCTGGGTAAGGACAGGAAAAGATGCTGCACACACCAAGCTTTCATCCAGACCTGACATTTTTGCTCCATCTGGGGGCACTTTTACACAGGAACAGTTGCAGTGATGAATGAAGAATGTGTCTTGCATATGTGGATGTTGGGAAGTTTGGTGGTTTTTGTCTTCAGACATTTCCCTTTCCCCTGTGACAGGGCTTGACCAGCCCCCAAGTCTGTACCTCAGGTCAGGGCTTGGTTTGAGGTTAGTGCCCAAGCTCAAGAGCTGAGAGACCAAAATCATAACTAATGTGTCGTTTTTTTCCCCTTTTCACTGTGCTAAAAAAACAACCAAGGTTTCTTCAAGGCTTTTAGTCATCCCTCAAGGTTTTTCCATGTTATTGCTTTAGATTTCAAGCAAATTTTGAGGCCACTGGAATCTGTCCATCTTGGCAGAAATGATTTTATTTCTTCTGTGTTGTGACAGAATATTTTTTCTGTCAAGTCCCTCTTTGCCTCTCCTGCTGGAGTCCTGCTTTAATGGCTGTGCCTGTGCTATATGTGATATATTTGATACACACTGGGTATCACTGGAAGGCTTTGTAACACTCTGACAATTCCATCCCCTTATCCATCCTCCTGCCTTAGTTTACATTGTGTGATGGAGCTGATGCTTCAATTATCATTTTTGTCAAATACTAATAGACTGTTCAAACATGAGGAAGCCTAAAAACTAATTCTCTCCTTCCTTGTCCCAGTTATTCATCAACAAAATGGTTTGCTTATTCACTGAATTGATTTTCTATTACTTTTTAAAATCTAAACCCACAGTAACTATTTGTGATACTGTTACAAATACTGCATCAATTATTCCCTGTAATTGCTTCATCCCACCATTCATACACCTTTCTTCAGTCCCTCTCTTCAGCTGATGGACTTTTTCAGACAGAGCTAAGACTGAGTTTCAGCTTGTACATTTCCCAGCAGGATTGTCCTTTCCCGTCTCTCCTGGATTATTCTGAGACTTTGAGTCTTGGCCAGAGCACTGGTGATGAATTTCTCAGCATTTTCAGAACTCAGTTTAGTCCCAGCTGTGGAGAACATCACCAGCCACACATAAACCCAATGAGACAATTGTTAATGGGCTTGGTGCTTGGAGCCTGGATCTCCAAAGGTCAGCTGTAAAACTTGCAACTGCATTTTCCTGTGGTGGTCCAAGTGTTCTGTCCACAGCCTGAGCTCTGGAATGCAGAGAACCATGCAGAGACTGAACAGGGCCTAATGATACCTCCAGTGGACACATAATGTTTACTGGGACTTTTGTAAAGAGGCAATTTGCAAGGCTGGAGATAATCCCATCATACTTTATAATTTAAATGTCACTCAGAATGTATGCTGACATGCAGCTGATTAACAGCAAACTTTGGTGGCACATTAATTAGTATTTAATCCAGAGGCTAATACATCTATTAAGATGTGATAGAAATATCTTTTTTTTTTTCTTTCCAGTAGTCACTCAATTACAATGCACAAATGATCTTGACCATCATCTGAGTTTCACATATTTCACTGAAAACCCTCATAAACCATGTCTCACTTCTGTGAAAGCTGGCACACACAAAACTCCCCAAATACAGCTTGGATTAATGTGAAGTGCTTATGATAAAAGAGCAACTGTACTTTTTTAAAAGAATAACTAATGACAATAGATATGGCTTAGATGAGTCTGTTATTTGTGCACTGTTGATATTCCTTTCTCTCCCCTTTTGCTAAGTGCACTGTGTAATTTTGAGACTATCATTTACCTTTCAGCACCTCTTTGTTTCTTTTCTGAAATCAATGGCTTAAAAGAATGTAAATTCAAAAAAGAGGGAGGGGGGAGGAGGGAGTTGTGCTTCTGGATGGAATTATTTGTAAATAATTTATCTTCTTGCAGTGGTTTTCTGTTCTTTCTTCAACATTATTGCATCTACTTCTTTCATGCTGGAGCCCACAATGATATTCTCTTTTGCAGATAAGAGTTATTTTGCTGCAAGCTCTCTGTTAGAACAGTTTTGCCTTTCTGATGAGAATATTAAATGCAGAGTTCTCGTGGCAGTGGTCACAATTCAACAAGAAAGAGCCTAGAATTTATTTGGTGGTGGAGAGAACCCATAGGCTGTAGGCAATAGAGCTGTATCATAGTCTGTGTGTGCTTTTCTCTAAATTATTCAAGGATTTATTTGTGTCTCTCTTTTTTATTATTATTATTCAGTGCAACCCTCTGTGCCTGTTTCAATGTCCACAATCAGATGTGTTTATGTTTTCTCATCAGCTAGATTTGAAATCAATGTCCTCTTCTCCTGCCTGTTTAATATTGCAGCATCCTTACACCCAAGGAGAACAGGGCTGTGCAAACTCTCAGATTTGCTCAGGATTTCCTGTTCTGAGACTTTTCATGAGCTCCACTGATGTGTCAGTGCCAACAATCCCTGTAAGTCAGCCAGGTGAAAGCAAGGAAAGTGCCACCCCTTTGGGCTGTACCCACATTACAGATATTTGTGAATTATGCCCCAGTAATCAATGAGGGCAGTGAGTTTCTAACTCCTGCTGCTGTACAACAGGGTGCTTGTCTGCAGCGAGCAGGACTCTTCTGCACTGGGGACAGAAGTTTTGGTTCTGAAACTGAGAAGCTGCTCCTGCAGACACGGCTTTATTTAGTGTCACATGTTCACAGACAGAGAAGCCTTTCCTGTGTCAGGCTCCCAGAGCACCTGCTGAGACATGAAGAGACATTTCCACATTGGAATGGGGGAACTTGAATCACAGAATTGTTGCTTTGTGGTCCCAGACATATCTGCTGGGTTTGCTGTCAAGCATTATCATTACTTGCCATCACCATCACTGCAGCTGAAATACCCGTCTGAGATCAGAAGCTGCTCTGAAATTGGATTTATTTATTCATTTTAACTTCATATAAGGACTTATCTCTAACACTTATATCTTCTGTCTCTGTAACAATGGACTAAGGGTGCACCCTTGGCTGGTGTAAATCCAGATGGGCTCACTAGGCCCAGGTCAGCACACAAACTGGGAGTCTGCTCTACAAATTTCCACAGAAGTACAGAGCACTTGGCCCTGCCATTAATTTGCACTCATCTGCTGGGAATGGGAGCAGTTCCCATAGACACCTAGCTCCAAACCCCAGTATCTGCTTCTCATTTAAACAGCAATTGCTGCGTTGCTTTTCATTAGATTTTAGTTTCTGTCTTTGCAGTATTTCTCAGATACTGCAAACTTTCTTCTCAGCCTTCCTGGCTCCCTTTCAGCACTGCAAGTCAGTCTACTGTTGCTAAATGTCAGTGATGCAGCTACCCACGCTTGGACTCAACACCTCCCCTCCCTCTGTCTGTCTCCTTTTTCCATGTGGCAAATTACAAGTTTTCAGGAAAAGTACAGCAGGTGCTTGTGCTCTTGTGTGTCTCAGAGCTTCCAGGACCTCCCAATACTGAATGAAGGTGATATTTCCCTAGAATACCCTCTTCACCCCATTTCCAGTATAGAATAAGACAGAGGAATTGACATCTGACAAAACATTATTCTTGTCAGGCTTTAAATCTTGTTGTTGGACATAACTGAGGCTAAACCTTGCCCTGGAGTCAGTGATTATTCTGTACCAATAATGGGGCCTGAGCTCTGGGAGGTTTCATTCCCACTTGTATGTTTTAGCATATGTATTTTATGTGGAATGGTAAAACCGTGTTCTTAGTGGGGAGAAAAGTGTCCTCAATCTCTATATTAAACTCTATCCCCATACCTTTTTTCTTTCCTCCTGCTTTCCCCCTGCTGCTTTCTGCTTGTGTGCAGTTTTTGATCAGTTTCCAGCCAAAGGCAGCATTGTCAGGTGTGAAGGGAGACTCTGCTTGGCTGGGTTTAGGCACGTCTGGGCTGGGATGGAGTGGAGGGAACAGGCTCCTTGTGGAGGTTTGTGCTCAGCAGTGGCTCTGGCACCTCTGCAGGGGCAGCTCCCAGCTCAGAGCAGCCTGGGGAGCCCCCACACCCTCCCATGGTGGCTCAGGGCCACATTTCCCCTCCTAAATGTCATTATGCAAAGGGAAAAATGGTGAAGCTCCTGTTGTTGCATTGTCCCCTTTGGAGTGTGGCTACAGGAGGGAGCAGCCTGAGCCTGCTGGAAATGGAACTGCTCAGGGCTCAGATCCACAGACCCTGCAGGGCCACCAAGCAAAGCCTGGGCTGGGGAGTCCATCTGGGTCCATCTGAGCGAGCTTTGCAGCTCCTCTGCTGCTTTTCACAGAACCCCAGACTGGTTTGTGTTGGAAGGGACCTTGAGGATCACCCAGTGCCACCCCTGCCATGGCAGGGACACCTCCCACTGTCCCAGGCTGCTCCAGCCCCAATGTCCAGCCTGGCCTTGGGCACTGCCAGGGATCCAGGGGCAGCCCCAGCTGCTCTGGGCACCCTGTGCCAGGGCCTGCCCACCCTGCCAGGGAACAATTCCTGCCCAATATCCCATCTGACCCTGCCCTCTGGCACTGGGAGCCATTCCCTGTGTCCTGTCCTTCCATCCCTTGGCAATTGTCTCTCTCCATCTTTCCTGCAGCTCCTTCAGGCCCTGCAAGGCCACCCTGAGCTCAGCCCAAAGCTTCTCCTGTCCAGGCTGAACCATCCCAGCTGTGGCAGCCTTTCCTCCCAGCAGAGCTGCTCCATCCCTCTGCTCATCCTGGAGCCTCCTCATAAACATCTCTTCACGATGCTCCTCAACAGATTTCACCAGCATGTGAACTGGAGAGTAAAAGCAAACCTGGACAGAGCTGAGCCCTGGCTTTGACTGCAGTTTTGGCATCCCAAATGCACTTTGATTTGCAGGAAGCAGCTGTTTTGTAACTGCTGCATGTGATTGAAATGAGTTTAACACCCTTAATGTAGCAGGTTACCCTATTGCTTTCTGTAATGGAGCATTGGAGGAACAAGGTAATGAAGGATCTGATTGTCAAATGTCCTAGAAAAATTTAACAGTGACCTGGACTTACAAGTGGGCAAAAATAGAAGGATAAAGGAATTCCACTTCCTTTGATTTTGCTGCACTTGAATGCATAAAATGTTGGGTTGATTATCACAACTGCATGAATTTGTATTACAGGAAATCTGCAAGAATACTGGTCGGAATTGTCCTCCCAGTTTGATTATTTTTTCTTATTATTCAGATGCATTGCACTGAGCAGATCCTCAGAATTTGTCTGGTTATGTAATGTAGATTTTTTATGTCGTGGAGAAATTTCAAAATCATTATTTTAGAAGTCTCATCCTTTGACAGAACAGCGCTGTTTGCTTAAATACTTAATGGAGAGATCTCTTTTATGAAACAGAGAAATGCCTTGATCAGATATTCAGACTTCACATTTCACCTCCATTACCATGCATGTGAGTACAAGGCAGTGCCACTCCTTCAAGTAAGGTTACAGCATTCATCAGAGCTTGAGTTTATAAAAGGATTTCCATGGAGTTGATCAGATACCTGTCTGACTCTGCTGACAGATGGAGTCAAGCATCTTTTCACTTGCAGATTGACTGGAGTGCAAGATTAATTTAGTGTCTTCCAAACCACTTTCCTACAAATCCTTTTATTCTACCCTTTGGTTGCCCTGAAAAAACCTTGCTGTCTTTTTAATATGATGCATAATAGAACAGTCGACCTATATTAATGCTGACAGTGTTGGTGCAAAGCATACATTAAAATGTGATAGAGAGAAGAAAATATGCTTTATTGATAGCAGTCAAGGTTAGAGGAAAGCCACTCTTGTGTGATCCTATTTGTGTTCCCACAGCTGTGTTAGTATTCAAGGGAGCTGAGCTTTTTTGGCTTTGGATGAGAAAGGGAAGCAGCTTCCAAAGGGTGTTTATGAGAAAGCCCTGAAGTTATTGAGATAGAATTATTGGAATAAAACAGAGGAGAGAGTGTGACCATGGCTTTTGTTTGAGGCTGTATCAGAAACAGTTGAAATAATGAATTTCTGTCCAGCCTGCTGCAGGCAGGACCAGGGCACAGAGGGGGAGCCCTGGAGCTTCCTCACAACAGGAGCTGTCTGGTCTTGGGAAAGGGGATGGAAATAACTTACAATAAAGACTGCACCTTCTACCTGCTGATGTGTTGAACACCAATATTTGGAATAAGGAAATGACTGTATTATTCCACTGATTTGAATAGCTGAAATGTGTGAAAGTTAATTCATTCCAGCATCTTCAATTACCTGAACTGATACAAGGCTCCTTATACCTATTTTTCCTGCAGTATGAGTAAATATTATCTTTATTTCTCATAGTGATTTTCTGGTTTTGAGTAATTTGTTCCAGTACCTGAAATTATTGTTTATATGAGACAAGGAATAATGACAATTTGTTTGGAATTTTTTACAGTTTTTGCATGCTGTAATTCTCTAATCTGCTTCAATTGTTTCACTTCTTTAATTGCTCCTGCTAACACTTATATCCTGCACAACCTCTATGAGGAACATAGCTATTTTAAGAATATACATAAAAGCTGGCAATTACATTGTCTTATCAAATTTTTGCAGCTTATTAAGTTGTTCAGTGGTACTGGAAACGATTAGACTCAATCCTGTCAGAATGAGAGCCTCAGACAGGAACCTGGGCTTTTAAGTCTGTGATATCCTGGAATATTCCACCTGCTGAATGGGTTTCAAAGGCACTGGCAAGGAGAAATCATTTGGAGTAGAATGAAAATGTGCCCAGGTTTGAATAAAAGCAGGAACCCGTTAAAAGCTCCTCGTTCTGGAAGGCTGGACAGACCCTGCTGCGGCAGGGGCTCCTCTGCTTTGTTAAAGAAGTGATGAATGAGCATCTCCAAGATGAGCTCCCATGGCCCCCAGCCACAGCAGAATGCACTCCTTGGCTGCCAGGCAGCAAATGTGATCCTGGTTCCCCTCCTGGACAATTCCCCAGCCAGATCCTGGGCCAGGAAAGGGAACGAGGATTGCATTTCTGTCTTGGGATGGCAGCAGAGACAGCGTCAGCAGCCTGCTTTCTCCTCCCTCCTCATCCTGGAGCTCTTTACCACCAAAGGATTTTGTGGGGCTGTGCTAGCAAAGCTGTAAGTGAAAAAGAAAAGAAATTTAAACACTTTTGCAAACTCATCAAGCTTAAAAAAACCCCACTCCTTTTAATCAAAATCCCAAGTGAGGCCCTGCAGGGTGTGCCATGGAAAGAAATTATTTGGCTTGCAAAAGACTGACATAAAATAAGCAGACCTGTACAAATTATGAAAACATGAAGCAAAGAGCTTTGTTCTGTGTATTATTAGAACTAGAAGGGCTGGGCTATCCATACTCTTGGCAGGAGTGGGAGACAGACCAGGCAGTGGGAAGTGGGGACAGATACACAACTGTCCATTGGTCTTTCAGTCTTATCAGCACCTGAATAGCTGGAAGCTTTTTATCTGCACAGGTCCTGAGTTTATCATGCCTCCTTTTTATTTATTCTCTTCCTCTCTCTTTTTAAGAATGAGCTGCAGCATTTCTGCCAGCTGAATTCTGCAGGACAAAGCTGGGATCCTGTGTGCAAGGAACATTTCCATCCCTCTGCAGGGTGCTGAGGAGCTCAGGTTCCCCTGCTGCTCCTGTCCCACTCCAGTCTTCTGTCTGCAGAGACGAAAAATTTACATTTTGTAATGTTCTGATGGCAAAATAAACTCCTCAAGAACTCGGAGCCGTGTGTTGGGCAGCTGCTGGGAGCCAGCCCAGGAAGAGGGTGGAGCAGCCTGTGTGTAATCTCTGAGTAGCTGTTGCGTTATTGGAGTTCCAAAAAACAGAAAAAACTTGGATGTTGGTTTTAGCTGGAAATTTTCTTTGCCTAAATTAGTCTTCCCAGATGCTACAGAATAATTCACTGAAGATAAATAATGTACAGAAAGAAGAGATTTTTCTAGAAGAACTTTGCAGTAGATTAGTTTTAACTGTGTGTACATAACCACACATTCACACACACTAATATATATCTTAACCAAATATTTGCAGGCTCTTTCAGAGTTAAGTATTTTTGAGTTTTCTTGGAGAAACTTTCATTATGATTAATTATTGTCAAAGTTTTGATCTGGAGAGATAAATAAAGATGTATATTTGTACAACATCTGATTTTGCATAGTTTATAAGAAGTTATTTCTCAACAGCCCTGTTTGAACTTACAAAAGTCAGTCTGCTCCTTTTAAATAGTTGCCAGCTGTGTTATTTTCTTTCATTCTGCTAATTTCCCCCATATTTAAATAGCTTGAGAGCTATGTTAAGGCTTCATTCTGTTCAAAACTCAAATTAAAATGCTGATTTCTGCAGCGCCTGGCATTTCTGACTAGCACTTTAGTGACTAGCTCTGATCTCTTTATTAAAGAGTTTACATGACAGTTGCAATTGTAGAGAGAAAATAAAAATAAGAGCCTTTTCCCACTGACGTGGCTGTTTCCAGCACAAAGTGGTTTTTGCCTCGTGCTCGTGACGTAGCCACGCTCTGCCTTTGTGGGATGTTGGGTTTTTCTTGGAAAATATTTTAAAGGGAAATAGTTCTCAGGGATTTTTCTCCTCACTCTCACTGGTTGGTGTGTTCTCACAAATGGAATGTGAGGACTCCAAACAACTGTTTTCCTTTCCAGGCTGCTTGTGAGGTGCAGGTAGACAGATCTGTTCTGAATGCTCTTCCTGAGATTTCACTAGCTGCCATCGAGCAGCCAGAAAGAAATATGAGGCTTGTAAGGTGTGGGAAAGCAGCTGCCTTTGACAAGCAAAAGGTCCAGTCCAGGTAATTTTCTTTGACTCCAATAAGATTTGACTAAGACACAAAGAGCCTGGGCTGCAACATGGAAAAATCTATCTTTCTTCTGAATGTAGCTTGAACTACTGACCCAAGACATTTGCTGTGAGCTACTCTGGAGCCAGCCTGAAGCTTTCATGACCAATGTTGTTGTTCCTGTCTTTCCCAGCTGTCTGTTAAATCAGGATGGATGCTTTACTGAATTTAGAGAAAATTAACTGCTAGCACTGAGTGCAGGAAGAGAAGATTTATTTAAAGTGCTTGTCCCTCTTTGGAAGACAAAGCAGTAGATTGAAGTTAAAACTGCCAATATGGATCATGCTGGAGATAGGCAACACTGAAACCAGCACTGTCAGCCTTCTGCAAACTTGTCCTTGGGCCTGTGTGAAGAGGTGGCAGAGTGGACAGATGGCTCTGAGCTCCTTGTCTTGGTTCAGCATTTCAATTCTATAAGATCTCTCCATGAGAGGAATTTACAGATAATCCCAGCCCTGATTAGTTGGCAGAAGGGTCTGGTCATTTTTGGGAACACATCTCTGGAGGGGGTTACTGCTGATCCCTCCTTTATCAGTTCAGAGCCTCCAGCTCCGTGTGCCAGGGCTGGTGCTGTCACCCTGCCCTGGGACAGGTCCCAGGATGGGCAGAGCTGGGCTGGCCTCAGCTGGGGAGTCACAGGCATTGCTGTTTGTGTGGGCAGGATCTGTGAACATCAACCCTTCCAACATGGTTTGGAGATGAGTGGTCTTAGACAGAGGAAAAGAGAGAAGGTCTGTGTTTATCAAGCCAGGATTAAATCCTTCCAATTAAATTTTTTGATGTGAGATAAACCCATGGACGGATTTGATGTCTAAAATAACAGAAAGAAAGTAGAAATACTTTTAACCATCTCATTGTTCAGCCTGGACAGGAGAAGCTTTGGGCTGAGCTCAGGGTGGCCTTGCAGGGCCTGAAGGAGCTGCAGGAAAGATGGAGAGAGACAATTGCCAAGGGATGGAGGGACAGGACACAGGGAATGGCTCCCAGTGCCAGAGGGCAGGGATGGATGGGATATTGGGCAGGAATTGTTCCCTGGCAGGGTGGGCAGGCCCTGGCACAGGGTGCCCAGAGCAGCTGGGGCTGCCCCTGGATCCCTGGCAGTGCCCAAGGCCAGGCTGGACATTGGGGCTGGAGCAGCCTGGGACAGTGGGAGGTGTCCCTGCCATGGCAGGGGTGGCACTGGGTGATCCTCAAGGTCCCTTCCAACCCAAACCATTCTGGATTCTCTGATTTTCAGGTACATCCTCACTAGTCCCCCACCTCTGCTAAGCTCCACTTTTCCTGGCTCCTCTTTCCTCAGCTGCTGCTTGCTCAGCTCCTGCCCCTCCCCACTTTAATCCCCATCCCTCAGTTCTTTTTCCCCTTTGGCATTCCCCTTTGATTTCTCACAGAAACCCACTGGAAGGAGCTGTTCAGGGGCAGGGTGACTTGGGAAGACCTTTTAAAAGGTGAGCTCTGGATCCATCCCCATCCCTGTAAAGTGTTTTTGCAGTGGCTCTGGTGGCTGGAGTCCTGTTCCTGTGCAGGGCAAACCCCACAGGCTGAGGGCTCCCCATGGCCATCCCTGCAGCTCCTGGGGTGCCTTGGAAGAGAAAATGCTGCTGTCAGCTCCCCTGAGCTTGTCCTGCTGGGGACAGGCGTGCACACACACACAGCTTGGGTTCCACACCTTTACTGGAGCCTGGCTGAGCGAGGTGTCTCTGCCCTGCCTGGGGGTTGGCCATGACTGTTCTCCCCACTCTGATGTATGAAGGCAGTATGAGATAGGTTGAAAATAATAAAGATTGAATTTTCAGTACATAAAGCCTTTCTGAGGTGATCCTCAAAGAAGAATGAGGGAAGACAGAAAAAAGGAATGTGTAGCAATATTATAACAAAACAGCTGTTTTGCTTAATCAAATTAAGACTCCTTTCCCCCAGTCTCAATTCTTATGCCTTTTGCTGCCGGGGTTGTACAGAGATTTATCCAACATAATCACTTGATTTTGTGTATGAAATGATGCTGTCAGAGGAACTGATCACAGCTGATGTCACAATGCAAACAATGACATTTGTTTTAACCCATGGAAGGCAGAAACAAGAGTGTCTGTGCCACACCTGTGATTCCACAGCCAGTTTTTGTGTCACTGCTCTTTTTTATGATGTGTATTTCATAGGAAGAGAGGGACTAAGGCAAGAAGAGAAACTGTTTTGCCTTTTGGCTTGATTTGCCCCTGAATCACACAGACTAGACCATTAGTAATGTACATATTTTAATTTCTCAGTATTTTATTTCAAATTCCTAGTAGGATAGAAGTGCTAAGAGTTAAATATACCAATCTCTAGTTTGTCCAGGGGTCAGCACAGCATCTTACTTTTTTTCATGTCACCAAAGCAAAATCTCTTGATTTTAAATTGGATATTCACATTCCTTTAGATTATGTGCAGGTACTTAAATTGGGCAAGCTGAAAAAAAAAAGTATCCAATTGTTTGTGTCTAAATGTGTTTTCTCCTGAAAACTCTTCCTGAATTAAAATGTAATTGGGATTTCTATCCCTGTATAAGATGGAATATTTGTATTGCTTCCCCCCCACCACAGGAAGAACATCCATTTTCCAGCTAGAGTTTCTCTGATAAAAAACCCCTATAATTTAATCTGCAGTTTTGATAGCAGCAGAAGGCAAAATTGGAACAAATATGCTCAGAGTCTCTCAATTTCCTTGCCGTGATCCATCAGTTCATTATGTCAAGGTCAAAGCCAAAAATTTTGAACTCTTTTTATTTTACAAAATTGAAAATGTCGGGAAGTGTCAGGATTAGGAAGGGTGTTGACAGAATCAATGCTGCAGGGCATCACTTCTGAGAGCAGCAGAACAACTCAATGCTCAGGAGTTCCTGGCTCCTCAGAGGAGGATCTGCTCCTCACCAGCTGAGCAACAGGGACTTCATTAATCCTTGGAAAGGTTTTGCAGCACCTTGCTTTGCTACCAACAGATAAATCCTCCTAATTCAGATTTGTTGTGACTTCTCCCTGTCCTGTGCCAGTATTTAGAGGTCAATTTGAGGAACCTCCTGCCCCCACCCTTGTTTTCTCTCTGAGTTCCAGCCAGCCTGGAAGGCTTTTCCCTGGAATGCAGTGGTCCCAAGGACAGCCACCCTTTGTGTCCTTTCACCTTGGAGTCCTGCTGCCATGAAAAGAGAAAACTCACGGATTTTGTGGATGATGTTTTGCTGTATTGTGTACTTTCAGCTCCTTAATTGAATTAGCAAAGTTTTCCATGTTGTTGCTTTTTTTTTTTTTTTTGAAAAGCAATGAACTGAGCCCAGTATAAGTCTCCAGTAAACAAAGAAGAACATAGAAGAATGACTGTTCCTTTCATGCCATTAAGTACTTAAGCACATCCTTAATTTTATTTGGCATTGCAGTGAGACCTAGCAATTTTTAAAATATCTTTCTCAATCAGTTAAATAAGGTAATAAATTGAAAACAGTGAAGACAGAGGCAGCACAGCATTTTAAACAGCAGTCCTCATCCATTGCCAGTCCCTCTGCCACAAAACCTGCAAAACAAACACACAGTAAAGCAGATGTCTGAATTCTGAGCAAAATATTTTAAAACTTAACTGTCTTGCTGGGATCTAGGAAGGTGGCATTGATCCCAGGAGAATTTTTTGGTAGTGCTTTTTTTTTTTTTTTTTTTTTTTTCTCTCTTTAAAAATTCATCCTGATTTAATCATAATTGATTTGCTGAAATTCAATTACTCATTCAACTTCCTCACAGCCCCCTGTGTGCCTTGGTCTCCCAACAGTGAATGAGTTAAACGTTTCTTAGCTTCCATTTTCCCAAGATGAGACTTTTGTTTAGAAGTGCCTTCAGAAATGGTTGTTAAATCTTTTTAGGCAATGACAGTGCTGTGGCAGCCGAGTTACCTCATCAGAAGTCTCCAGGTATTGATCTAATTCACATTTCCACATAGAGCTTGCAGTGGTCATATTGGAGTTGTACTTTTAGTTGTGAGTGAGTGCCTCCCTTCCCAGCCCTCCCTGCCCTGCTCCATCCTCCAGCCCTGCTCCATCCTCCAGCCCTGCTCCATCCTCTATCCCTCCCTGCCCTGCTCCATCCTCCAGCCCTGCTCCATCCTACATCCCCCCCTGCCCTGCTCCATCCTCCAGCCCTCCCTGCCCTGCCCTGCTCCATCCTCCAGCCCTGCTCCATCCTCCATCCCCCCTGCCCTGCTCCATCCTCCAGCCCCCCCTGCCCTGCCCCAGCCCCCCAGCCCTGCTCCCCCGAGCTCTGCACTCCGGTGGGATCCCAGGGGTGTCAGCCCTGCTCTCCTGAGCTGTGTGAGCAGAGCCTGGGGGAGTTCAGGGGTGTCAGCCCTGCTCTCCTGGGCTGTGTGAGCAGAGTCTGGGGGAGTTCAGGGGTGTCAGCCCTGCTCTCCTGGGCTGTGTGAGCAGAGTCTGGGGGAGTTCAGGGGTGTCAGCCCTGCTCTCCTGGGCTGTGTGAGCAGAGTCTGGGGGAGTTCAGGGGGGTCAGCCCTGCTCTCCTGGGCTGTGTGAGCAGAGTCTGGGGGAGTTCTCTGCTGCATCCTCAGCTCAGGGATCACCCTCTGGTCCTCGTGGAACTTGTTGTGTAGCCATTAATGCAAAAAATAGGGATAAAAGGAGAGGTTCCTTTGCTGACATCAAAGTCTGTCTGTATTTCCTATTTGGATCAGCTGCTGCTGCCCAGCTCAGAAATCCAAAATCCTTGCTGGCCTTGTAAGCCATAATTCCACGTGTTGGTTCCCATTCGCTGTCCACTCGTTTGCCACTGCTCTTTGCTTTGTTCTTACAGCTGCCCACAGCTTTTTGTTTTGCCCCAAGCAGATTTTTATTGATAGTGGGGTTTTTAACCCCTCTTTGTAGCCTTACTCTTCTGATTTTTATGAATTTATTAAGGTTTTCAAAAAATAAGGCAGTTTTTCTCCTCAGGTTCATTCCCTAAGAGATTCTTCCACACATATGGAAGTTTTTCCAGTTCCATCTCAGTATTTTCATGCTTGTGCAACTGATGATTTTATTTCCTTTTCTTACATTCTCACTTTAATTGACTTGTCTCTTTCAGAGCTCCTTCAGAAAGTGGGTTGGTACAAGATATCACAGCTTTAATCCACGGATTTAGGAATTTTCCTGTTCCTATGGAAGACGTTAATCTTCCTGTACAATAAAACAACTTCATAAGCTGTACAAAATTGAAAAGGCAATTTAATTGCCAGTGCTTATGCATTTTCTTAGAACAGCTAAAATCCCACCAAAGGTGGGATACAAGTGGTACCAGGAGCTCTCAACTAAAGAACTAAAATAATGAGAGCAGATTCAATGTAAAAAAACCAAAATTGACATCTTTATAAAGTTTCTTCTATTTATTCAAACGTTATAAATATCACAGAGAGTGATAACTTGGTTTATGAATTGAAGGAAGAAAGTGAATGTGCCAACCTGGAAAAAATATAAACAATTATACTGTCAGTCATTGTTTGAATTATTCATTTGAAATATCTTTTAAGAGTTTTTCATTTTGTCTGTAAGGCAAAGAAACGTATTTATAGGAGTAAAATGTACTAAATAATTATTGAAGTATGCATCAAAGAATTCCTTTGATTATTTTAGAATAAATATTCCAAACTGCCACTTCAGATTTTATTGTCAAGTGGTGGAATATTTGATGTCTTCTGTAAGATTTCAAACCTGAGGCAAACAAATTTATATAAAAAGACCAACTTTTATCTTTCAAAGGAAGAGCATCACTGTGTGTGAGTGACTCAAAAAAATATAAACATGATCAACAAGTTGGAAAATAGCAAAGTAATGAAAAATGTATTTCAATTAATGGGATCCAATTCCAGAGTTTGAGAAATTTGTGTTTGCAGCTTCACATCCTCTGCTGTTTGCCAGCATTTGTGTTTGCAGCCAGCCCTGATTTGTACAGAACTTTGGATTAACAGATATTTAGGAGGTTTACAGTGAAAAACTGTAAAATACTCAGATCATATTTTTTCTCCTTAAAAGCACGTCATGATTCACCAAAGTAATTCCCAAGTTCTGTATGGGGAAAAAGAAATATTCCAGTTTATGTTGAGAGCCATGGGAAGGTTGCTTGCACACATTGAACTTGGATAAAAGTTAATTAAGGGTAGCTCTATAGTCAGCCAATGGAACTATGTGCTAATAAAACTATATTTTAAATTAAAACAAATCCTGCTAGGAAGGCACTTAAAAATAAAAGCAGTAAATGAGAAAAACACCTTGTGAAGTACACAGAACACATAGTAGAAATCTATTCTAAATTTTGTGAAATAGGAGAAGTTTTGAAACCAAGTTGGAGGGAATTTGAGGTGTTTTTTGAGAAGGGAGAGAGCAGCATTAAACATTAAATGGGGAGTGCAGGTAAGGAAAAATAATAGCTTTGAAAAAAATATTTAAAGTTGTCTCATGGTGCAAAATTAAGTCTTATAATGGAATATTCAGAGCACATTCAGCAGCTGTAACTCAGATCAGACACAGTCCCAGGTCTCTTGATCCCTTTGCAGTTAACAATTAACAGGGCCAGGATCAAGAGACCCAATTAATAAAGAATAACTCTCAAAAAAGAAAGGTTTTTGCTGCTGACTGCAGTGGGATGAACGTTTACTATCTAGTTCAATATATACCAATTCAGGCAATATAAAATATTTGAGAACCATCATAGAAATATTGTGTAAGCTTTAAAATTGGTAACATAGGAAATGATCATCACTGATTCCTTGGTTTTCACTTGTATCTTTCATCCTTTCAGTTCAAAGTCATGACTATTTGCACATTTGTTATTAAAAGAGAATCCAGTATTCTTTTTTAAATATAGTGAAGTGGGTGAATTGAATTTTTTCACTTTCAGTTATACAGGTTCAGATATAAAAATGCATCAAAGTATGCTGTTAATGTGTTACAGGCAAAATAATGGGAAATTGGAATGGAATGGCTGTTTTATCTGGCTGCATCTACCTATCAAACAAATCTCTCTATTAATTGTTAAATCCTAATGACTTCAAAAGACACTTCTGGGGTTGTGGTGGAACTCTGATTCCCAGATCTCCACCGGGCACAGCGACTGTGCTGAACTCCTTGTCACTACTCCTGTCAGCTCTGTCCCTGCTTTGATTCCCACAAGCTCATGGAAGACTTTATATGTTTTGAGAAAGGAGCCATTTCCAGATCGTTTTGCAGATAAGATTTTGGAAGGCTCAGTTGTTTTGTAATAATAAAGATTTTTTTCACTTTTAATCCCTTGGCTGTAGGAGTTGTTTCCTGGCACTGTCAAGCAGCAGAGGAAGTGATGGAAATGCGAGGTCACCTGATTTCTAATTTCACTTTTCTGAGAGAAAATCAGACTAATTTTTTCAGGCAAAGCACTCTAGAAAAGGGGAGTTTGTCTGAGGGGTGTTGGGGCAGGATTGTGTCCAACAGCAGCAGCTCTGCAGGGTGGGCACAGCCTCAGCTGGGGCTCTGTCCTGGGTGACACCCAGGGCCACCTGGATAGTGAACACCTGAGATTCCACCAACCCAGCACACCCTGCCCAATCTCAGCCCCTGCACACAGCAAATACAGACAAAGCCCCAGTGCTGCCTGTCAGAGGTTTGTTAGGAAAGACAGTTTGGATCAATTCTACTTCAAGTGCAGACAAACCCATTTGTGAGGTTGTCTTTGCTCAGGGATCGGGTTGCACATGGTGGATAATGCAGAGAGATGGAACAACACAATGTGTACCTCAGGGAGACCTGATTGTTGGGTGAGAACCATGAATGGATGCCCTTGTCTGTACAGAATGTATGTGTTGTAGAGTTAAAATATATATATTAATTTTAGTAATAAGTTAACAATAGGGGGATAAGGGGTGGAATGTCCTGGGGTGACTTTATGATGTTTGGAGCCCCAATTGCCTGGTTTATGTTCCGTATTAAGTTCTGCACCATTAACACTGGCCCTGAGAGCGAAGGGGGGAAAGAAGAAGCCACAGTTTGTGTTCAGAGAGAACCCTCAGTGCCTGCATCCTGCTCCTGGACTGTGATGTTGAGAGAGAGCCCTCAGTGCCTGCATCCTGCTCCTGGGCTGTGTTCAGAGCCCTCAGTGCCTGCATCCTGCTCCTGGGCTGTGTTCAGAGCCCTCAGTGCCTGCATCCTGCTCCTGGGCTGTGTTCAGAGAGAGCCCTCAGTGCCTGCATCCTGCTCCTGGACTGTGTTCAGAGCCCTCAGTGCCTGCATCCTGCTCCTGGACTGTGACTGTGGTGTTCAGAGCCCTCAGTGCCTGCATCCTGCTCCTGGGCTGTGTTCAGAGCCCTCAGTGCCTGCATCCTGCTCCTGGACTGTGTTCAGAGCCCTCAGTGCCTGCATCCTGCTCCTGGGCTGTGTTCAGAGAGAGCCCTCAGTGCCTGCATCCTGCTCCTGGACTGTGTTCAGAGAGAGCCCTCAGTGCCTGCATCCTGCTCCTGGACTGTGATGTTGAGAGAGAGCCCTCAGTGCCTGCATCCTGCTCCTGGACCGTGTTCAGAGAGCCCTCAGTGCCTGCATCCTGCTCCTGGACTGTGTTCAGAGCCCTCAGTGCCTGCATCCTGCTCCTGGGCTGTGTTCAGAGAGAGCCCTCAGTGCCTGCATCCTGCTCCTGGACTGTGTTCAGAGAGAGCCCTCAGTACCTGCATCCTGCTCCTGGGCTGTGTTCAGAGAGAGCCCTCAGTGCCTGCATCCTGCTCCTGGGCTGTGTTCAGAGAGCCCTCAGTGCCTGCATCCTGCTCCTGGGCTGTGTTCAGAGCCCTCAGTGCCTGCATCCTGCTCCTGGGCTGTGTTCAGAGAGAGCCCTCAGTGCCTGCATCCTGCTCCTGGGCTGTGTTCAGAGCCCTCAGTGCCTGCATCCTGCTCCTGGACTGTGTTCAGAGAGAGCCCTCAGTGCCTGCATCCTGCTCCTGGGCTGTGTTCAGAGAGCCCTCAGTGCCTGCATCCTGCTCCTGGGCTGTGGTGTCTGCAGCATGGACAGACAGAGGGACAGAGCTCTCCTTTGCTGTTAGTTTTTTAGCTAGCTGAGGCAGGGAAGTTCCCCAGACTGTTTTTATCCTTTTTCCTTGGATCTGTTCAAACCTGCTCAGGACTGAAAACCCAGACAAAGCCTGGGAGCTCACGCCTGGGGCCCACCAGGGCCTGGGCCTTGGCACTTTCCAGCCCTGGAGGGACTGATAAGAGACTGAGTGAGCTGAGCTACACCCCATGAAAAGGATTTTTTCTGGATTTGCCATCTCTTTGAACAGTGAGAGCTTTTATTATTTTATATTATTCAATTTCTGTTAAATAAACAGTTTTTTTCCACTATTCTCCAAAGAATTTTTTTTTCCCCCAAACCAGTTGGGCAGAGGGGCCATTTGAATTTTTCTTTTCTAGGAGAGCCCTATTTGGTGGTTCTCTCCCAAATTTGCCCTAAACCAGGACAGGTTCACAGGGCTGTGCCAGCCCAAGCACCCATTGCCCAGGATTTTCACTCTGCACACTCTGGCAGCAGCACAGACATTGAGAGGGGAAATGAGCAGGAGTCCTTCAGGCTCCCATCCCCAGGGCAGAGAGGGGAATGGAGAAGGCCTGGGAGGCACTGGGGGAAGGAGCTACAGAGATCCTGGTTGGATAAATTCAGTATATTTGACAAGAACAGATCCCTCATGAGCCTTCCATGATACAAAATTCTCCCAGGTTTTTCTCTGGCATTTCCATATAGATAAAGACAGGGTGTTTCTTTCATGGCAGATTTTCAATCAGATTTCCCAAGATCATTTGCCTTAAAACGTAACTGGTGTTGCCTGAGTTCATTTCACTAAACACAGTGAAACTATAGAAACAGACATATATTATGAAGTGTGTTGATTTTTTTTTTCCTGAGGTATTATTTATAAATGAAATGAGACTTTGTTTTCACACAATATATTGGAAAACAAAGGGATTCTGTCATTTAGAGAATATCAGTCTCTTGTCTTTATGAAGTGCATTAGAGATTAGAGCCAAGCGGACATTTAAAAAAATCATCATTAAAAATCAACAGGTTGATTGACATTTAAAAAATCATCTTGACACTGTCAAGAAAATGTTTTTAATTTTTTGCTTGAACTTGTCTCCTCAAGGGTCTCTTTCTGCCTGCACCTCTCATTTTGTTTGTGAAACCTACAGCTGTGGTGCTTCTCCTGTGCTGAAAACTATAAAAAATGCAATAACAAAGCAAAAAAGCAAAGCAAAGCCATTGAGAGAGAGTACAAAATTGCTGCTATCCTGTTCCCTGGGCTCTCTGCTTAGGAGCTCTATTCACTTAAAACATTTTCTAGCTTCTGAAGCACTTGATTAAAGTCAATTGGGAAAAAGATCAGCTCTTAAAAGTGCTAATTTGTGACTCAGAAAACTGGAATAAATCTAAATATGCAATTGCCTGTTGCTGTGTGTTCCTGGCCGTGGGGATTGTCTGGAGAAGGTTTTCCCATTTCCCTGCAGCCTGTGCCGTGGGTGGCACTGCTGGGATGCTCCTGGGCCAGGGCTGCTGGTGTCCCCTGACCTCCTCAGGGGTGGCTGTGCCTTTGGCTGGGTGTAGGAGCCCATCTGGGGTCACTGGTGCTGCAGCCCCTCAGCTGAGCTGCTGCTCCTGGCCCAGGGCTGCTAAACCTCCCTCTGGGGCTGTGTCCCATGGCACAGGGGCAGGAACAGAGCCAGAGCCAGCCCTGCTCCGCTGGATGTGTGAGCAAACAGCATGGACGAGGTGAACAGAACAGAGTGCAAGGGAACCATCTGAAGCTGGCACAGATCTAACTACACCTCCAAAAAGCAACTTTTCTACCATTGAAGCAGATGAAAATCACTTTTAGGGAATGTACCAAGTGTTCAGAGCTTTTTTCCCAAATTAAAATAGATTATCTCCCAGTGTCCTGACTACTTCATGTATCAATCCAATTTGTTTTTCATACTGAAGGCATCCTTTCCATGTCCTCTTTTTACTCCCCCTTTGAAGGTTATTAAAAGTCTTCTAATCTAGTAATTCCTAACACTTCTCTCTTTCTGCAAGAACAGAATTATCACTGCATATTTTAGAGAGAACCCTGTGCCTTGTCTCTCACACCTCCCTTCTGCAGCCAGCCTCTTTCTCTGGTGATGCATTGTGAGAATTTTGGTATTAGCAACAGTTCTGGGTTTGCCTGGAGATGAGAATTCCTTCCTTCAGCTGATGGTTCCAGCCTGCCCTGGCACTGCTCTCGAAGCTGTTGTATAATACACAGACAGGGGAGCAAGCAGCTCTGAGCACTTGGGAGCCTTTTCAAACTCTAAACTGAATATTTAGGAATATTTAGCTGCTGGGGCCTTAGCCTCTCTCTTCCCTCCATGCCTCATAGCAAATTAAGAGTTGTTTCTGAAATGATTCTGATGCTGCTGTAGGAAAGTGTTGGCTTTTTTTTGTTTTGTTTTGTTGGTTTTTTTTTCCCCTCAAGCAACTCTAAGCTCAAGTGTCAAATCTGTAGATGATTTCAAAAGTGCCAAAAGACTTCTGATATTTTAATTCTTGGCAAAGCATTGGTGTGCCACTAATGCAGATGGGCTGACATGTGAGACTATCAACTGCATGGATTAAAACCCTTATAGAATCCCTGGCTTTCCTAAAAACTGCTCACACAATACAAACAGCAACCCTGTGTTGCCATATTCAGGTATGCAGCTGCTGTATTTTTAGTGTTTTAAATCTATCTTTATATATACCTATAAAAATAAATGAAAATCATGTATGTGATGACATATAAATGACATATAAATTCCCTCCTGAACAAAAGAGTTTGTTCCAATGTCTGGCCATCCTTTTAGTGAAGAAATTTTTCCCAATATCCAATCCAAACCTCTGCTGGTGAAATTGAGGCCGTTCCCTCTTGTGCTGTACCTGGGAAGTATTGGGGCAATGGGTATTTCAGAGGATTGGGTCTCCCTGCTAATCTGATCTAAATCTTTTCAGAAATGTGTGGATTCTTTAGACTGAGACATGGGGGCAGTTAACTCCTTCATTTCTATTCCCCTGCTTGTACTGCACTGCTCCAAGGACTGACCTTTGTAGCAAATCAGCCCATTAATTGTGCTATGATAGCTGGAGGGGGAGAGGATTTACTTGAAACCTTAAAACAGTGAAGTAAGCAAGCATCTCAAAATGCAAAATCAAATAAAAAAATCTATATGACCACCATCCACCACTCTCTGAAAAGAGAGGTGGCACAGAACCAGGAAACAAAAGCACAGACATGGACAGCCACAGCTTTAAAAACAACAAGAAGTGGCTCTGGATGAAAAGGAAGGAGCAAAAAAAACCTTCCAGATGTGAGAATAGAGGTCATAACAACAGCAACGAAAAACTAGATCAATAATCAGAACAGCAGTAATCAGAATTTACACGCAAGAAACAATCAGAAATGCTCTGTAGTGTAGCTGTAGCCAAATGTTAATTCTTGTGCTTTTAGAAAGAAAAAGTGATACTCTGATATTGCACTTTGGTTTCTGTGGTCTCAGTAAACACTGAACATATTGACAGAGTCATTTAACAAAGTGGGGATGTAAAATTCATCACAGATTTAAAGGCCAGGCCCCAAGAGTGCTCAGGTAGAGCTTTGTCCCACGTAAATGGAACAATTTAGGAGCCAAATCCCCCCATCAGTCTCTAACCAACACAGGGATGGGCATCTCCAGAGGGAATCCTGATCCCAGCCCACCTTCCTCATCTCTTTCCCTGCACAGAGCTTCAACTCTGGGTCCAGCTCTCCTTGGGCAAACACAGGGCCTAGGAAGGCACAAACCCTGGTCATGATGGCACAGACAAATGTGATTTACTTCAAACAAGGAATCTGCAATCCCCTCATTAATTCTGGTGCTGGACTAAACTCTGAGCACCTTGCATGGTTCATAATTTGTTCAATGGCAAAAACCATTGCCCTGTAAATGCCCAGAGTTCTATTATTTTTATGAAGAATCCCACCTGAAAAGCACGTGCTGCAGTTTTGTGGTCTGGTTTAGGACATGTGCTGCAGTCAAAAGGGGTTTGTTTATTCAGGTGAACACTCTGGGATCTGCAGGTTCCTCTGCCAAGTTCTCCCACTCACAGCACTGATGGCTGGGCAGCCTCCCAGAGCTCCCAGAGCACACTGAGAGGTGGCTGCTGATGATTGGAAAGATGTCCTGCCAGCCCCCCAAAATCACTGGCCTGGCCACATTTCCCTTCTTCTGTAAAGTTTGGGGTCCCAGCTCCTCTTCAGCCCACCTGTCTTTGCTGCTGGTACATAAAGGCAGCTGAGAGTGGGGAATGAGCTCAGCAGAAATGTCTGCACCATTCAAATTGTTTGGGGAACTTAAAATGTGCTGATATATCTTGTTTGTTTTTTTAAAGATGAATGGAACTTCATTTAGCTTGCAAAAAGTAGTACTCAGTTAATAGAAGCAGGAAATATGAGAGAGGTTTTCCCAGATTTACCTGTCACTTAAATATGTGTTGGTCAGTAATATTTAAGGCAATATCAATTTTTGTTTTAAGTACTGTCTTTGCTTTCAGTCCCAAAACTATTTGGCATGGTGTTAAATATGATGTTTTAGTTTATATTTGCAACTCTTATGCTGGCATTTTAGGGGAGTTTTTAAGTAATCAAATCCAGTCCAATGTTTGATGTTTGCTGAGACATTCACCACTTGTGTGTGTGGCTGAGCCTGTCCTGGCTAGAGCTCCTCAAAATCTGAGTTTCCTTTTCCCATACATTGCAAAAATAAACTTAAAATCATGGAAGTAGTAATGTAGAAATCCTCCCTATTGTGTCTTTCCAATATGATACAATATTCTACTACCAAAAAAAATCTAGGGAAATGTGATTTCCTTTTCCAGTGTTTTGGACATGTCAGCTATGTTCAAAACTGCAAGCACAATATTTACTACCTCTAGTGAATAGAATACATGTGGAAAAAGAGAAATGTAATAATGATAAGAGGATAACAGTGTAGTTGCAAGGTAAATTTTTTGTCAATCAGACCTAACAGAAAGAATTTTGAGCAGACACCTTTCTTGTAGCAAAAGCAAAATTTAAAACACAGGTGCTTTTAGAAACTGAGAAAATCAAGTGAATGAACTTAGAATAACAGAGTGAAAACTCAGGAAGTATCACTGACTTTTGCCCTAGAGTTACTTTAAATTTGGGCACAGTGCATGAGACAACCACTTAGATTTTATTGTTTGCCCTGTAATTGTGGCAATTGAATGTTGGAATTTAATGGAATGTGTCACCTGAATGCTGCAATTGATTGAATTGTCTGCTGGAAGAGCAAGCCAGCCCTGGGAGCACCTTGGGAGGGTGGAAGAGCCCAAAGGAATGAATCCTCTGGGATCAATCTGCCCCTCTGCTGGGGATGGCAAACAGGAAGAGGCCATGGCCACAAGTAAATTAATTCAATTAATTTTCCCCAACCTGCTCATGTTTAGTCCAAAGAAAATCTCTCTGTTTTCTGCACAGGGGATAGGTTTTTGTGCTGGAGGTTGCTGTGGCACAAAGATGGTCTTTGGCTGCTCCTGCTGATTTTTCCCTGTTCACAGGAGCTGGAAGATTGAATGCACTTCCTCAGTATTCAGACATGGCAAGCCCTGGTAATTAGCTGTCCCAGAGCTGGATTATTAGTAAGCTATAAAAATTCTCTAATTTCCATCAACAAATACAGTTTCCAGTCATTATAGTCTGCAAGAATAGCATCAATTTATCTGAAATTTTCTTCTCCTAAGCATCAGTAGGAAGAGTTATTCCCACATGAATTTAGAAGGATGATTAGAAAGAGACTTTTTCAAGATGGCTTTAAAACGAAGCAGCAAGACCTAAGAATGTAAATCATGTTCTATGGGAAGAAAAAAAAAAAAAGTAGATCAGGCTGGGAATGCAAATCATATTCAAGGGAAAAATTCAGATCAATATTAGAATCTGCCTTGTGTGACTGCAGTAGCATAAAATTATCTGCTGAGCTGCCTGTAAAAATGACAGGGGAGAGAAGAAAAAGATTTCAAGCAAAATATGGCCTGTTGATATTTTGGCACAATTAAGCTAAATTTTAACCCAAATTGAGGGTAAAATATTTTATGAAAACAGACACAGAATACTTGTGGAATAATGTCAGGTACAATCTGATTTCATTGTTGCAGCAAGATGAAATATAAGATATTTGAGAGGTGGGGAGAAGACTGGTATTGAATTCCTGGGCAATGGAAGCTTGATTCTCAGATGTTCAATTAGGAAACAAATTAGTGACCTCATTTCTCCATGATAATATCTGACTCTAAAGGACAGATGCCAAACTTTGGTAGACATATTCTGGGGAAATTTAACTTAGGAAAAGTTTTCATTATTACACAACATTAACTGGAATTAATAAGAATTTTCTCATTGAGGAACAATTAGAATAAAAGGTATTAAACCAAACCAACCAATCATACAAACAAACCCCTGCCTACTTCAGCTTTACTTTTTGGAACTGAAACAGAATTCCCAGACTCCTCAGCCTCCAGTTTGTGCAGATCTTACACAGTTCCCCAGATTTCAGAGGATTATTTTTTTGCTGTGGGATAAAGCTTCCTACAAGTCAGGGATCCTTTACCCCATCTTTTAAAAATTTGTTGTCAGATCCCAAACCAGGGCAAGATTTCAGATTCAAATTCCTCAATTTAGAGCTGTGCTCTGGCCTCCTCCAGCTGCCTCCAAAGCCTGATCTCTCCAGACAGATGAGTCTCCCTCCTTCTGGATAAAATATATGACACTACATGCTGAAGTTGGACATTTCCTGAAATGAATGTGAAACTTTTGCTAAACTGGTATTTTCTGAGCACCTTGTGAGGGTTTTTTTTTAACATTTGTGACAGGAGTGGCTAAGTTTAGGCAGTTTTTCAAGTAGTGCATTTCACATGGGAAATAAAATTTTCAATGTATTTGTCTAAAATTTATTAGAAATGGTGTTTTAAATTTTCAGTGGGAATGGAATGGAATATGTAATTTGTTTAGTAATGTAGGTGAAAAAGAACCGTGTTCTTCACATGAAATATCCTTTGAGATGTCCTTATTTTCAGCATTTTAACATTATGTCAGCAGCACTTTAATGGAAAACGACACTCCTGACTTGTTCTGTGTGAACATTCAGTGGTGGCCAGAGCTGTTAGACAGCTTTGCTCATAATGACTGCTGGAAAAGCATGGTTGCATGGCACTGTAACCCTGGACTAATAAGTGTGCAGGTCCTGACTTCAGAAATGTGATTTCCAGCTTCTCTTTCATGGAAAGTATCCAAATCCTGTTGTTTAATCAAACATGTGACAAAACGAAGTAGTAGGAGGTTACTGTTGATGGTTTGAATATTGTGAAGAGAGAAGTGTGGTTAAAAATGTCTTTTTTGAGCAAAAGGCTGTTGTCTGCAAAGGTTTTTATGCTTATGTGGAGCATGAAGCTGTGAGGCATCGTACAGGGAACGGGGAATTCAGGATGTCCATCACCTCTGCAATTCCACACTGCTGCTGGATCAGCACCGAGGCTGGGGCTACAAATTGGCAGGAGAAATCATTTCAGTCTTCAACTGCAGGCTTAGAATGAAAACTCCATCTTCTAAAAGCTGATTTTGCTTCATAGCACATTGCCACTGTCTTCCTTGTTTACCTTGGAGAAGGATGTACTTGGGAATCCCTGACTAGGCATGGTGGAAGGGTGGTGGGGAAGAGTCTCCTCCCTTTTCCTTTTCCTTTTCCTTTTCCTTTTCCTTTTCCTTTTCCTTTTCCTTTTCCTTTTCCTTTTCCTTTTCCTTTTCCTTTTCCTTTTCCTTTTCCTTTTCCTTTTCCTTTTCCTTTTCCTTTTCCTTTTCCTTTCCCTTTCCCTTTCCCTTTCCCTTTCCCTTTCCCTTTCCCTTTCCCTTTCCCTTGTTTTTAGGAGACAGAGATGCAGATAACCATGTCTGGGAAATGGTTTATTCAGAGAGCTGCATTTAAGCACAGGCTCAGGAGACATGACCCATGTGAAGGATGTGCCCGTCCAAGAGCAGACTTCACACCCCTCCTCAGAGAATCATAAAAATTGCCTCAAACAAACCCTGTTTAATTTCTCTATATGGAAAATGAAGACTGAAATGGATGTCTGGATAAATGAACCTAGGGAGAACTGAGAGGTGATTTTGTTTAAATTCTTTTGATTGCAGCAGAAATCAAATTTATTTTGCTGGAGGGTGACTTACCAAGCAAAGCACATTAAATCAGTCTGCTTCCAAGGGAGGGAGAAGCAGCAGATATATATCCATGCTGCAGAGGGAAGTTGTCTGTTACATGCTCATTACACATATTTATGTCTCAGCTGCGAACTGAAAAGTATTCATGAATTTTATATATTTTAAAAGTGTTTCCAGGTATGCCCTTAGCTTTTCAGACTCAGTCTGAGCTTGTACAAACTGCAGATTCCCTCTCTGCCTTCTGCAGTGTTTAATTTTGCCCCGCTGGGGAGTGGTGGGAGTGTGAGCGCAGACAGTGGCGTGGAGCTGGCAGGATGCAGCCAGCCATGGGGGAGGATCCATGCTCAGTGCTAATGGCACAACCAGGGGCTGTCAGCTCCGGGCAGCACAAACCCTGGTGAGTGTCTGATCTGCTTCTGTGCGCTCTGAGAACATCTCTGTGAGCTCATCTGCTCCAGGGGATGCTCTGTGCTGTTCCACGGCTGGGAGGCTCCGGCAGAGCTCAGCCCAGAATCCGCCACAGCTGCATTTGCACATCAGGACAGTTTTACTCTAGCTGGGCAGTGCTGGGACAGAAAGGATGGGAATTCCTTCACTGGGGTCAGCCTTGCCTTAGGGCTCTCCCCTGGGACAGTTCTGGGTTTGGGCCCAGGACTCAGACACACATTAATACAAACAAACATTCCCTGGGAAGTGCTGGGGCTGCCATCCCTGCTGCACCCCCTGCACTCAGCCCAAACTTCCAGAACACGTTTCTGTTTCTGCTGGCACAGTCAGAGCAAGTCCTTGCAGGTCCTGCACCTCCCCAGGGCTGTGGGGCACTGCAGGGTGGGAAGGACACGGAGCAGCTGGGAATGGCAATCCCAGTGTGCAGGACAAGCAATTCGGTCACACTGGGCTTTGCTCTTCCTGATGCCTTAGGATTCTAGCTTTTATAATTTTCATATATTTGTAATCCTGCAATTCTTTAGGGTAGAACTCTAAACTCCTTATCCAGTGCCAGCTGCTGCTTCTCCGTTTTGGTCAGACACAGCAATTCCTCCCCAGGCCTGGCAATCAAGGACACCTCACTGCCCCAGGCCCCAGAGATGGAAACAAAAGTGACCTGGGGGCAGCAAACTTGGGCAAAATGACTTCATTACCTGGAGCTGGAACTGGGAGATGAACCCCAATGAGCAAATGGACCAAACCCAGAGAAGTGTGAAACCTGGGACCCGTGGTCCATTTTGGTGCAGCCCCTGGGGGGACTTCATCTGCCCAAAATGTACCTGAAGGCCCTTCAAGAAATGTAACCACATTTCATTCTCTTAATTTTGTCTGGCTTCTGTTTTAGGTAGTCCTGAAAGGACATCATTCCCTCCATGGGGAAAATACCCTTTCTGGGTGGGAAGGAAGGGAGCAGAGCTGCATTTCTGACTCAGGATTATACCTTGCTCAGAAGTGAAAATGTTTGTGTAGAAGCCCAGGAGGAACTGATCCTTCCCAGACCCAGAGAGGGAAATCTGAGCTCTTTTTTGCTGTGCATTTACTGCAGCAACCACATTCAGAGAGAGGAGAAGCAGCACACCTTGAGAGTAAATATAGCAGAAACAAAGGCTTCTTTTAGCCCATTAACAGTCTTGAACCTTCAAGAGGTTTTAATCCCTAATTAGAAATAACACTTTGCTGATTTCTCTTACATTGTGTATTCACATCAGGTAAATGGAGTTTTTCCTGCTTTTGAGAGACACAGAAAGTTTTAGTAGAACAACAGGACATTTTCAAATAACCTCAAAATTAAGATTCCTGAAGACTAAAATTTGATTCTTTAAGATGGCTGTATTTTATTTATTTTATAAAATGTGATGATAATTATATGATTTTGAAACCATCCCTAGATAAATGAATTGTTTGTGCAGAAAATGTCATTGATTTCAGTGACTTAGGCTGTTTCCTGTAGACTGCATAGGGACAGGAGTGACACCTGCACCGTGGCACTGTTGATTGTTACCTGAGGGTAAAACTGACCCTATGTGCCCACCCAAAACTTTCTTTTCATGTGCCATGAATGGTCTTGTGGTCAGAAAATGTTGGAAGATCGCAGTCAAACTAGTGGTAGAGCATCTGCAGGCACGTAGCATGTAGTTTTATTCTGTCTTTAGGAGAAAGATTGAGGTCTTAGGTTTAAAAAAATCTGTGATGCTTCTGAATTTTGTAGTTTTTTTCCATGTTCTTCTCTCAGTCCACCATAAGCTGGGTGTTCTTCCAGTGAAATATTGGACATGGGTCTATTGGACTTTGATAGATAAGAGGGGACTGGAGCACAAGGTCTTTAAAATCTTTTTGTCTAATTTTCTGTCGGTATTCAGAAGAGCAGGATTAAACTCTGCAAAGGCAGGCAAATCCCACGGTATTGGCCTCAGGTTATTTAAAATCAAGGAGTCCCCCTTCCTGTACTAAGAGCACGGTGTAATATATTTACAGATGAGGTGTTACTTTGAAGTTGGGATCTTGTCTTTGATCAAAAGCGTTCAGCTTCCCTCATGTCTCTCAGAAGGAGACAGGAGTTAGAGCGCACTGGTGTGGGTTTTTTTAATGTTTTGGACAGCAAAAATGACATTTACATGAAACAGTAATCCTGGGAATGTATGAGATAAGACAATTTCAACCATGAGCTGAGAGAATATCTCCCAAGCAGCCTTGAAACAAAGCAGAAGTAACAGTGTGTCACCATCACTCTGCCTCCTCACCTGCTGTTAATTAAAGTCCTGATAAAGGAGGTCTGTCAACATTCATGGGATGAAAAGTAAAATGTGATGAAAGTCCTGTTAATCAGGAGGAAGGTTTTGATTAAATACTCTTAATTCAGCAGGCTTCTTTAGGAAATTTAAATACACTGCAGTGGAGCTTTCCAACCCATGAAGGGAAAGGGCACAGAGACTGACAGGGCAGAAGGTTTTGCGTTCCCGAGGAGGGCAGAGAAGACACGATACAATTAAAAGGAAAATCACCTGAGTTCTGGCTTGCTTAGGCTTTGCAGTCACTGAGGGCACCGACTGTATCAGGACTGTGCACTCAGATCAATGGTTTTATCTTTCTGCTGCTTTTGTATTGACTGGCCATGGATTGCTATATGATTTTTTAAATGTAAACATGAATGTGTCTATCCTGGGGGAAGAAAGGGAGTCTGGAAGAATAATACACTGCGTGCACACAGCAGGGAAACACCACCGAGGCATCTCTGTGAATTTCCTTTCAATAAAAGATTTGTAACTTATTGCAGAGCATGACTTGAATATTGTGGATGGACCAAGCTTTTCCCCTGCCCTTTGTGGGCACACAGGTGGAGTTATCCTGCCTAACAGTGGGAATAATGGGAAGCTCTATTCTTTGATTTTTGTAGCATGAACAGGTTTGGAAATGATTCTTTGAAGCAGCCAAAGCTTCTTCACTGAGAGCTGTGACACAAGGAGTGCCTTTCTCAGGATCAGGTCCCTGTCCCTACGTGGTGTCACCAGGCAGTGCCATGGAAAACCTGCTTCCCAAGCAAGGGGACATCAGCAAGCCATTTACTCTGTTTGCACTGAGGCTTTTAGAGTCTGCTGGTGGCTCTCCATAAGCACAGCTGTGCTCTGTGGTCAAACAGATGCTCACAAACCACAGCACCACAGAATTCCTGTGGACAGCAGGGAATGGTGGCTTTGGACACCTGAGCTGTGGCTTTGGACACCTGAGTTGTGGCTTTGGGCACCTGATCTGGGTCAGTGGTGGCTTTGGACACCTGAGTTGTGGCTTTGGACACCTGAGCTGGGTCAGTGGTGGCTTTGGACACCTGAGCTGGGTCAGTGGTGGCTTTGGACACCTGAGCTGGGTCAGTGGTGGCTTTGGACACCTGAGCTGGGTCAGTGGTGGCTTTGGGCACTGTGTCGTGGCAATGACCTTTGCCCCTCACAGCAAGCAGAATGGGAATCTCAGCCCATGTCACAGCTTGAATCCTGTAGGGTTTGTTTGGCCACATCTCAGATTCCCATGAGAGAAAAAAGCACACAAAGAATCCTTTGCATTTCTGTAGATTTAACTCTTTTTAACTAGGAGAAAACAAAAGGAATTTTTTTAACACAACCTGTAATTATTTAATGTCATTAAAATACTGAAACCAAAGTGGTAGAAGTGTGATGCCTACCCAGTCAAATGGCTGATTGTTGGAAAAGTCAAATTAGGATGAACTGTTAGTAGAAAAATCCAGTCAAATAGGAGAGTAATGTACAGCTTCTTCAGTCTGTGGAGGAAAACTGACTGTAGCCATGCAAAGAGTGCTTGGATCTTGTTCTTCCAGTTGCTGAATCGTGCTGGGCAGGATTCACCACAGCAGATTTTGTCTGGGGAAGTTCCTTCAGCAGAGCTGGGCTCTCTTGCCATCCACAGCAATGATTCAATCTCACTTTGTATGAAGCCATATAATGGGAATTTTCTGCATTACAGGATTCTTAACCTTAAAATCAGATGAAAGAACTTGTAGGTGATGAACTTCAGTGAGGAAAGGCACTATGAATTATTTTGAAAGGGAAACTTCATCATTCAAACAGGGTTTGTGCAATCTGTAAATCAAACCCTTAACTCCACTTTGCGCAATTTCTGTGATCGTTGCAACATGAAGTGATAAAATCTGGTCTTTTTAAACTTAAATCCAATACAATTACAACATTTAGTGGGCCACACACCTTTTTAAAAGTTTTGGGGGGTTCCATGGTGTGTGTGACTTGAGATGGGGTTGTGTTCCTGAGCTAGGAAGCACGGCTGGGAAAGGGGATCAGCTTGATTTGAGATGTAACAGCAATCAAGTTTTGGGGTTTTTGTGCAGAGATCCTCCCTGGTGCTGACTGGCTGCTGTGAGGTGCCCCCGGCCAGGGAGGCAAAGATTTATTTTCAGGTAAGCAGTGTTAAAGTGAGAGGAGTGGCTGTAAAGCCCAGGAAGAGTGGATTCCATCCCTCTGCCCCATGGGCTGGGCCCTGTGAGCCCTGGAAGAGTTGTCCCAAGCCCAGACCTTTGTGGGGATCAGCCCAGGAGTTCTGACTGGGTTTGGGTTCCTGGGCTTTCTCCCTTGCTGTGTTCCTATTAGACCCCGACCTTAAACTCCACCCTGGTTCTGTCCCATAAGATCCACCACCCTGCCTCTGTTTGGGGCTCTCTGCATCTAAAGCTGAGTTTGTCCCTGTGCTGAATAAATGATTTCCTGAGCAGGGCCCTTCTCGTTGAGTCCCAAGGTGGTCACTGGTGACTGCAGCCTCCCTGGACATGATCCTGCAGCCCCAGAACGCTACAGACTGCGGAGTGTTCCTATCTCAGACTCTTCATTTCCTTTCCAGGATCATGTCCCTCTCTTCCCAATGATTTCAGTTTTCACTCTCTGAATTCTTTGTCTCTCTTACAAGACCCTCTGATAAATAATTAAAATAAAGACAAAGTAAGGGTAAGGGGGTTTCTCTATGTCTGATAGGCAGCACTAACAAGATACTCTGTTTTTTCCCATTTCCCTCTGCTTCACCTGTCCTTTACATTTTGGAACAAGAACTACCTGTTGGTCTATGTCCATGCTGCACCTAGCATAAGGGAGTACCAATCCATGTTAACTTGTAATGATATAATCATATTTTTACTTAGTTTAAGTGGGACTTGCATCATCTTGAAATCAGAACTGAATAGGAAGAAGCATCATTACTCCCAACTATAAGCATAAATAACAGCAAAGAGAAAATAATCTCTGTTATTGTTTTTTTTTTTCCCCTAAAGAATTATAATACATCATTGTTCTTCTGTCCTACACCACAGTCTTGCCTTAAGGGGCACGGGAAATGAGATATCAGTAGTGGCAGCACTCAGATTGCAATGAAGAAGTCTGGGAGTGGAAGGTCTCAGGAGTGCCAGGGTGCTGTTGGACCTTCAGTTTGCACTTCCCACACAGAGCACAAGCACTGGCACTGCAGAGCTGCAGTCACCTCCACAGCTGTGCCAGGAGAGCTCACAGCCAAGAGAAACAGCTTTGGAGATTTCCCTTTTCCACACCAACCCTCTGCCTTTGTTTTTCTCCAAATGCTGATTCCTTTCTGCTCCTGGTGCTTTGAGAAGTGTAGAAATGTGAGATGCAGAAAGAAAGCCTTGGAAGTGTTTTCACAAAGCAGCTTTGGAGTCTCATATAGTTCTGTCCAAATGTATGGGAACATCCAGAATGGAAATACTGTCCTTGCATTATTTATAATACTATCAACTGAATAACAAAGTGCTTTATAATCTTCTTCCCAAATTAATTCTGCATTCTAGAAAATTGAAATCAGTTTAAGTCTGTACCAATTCTGTAGAGTCATATATGCCAAATTATTTCTTATTTGCACTGCTGTAGTTCCTCATTTAATTATAATGAAATTTATCTCTCAACTTCCTGTTGGTCTTAAAGTGAAAATTATCTAAGATCTGTCATAACTGCAGATTGGTGGGTGTCGCTCTATTAGGAATGGTGAAGAGAACGACACAGACTCTCATGGAGTCAATCAGGAGAATTTCTCTCCGTTTATTGCTTCAAGCTTGTTTTATAGACCGATACATGGAAAGTACAGAAAGGAAACTCTTATTGGTCAGTAAACTAACACATCACCATCACTGGTCAGTGGGGCTCACCACCCCCCTGACTTTCACTTGCAAAGAAAACAAGGAACAGACAAACAGCACCTGCAAGGCTGTTTTCTGTCTCTGAGGATTGTTTTAATTCTTTCTCATGTTTTTCCCAGGCCACTTTCTCAGGCAAGACTGAGGAGCTATGCGGCCTGTAATTTACACAGGCACTCTGTTTCAGAGTTAGCATCCACAGGTGGGGCTGTATGTCCATCCATCTTGAGATAATATTTTTAAAAACCTTTCCAAATAAGTCATAGAATCCAGAACAGTTTGGGCTGGAAGGGGCCTTAAAGCCCACCCAGTGCCACCCCTGCCATGGCAGGGACAGCTCACACTGTCCCAGGTGCTCCAGCCCTGTCCAGCCTGGCCCTGTGACTGCACTCCCAGTGCCAGCGGAGCTGAACCAAGCCCAGCCCTGGGAGTGTTTAAGGGATCCATGGGGTGCCTGCCCTGTGCACCTCCAGTGAGGACTGCTTGGTGCTGCTCACTTTGTCATGGCTGAAGTACAATCTATGGAGTCACTTCCAAACTGGGAAAGGTTTTGGACAAGAGGCACAAAGCACTGAGGCAGAAGGCTGAGCTTTGTTTGGTGTAATTTCTCCCGTGTGCATTGTTACAAGCTGCAAGCTGGAGGAAGTAGTGACCTCTGCACACCTTGAAAATTAGTACAAGGCAAATTAACAGAGAGTCATAGAACTTGCCAAGGGCATTCTTTTTGAAGTGTTTGGAGAATTAATAAGGGGTGTAGAAGCTGTATGTGTAACACATAAAGTCGATCAGTGCTGTTCAGTTAAAAATCCAGCTGTCACAGGCAGACTCTGCTCATGTCCAAAGACAGCCTTAAAAATTGATGGCTTTATAAAATAATAAAGCTTACATGATATTTAAATCCACTGCTTCATTGGAATTTTATTTCACCATCCTGGAGGTTTAAGAGGAAGCCTAGCTCTGGCCCTGGAGCATTTTCCCTGCACACTTGGGGTGTCCCAGGCAGCACTGACTGGTGACACGTGTGGCAGCACCATGAATGCCACAGATGCTCCTGTTCCTGAGGGATGAGAGGCAATTCCAGGGCCAATGCTTGGGATGCTGATTTCTAAAACTGAACAAACATGGAAATAGCAGGGAAAAAAAAATAAAAGATGTCTTTCCTTTTTAATTCAGGCTCTTGGATGGAGTAACCATCCAGAATTTGATTTCAGAAGCACGATCCCTTTTCTTTGCAGAATGGAGCATTATAGACTGATGATACCAGGGGAAAAGCTGGCTCTCCTAGTGCTGCTCTGCTATATAAAGTGTTCAGACAGCTGATTAATCTATGGGACTCGGTGATCATTTGACTCTGGATATTTTGTTCAAATGTTTTTTTTTCAGTGATTCATGAAGCCCTTATCAGAATTCAAACAGCACTTCACAAATCAACTAGGAGCTTAAAAAAAAAAATTAGCAGTAATGAGCTCATTTCCATAGAAATAGAACCAAGCTCACTGGTAGGTCAAACTGTTCTGCACTTCCTCTTTCAGTGTTTTCCTCAATTCTTTTCCATTTATTTCATGCATCATTATCTTCCATTTTCCATGTATCTAAACCACGCCATTTGGCTTTTTTTTCTCTAACCAGCAACTGCCACTTCAAGTTATCTCCAAATGGTGTAAAAAAATTGACATCCATATTTCACTGGAGAAAGTTTAAAATTCATTGTCACATTGCAAGCCATTACTCATGACAGTTTCCTCAACAGATTACAAACCATAGCTGGAAGTAGCATTGAGCAAATTTCTAATGCTCAAGCCTCTCCATTCCTGCAGGATTAGTAACGTATTTTAATGATATTGCATTTGTATTCTTTTAGTTTGCTTTGATGAGACATCAAAGAAGCAGCAGAAAGTGTGCTTTGGTGTTTTCCTTCCTTCAGAATTACTGCTAGCCAAGATGAAAGCCAAGGTCTTGTGAGCAAAACCTGGCCCATCTGAGAAGAGATGGGTTCCCTTTGAAGGTCTCAATTTGTTGGGAAGAGGGAATTGCTTTCAGTTTCATCCATCACAGCACAAGGCTTGTTAGGGCAGGTTCCAGAGGAGGAACGTCAGAGGGAAGGTCACACACAGGTCCTGCAGATGTTCACATTGTTTTGTGCATTTTCATCCAGGAGATGAAGAAGGAATAAGAAAGGAGATTTTATGGCTTGAAATCATATCACAGAGTTCCTGCTGAAGGCTGTGCACATTGTCGAGGAAAACCAGAAAAGATTGTGATAATCAGAAGAGGGAACTTGCCTGGGAGTGGACTGGACTTGGTGATTTAACTGTAAGATGAGGAATAAATGCTGATGTAAATGCAGTATCTATATATATATTTATTTATATTTCAGAAGCTCTATATCACATGGCTGGAAGCCACATATATAAGGAAAGAGAAGCTGTTCTCAGTATCTCTACATCATAAAAATCCTGGGATTCTGGAAAACAAAGCGATTTTAATAAGTAAATAATATTATTGAAATCTCTTATCTGAAGGAGAAAAACCCCTTCAGGAAATATGCCACTGGAAGTATGGCACAGGAAAGCAAGCATTTTTCCTAACTTCTATCAGGTGAGTGTATATCTGGATCTGAAGGTGGAAGAGGACTGGAGTTGTCCATCTCCTGGGAGAAGGGAGCTCCATCTCTGCTGGAACCTGCATCCATCTCTGGTCTGGAACAGGTGGGAATTGCATGCCAAAATAAATGGCTTCAAAGGAAAACAAAAACTTGTTCTGGGAATAGATTTTCTGCCAAAGATGGTGGAGTGTGTCCAGAAATTCTCACAGAGCAGAGCATGGAGCGGGGCCAGGAGGGTAAAGCATACAGGGTTCATCTTTCCAGGACACAGCATTTTCCAGGTGAGTGTTGCAAGTGCCACCGTGGTGTAAGGCAGCCACTGCTCCCTTCAGGAGAGAGAAGGGGTCTCACAGTCTTCTCTTTTCCTCATTTTGCCCACACAGAAGCGTAGATCAAATGCAAGCTTGGTCTACTGACTCCTGTGTTACATTTTCTATGAGAGCAGCACTACTGGGACCAAAAACATGCATATTTTAACACTGGGCAAAAATGCAAATGGCCTCCAAAAGCAATTAGACAAAAGCACAGAGCATAAGGTCATTAGTGACTGTGAGACAGAATGGACAGAGTAAAGCAATAGGTTTAATTGTCCCCAACCAGGGATTGCTGGAGCTGCTTCTCTGGGAAGTGTGTGAGCCCCATTCCTTGCACTCTTCCCTACTGCATGGTGAAATTTTGCTAGAGAAAGGGGGTCAGGCAGACACTGCAGACCTTTGGCATGGAGGAGGAGAGGAGCACCAAATACCCTTTCCTTACTGTGTCATGGAATGTGACAAAACCAGGATTCCAAAGTGCCCCAGGACATGTAGAATTTTTGTAGTATTTGATTTGTATCCAAGGGCATAACAAGGCCAGCTGCTGGCCTGGATTTCCAGGCTTGGATAATGAATCTTTGCTGGGAAAGAAGAAGAAATTCCACAATATGAGTTGGATGACACATTCTCACCTGTTATTGCTGTGGGAGGAACCTCTGCTCCCTTCCTCAGCAGTGGCTCCCTGTTTTGTGAGCAGTGGAAAAGTGGAAAGCCATGGACTGGAAATGAACACATGTAAGAGAGAAAACTACTGCAGCCTACAGAGATCTCAAGCTTTTCTTCATTTTTGCAGCTCTTTCTCTCTTTATTTAAGCTCTCTCTCTCTTAAATAGAGATGATGGTAAAGAGCATCTCCTGGTCTCTCTGTGAGGGAGATTTTCATTTTGTCTGTTAGAGAGCACAATGAAGAGTGAACAGGATCTAAGCTGGTGGGACAATGCCAACAAAACCCAAGCCAAACGTTTGCTTTGATTCTTGTATCCTCCTGTTTTGCTTCTTGAGGGAAGTCCTGTAGGGACAAGATTAATGACACAAGATTAATAAACCACTGGCTGTGGTTCCTCCAGACTCCTCCCTGCTGCAAATCATCCTGAGCTTTACAAGAGAAATCAGGAACTGTCCTGTTAAAACTTCCCAGTGACCGGTTTTGTGGTTAATTGTCAGCTGAGTTTTCTGACACTGATCTGTAATGCCATCCTTCTGTGCAGGAATTTTTAGGATGCTTTACTGAGCACAGATGAAGGAAAGTTTCCTTAGCAACAGGAATAACATGGAATACTGAAAAGAAGCTCTCTGGTGACTCTCCTTGTTTCTGCACATGAAAAAAAAGGCTCTTCTTTTTTTTTCTTTTTTTTTTTTTTTCCTTTTTTTGTGGGATGCTGTAGAAAGCCTCAGCCACACAACCTGACATTTCCTGCCTACTTTCAATTTCTCAAGGAAACAAAGTTAAAAAACTTCAATCAGGCATTGTTCAAGTAATTCTCTTAGTATGCCCAATTCCTTCATTAATTAATTTGCAGAAGCCTATTAGCATATATCAAAAAAAGCATGATTTAACTTGACTTGTATCCAAGGAAACATGTATACTTAATAGCTGAGATAATACTTTGCACCTCTGTAGCACTTCTCTAGCCGTGCTTGGAGGACTTTCGGGGCAGCTTTTAAATGCATTTAGACATCTCCAGATGCAGAGAGGTGCCTGGAGAGTTTTCAGAAAGTGATTTCAATAATCCATCAGTTATCTGCCAGCTCCCTTGTAAGAGGCAGCAAAAGAACCATTCCAGTGGTGCAGAAGATTAGGAAAAAAACTACAATAAAGCTTTGAAAGAGTTAAGAGATAATCCAACCTTATGATTCCTGCCAGTGGGCTTTAATGACTAACTAAAGCTCCCTGCAAGGCAAGGCTGTGTAATTAATGCAGTTTAGGCAGAAAAAGAACGCTTTGCTGGGAGTGGTGGGACATCTGTTGGCTGCTGTGCTGCACGGGGGGCTCCCCTGGAAGCTGCACCCTGGCTCAGTCCCCTCATCACCCCCAGGGACCCCTGAGCCCTCCCTGTCGTGGCAAGGGACACTGAGCCACGAGGAGCCTTGTGGGACACTAAATCTGTTTGGTGGCAATAGCTAATAACCACAGATCTTAGCTCCTCCCACCTCTGCCTCAGTTTCCCCTTTCAAGCAGAGATTTTGCAGGGTTAGGTTCACTCTTCTGGTTGGATATAATTGCCCTCTATAAATAACACCCAGCCTTTGATTTGCTGACACCAAGCATGCCAAAGGTTTGATGTTCTGCAGTAGCTCCTCCATCATTCCAGGATTCCTTGTCTCTGCTTATTTTAGTTTGAATTCATCTTTCTAGAGTGTGGGGTTAAAGTGCTCTGGAATTTCAGCACACACAAAAAAAATGCGTTTAGCTCCTTATAAAGTAACTTTTGCCTCCTTCTCAAGTATGAATTAGACAGAAGCTTCTACATCTCTGGTACCAGAACTATTGGAAAGAAAGGCTTGGGATTAGATCTGGTGAAATGAATAGTCTCCTTTATTTTATCATTTGAAAAGAAGTTTTGGTCTCCAAATCTTGCTGGCTAAGGTTTTTACAATTTCCTGCTTTTTGCTAGCGTGGGCAATGATACATTAAGGGAAGAAAGTAGATTAGGAAGACAAAACCAACAGAATGGTAAATAGTACTTGCAAAGCAGCATTGCTGGCTGAAGGGCTGAATTCAGAGATACTATTCTGAGACTACTATCATTTCATTGATTCTCTCAACTGGGAAATCACAGCAAAAGATTTCCTGCCAAAGCTCAAAGTAGCTGTTAGATAAAATATCTAGTACTGCAAAGAAACTGGGCATATTGGTTGAGAAATATAAACAAAGAAAATAAATAAATTTTTGGTGCGAAATCTTTATATCACGTATTTTTATGCCAGTTTATGCTTCCAAAAAACAATGTTTTAAAGCACTTAAGTGAGTAAAGCTCAGTACATTTTCTTGCATACATTTAATTGTACCTTTCACTGTGCAGAAATAAAATGGCATAGCAGGACCATCATTGTGGTTAAAGAGATTTCATTGTAATGCAAGCTTAATTGCCGTGAATGACTTCCAACCATGTTATTAACAACACAATGTGTTTGATATTTTTACATATTTGTGGGGTGCAAGACTGAAATGTGTTTGCCAGGAGCTGACAAACTAAATTCTGGGTCAGGGACTGGAACAAGCTATTCCATCTCCTGGTGATGAGCATTGAGATATAGAAAGCACTGCAACAGAGCATGGCAGTGCTTTACATCCAATCTCTCATGACAAGATGACATTTTCCACCTGTTAAAAAAGCCAAACAGAGCACTGCACACCTGCTAAATCTGAGATAAAGGAGTGAAGAATGGCAGCATTATGGGCAGGATTTCACCTCCCAGGCCCGGGGTTTTTGTTCAGATGCTGTGTTTGTGTGTGTCTGGAGCATCCTGCATCTCCTGCCTGCTGGCACTTCTGCTGTGCTGGGCCTTTGAGGGGACACAGACACCCTGGGAGAGGCTGGGAAATAAGGCCTGGGCTTGTCACTGTGGTGGTGCAGGAGCTGCCGGAGCCATCGTCTTCCTGAGAGCTTCTCCTGTGGGAAGAAGGGCCAGCTCTGAGCTCCAGGCACTCCCACACTGCTGTGTCCTCTGGGGTGAGGAATGAGGACGAGAGGGGCTCTTTGTGTGGTGTTCCTGTGGAGCTGACTCGTCTCCCACGGACGGGAAGCAGGGCCAAAGAAGCCAGAAGAAAGGAAGGACTTTGTGAGGGTATCCACAGACAGGAGGGGAGGAACATCAGCACAGGTGGAGCCAAGGGATAACCAACCTGCTTTGCCAGCCAGGGCCTTGGGGTGGAGTGACAGGAATGGGAACCAAGAGGGAAAACAAAAGAGGGAACCTTCTAGAACTGGAGTGGAGAATAGGGATGACATAACTCTCAGGGACGAGGAATGATGTAGCTAGGATGATGTAACTGGGGTACATAAAACACCAAAGGACTGTAGGAGAACATTCTTTAAACAGGGCTCACATCCCAGGGCATCTCACTGACAGCTTCCCCCACCAGCTCTGGGATGCAACATCTCATGGAGCTCCGTGGGTCCAGGAAGGATAAAACTGAGGAGGACTTGGCCTGCTGGCACCTTCTGGATTTCCAGCAAGTCCCTGTCATTGGGAGGCAGCTTGGCAAGGGCTGTGGGTGGATGTGCTGTGAGGTTTGGGGACAGCAGTGTCCCCTGTGCCGCAGGGCAGAGCAGGGCCCTGACACAGCCACCCTCAGTGTGAGCTCTGCCTTTACCCACACCTTTATCCCTCCCCACATTGCTCAGGTGGAAAAAGGGGAGCGCAGCACAAGCCAGGGTCCCCTGGGGACATCTCCTGAGGCAATGGCCTCCCTGAGGGGAAGCTGAAATGACAGAACAGCACCGAGAGCTTTGGGAATGGAACACAGCACAGACACGTTGGTTCTGATGCAGCTCCATGGAAAACTGATGGATGGAATTCCTTGGAAATTTGCTTCTCCTACAAGTCAAAAGTTAATCACAGATTAATTTCCTGACTCCCTAGCCCACCCATAGCTATCAGCCATTCCCCAGCACAGGCAGTATTTTCTTAGGCTCAGCAGATTTTCCATCTCTTTTAATCTATTTATTGCACGTGCCACAATGCTGTCACCACCTTGGGAAGGTCACTCCTGCTCTGTGATTCCCTAATGGCCAAATTCTCTTGCTCCATGTGTGCTGAGCCCCGTTAGAGCTGTGGAGCTGCCTTTGAGGACAGCCTGGTGCTGGGGTTTCACACTGGGGTTTCACTGTTCTGCTACAGCACTGCAGGACAGGGCTGTCTCTTCTCCACAAATGCAGGGTTTGGACAAAGAGGGAGGTTTTGCTGGCTGCCAGCAGTGCTGTGTCTCCTGTGAATAACCAAATACACATCCAGAGGCAGCTGTGGGGTGATTGTGTGGCTGAAGGGAGCAGCAGGTGTTACCTGGAGCGTGCCTCTGACTGGAAGCTGTTACTGCTCTCACAGCCTGCAGGTTCAGTGTAGGGGAATGGATTCACCAATTTTTGTAAAATTGATGCTGATGGTTGATAGCTTGGCCTAAATAAAATTCAAGCTCCCCCATATGTTGCAGTTTCTTTAGCTTTGTCCGAGTTTGTTATAGAAGCATTGTAAAGGAAAATTCCCATCCTGGCCTTGCAGGACCCACTCCAAGGGTGCTCCTGAGCTGGAGCAAGGCCCCTCCACAGCTGCTCCCCCCACACCCACACCAGCTTTTCCTCTGCTCCAGGTTTCCCATGGCAGTCTCAGACGTCCTGATCCTTAAAATAATTTCATCTTGCTGTAACAACAAAATCACAGCTTGATCTGGTGCCTCTGAGGAGGGACCTGAAAAAAGGACACCTTGGCACCACATTCCTGGTGATTGTGGCCACCTCAGATCACTGGTGGCTCCTGTGGCCATTCCTGGTGATCCTTGGCACTGAGACCACGCCAGGTGAATTGGCTTCCCTGAACTGAGCCCTTCTGTCCTTGTGTCACCATCTGGTAAGTGTTATTTATTAGTTATACTGACAGTGACAGTGAAAGTGATATTTGGGGTTTTTCTAGGTTGAAATGTGACATCTATCCTGGTTTACCACTCACAGAAACTGATTCCTACATACCGTGCCCTCAAATCTCTTCTAAGCTTTCAGATGCCATGGCCAGTACGAGCACTTCAGTCACAAGGAATATCTACTTGCAATAATAATTAATGTAACTCTATGTAATGTACAAATGAAGCTCTTCAAAGAGAGCAAAACAGGCGCAACGGAGCAGTTGAATCAAAATCTGCTTCTGTACTTGGCTGCCCCTGAGGAAAATGAAGGGAGGTTCCCAGAGCCCCTGAGTCAGCAGGGAGCCTGAAACTGTTGTTTCCATGAACCTGCAAACTGCTGCTGGCTGCTGCCTGTTAGTGATGAGAATTCTGAGGTTTAAAGACCTTGCTCTGGTGAATTTTGCATTATTCTGGCCTGCAGTGGAAGGAGAAACCCAGGCAGGTGTTAGAGAGTAGGGTGCTTGGGAAAGCACACCCTTCCTCCACTGCCATTCTCAACACTGAAATGCTTTACACTATTACTAGGATGTAAAAATAAATAGAGTTAAACCAATCTTTCTTTGGAGCAGTCTCAGTGTGTATGGGTTGTACTCCTGGTGTGGCTCTGATGATGAAGTGCTTTGATGGCACAGTCTGCAGGATTATTTGCCCTCCTACAGACCTGTCACTACTAATTTGGAGTGTAAGTGTGGCAGGACAGATGCTTCTTTTCTTTCCTGCTAAACCAGGAAGCATGGGTGGATTCTTGGATCCTTGGCTTGTGTGTGTGCCTTACGTTCCTGCTGTGGATTTTAGTTTGGGGTTTGTATTTTTAGTTTAAAGTAGTTTTTCCTCTTCTAAAATACTTTAAAATACTTACTCATAGCTACTCTTTTACTGCTGAAATTAAGCTGTGGTTGTGAGTAGGCAAAGATCAGAAAGTGCCGTGTCCTCCTGCTCCAGGGGTGATGCTGAGAGCTGCAGCAGGCAGGGTTTGATGGCCTGGGGAGAGGAGGCAGCAGGAGGTGCTGCCTGCAGCCCCAGGGCTGGGCAACAAGAGGGTTCCTGGATGCAGAAATGGTCCCAGCCCGTGAGAGGGGAATGCAGAGCTTGGCTGACAGCTCTGGCTCTGTGAGCAGTCTCTGCTGGGAGGAGAATCAAGATTATTCAGTCAGACCCAGTCACAAGAGGGAAGCTCTACGGTCACTTTTGCCTTTTGTAAGAAAACCTAAACCCCAGTGATGAACCATTATGGTGTTTTTCATCACTTGTTTAAATATATGCACAGCTTTTAGAAATGAGTCTTCCATTTTAGAGCCAAATTCTCTGCAGGTGAGAACTTGTTTTACCTCAGTGAAGAGGTGCAAACCCTAGCAGTGACCTTTTAGCCTCTGCCATTATTTCAGTGCTTTACCCCCTTAAAAGCAAGGCTGCTGTCCTGCTAGTCCCTCAGGCATCCTAAAATTTCAGTCCTATCCCTTGTCAGCCTTGCTTTTCTCTGGTGAGTACAGTGGAGGGGTTTATCCTGAGTTGAAAGAGTTTGTGCTGAGTGGGGTTCAGTGAGGCTCATTTTCCTTCAAAGCTTGCAAAACTCCTTTTTCAATATATCAATTATTGTTAATGGCTCTCTCAAAGATTCAACTTACAGAACCTATTTTAAAGTGTGTTTTATGCTTTTAACTGATTATAAGGCTGTTTTCAAAGTGCAAACTGCTCTGTGTCCTGGTGGCTCAGGTTCCCAAAATGAATGAGCTCTTGCCTTTGATTTACTGCTGTGCTGCTCCAGCATACTTAAAGCAGACAGTGCACGTTGCTCTGTCAGCTGCTGGTCTGAGCTGTTGTTTGTTTTGCTGAACTCCCCTTCTATTGCATAATTGCATTTGCCAGGTGGAAGTGAGAGCTATCTTTTTGAAATTGTAATTAATATTGTCTTGGGAGTTTCCTCCAACTAAAGGCTGCTGCAGTTTGTTCCTCTCTGTGCAGCCAGTGCTCATCAGTCACCCTCCCACAGCAGCTCTCAAGGTTAGCAGCCTGCATGCCCAAGGATACATGGCCTACTTAGTTATTAAACAAAATTACTTTTGGTGAGTGACAGTAGATTCAGTGATGCTGGGGCTTCTGGAGAGGGGAAAAATAATATTTTAATCAGTAAAAATAGGAGACGGTTTATGCGGTGTTAGAAAACTAGAGCTGCATACGGAAAACTGTGAAATCATTTCTTCTAAGTCCTACTAGGATGTAAATGTGATTTAAATTAAACCAAGGAAAGTGACCAACAATTATAAAATCCCATTTCTGAGAAATCGAGTTTAGGATTTGCACTATTTCTCTATCAGACCTTGGTTCTATCTCTGTAATAAAAGGTGAAAAGGTGACTCACGCTATTTAAAAAGGAGGTTATTGCAAATTGAAGCTGGAGCTATAATTGGGTCTCCTGCTGATGCAAGTGAGAAAAAAACAATTAGTGGAACACTCTTCAGAAAAAAAGGCTAACCTCCAAAAGTGGTGGAAAATAGCAAGTTCTTTCTCTGGCATGCTGACACAGATAATGACAGCCAAGGCTCTCCTGCAAAAGCTTCCAGGCTGGACAGCTGGACAGTGTGAGTGATTTCCCTGACACAAAGTGCTTTTTTGTGTGTATTTGCTGTACAGCTCTGCCATTCCCAGGGTCTGTGAGTTTTGTTTCCTATATTTGCCTATTAGCAATATTGCCATTTTGTGCTCTATTTTTCCCTGCAGTGAGGTGATGTGGGAGCAGCTGACCCCACTGTATTGCAGAACACACAGGAGCCTCCCAGAGCTGCTGCAGTTCTCAGAAAAACCTCCCCTCTCCTGACTGGACTTATCCTTAATAATTGGCCTTGTATTACTGAGCTTTTCTAAGCTTTTGTAAGGCCTGCCTTATCAATATTGTATAGAAAATGTTCTTTCCTGAAGTCTTGTATGAGCAGCAAAGGTCAGGGATGACGGCAGTCTTAAAATCCACATTTCTGTTTGACCTCTCTGTGCTTAACAAGTGTTTAATTCTGTCCCTCCCCGACGGGAAGGGTGATGTGCTGGCTCTGTGACACCAGAGTGTCTCAATTATTCCTCCTGCCTCAAACTCACTGCTGTGAAACGCTGAAGCTCTGAGACTTGTCCCTCTTGGGGCTGGCACATCCTTTTGCCTCTGCTGTTGTTATTTGCAGGGTGGTGGTTGGGCAGAGGGGAATCCTCAGCTTCCCCAGCCCCATTCTCATTTAGAACAACGTTGTTTGTGAGATACAACCTTTCCTGTAGTGTGGAACCAGCTGAAAGTTTAATATTGAATTAATAGCAAATTAGTGCCTGTAGGAGTTGTCAGTGTCAGGGCCATTGGGCATTTCTGTCTCGTGTCAGGGCTGGGATGTGCCAGCCACTGTGACAGCCCCGTCCATCACCCGCACTCAGGGCTGAGAGCATTCCCAGCACCCCTGGGAGCCTGGGGGAAAACACAGCTTGCACCTTGGTGCAGGGGCAGTGTGAGGCTGGAGCTCTGGGCTGTGCTGGGGGAGCTCGGAAATGCCTTTCTCTGGCAGGAATTCTGAGCCCAGCATCCCTGGAGCAGGCAGATGCCATGAGGGAAGGTTGCACTGTATCAGGAACAGTGAGGAGTACAACACTGACTCCCTTGTCTGCACTGTCCAAGAGAGCAAAGTTTATTACTCTTAATCTTCTTGTATACACATGTTTGAGAAGCTCTGAGAGGTAAAACCCTCACTGGTCATTAAATCAACATATCACCACGTTGCTTAAGTGGAACATCACCCCTTGACTAAACAACACCTGCAGATTGTTGTCCTTCAGCCAGGACTGTCTGGACTCTTCCTCCTGCTTTCCCAGGCCAGAGTGAGCAGCCTGTGTGACTCAGTTTCACACAGCCTCTGTTCCCTGCTTGCTTTTTTGCATTTAGTGTCCACAAGGGGAACCAGGAACCTCTGAGTTCCTCAGTCACATTTCCATGGAAGGTGCAGCCTGGCAGGAGATTGCCAATATTCAGGTGTTTTTCCTGTCCCCCATGTGTCAGTTTTTTATCACCCCAGCAAGGCTGATGCCTACACTGGTACATCTTAGGTGGGGCTTTAGTTAGGTGAGTTCTCTGCCTTGCAGCTGATTAATCAATCACTGATTGCAAAGTTTGCTTTGAAAGAGAAATGCCTCAGAGAGCTATAACTTCATGAATGGGAATTTTTCGTTATTTTTTCCTCTTTTCCTTTCTTTTACAGCAGTGTGAGGTAACCTGTTGGGCTGTGGGCTTGGCTCTTTTGGGCTGCATATTGTGACTAACTCAACTTTAATCTGTTAATTTAGCTAATGTTGCTGCATTACAAACCTGCTGTAAGTTACCCTTTTCTCTTGGATTTTAAGTTTCTGGTATATTCATTAATGTATTTTTGGCTTTGTAAGTTCCAATCAATTGGAAAAAAAAATATTAATGGTTTGTAAATCAGTGCCATAGTTCATTGTTGCACCTTCTTTAAACAACAACTTTCTCATTTCCTTCTCACATACATGCACATCTATTTCTAAAATGAGAATAGGCATCCTATCATTGGAATAATGAGCTAAAAAGCTTAGGATTGTGGGGGAGCCCTTTTCAAGTGGTGATTATTCAAAACATGGAGGTATTTTTGTGGTTGAATTGGGTTTTCTGTCTCTGTGTGTCCCCCTTTATGCTTTTCTCCTGAATTTTGCTGCAGAAATAAAACTCTAGTTTTTAATTTTTTGGTAAAGATTCTTTACAGAATAAATTTCCTGACCATTGTGAACACATAAAAGAGGCATTTTATTCACTTAGTGGCTCTAATTCATGATAAGCTGCACAAATTCCTCATGGAACACGCTGGGGATGCTCTGCTGAGGGGAGACCTGCTTGGACACCAAACTGGGAATTTTCACAGGTTTTTATGTCTCATGACTGGCTGATTTAGACAGAGCAATTGGGAGCCTTGCTGTCTGAAACAATTTCAAGTGCAACTGTCCCTCACAGCAATTTTTAATAACAAGTTAAATTACTATTATATTTAAACTGAAAATTTTCTTTTTCTTAGTATTATCTAAATTCCCAGAATGCAAAATAATGTTTCTCTCTTTTTTTTTTTTCCTAATCCAAAGCACATGTGAAGTTAATAAAACGGCACATTCCTACACAATCACTTAAAATCAGGATGAAACAAACATTAAACAACCCAGCACTGAAAGCAAAGATGGTATCAAAGCTGGGTAGTGATGCAGTCCAGAAAATGTCTCATCTTAAACTACAGAAAAATTAATAGTAAAAAAAGTAATAATAAAGAATCCCATAATAAATTGCATCTGAATTAGCATTAAACCTTGCAATAAGAGGCTCTTGTGGGTTTTCCCCATCAATAAAAACCTCAGCACAGAAATCAGATCCTTTCACTTGTCCAGGCTGACAAAACTCCAGCTTTTCTGTTGTTTCAACGCTGTATTTATGGAGATAATCTCTCATCAATAAGACATTTTTGCATCTGTGTTTTTTTCTCTGTGTATGATGTATCAGAGATATAAAACCCAGGAGTTTTGGGAAGCGTGGTTGAGTCCCTGGGGTTTAGGGCAAGAGTTGGGATGTGGAATTTGTGGGAGCAAAGAGGAAAGGCTGAACTTTCTGGTCTGCTCTATACAAGACATTTTGTTGCTAAATCAGTTCTCAGCTTCTGACTGAAGTGCTCATCATAGTGCTCTAGGAATCCTCCCAGGTGTGGTATTGGGAATTTATCCAAGTGTTTCCCTCCAACTGTATTTTCCCTGGGCTTTGAAAACACAATAAATAAACCCCCAGATTCTCTCTCATCATTTTGGATTTTTTTCTGAATTTCAGTGAGATTGGATACACTGCATGCTTGGATACCCACACAGGTGACAAGGACTGGGAGTGAAGGAGAAAGAGGGAAAGGAAATCTCCACCCTGCTCATTCTCCATTTTTCAGCAGATGCAGCCACTCTTCACAAAAATTCTCTCTTTTTTCCCCTGACCCCTTCATTCAAGAGGATATTTCAAACCTAAAACACAGACAAGAGTTTTAAAATTCCTCTTCACCACTTTCTTAACTTTAGCATTGAGAAATTGGCTCATAAAGGGCTTCAGTAAATTCACTTCTACTTTAGATTTCTGTGTCACTCTCTTGTGAACATGGGCTTCTGAAGGAGGTTTTGTTAGATTTTAGGACTCCTGTGGGATACATTGGTTTAATTTATAATTTCTAAACAGTAATAAAGGGAAAATGAAGCAATTATTGCTAATATTTAAAAGCTGGTGATTATATGATATTTACAATATATGGTATTTACAAAAAAAACCCAACCTGTCCCCAACAAAACCCAAACCAAAAGCAACCTGACAACAAAGCCTCTGCAAAAAGGTGCCTCAGGGCTCAGATCTGCATCTTGCCAACCTTCAATAAGTTGAGTTACCAAAAAATGGTTTGAAGTTTTTGCAATAAAAACACAGCAAAGTGCCAGTTAAATGTCATGCATTTGAACAAACATGTAGGCCAGCAGAGCTCTGTGGAGACCTGAAATATAAGGTTTATAGAGATTTTTCAGGTTTTCCAAAACTCATTCAAAACTAGAACATGAAGGTAACATTACTGTGTTTTTGCAGAGTCTAAAATTTTCCAGAACATTTGGTTTCACTTTGTATAATTCAAATAGGAAAAAATAACAACAGAAGTAAATCTATAATGCAACAGCTCCCTTCAGCTGTTTGCCTTCTCCTGTGTTTCTCTGGAGTTCATTTGCAGGGAAATCTGCAATTTCATAACACATCCTATAGACAGACAGGTCATTAAATCTTTTGTGTAACTGAAAGCTGAGGAATCCTCTTAGAATGCTTTTACTCTAAAAGGCAAATAATGCTCTTTAGCTGTATGTACACATTGCATTAAATGACCCCAGAGCTTGTTGACAATGTTGGAGTGGAGTTCCAATAAAGGGATTTTTTTATTATTTTTATTTTATTTGTGGTTTCAAACGTGCTTATGAACATGCACCATGCAGTGAAAAATCAGTGCTATGGGAAAACTACATTGAACATAGTACAGATTCACACACACCTGGATGTGTGAGACAGGAAAATATGAACCTGTATTTTCTGTCCTTAAAAATGGAATTACACTCTTCTTTAAGTCTTGAAACATGGTCCTTCTATCTAGATTTATATGAACTTTGTGACAGAATGTAATTTAAAACATTTCATATTTACAAAGTCATCTCTTCCTAAAGTTTGAAGGATACTTTTAGTGCTTTTTGGCACTCAGGTTAAGAGGCTTAAAATGTCTTTTCAAATAGGAATAAATAAAGTTATAATGTTCAATTAAATTTTTAGACCACAAGATAGGAGAAAACAAGGGTAAGATGAGGTCAGGATGAATTTTATTCTATTTACTCTATTTGCATTATATTTTATTCTATTTATTCTTCTCTTTAGGCAGTATTTTGGTTAAAAACATTGAGTTGATGCAGCAAGACTCTTCCTGGATAAATGTGCTGTGTTTCTGTATTTCCTATGTTGTGCATTGATCCTGAAGATCCTGCTATCTGTCTATGTGTTTCATACCTTCGTGTGTATTTCTTGAAATAGCTGTTCTTCAGTGCCAATCCCCATTTTAAACACAGAATAAACACTTTTCAGGGAGTTCTGCCTGTATTTGAACTTGTATTTCTTACAGTGATGAAAGGTTGCTGCTTTTGACCGATGGATGTGGGGTGTCAGGTCCAAATTCACATTTTTGTGGAATCAGATTAATAGTGCAACTCTTCTGGTGCTCAGCCTCATGTGACATCCAATCTATTTATTGTATTATTGTATTATTGTATTATTGTATTATTGTATTATTGTATTATTGTATTATTGTATTATTGTATTTATAATACAACAATTTTTGTTGTATTATTAAGAATAATATTTAGTGAGCCTAACAAGGACACAGGGACATGGGGAAGGTAATTCATATTCTTCAGGGTTAACTCAGCTCTTTGCTTGCAGACACAGAGGCTCTTCATGACCAGTCCCCCTGCCTGAGTGCTCCTCCAGGAACTGAGGAATTTTATCAGAAAGGATAAGTTCAACAAGAGGGCTCATGATTAGGAAATACAACTTTATACACACCAATGTTGTTGTGGGATTTCCATTGCTGGCTCAGCTGAGGTGCTGCCTGCAGGGTTTGTTTGGGGGATGGAGGATGCTGTGGGGTGGCTGTTCAGGGGGATGGAGGATGCTGTGGGGTGGCTGTTCAGGGGGATGGAGGATGCTGTGGGGTGGCTGTTCAGGGGGATGGAGGATGCTGTGGGGTGGCTGTTCAGGGGGATGCTCTGCAGGAGCAGGAGATGCCATCGGGAGCACTCCCTGTCCTTATGGATGTGCTGCAGGAATGCAGAAGATGGAAAATGTTGCTGCCATTTCCAGGCAGGGTTGATGCCTTTTTGGGGCTACCTGAAAATAGAAGCCAGACAAAATTAAGGGAATAAATAAATATTGAAGGGCCTTCAGGTACATTTTGGGCAGATGAAGTCCCCCCAGGGGCTGCACCAAAATGGACCACGGGTCCCAGGTTTCACACTTCTCTGGGTTTGGTCCATTTGCACATTGGGGTTCATCTCCCAGTTCCAGCTCCAGGTAATGAAGTCATTTTCCCCAAGTTTGCTGCCCCCAGGTCACTTTTGTTTCCATCTCTGGGGCCTGGGGCAGTGAGGTGTCCTTGATGGCCAGGCCTGGAGAGGAATTGCTGTGCCTGACCAAAACAGGGAAGCAGCAGCTGGCACTGGATAAGGAGTTTAGAGTTCTACCCTAAAGAATTGCAGGATTACAAATATATGAAAAATAGAAAAGCAAGAATCCTAAGGCATCAGGGCCGTGTCTTGCCTAAGGATGTGCTCAAGGGGCTGTGAGAGAGACAAGAATGGAACCCAAATCTCCAGGGCTCCCATCAGCCTTTCATGTGAAATCACTCTTCCCTTGCAAGTGAGTTCTCAGCCTGACGAGCACAAACAATGAACTTTCTTCCTCCCACTCCCTGTTCACTGCTGAATGAGCCCAGAAGCTGCTGGGGCAGCAATTCCCATATTTCAGACCAAAAATAACTGGACACTGAGCATCTTTTCCCCTTATTTCCAGCTCTGTTATGATACTTCTCTGGAATCTACTTGTATTCTCTACAACTGGGGGTTTTTCATCCTTTAGGACCCCCTTCTGGAGAGCTTTCTAGTTTCTTTTTCCTAGAGCACATGGTGGCATGAGGGAGACAGGGAAAAAAAAAATAAAGAAGAATGTAATAATTCAGAAATGTATGAAATCTCTGAGGTACAGCATGCAAGAAGGCATGTAAGGCTTTGGCTGAATCATACAGTTGAAATCTGGAACTTGTTCTACAGCTATAATTCTTCTAAGATGGTACAGTGTGTCTATTCTATCACTTTATTATATATATATTATATATGTTATGAAAAAACTTTTTTTCCTCTCAGAAAGCTTGTGGTAAAATAAGAGTTTTCTTCTCTAAGTCCAAATTGGGGGCAGAGGGAAGGGGGTGTGAAAAATGACATTCACTGTTCTGGCAAATTTTAAAAGTTTCAATAAAAAAGACAATAGGAGACAAAGACAATAAAGCAAAGGGTTAAAATGGCTGAGTGCTTGGCCCTCTGCCAAGAGCACACCTGGTGTTTTGGAAACAGCTTTTCTACACCATTGCATCACTTGATGCATATTGATAAACCTTTATGCATATTGAAACTTTTAAAACTACTTTACATTTTCCAGGAACTCTTTAGCATGGCCACTCCTTGGAGCCACCTTTTTACAGCATGCCTGTGTCTTGGCTTCTGGTTTTATTCCTCTTCTTATCAGCTTTGAATTTGGGCCTTGGCTCTTTCTTTCCACAGGTGGTGAGGGTTGATAGCAGCAGGGTCCCCATCCTCTGTTCACTGCAGTTATCCTCACCAGGCAGGCAGTTCAAACATCCCATATCAACTGTTACCACTTATGCTGAAATTTTTGCTAAAAGCAGGAGAGAAGAAACTACACTCACACAGCAAAGCCATTCTAGCATTATACATATGACATTCATCTTAACACTTGCGACAAACCAATATTATAATATGTATTTATAACAAGGGAGAAAGGGAAAAATTATGATAAAAGGTTTTTCTCCATAATCTGAATGTAAACTTAACTTTCAACTGGTTATCTTGCCTTAGTTCCACTGCCTGGACCAGTGTGGAGCTGCTTTGGGCTGCATGTCAGACACACCATTTTATATCATCCTTTGCCCACAGCAAAATACAACCAATTTCTTTTCCTTGTGTGTTCATTTGCTTTCTTAGGCTCATGTATTTCCATATTTTTTTCTCTACCAAAATGATGAGGTATAAAAGTTTTACACTTGCCCTTCCAGCTGCACCTTTTAACCTCAGGAGCAGTTCCTTTATCTTTTCAGGTGTTGGAACATCCCTTTAAAATGCAGCCACTGATCCTGCACATAAATTCTGAGTAACTCATACCAACTGTTTAACCTTATCACCATTTTCTTAGTCTTTGCCTATGATCTTTAATTACCTGTGGCAAGCATTTGAATTTCCTTTTCTAAAAGTGGGTTGCCCTTGTTGCCAGGAGATGATATGGAGATGATACAGCAGTGAGGGCTGTCCAGTGCCCCAGGGGCCGTGGCTCTTTAGTTCCACTTATTTGGATTTGATGATGTGCCAAGGTGTCACTGATGTGTCATTTGTGTTTGTCAGCAGTGAAACTGTGTTTGTTAACACAAATAAAGAGCGACAAGGGTTTGTAGCACAACTGAAAAGGAAAAGGGTTTGTGAGCACAATTAAAGAGGGACAGGGGTTTGTTAACACAGTAAAGAGGGACAATGTTTTTTTAGCACAATTGAAAAGGAGAAGGGTTTGTGAGCACAATTAAAGAGGGACAGGGATTTGTTAACACAATTAAAGTGTTGAAAGGGTTTGTTAACACAGTTACAGGGGCGCAGGGGTTTGTAGCACAACTAAAGAGGTCCAAGGCTTTATTAACACAATTAAGAAGGACAAGGGTTAGCAGAATTAAAGAGGTGCAAAGCCTTGTTAGCACAACTAAAGGGGTGCAAGGGTTTGTTAAGACAATGGAGGAGGACAGAGGTTTGTAGCACAATTAGAGATGTGTGAGGGTTTGGGGCACAACCAGAGGGACAAAGCCGTGTGCTCCATTCCTTGTGCCTGTGTCCCTCTGTGCAGGGAGCAGTGGCTGCTGCTGGGGAGGACCAGGCTGAGCCTGGAATCCCGGCTTTATTTGGATGTGTGGGATGAGTTCTGTGAGCTTCCCTTGCTGCAAAGCAAGGAGAGGGAGTGTGAGAGGCTCATTGTTGTGAGCCGTGACTGTTCCAGGCTGTTCAGTCTCTCCAGAGGTTTCCCTGTGATGCTCTGAGGTGTGATGGAGAGGCAGAGCACTCGTGTCACTTACCTGAGGCAGAGCACTCGTGTCATTTATCTCCCACCATGGTAACACTGCACAAACACACACTTGCACACTGAGGAACTTATTAGCCCTGTGTGCTGGGGGAAGCAGCCACTGCACTCAGCTGAAATCTAAAAATTCATTTGGGTAATGTCAGCCTGGAACTTGTTTTATAGCATTGAGGTTACCTCTGCAAACTTCTCATTGACAGAGAATTCCTGCCTGGTGTGGAAAGCCTGGCTCCTCCTGTCCCCTACCACAGCCACAGCTGATCTTTTGCTTGTTTGAGTCTGATTTTCATGGTAGCTGCTGAAGGGTTTTAAACACCCCCTGGTTTCTTGAGGAATATTTACAACTCTTATGAGATGCAGGAGCAGAGGTCGGGAGCATCCTGGGAAATGCTGGGTGGAGGCAATTGGAAGCTGTATCTCCATGATAAAGTGTTTTTTTTGAAGAAGTGATTTCTGTATCTCCAAGATGTTTGCTTTGGGGATCTGAAGCTACCCTGCAGAATTCTAAACAGAATGGAAAATGGGAGCCTCTGCGAGGGTGGGTTAAGTTGGCATCAACACTTCAGTGCTACTCGACTGAGAGATGGGGCTTAGTCTGTACAGGATTGGGTCTCTGGGGGCAAAAAAATATTTTAAATAGAGTATTTTTACAGGAGAGGGATTATTGAGAAGATTTTTGCTGAAAATAATAAATTCGCAGTGTGGGGAAGAAGACACTCGAATCTTTTTCTGGCAGCTAGTTTGTGTGTAGGTCTGAATCTTTCTGGCTTAATTTAAGTTATTAATGCCTTGATTTCCCTGGAAGTGGGCTGAAATTAACATTTATTCTCAAGAACTTGCTCCTTAGACTAAGAAACAAATTGAGAGAAATTTGAATGAAGATACATGGCCTATCATCCCTGTGAACAGAAAGTCAAAATCTTACTTAACACCTTTTTTGAGAAGTGTGAAGAAATGGGGCTGTTTGAGGGGGTGCTGGTGGTTTATACAGAGTTGTCAGCCTCAAGTCTTGTCTCTCTGCAAAGATAAAAGTAGAAAATCATTATTTTCAGTTTCTTGAGAACTTTATTTTTTGAGGGGAGAAAACATTTTTGATCTTCAGTTGCAGTGAAGCTTCATTTGGGTACTGGCGTCTGGGTGAAAGTTCAGGATTTACCACAAAGGAAAAAAAAGGAAAAAATAACTCAACCATCATCTTGAAGGCACATGTTGGAAAAACACCTTTCAAGGAGAACAAAGCCTTCCCTGCTTGGCTCTGCAGTGATCACAATCTCTGCAGGCACAGCGAGTGAGGGATGTGGGGATGTTGTGTCGTGCTGTAATTGACCTCTGGTGTTCTCAGTCTTCCATCCAATCCTTTGGGAACTTTTTACTCTTCTTTTAAACACCGTGAATATATAAACCAGAAATCAGGAAAAAGGCAAACACCTTTCTCACAGCTCCAGTGCACTTCTGAAATTTGTTTGCATTCACAGAAATAGTCTGAATGAATATTTCCAAACTACTCATGTGATTGAATGTTCCTGCCCTGGACTCAGATGTTTCAGTCTCGAGGAAGCAAATATTATTCCAAGTGTATCAAAAAAGGAAATGAAGCCTTTGAGAGTAATATTTTGCAAGTCTTTGTTAGCAGACATCATGTATCATTCCATCTCTGCCCTGCTCTAATTGATTTGCAAGTGTTAGGCATTTAGAGCGTGGGTTTATCATTTATTGAGATCAATGTCCCTCCTGCTTTCTCCTGGCTGGCAGCTCAGCTCTGCTCTGGAGGAGCCCAGCCTGGGTTGTGTAACAGGGAGAGCCCCAGGCTCTGCTGCTCTGGGTTGACCTCAGCTGATCTGGAAATGCCAATCCCTCAGGGAAACCATGAGCTCTGCATGGAGCAGGGCCCACGGAACACCTTCCTGGGGTAATGGGGCCACAGCCTGAGCACAGCTACTGGGATGCCCCCTAATCAACAGATGTAATTAATATGCTTATGGTTATGTTTTACTAATAGCCATGTCTCAGACAAATGCCACTCTGATATTCCTGTCCAGCTTGTGGAGTAATCAATGGAGTTCAGTGCACTTGCTCTGTTATGCATTAAAAAAACCCAACTGTGGAGCATCATCTTTTCCACTACGAATTTTAAAAAAAAACTGGGGATTTAGTGAAACCTCGCTGATGCTGGGGAAATTGCCATATTAGCTACAATTTATGGTTACCCAAGTAGCTTTTAAGGCTGACAAACAAGGAACGTAAAGCATACAAGGAAAGTTAAACAAACAAAAGCCGTTCTCCAGTGGATGAATGGGATTGTGACCTCTAAGGAAATGTCTGGAGCTTTCAGAGCTCTCTGAAGTCATAAATTGCAGTCAGTCCAGGCCCTGAGGAACTCAGTCACGTTTTCCTTGTGTTTTGGGGACAGCCCTTGCAAAGACTCCCATCTCCTGCTGGAGGGAGCAGCAGGGTCACTGTGCTGTGTGTGCACGGTCAGGACAGGCTCCATGGCCAGGGCCTCGTGCCAGTGTTAATTCTGGGAAGTGCTGTTAAAATATTGTCTAATTAGAGGAAAAGGGAAAATGAGAAAGGCCCCAGCACAGCATCACTCTGAACTGCTGGCATTATGCAGAGCAAGAACTGTATTCCAAGAACACACTGATGACTCTAAAGGGCTAAGGAGAAATCACTGTTCTGCCCATTTTACCCCTCCTTTTTAATTAAATTTAAACAAAAAAACCCACCATAAAAATACCGTAAATTTGACAGAAATACCATGGAGGAAATTTTCCTAGAACTGCATTGTTGGTTAATGTGCTGCCTTTGCACCTTCTCAAATTTAGGATCCCTTGTTACATCAGGGTGGTCCCTTGAATGTCTGATTACATTTCATTTCATATTTCATTTCATTTCATTTCTGCCTGATCCTGAAATCCCTCTGCAGGTCCGTGGGATAGGTGATGGTTGTCCCTCTTGCACTCCCAATAATCCAGTTCTGCATCAGTGCCCTTCTGATCTTTAGGAAAACTCAGCTCTTTTTTCCCAGGTTATGTTTGGGCTGAGGAACCTTTCTGGTTTTTCATGCTGATTCATCAGGTAGTGATTGGTTTCTATCAGCTCACAGTACCCCTACCCATTTTCTGTATAGCTGCTTTAATTAATTCCTTCTTATCAAGTTACTGGACCTTTTCTGTACTGCTACTACAGGAGATCTCTGCATTCCTGGATTGCCCATTTGCTGGCAGAAAAGAGAAATATCCACTGTTTTTTTCTGTTGGATTTGTCTCTCATTTCTAGTCAGTGGCATGGAAGTGACCCTTCACGCCTGTGGGACTCTGTCAAATTAAATTCCTTGGGATTTTTTGTCTACTATGACAGAGGTTATTACAAAAGTGTTTGCTTTTCTAGCTATTTAGAGAGGGAGAAAATGGCCCTGAATGCTTTAGAAGTGTTTGGCAAAGGTAACCTTAGATATTAAAAAATAAAATAGGAAGATCTATGGATGTGACTAAATGTACCAGCTGCACCTGGATTACGACATTTCTGAGCTGAAAATATAGAAACATTCCTGAGGTGAGGAATCACTGCTTACTTTCACATGCTCAAGCCAAGAACTCTTTTTTCCCTCCCTAATTTTTATTTGTGTTCCTTCATCTGAAATACTCTGAATTCCTTTAATGCACTTACAAATCTACTTTGCATTTCCCATCCTGGAGTTTCATTTTCTCCCTGTAATATAGACAGCTCATTACTCAGGCTAGCAGATAAAACAGTTTCCTCCATCCCTTCATTCCCTGGGTTCTGTCTCTCACTACTAACACTTAGAAATGTTTCTTTTGGTATTTTAGTGGTTTTTCTGAAATGAAACCTGCAGGTGTAGGCTACTGATACTGCGTTTAAAATTCCAACCTTTTCTAACAGGTGAGAATTTGTCACATTTTTAAAACACCTCATCTTTGGAGCAAGTGGTGAGGAATTGTTCTCATCCCTGCTTTGGCTGCTGAGCCCAAAGCACAGAGGTACTTTGACAGGGGCAGTGCCTGCCGGACTCAGTGAGGAAGGACTCACAAAATTCTGTTGGCAAACAGCACTGAGCAGGTGCAGATGGAATTGTGAGGCTTGAACTGCACCCATAACTCATTACAAGGTACATTTTGGTGTTGTATTTTTGAAATATGACGTGCTTGGCTGTGTCTGGAACCTTCAGCTGAAAGCACCCACCTGATGTGGGCAGGGATGGGGGCCCTGGAGCTGCCCTGAGCAGGAGCCAGGTGCTTCCAGCAGGGATAATGCAATTAGCTGGGACATGCAAGCAGCGAGGGACGGCAAATTTGAAGAAGAGATTTAACTTCAGTCAGGATTATAAAAGGGGAAATTGGATCATTATCCAATGATTTCTATTGACTGTTCTTATAGATTTATGCAGGGAGATTTATTTCAGCAGAAGTCCCTCTGTGGTCACAATGTTGACTTCTCCGGTGCTTGATTTGGGCTGGCTTTGGGGATTTAATTCTTTCTAACCTTAAGCACCTTTATAAGTCTCCCAAATCAGGAGACCAATTGCTCTGTGAAGGTGATGGCAAAAATAAGCCTGGTCAGTAGTTCCCATGGGCTGAAGCACCTGTTTGAGATGATGCTTTCTCTTTTTTAGCTCTGTAGGGAGCTCAGAGTGATTGGCTCCTGCCTCAGGCTCCAAGCACTCCAGAAATCACACATGGGACTCTGGGGTTGTGGCAGGGCTGCAGGGCAAACCCAGCTGGGAAGTGCAGCCAGGGCCAGGATGTGCTGCCCACGGGAGAAAATGCCAAGTTCAGCCTCTCTGTATTTCCCAGGGTAGATTTCCTTGGCTGAAAAACAAGCAGCTTTTATTTTACAGCAAATATTTCAAGAAAATGACATCAATCCCCATCTGAGACTGCCCTGGGGCATGAAAATAACATAAGGGAAATGTTTGACCAGCGTGTTTCATACTGAAATAAGCAGTGTCTAAGCAAATATTCTTGTTTTGTTTCTACAGGCAGACTCTGCCAGAGATTCCTGCTGGAATGGGACTGATCCATCCTGGTACCTGGGCCTGTAGTGAACTCAGGGTGAGAGCTGCTCCTTTCTCCTCCAAGGGTGTTCTCAGTCCACACAGTGGGGATTGTTTCCTCCAGAACAGCCCCTTTCCTGCAGTGGGGTGATTAAAAACACGTGGCTGAGCTGCCAGTCTGGCTCTGAGCAGCTCAGCCTTGTGTCCACTGCATCTGAAACTGTTGCTATGTCTTTCAAAGCAAGAATTCAAAACATTTTTTTTCTTTTTTAGAACTTCTTTTGTCCTTATAGACGTTTTTTATGAAAAGTTGGGCCATGAAAAACATTCTGTATTTGCACAAAGAATGGGATGTTTATCTTTTTAAAATGTTTTCTGCGAACAGCTAAAAAATTGAAATCACTTTTGCAATTTAGAGGAAAAGTGAACTATTTATTTAAGTAGTTAATCCGTTGTGCATCAAGGCACTTTAATGATTCAGACAAGCAGACCTGAAGCACAACAAAGGCTGTGAGAAGAATATGAGAGAAAAACTCCATCTCGTTCACTTTTATTTGTGAGGTAGAAGGGAAAAGTGGTTGAAGTCTCCCAGGTTAATGGAATTGTGAATGTTATCTTGTGTGACTGTGGTATCTTGAGGAGCAGATTAGCAGCTGGCTGGATCAGTTTTGTTGGCAGAGCAGCAGAATTCCTGAACTTTGGCTGTCTTTGGTCTCATACCCGGAGGAGCCACGTTCCAACTGCAGACGGAACTCGGCTGCCCTGAGTCCTGCCTCCACTCCAGCAGGCCAACTTCATTAGCAGGAACTGATGATGAAAAAGCTGTTTTAAGGAGCAATATTAATCATCAGCCCCAGCAAACACGGTTTGGGTCAGCGGGGAGAAATGCTTTTGTCTGGGCTTGTGCAATTTCCTGCAGCCAGGCTCCCAGAGCTCGTTCCGGAGCTGCGCAATTCTCATTTTCCTGAGGAGACTTTGCTCCGAAAGCCTTGTCTGCTTGGTCACCCCTCAAGGAGAAAGAATGCCTCTCCATATGTCTTCAGCAGAAGGCAGCCCAGGCTGACAGATAGCAACGAGATGATGTATTCCAAGAAATGCTCAATCCATGGCAAGATAATGAGTGGGGGGGAAGGGGGAGCTGAGCAAAGCTGCAGACAGAGATGGATGCCAGGGAAGGACACGAGGCCTGCCCAGCCCCAGAGCTGAGGGACACAGTACAGGATCTGAAAAAATAAAAATTCCAGGAGGAAGAAGTTGAACATTTTTATGAAGGAAGTTGGGAGAAAGTTCAGATGTGTGAAAACTGACAGTGTTTTTTTTTTATTTCCTCGTAAAACAGCTCAGAAACATTCAGGAAGGGGTAGATTGAGTAGGAGAAGAAATCAATGGAATTGAATGGGTGTGGCAAGCAGAATTTGAGAGCTGAATCCAAGGAGAAATCTGTTTGACTATACATGTGCCAACTCAAGTGTCTGTGTGGATGTTAATGCATTGGCCTATTTTGTGCATTATAAAATACTTCAGTGGGTGAAATTCTCTCTGTGGTACAGGACTGTAAAGGCCAGGGTGGTCACTTGCAGATAACTGATCAGCTGTAAGGCCATTTGGAAAATGAACCTCATCCTCAGAGCTGTAGGACAGCCCAGAACCGACACCTGCTGTGCCATCATTGCATGGGTAAGGACAGCAGGGGAGAGCCTGGGCCTGTCTAGACACGAGCAGGATGAAATCATCATCACTTCTCACTCTCCAGCATGCTGCAGAATGTATTTTAGCTGGCAATTTATCCTCCAAAGCTGCAGCTGATGTGGAGTGTCTGGGCCTCTGAGTCAGCAGCAGCGAAAAACCAATATAAACTCTGATCTTTATGTAGCAGAAGGGAGTCAGAGTAAAGGTAGCCTGCTTCAGGCAGCTTCATTCTCCAGGCATGTTTGCTTGCTTTCCCTGTTTCCTCCTGATAAACACAATTTCCCATTCTCCAGTTTCCTTTGTTTTCAGCCTCATTGGTGCTGCATCCCCCTTTGTGCTGTGAGAAGAGCAGTGTGTGACTTTGTGGAGAATTCCAGGGAGATGCTGTGTGTAATTCACTTGCAGGCCCCGTGTCTGTGCTTGGCTCCAGCCTGGCCAAGGGATACTCCTGCAGGGCCTTTTCCCCACGCTCTGCTGTGGGATTTCTCCCTCAGTAAAACATCTCCCCAACATCTGCACCATGCCCAGGCCAGGCTTTTGCAGGGTTAATGAGTGCAATTAGCTCAGAGTGCTGTGACAATGAGGGCTTCTGGGGGTAAATGCTTTTCCAGAGGTGTTGGGAAGGCACCAAGGGATGGAGCAGCCAGGGCTGGGCACGGCTCCAGCCGTGTCACTGAGTCACTGCCCCTTGTCCTGAGCTCATTTTGCATCTGGTCCAAGTGGAGGAAGCCACGACCCCGTCACTCTGTGACAGCAATGGCATTTCCCAGGCATTTGTACAAGCTGGGATTCACTCCTGCCTGTGATTGCTGGGGTGGGGTCACTCCAGTGCAGTCAGCACAGGAGGGGTTCCATACTGCAGATAGAGCATGGGCTACAAACCCCCTGTTTTACTGCATTTGTCAGGTTAAAAAGACACTACATGAGAATAAGGTTAAAGACCCACAAATCTAAGCCCTCAGGTATCAGAGAGGGAAATATTTTACTGCTTTTCCAGAGTGTGATCTGTCAGTCAGGAGCAGCTTTTCTGTCCTCCACTGTTTGGACCTGGCTTGGTCAGGGAGTGTAACTTGCAGAAGGGAAGAGAAACTCCACAAAAGCACCAGCATTCTTTATTATCCTCCTGTCTGGTGCTCTGTAGTCTGGGTTTGGGCTTTTTTTGAGGGGTATTTTTTCTGAAGGAATAAGGAAAAGGTCATTTTGCAGTTTCAGATAATTTGATTATTCTCCAGTCTTCCTGATTAACTGTATTAAATTCTCCTGGACTTTGCAAAAAGCAGGTGTTGAGGAACACAAACTTTCCCCAACCCAAACCAGATGTCTCCCCCAAATCAGTGGGAATATTCCTGTGAAAAATGAATTGAATATGGCAAAGTCTGCTGTCCTGGGAAAAGTGAGTAAGAGAAATCTATCTTTTCCCATGAGTTCCCCATTATTAAGAGTTCCTCGTGTGTTTTTACACAGCAGTACTAACAAGCCAGTTCTGTTTTTATTCTGCCCCTCTCTGATTACATTCAGGCCCTCAGGCAAATCTTTATACTCAGTAAGTCTTCTGTCAGACTATAGCAATCTTTGTAGCAATAGATTGTAATGAAGATTGAGTTGATGGGTTCATGAGTGATTTATTATAAATTATTGTGCAGCAAGAGGTTTTTTTCCCCCCCTTGTATAGTGAATGAATTATGTGAGTGTGGTCTCAGGGCAACCTCTCAGGGAAATAAGGAGGATAAAATAAGTCAAGAGCGTCCTCAGAGTGTCCTCTGCTCTTTGATACATTTTTGGAAGGCTTTCTTGGAGATGGAGGGGTTCTCTGGTGGGAATTGTGGAGAAATGCTTTCCCGTGGCACTCTAGCACAGGGTGATGCAGACCTGGGGAGGAACTGTACATAAGTACAAGAATATAAATCAGCTTCAAGATGAAAGCTCTTAAATCTGTTCTCTGCTGCTCACGCTGATTATCATGGCCCCAAGGCATAGTTACAGAAGGATGCACTCAGGAGGGCTACTTCAGAATTTCCACAAGTCATTACTGATTATGGATCTGCACTTCTAAGTGTTTATGGGGGATGATTGATACACTGACGATGTACCTTTCAGAACTGCGTAAAGAGGAGCAAGGCTTGATTTGCACTCGGATTTTCATTATTTTACCATTTCAAGTGTCTCCTATTTCATAAACAGCAGCTATGGTAATGCATTTAGGATGGTTTTCATATTCATGGATACATATATATGCATATTTTTACCAGATAGGCACCTTAAAATTTTCCAGTCATTATTATGAAATGCAATATAGCCTCTAAAGCTCATTCTGAAAGGATATCTATAATCAATTAACTGACTCTCCAGAGCAGCCTTAATATGGTGTTTTAATTAACACCAAGTTGGAAAGCAGAGCAAGCTCCTGCAGAACTCTTGCAGCAGGAGCTGGGCTTTGCAGGCAGGGTCTCTCGAGGTCTGAAGGATGCTTTTTGTATCCCACAGTTCCACTGCTCAAATCCTACCTGTAGGATCAAAAGGAAGAATGAAAAGGGTTCTATTTCCAAGAGAAACAGAGAGTACTGCAGTAGCTCCCAAGTAAATAAGATGAGATGTTGTTAGAGCACAGCCAAGCAGAGCAGAGTTTTACCAGGGACTTGCAGGACCTGTGCTTGAGCAGAAATGACCTCTTGCAAACCCTAAAGCAGGAGTCAGGCACAGGGGGGAGATGACAGCCAGGCAAAAGCAGCGTTGGCAAGTGCTCCTTGCAGAGGTGTCTGCTTCAAGATCAAGCATCAGAGTAATCACTGCTGATACCCCTTTGTCAAAAACAGTAATTCTTCAGCTGTGATTTGATAAATCTATATTTATTGGTTAGCATTTCCGTGGGTCTCACTTGGCAGAATTTCATTACTCTGAGTCTGCTCTGCAGCTGTCGAAGCTCTACAGAGTCAATAATTTACACCAGGAAAAGCTCCAGTGTTTGTATTTAAAACTTTGCAGTGGTTTTTGTGCTTCTGGTCTTTTCCCTGGGAGACAGCTCTGGGCCATACCCCCAGCTCTGGGCTGAGTTTCTGTAGTTATTATCTATAGAACTTTTTTCTTTTGTTTTGTGATAATAAACAGAAAAAATTTAGTGTAGATAAATAGGTACAAATCCTGTTTGTTACTCTCAGAATTTATTTTCATGCAGTACTGTATTTATCATGCTGGAAGTCACTAATCCTTTTTTTCTGAGGGTTTTCTTTTTATTTTTTTTTTTTTTTTTCTATTTCTGACTATACAGAAAACTCCATATTTAGAAACACAAATTTTCTGATTGTTTGGGGACCTCAGGGTGCTGGAAATGAAAATAGACATACCTGCATATGGTTCAACACAGAAGACATCCAATGATTTTAAGAGCCAATGATTTTTTCTCCATAAAAACTTACACGAATTTCCTAAATCTCTTCTGAAGTTGAAGGATTGGAAACAAATCTGATCTGAAAATGAGACCAAAACACTTGACAATTTAGCTATGTAAGAGGCATATTTTCATTAGTTATCTGGAGTTTTAATTACCCTTATAGGTGGATATATACTGAAGAGACTTCTTTTGATAAATGAAAACTAAGTTACACTCTTTTTCTTAGGGTTCATATCTTTATTTTCTGTGTCTGCTGGTAGAGTAAAATCTGTCACACAGACTGCAGGGTGTATTTGTCCATACTGATATTTCCTTTGAATGGGCTTTTTTGAAATGATTAAATTTTTTCTGTGAACCTTGGTTGCCTTTTGGCTGCCCAGCTGAGCAGGCTGTGCAAGGGAGGGCCAGGAGCTGTTCCTGGTGTGGCTGGGGTGGAATTCAGCCCAACAAGTGGTGGGCACAGCCTGAGCATATCAGGAGAGTGATTGAATTCCTGCTGTGTGTAATAATTGCTGTATTGATAGAACAGTGGGGTAAGTGAATTTGTGCTTAATCTGCTGTGTCAACCTGGAAAAAATGTGCTTTGGGAGTGAGGGCACTTTTGTGCTTATATTAAATTTGCTACCACTCTTGGTAAATGGGTCAGTGATCTGAGGTATTGTATTTTTGCCATTAAGAGAAGTGCTGGGTGCTCCAAAATGTATTAGCTTTTCTTCCTGTGAAAATCACTCCACTTTGTTTTCCTCGGGTTGGAGATGAAATCTACTTGTACCATTATTATTATTATTATTATTAGCAGTAGTAGTGGTAGTAGTAGTATTAGTATTATTATTACTGTATTTGAGAGATGGGAAAAATTTTGGTCTGGCAGGAAAAAAAGTGAAGTAACATCCAAACTGCTCTTTGAAAACAAATAAACTGAAAAATAATGCTAAACAAATAATTTGACCTTGGTGGGGCTCTAATATATCCAGCAGCACCTGGGATGTGCTGACAGGAGTTTTCCAGAGTCCTGTTCTGCTTCCGTGGAAAACATTGGTTGTTTCAAAGTGAAGTCTGTGGGAGGTGACTGAAGAATGCTGATACATTTTGCTGGGATGAGAGATAGTTCATTTAATGATTCACACACTATTATGCAGACCAAGAGGTTCAGGCATCTCAAAAATAATTTCCAGAACAGTACCAAGAAACACCAGCTTGGCTGAAATATCAGAGGGCTGCCCTGAACTGGAACAGAGCTGGGTCATTTTGAGCTGGATGCAATGGAAATTCCTTGCAGGCTGTTAGAATTAACACATTTGGTCAAAACAAAAGAGCTGAGATTAAATGATGTGGTTTCATCCCCACCTGGGACTTTCAACTTCTTTGGGATAAATGGGATTTCAAAATGAGAAATAACACTTGGAATATTTCTTTGGGATAAATGGGATTTCAAAATGAGAAATAACACTTAGCACAGGGCAGGTGTGAAGGGCCAGAGCTAAAGGAAACCAAAGCCTGAGGAATTCCAGGCAAGGCTGGAAGAGGGGGAAGCGCAGGCAGCAATCCTGGGAGCCACAGGAGTGCTCCAGCCCAGCCTTCTCCCAGTTTCCCCAGGAAAATCCCTGTCTCAGGGTGGAAGAGTGCTGGCACAGGAGCTCCTTGCTTTGCAGAGGCCACTTGGCCGGCCTGACCCAGCTCACAGGGATGGGATTCCTGCCTGGAGTGGGAGCTGGGAGTGCACTAATTATGTGCTGATGGCAGGCTCTGTGTAATAGCAATTTTCACTCAATTACTCAGTGCACAGTGTCACCATTAGAACCCAATTAATTTTAAAAAACATTCCAATTTAAAGGAAGGCAATATGTTGCATTTCCACAAGTTATCTATAGTGTTAGGATGGTCAATTTTGCCAGCTCTTTACTGCATTAGACAGTGGTGCAAACAAAGCAGCAAAAAATAGCGTGAGGAGAAATAATATCTGTCTTTCTGGTGCTGAAAGCTGCCGAGGCTGTGCACTGCAAGCCTTTCCCAGGGCCTGTCTCAACACATGCAGCTCCACAGAGGATGTTTCAAGCCAAATTTAGTCCGAGAGTAGTGGTCTGCTGTACTTTTTGTTTAAGGTATGCATAAAAAATAAGTACCCGTTAAGGTCAGTAGATCACTAAATAAATATTCAGTGTTCACCTTCTACTGGGATTTATGATTGAATTTCACAGAATCAAAGAGTTGTAGAATCTGTGTGGGAGGGGACCTTGCAGACCTTGTGCCAGCCCTGCCATGGCAGGGACAGCTCCCACTGTCCCAATGTCCAGCCTGGCCTTGGGCACTGCCAGGGATCCAGGGGCAGCCCCAGGAACTCCTTCCCAGCTTCCTTCACTCCTAATGAACAGGCTTTTACCTCCAGGTCATTCCTGGAGGGAGAACACTGCACTTGTGGGAAATATTAACAAGAGGTTGCTAATTTGAGCCTTCATTTGGTCTATGGGAAGTGTAAGCTTCTGGTGTAACATTTAAGTAAAATGTAGTAAAATATATAATGCAAAAATAAAATGTTAATAAAATATATAGCTCAAAGCAGTGGACCAGAGTCTTCTAAATAATGAAATAAAAAAAAAAAAAGTTGATTTTGGCCCGAGTGTGAGGCATGCACTAAGAGAGCTCCACTCTGTTTCCTGGCTCTTAATCCAGCTGGTGCCACGCACATCTGGGGAGCCCTGAGCCCCCCATGAGTGTGTCAGAAAGAGCTGGAAAAAAGGGGAAATGAGGCTTGCTTTGGGTAGAGAGCTGTTCCCTCAGCCTTTGGTGACAGCAGAGGGTTGGAGCTGTGCTGTGCCTGTGACACGGGGCCTTGGGCCATCGCAGCTGCTGCCACGAGAGGAGCGACTTCCTCTGCAAGGAGCAAAGAGCACCTGACAGCCCCTGGCTGGAAAAAAAATAATTGGGAAGTGAGCAAACTGCTAACCTTCTGCCTGGCCTTGATGTAAGCAGCAATGACAAGCTCTTTGCTCCCAGATTTTGCTGTCACTTGGTGGTGAGGTTTCCATCTGGACTGCAAGAGATATTTTAGATTTGAACCGACTGACTGGAAGAATTCGGTGGAGCGACTCCATTTGCACTACTCTAAAATACACAGGGCTGTTACCTGACAAACCATTTAAGAAATGCCTGTAAATGTGGCTTATTTGTCATTGTTTATTTGACTAGGAGGAAAACCTCACCTGTTTTCCACCAGCAGCATTTGCTTAAAGTTATTTTCATGTTAAGGTTGCGTGGTTTTTGTGTTGGGATGTGGTGGGGTTGTTCTCAGCTTCCCTTCAGGTGGGAAATACAAACCCAGAGGATTTTAGAGCTGCTATTCCATCCCCAGATGTCCCTTGGGAGGGTGTTCTGTAGCCCCCATCCCTGCAGCCTGCATTCAGTGGTGCTGTGAGGATTTGGAGAGGTGGAAGCAAACACAGTTAAAGCACAGCCAGAGCCCAGAGAGTCAGATCCTCATTAACAGCATCTTCCAGCCACAATCAGTTCGCTTTGGAGCATGTTTTATCTTGCTCTCTGCCATCCTTGCTGCCCACAAGTGATTTGCACTCTTATTGAGCAAAGTTGGGAGCAGAATGGATAATAACAAGTCTGAAAATGCTGTGGGCTCAGGGACAGCAAACCTGGAATTTAGAGCAGAAAGTAAAGAACATTAAAAGGTCAGGCCTATTGGAGCTACAACATTGCGATTATGTCACTGGATAATAAATCTTTATTGCAAGAGAAAAGGCAGGAAAATATTCCTGGGGCCCTTCCATGTGCTTCCTCTGGGGCAGGAACGTGTTTACCCTGATTAGCATTTCTTAATGGTGAAGGCACGGCTCATTAATTACCTGGGGGAGGCGGTGATTAGAGGGGATGCTCGCAGTGACTGAGCTGAGCCCAGCCTGGCTCAGCAGCTCCTGCTCTGCCCAGGCTGGCTTTGCTGCAGAGGAGTGAGGATGGTGAGGATGGGCAGGGCTGCTGTGGCACTGACCCCTGCCTGGAGCAGGGCAGTGGACTGGGGATTTGGGGGGGAATTGGGATCCTGCTCCATAAATCCCTCCTGGCCTGTTCTCTTGTGCTTCTCAGGAGACAGATTTTGGTGTGTTTGAAAATGATTTATTTTTATAATTCTCTTTCCAGCATCACAGTGGCTTAGTTAAGTGGTGAGTTCCCAAAATGAGCAGAGTGAGAGTGCTCTGACACGGGGAGCCCTGTGTGGGTGTGCAGCTGGACATGGGAGCAAGGGGAGGGAAAACTGGAATTCTGAGCATGGCAGAGCCCACCCATCACACCACAGACTGGCCACACTTCTTCTCCAGTCTCATTACAAATTTACAGTCCTAACCTAAAAGGAGCCACCTTGATCTTCTTTCCTCCCTGTCTCTCTCTGTGCAAATTTGGTGTTTGTTTAATTATATTTACTCATTTATATGTTTTAACAACATGCTAACCATCTAATTTATATCTGAATTTATTAGATGTAATAGTGTTTCCATGGAAAATTTAGTACAGCCACCAATGGATGTTTCTCTTTCCATAAATTTATAATTTACCTCCAGTATATGATGCTTCCATGAGAAAGCTAATGCTGGCACAACACATTCTTAACAACAAAAAACTCCATTATTTTACTATTTAAAATTTATATTTTAAGAATTGTATTTTCCTCCTTTAAATAATGAACTGCAGATGAGGGCATGTGCATCTTCCTCCTGTGATGTTTAGTTGGCATGGTTATCAAATTATCTTTAAAGATTGTTGCAGAGCATGAATTGGAGCCAAACTTAGTAAGCAGGAGGTGGATTTGTGCTTGGAACAGTTATTGAGAGAGAAATTGGAATTGCAGAGTGGAATTGCACTGTCAGTGAGAGAAAGCTGAAGGGTTTCCTAAAGGATATATTTGGATTTCACCAAAGGAACACTGACTCAGGGCAGCTTCAAGACGAGATGTAAACATCCTGTGCCTGAAGCATGTAGTCAGTGTTCCTTTGGAGAAATCCAAACATATCCTTTCCTGGAGGACATTCAGAGTTCCTCTGGTGAAATCCTGCACTGCCTTGGGAGGTGCAGGGTGGGGTGCTGGGCTTTGGTGTGGTTTCATTTTGGATTTCAGTTTGGCAGCCCAGGCTGAGCCCAGTGCCCTGCAGAGGAGCTCCTGTGTGGGGTTGTGTGCCAGGGGCTGGGGCTGCCCTGGGAGATTTCAGCTCTCATTATTGGGAGCTGGGCGGCCTCGCTGCTGACTTCAGTGGTTAAAGTCGAGTTTAACAGAGCTCAGGTAATGTGCACAGGCACCGTGCTTGGCCTAAGATTTTTTTGAAAGAGGACTGAGCACTGCTTTTGAATTTAGTGAAAGTCTCTTTAAAAGCACTGCATCAACCCTGTCCCCTTTAACCAACACTGTTGAAATGTCAGCTTTGACAGACACATCTAGTTTTGTTCTGTGTCTGAATTTGAACTGAAGGATGACAGTTAAAGACTTTAATATGACTTATCTCTCTCTTCAATCCCAAGCTTTTGGTATTCATGTTAATTAAAATGCATGGTGGTGTCAAGCTGCTGAATAGTTACAGTGTAAAATGCCAATTATCCTATTTTTGAATGCATCTGAAATAATAAGCGAATTCATCAAGCCATGAGTCTCCAACTAAACAGATGTCTGGGATGTAAATGGATGGGAAGGACCAGTGCCATGGATCCCACAGACGTTTGTCAGGCCTCTGATGCTGTCTGTACCTTTGCTGTGGAGTCTGTTGAGGTTGAAGGTTTGTCCACAGCAGGAGGGGGTTTGGCTGTGCCTGTGCCAGCTCTGCCTTGGCTCCTCCAGCTGCTCCTGGGGGATGGAGAGGCACCAAAACTGCCTGGCACTTGTCAGCTCAGGCCCCCACGCTGGAGCTGGGATATGTGAGGTTTATGGGAGATTTTGTCTTGTTGGGTTCTTTTTGTTTTTTTTTCTTTAAAGGACTGTTCCACCTAAGGTACTCAGTAGTGCTAATGTTTCTTTTTTCCCAGTCAGAAGTGAAGAGGTTTAAGCTAAAACTGAGCATCTGCAGGAGTGAGTTCTGCAGGGAGGCAGTTCTCTCTGTTGGTCAGTCTCTACCAGCAGGCAGGTAGGAAACAGCCTTTGAGCAGATTGTGCTGCATTTACGGGCATTTGATCTCTGCTGAACTGGTGTAACCATATGAAACCTCTTCTATTATTCACTCTGTCTGCTTCAAATAATTCAGGACCAGTGGTCTCCAGCCACTTTGTGATACAGCTTGCCTACAACATTAAATTTTCAGCAGCTGCATTTGAATCAGTTGACAGTTCAAAAGCATGGTGTTGGTTTGTGATTAAGGGATCCAGATTTGGATTTAGAACTACCCTGTGCCTGGAAATGCACCAGCACATCCAGGCCGTGAGCAGAGAGTCCAGAGGCATTTTCTTACTCAGCTGATGCACTCTACAACTTCAGCAAAGAAGGGATGGATGCTCCAGAGCTCAGGCAAGCGTACACATGTATATACATGATTATTTAAAGTGCTGTGCTACTAATACCAGAGTTTTGTGAGAGTTAGGGATGGGTGAGGTGATGTCAGAAGCAACTTTCAGCTAACAAAATGGGTATTTCCATGCTCAGTTTCCAAATTGGTGAATGCATCCAAGTGTCTGAACTGCTGGTTTCTTTCCTCCAGAGACTACCACACACATTTCCATCCATTCAGGACTTGGGAAATGTTAAAAATACAAGGTGTAACCAAAGGTGGCTCTTGATGAAAAGAGTCAGGCAGAGTTTTGGCTAATGTCTTTCTACAGAGAGGGTTGGAACCACAAGGAGACCTCCTAATGAGCTCTGTGCAAGGTTTGAGCAGCCTGGTCTGCTCTGGAGATGGGAAGTACTGTAAAGAGAATTTACTCACACTGGAGAACACTGAACAGGACAGAAGGAAGCAGCATTTTTTGTTCTCTTCTGACCCTACATCTGAAACCTGCAGACCTGCAGACCATAATTCAGAATAACTTCAAGGCAAAGGTGTAGGTGTGCACCCACACAAAATAAATCTTTGGCTACAATTAAGACCCACTACCATAAGCTCTGTTTTGTCCTTAGAGCTGGAAGAACATTATGTGCACAGTGGGCACAAGTGCTGCTATTCTCAGTTAAACATTTGGTTAACGAGGGATGGAACCGTGCTGTTCAGAAACTTTGACTGTCTTTGGAGGAGCAGTGGTGCAGTTCTTTGTGAGGAGAATCTTTGTTCAGCACTGAAAACATCCCTTCTGTCCAGCACTGTGCTCTGAGCAGTTTAACCCATTAATTTGCTGCTGTAGTTAAGCTGCAGTTGTGAGGGTGATGGAGAGCTGAGAAACAGGCAAGGAAGGTGACATCTGGAGACCCTGGCAAGAGAAAGTGGAAGTTGCTTGCACTCTGAGAAAAAGGATCCTGCCAAGAATGTAAAAAGTACATATGGGTGGCTCTCAACCAAGCTGTAGAAATGTTTTTGATCTTTGAGGTTTTTGTCTGCTTCATTTCTGTGCTGTGTCTCCACTCGTCTGGTGTCTGAGAAAGAGCAACTGTCAGAAGTCAGTGAAGGTAAGAGAAGTTTTGTCTGGAAAGCTCTGCTTTGGTACAGGATCCCTGGTGATTGACTCCCTCTGTGTGACATGTGAGAGTGAAATCTAGAGCACATAACCCATCTGTCCTTATCTACTTGCACACAAAGGTTCACTGTCCCCTTCCATGGGAAGTCAAATTTTACCCATTCCTTAAAAGAAACCCCACAAATGCAAAACCACAAACAATGTAAAAAACCTACAAGACAGACATAACAGAAAAATCAGAAAAAGTTGAATTAGAGTGTGATGTTAATGACACCAAGGTTGTGGGCTCAAGCCTGTGTGGGGCATTTACTTCAACTCTTGACTCAATGATCCTTGTGGGTCCCTTTCAACTCAGAAAGGTCTGTGACTGTGATCTGTGACTGTGACTAATTTTAACTAATTGACCTTTAGCAGGAGTAGAGCAGAGTGCCCCCAGCACTCTGTGGGACACAGGAGTGCAAGGACTGTTCTGCATTAAAAATGGATGAACACAACTTATTCTGCATATAAGGTCAAAATCTACTGTTCAGTGAATAACGAGGATTTTACACACTTAATGCTTGGATAGCCAAGCATTTCTGTACATTTTATTTACTGATAGAAATGTGTATCTTCTCCAGGGATCCATGGCCACACTTCTGCTCTGTTATGAGTTGTTACTGACTCCCAGACTGTCTGTGCCCCTGCAGAACTAATCCTGTTCCTGTCCTTGGGCCACCCCTTGGTGTCAGGTTCTGTCACCATCTGACATCTCTGTGTTACCTGTCTGCAAACTGAGTCCAGCTCTGCTCCAAGCACTGCAGGGGATCAGTGGATGTAACCTGTTTTCAGAGAGGTTCTCTTAACAAAGTTGTTCATCCAACCACCGATACCACAATACCAGTACCCAGCAATAAGCCACAGGGCAGTGAATTCCTGAGGTCACAGAGGGATGTGCTCACAGCAGTCATCCTCCTCCTGCTCACTGAGCCTGTGCCTCAAGCAGCAGCTTGGAAGTTCAGGAACAGGGGCTTGTGCTTGGCAGGTGAGCAGTGCTGGCTCAGATCGCTCTGGTGTCACAGGATTTTACCAATTTGCCTTTTGATCCATCAGGAAAGGGTTATTTCCTGCAGTAGGACCAACCTTCAGGGATAGCTGAGTGTTGGCCAGGTGTGAGGTAGGGACTCATCAGGAAATAATGAACACATAATGAATGGGTGTTCCACTCTCTCAGCTGAAAGGAGCTGCAGTTCTGGGTGGGGATGACCAGAGGTGGGGACTGTCCTGGAATTCAGGGGTGCTGGAGAAAGCCCTGCTGGAATTGTCAGTGTTACTTCAGTTCCCAGTTCAAGGAACAAAACCCTTCCAGTCTCAGCCAGCTGGGGAGGTCTGAGCCATCTGCCCATGCTGGAGGGTCCTGGCTGGTGCTCTTGGGCCTCCTTGGAACCCCCTTGGAGAGGGTTTTTCTTTACATCTCTGAAGTTGTTCTGACCCAGACACCTGTGCTTGACCAGAAACAAATGTAGAGCTGAAAGATGGTTTAACACAGTGAACAAAACACACTGGAGGGTGAAAACCAAAATGTGCCAGGACTGCTGGCCCCTGAGTTGGGTGGGGCCATTTATATATGAACAAACTAATTGTATCCCTTCTCCTTTTACAACAAGAGGACTTTACAATGGTTTTTCTTTTCAGCTCTAATTAGGAAAACGTTCTGGAAGTTCATTGTTATTTATTGACTGCATGTTAGTGACAAAATGAATGAATTGTGAAGTGATCAGTGATGGTTATAAACTTGCTTATGGAGTTTGGGAAAGATTAAAATTAATTTGTGACTAAATGACGGTGTTTTGGTGAATTCTCATCCTATTAAAGACATGTAAAGAACAGAATTATATTCATAAATTGAAATGAAATAGATTCTTTAGATCTGAGAGCTCTTAAGTCTATTCAAAACAAGGTGGAGGGCATTGTCCCTGCAGATTTTGGGTCTTACAAGCAGCTTACAACACTTCGTGGTTATCATAGGACAGTTAGCACAAACCCCTTACTGTTGTTTGGCTTTTTGGGTTTGTTTTTTTTTATAATTTGGTTGGTTAGATTATCCAGGTGTTGCTTTTTTTGTTTCTTTGTTTTTATGTTTGTTTATTTTAGGCCATATTGCACTTTCAAATTAAACTGGGAAGAGCAGGAGCTGTTCAGAACTTGAGGTAACAGCAGCTTGATCACACTCTCCCCCTTGGATCACCCAGACTGGTCTGTGCTGGGATCAGACCATTTCATTTGGAGCCTGAGTTTAACAGGACAACTATTTACAGGAGCAGGGCTTGGTTTGTCAGCAGTTCCCACTTCAGTTACCCCTTACTGCAGTCTAAACAAAGACACTCAATTTTCCTTTAAATCTGGTTAACTGCTTTGTCATAATAAACCAACTGATCTCTTGATGCATTAAGAAACACAAATGTTGAGTTTTAATAGCATTATTTTTACATAAGAGATATAGATGAGAGAATAAGAAAATGTGTGTAAGGAACCTTTCCTTACCTATTTCATTTCTTGTTATCTCTAAAGTAGGGGATGCAAACCAAAAAATTTCCTCAATCATCGTGGTGTTTCTGCCTCAGTAATTTCTCCTAATAAACCTTCCTCTGCACTTGCCATCTCTGAACAAGAAATTGCTTTGAGCTATTAATTATACATGTATTTCTCTTTTTTTTAATCCAATTCTCTCTCTTTGGCCTATTATCTCTGTGGAGCAGCAAATAGCAATGCAGATAGATGTGTATCATTACCATCTAAAATGTTGTAGGATTCAGGATTTGTTAGAACAATCTCTTTTTTTAAGGCATGCAGGGTATTTAGATTTTTTAGTGTGGTCCAGCAGACTGGGAAGGAACTGGGGAGGGAGATGCTGGCATTGTGATTCCATAAATTCTTGGACAAGTGGACAAAGTTCTGGCCAGTTACCTTGGTCTGCAACATTGTCTGGGAAGCCTCACTGGTGTGAGCTTTAAAATATCTGAAGCCAATTTCCACCTCTGCCATTCACTCCTCGTTGCAGGGTGGGAGTTATGGACCATCCCTCCCCCAGTTTTCTGGGATTTCATCCAGCTGGACTCTGCAGAGGTGCAGGGCCACCTTCAGTCAGGAATGTCCATTCTCCTGCTTGAGAAAGTCAAAGCTCTCAGATATTTCACTCTGAGCTGGTTGTGCCTCCGGACTCTGTCCTAAACCATTAAGTTTTTGTTGTGCCTCCAGTGATGCAGACTTGTGTCTGTTTGCTCTTTCTGCTTCCAGGGGATGACCTTTGCTTCTCCCTTGTGCTCAGTGTGGGGTGTTTTGCCCCATTTTTAAATCTGAAAATTGAATTCCAAGGAGGGAAGCACAGATGTGCTTGGGGGGGTTCTAAAGAGTTAAAATCTCACTCAGGTAGAAAGGTGAAAACAGGTAAGGCAGTACCTGGAGGGATCTCTTGTCTGTTTGGGGACTGCAGTTCCCTCTCACTGCTGCCTGTGATGTAATTTGCCTTGAATTCATTGTAGCTGCAGTTTCTCTATGGCTGTGAGCCTCTAGGGATTACAAACCGTGTGGTCAGCTCGGAATTGTTCAATTACAACATCTGAGAGCACTGGGCACAAGCACACAAGAGCTGTCCTTGATGAGCAGGGAGCCAAGCTGGGACGGCTGCAGCTCATTCCCTTTTGGAATTCTGCTCACATAGTGAAACAGCTGTAAAATTTCAGCCTTAATGTGTGCTACCTGGAGAATTTCTGAAAATATAGTTCATGGTTTTCAAAAAATGGTTTCGGGAATTATAAATTTCTTTTGCTGTGTCCTGACAAAAATGATAAAATCTCCAGATGCATCAATGCTTTCCAAATTGAGATCTTCATCTGGAAATATTATAAAGATGATTTTAAAAAAAGAAAAGATTTAGTAACAAATACATTTCCCTGGATTTATCTCCTATTTAATATTGTAGCAGCCAAGACTTTTATGTCAGAGGATCCTAAAACTAAGTTATTGTTAGAATTAATCACAAAAGAAGTTGTCATGCCTACCAAGCACCCAGAACCAACCAGTAGCTTTTCAACCTCAGGTTTAAATCTCATAAATGTCTCAGCTATTCATGCTGAATGTCCCAGACCCTGTGAGCAGTGCTGTGGTGCTGCACTCACCAGGGAAGGGTGTCCTGGGAGCAGGAGTCACCCTTGGGTGAGGTTGCATTTGCTCAGAAATGTGTTGTAGCAGCAGCAGGAGCCTGTCTAGGGCTGGGTGGGTTTGGTTTTCCTGTTGGGATCCTGGTTTGGAAGAGGATCAGCTGTCCCTGCAGGAGTCAGCAGCCAGCAGAGGCAGGGGACAGGGACAAATGTGAGTGTCCTGAGAGCTGTGGGGATGGGAGAGGGCAGCAACTGGACTGAGAGCCAAGGAAATGCACAGAGCAGAGGGATGGGGCACTGCAGGGTCTGAGGGCTGTGAGAGGTGAGGCAGAAGGAGGAATTTGCAGTTGTTTTGTCTATCTCCACATTTCCCCACTGTTTGCAACAGCCACTACAGGAAATATCTTGAGCAGGTTGATCGTTTTATCAGATGTGTAGATTCTTCCTGTACGCCAGAATCCCTTCATGCAGTTCTAAGCTTTATCTGCTTTGTCTGCAACGTTTTATCTGTTGCATTTCTGTGGGTTTGCTGGTCCAAAAAAAAGAGGTGTTAGCACTGAGGCGTATGGGATTCCTGTTCTGAGTTTTCTCCCATCCGTGCAGAATTCTCCATAGCATCTGCTGATACTCTGATTAACTTTCCTCAACTCCTTTCAAATCTGGTCCTGAGAGGCCTTCTGACTGGATAGGCACAGCATTCCAATATCTCCCATTCCTGCTGCTTTCCTTATCAAAGTTGGTAGTGTCTGCCCTAAAAAGAAAAGTATTTGTAGTTTTTTGTTGTGGAATGTAACACATTGTATCTGTTGTGTAAGACTTCCTGCAAATGGAATTGGTGAAAATTAAATGCCTCAGACCTTACCCCCCAAACCCACAGCCTCCTGAAATCTCTCTCAGAAAAATTCTGGCAATAATTATTATGTGTTTATGTATCTTTAATTTGTGGTCAGTCACAGGGCTGCTCAGGGATCAACCCCAGTGCACATAATGTGGAACCCCACAGAGCTTTTAGATTGCACATGGGGTGCTGGGCACCTCCTGCTTTTTGTAGTCTCTGTTCTGTCACATTGCTCCCTTTCTTTATTTTTCACATCTACTTTATCTTTATGGATTACAAGTTCAGATGCAATTCCAATTGGTGTTTTGGTGAAAAAGTGCAGCTGGTGCTGCAGAGCTCCCAGGAGATGCCGAGTGGCGCAGTGAGGGCGTGAGGAGGCGATTCCAGGAGTGGTGGCTCAGCAATGGAGAGAGCAGGTCTGAAAGGGTAAATGTGCTTCAGAGCACCCAGGGATTGGGCAGAAATGCTCTTTGGCCGTTCTCCAGCTGGGTCAGGGTGGCCCAGAGACACTGTGTAGGTCCCTTTGCTGCAGGGACCCAGCAGTGCCCCAGGTTCTGATTTGCTGGCAAAGAAAATTATCTGCTGGGAAACTGCAACAGCTGCCTGAAAATGAAGAAAAAAATGATAAATTAAATAAAATGAGGTCTTCATTTTGTTATGGGGATAAGAAGATCTTACTGCACCAAAATTTGCTAAATCCATCAAGCAGCAGAGTGAACCCACCATGAATTGTGATGTGAGAGCCATCAGGGCTGTTGCTAACCAGAGATGGATTTGTGGAAGTGGTTTTCACCTTTCCATGGCATTTTACAGTTCTGAGGTGTTCTGTCTTCCCTCCTGCCAGGTTTTGTTTGCAGACCTGAGCAGTTCCTGTACTGATGTCTCTGTACCTGCAGCACCATCCTCATGTGAGCTTTGCTTTTCTCCTCAGGGCTTTGAGTGACAGGTGGAACTACTGAAAACAACATATTTCAAGACCCTTTTGCCCTCCTTCCGAGCTGTGTTAATACACTTTGTTATTTATATTTAATCTGCCTTCTTGGGGTTTGAATCAATGCAATGGCTTTTTGAAATCCAAAGGGTATGGGATCACACACTTGCACTTGGTCAGAAATTGAAAATGTAATAATACTGTGAACTCCTGGATCTGACTGGTGCTTCCTGCCAGGGACTGCTCAGGTCCTGAGTGCTTCCAGAGAGCAGAACCTGGATCTGCTGCTCAGTGCAACCCAACAATTAGGCTTTAAAATTGGCACCAGTGACGTGTCCAAACGCAGCTGCCTTTCACCACTGTGGCCCATCTCACTTTCTGCTGTTTCAACACATTTTCATTGAGTTAATACAATATTGATAACAGAAATAAACAAAATTACCCAGGTTTTCTAGCTTGGGATATGACTTTTTCGGCTGCATTGCTCCTTTCTGTGTTTTCCCCTATTTACAGCAAATTGTTTTCCAGTTCCTCAAGTTTGTGAAGCTCATTTCAAACTGTTGGAAAACCCCATCTGACCTACGGAGATTAGGCCTCCTGAAGTACAACAAGCAATTTCCTTGCTATTGAAAACAATTTTCAAAAGATTTTTTGGGATTAATTCCATGATTTGTTTGGGTCTGGTTTCTTTGGTGTGGTTATTTTTGTTGGTTTGGTTTTTAGATGTGTTGTTGTTTGTTTGTTGTTGTGTGGGGGTTTTTGTTTGTTTGTTTTTATTAATTCTGGGCTTTTTTTAAGTAAGTTTGTTTCAAAGCTTTTTCTTAAGGTGCACTTAGCCCAGACACTAACAATTAAAATTTGTCAAGAGAACTTTCAAAGAAACTTATGATCCACAAAAAAAAGAGAAAAGCTACTGAATATTCATCATATGTTACCTGAAATATCTTGTGAATAATGGGCAGATACTGTACCAGCAGGTAATCTTTAAAATAACTTAATCAAGTAGCAACTGGTAACATTGTGTGATGTTGCTTCTGGGAATAGTGGCAAGCAGCAGAAATGTTGATTACTTGGCCCTTTGCCTTTCTAGTGCTGAATTACTTAAATCACAGTGAAACTTTTGCATAAATGCACATAATTCTCATTTTTATTTTTAGATATTAATATTTTTTGACTAGAGAATATGCAAGTCAAACTTTCCCCACATTTTCGCTTGCTTTTCTGTCTGGTTTGGATCTGTGTGGGTCCTCTGTGTAGGAATATTTTGCTAATTTGCAGCAGACTGAAAAATGTGTAAGCAAAATATCCATGATACCTGAATGCACATAGGTAAGCTGTTTCTTAAAATTAAAATGTGTGCTGCTGCAAAAGACAGCACAAATCTCAGCTATATCTCAGAATCTTAATAATTGAGATTTTTCTTTTGATCTTGCAAGATTTAGTAGAAGACTTGATTTAGTTATACTCCTGCTTATTATAGGGAAGATGTTTATGGATAATAATCTGTAAAGTTTTAATTTGGTGGTAGAAATAAAATAATGAAATATATATTTCCTTGGATCCAAGCCTTTGGTTTTGCACTTGAAATGTTAAAGGAGCTGTGAAATTGCTAATTTGCATCCCCAGGAAATGTGGAACACCTGTTTTTTGGCAAAGGTCTTTACTGAAAAGGAGAAAATAGTTTCAAAAGCTGTGTACTGCAGGGCTGATCATGGCTAGCAGGCCTGGGTCAGCTTTAGTTTAAAATGGAGTTAATTCCAATCTTGAGCACTGCATGAACAGAATTGTGGGGAAGTTTTAAACACAGATTTCCCTTTATGAGTGTATTTTTCAAGTTTAAAACTGGCATTTCTTATTCTGTCCCTCAGTCACTTGGGGACATGAGCTGTGGGCTTCTGAGCCTGTCACACCACAGGTATAAACTGAGATGCAGGTCCTCTAAATTGTACCTTTGTCAATACAAAATATTGTCACAAGAATCCTTGGACCTTCTCCCAGAGCTGCTCCAAAAGACAAATCAGAGTGGGAGCATTTGGTTCTGAGAGCACAGAGCCGTGAGGAGAGCGCGGCCGATGGACGAGGAGCAGAGATCCAGTCCCAGGGAGCTGGACACCTTTCCTGGCTCCTGTGCTCGGTGCTGTGGCTTAAAGAAAGCTCTGCTAAGGAAACAAACCCCTTTGTTCTGCTATTTCCATAGCACAGCCATCTGCTTGAGGCAAGGCAGGAACGGGGCTGAGCTGCATTTCCCGGCCTCGTGTGACCAGGAGAGAGCTGGGCTTTGGGGCTCGGTGCTTTGGCTGGAGCAGCCCAGCTGTGAGCCAGGCAGGGGAGCAGAACACATCTGCCTTTGGGGTTTATTTTGGGAACACATCTCTAGGGGTGCTCAGCCCCTCTGCCTTTGGGGATCCTTTTGGGAACACATCTCTAGGGGTGCTCAGCCCCTCTGCCTTTGGGGTTCCTGTTGGGAATGCGTTTCTAGGGGTGCTCAGCCCCTCTGCCTTTGGGGATCCTTTTGGGAACACATCTCTAGGGGTGCTCAGCCCCTCTGCCTTTGGGGTTTATTTTGGGAACACATCTCTAGGGGTGCTCAGCCCCTCTGCCTTTGGGGATCCCTTTGGGAACACATCTCTAGGGGTGCTCAGCCCCTCTGCCTTTGGGGATCCTTTTGGGAACACATCTCTAGGGGTGCTCAGCCCCTCTGCCTTTGGGGTTTATTTTGGGAACACACCTCTAGGGGTGCTCAGCCCCTCTGCCTTTGGGGATCCTTTTGGGAACACATCTCTAGGGGTGCTCAGCCCCTCTGCCTTTGGGGTTCCTTTTGGGAACACATCTCTAGGGGTGCTCAGCCCCTCTGCCTAAGGGGATCCTTTTGGGAACACATCTCTAGGGGTGCTCAGCCCCTCTGCCTTTGGGGTTTATTTTGGGAACACATCTCTAGGGGTGCTCAGCCCCTCTGCCTTTGGGGTTTATTTTGGGAACACATCTCTAGGGGTGCTCAGCCCCTTGGCCTGCCTGCCTGAGGGAGCAGCTGCCCCACAAGCAGAGAGATTTAGCACTGATAATCAAAATCCCGCTGGGGGTGCCAGTGGGGTCTGCACAAAACAAACAGAGAATGCTTTCTGAAACGCTGAGAAAAGGTGTAACCAACTTCAGCCCCTCAAGTTCCAGTACAGCAGCAAAGTCTGGCCATGGAGAAGTTTTGATGGGGTTGCACATATCCAAAAATAGTCCCTTATTATGACAATGCTTTCTGTGTCATCACTGCTGTATAAATGACACAGTTTCTCCTCCATGCCTAGGGAAATAAGTGTTCTGTGCTCTGCCAGCACCGTGTCCTCCAGCAGCTCCTCATTTCACGCTGCCATGTGCAGGAAGCAAATCCCAGCAGTGAGGAGAGGGGGCAGCCTGGGATCCTGGGCTGCAGTTTGGTGCTGGCCTTTGTGTGTGTGGAGACAGCTGCTGTTTATTCCTTTGGTGCATATTGCAGTGTTCTCCATTTGCCTCCCACACCGACTTATGTTCCTGTGTTCAGTTGAAAGGGCACTCAAAAAGCAGTGTGACACTTCCCTGAGCTCACAGCCAATGTGACAAAGACTCTGTACTTTCCAGACCTGCAGTACAGCATCAAATATATTTTTTCATTTAGGTTAGTAAGTATTGAGGCCAGAAGGATGAGGAAAATTCCTATATAACTTCATCTCTAAGTTATCAGAATGTTGAGCCTGGCTGGACATTTGTATGTGAGTTTGCAACACTGCTTGAGGGGAAAGAAGAAGGAAGAAAGAAGGAAAAAGAAGGAGATCCTGTGTTGAATCCTCTAGTCATCTCTCTTGGTAGTTCACTCCACTGGTTGCTTGCCCTGACTCCTAAAATGTGTGCCTTAATGCAGACTGATTTTTATTTGGATTCAGTGTCCTGTTTGTTTCCTCTCACTGCATTAGAAAGCTCCCTTATTGCACATCACCTTATTCCTGGGAAGGAGCCTCTCTGCTTTACTGTGCAGAGATCTTCAGGAGAGTCCAGTGATGTGCCACTGGGATGCTGCTCCTGCTCTAATTAGTCTGACTTGGGTCCCTCCCTCCTGTTTTTCTGTGTTTAATTAGCAGGGCTGCAGCTTGAAGCTGGCAGGGCTCTGAGGGGTGTTTAGGATGGCCCTGAGTCGCTGCTTTAATGGGTTAAACACACTGATATTGTAGAGAGTAAATGTAAAACTCTGTTTTTCCAGCACTCAAATATTGCCCTGCCATAAGGGGTCTGTTCATTCTTGGGATTCAAAAATGAGCTCAAGGGAGTTTTAAACTTCTGAGATTTTGTAAATCTTAAAAACTTGGAAAGCATAACAGAGATAAGGGAACAGAGCTGAGCAGGGTCTGGAGCCCCAGGAGGGGCTGAGGGAGCTGGAAAGGGGCTCAGAATGGAGAAAAGGAGGCTCAGGGGGCCCTTGTGGCTCTGCACAAGTCCCTGGCAGGAGGGGACAGCCGGGGGTGTTGGGCTCTGCTCCCAGGGAACAGGGACAGGAGGAGAGGGAACGGCCTCAGGCTGGGCCAGGGGAGGCTCAGGGTGGGTATTTGGAACAATTTCCTCACAGAAAGGTTTCTCCAGCCCTGGCACAGCTGCCCAGGGCAGTGCTGGAGCTCCCATCCCTGAAAGGATTAAAGCCATGTGGATGTGGCACCTGGGGACATGGCTTAGTGGTGGCCTGGGCAGTGCAGTGTTAATGGTTGAACTTGATGGTCTTGGTTGGTGTTTTCCAACCTAAATGGTTCTGTGGTTTTAAAGTGGAGGGAGGTTAGTAGGGTCCAGTCTACTACACTTGGTATTGTGTAGTATTATCTCCAGAAAAGTGCTGTTTCTCCATCTGTATCATTGGTGGATTGGATGGGACAGGACAGATTAACACCAACCAGTCTCAATTTACAAGTTTACAATTGAACTGCGGTGCTTTTGGCAGTAGATGAATATTTTTAGTATTTTAAATCTATATTAGTATATTTTCCTGCATGGCACGAGTGACTTTTTGTGCTGGAAATGCCTTAGAACGTAATTTTTTATCAAGTTGAACCCTGACAACTTAGTTGCAGCAACTTCCTTACTTTTTCCCATTTAGAGTCTTTGTAAAGTTTCCTTAACATGTGGCGTTTTCTTAGAGCATGGTTTTTTATTTTCCAAAGCTTTTATCATCTGAGATGCTTTTCTGTGAGGTCCCTCTGATGTGTCCATCTCCCAGGCCCGCTGCTCCCAAGCACAGGCTGAGATCTGATGGCACTGGGATAATGGCGCTGATTTGACGTTCTCGGTGCCGTGACCCAAAAAGCGTCACTTTGAATGTGCCAGGGCTTCATTGTTGGCTTGCACTCAGTGCATTATCCTGCCTGACACCCAGCTCCTGGATGGAATCTATTCACAGGGAAAATCCTCCCAGCCTTCTTCAGTTCCAGCTCCTCACATCTCCCAGCAAAGTCAGCGCATCTCCGTGGAAGCTGCCGGATTAAGACCGAACAAAGACCTCAGGATTTGGTTCCCTGGCGCTGCATTTGTTTGCTCCTTTCAGCTGAAACTATTTATCATTTGTTTCTATTGAATCATAGGACAAATTGATTTAATTATTTTGGTCCCTCAAGGGTCTCTGACATCTTGTGTACTGTTTAGGGGAGGTGTAAAGCCTGGCAGTTTTCTCTCTAGTTTCTTATATTTAATAATAAGAAATAATATGGTCGCTGTATTTATATTCTAAATGCATGTCTGGATATTTTGAAGAGTCTACTTTGTAGCTTCTTAATCATAAAAACTTGCTGAAAACCTGGCTTTTAAAGGGACGTGTGGAGAAAACCTTCCAAAGAAAATAAAACAAGTGACAAAACTCTATCACACAGATGTACTTCAGGGGAGAAAAAAATGACCCCAAAGTCCAAAATCAATTTGTGTTCCTAAAGAGTCTTCATGTTTGCATGTTTACAAATGAAGGTGTTAAGGGAAGAAAAAAAATAATCCCAAAAGTCCCAAATCAGTTCATGTTCTCAAAGACTCTTTATGTTTGTGTGTTCAGAAATAAAGGTATGAAGGGAAGGAGGAAAGAGTTAGAGAAGAGTTACTTTGTGCTTCTATTTTTGGGTATGATGACACATAGAATTATGTTATACAGAACCCATTTTCTCTCCATATTTACATGAAATCTGCAAATATTTGAAGTAATTGTATCTCCTGGCATACATACATGCTTTGGTGAGTCATGTTGTGAGCTGATATTTAAATCAGTTGCAAAATACCGGTGTTTTGCAAAATCAATGTCTTAAAGACTGAATTTGTCACTGATTCTTTTTTCTTGAGGTGAAATCAGCAGCTTTGTCTCTTTCCATTATATAGGAATATATATCCATTATATATATATTATATATACCTGTTCAAATAGAATCACAGAATGCTTTGGGTTGGGAGGGATCTTAAATTCTTGTTCCCACCCCTGCCATGGGCAGGGACACCTTCCACGATCCCAGCTTGCCCAGTTTGATGATTTATATGGTGTGAGTTTGGGATCTTCAGGCTGTGTTTGCATGCTTGGATCTCCCCCCAAAACCTGGTGCAGAGTTTGTGGCTGGAGGAAAGGGGGAATGAGGAAGCTGAGTTTGAAAGGGACTGATCCTCAGCTGTTGAGGCCAGAGCGAGCTGTGGAGTGGCATCCTTGAAATGCATCTTTGAAAAGTGGCATTTTTATTTATCCAGCAAGTTCATTGAATGGAACACTGACCTGTTAGAAGGAGAGCTGTGAGAGCCTGGTGCTGTGACTCTTGTGTGAATATCTCCTGTCACAGCCACTCCTGCAATGCAATATCAGTGCAAAGAAACAGCACAGATTTAACAACTTTCCTGCTGTGGATGCACATGAGTATGAAAGAAAAATGCTAAAAGTTTGAAGCTTAATCTTCAGTGTTCTTTGTTACTGTCCTGTCCTTTACTGTCCCTTTTCATCCAATTCATAATTAAAAGGGAGGAAAAATAGGAGGAGGAGAATGAAGGAAAAAAAAGAAAGAATTAAATCTTTCCAAGACTTTTGGCTTTAATTAGATTTTCATTAAGGTTTTATAAAATCTATTTCACAAATCCTCATAAGAAATGAGAGCACAGTTCATGGAGATGATTAACAAATTGGCTTAATGAACTTATCTGGAACCTCTCAGACCCGCTGTGGAGTTCTCCCTCCCCTGAAGTGTTGAAGGAAACACATCCCGAGTGTCAGCTGGGAGCAGTGGAAGGAGGGAAATGAGATCAGATGGGCCCAGCTGTGTTGGTGCTTTTTTGGGAGAGCACATCCACGCTGGCCTGTCTCTGCTGTGGCAGCTGTGAGAGCCCCAGAGCCAGGCTGGGGGTGTGGGGCTGTGGCAGCTGAAGGTGAATTTACCCTGAGCAGACTCTGCAGGGCTGTGCAGGGAATGAGCAGAGCCTGAGCCCTTCTCTCTGCTGGCCTGGGGAGGGGAGGGGAGGGAGAGCAGCCCTTGGTCCTGTTTGTTTGCACTGCTGGAAATCCCAGCACTGTAATCAGGAGTGACCTGCTCAGGGCTGCCAGACACCCCAAGCAAGATTAGAACTGCCAAAACAGAGAGTACTTCCAAAAATTATGTCTGAGAGGGGAATTAAGAAATTGCTTTATCTTCCACACCTCTCAGATGGTGAGATGACAATGCTTAAAACTCCTCTATGGTTTACTCAGTGATATATTCGTATATATATAACCTCAAAACATTTTATAAAAAATGCATTTTTTGATGTTAAGCAGGTACAGGTAGTAAAGTCTCCTAACCAGATTTTGTTTGAGATGGTGTGCTTGGTTTCTGACTGTTCTGGGATATTTAGGTTTGAATATATCCATGTGAGGTCTAAAAGCACAGGTGAAAGCAAACTTGCAACCAGGAATTTGGTCCTGGGTCATCACAAGAAACACCCATCAAGATTAGGTTCTTTAAGGAATATTATTGAAATATAATGGTTCCAGGCAGGATTACCAGATCCACTGGGACAAATAATTCCCGATGGAAGTTCTTCAGAGCCATGGCCCTGCTCTCCCTTTCTCACACTTTCTCTGCCTTCTGCCCTTGTTGGCAGTGGAAGGAGCGCTGTTGTACAAATCAGGGAGGTGTTTGACTGGTTATGTTTTTTGCTGGGTTATCTTCTGCTGGATCATTCCCATCCTGGATCTCTGAGTGTGCTGTTTGCCCCAGGACAGCCCCAGTGAGGGAGATGGGAATGTGTGACTGAGGAGAGCCCGAGTCCTGGCACTGCCTGGTGCCTCTGCTCTTGAATGTTCCACCTCACTCAGCTATTTCAGCCTGACAACTAAAATCGTGCTCTTTTCCCTTACTGGGAGGGAACAAACACCACAGACCCTCTTCCTGGCTCTGTTTAACCCCTGACTCAGCTGCAGGGGACATCCATGGTGCCTCTCTCCCATCCATCTGTGCAGGAGCACGAGCAGCAGTTCCTTTGCCATTCCCCAAATGCCACCTGAGCAGGAATTCAGCGGGGACAGCCAGCCCAGAACAGGAGCCACAGCTTGTCCTCATTATTGCTGCCTCTTGCCAAGCTTAAAGCATCTCCTTTTCGTGTGTGGGAGGGGGTATCAAATGCTTGGAAGCAGCAGAAGTACCGGGAACCCAAAGTTTGGAGATGAGGCAGCAGCTTGCTGCGTGCAGTGCCCTTTGAGTCACCAGCCGCGGTGCACGAATCGATGTCTGACACTTGTCAACACCACATGTCCCGGCCTCTTCTGGCCACTGTGCTCCAGAGTCATCTCAAAACTCAGCTGGGACCTGCAGCTGGGATCTGCTCACTTTTGCCAGCACTTATCTGCAGGATACAGCAGCGTTCAAATAATGTACAGCGTCTCGTCTCTAATCAGCGCTGCAGGAGATAAGCTCGGATAGAGGTATTTTGCCAACTCTAAATACATATTAGGAAAAGTCTTTTATCTTTGTAATATCAAGGTTAAAAAAGTGCTTTGTAGCCTTACAAGTTATTTGAAAGTTAGGTCTTAAAGGTTAAGAATTAGAAAAATCTTAGCTTGCCCTTGTAACCTTGAGTCACTTTGTGCACACACGGTATTTTACAGTTATTTTAATTGCAGAATAGCGATCCTGGCTTCACATCTTGCCGTTCATAAAGGTTAAGGAACTGCACCTGAGGGCAGCAGCTATGTCACATCCAGACTTTCTTAAATGTGGCTCTGCTGGAAGCAAATATGCCTTGCTGTTAAAAGGAGAATTTGTTAGTCAAATAAACTGGGACTGTCCTGGTGCCACCCGTGTCTGGTCTCACAGTAACCTTAAATGTATATGAGGAAATGTCCCTTAAGGTAGTGTTCACTTTACTTTTTAATTTCACATTAAAGTTCTCTGCAGTTCATTATTTTTTCTTAAGGGGGGAGGATGAGGTTTAATGGCTGGAATGGGGAATGGTGCAGAGCTGCAGCTGTGGGCTGGTTTTGGGGTTATTTTCCTGCTGCAGGAAGTTCCAGGACCCCACTGTGGGCACTCAGAGGGTTGAACTCACAGCAGGGCCCTGAAGCTCTTTAAATTATGATGCAAAAAAACCTTTTTTCCACAAGGGATTGAGCTTCTCATTTCTGAGGAACAAGCCAAAAGTTGGTAGAATGTGTGGTGCTGGGTTCATGCACCTTGAGTGAACTGTCCTGAGCACTGGAGAAGCTGTAAATTTGGAACCCAGCCCAAATCCCGTGTATACAAAGACTATCAGTAAAACTGGAGTAAAGAATTTATGCCCCCCTCTTTCCACTGCAATCAACCTCCAAATCCATAATGAATTCAGGAGGAGGAGGATTTGGTCAGTAACTTCTCTTCTGCAGACAGGACCAGGACTGGACTGATAAAACTCCAATGATATATTTACTAATGAGATTTTTAATTTTAATGGGAGGACATGAAAATTGGCATTTAATATTTGCAGCTTTTTGACATTCAATACCTCGATATCAAGGACCTTTACTTGCAAATGATGATCCCAAATTTCAGGAAGCAGATGTCTCTTGGGGAAAAAACCCCAAAACCATGACAGCAGATACAGTCAGGTATGTAAATAAACACAAAATAGAGTGCAGGCTTGGTTTTTTAAGAGGTTTCTGCTTTTTTGGCAGGGGAAAGATGACCTTTAGGATGGTGTATATTATTGTATATTTTGATTTCTAGTCACCAAATTGTTCTTTAGTTATAAACAGCTCTTTGAAACTGTTCTCAGAGGAAATACACAGGAAATTCTATTGCCTGTTTGGTGATGTTTACTTGAAAGGACTTACTAATTAAAAGCAGAGCAACTTGGGACAAGTATTGTATTTATTGACTATTAGGATTTTTAAGCTGGGTAGTTGAATGATCCATCTTAGATCCATTTTTACACAACTCCATTTCATTGTTCTTATACATGGCATTAAATGATTCATGCATATTCTTTTTTTTTCCTCCCACTTCTGCGAACTGCTTTATTTTTGGGGATGTTTCCAGCTTAATTTATTAAATCTCTCTGTGTGTATTTGTTTCTCTCTTTCTCCATTCAGAGACAGTTATTAAATCCAAGTTAAATTCAACTTACTGAGTACTAGTAGATGGAGTAAGGCCCTGCAATCCAAGGAAGTTTTGCTGGTGGAAATGCTGGCTGTCTGTTTAATGTGGTTTATTGCACAGGCTCCACAGTAAAAGCTTTGATTTTCATTCTCCTCGTGGTTTGGCTCTCCCACAGCAGCAGCTGGGGTGCTCTGGCACTGGGAGGCACTGGAACCATGGCAGGGTGCAGCCCTGGCACAGAGCTGGGAACCACCCCGAGCCCCTGGAGCTCAGAGCTGCCCTGGAGCTGCTGCTGCCCCCAGCCACTGACACATCTCACTTGGGTTTGATTTCTAAAATCTGTTGGATTCCACTCTTCAACCCAATGACATAAGCTATTAACATCTGTTCTGTTTTATAGAGATAGCCAGAGTGTCTTTTTTTAATAAATAAAGATTGATTCATCTCTGGCTTTTTAGCTGTGGTGGCACGAGGTTCTTGACTTGTCAAGCAGTGAGCAAAGACATTCATTTTTCTGTTCTCCCCTCCCTCAATTCTATATTCTCAGCTTATAAAACCCATTTGGATTCTCAGCTTATAAAACCCAATATATCTACAGTTTCCATGGCTCTCTGTAAAGCCAGTACTGGTTCAGCACATTTTTTTGGCAGTTCTTGTTGGCACAACTTCTATGGCTTGCACAGTAAAACAGAAAAAAAAAATACAAAAAAGGGATAGAAAAAGGAGAATCATCTGACTTTGGGTTCATAAATGAAGATGTTGAAACTCGCCTCAGCTTCAGTGTTGCAGCATCAGTCAGCAGAGGTTTTTATCCAAGAAGTTTTCTCTGTTTAGATCCTTCCAACAGAGAATTGTCATCAATGTATTTTGTGTGAAATTCCATTCTGGACTGTCTCATCCTCTAAAGCAGGATTGTTCCTGCTCCCTTGGGGAATTAACACCCCCAGTGCTCTGTGACAAGCACAAATCCCAGCCAGGGCGATGGATTTTTACATACAAATTTTAAAATGCCATTTTCTTTGGGGCCCTACTAACAAAAACTGCTATGTTTCCCTAAAAGTGATTCAAATTACTGAATTTCCACCTCACAGAGTAAGAGCATATTTCTTAGTGATTTATGTACTGCAGCTTCACAGTGAATGTACAGTTTTGAAGGTAAAATGAATAATTTGTAACTCTAAATAGAGACAACGTTTAGTATTTAAAGCCTCTTCATGATTTTTTAAACCCTTTTCTTCAGAGAAGCTTTTTAAAATATGAGGAAAGGTTGAGAGGAGCACTTTAAACAACTTTTCTCATCATGTTTCTGATTTTGAGGCCTTCCTTCAACAAGAATATGTTAAACAATGACCAAGAGTGGACCGAGAGATGAAAGTGTCTGAAGTTGTCATGTGTTCAGTCACTTACACCAGGGATTTCCCCTTGCCTGATTCTGGCATTCCCCACACTCTGATGATTTTTTCAGCCTTTTTGAAAGTTTAAAATTCATTTTCATCACAAAATGGCATCTGAGCAGCTGGTGTGAAATGGGATTCTGTGTTAGAATGTCCTGCAGGTTCTCTGTGTGCAAGTGGCCATCAGATTTTGTTTGTTTTCAGGTGGGGATGGGTTAAAATGTGGCACAGGCTCTGCTTGCTGATGTTTATCCCCTGATCTGAGGTGTTGAGCAGGGCTGGAGGGGTTCCCATTGCTGCAGCAGAGGCCCAAGCCCTGCCACGGGAGCCTGGGGAAAGCTCTTGGTGAGGACACCGCTGTCAGAGCTGGGGTGTCCAGAGCAGGCTGGGCTGTCCTTCCCATCCCATCCCATCCCATCCCATCCCATCCCATCCCATCCCATCCCATCCCATCCCATCCCATCCCATCCCATCCCATCCCATCCCATCCCATCCCATCCCATCCCATCCCATCCCATCCCATCCCATCCCATCCCATCCCATCCCATCCCATCCCATCCCATCCCATCCCATCCCATCCCATCCCATCCCATCCCATCCCATCCCATCCCATCCCATCCCATCCCATCCCATCCCATCCCATCCCATCCCATCCCATCCCATCCCATCCCATCCCATCCCATCCCATCCCATCCCATCCCATCCCATCCCATCCCATCCCATCCCAGCCCAGCCCAGCCCAGCCCAGCCCAGCCCAGCCCAGCCCAGCCCAGCCCAGCCCATCCCATCCCATCCCGGCTGAGCCCCAGCCCAGAGCAGCCACACCAGGCTCCTGCTGCCACATCCCTGATGCACTTTGCTATTCCTTTTCATGCCCATCGTGTTTCACCTTGGCTCCAGGAATTATGTGGCAGTTTGGAAAGGATTTGCTCTCCAGAGGTCTGAGGAGCAAACCTGGAAAATCTCTCAGGAGGCAACAATTCAGAGTGAAGTGAGAGGTGCCCCTGTGAGTGTTCCCATCTGTGCTGCCAGCCCAGATCCACAACCACATCCCCCTGCAGAGGGCTCAGGCTGGGCTGGACAGAGAGGTAGGAAATGATTTGTTAATATATAGAAACAATACACGTGTCAATAGTTAATAGGGTAAAAATAGATATAAAGATGAGATGGCTGCGTGGTTTGGGGTCATTTTCTGCCATCAAAGCCCAAATGTGCCAGGTTGTAGTGATTTGAACTTGTGTAGAAAGTCTGGAGAGACCTGCCAAGTTTTGTGATAACATCCTAATAAACACGAAATACAAGATCCTAACAGGCTTTGGAGTTTTCATCCTGACCTGGAGAACTGAGACAAACAGAACTCCCCGTGAGGGAATATCCCCAAGGAGCTCGGCCCACAGGGGACTGAGAAATACAAGTATGAGAAGAAGTACAGAAGCAAAATCAGAAGGAAAAAACAGATTAAAAAGTTATAAGAGAAGGGTTTGTGCTCAGGGTGTGTGGGGAGCAGAGCCTGCCTTGGTTATTCATCTCACAAACCCTGCCTGTCGGGGCTCACGGCTCCTGGAATTCCAGGACCTGTGTCCTCTGCTCTCTTCCATTTTGTTTTTCCAGGTGGTCTTTGGGGTGAGGGAGGACACTGGCTTGAAGGTGGATTTTGTTGTTTGTTTCCTTTTTTTTTTTTTTTGTAACAGTAACTGCTGAGGTTTAGCTCAGAAATTCTGGCTGGCAGGCATATTTCAATATAGCAAAAGCAGAAATGTTTGTTCGAGGGACCTGAAAAATTCCTGAGTTAGCTTTCCCCATGAAATGCTGTTCTTGTGTGGAACCATGCTCGTTCTTAAACTTCAGTACTCTCTTTTGGGGAACTGAAAATACATATAAGCTGTTGTGTTTAAAAATATAGAAATTATTGTGTCAGGAGATTTTTGATATCCAGTTTCTAATTCCATTAATATCAAAATTACATCCTCCCCAGTTTTGGTCCTGACTGTTTCCTTGCTGAAACAATTTTAGAGTAAGATATTTCTGAGAAAAATAGGTTTGGTCCTGTAGATAAACATCTGTATTTTTAGGTATGCATGCATTTATTGTGGTGGTGATTTTTCTATTCTGTGTTTTGCTCTGTTTTGGTCCAGGGATTTAATTCTCTGGAAAGTTGGGAGGGAATGCTTCAAAGTCCAGGATACCACCTTGCCATATCCCTTGACTCTGGAATAGCTCCTGGTCTTGTCTCTGTCTCTCTTTACCTGTTTAATGTCAGCTGGCTTTGACTTCCAGCCCTGCTGGAGCAGTAACTTCAGTTTGGAGGCAGAGAGCAGCAGCTCCAGTTCTAAAAGACCAGTTTGTTTTTCCTTGAAATTGCTTATTTGTATTCAGAAAGGCTCTGAGATAGAGATGCTGTGATGTATTGATACTTGGTTTAAAAAAAATAACCAAAATCCAACAAAGCAAACCAGCTTTTAAAATCAAGAGAATTCTTTGTGTAAGAAACTCAGGGAATTCAGTGGAGCTGTTCCCATGGAATTTGCTCACAATTTAGGGCTCAAGTGGGATTTGGGAGGTTGCTGCATCTTATTTCAAACTTCTGATAAGCAGATTTCCCCCCATCAGTCAGGGGGGATGAATGTTCCTCCTCTCCAGTCCTCCTTGTCTTTATTTCCATGATAACAGAGGCAGTGGTTTCCTGCTAATTTCATGTGTTAGACTTTTTGCCACGAGAAATTTCAGTGTATTTAATCTGATAAACATCTAGATGTTGTTGATGATACTTCAGAAACTAAGAGGGAATAAATTCAGAATTGTGAACTTGCATTTGCAAAGTCCCAGAGTTTTCTAAAGGTGAATCAAGGCTCAGAGATTTAATTCCCATCAGCCAGCTGCCCATGGAGCTGATTCCTACAATGGTGCTAATGACTACGGCAATTTAGCAATGAAAAAAAGTCAACCAAGTTTTAACACTTCCTTCAATTGTCTCTTGCTCTAAACCAGAAAACTAATTATAACAATATTCTCCTGTTTTAATTGTGACTGTGGATGACTGATGGCAAACATGTAATTAACTGATGCAGGAGTTGACATAAGAGAGTTGACACCAATTTTTTATACATTATTATATGAAGACATGTAGTGAAGCAATTAGTCCTTCATTAGTTCAGAGTTATTTCAAAAGCTTTGAAATACTTTTGTGGTTAATTTTTAATCATCAAGGAAATGTATCTTCTAATGGTGTTAACTTCAGGGACTGAAATGAAACGCGCTCCCCTGAGACTCATTGCCATAAGATAAATGTCCTGCACAGCTGCTGGGCCACAGCAGCTTTGGGAGGCTTTTGGGGCTCAGCAGGGCTGAGGCTCTAAAGATTTTCCCTGTTTTTCCCAGTTCTGGGTGCCTGCAGTGTCAGCAATGTTCCTGCAGCCAGGGGAGGAGCTGCTGTCTGCACCCACCCTGATCTTGGCCCATGATTTTGGCTCTTTACTTGGTGGAGCCAAAAGCTGCAGGGCAGGCTTAGGTGTTACTGTTCATTTCATGTGTATTCCACTCCTCCTTTGCCTCTCACAGCTAAAATGGAACTGAAATGTCACCTGGTGAGGACAGGCAGCCGCTTAGCCACAGGACAGGGGATTTAGTTCCATTTCCTTTGGGATTCCTTCAGTCTACAGTTTGTTTTCCTGTTCTCAGCTGGCTTTGTGATAAACCTTTGGTGAACTTTCACATCTTTCCATCTACTTGAAAACCTTTTGGTTTTTGTTTTTTTAAGGAATTCCTGAAAAGATTATCTTGGGCTTTCACTGGCAATTTGTCACCTTCTTTCCTCTCAGCAAATCTCCCCTTGGCTGGGCTGGAAGCAATAAACAACAGAGATGTACACTGTAGATGCCCACTGTCATGTGTGGGATCCTTGTTCTGGGAAAAGTCTTTATAAAAAACCCTTTAGAACTTACATTTATGTTGTGAAATCATAGATAGCTTATATAAAAACTGTGAAACCGAGCTGTCAGGGGTTGGATGGGTCTCTGAGCAACCTGGTCTAGTGAAGGTCCGTGGCAGGGTTGGAATGAGATCTCATGGGAAGGTCCTTCCAACCCAAAACTCTGTGGTTCTAATGAAGTTAAACCTTGCAATAAAAAGAGCCTGTTGTATAAAAGCTGGAAAACCACTTTCCAAATGCAGATGTCCTGTAAAATGCTTTGTTCATAAATTTTTCCAGATTTCGGATTAAGCACTGGAGCTGTTCTGGAATAAGGCCTGTTCTGTTGATGTGAGCATACCTGGAGCATACCATGGGATGGCCTCGATGTACATGTTGCAAAAATCTTCTTCAATGCACTGTAAGTATTAAAGCTGTGTTAAGTTGTCAGCTAATAAAATTTAAAGCAGTCTGAATTCACTAAGGAAAAATTACAACACCCAGGCCTTTGAAACTTTGAACCATGCCTTTGAAAGACATGGTACTTTCCTATTTGTTTTTAATTTTAGTAGTAATAATTACTTTGCTATTCAGCTTTCATTATTATTTTCCTAATGCTGCTGGGAGAGGAGTATTTCATTTCTCCCATGATGTTTCAAGGTGCTCCTTTTCCTACCAATCTTCCTAAAATGCATTTTTGGGTGTGCTGAAATGAGCAGTGTCACATTATCTTCTTTCATTTCAGTGGCAATTAGTCCCTGGTGTCCCCAGGATGTGTGTGCCACACAGATTGGATAAGGCAGCGTTTGGGGTTCAGAGGGAGCCTCTGATGCTTGTGCTGGGGATGTGCTTTCACCTTCCTCTGTCAGGCAGAAATAAAACTTCTCAGTGGAGATGGCTGTGCCCAGCCCCTGTGAACAGCACAAGTAAATGATTTGTCCTGATGGATTTGTACCTTTAGGATTCACTTCCAGAAACACTCAGTGGAAAGGGAGGGAGGGAGAGGAAAAAAGGGAATTATATTGGTCACAATTTCAGCTGCACAAGATTTCCTTCCCAAATGTAATTTTCTGCTCTGAGCAGAGGACACGTTCTGAGGCACACAGGAAGGAGAAGAGCTTGAGGATGTTCATGGGGGATTGGAGACTCAAGGGAAGAGAATGTCATTATGGTTTTTAGTTTTTAAATGCTTTCCACACACTTTAAGAAAGTTTTGAAACAGGTTTAGGAGCAGTTCCACTGGTGTCAGGTGCTTAGACAGCTTATTGTTGTTGCATGGCAAATTGTAGTGAATAGTACAATTCACTACAAGAGAAGTAGAATTCATGTGAAAATGAGGGAAAACAGTCCTAAAGCATCACCATACATTAAAAAACAACAAAAAAGACAGAAAACTGCCAAACCAAACAAAACCAAAAAAAAACAAACCCAAAACCCAAAACCAAAATCAAAAAAAAGAACACAAACCAAAAACCAAAACAACGAAAAACCAAAAGAGGGAGAAACAGAAGCAGAAGACAAAGAAGAAGAAGAAGCAGAAGATGAAGAAGACGAAGAAACAAAGAAGAAGAAAAAAAAGAGGAGAAGGAGAAGGAGAAGGAGAAGGAGAAGGAGAAGGAGAAGGAGAAGGAGAAGGAGAAGGAGAAGGAGAAGGAGAAGGAGAAGGAGAAGGAGAAGGAGAAGGAGAAGGAGAAGGAGAAGGAGAAGGAGAAGGAGAAGGAGAAGGAGAAGAAGATGAAAGGCTGGCCTCAGTTATCTGTGATTTGAGTCTCCAGGAGTTCAGTGTACTCAGCCCTTCTAAGGAACAAATCCTGTTTGCGTGTGACAGACACAATTTTCAGTCTTCAGGCTCCTGGCTGTGTTCCAGGATCACAGAATCATTTAAATGAGAAGAACCTTGCGGACTGTGGAGTCCCAGCTGTGCCTGGTGCCCACCTTGTTCCCAGCCCAGAGCTCTGAGGCACCTCCAGCCCCTCCTGGGACAGGGATGGGGACTCCAAACCTCCCTGGGCAGTTTCATTCCAGCACCAAATCAGCCTTTCTAGAAGAAACTCTTCCCCATGTGCAAGATAAGCCTGCCCCAGAGCAGTTCAGGTTTGGGGCTGTGTGGCCCCAGGGCTGTGCTCCAGGATGAGCTGCTGGCTGTGGAACACCACACTGCACACACCTCCCACCAGCCTCTCCCTCTGCATGAAGGTTAAAGGAGAATTTTGGGGAGGAAAATAATAATTTTCTTTTAATTTCCTTTTTATTTTTTTCCCCTGCTGTTATCCTGGCCATCTGCATCCTCTAACAAAATGTGAGGGAAAATGTAGTATAAACCACTTAGAGGGGATTGCTGAGGCCCAGGAAACCAGACTTTAACAGGGATGGCATTCTCACTCTTTTTCAGGGAAAATTGGGTGGAATTATCTGTTAGTTACCAAAGGAATCTTTTTTACTCTGCTCTGAAAAAACAAATGGTGCCAGTCTGTGCCTGGGATGTGTCCCAGCAGCAAGAGATGTCCGAGTGGATCCAGCTGGGGCCAGGTTGGTTTGCAGCACACAAATATCTCAGACTCATTCTCACTCTTGAGCAAGTCCATAGAGGTGAGAGAAATAATTCTGGGAAACTGATGAGAAGTGCTTGTGTTTTTAAATTTATCAAGCAGGTGGAGAAAAGGAAGAATGCTGGATGCTTTACCCTTGGGTGACACACAAGGTTGCTGATGACACAGGCATTATTTTCCCTGTATGCTGATAACTCAGGAGTTGACAAAGTTGAGCGTTGTATTTCACAAGATATTTTTAAGCATTACAGACTTGACGCTATGGAAATGGAAAAATGTCAGTCACGCTGGTATTAGAGCAGGAAAAAAAGAATAATAAGCACTGAGTTTGTCACTTAATATTCCTTGACACCAAATACTGAAGGTTGTTCCATTTCCAGTGTTTCCTTTCTTCAGAGTATTTAAACTTATTCTGTCACATCAGAAATGATCCAGTGCTGGTTGTCTCTGCTCCCCTGCCCTGGGTAACGCCAGGTGACGATGCAGAGTTAAAGAGGAACACTCAGTACCATTCAGGAGTGGGAATTTCCTAATTTTATCCTTTATATTGAACTTCTCTGCTGTGTTTTGGGCTGGGAAGGGTCCATGAAGGCTTTGATTTGTAGCACTGACTGACATGAGCTCAGCTTGGCCGTGGTGAGGCTCAGCAGGTCCAAGGTTAATGTTAATGTCAGCAGAACTCTCAGGGTGGTGGCATCCTCAGAGCTTATTGAAGCAGAGGCCTTGGAAATGTTGGTTGATGAATGGAACCTTGACTTTGACTTTTTTTAAAACTTTTTTTAATAGTTTGAAAAACAATTTTTTAATTTTACATATTTTCACTTTGATTTGATATAGCTGGTTATTTTAAATATATCTTTTTAGAATTCTGTTCTATAAGAATAAGTTTATTACTGGTCATACTGGGCTGTGTCAGTACTTGTAACAGAAGTTTGATGAATAATCTTTTAAACAAAAAATAGAACATAGATATTTTCCTTTTCTTCTTCAAATATAATTTGTGGACAGACTTTTGTAGTTTGCTCTTTAAATGGTGGAGTGCAGGGGAATTCTCTTGTGGTGGCAAGAAAAATTTCTTTTGCTGCATTGAAGAATTAATTGGAGACTCAGTTAATGGTCATTTATTGGCAATGATCAATAGGTTCCTGCAGAGCTGAAGATGGAGCCCATTTTATGGAACTCTAAGGCACTCTGAGTGCACCTTGTGCTCTTCTTGGCCTGGGAATAAATCAAGATTTTTCCTGAGATGACTGAAACACAAATTTACCAGAGCTCACTGTAAAATGATAGAATTTTTTCCTTGATGTTGAGAAACAGAAATTACTGAAATGTCTGGGGTTCTAAGCAAGAGGAATGGAAGCAGAGCACAGAAAGTGAAGATAAATTAAAGATTGAGACTCCATGGAAATCATCCTCCCAACTTTGTGCCCTTTCAGAATGGGTGCTTTCTCCCAGTGCAGTTGTTTTGGGTCACTAAATTTCTGTAGTTTTCTATTTTGCTTTTCCTGAGAGGCTTCCAAAACTTCCAAAAGGAAGTTTTCCTTTTGCAGTGCCCAAGGTGGGGGGTTTGAATGAGAGGATCTCCAAGGTTTGTAAACCATTCCATGATCCTGTGCTAGGTACAAAATCAATAATGCAGCTGGCATCCATTCTGTTTGTACCACATATACAAAATATAAATCATTCAGTGGATGCACCATCAAAATTCCATTCCTTATTTCTTGAGGAATGAACATTGAATAATTTGTAATATACCTCATGTTCTGCTGAAATGGAGTCCATGAGAAGGGCTTGCATAATTCCTTCCTCCTGGAGAAACTGCAATCCTTTTTCACCTGGGTTTGTTGCTGGTTTTGCCACCTGGGTGCAGATCAGTGGGACCTGGGGGCGCTCCCAGAGTTCCCTTTTGAGTTGATGTTGGCAATAAAACCACGTGGAGTTTGTTGGAAGCGACACAAGCACTGCCCAGCAGCTTCAGGGGTGCAGCCCCCGCCAGGTTATGGCAGGAAAATGGCAAAAAGGCCAGGGAAGATTACTGAAAATTGCAAATTGGCAGGCAGGCACAGCAGGCACTGCTGCAGAGGAGTCTATGATTTGTTTATGTTTACCTCATCATTATCTAATCTTTCTGCTGTTAACACTTCATGCTAAACTGAGATCATCAATTCCCAGTATTTTGAAGAAAATTCCAAGAGATTAAGTGATAGCAACAGTCAGAGGAAACATAACTGGGCTCTACCACACACCTGAGACTTTGGAACAGAGTTGTCACATGCAATATGTTAATTTATATTTTAAATTAAAATGCTGCTTTGTCTTCAAAAAAGAATCTCAAGAGTTCTGAAAAGAAAATAAAGAATTGATTCCTAAATCTATTTTCTAGTTTTCATTTACCTTTGTTATTCTGGTTCACAGGTTTCCTTGAAGCTGGCTTGGCTGCTGGAATACAGAGATACAGCTCATGTTGTGTTTCTCTGCATCTGACTGTTCATTTCCATAAAATGAAATATTTTCCTAATAAGATTTCTATCCTGCCAGCTGTAGTGTGTCCCAAGGAGAATGCCAAAGGGATGGGTCTGGGGAGACCTGTTCTGTAAATAGAACAGGAAAGACAGACTGTCAGAGATTCTACTTTCTCAATAAATAAAGGTGAGGGTGCAAGAAGGGGTTTGTCTCTTGATACTAAATTCAGGTTTTCCCTTCTGGTTTTCAAAAATCCAAGACTTTAATTTGCATCCCTTATGATAATTTCAGCCCTGTGCTGAAACAAAGATGTTGAATTCTGACAGGAAGAACATGTCTTTTTCCAAAGATATTTGAAGAACAATGAAGGACCAAGAAAAGAAGAAATCACAAATTAGCAAATCTTGGTAATACACATTCTTCAGTATTAATTCTCTGGGAATCAGAATGAAGATTAATATCAGCTGCTACTCCTGACTTGCCACTTAGCCAGCTCCCAGCTCACTTAAATTCACAAATACTGAACGTTCTGGGCTTTTCCAGGTGCCTGTGGCTATGAAGTGCAGGATGAACAGCACCTGAGTAGAGACAGAACCACTGTTTGAAATTGTTGCCCATATCCATTACATGAAAAGGTTTTTTTCTTGTAAGTGTGTGAATGATGCTGCACCAGTTGAGAGGACACCTGCTGCTTGCAGGATGTTTGGATACATCACAAGGATTTCTGTTCTGCACTGGTTTGTTTCCATGGACTGGTGCCTAACTTGGAAATTCAAGCTCAGTATTTGCAAACAGTGCTGGGAAGTTTTTCATCGTTTATGTCTCCAGTGGCAAAAATAACTTGGAAGGGATGGGTGATGGTTTGAATTTGGTTAATTGCTTTATTAAAGGAGGAGCTGCTTGCTGAAAGGCATGCCCAGGGGTGTTTTCTGAGTGTATAGATAATATACCTGCTGATAAAGTTCTGTTCATCTGTGCCAGAGGGGTGAACAGAACCCTCTGATCATTTATTACCTTTGACCTATATTCCTCCCAGGATTTCAGTATTTGCTGCAGTGTAACACGAGTGTTTGTTCCCTTTGTCCTGGCTGAGCTGTGCCAGCCCCAGCTCCACGTTTGCAGCTCTGCTCTCCCCCATCCCAGCAGTGGGGATGTGCTCAAGGAGCAGCACTGCAGCTCAGCACAGGGTGTCTTCCCTGGCAATATTCATCTGGGTTTCTGCTATCAGGAAGGGCTGCTTGCAGTTATGACTGGAATTATATACAGTCCTAGGTGTCTGGAAGAAGAAAGCACCTCCCAGTTGGGAATCAAGAAAACATGAGCTTATTTAGTTCAATTTAATGTGTGACTTAGGCAGGAAGGGTGGCCAGGGCTGGGTGGCAGACAGAAGAGTGCCAGCTGTGTCTGTGGGTGCTGAGGGGTGGGGAATGAAGTTGTTTGACTTGTGGAGAGCCAGGAGTTGGCCCTTTCCCTCTGGAGCCAGCAGAAATCTCTGTTCCAGCCCTGCCTCTGATGTCTCATCCCTGTGTCAGAGGCTGCAGGGGTGAGCTGTCACCTCAGGTGTCCCACCAGTGGCACAGGCTGAGCAGCTGTGGCTGAGCAAGGTGGCTGAAAAGCTCCACGTTGTGTTTTGATACCAATATGAAAAAAAAAGGAGGAGAGTAGGGAGATGGAACCTAATTCTGAAGTAATAAAAGCTGTCAAAACCTGCTGCAGTGGAAGGAAAAGATGTTCCCCTCTCTCTCACTCAGCATTGCCCCTGGCTCTGGCAGGAGTGTGTTTGTCCTGCTGCCACCAACAGCTGGGCTGGACTCTGGCTTTGACTCTGTGTTTGATGATTCCCAGGAATTCTGGGCAATGGAGTGCCTGCTGTGCTGGTTTATCATGGATGGATCCAGGCTATTTTGAGAGTGACATAAATGCTGCATGGATTCATTCCTTCTTTGCACATCTCCCTGGAAAGTCCTGGACACAGATGTGGGAAATGAAGTCTTCCTCAAGTTTGATTTGTTTGCATTAATAAGAGACATTTGTATCAAGAAAGAAAAAAATCAAGCTGTAGTTGGTGTGAATTTGGGTTAAAGCATCCTGATGATGACATCAGAGGTTTGCATCATGCAAAACATACATTTTCCATACATGGAAAATATGGAATTTGCTTTTGGTAATACAGAAATAATGTGGATTAGGCACTGTGATGGCACAGGATCCAGAGCCATGCACTGCAAAAAGGGAGAGAGCAAAGGGGGCTGAGAAGCAAGTGCTTAAATGTGGATTTTTTTCTTGGTTATAGCTCATATCTTGGATAATCTGTTGTCCCTAAATGTCTTAAGTAGTGGAGTTACCTGGAAATTCCTTGTGGTAATGAAATTGTCCAGTACAAAGGACCTTGGTGGTTTGGGTGTGTTTGGTTTTGTCTTTTTTTATCTTTGGCCTGAAAATTAGCTGAATGCTAAACTGGGTAGAAAATGCATTTTTCCTACTGCATAGTGTCAAAATAGCTGAAATAGAAAACTTGTCTAGATATGTTTAGGTGTCCACTTAAATGGTTTTTGGTTTTTTTTGTTTGAATGATGTTTCTTAGTTATTGCCATGGATTGGATTCTCACATTTAATGGTGCAGTGTCTCACTGGTTTTTACACTGACTAAAAAAATTACAGCTAGATTAGGCAGTCTTTAATCTTCAGTAATTGAATTATGATTTGATTTCACAACAAAAGATGTGTAGATGTCTCCTAGAATAGATTGATAATGAATATCTGAATACTTAACACTAAGAACACATTGGGCTTTTTCCTTTGAAAGATAAGAGAAGAGTATAGGTTACTGTAAAAGGGAACTTAAATGAGTGTAGTCTGTTTGCACTGAAGCAATTTCAAGAACAGTTTAATGACTAAAAGCATCAAACAAACCTAAATTCATATATTGAAGAATGGTAAATGAATGTTTTCATTTGTTGTAAAGAGTTGATTTAGTTGGTGGACAAAAGGCAAGTTGCATTGAGATTAAAATAGATCTGAGTTGAGAAGGAATGACGTGTGAGAAACAAGCTGGGCTGTGCTTTGTGTCTGTTTCTGAGCAGGCTGCTTCTCCCCACATGTCAGGGCTCCTTTTCCTCCTTGGTGTTCCCCTCTCCCCTTCATGTCCCACAAAGAGTTTTCCTTGCAGAAAAACAACCTGGGTACACTGGAGCTCTCAAGGCACACAGTAAAAGTGGCAACTTGTCAGAGCACAATTGATTTATTGTCATGGTCCCTCTTTTGTGAGGAGAAAAGGAACCATGGCAGGACCCCAAGGCCAAGGGCAGGCTCTTGCAACACTTGCAGCAATATATCTGAGAGTGGAATCCATGGGGCAAAGGACAGGACAGTGCAGCCTGCTCTTGTGAGGACTGGCTGATAGGGCTGGAGGAAGCCGGGGGGAGTTTCTACACAAAACTTAAGATGTGAAAGCTTGAAGGAGTGACAAGAAAGATTTCCCTCTGTGCAGCAGGACTGTGAACAAAACAGAAGGCTATTTTTCCTGGCATGTCTCAAGCAGTTTGGGTCAAAATACTCATTGGTGTAAGGCCATTAGACTACAGAAGAGTTACCCTGGGTTAAACTTGTCCTCGCTGTGGCTGAGGCAGGGGAGGGATTCTAGCTTTGAAGAAAGTAAGCTAGAGATTTATTCTCTTTTAAGTATCTCCTCCTACACTGTTGTACCTTTTTCTCTGCCTTAAAACTTTCTTCCAGCAAGCCCCTGGTTTTGACAACCATCTGTCAGCCCTCCGAGATAAAAGAGCAGAATTGCTGAAGGCTCCACCGAGGAGCGCTGTGCAAAGCCTGAAAAGAATTGTCCACTTTTAAGCTGCCCTACATTTAATTATATGGTTGGAGCTTTTAAGTGAGCACTGGGATTTGAGATGGGATGAAGCCTGCAATTTCTGTAATAGCTCTGAGGACGTGAGTGCTGTGACCTCCTGTTTACTCAGGATTGATGTTGTGTGCCTGGCACTGCCCAACTGCACAGGCTCACAAAGCAGAATGCACAACGACACAAAAGGCACAAGTTGACAGCTTGAGATAAGCTTAAACCCTTTTCAAATGTAGTAATTATAATATATGTGCTAATAAGAGTGCCTAGAGCTTTTATTTCATAGTCTGCTTGTTGCTGCAGCACAGCTGAGTAAGGGTTGTTAAAATGTGGTGAGCTTTGGACATTGGTCAGCTGCTGCTGAAACAGCCCCAAACATCCAAAATGGTTCAGGAGCTGAGTTAGTTATTGAAATTTCTCAGTCCAGGGAGGCCTGAAATGAGGAGTCTATTCCAGATTAGTATCAGGATAAATGGGGCTCTTTGGCAGCAGTAGGGTTTGCTGAAATGACATATTTTCTTGTAAAGACAGTGGCCACTACCTTCAGAGGCTGAACTAATTTAATACTTGAATGCACTGAAGGAATAAGATTCCTGGTACTACAGAGACATTGCAGCTTGAGTTTTTTGCCATAGATCTAAACTGTTCTGGAGATTGCTCTTGGTCCCTGGCTGCATGTCCTGGTGTGCAGAGCAAGGGGTGCTGTGAAGGACCTGGAACAGCAGCAGTGCCCAACACTGAGCAGGCAGCAGGACAGGAGCAAGCCTAACGCATTTGTAGATGCTTAGAAACTTCCCTTTCCACGTTGACTGCATGCATGAATCCCAAATTTAAAATTACCTGGCAGGTACAGAAAACACCAAAAGCAAAACCTTTTGTCTATTAATAGCATATTTGTGCCTTCAATTCTCTTTTCTCCTGCCTATCACCAAGCCACACAGGGTTGTCAGGCAAAAACAAATGTCTGTTTCCACAAACAGAAATAGTTTTCCAAACCTTTGTGAATACTCTCAATGTTGTTTGCCTCACTTAACTGGGGAATGAAAAATGCAATATGAGAGAAAATATGACTGAAATCGGGAAGGAGAAGTGGGACTTCAGCTTTTTCATTGCCTGATAACAAGTTCAATGCTTCATATCAGCTCCTTGCTGGCACAGGAACTGGATTTGTATTTAAGGACACAACCAGCTTAGAACATGAAAATTGAAGTTATTTTTCAGTGATCAACCTTTCTTGGAGCAAACCTGTGAACAGAGGAGTTCTCTCCGTTCTGTCAGACCCAGTGGTTGAAAATAACTACTTAGAAAGAAATACTTTAATAATTAAATAGTCAACATTGTTTGGGGTAGAAATAGTGATTACAATAGCATCCTCTCTGTGCCTGGGCCTCTTGCCAATGAGACTCTCACATGAAAATTGATGAGTAAGCAGCAAGTTTAATATTGCAGCTTCCTTTTTTTTTTTTTGTTGCTTTGCTTTGCTGGGAGCAGCACTGTTTCCACTAGAAAATATTGGAGAAATGCATTATCTTCTTGCAGTTTATTTATAAATGGAACAAATTCAGAATTAGACTTTTTATTTTCTGTTTCTGATTTGCCATTATCAGGAATGCATTCTCCACTTTTTGAGGCGAATGTGTAGCTGTATGAATAGCATTGACCTTATTTTTCTGATTTGGACTCTGTGGCCTGTAAGAAGACTATTTTCCATTTCTGTCCTTCAAAATAAAAAGGAGGAGAAGCAGTAACCCCCTGGACACTGATGTGATGAGCCTCATGGAAGCTTTTGTCCATGTTTAGAGAAGAATAATGTTTGTTATGCTGCTGAATGCTGGGGCCACTTCTTTGTTTCCTCACCCCCCCTTTATAAACATTTCAATATGACCAGAATCAGCTCTGTAAAACAAGATGCCTTCCCGGTCTGTAGGACTCCCTAAAGATGACACTGAATCCTCACCCTAAAGGGAAAGCAGATAATCTTCAGCAAGAGCACAATTCCTGTATTTCATCCCTGGGTCCTGGTTTGAGGCAGAATTGCTCCCCTCCACCCAGAGCTCCTGCCCTGCCCAGGAGGCAGCACATTCCCAGCTGCAGGAATCCTTCAGCACCTGCAGTGCTTGAGCAGCACAGGAGCTGTGGGAAGATTGGGTACAAAACCCTTCCTGAGCTCCATTCCCACTGCCACAGGCAGAATCCTGCCTTGTGTATTCGGGCACAGCACCCTGTCAGCAGCTGAGAGCTGTTCCAAAGTTTAAAAAAGGCAAGAAAAGAAAAGTCCTGATAAAGCAGGATGCTATTTTTGCAGTGGGACAGTGCTTTGTGCTGTTCCAGTCTCAGACCAGGAAAGGAAAACATCCCTCCTACAGTTTGATCTGGTGCTGTGTTGGATACAGCCTGGAGGACAAGGAGCACAGCTTCTGTGAGATGTGTGGTATTTATTGTGAAACTCATCCCTTTTAGAGGTGTGAACGCTGAAACTGCTTTGAACCACGTTTGCTCCATATGGGAAATGGGAGTTCCAGCACAGTTCAGGGTGGTGTGAGGGCAGAGAGGGAGGCTGGCTCTGCTGGGGGCACACCCAGGAGTTTGTCATTTTATTCAAAGGGAAATACAGGAATCTTTCACAGAAAGCATGGTGTGCTACTCCAGCAGATCCATTCATGCCCAAATGTCCATTGTCAGGCTGGAAATAACATCAGGAGAGCAGCATTTCTTCCTGCTCTGAGAATGTTGCATTTGAGAGCTGCCTGTGGAGCATGAGGAAGAGATGGGGCTGCACTGGGAGGCTTGGGAGGAAACCTTCCAGAATTCCAGAGCTGGGGGAGGTTAAAGAGAAGGGAGGAGGGCAAAAGCAGCACGGTAGGCCAAGGGAGCGTATTTGCTGTGGGGAGGGGAGACTAGAAACACATGCAGAGTATTTTGACACATGCAAGATCATGAAGAGCCACTGTACCATTGCCATCTCCTGCCAGAGTGCTCTTGAACCTTTAAAATTCCGGTGTTTTCCTTGGATTAATGTTGATATAATTTATATATTAGTAAAGGCCTGTCTGCACAAACCAGCCTTTGAAATAAGTCATGATATTAAAGGCTAAAGTCCTTGAAACCTTCCTGCAGAAGAGAGAGTAAAGCAAAACAATATCCTTGTGTGTAAGGGAAAAAATGTAAACTGTGTGTGTTAGCCAATAGTAGCTTGCTCTGCCTGCAGACCCTGTAGAACCCTATAAAAGGTGTGTTAATAATAGAAATAAACGGTGTTCACGTTTACTTCTGTGAAGGCTGGTGAATAAACTGGCAGTCTCTCAATAGATAAACCCACCTGTGATACTGCTGTGAAACCACACGTGCTGTACCCAAACTCTGTGCCCTACACTAAAGGCTGGCTGCTCCTGCCATACTCTGCTGCAAATAAAATCCCTCCGAGCCTCCCCTGCCTGCTGTGCTGTGCCCCCTGTTCCAGGGCTCACCCCAGGAGTGAGCTCTGAGCTCTGCTGGCTCCTGTCCCCCCTGTGCTCCTCCTGTGCCCCTGTGCTCCCCCTGTGCTCCCCCTGTTCCCCCTGTGCTCCCCCTGTTCCCCCTGTGCTCCTCCTGTCCCCCCTGTGCTCCTCCTGTCCCCTCTGTGCTCCTCCTGTCCCCTCTGTGCTCCCCCTGTTCCAGGGCTCACCCCAGGAGTGAGCTCTGAGCTCTGCTGGCTCCTGTCCCCCCTGTGCTCCTCCTGTGCCCCCTGTTCCCCCTGTGTTCCCCCTGTGCTCCCCCTGTTCCCCCTGTGCTCCTCCTGTCCCCCCTGTTCCCCCTGTGCTCCTCACAGGCTGATCCAAAGGGATCACCCCAGAAATGATCTCTGTGCTCTGCTGGCTCCTGTCCCCCCTGTTCCCCCTGAGCTCCTCACAGGCTGATCCAAAGCCCAACACCCACAGCTTTCCTGCCTCTTCCCACCAAAGCTGAGGGCACCTGCGGTGTCAGGGCAGCATTGTACAAAACCTGGACACGAGACACGTGTGATTCAATCACTTCATTCTAACATGGGCTTCTCAAAAGCTGCAAGTATGGATTTATATTTTTACTTCTGTCTGGCCTTAATTTTGATGTTTAGGAGCTCTAATTTTGCAAGAAACATTCCTTAAACATCATCAGTGCCTCCTTTCCCCTGCTACACAAGCAGAGAAAACAAATTGGCTCAGCCAATCCACTGAGCCATGCTGGACGTTGCTGAGGCTTTTTTCTTGACGGGCATCAGGTATAATTGGGCAGAAATGGGAATAAATCCCTTTGCACCTTCATCTCTGGCTTGAATGAACTCCAAACCCAGGGAGAAGCCATTAATCTTTGGTGGTGCAGGAGGGGAATTTGAGAGGGGTTAAGCAGTGGGGTGGCACAGGCTCCATTAAACTGGACAAGGGGGCCTGTAGGGGTTTCCCCTACAAACTGGGCTGCTGTGTTTAATATACACTGTGCAATGAAGGGGACATCACTGAGGAGGAGGAGAAGGAATAATTGCTGTTGTCATACTAAAAGAACTTTATGAAGACTTTTATTAAATCCTTATGAATTCCAGTTATAGCAGCATCTTTCACAAGTTAAATTTTTAATTTCTGAGCTATCTCATTTTGTTTTTTAACACTGTAGAATACTCCATCTGAAATAAATGCACTAGTTCAGAAATAATGGCAGGGGAAGAACCAAAAAAGCAGTACATTTTTTACTCAGACTTCTGCAAAAAAAACCTCAAAACTCTGCAACATTTATTTGATGACTGAAACAAGTAATTGAAGTCTTTATTTGCTATTTATTTGCCTTAAATGGGTGAACTTATAATTATTGGGTACCTGTGATGACACAAAGCTACAAATATAACATAAACCAGGGGGATGTGCAGAACTGATTTCTAACAAATACCCATAGGAAAGCATCAATTAACTCAAATGAGGCCATTTTCACTGAAATGTAGATGTGGATAAATAATGCATGGAAACAAAGTCTGTTTGATAAAATTCTCCAAGAGGTTATTCCTGGAGCTTGCATTTGTATTGTCTTTATCTGTACCATGCAGGCTGAGCCCCTGCCTGTCGTGTCCTGCTGTAAATGCTCTTCCAGGGGTGCCAAAAGTCCCTGTGTCACATCCCAGAAATGGCCAAAATCCACCACAACTCCAGCAGCTGCTGCACTGCTGCTGCTGCACTGCTGCTGCTGCGCTGCTGCCGCTGCACTGCTGCTGCACTGCTGCCGCACTGCTGCTGCACTGCTGCTGCACTGCTGCTGCTGCACGGCTGCTGCACTGCTGCCGCTGTGCTGCTGCTGCTGCTGCCATCGTGGCTCTTTTGGTGACGGCAGAAAAGCAGCGCTGTCCCCTCAAGTCCCCCTGAAATGAGTTCAGTGCCATCACTTCATTGATGTAGGAAAATCTGTGTCAATAAAAATGAATGGTTCACTTGTTAAGTTCTCTGGGTGTCACATATTAAGGATTCATTTAGATCTATTTTGGGCATCCTATAGAAATAATGTCACGGTAATATTTGCCTGTTTAAGGCTTTATGTGCATATCTGAGAGGGTATGTGAGGGGCTGTGCAGCTCAGCAGCAGAAATATGATGATACAAAAATCAGATTTTGCTCCAAAAGTTTGTTTTAGTAGATTTACTGCTACCTCTGTAGGGTTCAGCAGTATTTGAAATGAATTTATGGTGGTGGAGCTTGTGTTTAATGTAATAATTAAAACCTGCCCAATGCTTTTTCCTTTGTAATGTGTAAGCTTGGGATGTTTTAGTCTTTTTCCTATCAAGTCTTTTTTGTCTGACAGAGGAAAATGGTGCTGTAAAGAAACCAGCCAGAGTTTGTGAGAGCAGAGCCAGCTCATCTCAGTCCTGCTGGTGCTCCTGGCCACGTCCTTGCCTTGGGAGCAGAGCAGACATCCTGTGACAGGGAGGATCCTGTGCTCCACAAGTTTTTCCAGATGTATTTTTCCCTCCTTCCCACTTATTCAGCTGCATTTAGAACGACCATATTTTGTTGTTCATGGGGGTCTTAGCAAAGGATCTTTCCAGCAGGCCCAGGGCAGTTCTGTGCCTTGCTGAGGGATGAGAAGATGCTGCTTGTGGAGGTCAGAGGTTGTGCTGTGTGATTTACCCTTCCTGCTTGGGCTGGCCGTGAGTGAAGCCATTAAGGGCTTTGTCTCACTCACTGTGAGTGCCTGTGCCTGTGGAGAAGATGCTTCTTCATCCAGGAGAAAAGTCAGAAATAAAGATGGTTTTGGTCACTGCCAACTTTAGTCCCACCCATCATCTCAGTTGTGCCTGCAGTGTTTGCAGAAGGAATTGTTTTCCTGGCTTGGTGAGCTGCTCCTGCTCTCAGGGGATGTGAGAAGCAGGATAAGTAAGATTTTCTGCTAAAAATCATCCACTGCAACAGAAATATTTGTGTATTTCAAACATTCTGATACAGGTTTTTGTGGTTTAACAGACAAATCAGCACCTTGTCTGTTCGCATTTTGGATTTTTGTTTCATTTTAGGCAGTGAGTAGAAACAAATTCTCTTTGAAATGATATTAAAACATTGGACTTTGCTAAATATAAAGTTACATGATTAAAGATGTATTTTTATCTAATCTAACATTTGGGATTAACTGGTTACAGTTTTGCCTGTTATATAAATATTTTAGCTTCTCTCAGGGAAAAGTTCATATTTACTTGAATGTCAGTCAGTGTTAGGGGGAATTAACTCAATTCATCTAATGGTTGATTGTTACTTAGGAAATTTAAAAGCAGAATTTATATAAAATGATTTGATTGCTATCTTCAGAAAATGAGGTTTCCTTTGAACCCAATCTCAGTTCTTAAATATCTGTTCCATGATAATATGGTCAGCAATTTTTTATACTGGGAGCTTTATTCATCTAGGCTGTTTCTGTGTTTAGTTAATGATAGATTTCAAATTTAAAAAAAAACCACCAGCAACTGAATTTCTGTGTCCAAGGGTACACCTGTGCCAAGACTTTTGAAACTGTGGCATTGCATTATTCATTTTTTTCCTTAGAAATTGGTATTGAGAAAGAGTAGCCAGGTATATCCCGACTCAATTCTGAGTTTTTCACCTAGAGAATGAAAATTTTGCTCACTCCTTTTGAAGGCAGCTAAGATTTTCATGTTTTTTAGCATAAAACTAATTTGCTTTTCCTGAATTCTCATGCCAAATAGCAGGTTTTAGGTTTTTGGTTTACAAAAGCTCTTTGAGCTTGGTGGTAATTCAAATGGCAGAGCTGCTGTTCTGCTCTTGCATGGGATGTTTACCTGTTGTCTGCTCTTTGGAGCTGTGCTGGAGGAGCAGCTGCCTGTTCATCCAACGGGACAGGAGCCAAAGAAGAGAAAAACAGCCAGACAAAATATCTTACTTATGAATTCTGCTTTAATAAATGTGCTTTCTATGGATGATTCATGAATTTTATGATTACATTCAATTATTTTTTAACAGCTCATGCTTCATTTCATCAAGAATTTCAATCAATGCCAACTGATTAATTATCATTCTCCTAGTAGCCTTTTGTCTAATAAACAGTTCTAACGAGCATGTTCAGTCTTGGCATGGATAAATGTCAGCCATGTACTAATAAAACACTCCTGGAACTGGATGCTGGAGGTCCTCATGCTTTAGATCTGTTTTTGAGGAGACAAAACCCCAATCTCCTCCCATCTGCTTGCCCTTTCCATCCAAGATAAAAGCTGTACTTGAGCAGCAAAGGCCAAATTTCTTCATTCAAGAATTCCTTCATGCCACGGTGAAATATTGTTAATTCCACTGTCTTGACCTTTAATTTTTCATCTCCTTTTGCACAACACATTCAGGAAACTTTTTGGAGTGGCTTTCCACACACTGTTCTGGGTGTTGTATGTGTTCATTTCCACCCACACTCTGCCAAAGCCCAGATCCCCACGAGCCAAAGGGAGCCTCTGGCAGAGCCTGCTCTGTGTGTGGCAGATGAGGCTGATGTTGGTGCTTTTTCTGGGTGTAATTCCAAAACATCCAAGCCCAGAGCCTTTCCAGAGCAGGGCTGGATATTGCAGAGCTGCCTCATGGCTCCAGGCACGCTGCTCTTGCATACCTTGGAACAGATGGTTCATTTAAGCACTGGCACAGTACCTCAGCTAATTGCTTGAGACCTCCCATTTTTCCACTTTATTTGGGTAAGAAGTGGGCAGCCCTGCCTGCACAGAAATGTGAACATATGAATGGTAAATAAAAACAGAATGAGAAATGTGAAACCGCCCTTAATTGTGTGAGTGGGTTTCTTGAGTTCTCACAAAATGAATCAAGGAGAAACAACAAGGATTGTCTGGATTGGCACTTGGGGATCTGGTTGCATCTGTAGCTTTGCAGCTGTGTGTTCCATCAAAGGCTCCCTGCCCTCTCACAATTTCCTCTTCTCTTGTGGGAGAGTAGGATACAGATGGAGTGATGATTCCCAGACTCTGATGTATTGTCTTTCAGCACTGGATTTTTTTGTGTGGCTGTGTTTAAAGGCACTTCACAGATTTTTGGTTTGCTAATTTAATGGAATTTTTTGGATATGGATTTTTTTTTAACATTCCTAAAATCCAGGGCCACAATGTGCCACTTCTGTGTGAGGAAGTGAGATATTTGTGTCAATTCTGGACATACATTCACACATGTACTTATTTTGGAAAAGTCTGAAACCTCCCCACCTTCCCTTGCTCTTGTTGCCCTTCTCTGCACCTTTCTGTGTGTCCAGAGAATCCAGAGGCTTTTTGGGATGGAGGAACAAACCCACGAGCAGCTGTTGGGTTGTGACTGCACATGGATATTCAGTAGGTTTTTCCCTTACAATTTCTGTAGCTTTGCTTTCTCTTTTTGTCCTTCTGGAATGTTGAATGGATCTGTTTGAATGCCAAGAGCTTTTTAGCACTTTCAGGGAGGATTGGGAGGGCTTTCTACAATTCCATGACAGCTACCCTTGGTGACTTCTCAGGAATTTCTCAAGAGCTTTGCTCCCCTTGCAGTCCTTTTTCCTGATCCCTGGAGTCCAGACTGCTGTAGTGCTCCTCCTCCCACTGGAAAAATCCACCCCCTTATTCCTGTCCTGGGAGCCCTTCCTTGTCCCACGGCAGCTGGGTATGAGGGGCTTTGGGGATGCATGGCTGAATGTTTTGGGAATTGTCAGTGCAGTCTGCTCCATCTCCATTTCACCTTTCAGGGAGTGCCTGGTGTGTGATCCCTGTCCCTTTGTCTGTCCCTTTGTCTGTCCCAGCTGAGGGATTGCGCTGCTGAGGCTGCAGGGACAGCACAATGATCTCAAACTGAATCACCACATGGACAACACAAAGTTCATTTTCCCTTGTTTATCCTAATGCAGGCTTACAGCAAAGGGAAATGCCACTGCCCAGGGAGTTTGTTTGCTGAGTTTAGTCTTTACTTTAATTGTGGAAAATATTCTTTCTGACCATATAAGCCATCACAGATCAGGCTGATGTGTGCTGATGTGCTGTGTTTGCTACACAGAGAAGTCTGGTTAGTGTTGCACCTGACCAACCTGGAGTTTGCAGTTAATGAATTATAATCAATTTAAAATGAGCTTTTTCTTAGATCTGGCATGAACTTAATTTTCTGGTGTTTTTGTTGTGCTGTTTTATTGCCATGGTGCTGTGGAAAGCCCAAGGTTGTGCCATACAAGCAGGAACTTCGGAAGATGAGTGAGAAACATTGTCTGGTGTATCCTGTGCCTTTTAAATTCTAGATGTGTACTCCAAATTTACACTGCAAGGGAGAAGGACAGAGAAACCAGGTCCAACAGAGCAAAATTTGAAAATTATAAATGTATTATTTACTGTGAAATTCTGTATGGAAAAAAGTATTTCTTTCTTTTTGCAGGCATAGTTGGTAATTGTGGGTTTTCCTAGCCCACTAGCATTAGCAAAGAGGAGTATTTCCACAGTAAATGTAATGTTTCAGTCCTCACAGCACTGCAGAAAGCCTTTGAAAGGCATTTTCCATGCAGCAGGGTCATTGAATGTTTAAGTTCTGTGCAAAGATGGAGTCCATTGCCTAAAAGGAAGAGAGAGGGATAATACTATATGAGGCTTCTGTGAATTGTTTGTTGACACTCTCTGACTACTGAGCATAAACAAGTTTCAAATACCTGTTCCCGTCTCCTGCTCCCCTCTCCTGGGCAGATTCAGGGAGTCCCTCGGTGCTGAACGGAGCCAGGGCTTAGGAAAACATCAGGGTGCCTCTTGCAGGGTATAATATCCAGGACAGGAATTCCTCATCCCTGCAGTCTGTCCACACTGAGCACAGAACAGGATGAAAAAAATCTGTTCAGAATCTAACAGGGGGAGGAGGAATAAGAGTCAGATAATATCTGTAAGTATTTTCAAGGAGCATTTAGAAGGGCTACTGCTGTGAGGTAGGGCTGGCCAAGATAAACATTTCATTTCAGGGCAAATCACCTCTCCCAATGGATACAAATATTAGAAACTCTGAAATGGGTGGTAATGTTGGCTCCCAGTTGGATTTCTGCTGTACTCTGTATTTCTTATCACCTGTATACATTAATAAAAATATACTCAGGGTTGGGAACTGTGAAGCATTTAAGTGTGATAAATGCTCTATTATCTAATAAGGATGATATCTAGCAGATAATATCACAATATTAAAATATATACCAGTATTGTGAAGCATGCAGTTGCAATCTTACAGGGCACAATAAAAGTACATCTTAATAGCAGCAGGGACATGACCAGAAATTCCAAAGAAATTCCCAGGGAGAAACATCATTCTTCATCTTTTCTGTTGAGTGACTCTGTCTGAAGGCCAAAATAGCCAGAGTCAGATGGAAAAGGTGGGATCTGCATCGTCTGTTAAGGCTTCTTGGAAGCTGGGTGAGTGCTTTGGGCATCCAAATTGCTTCATTTGATGGAAAACTGAGGATGCTCCTCAGTACACCTCATTCAGGACGGGGAAATAAAGAAAAGTACAAAAAGAGCTGGGAGAAGGACTGGAATCAGCACATGGCAGTTGAGTATGAACCCTGAAGTTGTTACACACGGCCAGAAGAGCTGCAGAGCTATGGACAGGCAGCTGATGTGCTCCTCCCAGAGCACAGAGCACACACCTGAGCTGCTGAATGCCCTGCACTGGGCCCAGACACTCCCCTGAGCAATTTCTGCCTTCATCTGCCTGGGAACCAGCCTCAGCTTGAGCCATCCCAGAAAACTTCACCTGAATGGAGACTCTGATATGCAGACATTTATTCAGGACCAAGGCAGAGAAATAAATTATTGAATTTTTTAAGGCATGTTTTTGGCTTTTCTAGAAACTTGTCCCTGTTGTTTTCAGCAGAGGTTTGGAGCTTGCCAGGGTGTAGCTTTGGAAATTCTTTGTGCTTCCCACTAAACCTCGATCTTGGCTCAGAATGTGGGAAAGAATCTCTCAGGAGCAAGATGACCACTGCAAAGGCAGATTGTTGGGAAAAAAGGGAGGAATTGGGAATTTGTCTGCTGAAGCTCAGGTCTCCAGATTTGTGTGTGTGTGTGTGGGTTAGAAGTTTTGGGGTTCAAATTTGCCTTGAGACATTGGGGGCATTAATATTGCTGAAAGTTCTTGTTTTTGATGTAATTCTCATTTTTCATGTAATTCTGCTCACTGGGAAGGGCACGTTGCCCTTTCACCTGAGGTCTCTTGGGTAGTCTGGTGCACATTTTTGGTTTTAATCTCAGTATTAGCACTTTCCTGACTCAGAGTATTCTCATAAAGATAAATTATTTAGAAAACCACCAAGTCCTACAGCGATGAGGTTCATTTACAAAGCAAATTCAGTATACAGGAATAAATAAAACTGAGCAGGTAATAAGGAGAAATATAGAATAATTGCTTCTCAAAAGATAGTTATCATACTAGGAACCAAATTAGAAATGTTGAAGTAAAAATAATACATACTGAAGCAAGTAATTAAGATTTTCAACATACATGGAAGAGAACAGACAATAAGTTTTACTGTCAACTTTGAAAATAATTCTTCTTCAAAATTCTAAATACAAACCCCATGATGAAAGGACTCTGCAATCCTAACTGATATTTAGGAGAGAATATTTACATATATACATAAATTTTATTTTCTAATAGAATTGTGCAGGGGACTGTTTGTCCTTCCACTTCATATTCTGTGTCATTGGTTGAAATAAATTTCAAGAGACTGCTTTTTCATAAGTTTTATGGATTATAGGAACAAGGAAGGACACAATATACCAATTTTTACTTGCTTCTTTGCATTCTAAAGAATAGCTTTGTACTGCAAGCTCCATACTTTCTTATGGAGAAAATAATACTGCAAGAATACAAAACAGAAAATTCCAGCATATTTAAAGTGTGCCTGAAGCTTCCAAAACCAACCATGTATAAGGGTTATATATTTATAAAGAAAGTTTAAATTTTCCCAGCCATGCTGCTTTTTGTAATGTACTGTAGCCATGTGGCCCTTGCAGTGTCACACATTTACTGCTAACAGTCTTGTATTTTGATTAAATAAAACAATTCCAGTGGCTGTGCCTGAGTTTTGCATGTGATGGACCCAGGTTTAAGCTATACATTATTCCTGCTAAAGCCAGGTTGCTGCTTGAATAGTTATTTCATTTAAGCCCCTTTAACTGGATGTTCCTTGTTGCTTTTCAGCTGCTGAATTTCCACTCCAGCAGACGTTTCCTCCTTTGTAAATGTCAGATTTCCTCATGTGCACCATGGTTTCACTGTCTCTGGAAGCTCTCTCATCCTCAGTGTAGCAGATCTGCAGATGAGCCCACCACAGGTACCGTGAGCGACACAAAATTTCACCTGCTACATTGTGAAATTTTATTGCTATTGGCAAATGACCCACCAGTGTATTGTAGCATGAACTAACATTGTCTGACTGCCTGGTAATGAGCTGATTAGTAATGCAAAATAATTGCAAACAGAATTGATATTGTGCTCCTGAGCAAAACAGCAAAATCGATACAGTTCCACCTCTTGGACTGCAGGAATTTTTCTCTTTTTTTGCTTATATATTAAAATTGTGGAATTGACTCCCCCTAACCTGTTCTTTCTCAGTAGAAAAGCATTAAATCTGTGAGGTGAAATAGGCATAGGTGAACAATGATATTTAGTGATTTTACAGTCTAGCTTGTGCACTGTCTCACATCATTCTTCTGTAGGGAATTAAATTTCTTAAGTCACTTCAGGTATGGTCCACATGTAAAAATGATTATTGGGCTGTGGCAGTTCCATTCTTTGGGAGAAGCAAAGCAGAATGGCACCCTGCTAATGAAACTTCTGCCTTCTGGAGGAAGAAGAAAAAAGGGGGAAAAAGAAAAAGACTGAAGTTCTTACTTAAGTGGCATTTACAAGACAGAATCAATTGAAAATTAACTTCAAGGTCCCGTCTCAGACAGATTTTAATGCATGTCTGAGTGCCTTTAAACCCACTGACCAGATTATAAATGAGCACAAAACTCCCCCTGAGGCACCCAGGTCCTGCTGGCATCACATCCTTGGGCAGCAAATATCAGAATAACCATCCTGTCAGCTGGGCTGTGATACCTGCAAAGGGGAATTTTGATAAAATTACTGTTTAAACGTGCAGAATCCCCCAATCCCCTCTGGCAGAGTGGTACTGGGGCAGAGGAATGGGATTCTCTCAGATCTGCCACACATTGGTTCAGAAATCTTCCAAAGACCATTAGTGCTGCAGGAATTCATCACCCATAAGGAATGAATTCACAGCCAAACTGATAAAATTCTATATTGCTGTAGTGAGGAGGAAGGAGCAGGACAGAAAAGAGACAAAGAAATGTCTGTGTTATTTGGATTTTTAAAAATTTTTGAAAGCCTCATTCCAATCAGATGAAACACGTCAATAACAATTTTGATTTGAAGGCTGCTTTTCAAGAGTTTGAATTCTTTCACATGAGTGTTTATGAAATAATTCTTATAAAGTGTTTTAAGTCACTCTGTCATTCTCACCTGTTAGTGAGAAATAGTATCTTCCTAGACTGCCTTCCCTTACCCAAAACAAGAATTTTTCCAGTTAATGATTTTTTTTTATGTTTTCTGTTAAGTTTTATGTTAATCTGACCCACAATGGTTTAAGTGACTCGCTGATTTCTTTATTTTCATATTTGTTAAACTTTTGTTGCCATTTTAAAATTATTTGAGTCCTGTTTGAAATGGGAATGTAATTTCAAAGCATCAGTCCAAATGTTGCTTTAAGGAATTTCCTGGGCGATTTCACAGCTATGTGTACACCAGGGAAAAGACTCAAAAAGCAAGCAATAAGTCCAGGGGGATTTTCATGTCAATGAATATTAAGAAAGCACAAATGATATGACCTGAAAGTTTTGGTGCACATATAAATTTATTTATTTCCCCATTGAATTATCCCAATGTGGAGAATTTCCCTTAAAGGAATCACTTTGTGAGCGAAGATGGTTCGAAGCACAGAATATCCAGGGCTGGAATATCCACCAGGATCATGGGCACAGCTCCAGACCCCCCAGCAATCCCCCTGGGCATCCCTGGCATCTCCTGGAGCTCTGGCAGCCTCGGGGCCGGGACCATTCCCTGGGGAGCCTGGGCAGTGCCAGCACCTCTGGGGGAAGCAGAACCTTTCCCTGCTCTGAGCCTGCCCAGCTCCAGCTGCTCCCTGGGTGCACAGCTCAGAGCTGCCCCTGCAGGGGTTGGCAGGGGATGTTTGTCTGGAAGGAGCTGGTGACAAGATGAAGGAGCCCAGATGGCTCCTTGGGTGCTTGGATACTTTGCTGCCCCTTTTGTGGAGTTGGCTGGGGCTGCTTGTGATGATTTCCACCCAGACTGGGTACACAGTTACCTTTTCTTCCCCTCATTTGGTTATTTCTCACTTGCATTCCCTCTCCCTTCTGCTGCCGTTTGCAGGCCAAGTACATTTCATGAAAAATAACATTCTCCATCAGAATGTGTGCAAGTCCTAGGAAAAAATATTTCAGCTTAGGAAAAAAAGGGAATTAGAGAACAATTCCATAAACAGCAACTGTAGCACCATCACCACCACAGCCTGCTAAGAGCTCCATTTATGAGTGCAATTAGGCATATGGATAGCTCAGGTTTTGTCATCAGCCCAGAATGGGACAACTTAGTGAGGCAAATTCAATCTAAATCTATAACAGTAAAGCTGGTCTAAGATGGAACCCTGTAATATGCCTGGAAATGAGAAGTTGTCAGAGAAGTGCTTTGTTTGGCAACATTTGCTAATGAAAGGATGCAATTGCATGCAGCAGGGATGAGGATCCCTGACAGACATACCTGCCTGATGCAGGGGGTGGAATGCCTCAGATTTATCAAAAATAACTGGGGGGAATCAGGGCAGGGGGGACAGTGCTCTGCTCCCAGTTAAATCACAATGAGGGGCCAAGAAGGAAAAGAAAGGAATAATTTTGTTTACAGGATGAGAACAGACTGAAACAGAGACACAGAAACAATGAATGAAGGAATTGCACCAAAAATGATTTTGTATTCTGTGCATTTTGAGGCGTTTGTGACTACAGGTATTAAGTTCTGGGTTCCAACAGGAGCAGATACTTGTGCCCCATTTGCAGCTGGGTAATTACAAACCTTCTGCCCTCTTCTTAAAAGAGATAAAAACCCACCTTCTGTTGGAGCAAGAACTAGATCAATATGATCTATGTGCTATCTTCAAATATAACTAAATAATTTTCTCCTCACTGACTTAATTTACTGGTTTATGCTTCCCTGTTTGTGGGGTTGGAGTGGCAGTGCCTTGTCCTGGCATTGCTGCTGGTGGGGGGCAGAAGGGGAATTGCTGGGTTAAAAAAATTCTGTTTTCTCCTTGCTTCCCAGGCAATAATCATATTTAGCAACTTCTGTAACTGTACACCAGATTGTTAGGGAACAAACATCTATGGGGGTGGATCTCATAAAATTTTGCTGCTTGCTGAAGTAGAAAATGAGTATAATCAAGCATGGAACTGTCAAAGAGCAGCGCTCCCAGAGAGCCGGGGGTTCGGTGCCTCTCTCCTGCACCACAAATCCAGGCCCTGCTGCTGTTGACAAGCTCTGTTTTCTGAGCAGCACTGCTGAAACATCCCCAGTTTTTGTCTTTCACTGCTGCTGTAACTTGGCACTTTTGGAACTCTCCAGACCAAAGTTATAATAAATTCATTGAGTAGTAGCTGAATTTGGGCAATTATCTCATTTCTGCTATGGTTAATTTTATTTTTTCTTCTTGTCCACTTTCAATTGAAACAGAAATCATTCTCAAACTCACAGTTCTGCCAGATATGGATCTGTAAGCAGCAATGGACCCATTTTATGTATCAGTTGGACCCACAGACCAAATGGGTTTAAGAGAAGCATGGTACAACCTTAGTACCAAACCATGGAGATTATCATAGGAATTTTGTATTTAAATCCAGAGTAGAATGTTTTTAAAAAGCAAATTGTTTCAGTGTTTTCCCTGTGCTTTCCAGCATTGCTCAGTTGGAGTCTGTGGGAAATGAAATGCCCCTTGGTCCATGATAGTGATGCTCTGAGTGGTCTCGGAAGCCAACAGAGCTGAGATGGTGGTGAGGCAGGTGAAGCAGTTTAGCACATTAATCAGTGCACAGACACACCCAAATGTTCAGTGTACAGAGATATTTTGGAATGGGGTTTTGCAATTAAGTACAGAATCCCAGAATAGTTTGGGTTGGAAGGGACCTCAAAGCCCACCCAGTGCCACCCCTGCCATGGCAGGGACACCTCCCACTGTCCCAGGCTGCTCCAGCCCCAATGTCCAGCCTGGCCTTGGGCACTGCCAGGGATCCAGGGGCAGCCCCAGCTGCTCTGGGCACACTGTGCCAGGGCCTGCCCACCCTGCCAGGGAACAATTCCTGCCCAAGATCCCATCTGACCCTACCCTCTGGCACTGGGAGCCATTCCCTGTGTCCTGTCCCTCCATCCCTTGTCCCCAGTCCCTCTTCATCCCCCTCATAGGATTCCTTCAGGCACTGAAGAGAACAATGAGAGTTACCTTGCTTTATTCTGCACAAGTGAAATATCTTTGGATATGTGTGGTGAGAGGCTTTTCTAGGCCTATTGTTTATAGCTTGGAACTTTTTCAAGTGTTTACAGAACTGAAGGGCAGCATTGTCAAGCCAATGAATAGATTTGGTTCATGGCAATAATGTGCTAATTTTTGTTGGCATCAATGAAACAATCATTTAGAATAGAGATGCAGGAACATGAAAAATAAGTGAAGGACATAATAGTTATCAATGAATTTGAAAATCATTACAGTTTTTGGAGTATTTCTTTTGTGAGCCATGCAAGAGCTTCTCTGCACAGGAGGTATTTTGGGTTAATTAAGAGAGGGACTGTTCAAATTAAGACATGGCAAGTGTGGTACTTCTAGAATGGCTTTTAAACCATGAATCCACATCCTGCCTCAATCAGAATGAATTTTCAGCTGCAGAGAAGACAAAATTTTAAGTGCATGTTTTCCTTTATTCATGTTGTCTGGAAGTTAGTTACCTTAATTTTTATTTTAAATGAAGAAACTAATTTCCCCACCCTTGTCTTGGCCAAGAGTAGTTTTAACAGTGTTGCAAAGCCTGGTCCATTTCAGCTTTGATAAAGCCACTTTCTTCTTTTTTTTAAGGATCTTGTTAATGGCCTTGTGATCATGCAGAGCTGCATTGATACCACTGCTCTCTTTGAATAGCCCTGCTCTGCAAGTGGCTGCATTAACTTTAATGGAATGACTTGAGGGAAAAAAAAGTGCTCCTCACTTTGGCTAGACTGCAGGATCCTGGTTTTAGAAAGGACTAAAGTAAATGAGAACAAAACCAAAACAAAGCACACAAACAAAAAATCACCACCAAAACCCCCAAACTTTTCCCCTTTCACGTTTCTTACCCAGCAGAGCAGGATAAAATGGGGATTTGGGGTTGCACACGATGCTGATGAAAAGTGAAATCTCACCATTAATGCGTGATCATTTTTGCACACCTCCACAGTAGGGATTTTCCCTAATGCCTCTTGCATTAACAGCTGCCACAAGAACTCTGCTTCCAGCAGCTTCAAGTGGTTAAATCAATAATAGAAAGAGTTTAAAAATACTAATCCAGCCCTGCTAAGTGAACATTCCCTGCCCAGCCTGCTGACTGTGTATGCAAACAGATAATGGTGAGCATCAATAATTTTCACTGCTGAATTTCTCCGTATCTAAAACTTCAGTAAATCCCTCCTCAGATGATTTTTCAGAGGGCAGAAGTAGAGTTAGACACGTGATGTGTAACCATATGCTAAGAGAAGTGATTCACCACCGCTGATGAAGGGAATTGAACCAGTCTGAATTGGCAGTGGATAATTTGACATATGCAGCTAGGCACTGACTGGGCCCAGCATTTCTGGGGTGTGAGTGCCTCTCATCATGCCAGAGAAACAGGAGCAGCTGAAATTCAGTAGGTGTGATGTCCTTGTCAGGGACTGGAGGTGGAATAGAACAATTTTCCCATCTCTTATAATTAGAAATGTGTGTTAGCATTTGGTCTTTGACTTCTGAAATAGGGGTGGTTTGGCAGTAGATTGAGGAGATTATAAAGATCTAATAATTCCAGCAGCAGCACCAAGGCTGTATCTGGTAGAAATAGTGCAGCTCTACTACAGGTGGTGAGGACTGAGTGTGTTTGGTGTTGAAACATCCCAATGTTCAGCTGGGATAAACACTGAGGGTGCTGAACTCCGTGGGTTTGGTGGCCTCAGGTGGGTCAAGCCTGAGCTGTGCTGGGCTCACCTGTGGGGTTTGGGGAGTGCTGAGCAGTTTGGGGTGTGAGTGCCTCACTCCTGGCACTGCTGGACACGATGGGGACGTGGGGGTTCACAGCACACACCAGAACGAGTCGCAAGGAAAAGGGGTTTTTATTCTCTGAACTTTTCAGTTTTTATAGGGTTTTACACCACAGGGTTAACATGATTGGGTAAGAGAACACCACCTCTTGTCCCATTGGTGGGAGAAGAGAAAAACTCACTATCTACAGTTATACAGAATTGTTTTGAGAAAACAAGATGCTTTACAAATGTTGTCTTTGAGTGTAAGATCTCCCAAGAAACTTTCCCTTAAGGACATATCAGTTGTTGCCGCTGAAGATGAATAGATCACATGGACACAGGTCGAGGTGTGGTGAAAGGAAGAGAGAGTTTATTTTTCCCCCCAGGATTTATAGGCTCCTGACCACAACCAGGGATTGGATGGTCAGGATAACACTTTCTCACTGCACTGGCCATGAGAGATGCCCATCACAAGACGTGTAACAGAAAGAATGTACACATATCTATGTTTATAGTTACTGGCCTGGGAAAGTCCTTAGAAAACCATGTCAGCAAGCTCAGAAGCTGAGTTTTCAGGGTGACAATCAGTCACTGACAGCTTGCAATTCCTTCAAGCTCAGAGAAATCAGCTCCACATACTCCAGGTGTGGAGGTGTTGTGTCTCTGCTGCTGTGGCTGGGTGGGTGGAGGAGGTGGGCACTGCCCTGGGCTCTGCCCTGGCCATGGAGCTGCAGGGAGGGTTCCTGGAGTAGCCCAAAGGCTTTGCAGGTGCATTTCTTCACTGGAAGGTGAACAGGCAGCCTAAATAAAAGTGTATCCAGTTTCCAAGCCAAGCTGAAGAAAATGTTTTTGAAAAAGCAAAGGTTCCTCACAGTGAGAAAAAGCCTGGAATGAATGTGCCTTGGAGCAATGATGAACTAAGGCCTCCAGTCCACACAGGGTAAGTCTGATGATAAATTTCTAACTCCCATTTAGGCTTTTGAAACTTTCTGTGAGTTTGTGAAGTCTAACTCTGCCCAGCCCATCCCCAAGTACCTCCACTCCCCCCTCTAAAGATGTTCTATTATTTGGGGACTAAACCAGGTGGTCCTCAGCCATGGCTCTGTTAACCAGGAGCTCTCTACACAAAATCTCCTGTTCTTCAGTTGAAAGGTGCTCTGTAACCTCCCACTGCTGCTCATTTCCTGCCTATTATTTATGATTTTAGCTTTGGAAATAGTTTATCCCATATTTGACTTTGAGTCTATTCAGTCCACACTTTGATCTAAAAGATTAAGATGGTTGGGTTTTAGATGTGGTCCCTCGACAAAGATCACAGGGAATTCATGAGGGCATGGGGTATAAAAATAATTAGAATATCATTGTACAATACAAAAAGTTGAGCTTCTTTGCAGTAAACACTTCCCAGTAGGAAAATGAAAATGAATCTCAGTCCATGTATTCCCAGTGAATCTCATATTAAAACCCTAAATGGGAGTTAGAAATTTATAATCAGTCTTACACTGTAGGGATTTGAGGCATTAGTTCATCATTGCATCCAAGGCACATTCCAGGCTTTTTCTCACTGTGGAAAAACCTTTGCATTTTCAAACAGACCAGGAGGTGAAGTCATGTTTTGCCATTGCTTGTATCACAAAAATATATTTTCATATTTATAGAAACCAGCAATTGGATTCTGTGGAAAGAGAGTCCATATATCTTTCATCTCCTCTATCTGTTCTGCAGTCATGTGGGGCTTTCCTCTGTTCAAGGAATTAGTCAAGCATGTAATAAGCAGATCACTGACAGTTTAAAATGATTTTTCTGAAATTGTGCATCGTCAGTTGACTGGAGACAACTTATTCCAGAGATAGCTTCCAAGTATAAAAGTGGCCTTTGACTTTGAAACCAACATTTCTATTGTGGGTGTTTTTCACCAAAATTAGCACAAAATAACTCATGAAGTAATGCACTGCATGCACATGATGCTCTGCACTGCTGTATTTTGTATTTGCTTTCAAACAGAATTGGGAAGAAAATGGGGATTAATTTTGCATGTGAGATTTAACCTTAACTCTGTATTTCCATGTGGGGTTGGTGTGTTCCAGTGTGTCTGCTGTGCACCTGCAAGGACCCCAGGAGACAGGGGTGGGCTTGGGAGGGCAAAGGGCAGCTGGGCACTGCCTGTCCCTGTGTCGCTGTGTCCCTGTGTCCCTGTCCCTGTGTCCCTATCCCTGTGTCCCTGTGTCCCTGTCCCTGTGTCTGTGTGTCTGTGTGTCTGTGTGTCTGTGTGTCCCTGTGTCCCTATCCCTGTGTCCCTGTGTCTGTGTCCCTGTGCCTGTGTCCCTGTCCCTGTCCCTGTGTCCCTGTCCCCATGTCCCTGTGTCTGTGTGTCCCTGTGTCCCTGTCCCTGTGTCCGTGTGCCCCATGTCTGTGTCCCTGTGTCCCTGTGTCTGTGTCCCCATGTCTGTGTCCCCGTGTCCCCGTGTCCCCGTGTCCCCGTGTCCCCGTGTCCCCGTGTCCCTGTCCCCGTGTCCCCGTGTCCCCGTGTCCCCGTGTCCCTGTGTCCCTGTGTCCCCGTGTCCCTGTGTCCCCGTGTCCCTGTGTCCCCGTGTCCCCGTGTCCCTGTGTCCCTGTGTCCCTGTGTCCCTGTGTCCCTGTGTCTGTGTCCCTGTGTCCGTGTGTCCCTGTCCCCATGTCCCCGTGTCCCCGTGTCCCTGTGTCCCTGTGTCCCTGTGTCCCTGTGTCCCTGTCCCCGTGTCCCCGTGTCCCCGTGTCCCTGTGTCCCTGTGTCCCTGTGTCCCCGTGTCCCTGTGTCCCCGTGTCCCTGTGTCCCCGTGTCCCCGTGTCCCTGTGTCCCTGTGTCCCTGTGCCTGTGTCCCTGTGTCCCTGTGTCCCTGTCCCCATGTCCCCGTGTCCCCGTGTCCCTGTGTCCCTGTGTCCCTGTGTCCCCGTGTCCCTGTGTCCGTGTGTCCCTGTCCCCATGTCCCCATGTCCCCATGTCCCCATGGCCCCATGTGGCTGTGCCAGGCTGAGCAGGTGGCAGCTGCAGGGCTGACAGGTGACAGCCCCGAGCATGGCAGTGCCATGTCCCCGTGTCCCTGCTGCTGTCACCGCCTGTGTGGCGATGGCACCAGCAGCTCTGCCATCGTGGGGCTGTGGGGGGCACAGAGCAGACCCCGCTCACCCCAAAGATGGGAATGATTCGTGTTCTGAATTCTGGGACTGTCTGGGATTCTGGGTTATTCTGCCATAGAACCTGAGCTAACAAGCTTTACTGAGGGTTGGAAATCTGGAATCTTTCCTACTTAAACACCATTGTGCTGTCAGTAATTCCTCATAGGAGGATGCTGTTACCTGTGGACTTCTGTTAAGTCACAATAATGCCACATTTATACCGTAATCTTGTGCTGTTTTATGTTGTCTGGTGTAAGCTGTGTTTATTTGCCATAGTTAAACAGCTACTACTGTTAAGTTCTTTCTTGCTTCAGCAAAAACTATTTTACTTTCTTTAACTGTCAATGTCTGTGAGGGGTGGATTTTGCCTATCAGCTTCTGCCTGAATTCTGGTAATTTGAAAATCATTCTAGAGAACAGAGTTATCAGAATTGACTCAGAATTCCTGAGGCAGTGTGTCACAGAAACAAGGAAAATTAAAGATGGATTCTGAAGAGAGGCTTCTATAATTGTTCTACAGTTCCTTACCATTTTCTCTAGAGAATAACCACAAGGGAAAATGCTGACATCCCTGTTCCTTAGTTCTATAGATGCCTCTTCTAGGAGTTAAACTTTGGCTTGGGCTTTTTGGTTGCTGATTTGTTTGTTTTTTAATGAAATATATTCCATTTCAAGGCAATATTGTTTAAAACTTGGAGCAAGACAAACATTTGTCTGGTAGTATTTATTTTGTCTATTCTTTAGGAACTCCTGCCTTCTTCCTTCTCTGTTTTCCCTTCTTTAGGAAGCTGCAGGAAGCATTGGCTCCCAGGTATTGTACACCTTAAATCTTTACTGGGCACCTTAAATACATGTGAAAGCACAAGAGACTGCTTGAATCTTGGGTGGAACTGGGTGATTTGCCCCATGCTGCCCTGCTTTATATTTTCAAGAGAATTTCCATGTATTCAGGCTTTCCTGATAACCTCTGGAGTTGTTTTCTGGTTATTTCTGTTTGGGGACTCCCATCTTGGCCAGCCAAAGAGTCACCCTATTATTGTATCAATTAATCTCATTTCCTTTAGCTGAGGAACCAAATCTAAGTGAACCTGAATTACTGTTCTCAAGTGCACACTAAATTATACCATAAATACAAGTGTATAATTAATGACAACAACTTGAACAGTATTGCATAGACATTTTCACTTTCAAAAAATGCATAAATTCAATAGAGCCTGAAATATGAACTTGAGATATTGAATGCAGCACTTGGAGGATTTCAGAAGGCTGTATTTTCATATGTGTGAATATACAGGTATGAAATCTGGATTTAGTGGTGGAAAAGGGACTGCATTTATGTGTGTATCAGGATATAGCAACACTTGGTGTGTGTAGGAATATACACAGGAGAGGCTGCAAATTACAGAGAATGAAATTAAAGAATGATACTGAAAGCAGAGATGGTATCACAGCCATCCCTCCCAAAGCATCCTACAGTAAATTTTGAATAGACTTGCTGAAAACTGCATTCAAAACCCACTTCATCAATTATGAAATTAAAATATCTCCCTAAACTAGGAATAAATATGTTTGAATTCCCATTTGATGCCCTATCTCAAGGCTTGGTTTTATCACACACTGTTTTTTGGAACTGAAACCTGGCTAGCTCTTCTTAGAACTCTGATTTTATTTGACCTGAATAATATTCATCCATCACTTTTGTTTTTGAAAACATTAATATCTCGCAGCAAGGCTTCAAAATGGATTAACTTCCTAATCTTTCACTCTGGGAGACTTGGGTTAGATCTGTCAGAGGTGAGAATGATAGTCAATATGTTATTTGGCTGGTAAAGAGGAGTAGATAAGGTGGTGCTGTGATCCAAGAGTTCATTTGCAGAGTTCTGCTGCACAGTAGATTGGTAGTTGCTTAAAAAGAAAAAGACCAAAAACAAAACTCCAAACAATTATTTTTCACTAGCTATCAAGAAAAAGAGCATGAGTGGATTCCTAGGATGCTGGGAGAGGAAAGAGGTGTATTCCAATCTCAGTTTTGATTTTGTTGGCTTTGAAGTGCAGTGATCAACCAAATTATGAATATGATGAATATGAATATATTTACTTATAATACAGAAAGCAGAAGCAAACAGATCTACCAACATGTTGTGGTAAACTGTTTTTGTCCATCAGGCTGAAATTAGGTGTGGTGGTGTCTCTGTTAGCAAAGAATTCATTGGGAGAGTTGTTTTTGGAGGTTGAGTGGGTTGGAATGGGAGCAAGATGAAAACAAATGTGTGTGAATTAAAGTGTATGATAGCACTGTTCTATTCATTCTGTTTCCCAGGTCCTTTTGTCCAGGAGAAAGCAGGAATTGGTGGAGATGCTTCACAGCAGTATCCTGGAAGGACTGAGCTGAGACAGGGAATGCTGGGGTCAGTGGGGACTGGAGACAAGGTGATTCCCAGCACAACTTGGCATTGGTTTATTCTACCCTTTGAGAACTTTTACATCCCTTATAACTGAATACCCCTTGTAAATGTATACTCCTTTTAAATGCATACCCCTTTTAAATGTATATCACTTGTAAATGTATATGCCTTGCAGTCTTAATAAATTGGGAGGCTTCTGCCAATTCATTTTTATTTTGTCTTTTCTCTATTGCTGCTTCCTACCTTGTGCTGTCAGGAGAAAAAAGTGTGAGCAGACCTGCTTTATTGCATTGACTAAGCAGATAAATACAATTTTCTCTACGTTCATTAAGTGTTTTTCCACCCTTCAAAGCATTTAGGTATGTGCTTGCCACGTATAATTAGTCCCTCAAATTAAATGAATGTCATAATAATGGCTTGTTTTCAAATAGAGTTAAGAGAATATGAGGGTTTTTAAAGTCAACAGAGATGTTTATACAAGCAATTCTAATTCATTTTATTATAGGTTAATGGTTAGGTTTAATGCAAAATTGTTGTGGACATTCCTTACATGGCCTTGAAAAGGTCAGTGCAGTTTTCTTGCCCAAAATTCACTAAAAACTCAACAGAATCTGAGATTTAGGACAAAAATTTCCAACATACTTTACCAGACTCCCTAAAATTCTTTCTGGTTTAAAAGAAACAAACCAAAACCAAAAAGAACCTCCCCTCTCATATTTTCCCAGGGTTTTAATTAATTTCATAACTTAGCATCAGGATTGCATTTGCTCATTCATGTTTGCTGAGATTCAACTTCTGTCACCGTCATGGTGAGGAAATGCTGGTGGGATCAGGCAAACAGGAATGAGCAGGACTGAAACCTGAGCTTGGCTGAAGCCCTGGCAAAGAAGATTAAAAAACCAAAGCAAGCAAAGCAAGGAACATGGAAATGCAAGAGCTCTGTCTTAAATCACTACTGGATCTGGTCACTGAGGGCTTGTTCTGACATTGACAAACACTTTTTTCATTTCCAAGTTCACCGTCTAAGTTGAGAGTCTTAATGAGTGTGTTTTATCTTGAAGATCAGTGGCCAGTCCACTTTGCAGGGTGCTCTATTTCTTCCAGCTTTTCATTTGCTTCTCTCACACAGAAAGTGTGCCTTGTCACTGACCAAATACATCTTTTTGAGCAGAATGCATTAATATGCTGTAACAGTCTACTTAAAACTACGGCGTGTACCTTGTATGCCTGTGCTAGTTAATCCAAAACAAAGATTAAGTAAGAGGTTTGTATATAAGGGGAAAGCTGAATGTGAAATTAAAATGTAAATCAAAAAGTAATTGGCTTTTTGTGCATAGTTTAGATAAGATTTACTTTTGAAGAATGACTTTGTGTTTTAACACAGCAGGCCAGACACCATGTGGCACACTTGCACTTAATAATGGCAACCAATCTAGGCCATAAATATTGCAAACGATGCCATTTGAATGAGGAGCCCTATGAACCATAATAAAAACTCCTGTGATTAATTCTAAAACTGCTCTGTTCATATTAGACCTGCAGTGGCCTCCCTGATGAGATCAATACAGCGTAGCAGAGTGATTCTAATAGAAGTGTTATTATCTTTTAATCTTCGGGAGAATGCCAACTTAGAGAATTCTTCAGCATTCTGGCTGCTTATTTTCTCAGAGCAACCTTGAAGGCAGTTGTTTTGTGAAATGAAGATGCATTAAAGACTTTCCAAGGCTTTATCAATAATAGGACACAGTCACTGTTCGGGGAGCCAAAGGCACATTTGTATGCTGAGATTCACAGTTGGGCACAGTGACCTTCCCTGTCAGCCTCGATTTGCTCTTCAGACAAATGCCTCCAGTGAATGAGGAGGAAGGACAGGGAAGGGAGTGATGGTGAAGGTGATGCAGAGCAGGGCTTGCCAGGCAGCCAACAGCATCCTGCTCTTCCTGAGCCACGGCCGTGTGTCCAGGCTTGAGCTTGGACAGTTCTGTGTCCTGCACCTCCTGAAATAAGGAGCTGGAAACAGATTTCCACCAGCACTGGGAATGAAATTTTAGTCAGCAAATGTCAGAATCACAGAACCCCAGGTTGGGTGAGGATGGAGGGGCCCACAGGGGCTCCTCTGGTGCCACCTCCCTGCTCCAGCAGGGCCAAAGCAGAGCCCAGGGCACAGCAGTGTGTCCATGTGGCTCTGCAATATCCCCAGGGAGGAGACTGCACAGCCTCTCTGCACAATCTGCTCGGGGCTGGGCACTGCCCAGGGCACAAGTTCTGCCTCCTGTGCAGGGCAGGGCCTGGGCTCAGCCCCTGCCCGTGGCTCTGGGGCCATTGCTGGGCCTGCAGCAGAGCCTGGGCCTGCTCTGCCCCTCCTGCACCCAGGGATGGACAGGGACAGACACAGGGACAGACACAGGGACAGACACAGGGACAGCCAGGGACAGCCAGGGACAGACACAGGGACAGCCAGGGACAGACACAGGGACAGACAGGGACAGACACAGGGACAGCCAGGGACAGCCAGGGACAGCCAGGGACAGACACAGGGACAGACACAGGGACAGACACAGGGACAGGCAGGGACAGACACAGGGACAGGCAGGGACAGACACAGGGACAGCCACAGGGACAGACACAGGGACAGACACAGGGACAGCCAGGGACAGACACAGGGACAGCCAGGGACAGCCAGGGACAGACACAGGGACAGACACAGGGACAGCCAGGGACAGACACAGGGACAGACACAGGGACAGCCAGGGACAGCCAGGGACAGCCAGGGACAGACACAGGGACACCCAGGGACAGACACAGGGACAGACACAGGGACAGACACAGGGACAGGCAGGGACAGCCAGGGACAGCCAGGGACAGACACAGGGACAGCCAGGGACAGACACAGGGACAGACACAGGGACAGACACAGGGACAGACACAGGGACAGCCAGGGACAGCCAGGGACAGCCAGGGCTGAGGGCCCCTCTCAGCTGGGGCTCCTCTCCAGGCTGAGCAGCCCCAGCTCCCTCAGCCTCCCCTGGGCACCGAGATGCTCCAGGCCCTTCCTCAGCTCCAGGAGCTCCTGTCCCTGCTGTGCTGAGGATCCAGAGCTGGACACAGCACTCCAGAGGTGCCTCCAGGGCTGGGCACAGGGCCAGGATCCCTCCCTGACCTGCTGGCAAGGCTCTTCCCCATGGCCCCTTGGCCCCAGGACACTGCTGGCTCAGGGACAGCTCCGTGTCCCCAGCACACCCAGGACACTGCTGGCTCAGGGACAGCTCCGTGTCCCCCAGCACACCCAGGACACCGCTGGCAAGTCTGTAGAGATGCTTTGCAGTCAAATCAGTCATCCAAAGAGAATCAAAAGGCAGAAGAGTTGGTTTTTTTACTGCTGTTTACTGCACTTTTCATAAAATAACTGGAAATCATTCTTTAACTTGTAATCCAAGAGTGACAAGGCTAAGTATCCATCAGACATTTTTAATTTTTTTTCCAGGTGTGGTTCAGGGGGAGCAGTGTCACTGTCCTGGCTCTGAACTTCTGAGGAACAGATTTGCTTGACCAGGTTTTATGAGGTTGCTGCAGATTGTTTGCAGCATTATCAAACCCACACCATTACGTAACGTGCAGCCTGCTTGGGGGAAATGGAGCATCAGAGTGAAGAGACACAACAACAAATAATGTAGAGAAAAATTCTTTGATGCATCTTATTTGTCTCTGTTTCTAGGAATAGAAATGCAGTGTCACTTATTTGAAGTATCTGGGTTATAAATATGTTTTCTACAAGAATTTTAAACAAATGGGAAAAACACAGTGGAAATTAAGCTGTTGACTGTAATAAAAGGAAAGTGAGAGTTCGTGGTGATCTCCTGTGCAGGAGCTGACAGCAGAGCTGTCTGCACACAATGTGCTGCTGCTGCCTACACGGTGTACAGAGAGACGCTCCTGCATGGAATCTTAGCAGGAAAATGGTCTAAAAAAAGATCACTTGCTTCAGTTCAGACTTTAATTAGTTCTACGATTAAGGGTAGAGATCAAAGATGTTTTCAGTTTTGTTTTTGCCGCCGTTTTCTGTGTTGTTTGGTTGTTTTTTGGTTTGATTTTTTGTTCGTTGGTTGTTTTTTTCCAAAGTTTCTGTGTCTTCCACTGGAGTTTCTTTGCTCCCTCAACTGGCTTTAGATGAGCCAGAGGCTGGCACAGAATTCCATGTGTTGGAGTCTGAGACACAGAGTGTGTGCCCTTGTCTCTGATGCCTGGCTCTGAGATCCAGGAGAACACTGAATTTCACATAACATGAAATTTATGGGCATGTTTTCATTGTCTTACATGAAAACAACTGTTAAAGTTAGAAAAGCCAAAAGTGTGAGTGTGTAGATCAGAAAGTTTTCTTAAGTCACTGGGTGAAAAAGTTAGTTTAGAGTATAAACTAGTTTAGAGAGCAGAAGACAAGATGGAGGATTTAGAGTGTTGTTTCTTTTCCTTCTTTCTTCTTCACGTTCTTCTTCTAGAGGTTTTTGGGTAATAGTGAGTGATTGGATAGAAAATGCTGCAGTGCAGCACACAGGTGATGGGTCATTGGGTCATTAAGAAAAATACCATACATCTCTATTGTTAATTGGATAAGAATAAGTATAAAGATAAAAAGGCTGCACAGTTCGGGGCTGTTTTGTGCCATCAGAGCCAAAATGTGCCAGGTTGTAATGAATTAAACTTGTGCAGAAAGTCTGGAGAGACCTGCCAAGCTTTGTGATAACATCCAAATAAACACAAGAAACAAGATCCTAACGAGCTTCTGAGTTTTCTTCCTGACCCAGAGAACTGAGATGAACAGAACTCCCCGTGAAGGAGCATTCCAAAGGAGCCCAGCTCAGAGGAGACTGGGAAATCCACGTGTGAGAAGAAATACAGCAGGATCAAGAGAGAAAAAACAGAAGGAAAAGTTACAGCATGCAGTCACATAGGAGCAGAGCTCTGTTTTGGAGCTGGAGCTGGCTGAGGCTGCTCCTCACAGCCAGGGATTCCCAGGGATTCCCAGGGATTCCTCATCCAGCAGAGCCCTGGAGCACAGACTGCAGGGGCTTGGCTTTGGCAGGGGCTGCCTGCCTGTGCTCGGCAATAGTTCACTGTGCACCCAAACCCTGAAAGAGCCTTGTCTGTTGTAGCCCTGAAGGCTGAAATTCCCTTCAATTAATGAAAATCAGTCCTTTTGAGGGCACATCAGTGAGGGAGAGCAAGTTTATGTTTTGGGTTTTAGGAAAAAAAACGGAAAGACAAAATATTGTGGCACTGCTAAATGGGCGCTCTGAAAATATTGACATTGTTTTCATTTTCTCTTTGGCAACACAAGTTGATGCCATTGTAGAAAAAAAGGTTGTGTCAGAGGAGTTCTTCACTCATGGAATTCATAAACTGTTCATGGGTTAAAGTGTTGTTGTACTGGTTTTCACTTTTGAATGCTTTTCTTTCTGCTTTAAAATATAGAAAGCTTCAAAGACCATGAGCTTTTTTTTTTCTTTGAGGAAATAAAATAAAGGAAAAAAGCTCCCTGGCAGACACTGTTAATGATGCTAAATGTCTTTGCAAATGTAATCCTCATCTTAGTTTTGTTCTCATTTAATTGAATTAGGAAGGCATAACAAACTAAAAAGGTTACTTTCATGGCCTTAATTTTGCATAATAGCTGAGGTGGGATATGTGTTTCTCTTGTAATATTTTTCTGTGCATGTTAGTTGTACTTTACAAAGGACAATTCTTCTGCTTAGGAATTGCAATTCATATTCATGGGCTTGCTTTGTGTCCTAATTTCAATCAGTGTTAATTAAAATATATTTTCCTCATGCTTCTTTTCTTAATCTTAAGCTACTAATACTCATACAGGCTGTTAAACAATGGAAAGTCCTTTTGAAAAATGTGTTTTGCAGCCCTAGAATGTTTCTGAAAATTGAGATGAAGTTGTTGTTTGTCTTTGCTGCACACCTGGTGAATGGGCAGAGATGCTCAGGGTACCTGAGCTGTGTCAGGCCGAGCTCAGGATTAGAGACAAACAAATATCCTCCTGTCTGAGGCTCATGGCAAGTAGACCAGTTGGAAAGAATATGGCTTAATTAAGGCATAACTTTTACAGTTTAATTCACACAGAACTATCTGGCAGAAGTTCATACAACACAGATCATAATTCCTAAGTAATTTTCATGAAGCAGAGGACCAGTGTTATCCTCACAGTCTGTTCCTGGGACTACTGTGCTTTTGACTTGTGTGAATTTTCAGTCTTGGATCATATGAAATTTCAGTCCTGTTCTATTAATTAATAGAATATCCACATTATTTTCCTCCTTAAAGGGAAATCCTTTCTCAAAACCCTTTTCCCCTGTAGTTGCACAGGGAACAGTGCAGAATGTGTAGCAAAAAGTGTACATATTTGACCCTGCATCTGGACTCTTGCCCTATAGACCAAATCCCAGGAATTAAGTGGGGAACTACTATTTCCAGAACCAATCAATAGCAGAAGAAAAATAATCTTCACTCTGGTGGTTCATGTAACCCAGCAAAGCAGGATAGGATCTCATAGTGTGAGAGGTGACGCTGCTGCTGGAGGGGTGGGTGTAGGGAGTCAGCAATGTGTCATCTTCTGCTGGCTCACAGTACCAGGGCGACTTGAAATTCCTTTGCCAAGCTGTGTATGGGACACTTAAGAAATGTCATTGAGCCTTCTGCCACAAGGCTAAAAATTCTTTTATTAATTCCCTTTCCCCCTTTCTGAGTTAGCTGTTACATTTCTAAGTCTTGGCTGGCTTGGAGCTGTGCTGGGGGTGTGCTGGAGGGCACACCTGGAACTTCACATGCTGGAAGGGAACTGCTCCTGATCCTACACACTGTTTTACCTCACCCTGGGGAAAAAATTCAACATCCTTCTTTTCCAATCAAATTCTGAGGGCTGTCTGGTTAATCCTAAAATTTCAAGGAATAATTACAAATGCGGATCAAATACATTCATAGGAGACTCATCCTTGATCCTAGCAAAACAGAATTCCAAGTCACATTTGAATAGAAATTTGACTATTGAGCACCTTTGTTTACTTTTACATAAAACCACACATACACACAGATATTTAAGAGCAGGAAGGTCTTGGTGATTAATATGTGCTTGCAGGGATTTATACTGGGTAGATTAAATTTGTGTAAAAGGTTCCTTTTTTCACTTTAATATTGATCATTGAATGACAGTTGTGCTGACAGCCAAAAGTCATGGTTTGCTTATATCAATCTAGATAATTTTTAAATTTGTTGCTTTTGTCCCTCTTATTTTTAAACCACATGCATCATACATATACACAGTGATGGTAATGAAACCTTCCTAAAGAATAAAATATTCAAACATGGCCATTGGCATTGCTTTTTACTTTCGTGTTCCCTCAGCCTTTATTTCTTTCACTCTCTCACTGTCTTTACTGTGCAACAGCCTTTTGTGAGAACACTTTGGGTTCTGTACACATTATCACAATCTGAATTCCAAAAGAAAATTTACAGCTCTGCTCTGTGTGTGGGGAAGGAGGAGGAGGAAATTGTTCAGGGTGCTGCTGCTAACGTGAGCTGCAGTTTTGGGGATGTTGGCATCACTGGAGAGTTCTTAGGCTGAACACAGGAAAGCAAAACTGTTCCAAATGAATGGCCCAAGTGGATGCAGAGATGAAACCCTTTTATGTCAGCCTGAGCAAAACTGACTTTCAAAGCAAAGCTGTGTAACAGGGCTTGGGAAAGGTGCAGATCAATTTCCATCACTTTCTGTATATATCAAAACCAGAGAAAAAAATGAGGAATTCAATTTATAGATTTTTGTTTTATTGTAATGGATGATTTTTTCTCTCAATGTAAAATTTTTATCACCTCCCCATATATATATATATATATAATTTTTTTTTTTTTTTTTTGCTTAACTTTGCTGACACTGCCAATCATTGTAGAATTAGGGGTATTCTGAGATTTTCTTAGACAATGACACTAAAATCCCCATGCCTGAATGGAGTTCAGAAACACGATTCATGAACTCTGTAGAGAAGTCTTGGTTTATTTTGTGTCTTTTGGGTATTTTTTTCTTGTTACTGGAACATTTTATTAACTTCTCTAAGGGAATAATTTATTGCTAGTAGTTGTGTGGCCGTTTAGAAATGTGCAGGGAAACAGGAGCACTTTTGGAAAAGACCTACAAATGTTACAAGGGGAATAAAGAACTGGTCTTATTTGAGCAGATAAAAAGGTCTTGACTTATTTAGGTAGCAAAATAAATGTTGAGAGGGGAAATGGCTGCTCTTTCTCAGGCACAGAGCAACATGTGCCTGAAAATCCACAGACAACAAACTTTGGAGAAAGATTACTTTAAATTAAAAATAATAATTCTATGAGATAAGCCAGGTATAAATGAAGCACAAATGCAGTTAGACTGGAAATCAGAATGTGCTTCCATTGATATTAGAAAAATGAAGTTCTGGAATAGCTTTCTATGTTATTTTAAAAGCAGCAATCCAACTTAGTATTCCCCCTGTATTTATACTTCACTTCATTAGAAATTAATATTTTAGCTATTCAGAAATTTTATTACTCATAAATTCTGTGCTTTTCCTGCTCTTGCAGCCAACACAATTCAAATGGCTCCAAACCAAAGAAAGAATCCCGACATTTTAGTTCCTCATCATGGGAGCTTCGTGACAACACCCAGATAGGAATGTAAATTTTAGAAACTGAGGGAAGGGGTTTATGCTTTATTTAACATTAAATAATGAGATATACTTTACTGATTGAATACTCAGATCCAAGCATTAGTTTTCTAATCCAAACTAAAATTTTAAGGGTTTTTTTTAAAACTTTATATTTTTTGCAAGTTTCTCACACTTTTACCAGATTCTCTTATGGTTAGCAATTTTGAAACCAAGACAATGAAGGAAGTTTTTGTGGATATGTGGGTATATTTTTTTGATCTGTTTTCCATATTTTTTTTGCAGAAAGTTGGATTCTAATGTTTATCCTTTACTGAATCTTCTTTCAATAAATGATGAGTTGCTTTATTAGATTGGGGTGATGATGATTTTTCAATATCCTTTGTTGGAAAGCTAGCTGTCAGCACAGCACCTTTGCCATTGGATAAGGAGTTTTAAAATGTTTGTCACTGGTATTTGTTGAGCTTTCAGGTTAAGGTAGTTGAAAATACCTTGGTATTTTGGGAGTTGTGTTTCTCACAAGAAGGGGATTTCAGTGGGATTTGGCTGTGTGACTGCTGGTCCCTCTTTCCCAAAGATGAAATACGTGAGTTAAAGTTGCTAAGAATATTTCTTTGTCCAGTTCCCTGAACCCAGTGATGTTTTTCTGGTTAATCTCTGGTTAAGATGAGAGAATGATCTGATGAGCCTGGACTCTCTGAATGGAACTCATTGCCACTTTAAACTCTTGGCAGCTTGGTAACCACATTAAAAACCTGGATTGGGAGGGTCATAGCTCAGGGAATCAGACTAAAAGGGACTGTCATTGCACTGCCTTTGTCCCATCTGCGTTCAATTCCACTGCTGAAGCACCAAGGAGGAAAAAGTCACAACGACTTTTGTCAGATAAGAGCAGTGAGAAGACAAAAACATTCCTCATTTGAGCTGAAATAGCAGGGAAGGCTTGCAAGTCTCTTGTTTATACTATTAAAAAAAATAAAAAGTTGTGAGAAAATAGTGTTTGTTTTGCTTCTGAAAGCCCCAGGAGCCATTTTCCCAGAGATTTATTCTCCTGAATTATTGTTGTTGTCACCCTTTTTGCAGCTGCACTGAAATGCAGTGACATGCTGTCCTGGGTGTGGATGTCTCTTATCTATCAAGAGACAAGAAATTTGGTTGTAAGTCCCAGCATCTCATATCAGAGCACAGCTCTGATCTAACAATCAGAGTGGGAAGATGAGCAGTGAAAGTTAATAGAAAATAAAACTGCATTTCATCAATTCTCCCTTAATTCCACCCATTCCTGCTGATAAGACCTTACAGCTGTAACTGTCAGGGGGTGGCACACATGGCAGTGCAGCCCCCAGCTGAGCAGCACAGTCACAGGGACAAGCAGGACAAGGTGCCACTGCCACCTCTGGAAGTGGATTTAGTGCTGCTGTTGCCAGTAGATGCAGAGATAAAACGTTGGTGAGAGTGAAATAAATTCCAATGTTCACAAGTACTGGAAAGCACAGGCTCTTGAATCCCTGGGACATTCCAGCTGTCCCCAAATCTGCTGGATAATAGGCTTGGGTGCAGCAGGAGAATTTCATAAGGCAGGTAAATGCTGAGCTGAGAACAGAAGATGTTCTGCTCAATCTCCTCCTCAAAAACAAGGAAAAACTGGCCAAAGACATCAAGGGCACAGCAATCCTTCCCTGCAGGAGCCACAGGATTGAAGCTTTAAATCCTGTCAGACAAACTCAGAAAAAGATCACGAGCTTGGATTTTAGGATAGCGAATTTTGGCTTTTTCAGGGATCTTCTTGGCAGGCTGTGCTGGAGAGCCAGAGGGACACAGGACAGCTGCTTGGTGTTCAGAGAGCCTCCTCTGAGCACAGACACACAGAACTGCAGGGCTTAGAGGGACAAGCAAGCATGGAAGGAAACCAGCAGCTAAGTGAGGAGCTCAGCCTCAAGGAGGAGGCACAGGGAAAGTGGAAGCACTGATGAGTTACCCTGGAGTAACACACAGACATTGCCTTGGAATAAAGGGAGAGAATGTGGAAATTCAAAGCTCAGCTGGAGCTGAAAGAAAAGAGGGCTGCGAAGGCAACCATGACTTTTCACAGAAGTGCAGTGACAGCAAAGAGGAAGGATGAAAAATGTGGATTAGTTGCTGTAGCTGGACTTTCAACTGCTCCAGAGCTGGACCAGGTGATCCCTACACGATTTGGGGTGAGGGTTTAGCCAGCACCTCCTGCTGGGGAGTCCTTGTGGAAGGAGAACAGCACTGTGACAGAAAGGGGCATCACTGGATGCTTTTCACTTTTTCACAGAAATCTGAAGCCAGCTCTTGCAGCAAGCCCAGCAAATGAGGGGATGTAGGTCTAAATATGTGTGGTGTGTATAGAAAAAGTGATTTATCCAGGTTAAATCTCTTGGTGTAGAGATCCTGTTCTCAAGGTCACGCACCAGAAAAGGGGAGTTCAGTGCTTTTTGAGCCAGAAAAAGGAGGTTTGTCCTAAAATGTGACAGCTGCAATCCAGCAGCACAAAGGGACAGCTTCTGGATTTTCCCCAGAGCTCTTCACCTTCAGCAGCCCAAAGGAAGTCTCATTGAACAACTATCTGCATGGTGCCACTAGATTAACCTTTTAAATTGTTATTTATGCCATAAAATAATACATTAAGGTCTTCATTTTAGCTCTTTCTTTCCCCTGCCTTTTACTGTAATTTGCACCTGTGCAAACTAGGATGATTTCTTTTTATAGTTACAAAAATCTCAGCTCCTCTACCAAAGATCACAGAAGTCAAAAGAAATCTTTAATGAGCTCCAGTGGAGTAGGCCCTAAATGACTGTCTGATGTACAGAGCAGACAATTTTATTTGGCTTTGTAAAATTAATTTATTCATTTCAGATGACTGTCTTTGCAGTTTCTTAGGATTTCCTTGTTGTTGATTTTTGGGTCTTGTCAATATTTTGTCCTGGTTGAACCTTTCTAAAAAATGGCTCCATACCACTGGCTTTCCCTGGAAAGCATTGTTATTTTTCTTTGACTCAGAAAAAAAGCAGTGTGTCTGTAGCAAATACCAGCATGGCTTTCTTTCTCATCTGTCAGTTCTGTCTCATTACTCCTGGGATAATGTATTAGTCAGGAGCAAGTTGTCTCCCTGTTCTGCTATTCAACATTTATAAAATCAGAACATTAAATGACTGTGGTGTTATCCCAAAGCCTTGTTTGCTTTGGATTTCTCAGTTTCACAGGCTTTTGTGTTTGTTGTGCACTTATTTACACAAGCCAGCATAGAGTCAATTCTAGATTTTTGATGGCTGCTCATGTTTGGGAATTTCATTTGGCCAGACCTGGAATTGCAGTAGATGCCTGCACACTTAAGTTCTATGTTATTATATTTTATAAGTAATTACCAGTGAAACAAAATAAAGTCACACATCATTTTGGACATGAAGGGAAAATAATACCAAGATTCCCTGCTAGACAAAATAATTGGTCTCAGCTAAATTAAATGAGCATTTCTGTGTGCTGTTGGCATCTGTAAAACAACAGGGTCAGGCATCTTGTCTGTGAAAACAAACCCTTTTCAATGGACTTTGGAGATGGCAACATCTGTCAGGTGATTCTGTTGAAGGCAGATTATTTTCCCGAGAATTGAAACATGGTAATTACCAAGGTATTTTTTAATTTTATTTTTAAATGATGCTGTTGGGAATTTCTGAAGGCGTTTATCCATTTAAAGTGGGGGGTTCATAATTGCAATTAGATGTGCAGCAGTGGGAATTCTGCACAGGTCTCTCACTGTGGGGCTGTTGCACTTCATCTCTCCTGAAAAGAAAATGCTTTGAAGACACTCTTAGAACTTCTGCCCCAGTGTCTCACTAAATATTTTCCTGGAAATATCCCAGTAAAAACAGACAAAATGAAGTTTTCCACTTGCCCAAAGAGTTCCAGAATGTACTATTGGTACCTCCTGTTATACTTCTGTTCCCTTGCTGGGGATGGAAGGTATCTGTGCCATCTATGTGATTCCCCTGAAGATCTTGTAAATTTGTAGTCCCTTAAATCAGAGACAATTGTCCTGTCTGTTTGAACAACCCTCAAACCAGTCATAAATGGAAGCAGAAGTTGATATTATTTCTGTTTATTTATTTTATTTGGGGGCTTTTTTGGTAGAACACAGAAAGAAACAGTTCTACACAATGATCTAAAATAATGTTGGTACGAAATTCTAAAGTCTACTTCTGAAAAATGTGTAACTGCTTAATGATAAAGTCTCATCTGCTCTGCTGAAAAAGCATAATATTTGTACTAGCTGCCATTAAAACTAATATTGCATAAAAGACCTTTGAAAGTATTATCCACCTAGAATGTTTATTATAATTTGTCTTCCTAATCTATTTACCAGTTGCCCAATCCTTCAAGATTTTTCAACTCTTGTGCTCCTGATGGACCCTAATTCTTGGCTGATTGTGTATGAATCCCTACTGATCAGACCTGTCTGCCTTTCCAGATGTTTCCAAAACCTAATTGTGAATCTGGGCCTTCATTTTGTTCTGAGAGAATTTGTTTGCTGTCTCTGATTCTCGGTTGCCTTGCACAGTTCTTTATGCCCCAGTGGGATTTAAAGTACATAGGGTAGAAATCAAACATTTCTAAAGCATAATATAGTGTGTTCTTTTTGTGTGAGAGCTGATGGAAGGAGCCTCTTTCAGACTCATGGATACAGATATTTCTATGGAGAGATTTTTGCTGGAGTGCCATATTCTGGAACAAAACTATTGGGGGGAACCTGCTGGAGCAGCCCTGCAGGGAAGGACCTGGGTGTGCTGGGGGACACGGAGCTGTCCCTGAGCCAGCAGTGTCCTGGGTGTGCTGGGGACACGGAGCTGTCCCTGAGCCAGCAGTGTCCTGGGTGTGCTGGGGACACGGAGCTGTCCCTGAGCCAGCAGTGTCCTGGGTGTGCTGGGGACACGGAGCTGTCCCTGAGCCAGCAGTGTCCTGGGGCCAAGGGGCCATGGGGAAGAGCCTTGCCAGCAGGTCAGGGAGGGATCCTGGCCCTGTGCCCAGCCCTGGAGGCACCTCTGGAGTGCTGTGTCCAGCTCTGGATCCTCAGCACAGCAGGGACAGGAGCTCCTGGAGCTGAGGAAGGGCCTGGAGCATCTCGGTGCCCAGGGGAGGCTGAGGGAGCTGGGGCTGCTCAGCCTGGAGAGGAGCCCCAGCTGAGAGGGGCCCTCAGCCCTGGCTGTCCCTGGCTGTCCCTGGCTGTCCCTGTGTCTGTCCCTGTGTCTGTCCCTGTGTCTGTCCCTGTGTCTGTCCCTGGCTGTCCCTGTGTCTGTCCCTGGCTGTCCCTGGCTGTCCCTGGCTGTCCCTGGCTGTCTCTGTGTCTGTCCCTGGCTGTCCCTGTCTGTCCCTGTGTCTGTCCCTGGCTGTCCCTGGCTGTCCCTGGCTGTCCCTGGCTGTCTCTGTGTCTGTCCCTGTGTCTGTCCCTGTGTCTGTCCCTGGCTGTCCCTGTGTCTGTCCCTGTGTCTGTCCCTGGCTGTCCCTGGCTGTCCCTGTGTCTGTCCCTGTGTCTGTCCCTGTGTCTGTCCCTGGCTGTCCCTGTGTCTGTCCCTGTGTCTGTCCCTGTGTCTGTCCCTGGCTGTCCCTGTGTCTGTCCCTGTGTCTGTCCGTGCCTGTCCCTGGCTGTCCCTGTGTCTGTCCCTGTGTCTGTCCCTGTCTGTCCCTGTGTCTGTCCCTGTGTCTGTCCCTGTGTCTGTCCCTGCCTGTCCCTGTGTCTGTCCCTGGCTGTCCCTGGCTGTCCCTGTGTCTGTCCCTGTGTCTGTCCCTGTGTCTGTCCCTGGCTGTCCCTGTGTCTGTCCCTGTCTGTCCCTGGGTGCAGGAGGGGCAGAGCAGGCCCAGGCTCTGCTGCAGGCCCAGCAATGGCAGCAGAGCCACGGGCAGGGGCTGAGCCCAAGCCCTGCCCTGCACAGGAGGCAGAACTTGTGTCCTGGGCAGTGCCCAGCCCCGAGCAGATTGTGCAGAGAGGCTGTGCAGTCTCCTCCCTGGGGATATTGCAGAGCCACATGGACACACTGCTGTGCCCTGGGCTCTGCTTTGGCCCTGCTGGAGCAGGGAGGTGGCACCAGAGGAGCCCCTGTGGGCCCCTCCAGCCTCACCCAGCCTGGGCTCTGCTGTGGGGACAGGAGCAGGACAGGAGCCCTGTGACAATGAAAACTCCCACCAATAACAAAACAAATTAAGATTCCAGAAGCTGTCTAAACTATGTCCCAATTCTCTTCATCAAATTTCTCTCTGTAGGCATGGATGACTAAACATTGTGCACAGAATTACATTAGGAACGAAGTTGAAGACTGTAAGTGATTCAGGGTGATTCTGCTGAATCATAATGAAATCATAGATGTTCTGTTGATAAAATCTATAACTATTTAGGCTTCATAAATCATTAGATCGTAATAATGATTTAGATGTTTAGCAAAATTATGTTTAAATTTGAATGCAGTTGGGATTTTTGCTATAGATGCCTTACTTTCCCAGCAAATTTAAGAAGAATATTTAAGAAGTCTGCTTGTGAAAGTGATGAATTTGTCTTGAAAACGTGGAAATGTCTATTTTAGGAGTTATTTTCTTCATACAAGTGATGGTTTTTAATGTGCTCCTTTTTTTGTTTCCCTTGAAGCACATCGTACCTCATATTTGTCCAGCTTAAAAAGGCAGCTCAGCACTATATATATCTATATATATATATATATAAATTTTTCCCCTTTTGAAGCTGCCTAAAGAGAAAGCCTGAAGCAGTAATCAAATGAAAAGATGCATGAATTTTAATCCACTACCAAAGTACACCTTCAAACTTCAAGTGATAATTTATTTTTACTCAGAGGTCCAGCCAAGCATATCAAATGATGCAAGGAAATGGGAAGATAAAGCTTCTGGAAGCTCTTCTCTGGAAATGTGGGCTCATTTCTTTCTTGTGGAGTTATTTCTGGGCCAGTAATGTGGCAAGTAATATGGCTTACAAATAATGGTGAGAAGACTGGCATAAACAAAGGTCTTTTTATGAGATGCAGGAGGAGAAATTGTATTTCATTTATGGTACTACAATGCCTCAGACTGTCTAAACACTGGGATATATATCCAGGCTGTCAGTGTGTCTCCAAAGCCTGAATAAAGTCATGTCCTTAGCAAAACAGGAAGGCCTCTGAGTACCTGACAACATCTTCTTAGTTCAAATTTAGGCTTAGGAGTACAGGCTAAAAATCAGTGTTCAAAGATATTTTAAAGTGAAGGTAACATGTTTCTTTGTGTTTGGTTTTTTTTGGACTGTTTTGTTTGCCTTTCATGTACGTGGAATACTCAAACAGGACATAGAGTTAGCCCAAATTGAGATGTGTATAAAATAATGTGAGGAGTTTGAAAACTCAATAAAAAAAGCTGTGTTTAGTCTTTTTCTGACACCAGGCTGAGGTATTTTCAGATATCCATGGCCAAGGACCCTTCCCAACAAATGAGCAGCCCCTGCCAGTGGCTGCTGTGTTTTGTTGAGGAGGAAAATAGCCCACGGTGCCACATTCCTGCACCCAGCAAATCCAGCTGTGTAAATCCAGCAGGGATTAAAGCACTGCAATCTGCTCACTGCTCTTCAGCCCATGACAGAAGGAATCTCACAATGGAAGATCATCATCTCAGCAATGCCTTGTGAGGTTTGGGAGAACCCAGATCCTCTCTCTGCTGGATTCTGAGGAGTTTCTCTTGGTATAGAAGCTGTGTCCTGTTCTGATTTGCTTTCACAAACACAGAACACTCTTGGGTTTCCATCTTAAGTGCTTTGATACTTATTTTTAAGACCAGTTTTTGTAATTCTTAGAGATGGATTGGATTTTTGGTGGTTAAAATGGGAAGAACCTGATGATTACCAGTATTATTGAGAAACTCTTGTAGAATATAGATCTTCACATGAAATTAGGAGTGCTGGATTTTGACATGGTTTGCCAACCCCAAAACTGTGAGCTGTGAACTTACCAAATAAGTTTGCCATGAAGTTTCTTAAAGGTGCTATAAATAATATTTAAGTGTTATTGACAAATTATAAAGGCTGTAATGAATTTTAATTTTGTAAAAATGGTGGAAATCCAAATGCCTCCTTGGGCATTTTTGCTGGTTGATCCAATCCAGAAGCATGCAGAGCATATCTAAGGTGTAAATGAGGCAAGATGCCTTTGACTTGTTTGATGTGAGAAGATATGATTTTATTTGTATTAGTTGTATTTTAAAAATTTCAAGTTCCTTTAAAACATCTCTAAATAGGGGTTTTTACATTACTGCATTGTTACTAAACCCAGAATTTAGTTTTTCCACTTGAGTCTATTTACACAGTACAATGAATATGTTGAAATTAAGACTCTAAAGATTGATGGATATCTGTGTCAAATTATATGTATTTTTACTAGTTCACTGTAATGCAATAATTAAAATTTTATTGGGTCCATGGGGTTAAGTTACAGTACTAAAACCCGAGAGAATGCACAAGTCCAAAATCAGAACCTGTTTACAATAAACTTCCACTGCTTTTGTTTCTGTTTTGCATCAGGATGGCTGCACATCTCAGAAGAGATTTGCCAGCTACAAATAGGAAAAATATTGTATTTATTTATTCATCAACTGTGAAAAATAAAAGCAGCAGCGCTACAGTTGAAACCTGGGGCTGCACAGGCACTTGTATGAGAACAAAAATCTTTCCTAGAAATCCCTGGATTTTAGTTTCCTTTGATACTAAGAAGAAACATAAATGTTGACAAAGATAAAACAATGTATTATTTAAGTAATCAGAGGGGACAGAGAAACTACAAAACTAGAAAGTTCTACATGAAAAATTAAATAATTCTTCCAATATTTGGGTTAGTCTTTAGTAGATGAAACCTTGGAAGACTTGGGTTGCACATGGATCTTTCTGTGGAAAGCTGAAGTGTTTATTTGTTTGTTTGAATGTTTGATTTTATTTATTTATTTGAATGTGCTTATTTGTGGTGAGGACAGTGTTAGCAATGATAAATATAAACAAAAACAGCAATCAATTCAAAGAAAAGATGGGTTTGCCAGTAGAGCTCTATCTCTTATAGCTTTTTTTCCTTCTGTGGACTTTCATCCTCAGCAGCTCCATGTATTGGAAAGGCTGTGGATGTTGTTTGTGGACTTCAGCAAGGCCTTTGACACCATCTCCCACAGCATTCCCTGGAAAAGCTGCATCCCATGGCTTGGACAGGAGCACTCTTTGCTGGGATCAGAACTGGCTGGGTGGCCAGGCTCAGAGAGTGGTGGTGAACGCTGCTGCATCCAGCTGGGGACCAGTGACCAGTGATGTCCCTCAGGGGTTTGTGATGGGGCCTGTTCTGTTCAATATCTTTATTGATGACATGGATGAGGGGATTGAGTCTTTCATCAATAAATCTGCAGGTGACACTAATCTGGGAGCATGTGTCAGTATATTGGAAGGGAGGAGGGCTCTGCAGAGGGACCTGGAACAGTTGGATGGGTGGGCAGAGTCCAATGGGATGAAGTTTAACAGGTCCAAGTGCCAGGTCCTGCACATTGGCCACAACCACCCCTGCAGCACCACAGGCTGGGGACGGTGTGGCTGGACAGTGCCCAGGCACAAAGGGACCTGGGGGTGCTGGTGACAGCAGCTGAACATGAGCCAGCAGTGCCCTGGTGGCCAAGAAGGCCAATGGCCCCTGGCCTGGATCAGGAATGGTGTGGCCAGCAGGAGCAGGGAGCTCATTCTTCCCCTGTGCTCAGCACTGGTGAGGCCACACCTCAAGGGCTGTGTCCAGTTCTGGTTCCTCAGTTTGGGAAGGACATTGAGACACTTGAACACATCCAGAGGAGACAACGAGGCTGGTGAGGGGCTGGGAACACAAACCCTGTGAGGAAGAGCTGAGGGAGCTGGGGTTGTTCATCCTGGAGAGGAGGAGGCTCAGAGGTGACCTCATCTCTCTCCAATCCCCTGAGAGGTGGCTGCAGCCAGGTGGGGTTGGTCCCTTTCTCCAGGCAGCACTGACAGAACGAGAGGACACAGTCTCAGGCTGTGCCAAGGGAAATACAGGCTGGATGTCTGGAAAAAGATTTTACTGAAAGACTGATAAAGTCCCTGGTCTGCCCAGGGTGGTGGAGTCACCATCCCTGGATGTGTTTAAAAAAAGACTGGATGTGGCACTGGATGTGCCATGGCTTAGTTGAGGTGTTAGGGCTGGGTTGGACTCGATCATCTTGAAGGTCTCTTCCACCCCTGTGATTCTGTGATTTTGTGATTCTGTGATTGTCACAGTTTTCTCATCTGTGACAAGGTAATAAGATTTTGAGGGTCCCCCTGCAACATTTCTCACTGACCATGTAATGATAGAGCCAAATTTTGGGGGTTCATAGCTCCTCACCCTCCACGATTCCTCCTGGGAGCTGGAAGACAGGTCCTAAGTTTTAAAGTGGCTTTTGGCCAGGGAAGAATATTTAGTTTACTGGTGCGGGGGTATGAGATCTTAAATGTTGCCTGGGTGTAAAAATGTAAAGGTTTTATGCTGCTCTATAGTCTGCTTTCAAAAGCAATCTGGTGGAGATGGTTGTTAAAACATTTTTATTAATATTCAGTGCCATGAGGTACACACAGAGTGTGTTCCCTGCCAAATCATTACGTTTGGTCTTTTTGCTTAGGGCTGGGTGCAATAACCTTCTCTAGCTGAGTACTTGTTAAATTCTCTGGTCAGTATTTTGCCAGGTGAGGAATCCACAACTCTTAGCATTGGAATCTTCAGTGAAATATAAACTTTGCTGTTGGAGCTTCATCGGTGATGAAGATTTTTAATTAGATTTAACTAAGTTTGTAGGTGGCATCTTGCATTTTGAGGGCTTTTTAGTTTGAGGAGAAGGGTTAGAAGTGCAGTAAAACTAATCAGTTTAACATCTTGTGCCAGAAACCTCTTTTAACTGAAAGCAGAAAGTATTTAAGTTGGTTTTGGTCCAGAATGAATCATGGTCTCTACAGGAAATCACAGCAGATGAATTTTATTACAGAGTTTCCATGAGTGCCACTTGAGTTATATGTATTAACAGGTATTTGTCTGTAATAATTGAGATTACTGACACAAAACACAAGGCCTGGACAATTAGGGGTTCCCAAACTTTTCAATTAATTCATTATCACTTTCTACTTTCAAAGATCCAAATAAGCAAATATATTTGCTAATACTGGAGATTTTGGGAGTGTGTGGAATTCTGACATGATTTTTCATCCTTTCACAATTTTGTGCATTTTATGGGAACATGAAGCCAATATTTCTGTAATTTATAGACAATATGAATAGAATTACTATTTCTGAAAATGTTGCTGATTTTATGCTAAAGTGTTTGGGTTTTGTTGGGGGAAGGCCCATTTTTGAAACCATTTAAGATGCTGAGCAATATTCTGAATAAAAAAGTCCCTACTAAATCCTGTATAAATATGGAAAGAAAGCAGAGGTCTAGTTACCCATTTTATTTACTGATCAGAGATTCCAAGTATTTTAGAATCTCTACAGAGTTAGAACATATTAGGCTTTATTTAGACATGTCCCTTTGAAGCAAATTAAGTCCATACTTTATAGTTCTGGTATTGGGATTTTTTCTGACCTTTTTCCACATATAGAAATTCTTAATGTCATTTCTGCCTTGCTGAGCATCTCTGTGTATTTATTGTTATCAGCCCTACCCTGGCCATTAACAGTCAGGGTAAAAGAAAATCTGTGCTCATTTATGGAGCTACAAACACACACCAAGATGCATCTTTCTTAAAATACCTATTTTAAGGCACCTTGTCCATGGAAGCTGTTCAGCTAAGGAAAAAAATAAATGAGAGAATGCTGTATTCTGAAAAATATTCTCTCTGTTTTTTTTCTTATGGAGGTACAAGAACTAATGCCATGTGACAGTAAAACTTGGGGTTTGAAACCCTTTGGCCCTCTGCCTGCTTTTGATTTTTAACTGAGGTGAGAATAGGAATGAGCAGGGGACAGACTCATGTGAAAAATATTTATAGCATGAAATTTATGTTGGTGAACCTTGATACAACTTTAAAAATTTTTATTCTAATGAAAGCAGGATTTCTTTGCCTTCCCCCACTGCTGCATCTCCTAAACAGGGAGGTGAAAGAAAACTGTTAAGTAATCATTCATAGCCTGAGTGTGTAATGTCTAGAACAGGGACACTCCACTGCCGTGCTTAGAGCAGATTGGAAAATCGCTGCTCAAAGGGAATGAAGGAGTTTGGGGTGAAATTCTGTTTAAAAAGCAAGCTCTGCCCTGCCCTGCTCCCCTCAGGAGGGGAGGCACCTCAGGGTCAGCACAGCCTTTGGCTGTAGCATCATTTGTAAAGATACATGAGGTAGGGTTAGGAGGAAGGCTATGGGTTTTATTGCAAGGCATTTAAATGTCTTAAATTTCAGTTCCTTCCTGAGAAGGAAAGCTCAGGAGTTGTGCAGAGCTCGCTGGTTTCTCTGAAAGGGCCCTGCAATCCAGGGTTGTCCACAGCTGTAAATCCACGGTGTCCAAGGTGGGCTGTGCATCCCGGGAAATGGGATGTGTGGCTTGTTAGGAACCACCCTGTGGTCTTCAGGCTTAAAAATCCAGGAGAGGGCTTTCGTGTCTGAATTGCAGCCTCATGCCACCGTGTGTTTAGAGAACTCTCCTCCCATGCCCGAGGGGTGAGTGATGATCAACACCAACCTTTGGCAAGGCTGCTTCCGACCCACGCTGAGGTTTTTCTCTTGAGTCACAAACAGAAGCCAGCATTATGTGCTACTACAGCTATGAAACCTTTAACAACACTTGAATCCCAAAAACCCACCCCCTCAATATCACTATTGTCTGGCAAACAGTGAGACAATGCCCTCCATAGCTGTAAGTAAGTTCTCAGAAGTTCATCCTGTTCCTGTCTCAATTAACCACCTTTTTCCTCAATTTAGGTGTGGCCACCTGTGTTTTTTTCTTTTTTACTTTTTCAAACTAAGTATCTTAAACCTGTGGGTCTCTCCATGACATTCATGTGTTTAATACTGAGAAGTGATGGGCTGTAAAAATTCTGGCATAATTTTGGGCTCCTTGATATGTCTTTTGATATGTGATCAGCTGTGTCTGATGCTCAGGAGAGAAAGCTGTGCTTTAGGGACAGGTTCAAAAGTGAGAATATGGAACAGGAGACTTTCCACTTAAATGGAAGATTGACTCCTCATTTCTGTTATTTAATGGTGGCTTAAATCCTAAAACATTGGGTTTTACTCCTTTCCCAATTTAATTTTTCCCTTCTTGTTAGCTAGACAGATAGATAATAAAAACCTAGGACATAGAAAGGACTAAAAGTGACCACTGGCTTTGTGGAGACCCTGCAGCTATGAATAGATGCCTCATTCAAAGCAGTCCCACTGCTGTGAATTGTACATCCTACCAGGAGCAAAACAATCTGATGAAATACCAGCAGCAATAATGGAAGAGTTATTATGGGCTCTGGGGCTGTAATCCTCTGGAAAGTTTCATCACTTTGCAATGAAGCAGAGGTTTGGAGTGTGATTTTCTTTTCTAGTTGGGTTGGTTGGCTAAAAGGGTGAAAGAAATCCTGGCTGCCTACCTGTGATCTGTGTCAGGGAGAGGTAGGGGAAGTGCTGAGTGCTCCAAAGGGGCTGGAGCTGGGGTGGGTGTGGAATTCTGACACCCATGGATGGGCAGCAGCAGGAAAAAGTCAGGAAAACCCTCCCCATCCCCATATGCTGGAGTTCTAAAACACAGAGTTTGTATTTGCAAACAGCTTTGGCCTTATATAGTATTTCCTAAGGGCTGTGTGAGGGTCTCAAAAAAGATGGACCCAAGATAAAGAGAAGGAGACAAATAGCTAAAATTAGAAACCTTTTGGTCTCAGAATACTAAGCATAGAGTTGGAGCCTATCAGTGGCACTGATGTCAAGGGAAGGACTATAAAACATGGTAAAATAACTTAGATTTAACAGTTTTAGCTAAATTTGTTTTAAATAAATCAATCATTTAAACATCAATTTTATTGAAACTGTTTTAGATAATATATGGTTGTAAATAGCTGAAATTCTTGGGCTTATGGCTATTGACATATAACAGGAAAGGCTGACTGTGTCAGCTTTGGTCTGACCCATTTGCAAGTGGCTTGTGTTATGCAAAAGCTTGTGGATCAGTCAGAAATGTGATACAAAAAGGATATTTCCATCAGTAAAACAGCAGAATATTCAACATCAAAACCTGAGAACTACTCACACAGAGTCCAGTGCATTCTGCCTAGAGCTGGTCTTGTTGGAAGCTGAGATGAATATTCTGCACTCTGCCCTTATCCTGAGTTATTAATAAAAAAGAATCAATACTTTCATTATTATTACTGGTACTTGGCAAATACAGTCTGGCAAACTTCTGAGTCCTTTTTTAAGCTTTTTGTTTTTTTTAAGCTCTGTTGCATCACCAATAAATTATTTAGCTTCTGGATGGGCAGGGGATTTTAAGAGGCATCTCAGCATCTTCTGTTGATGTTCTTTGTTGATTCCCATGGCAGCCCATTTCCTCTAAAGCAGCTAATACTCCTACTTATGAGATGTTTAATTATGAATTCCCCTGCCTTATAAAACACCCAGAATGTTCTGCTTAGTCCTCAGCACTAGGGAGTACTATTTTTTTTTCTGGTTCTAATTCTCTTATAACATGAGCTGCTCCAAATCTCAGGATCTGCCTGTGCATCAAACTCCACCCAGACATGCAGGAGCTGTGGGTTTGGTGTTCAGATGAAACAAATCACATTTTCTTTTGTTCTCCTGTAGTATTTTTCTCCCATTAAAATGTTCAACCCTCAGGCTGGTCTGAAGCCATAGTAGAATTCCTGTGATTTCAGGGGAGATTTCTGCATGTAGACTCACAGAGGATATTTTAAAGAATCTGTATCTGTAGTGTTGTCTCAATAAAATGTTGCTCGAAGAACCAGAGTTTGAAAAGCTCAGGTTTCCCCCTTGTATGGCTGATTTGTAGGATTGATCCTTTTGATCAGACAGGAGGAGGAGAAAACTCCTAATACTTCTAATACTGTGGGTCTGGGTGTTTGTGATGGAGCCTGGGAATATCAGTTAAGGTTTTAATTTGTTCATGACTCCAGTTATGTGGTGCAAGGCTGAGTGAGGATCACTGGAGAAATGCTGGTAAATTTACAGTTTGGGGTTTTTTTGTGCTACAAAATCAAGAGTTCCATAGATATACATGTGATTTGGGAAGTTCTGTACTTCTCCTTTCCCAACCAGGTACACAAAGCATTATATTATATTATATCATATTATATTATATTATATTATATTATATTATATTATATTATATTATATTATATTATATTATATTATATTATATTATATTATATTATATTATATTATATTATATTATATTATATTATATTATATTATATTATATTATATTATATTATATCATATCATTTCATATCATTTCATATCATATCATATCATATCATATCATATTCATGATTATAAAAATGTCTCAGCAAAACTAATAAAAATATCAAAGAAAAGACCAAAGCAATGAGAGTTTAAAATATACACAATACTGAAGATAGATCTTATAGGTTCAATTCTAGAGAAGATTTTTAGCAGAATAAAGACTGCCTATTCCACTAAGGCTTGTAGATGCAGTTTTTGGGTTTCTGTCCTGGCATTTGCCATTCTTCATGGCTGAAAATCTGCTGAAACTTTAAACCAGTGCTTCTCATTCCTTACCAAGCCATGGGGGAACCTTTTCTCTTCAATATTGGTTAAATCCAGGACTTCCATTTATAGAGAAGCAGAGAATCCTTACTACAGGAAGGGTATGAAGAATTTGGTATGAAATGATGCAATTAGGCAGTTGTGGAAATGAGGATGTTGGAGCATAAGAGAACAGGGGTTTGCAAGGCAGTGCCTTCTACTATTTCTAATAGGATTTCTTAGGATTTATGGACCAGTAAAAAATGAAAACTGACTGTAAGGATGCTTCTGTATTAAAAGCTGAACAATTCTGCAGATCCTGCTCTTGGAAATATTGCTGGTCTGGAACTGGAAGTGTCTCACATGCTTCCCACAGCAGAACACTAAGCAGCTCCCAAAAAGAGAATGTAGTAGATTTTTTCACTTTCACAGACAAGGATGAGATGAATGCAAGGAGATGATTTTTGAAGTTGAAGGTGAATCCTTGCTAAACCACAATTATGCTGCTAAGTTTACTAAGGGTGCAGTGATAACATTTAGGTTGTCCCTGAGATGAGGCTTGGGCTGGGTTTGCCCAAATTCAGGTTCTTTGGTGCAAGGAGCTGAGTGTCTCAGCCAATGGCAAAAGGAGAGTGGAAATGCTCAGGCTGGATATGAAGTGGAAGTATGAAATGATGTGGAAATAGCATGTTTGCAATTAAGAAAAAGAGATTTTTTTTGTTGTGTTTTTAAGAAGAGAGACACAAGAAGGGTGGAACACCAGTGAGGGACAAAGAAGCAGTGAGAGCAGAGCATGAGGGAAGAAAGAAGCAACACAGCAGAGCAGGACAGTGTGGAAGGGCAGGGAAGATAAAGGATTATCTAACAGGATAATATTTAATAATCTTCCTCCTGTTTGGGGCTTCATACCCTGGAACAAAGGCCCTGCTCTGTGTGGATGTGATGTCCCGTCACATGGGACATGGAATCATCACTTAAACTCTGATCAAAGCACCTTTTGTTTTAGTAATAAATGCATATTTAATGTTCTTGTTTTAGTCCTGAATTAATCACACAAACATGCTGAAGTGGAGATTTCCCTGTCTGTGATGGGGATGTGTCCCTTTCCCTGAGTCCCAGCTAAAGAGGAGAGCAGGGCTGTGCCCACAGCCCAGTCCCAGTTTCTTGGACAAATCACCTCTGGGCTCAGCACAGGATTCTGCAAAGCAGAACTTTCTCCTGGGTTAAATCAACACTGCTTTCATTCTTTTCAAGCTTTCCAGGGTTATTGCTTATGTAAGAAGGTTTAGACATTGTATTACTGCTCCAAAATGGCTGCAAATTTCCTTAAAAATTGTAGCAGTTCTGAACAGCATGTCAGCCTGAGAACCTGCACCAAGGAGAAACCAGCAGCAGCTGAGTTTCTTACTTAGACTGGGCTGTAACTCTAAGAAACATATTTTTCAATTATTTTTTAAAAAATGCTTTATAAAGAAATGAATAGTACTTTAAAGGTATAAACTGAAATATAACATAATACAATAAAAGTAGTCCAGCTACGAAAATGACTGGTTTGGTATAAATGGGTGCATCTTTGAAATCTGAAAGGCCAAAATTCATTGTGACATTAAAATATTTTAAATTTCATATTAGCTAGTGAGACACTGACCTGGCCTTGGCTGGCTTTAAAAAGTGCAACATAAGAAATTGATGGAAGAAGGAAAGGAATAGGAAAATTAAATTTCAGGAACTGCCACTGTAGAAAGGAGTTTAAACAATTTGTAGATAAAAGTGTGTCCCTCTCTCCCATGGTTCAGAACCATGTGACTAAAAGTACATTGTAATTGTCTGCTAAAACCCTGCTGCTGGAGACCACTGGAATTTCCAAATTTTCAGGCAATTCAGATGATGCCACCACCCCAAATTTCTCAGGGTTTTGTGCCTTACCATTTTTTTAAAATCAAATTAATCCAGGACACCTGCAAATAATACTTAGTCCTGATTATGAATGTATAGTCTCCTATGCTATAACTATTTTAAAACTATAACTAGGATGCAAGTTTCATTTTTTATCATTGGGAATGGCAGAATGCTTTTCCCTGGAAGAAAAATCTGCAGTGCCTATGGTGGCAGGTATCAATTGCCTCTGTATTTCAAACTAATGAAATAAATTACATTTGGTTTATGATAAATAACCTTGTATTGCATTAAACCTTCCAATATTATACTGTTATTAATCTAAATACCATCAAAGCTATATACTACACAGAATCTCCATAGGAACTTGATTTATGCTAAGCTGCATTGTGAAAAGAAAAAAAAAGAAAAACAAACACAAAACCATGTTAAACCACATGAGAAATCCTGTTAAAAATTAAAAAAAAGAAAGAAAACAAACTCCAAACACCATTTAGGAGAGGTTGGTGTTGTCCAGGTTTCATGTGTGGCTGAAAAGAGCCATTGAGAGCAAACGTGATTGGATTGAATTGGTCAAATCCCACTGGATTTTGGGGTGTGGGGAACTGGGCTGGTGCCAAGGCCTGGCTGTGGGGGAGCAGCAGAACTGGAACATGAGTAATTCCCCCTTCTCCTCCTTGCTCATGTTAGGCAAAACATTCCCCATTATAATTTATGAGTAATAATGTTAATTGCCAGCTCTGTGTAATTGGTGTGCTTCAAATATGGGCTGTTAATTGTCATTTGTATCAGAGCCTTGACTTTTCTGAACAGCCATAGAATGGGAGTTTTAATTACCAAGTTCCTTGCTGCCATAAATGTCCACAAGTGATTTAGGAAACACAGGATGCCAGAACAGGTTTTGACAGGGGTTTTTTTTTTGCCTTGCAAACCCTTCAGCTTGCTGGGGAAAATAACTCTAGTAAAACCAAAGCAGCACCATCAAAACATGACAAACAGAGTCACAGCTCTGCTGCAGCTCCTGTAAAAGGGAGTTCTTTATTTGGCCAAAACTTGCTGTAAGGATGGGGTAGTGATGGGAAAATGAATTAGGAAATACATGTTTCTTGACTTCTAACTTGTTTCTGTGTCACAAAAAAATGGGTAGGCTTGAAAATTCATAATTTTCATAAGTGAAATAATTACTGGAGGGGTGGGGTTGAGTTTTTTGTTTGTTTGGCTTGGTTGTTGTTTGTTTTCTTTTCTTTTCTTACATTTTTAATTTTTTTTTAAATTTTTTTTAGTTTTAATTAAATTTAACTGAATCTGTATTCAGCAGAGACAAGAGCTGGTTGTCAGTAGCAGATTTGGGGTCACTGATGGCAAAGCTGACTGCAGCTTGCAATTTGAAGGGTACATAAAGCACTGGCTGTGTTCCACACTATGCATTGGTAAACTGCAGACTGCAGTAAAACCTCCCTGTTGCAACATAAATATGGCATGAAAGTTGATTAACCAGGTTTATGTTGTTAGCCAAGCCTGCAATCCATCTGGACTAAAAGGGTAAGAATGAAAACAAAATTGTTCAACAGAAAGATAGTGAGGCCAGATTAGAAAAGGCAGAGGTTTGGACATTTGAGTTCCCAGCAAGCTGAGCAGTTATTTATTCTATCTGGTGCCTTGCTTAATTTTTTTTTTTCTTATTTTTTGTGAAATAAGTGTGAGTTGAGGTCATTATCATTAAAGGAAGAGCTGTGAGTGTGTCTGAGTGGACCCTCAGGAGGTGTGGTAGAGTCTTCCTCTGTTCTGGGCTTGTTCTGTGTGTGCTCATTGGGAACATTCACTTTGGAACAATCCAGCATCTCTGAGACCTTCATTCTGCTGTTTGGAGTGTCCTCAAAACCATGCCCTGCCCACCAGTCTAGCTTGGAATAAACTCTTTAACATGTGCTGATATGTCTGAAATTGAACCTTGGTATTGCAGGGACTTTATGGATCAACATGATGACAATTAAATATTGCAGATGTTGGTGGAATCGTTTTTTAGGAAAAACACTGTGTGAAGGGAAATTTATCACCTCAGATTCTGGTATGGGAAAGGTGTGCTGAGGCAGCAGCTCTGCCCCACAAATCTGATGTGTTTATTCATTATATGACCATGAAATCAAGGCATTGTCTGGCTGACACGGGCCCTCGTTAGTGGCAAAATGAGCTCAGTAGGAATCTTTCCACTGGATCAGAAGCAGCCCTGCTGGTGTGATTTATGTTTGCTGAATTCTGCTGGCTGTCCTTGCAAAGTTTTATCCCTGATCAATATGGGCAGAGCCCTGGCAGTGGAGCAGCTCAGGAAATGCAGGAGTTTTATGTGGATCTGCAGAAATCCAGGGGGTGTGGTAGATAAAGGGGAGCACTTCTCATGTCCTGAGCTCTGCAGGCTCCATGGCTTTTCCTCCCAATGAAGGATTCCTGTTTATTTACTGACTCCTGCAGAGCTCCCCCAACCGGCTTGAATCTGCAGCACAAAATCAATCTGTTTCTAAAGGAATATGATTTTCTGTTCCCAAATGGATGCTGTCTAACTACTTTTGTGCTTATCACCTGCTCCTTCCCTCTTGTTCCCCTCCTTTTTATCACATTTGAATAGCAAGGCTCTTCTTTAGCCACTCAAATGTGATTAAACCTAAATTCAGGGAGAACTCTGCTCGATTTTTTGTAGCAGGTCCACTCCATATTGATGTTTGGCATAAAAAAAAACCAAGGGAAATTGCCTATTTTGAGTGAATATCCTTTTTTTTTTTTTTTTTTTTTTTATGGAATTGTCAGAATCCTAAATCAGTAACCAGAATCTGAGCTTATTTCCATTTATTGCTGAACAGTGTGGTAAATAATGTGCTCTTGCTTGCTTTTGAGACTCTGAAATTAAGCCTATTTATTTAAGATTTAAACTAATTATAGGTGCATAATTCTGCAATGTATTGAAACAGAATCTCTCCTAAAGAGCTGATGGGGAAATAGAAGTTCAATTTAAGCCCACATGAGCTATTATTGGAATTTCAGTAGAATAGAGACTGGTCTGAAAGTACAGAAATGGTTTGGATTATCCCTGTCTCTTAAAGTAATATTATGAATATGAATACCTTTATTTAATCAAGCCAGCTGTATCCTGGGAAGGTGAAACACTGGGTAATTTAAAGACAAATACAAAAGCTCACATTCTTCTGGGGATGGTGGTTCTGACATTGCAGGGCCAAGGTCAGGAGCTCTGCAAGCTGAGACAATAACTTGTCAAAATTTACTGGTATTAATTAGGGCTTGTAAACAAAAAATTATAATGTGCACATAATTCCTTCATTTTAGTTCTGCTAATTCACTGCTTTTAATAAGCATGCTAAAAATAATACTGTTTTTCAGGTCAATGGAAAATCAAACCTTTTATTTATTGAGAAGAACCCGGGAATTTTGTTCCTCTCTGTTTATGGAATTTATGTTGCTTTCCTGTTTGGAAGGAGGGCTGGTGTAAGAGAAATTCTCACAAAACAAACAGGAGTGGAGGATGTTTTTAGATTTTCTTGTAATTTTTGGGAGGAGTGAGAGGTAAAATTATCCACCCTAGAGAGAAGACATTTCAGCAAGGAAATTCTGGTTTGAGCCTTAACTGGGAGGCAGCTGAGAGCAGCTTTTGCAGGCAGAGTAATGCCACGTGACTGTGGTGATACAAATTTTATTTCAGGAGCACTTAAGAAGCATATGCTAATGTTTTGTAAGGGAGGATGGCTTTGGAATGTCCTTTGGAATGAGAATCTCTGCCATTGTTTAAATAGAACGTGTGTTTGCAGCGTGTCTTAATTTATGTCTCATCAAGGGCAGATGAGACAATTCTTGTCTGTAGAGATGAGATACAGATGGCTGGAAAGAAATCCAAAGAAAGCAAGCACTAATGCTTTAGGTGTGGCTCTGGTGGCATCTTTCCCCTGCCTCTTCCCTCCCTGCCCCTTGGTGCTCAGAACATTTCCCCAGTGGCTCTCACACAGCCAGTGTGAGTTCCTGTGCAGAACAAACCCAAACAGCTCCATCCTCACAGCACACCCAGCACACAACTGTCCTGCTGCTCCTTGTGCACGAGGAGTTTGTGGGAATTAATGCTTCCACACCCTGCTTCTTCAAGAGGCAGAATTGAAAGAGCAGGACAGCCTCTGCTGGCTCAGCCCCTTTCCTCACAGACCTTTGGTGCTGCTATTCACAATTAAATTGCCAGCTTTGGAGGGTGGGCTCTTCTATAAATGAAATTGTAGCTCAAGACATCAAGAATGTACGTGGGAGGGGAGTGGCAGAGCTGAGGGAAGTATTTCTGTCGTTGAAGGGTATGAGGAAGCACCTTTAGGCTGTTCTGGAGTGGGATTTCTCTTCAGAGAATGCCTTGAAAAAGCGAGGAGCTGAGTTTGAGCAGGAGCTGTGTGTGTGAGCATCGGTGTAACACCAGGAGGGGGAAACGCTCACAGTGGATGTCCTGGGCCATACAGTGAAGAAAAATATTTACTGGGGTGGCAGAAAAAGAACCCACCCTTATGATCCAGGCTTTCTGATGGTACCTGTGGGTCAGCTGTCCATACAGATACACAGGGAATCCCTGTTCCTTAAAATACAACACTTCTTCTTTTGCTACTGCCTCAGTTCATAACCTGTATGTGTAGCTGGAAAACTAAAACCAAGTCCCCAAAGCCCCAAAATCTGCCAACACTTCACACAGTATGGTGGACAAGAATTTGAAGTGAAATAAAGCCCCTGGGTTACCTTTCTTTAGAATTCCTTGGTTTTTGTGGTTTTCTTCTGAAGGTGCAATCTTGGATGCAGACAGGTTCAAGACTTCAAATTTCTAATAGAACATCTGCAAAAATCTAAGATGAGTATCGAAATAACCTGATTTCTTTTCCTAGTGATGGTACTGTTGGCACCTGGCACAGGTTTTAGTATTGTAGAATTATTTTCAAATGGCCTTTTCTTGAGGGCTTTGTAAACAGGAGGATTAAACCACTTGTAAACCAGAATTTACCAGTGAAATCATATGGATTTCAGGGTGAGTATTCCACAGGGGAGGAGATTAGAGCCTGATGTCTGTGAGGACACTGAACAGCAAATGTAACACGGGACAGAGGCTGAGGAGGGAGGGTGAGAGAGGGAAAAGGACAAAATTGTTTTGTACTTTTCAGCTGCCCTTTTTATTCAGCAGCAGTTGATATTTGTGTGCAATTATAGGGTAAAACCAGTCTCTATTTTAATGAAACATTAAAAATAAAAGCTCAAGTTTAAATGGCCAAATGGACATTTGCCCATGAAGCTGAACCAGCCAAAGCTGTGTGATGCTTTAAACACTCTTTGGTGTTTATGCTGGACCCCAAAATTGCTGTATTATTTGTATTTGCAGCCTCATCAGATTGACAGCAAAACTTCCAATGATCTTCCCTCTTCAGCTGTGGATAATACCTTAATTGCAGGGATGAGGCCATGTTGGGTATTATTAAATAAGCCTAATTTTTATTCATCATTTTACACTTTCATAAAGCAATTATTTTCCTTCCCCCTTCAGCTTCCCACATTTATACAGATCACAGGAAAGATATCCTTATGAAATTGTATTTAACAATTGAGCTCTTAACACATTTCTGTCAAGGTTCCAAGCATATTGATGGTGACCCCCTTATTTAACAGTGATTATAATTGATTCCTCACAACTCTCACTGCCAGGCAATGATTAGAGAATGAGCTATGGCCAGCTCTCTTGTGGTGGGATTTTTTTATCAGGCAGTGTAAGATTTGAGTAGAACTGGAAGGGTTTTTTATGCTATGAGAGCCTTTATGAGTATTAAAAAAAAAAAAAAAAAAGTAAAATGTGATCATTTTAAATGAGTCTACTGACAAAACATTTAGAAATGAATGCTGCTGTTTGTGTTATTGTATTATCTCTAAATGCCAAGCCAGACTAACAGTACAGAACTTGCAGTCTGGCTCCTTTTGGCACTGGTTATTTCATATAACTTTCTATTTTCCTTACCCTTAAAGAGGCCACTCTCATCCCTGATCAGATGCTCTCTTCTCCAAAGGGAAAGAGGAATGGAAATGACAGAAAAATTGGATTCAAGTATGCTGGGACTTCTCCTGGAGGGTTCCACAGGAATCCTGTCAGGATTACACACTGATGTGTGTGCATGTTTACATCCTGACATTTGTACATATTTACATCCTGACATTCCCACTGCTGGGGTGGGGAGACTGGTGAGGTATCATGATCTTCCTCACTGAGCAGCAGGAAAAACACAGAATTGTGACCTCTTGTCGCATCACCCTCTACCTTCCTCAGTCCATCTTACCAGTATTTCTTAACTTTTTGTTGTCTTTCTCTTTTTTATTATTTTTCTGCATCCCCCAGCTTGGCTAAATCTACTTTTACCTCATTCCAGCTCTGCCCTGTGCAGTCTGTTGCTGATTGCCATTTCTTCCAGTTAGTTCTCAATATTCAGATCCCACCTATCCACGGCAAGATATACTTGACATGGTTATTTACAGCACACTTGCACTTGTAAACACACAAAATTTAATTGCTTTTCTTGCTTTCTGTGCTGCCTGTGCCGTTTACCTTTTAAGCCTAATGCCATACTACATCTGACAACATAAATGAGAAGGAAGAGGATAAAATCTGAGGGTTCTGTTCAAAATATCCTATGGATTTGTGAAACTTTGATGTGAGTTTTCTTCAATGACTTAAAGTCTTAAGAAATAGTAATATAATTGTGTTTTCCAGCTTTTTAAAGCTTTTTAAAGGGAGGTGAGTGTGGGGAGAGCACTGTGGCACAAACTCAGCATTTAGCCATTAAGAATTCCCTGGCAGCACGGTAAGGAATCACAAAGTTGGGTTTTTTCATGTTCACTCCCCCACTTTCCTTTTCTGGCAGGAGTGAGGAAAGCTGTGCTCCCTGAACTGCTGATATTGGTATTGATATTAATATTGATATTTATATTGGTAATTGATATTGGTATTGGTATTGATATTGGTATTGGTATTGGTATTTGTATTGATATTGGTATTGGTATTGATATTGGTATTGATATTGATATTGGTATTGGTATTGATATTGGTATTGGTATTGGTATTGCTATTGATACTGGTATTGGTATTGGTATTGATATTGATATTGGTATTGATATGGATATTGGTATCGATATTGATATTGATATTGATGATATTGGTATTGGTATTGGTATTAGTATTGATATTGATATTGGTTTCAACATTGATATTGATATTGATATTGATATTGGTATTGATTTTGATTTTGATTTTGATTTTGATACTGATATTTTTTCCTCCAGAGCTGGTTTGGTTTTGGTGTCCAAGGTGTCCCCCTGGGGCGGTGCCAATGCCACTGTGCCACCCCAGGGTGGGGAGGGGACACAGGGGACAGGGGCTGCCTGGATGGGTTTAACCCAGCAGATGGAACATTCTGGGAGCCCTACTGGAATCCCATCCCAAATTAGCACATCAAGGAGCTCTTGCTGGGTCAGAGGTCCTGCAGTCTGGCTGCTGCAATCCAGCCCTGCCCAAAGATCTCAAACTGTTCCTGCTCAAAGAACACTGATCCTCTTTAACCACTCATTTGTTCCTCAGTGTGCTCAGATTTTAAATATATGAATATGCACAGCTATGGAGGAAAACATCCCATCACTATCAGTGGTGCCTCCCACATCTACAGCACAAATACAGGTTTCATCACAAAAGCATCACTTTCTCCTGCTCTGATTGTTTCCTACATGATATTTTTTCTGTCTCAGTTTTAGAGATGATGATGAGGTAGATCTCTGGGCAATGCCAGCAGGGTCTGGGCAGGGCACTTCTCTGCCCCAGCCCTTGAGGTTTCCATTGCTGAGCTCTCAGCAGGAGTGGAAGATCTAATTGGGTCCTCTGCAGAAAGCAGCAATGTTAAACAAGATCTTATGGAGAGTGATAAAAATTTCATTCCCAGGCACTTCAAGGCTATACCAGAATTTGGGTATCACACATCTGTGTTTTACTTGGGAACTTTTGTGATTTTTATTTTTATTTTATTTTTAAATCACTGTGGAAGTGCTGCTACAATAAAGGGTTTGGGGAACTCATCTCTGTTTATAACTTCACGTAGCAGGAGGTACTAAAAGAGCCAGTCTGGAGAAAGCTTTGAATAATCAGGGCCTCAGTTGCCTCTCCTTTTCTAAGAAGTCCTGAACTTGCAGGCTCCCAACAGGAAAATGTGCTTTACAGGATGCTGTCATTTGCTGCAATGATGATCAAACCAGGGGCCAGCGGGGGAGGAAAATTTTAAAAGCTTCTCCTCTGTCTACATTTAGCTTTGTTTGTTTCTTGGATATGTCAAAAGAAAAGAAAATAGGCTAAAAGGGTTTTGGCTCTCTCTGTTCATATTTATGAGCACCTTGAAATGACAGTGTTTGAGGGATTACATGTTATGGGAGCTGTGGGACAAAATTAGAACCTTTATGAACAGGTCTTCATTTTTCCCTTCCTTTGAAACTTGTTTGTACTAAACAAGTATTATTTGAAAAGAAACTCCAAGAGTAAAATATTTAAGTACAAATGCTAATTTGAAGTGTTCAAGATTGAAGAATTACCTTTCCTAAAAGTAGAAAATAGTGCATATTGCTCTCTTTCCTTGGCTTCTTTATTTTCCTTTATCCAATGATAAAACTGGAGAATGAATACACTTGTTCAACAGTGGATGAGAACAGAAAGATTTGTCCACCAGTGTTGTTAAATCAGAAAGCTATTTTAGTTCTGCTGTTACTGAGAAATTGAATGGTTTTTTGCCAATTATTTGAAGTAATTAAATATTTAGGATGTGGTAAATCTATATTATATATCTATTATATATTAATCTGTATGTATCTAATGCATTCAGAGAAATGCAATCCACAGCTGAACTTTCTGGCCCATTAAAGAGCCTTTCAAGTGTTCATTCCCAAATTAAAATTGACTTTGTCATCACAAGTAAAAGTAACTGGAGAACATTTCTCTGTTGTGGATTTGTTTGGTTCTGATTTTTAAATGTTATCCTAGTCACACCAAGATAGTAATCTAGTTTGGAAATTCAAGTTTTGAAGGCCCAGTTACAAGAAAGAAATCATCATTTGATGGGTTTGAAATCAGTTATGAGCACATGAACATCAAGGTCAACAGCAGGATGCTGAAGAAATGAAGTAAATCAGCAGAGCACTGTGAAGCCTCCTGGAATTTGCAGCAAGGCTCGGGGGCAAGGTGATTATTAGGATGAATTTATGGCATCCTGAAGATGTTCAAGGCAGAGCACAATCTGAAAGCAGAGCAGAATTTAGTCTGGGTCTTGCTCACAGTTCTGCCTTTGAGCTGTTGTTTCTCTGAAGCTGCAGATGGGAACAGCTGCAGGAGGGAGGACAAAGCTTCATCACAGCTCCCTTAATTTGGACATGTCTGCACCTGAGACTGTGATGGGGTAGGAGTTGTTTCTCCTCCTTGAGGAAAGCAGGATATTTTCTAATATACCAAAGGAGATTAAAACAAAGAGAGCACAGTGCTGCCTTGCTGAAAAATGGCTTCTAGATAAGGTCTGCTGCTCCTAGTCCTGGTGACTTATTGGGATCACATTTTCATTTGCAGTGAGTGGAGAGGATGCCATGGAGACAATGGGGGGCTGCTTGGGCACAGGGAGATCAGGCCTGATATGAAAAGATGGGACAAATTCAAGCAGGAGGGTGTTCTTGAATGTCTATGAGGCTTGCAGAGCCAGGCTCTTTATTTGAGCTTCATCTCAATTATGGTGGCCCCTGTTTAAATAAAGGACACAGTAATATTATTTTGATGGTTTGTTCAGTGTTTATTAAAATCTGTTTCTATTCTATTAGAATTGTGTCTGTTACAGACTGAAAATGGAATTATCTTTATGAATTAGCTTTTTCTTTTCATTCTCACTAATAACTCTGTCTGTGGCACTTTGTTTCTATGGTAATGTTTGTGATGCAGCTTCTCCTTTTATTTTAAGTAGAATTCTGGAATGCTTGTAGGGACAAACACTCTTGGAATCCCATATGAGATTCTTCTGCAGGAAGATCACAAGATTTGACTCCAGAGGATGAAATAATCAGAAGAGCAAAACCATTGTCAGATGAAAATATTGTTTGACAAAATTAACAGGAAGGTCATATAAATTTACTCAGGGTGCTTGGAGAATAAATTGATCAAAGGATGGCTTAAAGGATGACTTTTTTTCCTTCTGAATATAAACTCCTTAGAAATGCATATCCATTCCTGATTCCACAGCAGGGTTTTCTCTCTGGGAGGTATGAACTGAATCACCAGCTTGACACAGGGTGCAGATTAGGCAGAGAGTAGCCAGGAAACTGGAAATTTTTGAAGCTAAAATTGGTTTGGAGGACAATATTGCTTCTGCTATTTCGAGCCTGTCCAAAGGCACTGAGGATGAGTCCCAGGGAATGTGGGGGGACACATCTGCAGCCAGAGCTGGGTGCTCCCACACACACAGGAGATTATTTCTTGTGTACTTTCAATTTCCAGCTACTGCTCAACGGAGCAGGCATTGCTTGAAAGAGAATTGAGAAAACAGAAAAACCCTCAAAACAGTCAAGGTAAGCAGCTTTCCCCACTGCTGTGAATTTGGGGGAAGTTGACTCCTTACCCTTCACAGCCCACTTTGTTCAGCCCTGGACAATTCTCCACATTGATGTTTCAATATTAGAAATTCTTTTCCTTGCAGCTCCAGGTGTACCTGAGGAGGGCTGGAGTTGTACAGAAGGATCTGTACAGACACATAAGGCTTTTCAGGCCATGTATATTATTTATTTTATGTAGATAAGGAACCTTTTAGTAGGGATTTTCACCCCTTTCTTTGCTTTTTCTGTTTTTTCTAAGAATGCCAGGAAGGTTTTCATCCCAACTGTGCTGTGGGATGTGACACTTCAGAGAAACAGATTCCCTTTCAGAGGGAGCTGCGGCAGAGGAGGCAACCACTCAAAAAACGGGGTTTGCCCTTAGAAATGCAGCTTCAGTGTTAAATTATGGAACAAATAGCACTCCTTGATAATAAATACATCTTAGCAGCTGTGCTTCTGGGGGTTTTGCAAATGCTGAGAGTTGGTTTCGTGCTTGAACACAAACAAGAGACTTATGAGTTTCCTCTGCCTCATTTTCATTAGCGCGGAGCGTTTGCGTTGCACAGGAAATTCACAGGCTGGGGCTGCCAGCTGAAATATGGGACATTAGCAACAGCCCCATTTGCATTTGCTCTCCACAAACACTCTAAAGATCAGCTTAATGCTCTTATAAATTGTGGGCTGCTCTTGAGAAGCCCTTTAATGTTGCCAGGAATCTTTATATGACTTGTTACTAATATTGGGAGGGTGATGATGTTGGATAAAGGAAAGAAACTCCTCAGTTCAGCCCAGGGCATGGATTTGATTTTGGAAATGGCCCTTATGAACAAGAACTGCACATCTGCACAGGTGTTCATCAACATTGCTGCCACTGCTTTTCTAAGTAAGGAAGATTTAATTACTTTTTCCAGGGAGGATTTGAGGATGTGTATGCAGATTAAACATGTATACATAGGGAGCTTGGATTTTTAATTTTTTATTATTTTGTTTCAGTTTTTTGGCTTATGACATTATTTTTGTAGAAAGAGTTAACTAAAAAAGTATAAAGATGATAAGTAATACTCACACCATCCTGTCAGCATCTAATTCAGAGAATACTTGATGGCTGAAACCCAAGATTTCTGATAAGCCCTAAATTGTTTTTATTCTACATCAAGATAAAATAAGCCTTTAATTTCATTTATCTGTCAGTGAAAAGGCAGATAATAAAAGCCACAGAAAGTCAATAAACCCACTGATTGAAGCTTCAAATGTTAGAATGCTGCTTCTAATTCCTGCCAGGAAGCGTGGTCATGTCCTTACCTATCTGCTGGGCTGTTCCTTGTTCTGAGCTTAACTTCTGCTTGGAAGTTTTCTTGAACCTGAAGAATTTTACAGAGAAAAGTGATGTCCACAAATGCACTTCTAAGTTATCTTTTTTCAAATCTGATTTTTAAAAATAGGGTGAGGTTGTTTTTTTTTCCACCATGGAAAATGGATTCTCAGAAAGTTCCTGAGTTATTCCTTTTAATGGGACTTCTAAAAATCATGGACTGGAGAGGGAAGGGGGAAAAAAAGAATTTTGGGTGGGGAAAAAAAAAGGAAAGTTTTTTCCTCCAGTTATCTGGGAACTAATTGGCCAGCTGTCTCTGTCACTGTATGTTATACAGCAATAAAATCCAGTCTAAAATGCCAAAGATGCATTTTAGGTGATGTGTAAATAAAATAATTCTATGTGAGTTTGAGAATTTGTGTGTTAAAAGTGTGAGTTGTGAACATTGAGGGTTCTTCAGATACAATGTGCCATACTTCATGTTAACCCAAGCACTTTAAATGCCAGAAACAAGACCAGTTTAATGATATTTAGTCCTAACCATAACTGGGCTTGGGTTGTTTTTGTTTTTTAAACCAAAACAAACCAAATAACAACAAAATCCCTCCATGGAAAAACCACCATTCAAAAATGCTGTTAATGGTACAGTGAGGCTTGTTCAGGGCAACAGGGAAGAAGAAAATCTGCCTTTAAGGATTTTAGGGTTACAGGTATTTTAAAGAAGGTGTTTTGTATTAGGACAGGGGGATAAGGCAGCTGTGATCACAAAAATACTCTTTGCCAGGCAGGCTGAGGGATTCCTATGGAGCCTGCAAAGGGGCACAGGACACAGGGGATGGCTCCCAGGGCCAGAGGGCAGGGTCAGATGGGATCTTGGGCAGGAATTGTTCCCTGGCAGGGTGGGCAGGCCCTGGCACAGGGTGCCCAGAGCAGCTGGGGCTGCCCCTGGATCCCTGGCAGTGCCCAAGGCCAGGCTGGACACTGGGGCTGGAGCACCTGGGACAGTGGGAGGTGTCCCTGCCATGGCAGGGGTGGCACTGGATGGGCTTTAAGGTCCTTCTCAATCCAAAGCATTCCATGATTCTGTGATTCCATGATTCCAAGATTCCAGGTGAGGTTTGATTAGAGGCTGATTTTAAAAGGTGATGATGACTCCAGCAATTCAGGGGAACCCCCTCGAGTCCCCCATGTGCTCCTTGGTTCCTACAGAAAGGAATTCAGGTAAGAGCCCTGAACCTGTGGGTTAAAGAAAATGCTTCCTCAGTGATAAGCAAAGTGTAGAGGCTCTGGTGATCTCACACAGCTGATGGAAAACTTGAATATTTACTCTTGTTTATGCATTCTCTGAGTTTACTTGAGAGTCTGACATCTAACCAATATTGTATTTTTCTCCATGAACATTCAATAAATTTTTAAAGACAAATCTTTCCTAATTGGCAGTAATGAGCCAGTAAAACTTATATTTGATTAAGAGCAGACAGAGACCCACAAGAGCTCCCTGAGCAGTTTAAACAGTAAAATTCTAGAAGAAGTTGATTGTCTCAGTTGTGAAAGCTGGCACTGCCCTGTGGGCTGCCCTGGGTGCTAAATCTGATCAGTTTTGTTTCCTTCATGTCATTCCCAGCATTTAAAGACTCTGTAATTCAACTAACAGTGTGTAGGGGCAGAAATCCCACATTTTAAAGCTGCAGGGGAGAGAATCTCCAGGTAACTCAGCCAATGGAGTTACCATGAACTCTTCTCACTACAGGTCATTGTCAAACTCTACTTATGACTGGAAATTGTTTTGCAAAGCACAGAATTTTAAACTTCTGGAGCATTGTTAGACACCTTGATCTAACCAATTTTCCAATTAATTCCTGAGTTTTCCAGGACAAGATTTAAAGCTGGGTAAGTTTTGTGGCAGACCTGAACTTGTTGGCAAGTTCAGAATCCTATTTGTTTGTATGGACTGTGGTGATTTAGATTAGCTCAGGTTATGTTTGTATGGACTGTGGTGGTTTAGATGAAATGAGGATCTGCTGCAGGTGGCTGGAAATCCTTCAGTGAAAAAAGATTCTGGGGGATGGAGTGGGGAGGAGGAAAAGCTCAGAAGTTTTTTAAGTGGCTGCCTTTAGGTAAATTCTGCTTTCTTTAGTCCAGAAATCTCAAATGTCATCTCTTCCCTCACATGGGTGTAGGAAAAGGAGCATTTGGCCTTCTAGTGCTTTGGAGAAATCCTGTTTCTGCCTGAGCAAAAGTCCCCACCACTGAGAAGTCACCTCTGTCACGTCTTTTTGTGTCCTGCAGTGGTGAAACCCAAAGCAAAACCTCACAGGAGAGGTTGAGACCTCACCCTTAATTGTGGTTCAGCTTCAGTCACAAAGCAGACATTGGCCATGTGCTCCACTGAAGGTCTGCAGAACAACTTTGGTGTGGCAGCAGCCTCAGGGAGACAAAGAGTTACATTGTCCCACCCCAAACCCCTTGTGAAGGGCGGCCCAGGTGCTCTGATTGAGTTTGAGTCCCTGGGGGGTTCTCCCTTGGTGTGTTTCTAATGGTCCCTGACCCTGAACTCCACCCTCAAAGGTGTAAACCCTCGGTTCTGTCCCTCAAAAACCCCTGCTGTGCCTCTGTTCAGAGCTCTCTGTTCTGGATCTGAGTTTGTTCTCACGTTGAATAAATGGTTTCATGAACGGGAGCCCGTCTCGTTGGTGTTTCATGCTGGTCCCCAGAATCCTGCTGCTTCCCTGGATGAGATCCTGAGGTTGCAGACTGCAACACTTTGCTTTTGTTTTTCTGCCCAGGAACTCGTTCTCTGTCTGCCCAGGTGGAGCCCAGGAGCTCCTCTGCTGGGTGACACAAGCTGGGAACAAGGTGGGGACCCTGGGGGGCCCTGTCCTGCTGTCCTGAATGAAACCTGGGAGCTGAGATTGAGCCTTTGCATCCGTGGAAGCTGTTGGGGAGTGCCCAGTGAAGCTGCACATCGGCTCATGCTGGGAAATGAAGGATAACTAAGTGCTGGAAACCCAGCACAAACTGGGTTTTATGGAATCTTTTGGTGCTTGAAATGCTCACAACATTTCTTCTTCAGGTTTTGAAAGCCTGGCTGTGATTAACTCCAGAGCTGGCTTTATTTTATAGAAACAATACAGTTGTGATTGGAAGCTCGAATCAATATTGACTCAAAGGAAGGTGACACTAAGAGGGAATAGAATATTTACCTTTTTACCTGCAGGCTTAAATACCTAATTTAGAAGTCCTTTCTCTTGTAATTTTTTTGGCTCTAAATTGAGCTGTGTGAATATTCCCTGTGTCAATCACCAACACCACTCCTTGCAACGGGAGCTCTGTCAAGTAGATGTTTTATTTCTGTTATTTCTGATCTTTTTAATATTTCTCATACAGCAGAGCCATGGTATCAGCAGTGCATTTTGGATTTTCCATGGTAATTGGGTAGTGCAGGAGTAGAATTTATTTCAGTTTATATGTGAAAATAACACATAGACAAAGAAATTTCAGGTTTGTCCTTCCCTCGTGGGTCAGGCAATATTGGCAAGGGTTTATTGGGTTTTTTGGTCTATAAATACTCCCTAATCTATATGTCCTGCTGGCGTCACTGTGCTTGTGTCACCTTTCCATCCCCACATGAGCTCATGGCTGCTAAATTTAGTGTTTGCAATACAGGGAGCTGCGTGGGGCAAGGGAAATGTTATTTTTAGATGCTCTGAACACAAAGAGTGACTTCTGGAGATCATGGAAACCAGGGGTTTTCAGGACAGAAAAAGCCCCAAACAAACAGATGTTCACCAGTTCTAAGTCAGCTCTTAGTTCCTCAAACCCAGGTTTCTACTGCTGCTGCTGAATGTTTGTGGAGATGTTCATAATGCTGCTGTAAAAGGCATTTTATTTCTGGTAGAAACAATTCACCAGTGGTGTAAAATATCTTGGGTAGCAAATCTGTGAATTTTCTGTGTTCTGTTCTGTGTGCTTATGACTGTGGCCTGTACAGAACAATAAAGCTGAAATACATCTCATGTGGTAGAATGTCCAGATCCTGTATGTGGCTCCAGTGCAAAAACAAAACAAAACCAAAACAAAAAAACCTCCAAACCACCAGAACCTTCATGCCAAACTTGAAATACATTTCAAACCACACTGCACTGATCTATTGTGTTTTCTGCTTAGAAATGTTGACAAATTTGCTAATAAAAAGCATTATAATGCATAATGTGCCTGATCTGTGAGAGGAGGTGGGCAGCTCTGGGCTGGAGCCCCTGGGCAGGCAGCCTTCCTCCCTCTCCCAGCCAAGCTGCCAGCCCTCCAGCCAGCCTGCCTGCTTGTCACAAGGTTTAGTGGAATAAACATTCCCAGAGAATGTTTTTGATCCAGAAAATCAGCAGTTTTTGATGGCAAATTGTTCATCTGAAGAGTTTTAGCCTGCTCTATTAAGAACATAAGTCTCTGAAATTGTTAATCTTGAATAGAAGTGTTGCCAAACAATTGAAGGTAATAGCCTTCCCTGCCTGGAAGGCTCGCTCACTTTGTCTCTGTAATAGCTCTTGGTTTTCTTTTAACACCCCCTGGAAAGGAGTAAAAGTTAATTAAAGTGGGTATTTTTCTATGTTTGCAGGCTGGTGCCATTGAAACAAGCGTGGACAGGGTTCAACCAAATGGAGCTGAGAGTCAGCTGAACTTGGAGGTGTCAGGAAAACAGCTGCACTTTGCAGCGTGGGTTATCAGCCTAATTAGTTTGGAGGAGGAAAAAAACTTGTACATTTCTTAAAAATAAAATGATGGAATACATTTCATTGATAGTCCTAACATTTTCACTTGTCATTTATTTATAAAGCCATTGAACTAATTAAAATTTTATCCAGATCTGGGTGCAGCTCCCTCTGTTAGAACCCTTTTCTGTCTGCCTGAGTGCAGAAGAGAGGGACAGTGGGAGTCAGGAAGTGTCGCTCTTTTAGGAACGGCGAGATGAACGACACAGACTCTCTTGCAGTCGATCAGGAGAATTTCTCTCAGTTTATTACTTCAGGTCTTTTTTATAGACTGATACATGGAAAGAACAGAAAAGAAACTCTTATTGGTCAGTAAACTAACACATCATCATCATTGGTCAGTGGGGCTCACCACCCCCCGACCTTCTCCTGCAAAGAAAACAAGGGACAGACAAACAGCACCTGCAAGGCTGTTTTCTGTCTCTGAGGATTGTTTTAATTCCTCCCCATGAATTCTCAGGCCACTTTCTCAGGCAAGACTGAGGAGCTATGTGGCCTGTAACTTCTACAGCTCTCTGTTTCAGAGTTAGCATCCACAAGGAAGCATCACTTTTTAGGATACACCCAGACACGTTTGCCAGATGATCCAAACCCAGCTTTGAAGAGCAGGGGCCTCTGGCAGTGTGGGCTGTGGTGTCCTGGGGGCTGCAGACCCTGAGCATCCCTGGGTGCCCCTGGGTGCCCAGCCCTGGGGCAGGGCTGGAGGAGAGGAGGGTGAGGGATGTGCTGGGAGCAGCTCAGGGTGTGTGAGGTGTGTGGGGGAGCACCTGGAAACTGCTCCTGTGCAGTCCCAGCCCCAGGGCTGTGCTGCAGCACAAATTCCCTGCTTTTCCATGCCTTGGCCTCAAACACCAAGCTCTGTTTGCCAAGGGCTTCTGCCTCTCTTCAAATCACCAGTTTTCCACCCAAATCTCTTTTGCTTTCTTGTTTTCCTTTCTTCTCCATTCCCATCCATGCCATTGTGGTGCCATCTGTTTTCTAGGTGGGGAAGATCCATTTCAGGCCACTTACACTGACAGCAGTGCCAGATTTACAGTCATTGAAAACTCTTTCATCCAGAGGCAATTTGCATAAGAATACTTGAAACCAAATTTTTGTCTAATCAACAGCAGTGAGGACTGGACTCACAGCAGTGTGCTGGGTTCTGATGAATTTTTCTGTTGTGACTTTTCCTGTTATGAATCCCACTCAAAGAACAGAAATGCAGCAATAACAGTAAATATATCTGCCTGTGTGGTCTCTGTGTTGTGCCACTGCAGACATTCATGTTTAAATGCCATTCTGTAATTTTGATCAGGACATCAGCCATGTAAGATCTCATTCTTAAAACCATCTGACAGATTTTGATGTAGAAAAAGACTTAAGAGACTTTTATACTCTATTAAATAATAAACCCTCTTTCCCCTCCTTATGTATTCATCTCCTTCACAAACTTTGATGTGTGACTTTGATTAGGTATCAAAAATGATACAGGGTACTCCATTTTGGCATATTTTGAAAAATCTCATCAGTTTCCAGGGAACAAAATGCCCTTAATCTGCTCAGAATGTCTGAGACTGGAGAAGACTTCAATCAGAACTGGTTTTCATTGCAAAAAACTTTCACTGCCTTTCCTTCAGGACATCCTCTGACTCATCAGCACCTGGGAGGTTTGGCTCCAGGAGAAAAGGGTGAGAAACAGCAATTGAGAAACTCTCCAGCAGCAGCACACAGAACTTTGGGTCAGTTAGGTAAAGAGGAGGAGCTGGGTAGGATGAAGGACAATGTGATTTACCATAAAAATCTTCACCATTCAGCAGGGTGTAGAAGGACACTGACAGGAGAGCAGGCACCTTGGTGGATGGGATTAAATTTCTCTTTCTTGCTCTCTCAGATTTGCTGTGGAAAATTCCATCCCAGAATTTTTCTTCATCTCTGGGTCTCTGACAGAAAACAATCACCATTCCAGTTCCATAACCAGTAATATTCCACAGTGTCCAAGGGGCTCTGAAGGAGAATGTGCTCGATGAAAATGAGAAGATGCATCATGAAATAGCCAGAGACAGCAGACTCTGAAAGCTCCTCTTTCTTTCCACAATGTCAGCTCCTGAATTGCTCATGAAAAATACCATTTTGTAACTGAAAACTCTTTGTAAGGAAAGATTTCGGGATAATGAGGAGCCTGCTCACAACAATAGAGGTGATGGACCTGGCACTTCATCATTTCTTATTATGCTGTTGGAGCAGCTTCATGACAGAGTTATCTTTGCCTTGTTTGTTCCCCCTTTCTTAGGCTGCCATAGATTCAAAATGAAAAAGGGAAGAAAAGTCAGGAGAAAGGGCTCTAAGGTAGTGTGTGTGTTTTAAAGAGATTGTATTTACATGAGTGAGTGAGTGGGAAATAGGGTTTTTTTTCTTTGCATGTGGTTTTATTTCATATTGGAGAAACAATTGAGTGGGAATGGCAAGAACTGCTTTGCTCCACTGTTCAAACCATGAGGCAGGAGCACGATGCTGGAGTCTGGAATACAGAGTGTGTGCCCTTGTTTCTGATACTTTGTTATAAGATCTAGAAAAACACTGAATTTCATATAATATGAAATTCATGAGCATGTTTTCATGGTGATACATGAAAACAAATGTTAAAGTTAGATGAAAAAAGCTAAAAGTGTAAGTGTGTAAATTAGAAAGTTTTTTTTAAATCACTGGGTGAAAAAGTTTAGAGAACAGGAGACAAGATGGAGAATTTAGGGTGTTGTCTCTTGTCCCTTCTTCTTTCTTCTTCATGTTCTTCTCCTAGAGGTTTTTGGGTAATAGTAAGTGATTGGACAGAAAATGCCACAGTGCTGCACAGAGGTGATGGGTCATTAGGTCATTAAGAAAAATAATATATGTGTCTATTGTTAATTGGGTAAAAATAGGTATAAAGATAAAAGAACTGTGTATTTTGGGGCCATTTTGTGTATCAGACATGAAGTGAGCCACAAGGCCTTGTTTGTACCATCAGAAGAAAGAAATGTACCAGATTGCAAAGATTAACCTTGTAACCAGCCTGGAGAGACCTGGTAAGTTTTGTAAAGATCCTTCAATAAACACGAGAAACAAGATTCTAACCAGCTTGGGAGTTTTCTTCGAATCATAAGAACTGGGATAAGCAGGGCTCCCCATGAGGGAGGATCCCAAAAGAATTGAGTCCAAAGGAGGCTGAGAAATCCAAGAATAAAAATAAAAATACAGAAGAGATGCAGCAGAAACAGAGAAACAGAAAAAGGACTTCTTATAGAAAAGTTACACACGAGGTGGGAATTCCATGTCCTTCCTACAGGAAGCCAGATGCTGCTTTCAGGAGTAGAAACTTTCTCCAGGAAGATGTATTAACATTTCAATTATTACCCAGCTATACTCTCCTAATGCACCAAACAGCAGATATTATTTATAAACCTTTTAATGGAAATAACTGCAGCCACTTCATTATTTCAATGAGCTCTTAAAATGTTGATGAGTAGTGTGATGTTTTTACATAATAATACCATTAAAAATTACTGCTTTTGTGTATGCTTTTGTGAGGATGCATTTATTTGGCATTGTTAAAACCATTTAACATTTTTCAGAAGTTCAGTGTCAGAACACCAGATAATGGGAAAGTTTTAAGCTTTATTGACATAAGAACAAAGCCTTTAAAAAGTCATAAATATAACAAACCCAAACCTACTTTGTTCAGGTGCCATTCAAAGGAAATAAAATTCTTATGAAAATAATTAAAATTTCTATTATTCTATCAAAATAATAAAGATTCCTAAGATATGAAGGATTCCACTGAAAGATCTATTTCCAAAGGAATATTGAGTGAATCAACCCTGAGGCATCCTGAAGAGCATCTCAGGCTGGAAGTATTTATGTGTCAATAGGTAACATTTGATAAGGAGAGCAAGAAATGGCTCAGTATTTTAATGACATGGGCTTGAGAAAGATATTGATTAATCTCTGCTCATGTGCAGATTTCAGATCACTTGGAAAAGGCCAAAGGGGTTTTTTCTACAGTCATTTCAGAGGTCTGGGGTCACTGAGGTGAGATGAGCAAGTGACAACAGGACTCAGGAGTTGCATCTTTGAGCCCAGCACAGCAGAGTGGAAGAAGTTAAAAATCCAAATTTATAGCCAAATGAGATGCTTGAATATTCCTGGAACTTTTGAGCTGAGGATCAGCATTTGTTGTTTTTTTATTTGTGTGATTATCTATGTCCTTATCAGCTGGTCCAAGCTTTTGTAGGGCCTAACTTAATTTCAGATTTTTAGCAGAGCTAAGACTCTCCTGAACCAGCCAGCATCAGTTTAAGGAACAAATGTCCCCTGGTACTTTGTGTGATATAAATATTTGGCCCTTATATTTGTAGTCAGGGTTAGAAAGACTTGAAAATAAAGAAATGATGCAGTTTAAGATATTTTTTCAGGAGACAGTTGGGTTTTGTTGTGTTTGATTTGGAGGTACAATAAGCAGTTCTATTCCACAAGTACTGGCACATTATTTCCTTGTTAATGGCTGCTCTGTTTTTGTTAAAGTGGAGTAACAGTGCATTAATTCACCTGTGAAACCAGTCTGTGCTGCACTGGAAAAAGGGGATAAGGAAGGATAACACTCCCAATCCTTTCCCCCCATGCTAGAATAAGGTTTTCCACAAAGCACAGAGGAAAAATCCTGGAGTTTTCCACATTTCTAACAAATGTGTTGGAAGTCCATTATATTCTGCAGGACACAGTCCTTGAAAAAGCTCAGTGAGGATCCAGTGGCATCAAATAAAACATTTTTGGTCTTTTGGGCTGTAATTGAGGATTAGCAAAATTAAAAATCCCATGTCTAGGTTGCTGTTGCTCCTTTGTAGAGCATTTAATGCCTGACTATTAGGAGCACAGAGAAATACAAGGTGAGAGGAGTGGAAAATAAGGCTGGCTTATGTTTGATTCCCAAAGAATGCTAAAGAGCTTCTCTAGAAAAGTGAATTTCAGTCAAACCCCCTGAGATAATCCCCAGGGCTACAGTTCTGCTCCAATTTGAGCTACATGATATTGTAAATTTGGAACAGATCCCAAAGAAAGGATTATCCACTGATATCCTGTCCTGGTGAGATGCACCCACAGTGCTGAGGCTCCACATAGAGGATGGGATGTTTCCAGAACATCCTCCCTCACCAAAACTTCATCACTGATTTTCCCCTGGATTTAAGATTCCTTATTCCTGAGTGTCTGAATTTACCACAACACTGTGACAGAGGAGAAAATAAAGAGAGAAAGCAAAGAATTGTACCTGTGATGCTCTTCTGCTTCAAGATTAGGTGACGAAAATGGAATTGACATCTCATCCTAAGAATATTTAAAAAATTCTCAGGAACTGATAAAATATCAGTTCTTGTTATTTATTTTGTTAAATGATCCATGTCTTAAATAAGCATAGTCTTCAGTGGAGTTTATTCAAGTTAGAAATGGATAAAAACCTCAGGATAAATAAAAGCAGAATGCTGGCCTGGTAATCCATCACTGAGTAGACTAGAATTAATTCAGGTTTACCTGGTTAGTATGAAAATGAGAATTAAAATTCAGCTCAGTATTAAGAACAGTATTTAGCAATGTTCAGGTACTGTGAAGCTTCCATCTGTTCCCAGAGCTGTCTGAAGTTTCTCAGCTGTACCAAGTTATCCCCATGTAAGTGCTTATTAAAAATAAAGGCAGTTGGATATTTGCATGGCTACAGCTTTCACAGAGGAAGAAAAGAGCCACAGGAATAAATTCCTCTTTGTTCCAACATTTTCCTTCAAAAGTAAAATTTGTTTTAGATATACTTGTGCAGAGTTGTACAGAATTTGGTGTATTGTGAGAGCCAGCCAATATGCAGTTCCTGAAATGCACTTTAATGTCTTTAATATCTTTAACAAGGACTTTTGTACAGCATGCAGGGCTTGTGTTCAGGACTAAATTCTTGCACTCACCCAGAGCAGTGAATAGGTTGTTATTTTTAAAATTATTATCCTTATTATTCTGCTTTAATCACATGAACCTGTCAGATCTGCTGTAGTTTCCAGTGTGAAAGCGTGACCTTAAAATGCATAAACTGCTGCTGTTCACTCATTATAGAACTGCACACAAATAGACTTTGCTGCTTTAATCCCTGTTTGGAGGTGGCTTTGGTGAAATCCCTGTTATGCCAGGTATTAGTCTGAAAAAAATCCCTAAATAAAGTATCTACTCACTATCTAGGTATTATTGCTCTTTTTTTTGGTGCTTGTTACTCATGATGTGGAATAATGTCACCTCTCAAAGTACCACTGAGCTTCACCCAGCCCTGTGCAAGCACTGAGATCATTATTGCTGCTCTGCAGCTCAGGTTTGGAACTTGCAGCCCCTTGCTTCTCTTTCCAGCTGATGTTTGGTGCAATTCCTACCAAATGGGACTTTGAATAACAAATTCAGAGGACAAAACATGTTAGGCACTATAAATTACTCAGAGAAGGAAATTAAAAGAATGTGAGATATTTTTTTTTCCAAGGCAGAGCTGGAATTGTTTGTGCTAAAGGTTCCACCCTGCTCTCAATTTAAATGAAAATGTTTTGCTAAAATTTAGATTTTGGTTTATGTAAGACACAGCATCCTTCACCCAGTGGAGCTATTGTGAGCACATTTCCTCTTCAGTGATCCCTTGCATTATTTCTTCCCCTGTGGGTTTCTTCTGTTCACAACTTTTACCTTTTCCTTCTTCTCAGTTGCATTTCCCATTTGATGACTGAATTGGCCACAGCAGGCTTTAGCAAATCCCACCCCAACACCCAAACTCTGCTTGACTCGTCAGAGAAGGAGGAAAATTTGTGAGGAATAAAAGATTGAGGCTGCCTGGCTGGTGGAACTTTACTTAATTAACCTAATTGAAATTACAAGTGTTGCAAATGAGACAAAAATAGGCCAACAAATAAATTATTTCCATTACATGTCATTTGAAAATAATTAGCAGAAGATAAACATTTAGTTCAGTGACCAGATTTGGCCTCTGGTTCTCTGTGCTGCTCTTTAGCACGGGGGACTTTGTGATGTGTAAATGAAATTAGAAACTGCAGCTCTGTAGCAATGCAGTGTGGCCTTCTATAAATCCCTGCTAAGCTCTGACAGCAATATCCAGGTTAGTACCCAGACCTTGAATGAAAGGGAGGGATTTGCACTACAGCCACAGGAGGGTAAGAATTTATTGAGCACTACCTGAAAAAAGGGATGTTTATCAAAAATGAGGATGAATATGTACATTGTTTCACAAATACTGCTTTGATCTCTGTAGCAAAAGAACTTCTATAGCTGCATGGGTGCTAATTTGCCTCTTCTAAAGAAATGAAATAGAAATAGTTCGAAATTAATGGGTTCCAAAAGCATCAGGTGAGAACATCTGTAGCAGAACAGGGGCTCTGTGTTTGGAGCTCACAGTCAGGTTTCTGTCCCATTAAATCAAGGCTGTTTAGAGGGGAAGGTTTCCAGCTGACACCCTGGAGTTAGAGCCATGAGGAAAGTTCTGCACAGAAGATTAGGATGAAAAATGACTGCAGGATTCAGCTGGAGTTTCTTTGGTTAATTTTGTAGCAGAGGGGGAGTTTAGTCCCTGGATGGTAGAAGGCCTTGCCAGGAGAACTAACAAAAATATGTATTTTTATATTTTATTTGAAATTTTCTATGTAGAACATGAGCTCTTCAGGCAAATGAACTTTACATGTACCTAAACTCTATCAAAAACCACTTTTAACACTTTAAACCCCACCAAATTAATGTATTTTGTTACAGTGCAACGTTTGTCATATTTGTCACCAAATCTGAATTTTTCTACTAGACAGCAAAGAACATTCCTTCCTAATTTATCTTTTCTAATGGTAGTCTCCATTTTTGGCTATCAGATTTAAGCCATTCTGTTTATTTTGAAGAATCAGCTTTAAATCTTACAGTGGGAGGGGATAAAACCCCCTAAAACCAACCCAGCTTCCTCCAGAGCTCCTGTGGCCTCAGGGGACTGAGCCACAATTTTCTGGCTGGAATTTGACTGAAGTTTCATCTTACTCCAAAGAACTTCTTGTCTTCCTGGGGAATTTAGGTTATCCCAGGTCTGTGGACAGACTAATTTAATAGTGACAGAAATAATTCATTTCCTTTTGTTGTCTATTTTGCTTCTTTGCTACTTTGGGATTGGAGGGATGGTGATGGTGGCCACAAGCACAGCTCTCTGATGCCTTTGCATCCTTTGAGAGCTCAGGATTCTGATAAGAGATTCCTGTACCTCCCTACCTGGAAACTTGGTGCCCCTGTGCTGGACAGCAGCCTTTAGAGCTTCCAGCTGAGGGCATCATTTGCTCAATCTATATTTGCAATCTATGCATTTCTTCAGAGATATTTATTTCCTGGGAAAGGAAACTCTCCTGTGATCCTCAGACACAGGCAGGGTTTGCTGTTCACGCAGTGTGTCCTGGAGAAATTCCTGGGACTGCTCCTGACAGAGCTGCTGAGCTGCTCCTGTGTTGTGGGACTCAGCAAAAGTCCCAGAAATTCTGTAGGGATGGGCTTTGTCCACTGAAATCCCCCTGGTGCTGGGAACCCCAGGGAAATCTGGAAATCTGGCAGGAAAGTCCTGTCTGTCAGGAATCAGGGATCATGGGCTCTCAGAGGGAAGGGAGCCAGGAACTCTTCACATTTGCCAAACAAAATCACCATCACAACAGAAATCAAAACTTCTCCTTTCTGACTATGGCCTGATGGTTCTGCTCCAGACAAAACCCAACACCTTCCTTGGACCACTTTGCCAATGAGTTCATGACTTACTAGGATGTAAAGCAATACTTTATTCAAAACAATTGAGCTCTCCCTTTGCATAAAACTTTTGTGTTATTTGTCATCAGTAAAACTGGTAAAAATTTAAATATTTTCTGCAAGTGGTTTTCCAAGATGTCTCTCATTTGTGTAGCCCAGATTTATCCAGACTCAATCATGTTCTGACTGATGTCCCATGGGATGTTCTGGGCTGGCTGCTGGGAAGTCAGGGCTGATTTTCTGCCCAGCCTGAGCTGCTTTGCTCCCCCCAGAGAAGGGGAGTCACAGAAATAATCAGCTGGCTTTTACTCTTGTCCCAAGTTGTGCTTGCAAACTGCTTCACTGCCACATTCCTCTGACCACCAATTTATGGAGACCTTTGCAGGATCCAGACCTATTAGATAAACAAGCCTTTCAAAGCTAATAGGTCAATAAATAGGCAGTGAATTCTTTATTTATTCCAAGGTTGAATGCTTGTCTTAGTGGGTCTCTGAGGAAAGCAGAGCCTCTTCAAACAAAAAAAAAAAAAAAAAAGTAAAAAAATCATTCATAGAAGGACAGATAATCATCCTGCTGGGCCATGGGGAAATTCAGGCTTGTTTGTGTGTGGGATGGAGCTGAGGTGCTGGATGGGAAGATAAGATTGGGACCAGGGAATTGTGCAGGGGAGGATGGAGCAGGACCCAGCCCCAGAGCAGCCCTGGAACTCTCCCTCCCCCTCAACAAGCACAGAGAGAATTGAGTGACTGAATGTTAACAAAACAAAGCCCTCGAAAATAATTGCATTTTTTCATATTGTGATTCATTTCAATTTCACGAGTCTCAAAACACCACTTCTCAAGTGATTAATGTTTTCTCCATTGATTGCAACTGCGCTTGAGTGAAGGTCTTTCTTCATAGTTTTAAACAAAGAAATGTTTTAAGGGTCACAAGATTAATGGCCTGACATTGAGGAGCCTTTCCACAGCTATACAGGAGAGCAGGTGGGTTGTAAAAGCAAACTCAATCCTTAGGTGATGTGAAATCCAAAATTATAATCCACCTTTGGATATAAAATTTACCTCATGTGATATTTTAGGTAATTTTTTCCACTCTTCCTGCGTTGCAATCTTTTTTATGCTGTTTTATCTCCTAGAGTTTTCCTCCTTCTTTTGTACTCTTGTGATTTTTTTAATTTTTTTTTGCCTCATCACTGTATTTGAGTAAATAAAGGAAAAATAAAGATGTCAGCTTCAAAAATTGTGAATGTCTTCCCTCACTAACACTGGTGAGTTAGCAACAGAATTTGGTTTGTATTGTCTAAAGGTCAGGAAATTATGTAGTTTAGAACCTAAAAAAGCCCCCACTCCTCCCAAAAAAATTACCATAGGTGAAGGGTTCCTAGGTTAATTAACAGCCCTGTACAAGTTCATTTACTGGATTGTTTTTAGCTGTAATTTCATTATGTCCACTGGAGGTGGAAGTTGGGGTCAGTGTGTGCAGAGGTTTGGCTGCCTTGGTCTCCAGGGACAGAGGGAACAATTTCACCCTTTGGAACTTGAGAGACCCCACCCTCAGGCAGAGCTTTCCATCCTGACCCACCCCAAACCCCTCTAGGCATCCTGTGCCTCAGTTTACCCATTTGTACTGACTCAGGATATCTTTGTGAGATGATTTAAGAGTTCCTCACCTGGGCTCTGGTGAGCTGTTGAGAAATTTACATTTCATAAGTATATTAAAATGCTATTTGCTGTGTAGTTTGCAGTCTGTTCACCTCTATTTTGATTTAAAAATGGACAGAGTCCATTTAAGGGACTGCAGCTCTCTGAGGTGAGGTTTTGTGAGAATTGTTCTGAGCTGGGAGCTTTGGGGAGCCGGGCAGGGACCCAGGCCTTGCTCACCTGTGGCAGGTGTTGTGGATATATTTTTAGGCCTCAACTTTGTCACTTTTTTCCTTGATTGTCTGATAAAAGACAAAATTCCAAGCTGCCTCACTTGTACCTGTAGCTCATGACAGAATTTAGTTGTGCTGCCATGGAAATGTTATTTTTTGGCTTTAGTAAGATATTTGAATTAAGTTGGCTGCTTCTCTTCTGGGCTCCAGACTTGAGCAGGGAGGGTTCCATCAGAACTTGTGCTTTCACAACAATAATCTTCCTTCCTAGGATGACATTGGGTGTGGAGCTGTTTCATCACCGTGCCCTGCTGATGTTTATGAACTGAAGGATGGGCTTGGACAGGCTCAGCAGAACCTCAGAGAGGGACACAACAACCCTGAAGTGCTCATGGTCCAGAGCTGCTTCTGCCCTGGGTGAAATGTAGGCTGAGAAGGAACTGGAGTCTGTAGAGGGTATATATATATATATATATATATATATATATATATATATATATATATATATATTTCACAGGTACTTGGAATTTTTAATAACAAGAGAAAATAAATGGTTTGTGATGCTCTCTGGCACAAATCTGTGAAAGGTGCAGTAGGCAGCTATTAAAAGGCTTTTAACAAAGAAAAGTATGTTCTGGAATATTCTTCATCATCAATTAATTAGCAGTAGGATGCTCATTAATTCTGGGTTTACAGTGGATTAGATTTTTAAGCCTATTATTTGTAGATAAAATTCATTCAGGTACTCAACTTTGAAATATTGCTTTGTGCATTCTCTTTATTCTCTATACATTTTATGGAAGAGTATTTAAGATATTGGCTATTGAAGTATTTCACTTTCAAGAGAAAAAATAAATGAGTTTGAAGCATGCAGGATAAACATAACCAAGAATAACAAATCTTTACATTTCCAGAATTAAAAATAAAAAAAAAATTAAAAAAATTAATCTGAGGTGTTGTGCTAGTGTTTGAATCTGGGTTTTTTGCAGTGGCTTTCTGCTTTGGGCTGCAGCACTCTCTGGGATCTCTGACTGTGTCTGAAATCCAGCACACGAATTCAAAGCTTTTGGAAACTATTGTTTCACTGCAATTAAGAACCATGCTCAGCTGAGATGGCAACATGCTGAAAAATTAATTGAGAATTTAACCTTCAAATGGAAAATGCATAGGACACACTTTATTATAATCAGCTTACACAGCCATCGATGCCTTCAGAGATAATTTGAGGTTTTTTACTGTTCTACTTCTGGCCAATTAAAACAAAAAGGCATTTTTGCCAAGCAGCATTGATTCAGTGTCTGTGATCCTGTGTGAGGAGCAGAGTTCTGAGGCTCCCTGATTCTTTTTGCTAGGGGATGAGTATCGAGATTAACAGCAAAATCTCCCTGCGGCTTTTAGAACAAAAGCTAATCAGCACTCCCATAAAAGTTTAAAATTGTTATATTCCTTAATTTTGCATATTGTTAGCTGCAAGCTGATCCTTATTGTTTGGTTTATTTTCATCTGTCAGAAGCAATGCCAAAATGTATTCTGTCTGCCTTGAGTGAGTGCAATTAATCCTGAGCTGGAACAATCTCTGAGGTTTGTGTTTGATTGAATGATCTGGGCTGGTGGGGCACATTCCACAACCATTGCCCACCAAAACCCATCAGATTGTATCCAGGTATTGCAATAACTCTCTTCAAGTAAAATCCTCTGGCATGATTTTATAAATGAGTGTGGAATGGATGAATGAATAATAGAATATTTAAACATGGCAATATAAGTCCTAGTGTACTTTGGGGTGTTTTCATACCTTTTTTCACATATTTGTGGACTTAAACTTTTTTTAAAAAATCAAAACAAAGAAACCCCCAAAGATCTATCAAGACCCCCAAATTACAATTGTTTTAAAAGAATTTTATGATATTTTATATTAATGAGTCATTAGTAATCAAATATATTGAATTACATTACAAAAAACTGACACACATTGATATTTCTTGAACACTGAAACAGGATGTTATCAGAATCCTTGACACAGCACTAAAAAGCCTCATAGAAACTGTGATAATTTCAGTGCTCCTTTTCATGGAAATAGAACTGTTTTTAAGGGATAAACAGCATCTAGAGAATTTTCCCCAGATTTATAAGGTCTTCACACCTTGTATTTTTCTCACACCTGTGAAATTTGCATTCTTCATTAGGGTCCACTTTTGATCTGAAATCTTTTGGTGCTTATAAGCTGTAAGAAAAATCACATTAAACAAAGGTTAGTCTGCCCCTACGTTTTTTTACAAATATGAGGAGGCATTTTACAAAGGCTGAAATTTTCTGTCAAAGCTGGCTGCAAACCAGAATTTCCACCCATGCTGATTCCAGTCCTAATATTTTTGGAACACACACTGAAGCTTCAAGGCAGGCTCTAGGTAGAGTCCTGGTGAGGGACAAAGGACTGAAAAGCACAACTTCAGTCCCTGGGGGGGTGGAGGGGGTCCAGCTAAAGAATAAAATCACTGAGCACAGGAATAAATGTGGTCTGTTAGGATAAGGTTTGCTTTTGTTGAGGGAAATTCTCCTCTATGGCTGCTGGAGTTGAATGAAGTAACGTGTACGCATCCTCAGTGAAGGATGAGAATAAAAAGGATTCAGTGGGTGTGTCATATATTTGCATTTTTAAAAGGTTGTGAGTTTATGCACCAAAGGGTGAATAAAAGTCAAAAAATCAGTTGGCCCCAGCTCAGATGAAACCACAACTGCAATGGTCACTGCTTGGTTTGGCAAGAGTCCATGTCCTGCTGCAGAGATTCTCTTCTGCAAGATGAGGATCAAAAAAGGGTTTGGGTTGGGAGGAACCTCAAAGCAGCCCCACCCCAGCCATGGCAGGGACACCTCCCACTGTCCCAGGTGCTCCAGCCCCAATGTCCAGCCTGGCCTTGGGCACTGCCAGGGATCCAGGGGCAGCCCCAGCTGCTCTGGGCACCCTGTGCCAGGGCCTGCCCACCCTGCCAGGGAACAATTCCTGCCCAAGATCCCATCCATCCCTGCCCTCTGGCACGTTGAAAACATAGCTTTGCTTTTTTTCCCTGATGATCTGGAAACTGAAGTGGACACTGAAACCTCCAACTTTGTAGGTGGCCCAAAACTCCTTTGAGCCATCAAATACTTTATAAATGACAAGAAATCCCAGAGGAGCTCATGGAAGTGAGCAGCAATACGGGAGCAGACGAGCTGCAGCAAACACGAGTTTGGGTAATTCAGTGAGATGGGGATAGTCCAGTTTATTTGGAATAATTACAGCTTAGAAACATCTACATTGCAGTCACTGACTGTTTTCCAAAATCTGAGAAGCAGCCAAGGATCCCAGCTGAGTGTTAGGGATCCCCAGGAATGGGAGGGATAGGCCAGGGCTCTCCGTTCTGCCATGGAGCTTTGGTGTGCTCACGTTCTGGGTAAGGTGTGTTCCCCCTTTTCCTGACCCTGCAGTGCCATGGAAATCCCAACATTTAGGATTGCAGAGCCCTCTCTGGAGGTGCTGCCCTGTTCACAGTTTGTCACTATTTGATTCCTTCTGTGGGGCAGTGCCACCCACGTGTTCCTCCCTCCAAATCCCAGTGGATCCCAGTATTCCCACTGTGCCTTTGGTACATTCCAAGCAGCACTTACACAATGTGCCTGGATATTTTTGCAGGCTCTAGAGGTCTTTGGAATATGAGTGCAATCTCTGGTTTATTTGTTTGGGGCTTCTTTTAGAATTAATTTAAATTATTAGGAATTCTGTGCATGATGAATCAGGCAATTGCAGCTTTGTTAATAAACTGTGTTTCAAGGTATTTTGCACAATCTATTTCAGAGTAATGAACAAGTAAATAAAATGTCTCTATAGTGAATAAATCATATATTTTTCTGAATCTCCACTACTAAAATGACTTTTTCAATTAATTTCAAACTCTGCTGTTCTCCAGCCAGGTAACTGGGAGCCCAGGGCTGAATATTCACAATGTCAGGGCACTGGGAGAACCCAGTGCCAACTTGAAATAATGCTGTTGGGTGCAGTGAAGTTGCAAAGATAAAAGTGAGTTCAGAATTTATCCTGCTCCATGGATATTCTTTCTTTTCTCCTGCACAATTCCCCTGCCACAGAAACACTGGCAGTGTTGGTTTGCACTGATTTGATTCACCTCTTTTCAAATGAAACAGGGCTGGTTTTTCATCTTTTGCAGGAGTGATTGTTAACTACAGGGAAATTGTCACAAGCACTAGGTCAATTAATTACTCCATTTTTAAGCTCTCCCTTGTAAAACAGCAATTAATTTACTGCATTTTGGTGGATTTTGTTCTCCAGACTTATCCATTTGAAATCACTGTAATTCTAGGCAGATAACACTGTTTTATTGTATGTGACAGCTTTTCTGAAGTTCATATTTTCTTCTTTAATGAATGCTGGGACTGAGTTTGTTTTTAATTATCTGTGGCACCTTTTTATTATTAGCAGAATGGGAAAGCAGTAAACCTGGAGTTTGTGAAGTGAATGGGAGCTATCAACCTCCTAAAAGAGGATGTTAAATAGAATGGATTGCAACGTCCAGGTTTTATAGGATGACATAAAATGATAAATATTTGCAGTTCAAACATAGTGCAGCTCCAAGGACTTTCACAGTTTTTTTATCACTTTTTCCTTTAAGCTTCCATTTTTTTTCATTTTCATCCCAAATGAGGAAGAGCCGTGGATTGTTTGGTGAAGCCCCTGTGGGTGAGGCCTCCTTGTTAAACAAGACAGAATTTACAGCACTCTGGGAATGTTTTTGGGTATGAAAATAAAAAAAAAAAAATATTGTTGATCTATAACAGTTCAGTGACTTTTGTCCTTAGGTGACTTTATTTCAAATTACAGCTAACAGAGTCGGTGCATGTAGAACTGGACAGTTTAACCAGTTGTAACTTACTAGGTGGTCAATAGGGAGACAAAGATCTTTAAGATGATACTTGTGAATTCTGCCTTTTAAGCAGAGAAGGAGATTCCAGCAGCTCAGTCTCAGATGGATTGGTTCAAATAACTTGCAGGAGATAATTTCCATCCTGAGAGCTGAAGCAGCAAACATCCAAAGTGTTCACTACAGTGCCTGGAAGGTTTGGAGAAAGCATGATGAACAGGGAGATAATTTGAGGAGCGTGTTATATTTGGAGTATTTACTCTTGTAAAAGGCTGTCTGACTCATTAGCATCTCGAATGATCTATCAAAGTGTAGTTCAGACTGAAAAGGGAATAAATACTACATTATCCTTTTGTGTTGCCAAATGTAGGGCACCAAATGTTTGCTTCTGTGGTCTGCTCTGATGAGTGGAGTGGCTCTTTTGACTCCAGTGGAATTATGCTCGGGATGAGCCTGGCCCCATGACCCTAATCAAACTGAATAAGATGAAAGGTTTGGGGGAAAAAAGAGCTCAATCTCCACATAAGATCTTTATAAAGTATTATGGGATTAGGCCCTTAAGAAAGGAGGGGAAAATATATAGTGGCATTTTAATCAGGCACATCATGGCAAAGAAGACAGAGTATTAATTTAATGAAAAGGTTTTTATAGGCACATGATATGGCTAAGAAATGAAATAAATCATGGAAATGTAAAACACAATGTGGTTTCTAGTACAAGAGGATCTGGTTCTTTGACTGTGCATAACAATTTGTGTTTTTCTGTGTTTCCTGTGATTTACATATTTTTAATTGCACTGAAATCTGCGCTGGACCACTGAGAGGCAACTTTGTACTTCAGAGGTCACCCTAAACTCATTAAGTACAGATTGGCTTTGTGTTTATTAGAAGGCCATGTCTGCTAAATCAGCGACTCTGCACCCCCCAGCTGGTTCAGCAGAGCTGCTTTGTTTGCCCCAGATCAGTGATGAGAGCTCCATGTCCATCCCTGCCCCAGATCAGTGATGAGGGTTCCATGTCCATCCCTGCCCCAGATCAGTGATGTGAGCTCCATGTCCATCCCAGTGAGATCAGTGCAGAGGGTTCCATGTCCATCCCAGTGAGATCAGTGATGAGGGTTCCATGTCCATCCCAGTGAGATCAGTGATGAGGGTTCCATGTCCATCCCAGTGAGATCAGTGCAGAGGGTTCCATGTCCATCCCAGTGAGATCAGTGATGTGAGCTCCATGTCCATCCCAGTGAGATCAGTGATGTGAGCTCCATGTCCATCCCAGTGAGATCAGTGATGAGGGTTCCATGTCCATCCCTGCCCCAGATCAGTGATGTGAGCTCCATGTCCATCCCAGTGAGATCAGTGCAGAGTGCCCTGCTCTACCCTTGATGGATTCCCACCAGTTTAATCCCCATGTAGAGGGTGGAGGTATTTTTCTGAATATGGGAGAGTTAGAGGAATAACCAAAGGCCAGGGATTGTTTATTCTCTGGATTTATGTGCCTTCATTTTTCCCTTTGCTTTTAGGAGTTTATTGTTAGTGGTGCCCACAGCAGAGTGTGGTTTCTGTTCCTTCAGCCCCGTGGCTGCCACACCAGACCTTTTCCCTTGGTTTTGTGCATTTTGTGCTGTCTAAAGAAACAGCAATACTGGGAACAAGAGATGATTCCTTTTGGTGAGTCTCACAAAATTAAACCAGGGATTCAATTTTGGTGCTGGCTACCCCTTTCCATGTTGTCATTGTTCTTTTGTGATGATCCTTTTATTCTTATTCACTTGGAAACACCACAAGAAAAATGAATGATTTTCTGATAGCCACAGAAGAACGAAGAGCAAACAGCTTGTGATGTGGCAGGTTGAGTTGTGGCATTAAATGTTTCCCATTGGTTATTTTTGTTAGAAAATTGGTGAAAAGAGAAGACTTATCCATCCCCCTGACCCTGCAGAGGAGGTTATTTCAGGCCACTGTTTCCTGGCTCCAGCTGACAAACCAGGTGCCAACACAGTTCAGCCCTACAGCCATTACAGTGCTGTAATCTCACTACAGTGAGAAGTGACTTCGTGTCCTCAAGCTACTCAGAAATGCCATGAGTCCAATATTGAAGGACTAGAAAGAAGAAAAAGGGACCTTGCATAAGAGAAATGGGATGTGTGGTGGCCAGACTGGTGTTTGTGCTGCTGATTGTCATGGGAAATGTTGCCTGGAGAGGTTTTGATGATAGCAGTGTCCCAAAGCAGAGGTAATGTGCTTCTTGAGGGGTTTTCTTATGCTGTGCAATGGTGGCAGAAGGGAGAAAATCTATTTGCAATGCATATTTGGGTGTACAGCACAGGTGATGGAGAGCTGCTCTGTCCTTCAGCCTCTGACAGCAGCTCCCTTGGCTTGTTCTGTGCTGCCCCAGAGTGCCTGGGAGCTGGGATCAATTACCTCAGCCCAAACTTTTAGGAAGTCAGGATACAGAAAAGAAGGAGCTGGCAGTGCATGCTGGGCTGCTGGAGATCAGGGAGGAAGGGAAGGGAAAGGAGGGAATGGGCACAGCCAAAGGAAAGCTGATGCTGGAGGATGGTTCTCACTCCAGGGAATGGGAGCTGCTTCTGCTTAGGACAGGGAAAGAAGGTTTCTCTTCCCAAGAGCAGGAGCACTGAGGGGTCCCCTCTATTTTATATCCATCATTTGTGTCATTTATTGTCATAATCATCATCTGCTACAAGATTTATTATTAACCATACTAGGGATCAACAAAGTGTTGGGATGGAACCTCCTGTTTTTCTGGTGGAGAACAAAGGGCTCTAGGAGGAGAGTAAAGCAGCTGCTGGAGGTATTTTGTCATTATTTCACTCATTTACAGACACATAAGCACTCAAGGAAGTCTTATATCCTATCCTTTTTCCTAAAGGAAACTGAAGATTTTAATCTGTCCTGGAAGAATTTAGCTGAAAAGACAACAGACAGAGAAAATGATATCACCCCAAAAAGATTCTGCCTTTCATGTCATTGAGAAGAGCTAAAAACCACTTCAGGTGGTCTTTAGGAAATCAAGGTTTGATGAGAGTCTCCAAACGATAGCAACATTTTTATTAAGGCAAAAGCATGAATGAAAGAGATAAGAGGGGGAAATAAATATAAATCAAGCACTCCAGGTTGCTAATTAGGCCACAGCTGGGAATGACTGGCAGGAAATGTGGGGAGTGGGCCAGAATGAGGGAATGAATGGGAAGTTCTCCATTAAGCTGAACACTTGGATGTCACTCAGTGCAGTTTTAGTAAATAATTAAGTGGATAAATTTGCTATTATATCAGCTGCCCATGCACTTTGGGTCCAGAACACGGTGTTGTGACTAGAGAAGGGTTACTAAAGCACAGATTGTGAGTTTCCTGATCCCAGATCTCCCTGTTTTATTGACTCTGCTATCACTACAAACATCCTTATCTTCCTGGGCCTGGAAGAAAGTCCTTTCCAGTGGCACTGCACAGTGTGTGCTGTGGGGGAGGAAACAGCAAGGGGAGGCCCTTTGGTTCCCTTCATCTCCATCCCCCAGCAGCAGCCCTGAACATCCAGCAGCGCTGTGGGGCTGGAGCTGCAGGGGCTCAGCTCCTCTGGGTGGCCCTGCATGGCTGAAAAGAAAGGAAATCAAAGCCAGGGCACTGAGCTGTGAGAGACAGGAGTGGGGTGTGTGACACAGGGAGGGTGTGTGACATGGGGAGGGGATGTGACACAGGGATGGGGTGTGTGTGACACAGGGATGGGGTGTGTGTGACACAGGGATGTGTGTGACACAGGGATGGGGTGTGTGTGACACAGGGATGGGGTGTGTGTGACACATGGATGGGGTGTGTGACACAGGGAGGGTGTGTGTGACACAGGGATGGGGTGTGTGTGACACAGGGATGGGGTGTGTGACACAGGGATGGGGTGTGTGACACAGGGATGGGGTGTGTGTGACACAGGGATGGGGTGTGTGTGACACAGGGATGGTGTGTGTGACACAGGGATGGGGTGTGTGACACAGGGATGGGGTGTGTGTGACACAGGGATGGGGTGTGTGACACAGGGATGGGGGGTGTGACACAGGGAGGGTGTGTGACACAGGGATGGTGTGTGTGTGACACAGGGAGGGTGTGTGTGACACAGGGATTGGGTGTGTGTGACACAGGGATGGGGTGTGTGACACAGGGATGGGGTGTGTGTGACACAGGGATGGGGTGTGTGACACAGGGATGGGGTGTGTGACACAGGGATGGTGTGTGTGTGTGACACAGGGATGGGGTGTGTGTGACACAGGGATGGGGTGTGTGACACAGGGATGGTGTGTGTGTGTGACACAGGGATGGGGTGTGTGTGACACAGGGATGGGGTGTGTGACACAGGGATGGGGTGTGTGACACAGGGATGGGGTGTGTGTGACACAGGGATGGGGTGTGTGACACAGGGGTGTGTGTGACACAGGGATGGGGTGTGTGTGACACAGGGATGGGGTGTGTGACACAGGGGTGTGTGTGACACAGGGATGGGGTGTGTGTGACACAGGGATGGGGTGTGTGTGACACAGGGATGGGGTGTGTGACACAGGGATGGGGTGTGTGTGACACAGGGATGGGGTGTGTGTGACACAGGGATGGGGTGTGTGTGACACAGGGATGGGGTGTGTGACACAGGGATGGGGTGTGTGTGACACAGGGATGGGGTGTGTGTGACACAGGGAGGGTGTGTGACACAGGGAGGGTGTGTGACACAGGGATGGGGTGTGTGTGACACAGGGATGGGGTGTGTGTGACACAGGGAGGGTGTGTGACACAGGGAGGGTGTGTGACACAGGGATGGGGTGTGTGTGACACAGGGAGGGTGTGTGACACAGGGATGGGGTGTGTGACACAGGGGGCTGTGTGACACAGGGATGGGGGGTGTGACAGCCAGCACTCAGGGGTGCTTTGGGGCTGTGCCCAAAGGTGAAAGGTGAAGGTTTTGGGAGCAGAGCCCGGCTGCAGCACTCAGTGGGACAGTGGGTGTCCCCAGGGTGGCCATGGATGTCCCCAGGGGGATATTGGGTGTCCCCTGGGTTCGCAGTGGATGTCCCCAGGGGGATATTGGATGTCCCCAGGGGGATATTGGGTGTCCCCTGGGTTCGCAGTGGATGTCCCCAGGGGGATATTGGATGTCCCCAGGGGGATATTGGGTGTCCCCAGGGTGGCAGTGGATGTCCCCAGGGGGATATTGGGTGTCCCCAGGGTGGCAGTGAGTGTGCCAGAGCTCTGGGATGAGCCATGGCGTGGGCACTCTGCAGGGTCCCAGCTGTTCCAGTGTCCCTCTGCTGTGGTTATGGTGGCACTGGGGCCGTGTGGCACCAGACCTGGCGGTCCCTGGGGAGCTGGGGGGGTCTGGGCTCAGGGCTGTCACCCCGGGTGTCACCTCCCTGCTGGCAGGGTGTGCACAGGCACCGGGGGGTTCGGGCTCCTGCAGGGGCTGCTGGGGCTCCCCAAGGCTGGAGAGCACTGGGAGCCCTCCCAGCAGGACAGACAGACAGACAGACAGACAGACAGACAGTGCCCAGCAAGACAGACAGACAGTGCCCAGCAGGACAGACAGACAGCATTCCTAGCAGGACAGACAGACAGACAGTGCCCAGCAGGACAGACAGACAGTGCACAGCAGGACAGACAGCATTCCCAGCAGGACAGACAGTGCCCAGCAGGACAGACAGAGAGTGGCCAGCAGGACAGACAGACAGACAGACAGTGGCCAGCAGGACAGACAGACAGACAGACAGACAGCATTCCCAGCAGGACAGACAGACAGTGCCCAGCAGGACAGACAGACAGTGCCCAGCAGGACAGACAGACAGCATTCCTAGCAGGACAGACAGACAGACAGACAGACAGACAGACAGACAGACAGCATTCCCAGCAGGACAGACAGACAGTGCCCAGCAGGACAGACAGACAGACAGACAGACAGACAGTGCCCAGCAGGACAGACAGACAGTGCCCAGCAGGACAGACAGACAGCATTCCTAGCAGGACAGACAGACAGACAGACAGACAGACAGACAGACAGACAGACAGTGCCCAGCGGAGCTGAGTGTTTCCCGCACTGTCCCCTCGCTGCCGGCCCCGGCTCCTCAGGCTTGGCTTACTGAAAATACCCAAATGCTTCCTCGCCCTCGGGCATATGGGCGTTCCAATTGCTGCCCTGTAGCTGTGAGAAATTGTAAGTGGATTTTATTTAGCAATGAACAAGAGATGAAATGGAAATATTTTCACGCCGTTTATATTGAAATATTTTATTTAAATGTATACCTGAATTTAATTTTGATTAAATATTAGTTTCAGGGAGCTGCAAAACTTTATTTTTTTTAAACTTTTTTCTATTTTTGACCAGTGAACTGAGACATTTTCTTATATCAATTTTTTCTCCCCAAGCTGGTTTTATTGAAAAAACTTCATCTACTCTGCCAACACTCATAATACTTAGAGGCTATTCATTCATAGTAGTAAGTTCTTATCTGTAGAATTACCAAGCAGTATTTCACCATTTTATAAGGTAATAGAGATGCTGGTTTTATTTCAGTCCTCAGCTTAGTAAACAGCGTGGCAGGGCTGTGTTTGAGGAGAGGGAGGAGAGAGCTCCGACGTGGGATCCTTGCAAAGAGAAAAGCTCCTCAGGGATGGTGGCTTTTGAATCCTATTCCCAGTTAAGCACAAGTGTTGAAAGGCAGCCATGTGTTCAGATATCTTATATGAATTGTTCTTAAGGCTAGTAATTTTTCCATGGGTAAGGCTTCCCAGATTTCTTCTGAGCCATCTGTCGAGGAAAGAGAGCATTAGATTGTCAGACATTGTTTTCAAAGCTCACTAAAATATTATCTGTTTAACCCTTGCATTGCTTCATTTGAGGGAGGGCTTTAAGTGAGGGTTGTTTGTTTCACTGTTTTATTTTATTTTTTCTACAAATGGAGAAACAGAGAGAAAATTTGGTAGCTCGCTTTGGAGTCAAGTTAAGGCTGGGATATGGCAGTTCTGGTCTTGTGACTGGAAATTCTTTTTCCATGTAGAGGTAACATGCTGCTGTGATGGTCTTGGATAAAATAAAATTTAGATGATCATTCAAAACCATCCTTTCTTCCTCAAGCCAGGGAAGGCAGTGAACAGAAAGAATTGTTGCTTCACCTGGTGAGGCTGAGGGGTGACCTGGAGCTCCTGGGGCAGCTGAGACTGCCACTACCAAATTTGTTTGCTGGAAACCCACCACTATTGAGGTCCTGTGATGAACTCAGTTCCCAAAGCACAGGCTTGTCACCGGCTTTATAAACTACATTAAGTTATTTGGAACAATTTTATGGTGTGTGTCTAAAATTAAATCCTTTTAAACTCCTTAAGGAGTTTAAATGTTGACTCTTCTTTACCAGGTTGGAAATAGCTGCTTAGAGAAGAGAGTGGAGACTGAAGACATTGGGATTTGCACAGCCTATAATAATTTGTAATTGTAATAAATTAATATAATGTAACATAATATAATAATATAATATAATATAATATAATATAATATAATATAATATAATATAATATAATATAATATAATATAATATAATATAATATAATATAATATAATATAATATAATATAATATAATATAATATAATATAATATAATATAATATAATATAGTATAATATGATATAATATAATATAATATAATATAATATAATATAATATAATATAATATAATATAATATAATATAATATAATATAATATAATATAATATAATATAATATAATATAATATAATATAGTATAATATGATATAATATAATATAATATAATATAATATAATATAATATAATATAATATAATATAATATAATATAATATAATATAATATAATATAATATAATATAATATAATATAATATAATATAATATAATATAATATAATATAATATAATATAATATAATATAAGAAGTGTGTGTAGTGGACAGGGGCTGAAAATGGTTTGCCTAAGGCAGGAGTGATCATTCCTGCAGATGTGACCCTGCCAAGCAGCCCTGATCCCCTGGGATTGCTCAGGAAGCAGGAGGAACTCCCTGCAGCTCCCTCCTTTGCCATTATGTGCAGCCAGATTCTCAAAAACCTTGGACAAATGGCAGAGTTTTGCTCCCCTTGCCCAGTTACACAGCATGGAAAGAGGAGCACACTCAGTGTCTGGGTGGATCAGCCTCTCTTGCTCCTGGCAGCTGGGAAAAGTGCCTGGAAAGTGTGGTTAATGTCTGCACAGCCCTGGAGGCAACGCCATGCAAGGATGGAAAGAGTTTATTCCCCTGCTCATAAATAAGGTGAGGGTGCTCACTTGTGATAGTTTGGGTCTAATAAAACCTGACTTATATCTGTCCACTGGTCCCTCACAAAAACGATTTCTGCAGGAGAAGAGCAGGCCCTTCATTCTCAGGTCAGGAAAGACATCCAGCTTGCAGACAGGTGTAGGGATTTTACATCCCCCTGTGGCACGGGTGGGAGAATATGGGATTGTTCCTGCTCCTGACATCTCCCTTTTCCTGGACTGAGTGGTGAATTGGGATTTGCCAGCAGCAGCATGAGGGGGATCTCAGGAAAATCTCACACTGCAGCTCCAGCCCAGTTTGAGTCCTTGTGTCGGTCCTCAGGGGGAGCAGGAGGGAAATCCTTCACTTGTGCAAAGCCTGCCAGCTCCCTGGGGCTGTGAGGAGCAGGGAAAAGGAATAACCACGGATATTAAAGCCCATCCTCGCCTGCCAGGGATGGCTCCCACAGCCACAGGGGTACTGTGAGGGCTGGATTCCCTTTCTGGAGGGCCTGCAGCATTTTTTATGGGCTGTGGTACAGGAGCAGCATGCCTTGGGTGCCCTTGGCCGTCACCAGCCATTGCAGAACGCTATAAATCATCCTTATTTTACTTTATGAATTGTAAAAACTATCATACATTTCACAGGTATCTCAGGACAAGATAGTAAATTTCAAGTTTTTTTCCATGAATTTATGGCCAAGCCTCAAAAACAGTTTCTTATACAGCTGGAAAAAAAACAGCTGTAGATCAGAGGTGTCCTCAGTTTGGGCACACAACTCCCTCCGACATCAAGGGCAATAGCTGGCACACAGGGTAATTATTTAGTGCAAAATGAAGGGAAATATGAATTCAGGTGTACTAAGAGAAGCTGGATCTTGGAAGGGCCATGAATAACATTATTTTCCAGTGGCATTTTGTTCTTGGCTCACTGTTTCCAGGAACACAGCAAATCACAGCTCCCATCTTCTCTCCTGGATAAACCATCTCCTGTTTTGCTGGTGGTTTCTTTCATATGTTTCAGAACACTGGTGCATCACTGTCCATTTTCAAGGAGAATTTCTTATTTGCCACATGCAAAGAAGAAATTTCCAAAGAAAACTTTGTGTGTTAAAGGGATTTTTTAACCCTTTATCTTGCTCAGAAACAGCTGCCAAATTATTCTGGGGACATTTTTGCTGTGCATCTAAAGAGCAAATAGTGTCAGTGTGGAGAAGCTGAACTCAGTGCCCAAGTTCATTCAGATATTTCCCACACCCCTGAGGATGAAATTTGGCCACAAGTGTGGAAGAAAGTAGTGAGATGTTACACTGTGAGCATGTCAGAGCACTGAAAATCTGTTCCTTGCCTTCCATTCCCATTCAGATCCACCATAATTGATAAAATTCCTGGCCACGGTTCTGTGGAACTGTTATTTCTGTATAGAGCCAGATGCAATGTTAACTGCTCAACATTAACACGTTCTCATCCCTGAAATGAAAATGAACCCTGTTTTTGGCCCTCTTCACATGATCTCTTTCAATTTCCTGTTCTTAGGTTTATCAAATGAAAACGCTTTTCTAGAAATCAACTGCTATTTCTGAGAGGTTGGGCAAATAGAAATATCTGCAAAGACTAAATAAAATTCTGCATTCTACCTTGCAGAGAGGGAGCACAAGGATCAAGGAAACCAAATGTTAGCCTTATTTCTTGTGGCAACCCAAATCATTTTGGTATTTATTTTTTTCTCACCTTTTGTCTCTTATAGGAGCCATGAGCTTTACATTTCATGCACAGTCATGGAATGTAATAGGATGATTTTCATGCAAGGACATAGTGTTGCCAGCTGAAAGTAGTTAGCAGTTTGTATTACAAATATATCTCCTAATTTTCTTTCCTGTAGTTATAAAGCATTCTGTGATGACATTGAATTAAAATATCTGCATTCTATGAGTAGTCACTTACAAAAAAAGGGAAGTTTTGCTACGTGGTTCTCAGGAGCAATCCACAAGTCTGTGAATATAGAGGACAAAGATCCCTAAACTGCTTCTGAGGTTTTAAAAACACCACTGCACAAAATTCCTCAATTTGGAAGGGTGCTTCAATATGAAAATACCATTTAAGAAAAATATACATATCCATAAATGCATAGCTTTAAAAGTTTTTTGTATGGCCACTACCTTCTGCTTATTAGATAACTGTATTCAGCAGCTGAAGGCTGTAAGTGAACAAGTCAGTTAAAAATAAAACTAAGGAGAGTTTGTGCTAGGAATAGGAGAATTTTCAGACCTTTTTAGATGGCTTTTCTTCAGGTTGCATTTCATCTACCTGGCCTGCTTATTTAGCAGTGGACACTCTAATGGCTTTAATCTTATGATCTTTTTGCAACCTTGTCTTTTCTTGCACCTACAGACAGAAAAGGCAACACAGCCAGAGGTGGGCAGCTCCTTCTTTGTGAATGGAGGCTGTGTTCAAACTTACAGCTCAATTAGGGAGGATTAATCTGTGAAAACAATGAGATCAGCAGATGTTTGTGGAGGAGAACCCAGAACCACTTAGTCTGCCGAGGCTTCTGAGACCATGCTGTGCATTTCCAAAATGGGGGGAGGAAATGGTGAGGAGGGAAGGAAGGATTCAGTAAAAAATACTTTAAATCCTTTAAAGTGCCCAAGCACTAACATAATTATAGAAGGAAACAATGAGATTCTTAATATTCAGTGGCAACATAGAAGGAAAAATGCAGAAGAAAACAACAGCTGAGAGAGTCTTTAATCAGGGTCTCTTACAAAGTCCCAGAAAAAGACACAAGAGGTCTAATGAGACACAGCTGCTCTAATCCTTGTATTAAAAAACAAGTCCAACATTCAGGAAAAAGGGATATTTTAATGAGAGATTGATAATGCAAGACACAGTTGGCTGGAGAAGATTAATGCATTGAAGCAGTCACCATAACAAAGGGCCCAGCAAGGGACCTGCAGCCACATCCTGCCATGGGTTTACACACGGCATCACCTGAGCCCTCAGTCCCAGCAGGAGCTGGGCTGTGAGCATGGGGACGTGCCTGGAGCTGGCCTGGCTGTGGGGACAGCGACACTCATCCTCCTCCTGGGATGGAGCTGCTTCTCTGGGACTTGTCTTCATGGAAAGACCAGTGTGCAGCAGGAAAGCACTTTTGATAGAAAAGGAAAACAAGCCATTATGTTCTTCTGAAACATTTTGACTAGAGCAACCCAAAAGAATTCCTTTTCTGAGGAATGCTCAACCAGCTTTACCCTGGACATGATGCTTTGGGTCATGTGCAATCCCCACCAAGCAGCTGCAGTATTAAAGAAGAAATTCCTCCTCACACAGAAGTTTTATGGGTTGTTTTAGAAGTTTTTTTCTTTCCTATGCTGAGCAGTGCAGGGAGACCTGTGGCACATCACATCACAACACACACAAGCTGAACTGTCCTGCCGTTATGTCTTGCTGTAGGATGACTTTGATGGGCTCCCAGCTGGGAGTGTGAGCAACACCATCGCGGCTCGGGGCACCCACAGGTTCTGTTTCCCTGTGCTCCCAGGGCTGGCTCCGTGCCCAGGCCATGCCAGGGGCTCTTACTGGGCCACAGCAGAGGTGCAGCCCCAGGAGGCGGATCCCTGGGGTGGGTTCAGCAGTCTGAAGGGATGGATGGATGGATGGATGGATGGATGGATGGATGGATGGATGGATGGATGGATGGATGATGGATGATGGATGATGGATGATGGATGGATGGATGATGGATGGATGGATGGATGGATGGATGGATGGATGGATGGATGGATGACGGATGGATGGATGGATGGATGGATGATGGATGGATGATGGATGGATGGATGGATGGATGGATGGATGGATGATGGATGGATGATGGATGATGGATGGATGGATGGATGGATGATGGATGGATGGATGATGGATGATGGATGGATGGATGGATGGATGGATGGATGGATGGATGATGGATGGATGGATGGATGGATGATGGATGGATGGATGGATGATGGATGATGGATGGATGATGGATGATGGATGGATGGATGGATGGATGGATGGATGGATGATTGGATGGATGGATGATGGATGGATGGATGATGGATGGATGATGGATGGATGGATGGATGATGGATGGATGGATGGATGGATGATGGATGATGGATGGATGGATGGATGATGGATGGATGGATGATGGATGGATGGATGGATGATGGATGGATGGATGGATGATGGATGGATGGATGGATGGGATTGGATGATGGATGGATGATGGATGATGGATGATGGATGGATGGATGATGGATGGATGATGGATGGATGATGGATGATGGATGGATGATGGATGATGGATGATGGATGGATGGATGATGGATGGATGGATGATGGATGGATGGATGGATGATGGATGGATGGATGGATGATGGATGGATGGATGAATGGATGATGGATGGATGGATGGATGATGGATGGATGGATGGATGGATGGATGGATGATGGATGGATGGATGGATGGATGGATGGATGATGGATGGATGGATGGATGGATGGATGGATGGATGGATGGATGGATGGATGATGGATGATGGATGGATGATGGATGGATGGATGGATGATGGATGGATGGATGGATGGATGGATGGATGGATGGATGGATGGATGAATGGATGATGGATGGATGGATGGATGATGGATGGATGGATGGATGGATGGATGGATGATGGATGGATGGATGATGGATGATGGATGGATGATGGATGATGGATGGATGGATGGATGGATGGATGGATGGATGATGGATGGATGGATGGATGATGGATGGATGGATGATGGATGGATGATGGATGGATGGATGGATGATGGATGGATGGATGGATGGATGATGGATGATGGATGGATGGATGGATGATGGATGGATGGATGATGGATGGATGGATGGATGATGGATGGATGGATGGATGATGGATGGATGGATGGATGGGATTGGATGATGGATGGATGATGGATGATGGATGATGGATGATGGATGGATGGATGATGGATGGATGATGGATGGATGATGGATGATGGATGGATGATGGATGATGGATGATGGATGATGGATGGATGGATGATGGATGGATGATGGATGGATGGATGATGGATGGATGATGGATGATGGATGATGGATGGATGATGGATGGATGGATGGATGGATGGATGGATGGATGGATGATGGATGGATGGATGGATGATGGATGGATGGATGGATGATGGATGATGGATGGATGGATGGATGATGGATGGATGGATGATGGATGATGGATGGATGGATGGATGATGGATGATGGATGGATGGATGGATGAATGGATGATGGATGGATGGATGGATGATGGATGGATGGATGGATGGATGGATGGATGGATGGATGGATGGATGGATGATGGATGGATGGATGATGGATGATGGATGGATGATGGATGGATGATGGATGGATGATGGATGGATGATGGATGGATGGATGATGGATGATGGATGGATGGATGGATGGATGGATGGATGGATGGATGGATGGATGGCACTGCAGTGTTTCCTCGCAGGGAGCATTGGGACCTTGTGCTCCCCTTCCTCCTCCTCATCACACTCCTCTTCAGGAGACCTGGGAGCAGGCTGGGGCCCCTCTGCAAACCTGGGGAAGCCTGGAACCCAACCAAAGCAATGCAAACTTTGACTTCTTTCAGTGACATATCAATACAGGCTGAACAAGTGCTCCTTTCAGCATGGCTGACCACCTTGTTTTTGCTCTGATTTGCAGTTTCATTTGCCTTTGACACCTTCCTTTTCCAGCAGCATGTTTTTGTTCATGAATAGCCACTACCTTCTGGCAGCATTCCACTGGATCCCTGAATTAGTGTTGTTTCCTCTGTTGTTTCATCATTTGAAGGACACAAATCACAGGCAATTGCTAAGAGTTGGATCCTCTTTTAAGGAAAACTCAGTCACTGAGTTCCTATCTGTCTAGTTTTCTAAATAAAACTGACTTCTGAAATTCCCATGTACTTCATGGGACGTTTTCCATATTCATCACAAACTAGCTTAATGGAGAAAAGAGGGGAGTTTTGGGCACTGGGATTGCTACAGCCATAACTGACCTAAGGCTTCCTGGCAAACATCAGGTGGTGACATTTGTTCCAAGCACGCAGCAGGGAAGATGTGATATTGGCACTGGGTGCATTTTTAACACTCTTCACATTTCCAGAGCAGTTGGAAGTTGTCTGGAGAATTTCTGGCAAACTTTCCTTGAAAACTACGCATGTGGAGCAGCACTTTCCTAATTGGCTATAATAACTCCCTCTGATTAACTTCTCAGGTATACACATAAGGAGGAATTCCAGAGTATCTTGCATCATGACTGGCAGGATTTTGCCTGGCGTGCATTAACCCTTCCTCACAATCTTTTAAAATTTACTGTCTAACCAAGAAACACTTAGAACTCTTTGTACCTCTTCCAAATCAGTGTTTGTAAATATAGTTATTTGTGTTGCTCTCCTAAGCAATGAATTTATTTGGGAAAACATGCTTTTAAATTCATGTTGACCTGGACATCAGAATGTTTAATTACGTTGTCTGTTGAATGCTTTAATTTATCTTAAAAAAAGTTTTAAGTATTGTCATTCTAAGTATTTGAAACTCTGCAGCAATAAATTCCATTCATGCTGCTGTCAATTCCCAATCTCCAACATTAAGAATTAATTTTAACTCAGCTTGCTTCTAACCTAGTGAAAGTAATTTCCAAACTTCAGTGAGAGAGAGCATTGCTTCTGCCAAGAATGTCTTTGCTATCTCTGGTGTATTTATGCCTGTAGACATGCATTGAAATCACAGTCAGCCCTGCAAAGTTGACCGCCCCAAGAAATGTTTTTACAAGATTTTTTTTGGAACACACTCAAGGCATTGACTCGGGTGGATTTTCTTAATTCCGTGCTTTCTTCTCTTCCTGCTCTGTGCCGAGCTGGCTCTGCTGTTTGCCTTTCTGCACTGCTTCATTTGTGCCTGTTGGAAAACAATGAAAGACTCAGGATATTCCTGGAGCATCCTCTGAAGCTGGTTTGCATTACTGCACATGTGAAAATCTGTTTTGAGTTGAAGTGGCACTTGATGGCTGCTCTGACTTCAGTGTTGTCACAGCAGGGACCTCTGGAGTGCGCTGGTCCAGCCCCCTGCTTGAAGGGGCCCTGTCACAGCCACTCCATGAGGTCAAGCACAGCTTCATCCAGCTGCAGCTCTCCAACAGCCACCCGTGCATATTCAGTCTCTGAACAACCTGTTCCAGTGCTGTTCATCCACATCCTCCAGGAGAAGTGATCTGGTGTTCATTACACAGCTCATTTCCAGAATGAGGCGCTTGCTCACATCAAAACTCAGGACTTCTAAGAAAAACCTAGGGAATTTCAGAATTTAAGAAGCAAATTACTTGGTTAAGTCTAAATTTCCTTCCTTAGAAGCTGAAGGTGTCATTCCTGAAGTCTTGACTATGAGCAAAGCACTGGAATTTTAGAAGTCTGAGCATTAATAGTTGATCACCAAATGTTATGTGTGAGCATAAACATGTGTTTGTGGGTGCACAATGCATATATTGGTGTGTTGAGGCTGGTTTGCAACATTTCAGGTTTAGTCACAAACTATTACCAGGCTTGTATCTGTATTGAGCTTTAATAAACAGAAATTAATGGAAACTTTATGGGAATTCTTTCAGGGAGACAGATACAAAAACGTGAATCCAAATGAGATTCTTTCTGTGCTCCAATTAATGTTTTGCAATGACAGGAACGCTCAAGGTCAGCCTGCTTGCGTAAGGTGTGGAAACACAAATTTGTTGATCCCCAGTAGTCACCTTAGAACAAGGAGTTCAGGAGAACAGAAAGAGCTGGATTTATGGTGCAACAGCCACGCTTCCAAAAAACCCACACAGGCCTAAACAAAAAGCCCTTCATTCGCTGTTAATGTACACAGCTATGTCTAATGGAGCCATGGTGGACAGCAGTGGTGTTTAAAAAACAATCAGATGAACTAATGCTTTCATTAGAATAATGGTAAGTGCATCAAAGAGCCACAGTGCTGAGCAAAACACCTCCTGCAGTGCACAAACACCAGCACCACAGGAGATGTTTATTGCTTTAAACACGCTCCCTTTGATGCGTTTATCAGTTAAACGCATTAGTTCTGCTCCGCAGCTGTGTGCAGAAATAGCACTGAGGAAGACCCTATTCCACGTGAGCTATACATAGCATCACAACCTCTGAGCACCACCATCAATAAAGAAAATTCAGTCAAAAGAGTTGAACAAATTTAGAGTCAGCAGTGTGGGTGCTGACAACTCATAGCAGCGCTGAAACTCCAGCTGCCTTCATGGGACATTTTTGTTTCAGCTAAAAGGAACACAAATTCCAACAACATCTCATTATACAAAGAAGCTTTTTCTTAGAGGAAATATGGCCTATTATTAGGATGGAATTCATTAGGTCATGTTCCTTAGATGGGAGAATGCTAAGCCCCACTTGGTGCGTGTTGTTGTGTGCGTGTATTTATTTTGTCTAAAAGTTACTATTTCTTCTCCCTGGGTTTTAATCCTGTGATTTAGATAATTACGTGGTGAATTATTGTGCATCAGGTTCAGCTGAGATCAGTTCTCTTGGAGGCTGTTAGTACATAGTGTTCATTTGTCTGCATCCATAATTGCAGATGTTGATGTCTGAATTTATTTCAGCTACTGAGAGAAAAGAACCTTTCTTCCTGAAAAGAGCCATGTTTGTTTATTAAAAAAATTAAATATAATTCCAGCCCACAGACCATCTAACTTGAAACTCTCCTGTTCTGTGGCTGATGCTGCTGCCTTTTCCTGGTACTGTGCAATTTAGATGTGGAGCATGGGAGGCCAGCTGCTGAATTATCACCATGCCTGTGTACCGGCTTTTTGCATCTCTTTTGGGCTTTTATTCCTTTAATTGCAGAACTATGAAGGATAGAGAGTGCTAATTATGTGTGCATGTGTAATTTTGTGTTAATTCATGTAACACAAGCAGATAGATCCAAACAGCCTTGTTTAGGTTAAGGTTTGTTAATATGGGATAATAATAGAAGTTTTGTTGCATGTCATGAGTAGATTGAACAAATACTTTATAATAAAGTATACACTATATAATAATTTCATTTGTTTTCTTGTAAATTGAAATGCATATTTTGGTTTGTTGGATATTTCATTCAACACTTGGAGTTGTAGGAGTTCATGGATGCTGGAACTTGTTTTTCCAGAGCAACCAAACACAAATTTGCTGTGGAATACAACAATTAAACCATCTCCAGCAGTGGTGATTTCTCCATGTGCTCCCCCTCGTTGAAATAAACACTAGAGCTGGACCTTGCTGATGTGGCTCCCCAGGAACACAAAATCAGCAGTGACTTCCAGCTCCTCGTGCCCTTGTACCCAGGAGCGAGGGGATGTTTGAACAGGGTTTGTCAGAGACACCTCAGTGCTGTTGGTGTTGTGGCAGCAGCAATTAATGAGAAATGAGCCATTTGCAGTATTTGAAAATATCTGTGAGAATGGAAACATTGCCCCCTGTAAAGTGCATTCCTTGTGCCAGGCTTTAGGGACGTGGATAACTCGACACTTGCATCATGTCAGTCCTGACATGCAGTGTCAGCATTTTAGCCAAGCCAACAAATGCTCACCTAGGGATGAAATATATGGGGTGAAAGTCACAGCCTGCACAAGATGGGAGAAATTCCTTCATCATACCCTTTCCAAATAGGTTATTTTTTCTGTTTGAACTTTTAAATTTTTACAGGTGTTAATCTCTAAGTAATTACTAGTTAATACTGATCATTGATTGTGTGTCTCTTAAAATATGATATCGTTGATCTTTTATTTATAACTAATCAGAGATTTAATTATTTATTGTTTACATTTCATGTCACATTTAATGGGATGATGTCTGAGCATAGGAGACTTCCCTTAACTGCATAGGAAATCTTCTTTAAAGGCAAGTGGCGTGATCAGTCCATTTCTTGTAAGCTATTATTCCAGTTATACATTAAACAAAAAGAATCCAGGAGAGAAATTGTCTTCTGAAATCTCTGTGATTTTTATAAGGTCAAGAAAATGGATCTCTCAGCTTTTTTCCTGTCATTTTCCTAAGCCAACAAGTATGATTATTTATATACAAATATTCCCTATTTGCACATTGATTTGGGCTTCCTTAATGCCAAAATACACAATGTTACATGCATATCAACTGCTAATTTCCATCATGTCTGTCACAAATAAATCTGGGTTTATATAAAGACATCCTCACTATTTGCCCTAATTCTCAATAGGGCTGATTTTAGTATTTAAAAAAACCAACAAACTCACCTCCAAAGCAAACTGGAAGTTGTGCAGCTGAAAATACGGACTTTGAAAAACTGAAAAACTCAGGAGTTACATACAAATTTCCAGAGTTTATTTGGACATCAGAAGAAAACCCAAACAACAAATTGAAAGCTTTGTATTCCTCAAGAAAACCAGTGTTTCTTTGAACTGAGGAACCTCATGGTTTGTTTTGTTGGGGTTTTTTTCCCTTTTTGGCTTCATTCCACAGGACACCTGTATTTCTGCATTGCTCCCAAACTGCTGTAACACCATTTTTAGATGCCTGTCTGCATTGGATCAGTTCTGTCTGCTGCTGTAAATGTGGCTGGATTTCATCTGCCAGGAGAGAAGCCTGGTTTGCTTTTTCTGCTCATCTCCCCTGCTTTTCCAGGTGTCTTGTCTCGTGTCCTTTAGTACAAAGCTGTTCAGTGAAAGCCTGGACAAACACCAGCATCCCTCTCCAGAGACAGTGGCTTTAACATTTGATGAGTTTCCAGAGGCAGAAGCCAGGTGTGAAAAGGGGAGGTTTCCACAGGAGACAGTGTCTGCTCCTCCAGGATGAGGATGGAACTGGGATGTTCTCTGCTGTGAGGAGCACAGGGCTGGGCTCCTGGCCAGGGACACCGGGTGCTCACCAAAGGAGTCACCAAGGACAGGATTGTGGGGTCACTGCACTCGTGAGAGGGGAAATTTCCTCCTGACATGGGCACAGGGATGGATCCTTCCCAGTGCCAGAGGGTGGAGACACTGCAGGAGTTACCAGAGAGCCCCAAACCTGAGCCAGGAGCCTGGCCAGGGGCTCGTGGGGACCCCAGAGGTTACAGGAGAGACCTCAGGAAAGCAGGCACAGCTCTGTGACAGTAATAGGGCACAGGGATCTGCTGGGACAGGGAATTTCTGACATTTCTGACATTGCCTGAGGGGTTACAGGGGCCAGGGGGAAAAAAATGAAACTTGGAGTACATTAGAAAATAGAAAATTGAGGTTTCTACTTGAAAAGCTTGACGTTGGAGGGTCAGGACCTGTGCATATCTCCCAGCTACCTGGAAAAAGCAGCCTGTTACCTTGTTTTAATTAGAAAGTGGCCCTAGCTTTGAATTCACATCACTCCTGGAAGTAAGATCTGATCCAGATTAGTATCAGAGTGTGCTAAAGCTGCCTAAGAGCTCAAATCTCATTTAGAGATTGCCTTCATGTTCTCCCAAAAATGTCATATCACTCAATTGTTATGTTTTTTTCCAGGTGCTGGAGACTATAAAACACACTAGATGTCTTTTCAGTAATGTGAAATGCGATTTTTTTTTTCCTCAAGATTATAGTGCACAGGGAAAACATTGGAGTTGAAAAGAATTTTTAGTAGCAGTACATGAGTCTGCCACAAATAGGACAAAGAAAAATAAAACAAAATGGATTTATAAACCATAAAAGCATTGTCAGGTTTTTTAAATGCTGCTGGGTTTAAAGCTGTATGTGGCTTTTTCTTAGCTCTTGGTCCTGGTGCTCTGTGTCCCAATAAACAGGGAGGGCTGGTGATGTGCCCCACACCCCTGTGCTGCTCCTGGGTGATAAATCAGAGTGACTCCCACAGATTTGTGTGCAGGAACTCGCCTTGTCTTGGTTGTAAAAGAGAGCAGCAATGCCCAGCCCCAGCTGAGAACGTGGGAAGTGCTCTTATTGCATGGACAACATGGAAAAAGCTGGCCAAAAGCATTTCCTGGGGACAGGCCTTCTGAGCTTCCCAGCTCTGGAGGGTGTAAGGGGTGAACAAACCCAGCACCTGAGCTGTAAATGTCTGTTGCTGTTAATAGTAACAGTAGTAACAATGGTAATAGTAATAATCAAAATAATGATAATAACAATAATAATACTGGTGGCAGTAGTAGTAAAGCAGGAGATGGGAGGCTGGTCTGGGCTTGGGGCAGGACAGATCAGTCACTGCCATTGGAACACAGGTGGAGTGGGTTCAGTTCTGGTTTTAGAGCTGAAACTTCAAGAACACCAATCTGGCTGTGGTGTGCCAGCCTCTCTGGCAGGGTGGGAGATGCAGCACCGTCCCTGGCTGTGCCAAATGCCCCTGCCTGGCACAAGCCCCTGGCCAGCCCTTGGCCAAGCTGCTCTAGCCCTGCTGTGTTTCCTGGCTAATCCACCCCGGGAGCAGCACATGGAGTTGTTTGAGGGCCTCTAAAACAGCTGGATTCGTGTCTCTGTCTATGTCCCTCCCTGGCCAGCCCTGCAGCTTCTCCCCAGGGGATGAGACTCAGCCCTGCCAGGTGTCCCTGCCCTCCCAGCTGGACCCCTCGGGCTTTATTCATCCCTTGCCCGGCTATAAAACCCTCCAGGGGGAGAGGGGCTCCTCTGTTCTTGCAGAGCCAGAGCTCTCTGCAGAAGCTGCTCAGAGGTTTTGTTCCCCTTCAGGCAGCACTTTCCTCTCGGTGTGTGCAGTGGGAGCTCTGCTGTCCCTGCACAGCTTTGGCCAGGAGCTCTCAGCTCTCACTGCTGCTGACTCTGGAAGCTCTCAGCAACACGTGCAAATGCAGAACAATCCTGAATCTCAGCACTGCCCACTTTCCAGCCCCCTGAGGCTGCTGAGAGCCACACTGCTCATTGCCTCAGCTCTGGGCAAGTGGGGGAATCCAAATTGTTAATCAAAGGCAATCGTTAAGGACAATGATGGATTAAAACTGGTTTAATAAATAACATTATGTTGTCCTCTTTAGCAGAGCAACCAAGTCATCACATTAATCTTTGGAGGCTGGAGGGGGTTAGCACTGTCCATTGGAAGTGCACTTCTGCTGAGGATTCTTGTGGTTTCTTGGTCTTTCTTTTTTCTTTTTTTTCTTCTTTTTGTTTTTTTTTTTTGGCTTGTTTGTTTATTTGGTTGATTTTTTGGGGGTTGTTTTGGCTGGGTTTTCTTGTAAATCTGAACAGAAGCAAAGACCATGTGCTTTTAAACCAGGTTAGTAGTATGAGTTATTCCACAGAGCAGATGCACTGATTTCAGTAAGTGAAATGTTTCTGAGCTTATAAAATGTCCTGTCTCCTGAAAAACCCTCTTGCTGCTTCCCAGCTTGTCAGCAAGGGCTGTGTCAAATCTGTTTCTGTGCAATGTGTGCTTGCAGAAAATGCTGTTCCAAGTGATTTTCAGGAGGTCTCAGGAGCTCAGCCCTCTGGAGTGGTGCTCTCTGAGTGCTGAGGTGGCCCCAGGGTGTCCCTGCTGGGCTGTGCCCAGGGTGAGCCCTGCTGAGCCTCTCCAGAGCCTGCAGCAGGCTCAGCACCCCCTCACTGGCTTCACACACAACCACAGATCATTGCTTTTTCTCTCTGCTCTGGCTGGAGATTTAGTTTTAGCTTAAAGGGAATGGAGCTGATGTTGATGAGAATACATTGTCTTGATTTGCATATTAGATGAGATAAATATTGAGTTAATTTATACCTAAGGTGGTTTTTATTGAGTCTACATGTTCCACAGTTCTATTCAATGTATTTTACACACTGACTGGGTGTAGTTTAGAGGAATAATGTGAAAATCTATTATTTTGATGATGAAAACAAAAGGGGGAGTGTTTCTGTTAGTTAGATTTGGTTTGAAAATGTTAATAATTTAAAAGGCTTTACACTCCTAGCCTCTTATTCAGTGAAGAACAGGAAGAGCTGTGAGTAAGGGCTTACACCCAGTGTGAAGCTGGGAGTGCAGAACTTTCTCCCAACTGCATCCCTGGCAGCTGTGGAGGTCCCTGCTCCCCTCAGCTCCCACCAAGTGTAAGGAAATTCAGAGATTTCCTGGTGGCCTGTGCTCCTCCTTTTGCCTGGAAGGGATTGCAGGAACAAAATGTGGGCTTGGAAATAAAACCACAGAACCTTAAATAGTTTGAAGCATTTCCTGAAAGATAAATCAGAGGGATGTCCAACATCTGAACCACCAGAACGGGGCTTTGTGGGTTGCACAGGATGACTCACAAGGGTTGTACTGAAAACATCAATTTGGCAAGACAAAGTACTCCTGTAGATCCACTTAATTTATTTCAAATAATGCAGACATAGAGGGTTTGAAAGAACCCAAAGAGTTTGCAAAAAGGAACAAAATATGCTCTGGGTGTTTTAGAATTTCTGCTTCCTCTGTCTTTCCTCTCCAGCTATATTTCCTCATTGTAGATGTGAGAGGAATCTGCAAACCCTACTGACATAATTTCATTCTCTGATTGTAACCCTTTTATTTTGGAGAAGGGGAATGTGGAGCTTTTGCATAGAACAAGGATTTCAATCAAACTTTGTATCATGAGGCACTACCTGTGTGTCCACATACACTGAAAATATTGGGAAAAACCAATTTATTAAATAGCTGAAATTTTCAGCTGTTTTGCGAAATGCTGGGCTTTTTCTTATACTCTTTGATTTTTCTGCCTGTCCACTATGTTAAATGTCTGAAAGGCCAAGCCTGTTGTCCAAGGCCTGTCATTATTAAAAATGCTGTGTTCTGGAGCACAGCAGCACTGGGCATTCTATTATCTATTTTATAGTAACAGTTCAGTCTGCTGTGGGAAACAACCTTAGAGGCAATTTGGGATTAGAACTGTGGAAAATGCATTTATCTCCTTAGGTCATCCTCACTGCATTCCCTCTGCTTGGTTATTGGTGCCCAGATCTGAGCATGGAGTCACCAAGTCTGGAAGAGACCTTCAAGACCCCCCCAGTCCAAGCATCAGCCCATCAGGACCATAATCACCCCAAATCCACATCCCATGGCCAAATCCAGAGCCCTCTTGGACACTCCCAGAGATGGTGACTCCATCTCCTCCCTGGCAGCTTATCTTCATGGAGGTCACAGAATATTCTGGGTTGGGAGGGTCCCACAAGGATCATCAGGTCCATCTCTAGTGAGTGGCACAACCAGGGATCAAAACCACAACCTTGGCTTTGTCAGCAGCACCTGAGCCCATCCCAGGGCCTGAGCATTCCTTCAGGGAGAAAACTGAGCTCTGGCAGGTGCTGGGCAAGGGCAGCACTGGGATTGCTGCTCCTGCTCTGTGGCACCCTGTCACCACCCCTGGGAGCTGCACTGCTGCTCCTCCCTCTGTATTTATGCATTAATTGGTGCCAGAGTGCAGCATTTTCAACCTCTCCTGAATTGAGTTACACTTTTTTCTGGCTGTTTCTCCCTTTTCTATTTCTGTGTGAGCCTGCCCACACAGGGCACCCCACCTGCTCTCCTGGCCAGGTGTGCAAATATAAACTGAAGTGGTTTTGTTCTCAGCTGTCCCGAGGGCTGCTTGTCTACCAGGGAACAGCATCTCCATGAAAACTCAAGCTGAAGAGATTTCCATACTCTGAGAGTCTTGTTCTGAGCCAAGAGAACATTTACTGCTCAGGGAAAGGTTGTGTCTCAAAGTTGATGTTGGTGGTGCCTCTGTGTCACTGAGGGGCTTTTCCTGAGTACTTTGGGACTGGATACACCAGAAAAGTAATGGAACGCTTTCTGTGTTCATTCCCACTTAGTATAACTAGAATAAGCTATGCTTTAACTATGCATTATGATATTCCTGCTGTAAAATCAAGAAATTGTACAAGATTAATTTGGAAAGCATTGTTTCTTTAGCAAGAAGCTCTCAGGAAGACAACCTGTTTCCTCTGAAACATCAAGCTGACACAAAAAGTGCCACCTCATCTTAAAGCTGATGAGGCAGTACCGGGCACAGGACATTTTTAGCATTTGCCATTATTTAATTTTATCTACTAGAAATTTTTCTTAGTTTCTTTACATGAACAACTTCAGAAAAATACAACAAAACCTTCATCAAAGGTGAAAGTTTTAACTTTGAAATTAATGGAGCATCAGGCTTGGTGCTCTTTTCCCCCCCATCTTCCCCTGCAAAAATACCTGCCACTCTTTCAGAACTGCCACTGGCACTGAGCAATCAGGCACTCACAAACACCTACTGAACAAAGCTTTAGGAGAGATGATTGGGAAATTATAGAACTGACAGATCTTGCAGAAATATTTAAGTTTCTTCCAATTCAGCTGAAAGGTAAGATGCCACCACATCATCTCAGAGACCCCTCTGTCCTTGCTGCTCTCCCAAGAGATCATTCTCCAGCTCCACAAAATGCTGAAGCAGTTCCTGTGCCCTCCCAGCCTTTGGAAGAGAAGGAGGAGATGATGTTTTGTACTTTCTCCCTTTACTACCACAGGAACAGATAAAAATTAACCTGTCTGAACTCTGTAATAGCAGAAGCTGTCATTGTATGCTTGTGCAAAGAATAATTTAAGAGGATGCTTATGGAGCCTTTACAGAAAGGGAAAAATATTTCCAAGTCTCAGCAAAATCTTTAAAAACAAATACATCTGCATTTGGGATGATTCAGAGGATAGCACAGGAAATAAATCAGGTGTAAAGACTATAACAAGCATCATAAAAGATTCAGAAAGGTATTGAATTGGTCTGGATGAAAAGAAAACAAACATAAATCACTGGGCTTCAATTAATGTTGTGTCAGGTTTGTTTCTGGGTTGGTTTTTTCCTGGTTAATAATGTTCCCTGAAAAGAGCATCCAGTTAAGAGGGGACAGGGGATTTTTCCCAGCTCCAGCGCAGATGTCACAGATGTCACAGGCTGGCAGCGACAGCTGAGAGCGATGACACAGCCTGCAAATGTCTTTATGCTGCTTTTATGGAGCTCCCTGCTCCCTCGTGCACTTCCTCTTCTCCAGCACAACTGGCCCACGCTTTCAACCCATCCTTGCAGCCCTCCAGTTATGCTGCAGCTTAGTCCAGCAAGTGGGAATTTAGTGTGAAAAATGTGTATATTGCTGGATTTGTGTATGTGTTATTATCTGCCTTAAGATATATTTTTAATTTTTAAATCAAACAAAGTGTAGATCTCACTGGCCAGATTGTTTCCCTGCTGTTGATTCTTTTTGCACCAAATGGAAAAATAATAATTTGACATTTGTGCTTTTGAACTTTGTGATTATCAGTGCAAACACTTTGCTGTGATTTGGCATAGTCTCCTAAAATCTACTTGGGTTTTAACTGGAAATTGAAACAAATAATAAAATATATTTCTTTTTTTTAAAGTAGTTATTTCCAGACTAGATTTCCACAAAGAATGTTTCATCTTTATGGCTTTGTATTGCTTTAAGAGAATGATGTATACCAATGTATTCCTCAAAAACAAGAAATAATTAAAATAAATAATAATAATAAAATAATAGTATTGTAATATAATAATATAATAAATAATGATAAAAAAGGAACAACCTTTGAATTTGATGAAACCTGATTGTAAAGTTAAAAGCTATTGAATATAAAAAGAATAGCAAGAGAATCAGAATGATAGCAGGTTATAAAGTGAAACAGTCATTGAGTAAGGCTCATTTAGAATGATTTCATTAAATTTTAAAGAAATTAAATGATCATATATTAATTATCTCCATAAACTGAAAATATGAGCAAAGAGCACAGAAAATGGTAGTGGACTAGTGATTGCCTTTGCTTTTTTGTCTCTAACAAAGCAAAGCTTAAAAAAAATCTTCTGCAGTTTTTCACTTAAAATTAATTCCCAGAAGATTAAAGTGAGTTGCAGTGATGCAGAACTTGGCTAATTTTGTGTAATTTTCTGTGAGCAGCCCAGCTTGGCTGGGTGCAGAGCAATGAATCCAACCACTGCACAGGCAGGTCCAGAACAGCTCCCTTTGTTTATTGCCTGCTTCGTGGGAAGGTTAATAATTGCAGTGTTTACACTGGACTTTTAATTAAGATGTCTTTGATTCCCCATATTTCTGTTTAGCTAAGATTCAATGTCTTTTTGCCTCTTAAACCGTGCCCGTTACAGAAATTTTTTCTTAGGCTTCATCACTGCTCTCTTGAAACTTTGTATTTCCACTTTTGTTTCTTTATAAATATCTGAGTGCCTGAGGCAGAAGATGAGGAAAAGCTGGCACAGTAATCTCCCTCAAAGTTCTCTCATTGCTGTTTCTTTTTCTGAATGTTCACAATGGAGAGGAGAGGAGAGGAGAGGAGAGGAGAGGAGAGGAGAGGAGAGGAGAGGAGAGGAGAGGAGAGGAGAGGAGAGGAGAGGAGAGGAGAGGAGAGGAGAGGAGAGGAGAGGAGAGGAGAGGAGAGGAGAGGAGAGGAGAGGAGAGGAGAGGAGAGGAGAGGAGAGGAGAGGAGAGGAGAGGAGAGGAGAGGAGAGGAGAGGAGAGGAGAGGAGAGGAGAGGAGAGGAGAGGAGAGGAGAGGAGAGGAGAGGAGAGGAGAGGAGAGGAGAGGAGAGGAGAGGAGAGGAGAGGAGAGGAGAGGAGAGGAGAGGAGAGGAGAGGAGAGGAGAGGAGAGGAGAGGAGAGGAGAGGAGAGGAGAGGAGAGGAGAGGAGAGGAGAGGAGAGGAGAGGAGAGGAGAGGAGAGGAGAGGAGAGGAGAGGAGAGGAGAGGAGAGGAGAGGAGAGGAGAGGAGAGGTACAGCCCTTTGGTTCTTTGGTTCCAGACAGGTGCTCATGAGATATCTTTTTATCAGTGCACGGAACTGGATCCTGAAATGCATTTTCTCCTGGCTGTAACTGGGCAGCAGTTTGCTTTGGCAAGAGACAAGGACAGAAACAAACAAACAAACAAACAAAATCACAAATGGAGTGTTTTCCTGGGGTTTGAGGAAGGAGGATAATGCATAATCTAGCACTTGGACAGGACAGTGAAAGGGTTGGTAGCAATGTGTATAAAGATATGGCTGTCACTAGATATGATATGATGCAAAAGCAGAAAGTGGAGAATTACTATTTTCTATGCAAAAGGGGGGAGGGATTCACATTAATGATATGAAGTGCAGGGCTTTGTGGTGTAACAGGAGAATTCCTGCCCTGCCTGGGAGGGCTCGGGGGCAGTGAGGAGATGAAATGACCGGGTGTGTTTGTGGGGTACAGGGTGTCTGTGGCTGGGAGAGAGGAATGTCAGATGCTCCCCTGGATGGGGTAGGGGTGACCAGGAGAGAGGGCTGGTACTCTTGGAAAGGCATTGATGAAATGCCACTTGGAGCAAAGCATGAAATATCCTGTTTCATACACTGATCCAGGGAAAGCAGTGCCTGTTGGAGAGAGGAAACGTGACCCAAGCAATCCTTTAGCTTAAACAAAGGATTGCTCTTTGGGCTCTGAGCACACGTGAGAGCCAGCTGAGATTCCACTGAACAGGTCCTGGAGGAGAAGTCAGGCCCAGGAGGTTCTGGGGGGGGGCTGGATTCCTGCTGGAGCCCTGCAGGAGGGGGACAGGGCTGATGGAGCTGGGGGCACTCCAGGTGAGCTGGCCTGTGACACCAGAGCCTGGAGTGGGTGCTTTACACCTGCTGAAATCAAAATAAAAAGGTGGAGCAAATAAAAAAATACTAAATGTTACAGTTACACCATGCATTGGAGGGAAAGGAGGGATATTTCCATTTTCCAAGCAAATATATCGTGTCTGGTTATAGCAATCTTGGCAGATCTCATGAGCAGGGAAGTTCACAAATTCCACTGCGGTCATGCCTGGCTCAGGCAGGGACCAAAGCTGAAAGGTTTCCAGTGCTGTTCTCCAGAACTTCTACCCCCACAAAAGGATCAAAGTTATCTGAGCTATCTGACAACTAACTCAGAATTTAAATGAGTTCTCTACTTTTTATTGTCTTATTATTTTTCTTTTCTTCTAATGGAGGAGTTGGTATTTTTTAAAGATTTTTGTGTTCCTTAATTGCCACTCAATTTGTTATGCTGCTAGTTGCAACCAGAGACAAAAATGTCTGGATGAAGGAAATAGTGAAAAGGGTCAGTGTGCATATTGAAGCCAGATAAATAAAAGTTCTTTCTAAAAAGAAAATATTCCCTTTGTTTGCCAGGCTTACTAAGCTCTATGAGCTTTTACCTTGATTTTAAAATCATTATAAGAATTGTTGTCATTGTTACCATTATTGTTGTAAACAATTCCAGGGGCCTCTACTGAAACTGAAATTTTCCTGCCAGCTCTGGTGATAAAACACATTTTTCATGTGCTCCCCAATGCCTTGTGCCATGGCTTTCCTAATGCAGCAAAGTGGGAGAGCAGCCTGGGGATTTACTCATCACGTTTAATGTCAGGAGAAGTATTTCCTTTAGGTCTCCTGTCACTGGCAGCAACAAAGCAGCAAGGAAGGAGCTCTGCAGCTCCTCTCCTCTCTGCGACATCTGCAGCAGACAAAATTCTAAAGCCCTCAATTCCCAGGCATGAATGAGCTATAAAAACAATGTGTCAGAAATGAAAATTGTTCCATCATAATTTTTCACAGTTCTTTTTGACAAAAGCCAAACAAGTCTCATGAATACACATTTCCTATAACCTTATACATTATGTATCAGGCCATAGTGGGAGTGTTGGGAATTACTTGTCCCTCGTAAGGGCCTTTGAAAGTGCTCAGCTGGTAAATAACCCAAGCCCTAGGAGTAGTAGGTACTTTTTTTTACATATTATATTATCTGTGAGTAAGGGCAGACACGCACTTCAGCACTTTATCTTCTGATAAATCTTCAGATCCAACAATAGCCGAGTACTTTGGATCTTCTACCGTGAGCTATAATTTCACCCTCCACAAAATGATTCTGAGAAATCAGAAACTCCCAGCAGAGGCTGTGGCACTGAATGGTGCCAGAAATGTGGTCAGAACAAGTGTTAAACTGTGCTAAGCGTGGCGAGCTGCTCCTCATGTCCCATGGAATTTTCAGATGGCAGGGGGCCAAACCTGGATTTGCAGTATTTTATTACCTTGTTGCTGGCAAGGCCAGGGCTCTGGGTGGGAGCTTTGTAAACCTTTGTGTTCATCAGCACTGGGCTGGCATTTCTTGGAAACAACTCCTATTAATCTTTTGTGCATAAGTTGGGCTCTGTTTGTAAACACCAAGAGATACCAAGGGGGCGACTGATTTCCAGGAGCAGGAAATGGGCAAGGACAGAGCATGACTCCAATGCTGTGCTTCCCTTCCAGAGGGTGTAAAATTCCAGGGTAAGGATCAATTAGGGGACATTGCAGGAAATTCCCCATCATTGTTGGTCAATGAAGATTTATGGTGTTGCCCCAGCAATAATGTACTGATTGGTGCTGCCTGACTAATGCAGACAGGAGGCAGCTGAGGGCTCCAGCTCCCTGAACTGACAGGGCAGTTTGCAACTGCTTTTAGGTGTCACTGATAATTTACTCATGTGATTATGATTTAACTTTTCCCTGGCTGTTCCTCCCCGGTGGGAGCTCAGAACATTACAGAAGTGAGAGGATAAATTAGCTGCAGACAAACAACATATGTTTGTATCTGCTCTATAGCCAGACAAGTATTTTTAGTGAAACCCCATCCAACTTGTTGATCCCTGTTTGGCTGAGGAAAATGCTTAAGCCCTTTAAATCAGGAGCTGCTTTTGCCTATGCAGCTGTTGGATATGAACTGTAATGGGGCTGTAAAGTGTCTGGGAGTCCCAAGATGCTTCCATAACTGCTAAAAATGGTTCATGAAATACACGTGCAATGCTTCAAACACAGGGAAAGCTGTGCTCAAATGCATATGGACAGAGCTGCTGTGTCTGAGGAGCAGGGCCCACAGCAGAGCAGTGATAAACAGATTTTGGCCCCAAGAAACTGCAGCCATTTCCCTAAGAGTGAACTCAGCTCTCACAGCAAATGCTGCCAGCTTTAAATATGATCAAAGTCTTTGTGATGGTTTGGCATGTAGGGAAAAGAAGTGGGAAATATCCATGGAAGGGACTCCTCTGTGACAGGCTGCTGAGAGTTTCTTCTCAGCTTGAGACCTGGCCAATAGCTGGCCATTTCTGAGAATTGACAGCATTTTTCACCACTGAAAAGTGAGATCATCTTTATGAATACCACCTTTTAAACCTAAGCCCAGGAGCTTCTGGCTCTGTTTCTTTCAGGCCTTGAAAGTTATCGGCGCTCTGGGTTGGCTGCCCCGTTCCCCCACAGCCTGTCTGGCCTGGGGGGGCTGGGCCAGAGCCCAGCGGATCCCGGGCAGGGGATGGAGCCAGTGGGGAACCCCACCCTGGTCAAAAGGGCTGAGCCCTTCCCGGGGAGCCCTTTCCAGGGAGGGTGAGCCCTTTCCAGGGGGGGTGAGCCCTTTCCAGGGGGTCTGAGCCCTTTCCAGGGGGTCCGAGCCCTTTCCAGGGGGTCTGAGCCCTTTCCAGGGGACTGAGCCCTTTCCAGGGGGGCTGAGCCCTTTCCAGGGGGTCCAAGCCCTTTCCAGGGGGTCTGAGCCCTTTCCAGGGGGGCTGAGCCCTTTCCAGGGGGTCCAAGCCCTTTCCAGGGGGTCTGAGCCCTTTCCAGGGGGTCCAAGCCCTTTCCAGGGGGCCGAGCCCTTCCCGGGGAGCCCACCGAGCCCTTCCCAGCTGCGCTGCCGGGCCAGGCCGGCCCCTGGCTCAGCTGAAATTCTGCTGTCACTGAGTTTCAGCAGAAGCTGCCGGGCAGGGGGAGCAGAAGCCATCGGCTCGTGGCAGCTGCCTCTGAGTGCTGGCCTGGCTGCTGAGTTCCCAGTGCAGCCACTGAAAAATCACCCAGCAGGAACAGCCCTGGCAGCTGCCCCGGCACAGAGCGAGTAACCAGCCACAGGCCTGGGCCAGACTGAACCCTTTCAATACACAGATGAGACCTGCAGACTTAAGCTCCTCTCCAGAGGGAAGAAACCGAGAGTGATCAACATGTAAAGAGACAACATCAACCATCGAGGTCCATAAGAGAAAAGAAGTCAAGCCTCAGATGGAAGGAGAATGAGGAGATGCTTTAATAAGCTGAAATATTCTTTTGTTAAGGCCATGGAGATTGACAATAATGTTCTGAATAACGCCTTTAATTCATGAAAAGAGTATTTGGGGGGAATGAACTATTCAAACTGTAGATCTCAGCAAAGGTATCTATTGATGAAGCTAAGCAGATGGTGGAGTAGTTGTGATCCCATGAGATTCTGGAACAGAGAGAGAAGTGGGAGTTGATGAAGACCCTTGGCCCCCAGAGAGAAAAAGGAGAAAAACTCTGTTCCCAGAGATGATCACAGAGACAGATGAAGATAACCTTTGCCTTTGAATAACTCATCTTTAAAATAATACCCCATGAGTTCATGGCCCATGAACACACCTCAGAGTGGTGTGAAAATGGGAGGAGGGCATGATGGCAGAGTTTTTTTCCAGGTGGCTGGCAGTCATGGGAATGAAAAGCCATGAGAAAACTGTTTTCTTGTGGAGAACTCTCCATGGAGTGACAAGAAAGAACTCTTCTACCACAGAGACTGATGAAAATACTATTGTATAGTGCATACTGCTTTAACACCAGGTTTTGTCTCTACATTATCAGTTGTAGAAAGGAAAAGGTGGGGTGGGGAGAAGGAGGTTTTATTCTGGTTTCTTGTTCTTGTATCTCTGTTAATAAACTTTCTTTATTCCTTTCAAGTTTTAAGCCTGTTTTGCCCTTCTGTTAATCCATATCTCACAGCAAGAGATGAGTAAATATTCTGGTGATTTTTAGCTAGTGCTCTAATACCACCTCATTATTTGGTGGATTGGCCGGGAAACACAAATTGGCGAATTTAAACTACTACAGTCTTGTATTTATTTTTTTTCCCTTCACATTTCTATAGCGTTAAAGCAGAAATGTAACCTGTGCACCAAAGAAAATCAGAGCCCAGATGAATGTCCACCTTTGTTGCTTTTGAGGCAGCACTGCAGCTTTCCAGAGAGTTGCTCTGCTGACTGTGCAGTGCCAGAGCTGTCAAAAGCATCCAGGAAAACTCATAGGATGACTCCTGAACTCGCCGTGGTAGGGGAGGCTGCAGAGATTTAACTTAGGGTGTGAAAAGAGGAGCAGTGATTCCTTTCCCAGCAGCTCTCTGATGTGGCAGGAGCATAACCAGCTCCTTTACTTATCCTTGGCAAGGGTACTTGGCCTGCCACTGCAGGTTTTTGTTCTGGGAGAGCATGTGTGTGTCAGATATAGAAAGTTCATTCTTTCATCCATGGAGGACAAGGGAAGGAGAAGTGCAGCAGGTCGATGTTCTGGGGCAGTAACTGGGGCATGTGAGTGCGGGCAGGCTCATTCCCCTGCCCACAGGAACAGAAGTGTTGATAAAAGAGATTGCACAGGACAAGAGGATCTGAGCTCTGTCAGGCAAAACCTCTGCTTGATTTATGTGGAGTGAGGAGCAATGTCACAGCAGGGCATGATTTGGTACTGGAAAAATGCAAAAACTGGACAGATTTTGAGGCCTTGCAGTGACCCAGGTGATGAATGCAGGTAGGGAAGGTACCAGTGAGATCACAGACCTGTGCAGGTGCCAAACTGAGATTAAAAGTGTGTGATTTTGAATGTTTTTTAACAGACTCTGTTGCTACCTGGTGCTATCACTTGTCTAAAATTAGAGATCCCCATTTTTAAATGGCAGACATTTGACTTATTTGTATAGGTGGCCTGAATCAAAACACTTCTAAAAGGTTTTAATTTAATGGGAATGTGCCTCTTGCAGTATGATAAATCACTGAGCACTAAAATGTGCTTCACAAAACAGTTGACTTCTACATGGTATGGTGTCATTTCTTTAAAACTCTGGTTTTAGTCTCTAAAAAACTGGTGACTTTAGTTGTCAGTAACAGTAATGACAGAGTCAGCCAATCCCATTAACTGAGTGCATATAGTGAGATCTATCATAGCATTTATCTGTACCATAAATTCATATTTATGTGAAATAACCATTTTTCACAATTTTAGATGGAATGATTGCTTCCTATATGAAGCAGAAAGAAAGGCTGAGGCCTCAAAAATTCATTCCTATAATTCTCTGTGGTTTTTCTTTTATTATGAATAATGAATTAAATGTTTGGAAAATTTCTTAAAAATATTTAGAGAAGTATCTGTCTTTTTAAACCTCTTCATCAGGCTACTTACAAGGACACTGCGTGGAATTCCAGTCCTTAAGTTGAAATGTTTCTGAGAAAGGAGCACTGTATTCTGTGCAAACTTAACCTCTCTATTTAGCAGTAAGTGTCATATTGGATATCCCCAAAACCTAATTTTTTTCTGTTTTATTTCAATAATCTTTCAAAATGCAGAGAAAGTTGTCACGTTTATGGCTCCATTCTGTAGGAAATTGCTGGTTTCATTAAGAGGCTACTGGAGTCAAACGTTTTATTTAAAGCTGTAAGACTGAGTTTATGATGGCAACAAGAACTTAATCACTTTTCAGTTAAGCCTGAGTGGTGCTAAAGCTGCTGAATGTAGGTGCTCAGTGTCCAGTGAATAAGATTTTCTATTTTATTTTCTGATTTTTTAAATGCTTTCTACTTGGCTGCTGTAAAGCAAAGCAAATCAATTAACTCTGGATATGAACTGGTCTTTCCTGCATTGTGTCTTTGCATTTGTGTTGGAGAAATTGCTAATGAGAGGACAGGAACAGATCTACAAACACATATGGGGCTCTTACTGCAGAGGTGGGGTTTTTAAAATCCTGACATTTTCCTATCTGAATCCACAGCAGTTACTGCAATCTGTGTTATTGGTCTTGCCATAATTAGTCTTGTCCTGGACCTCCTTTGGTGGCTCTATGAAGACTCTTTGGGTTGGAAAGGACCTCAAAGCCCATCCAGTGCCACCCCTGCCATGGCAGGGACACCTCCCACTGTCCCAGGTGCTCCAGCCCCAATGTCCAGCCTGGCCTTGGACACTGCCAGGGATCCAGGGGCAGCCCCAGCTGCTCTGGGCACCCTGTGCCAGGGCCTGCCCACCCTGCCAGGGAACAATTCCTGCCCAATATCCCATCTATCCCTGCCCTCTGGCACTGGGAGCCATTCCCTGTGTCCTGTCACTCCAGGCCCTTTTAAATAGCCTGAAATTCCTTTGTTTTAACACAAAATTAAAACTCTCCTTATAGAAATAGCCAGACAATTTTATAGTGTACTTTATTATTCATAGTGTCTTTGAAATAAATAAATTTGCCATCCCTTGGTAATTTGGCAACATAAAGGATTTAAGTTTTATTTTCTTTCTGTCTCTTTCCTACTTCTCTATTTTTTGGAAGCTAAACCGAGCTGATGGCAGAGTGGCATTAAATGAATGGATATGGATTATAAAATATGTTTTTCCCATGAAAGGACTGAAGCATTGGGGCTGCCTGGAGAAGCAGAATTCCCTGCTAAGTACAGGCATTATCTGCAGCACCCCTTTTATCTGCAGGGCTGTTGGTGGGCTGGTGGCACTGTCATGCCGCTGTGGCAGCTGTCACACAGGCAGGACGTGCCATCTGCACTGAAATTCAGCTTCCACAGCACTCACTGTGCACAGGGGAGCCTCCCAGTTTGCTGCCTGGCATTACCAGCAAACCCACATCATCCTGTGGGACTGACATATTTTGGGGTTACACCTTGTGTATCATCTAGTGCATTCTGGATATGTCAGTGTTGTGAGGTGCCTCAGAGAGGCAAAGATTTAGTTTCAGATAAGCATTGTTACAGGAGAGGCATGGCTGTAAGCCAAGCTAGTGAATTTTGACCTCCTGCTTTGGGGGACAGGCAGTATGAGCCCTGGATGAAGTTGTCCCACCCCAAACCCCTTGTGAGGGGTGGCCCAGGAGTTCAGATTGGGTTTGAGTCCCTGGGGATTTCTCCCTTGCTGTGTTCCTAGTCCTGACCCTGAACTCCACCCTGGTTCTGTCCCTCAAAACCCATCACCCTTCTGCTGTTCGGGGCTGTCTCTGGATCTGAGTTTGTTCCCATGCTGAATAAATGGTTTTATGAGCAGAGGCCCGTCTGGTTCCTGTCCCATGCTGGTTCCCGGTAACTGTAGCTTCCCTGGACATGATCCTGCGGTTGCAGACTGCAACATGTCATTGTGACTTTTCTGAAGAGTGATTTTTCACTGGGAAATCCTGGGCAAATGGCTGAAATCTTGACATTCTGGCAGGACAAAAACCCCAGCTAGGACAGACCAGCTGCCTCATCTGTGTGTGAAACTGAAGCTGCCATGAGGCAGCAGGATGTAAAGAGCTACATTGTGGGGTGTAACTGGTGGGAAAAAACCAGCTATGGGATGGTGTGGGTATCAGACAGATTTATCTGGTGCCCATGATGAAACAACAAGGAGGTGAGATTGCTCAGCAAGTGCTGCTCCCACAGAACCCAGCCAGCTGTGATTTATCCCTGCTGGGGGAGGGATGCTGCAGCAGGCACCAGGGAAGTGTTGCAGGTATCAGGTGCAGCCCTTATCAGGCACCTTTGTGCTGGGAGCACAGGTGGAGGCACCGAGAGGCGGCTCTGAGCCTGCAACTCGTGCAGAGCAGCTCGATACCCCCAGAGCTCCTGCATGACACAGCCAGGCTCTGGAAACTGGAGAGGGACCTGGCAAAAGCAGCTTGGATCTCGAGAAGCTTTAATGAACTGACTCAGCACCAAGATGTCAAGGGGAGCTCCCCTGAATACCTGCAGTGATGGGTTCGCCAGAGGCCAGAGTGCTTTTTCCAAAGTCAGGTTCTGGGCACCAGGAATGTCAAAAAAGAATAAAAATCACAAAGATAAACTCAGTCAAACTTGAACTGAATTCAATACCAAACCAAAGAATCAGAGTTGCCATCATCTTCCTTTGCCACACTTTAAGAAGTTAATTTGTCAGGAGGAAACAGGATTTTTCTTAGCAAAACATGAAATTATTATATAGCAGCACACACACTCCTGCTGTTTGGTTTTTAAATTTTGCTTAGGAGTTCAGCACCTTTGCTTGCTTGATTTTCTTTGAAGGGACAATTGGACACCATGTCTGGGTTGAAGGTCTTTTCTAACAATGGATTGATATTTCTGAGTAATTTATTGCTTGGAACAAGTAATTATTTGCTGTATACTTGCATATATCTAAAGTTACTTCATCCCAATACTGAAGAAGAATAATTTTTGAGCCTTCCTGATGGGTTTATAGAAAATTTCTGATTTCTTAATTTGTTTCTCAAACTCAGGTGACATTTGGTGGAACTGATGTCAGTTCCTGTCCCAGCCACTGTCAGCACACTGCTCTGCTGGGATTGCCCTGATCTCTTACCCAGTGTCTGCTCTCAGAGCCCAGGAAGGTTTTTTTCAGTGGGCTGAAGTGGTGGTCTGTAATTTCAGAGTGATTAACTTAATTTGGATTTCAGGAGAACAGGATCTCTGGGGCATTCTGGCCATGAGAATGTGGAACATGAATTACAAAAACACAATACTAATATTACTAATTAGAATTGTGATGGCTTTTTCTTGCACAGGTTCATGGAAAGAACAGAAAATGTGACTGATTAAAAACAGTTTAATGAGGATAGAAATAGTACCAAATTAATCCATTCTCACTATACTCTTTATAGCGTGATCTTTGCAAGAGCTTTTAAACTCTTCCTAATGTGCCAAAGCTGTGCTGTAATACAGAGCTGGCAGTCAGCAATTCAGCAGCCTTACTTCTGCTGTTTGTTTTTTTCATAGAAAAAGGTAAAAAATTTGTATAAGAAATTTACTGTAAACAAACTGGGTAAAAAATATATGTTTTTATTATTTGTATTTTATTATTTTGTTTTACATATTTTGGGACCTGAGGGTTGGTGATTTGTTGACTGTACTCCCAAAAGCTCTGGATGTGTGGATTATATACACACTCTGAGTACAGAGAATCCCAGAGTCATTCAGCTTGGCAAAGAGCTCCAAGACCGAGTCCCAACCTGTGACCAAGCACCACCAAGGCCACTAAACCTTGTAGTGAAAAGGGTGAAACCATTCCATTATAGATTAGTATATTCATTATTTGGAACAGTTGAAAGATTTATCAAATGAGGGATTTGTCTTTGGTGTCTCTCTCTGTCATTTTGGGAGGAAGTGGCATTGTCCAGAGGTGTCCCCAGGAAAAAGGGGGTGCAGAAAGGGAACAATGAGCTGCTCTTGACACCTGGAGGGCTCTGGGATGGGAGCTCCAGCTCCACCCCAAAAATGGAGAAGACTCTGCTGCTGGAGATACAAACCCAGAACGCAAAGAATTCGCACATTGCACTTCCCTAACTTAAAATTGGTTTGGTTTCAGAAGGCAGCATTAGGTCATGAGGCTGCCTCTGCACTCTGGGCTGCTTAATTTGCTTTTACTAATTTTGTTTTTATTTTTATTTTACTTTTTTTTCTTTCCTCTCTCCCCTTTATCAGACAATAATCTTTTGTGTCATCACATGCTGGGGTATTTTTCTCTACTGGCTTAATTTAGTGACATTTTAATTTAATGTTAATTTAGTGACAGGTTGTCAGTTAAACTTCTATTTGGTTGTAAGCAATAAAATCATGCATGAGATGTCATTGGTACCTTAATCTAATTTAACTAATGACTGTGTCTGTCATTAGGAGCCTCTTAAACAGGTAAGATGTTGTCAGGCTGTTCATAGTGGTTCTAACTCTGTTTTCTATCTTCATCTATTTAGTAAAATTATTTAAGGCTGCAAAATATCTTCACCTCTTTTGTGCAAACACTCTGATCCCTGGGTAATGGTCAAATTTTCATCTGTTTGAAATCTTCACTGAAAAGGTTTGCTGGGAAAGACAATAAGCTCAATTTTAGCTACAGATGTTTAATTTCTGTCTTTTTAATGATCCAGAATTGTGCCCACTGGCAGAAGAAAACTCTGTTGTATTTCAGTGGGATATTTGCTTCTAGAGAAATTTTGCTATAAAAGGATTCCCCCTTTTTCTCTTCTTCTAAGTGCACTGACATATTTTTATCTGTTTGACCATACAGGAGGTATTTTATTAAATAAACTACATCAGCTACAATCACCTGGAACATATCTGATGACACCTCAGTGGAGTTATCCCCAAGCCTTCCCTTGGCTCAGGCCAGTGGTGGCAGCATTCCCTTGCAATGCTGCTGGCACACAGCAATTATCCATGTTCCAACATTAATATTCTGGGTTGCAAAATGTTGGTTGGTTGATGTTGGCTCAAGGCCTGTGACCTGTGGGACAGCAGTGATGAGGCACAAAGGTAGATTTTCATTTTAATGGGATGTGGGAGTTGATAACCCACCAGATTTCCAGGTTTGCTGTACAAAGGGTGGTTGTACTTGAGAAGGATGCTCAGTAGTTTATTAAAACTCTGCTCTGTGGTCCCAAGAGAGAACTTCTGGTGTTGGTGGAGGTCAAAACCCAGCCTGGTGCTGGAGGGGAATGGAAACACCTTTAAAGCATTGTCAGAGTCAAGTGCTGCAAGGCAGCTCCATCTCAGTTGTTGGAGTCAGAACACATTCCCTGCTTGCTCAGCTCAAATTCACCATCCTGCAGAGGGAAAGGCGCAGGGATCCTCAGCAGGGTGACCTTTGCCTCCTGCTCCACTGGCACTGGGCTGCCTGCAGGCTCTTTGGCTTTCCCCAAGGCTGGGGGGAGACAACAGTGAGAAGCTCTGGCTGCTTCCTCGGAAAGTGCATTAATTTAAAAACCTTTTGGAGCTACCCTCATCTAAAGGGACTTTTATGTGTGTCTTGTGGTTTGTTTGGATTTTTTTGTCATAAATTGCTTGAAAGAGCTGTAGACCTGTTCCAATCTCCTGACAAGGGGGGACTGAAAATGGTCGTCACTGGAAAAATAACTGGTGGAAAACTCCAACTTAACAAAAAAAAAATATCAGTGCATTAGTCCACTGTGAAAATTACATTTCTCTCCTTACAAATGGAAGAAAAAAAGGAAGAAACTTTGCTTCTTTTATTTCAATGTAGTTCTGATTTTTGCATGTGGTTTAAACTGTCTCTGTCTTCCTGGTGAACATCCTTAAATTAACCATGATCTCATTCCAATTTTTAGGATGGCTGTAACAACTACCATCTTAACTCCTCTTGGTAAAACCATCTTCAGTCTATAGCAGTAGGACCTTCCTGCCTAATGAGGGCTGGTTTCAGGGAAATGCAGAAAGATCTTGTGAGGTCTTCTGTGATTTGGCTTTGAGACATCCCACAAAATTAAATGTAGGTGAGACTATTGTGGTTAACAGGGGTGAAACCTTCATACATGAAGTGAAAATATTGGCCAATACCTCTCAGTAACAAGGTAAATCTATGACAATTCAGGACAGAGCAATAAAATTCTATAAAAGCATTAATTTGGAGTAATAGATAAAAAGGAGGTCAGGTATTAGATATTGAGGAAGGAATCGGGAACAGAGCAGAGGAGCCTCATGACACAACTCTATAAATCTGGGACTCATCAGCATCTTGAATTCTGTGTGTGGTTCTGCCACATCAAAAATGATCCCACACAGCTGGAAAAGGGTCAGGAAAAGGAAACAAAGATGATCAAAAGCAGGAGATGGCTCATGGCCTGCGAACAATTAAATTGGCTGAGGCACTTCAGCCTAAGGAGAGATGACTGGGACAGGGGAGGGAGAGAGGGATGTGTCCCATGGATTGATCACTGTAGAGATTGATTGTTCAGTGCTTTTTATGAGCAGGAAAGAGGAACAAAGTGGTTAAAAGCACATCACAGCAAACCAATAACTTGTTCACACCACATGTGGATAAACTATGCAGAGCTTCTAGCACAGGATGTTCTGGGTGCTGAGATCTTGGGTTCAAGAGAAGCTCGTGGTTGGTACACACAGAGACTTACAAAATACAGAGAAAACAGCCGTTTTCAGATGAAAATGTAAATATTGTTGTATACTGAGAAAATACCATAGGGAAAAGAGAGAAAATGTCATATCATGTGTCTCCTGTACACAGGTCTAGGTGCTTGTTTTTGCTGGTGCTACAGACAGGATGATGGAGCAGATGATCCTCTGGTTTGAGCCTCTGTCCTTACATTCTGTCCCCTTCCAAGTTCAGCTCTTGCACTACTGAGTGACATAGAAATTTGAGAATTAAAAGCTTTTCTGCTGAGAATTTATATTTCAAAATCTTTCCCACACATTTTTTCCCTGTGTATACCTGTCCAATCAGTGTGCTGATGCTGCTTTTCTTTGTGGTGTGCAAGCATTTATTGTGTAAGTAAATATATATAAATAATAAGAATTTATTTTCCCTCCTTTTAACATCACTGAAAGAGCTTGATGTCATCAGAGAGGCGCTTCTGACCATCCAGAATATCTTTTAAAAATTGGAGGCAGGACATTTCTTTATGGCATAATAAAAATAATAAATCCAGCTCTCTTTTTTACTGTGTGTTGTTTGGTCTGACTCCAGCTGACTGGGATGGAGCTGACATTCAAACAACTGATGCACACATGTACCTCAGAATGAATCCTGTCCTGGCACTGAGTTACACACTGGGAAATTCTCCTCTTCAGGAGTTTTTATGGCAACCAGAAAGTTTCTGTGCAAAGTTTGGGTTTTGATTAAATAATGTTTTCCTACTATTTCCATGAGCAGCCCCATGAAGGAAGTAATTAATACTAATTGATGGTTCAGAACTGATTGTCCTGCTTTCTGCAGGACAAAGTGTGTTTAAGTCTACACAATACCAACTCATTTGGGTTTCTCATTAATCTATATAACTGGATTATAGCCAGGAAAATTAGCAATTCCACTGGCAAGATGCTGCCTAACACCTTCATCACTAAAATATTGGTTCTCAAACATGTCCAGGTCTGTTCTCTCAGAGTCCTGTGTGATCTCTAACCCACTTCAGAATTCCTGAGGAGATAAATGTTTGGAGAGGTGTTATATCTTGAGGGAGGTAATTCTGTGGTTTCTGTTTAAATAATACCTCTGAGTATGAAACATTTGGATGTTTTCTTTATACATCAGACCAGAGGCAGATTTATCATCCACTGACTGCAATTATTTTGATATTTTGAAAGTCCTGGCTGATTTTCTTGCATGGTGTCTTATTCTAATGCTGAAAGTATCTGGTATCAAACAACACAACAATAAAGCATTGAATCTCTGTATCCAAATATTTTTGCAGGACAAAAAAATAATAACTATTTACAAGAAAAATAAACCACATATTAATATCACTGACAAACTTTGCAGTTCCATTTGGAAACCTTCAAGGCCTGGGCTTTGTGAGATGTTTAGAAACCAACACAAACATCTCTCAAATATTTGGTTCTGGGAAATGAAACTGCAAAACAAACAGAATTTTTATATATGTGTCTGTAGAAGGAATGTCTGCCCTGTGCTCCTCTGCTGGGGGCTGATGTGATCTCACCCACCAGCAGCTGTCAGCTCCTGGAGTGAAAAATACCCGAGTTTGTTTTACCTTTCATTAAAATAAAAACTTTGCTGAAATAAGTTCTTCTTAATTGTTGAAAGAACAATATGAATAATTAAAGCTATTTATATATATATTTTTAATAGTTAGTTAAGGAAAAATGGCAAAATTCACTGTATTTTGCTTGTCTCTTCCTAGTTCCGTAATGAATTTTATTTTTATTTTTTCATTTTAGACTGTACCTCGTACCCTTTCAAGTTTAATTACTGGAAAAGCACTAATAAAAAATAACAGATTCTGTAAGGTATTTTTATGTTTTTTAGATTCTCAAAAGTCACCTGACAGTTTGAGTGCTTTTGATTTTCAGAAAAACTTTCAGAATTCTTTCAGCTGCCTGGTTTTCAGTGCCTGGATGATGAATATTTTGAGAAAATCAGGCTTTGTGATGAGTCACAAATTCAGTTCCCTGAATCACAATAAATTTTTAAGAGATTTTGGCCTTTTCTAGGGATCATCAATTTTACTTTGGCTATCCCAGCATGGATTTTGCAGAATATTGTCAGAAATTATCATCCTGAGACCTTTAAAGGAAAAATTAATTGTTATACTTGAATATTTCTCTTTGCATTTATGCTTTTTATGTACATCTTACAGCAGTTTTAAATAACGAACTTACCCACAATTTAAAGGGGTTTTACACAATTGTTTTTATGCAGAAACTGGGACAAAACACTCAAGAATGTAAAATTTACAAGAATGTAAAATGTCTTTAATATTCACTTTATTCTCTGCTTCTCAAAGTCTTCCCTTCAGCAGCCTGGGCCCACATTAGGGATGAAGGTGTTTTCACTCCTTGCTCAAGAATTTGAAAGGAAGTATCTCAGATAGCACAACAATCCTTGTCATCTCTCTAATTTCTTGGCTGCAGATATAAATTTGCATTCCTGCACTGAAGCTATTGGAGATTTGCATAAACTAACATTTTTGTGGGACTCAGAATAGCTGAGGCTTTGGCTATTGTCCAAATTGTCATTTTAATACCAATGTATCGCTCTCTGAAGAACAGTATTTGGAAAATTGACTTCTGCAACTTGATCCCTGACACAGCCACTTTGATTTTCAGTCACTCACTGAGGGCCAGGGGCCTACTAATGAAGTTTGAAATTAAATACACTTTCAAGCTTTAAATACCTAAATGAGGACTTCAAATTCTATCTCCTTTGAATATTGCCAACATGAAAATAATGGCCTTATGTTGTAGGTGATGACTGAAGGGAAAATCAACACAAGCAATGTTATATTAATGCTGTAGTGCTCATAAAATCAGATTGGGAATAATCTCAGAATGGGACAGGAAGCTGGAATAATGGAGCTCAGCTCTTTTCAAGGGATGGGTGAAAACCATGGTCAGATAAAGAGAGAATTAAACAGGCCAAACCTTCAAATGATTGAATAATTTATGTTGCTTTTCCTTCTTCAAGGTTTTCCCAAGGACTTTCATAAGGAAATCCCCAATCCTTCCCTTAGGAAAGCCATGAGCATTAGGGCTTCTGTTTAGTCCTGTTATTTAGGAAGCAATCATATAAGAAAATAAATAATAAAAGAAAACAAAGGACCTTTAAATGCTGTGGATTTGTTGCTGTTCTGACCCAGCCACGCAGGAGATGCAGCCCAAGGTGAAGCCAGCAAAGGGCTGCAAAGCTGGGGAGGTGTTTGGAGTGCAACAGAAATGCAGGATGCAACCATCTGCAAGAAAACCCCTGGAAATGTGCACCCTGTCACCAGAGAACTTTGTACAGTGGTGTATTTCAAGTGACTTATTGAGGTGCAGTGGAGTTTGCTGGATAAGGGCAAAATGATTTATTGCCACAGAATATTGTTCATAGTAATTGCTCCAAGTCTGTAGCGCTGCAATTAGATGTCTTCATTTTCCAAAATGATTCTATCTGCCCATGCCAGTCTTGTGTGTTTACTGTTGTCAGACGAGGCACCCCCACACCCCTGATTTTGTCACATGGCCTCTGGCATGGGCCACACCAGGAATGCCATGGGAACGGGGTTACATCCCATGTGGGGCACAGCAGGCAGCATTGCCTGCCAGCTGCCTTTCCTCCCAGAGCTTCTAATTCTAAAAGCAGCTCAAATGAACTAGAGAATGCCCTAGAAGGGACACAGGACACACCGTGTAAAACTGGACACGAAACGTGACCAGCATCTTTCTGTGGGGAGGATGGGGGTTTCCTCTGCCAGGCTCTCCTAAATCCTTCAGGCTCATTCTGGGACCTTGACATGAATAATTAAAAAATGTAAAATTAATGACATGGCCAATCCCAATATTTGCTTGACACACTTTTAAACCTTCACCTTAAAATCGCTGATGAATTTAGAGGAATTTAGCCCCACTAAATTTGATTCAAATTCCAGATGTGCAGTTCTCAGGGGACTCTGGCAGTGTCAGGGGCAGGAATGGCTCCCAGCTGCTTCTTGGTGGGATCCTTACCCCTCACTGACCTCAGGAATTCAGCTGAAATTATTTTTTCCTTATTTGTGAGAGCCATATTGAACAGTGACGTGATACCACAGAGCAAGGAGAAAAAAAAACCCAACCTTTTTGATGTGATGCACACTCATATTCCTAACTCTTTTAAAATCATATTTTTTCAGGAACAGAATAGACTCTTTGCCTCTGTTTATATACATCTGTGTGCCACCCTTTAAAGTGTTTTTACAATGTGTGGAGTGAATGCCCCAGTGTCCTTGGCTGTCTTTAAAATAACAAAAACCAGGTGTCATGAATTAAGAGAGGAAACTTGAAGGATCCTGTTGCAAATGACATACAGCACTAAATTAGAAACAACTTGGTCCAGACAAAATATTTTTTTATTAAAAAAAAAAGAAAAAAAAGTAGACTATTGAGTGGATTTGATACCAAATTACAGCAGAGGCAATTGACAAAGCATTTTCCTGGGGTAAATGTCACAACAAAGCAATTAATAAACGGAATTCAAACATGCAGCCTGCTTATGGCTCCAGACTGAGTGCTCCAGACTCTGCATCCTTTCTCATTCATATGTGAGAAAAGCCACTGCTGATTAATTGTTTCAGCAGGCAGAGAGATTTGTGTAAGCAGATTTAACAAGTAATTTCCTTAGTTTCCCTCAGTTTATCTTTCACAGAAATGTAAACATGTATCAGTATCTGAAGCCTATAAAGGAGATTCCTCTGATCACAGATGTCAAATTTCATAAAAATGAATTATTTCCATAGCAGAGAAATCCTCCCAAAATGGAAATGGAGAACACATTAAAATGCAGAAAATTTGTAGAAAGTGTGTCTGTCTGACCTCTTTGCACTGGAAACACAAGATTCTCCCACTGAGCTGCTCCCTTTGTCCATGGGACACCTTGGCCATCTATAGGGATGCTTTTTGTGCCATTCCCTGGGGAAACACTGGAATTCTGGATCCTGAATCCTATCAGTCTCTCATGGTGCCTGTTGCTCTATTTTTTAAAAAATAATATTTTTGTGGTTTTCACTTTTATAAAACACTTTTTCCTGGGGTAATGCCTGCTTGTGTGCACCTTTGAGCCACTGATTCTGGTTTTGTCTTAAAAAAGGAAAAAAGTTCACCCTCTACACACTGAGGGGAGAAGGGCAAGTGCTTTGTGGGAAGGTTCTCAAAGGAGCTGCTCAGGGGTATTTGATAATTATCAGCAAGCAAGTTTTTGGTTGTTTATCATATGCTGGTTAATTTTGTCACCAGGATATTCACCTTCTGAAACAATTTGCAGGAACAGAGCTGATGTGCATTTTTGATTATGGGAAGATCTTTATTTTCATTTCCTATTTCCTATTTTTTTATTTTTTATTTTTTTTAATAAAAAGCTGCAGCTCCACAAAATTAAGAAGCTCAGGAGGCTGTTTCATGTATATTTTTATAAAAGCTCTGACCTGGGAGCTCAGACCCCTCCTGTTCTGGTGATTGATGTGCTTTTGGGAAGGGATCACTGCAACAGGCATGTGAAGTTCTCAGGCTGGCAGCGACGTCAACATCCTCAAGCAAAGCTGCTGCTGTCAGGGAAACAGGAGCATAATTTACAGATGTTAATAACTTCCCTGAGATATTCTGGGAACAGTCCTAGCCCCGTCCCTTCCTGAGTGCCTCCCCACGGCAGGGCTTCCGAGATCCATCTGCACGGGGGCCGTGCCTTTTTCTGGCTGACACACAGACAGCAGAACGAGTTGGAAATCCTGCTCCTTCTGTTCCACACTTAATCATGGAAAACCAGATAAATTGGAGCGACCTTATTTCAGTCCTTCACTCATGGATCATGTTTCTCACGAACATGAACTGGCCAGAAATAGTGAAATAAATTACACCAGAGCCTTCAAAGGAGAAGTGTTTTCTTTCCAGTGGAATCCAGACAGTGTCTTCCAGGGCTAAACAAGTACCAGGTGTGAGCTGCAATGAGAAACACACAGTGCAAGGTTTGCCTGTGGTTCACACGCCAGTGCTGAGGCTGAAATGGGATGTTTGGGCTGATCAGAGCCATCTAAGGAGTTTCCTGCTCCCTCAGACAGGAGTGCCGGGGAGGAGGCGGCTCTGCAGGCCCGGAATGCGCCGGGATTAGAGCCCGCTGTAATGGGAACCAGATTTCCATCAGCTGGGGGATGGGGCTGGGCAAGAACTGCAATATTCCCCTCCCTGAGCACTCCAGTGTCCAGCAGAGCTGCAGAAGTGAGAAACCCCAAGCCCGAGTGGCTCTGGCAGTGTTGATTCCCAGTAAGGGCCTGGAGGGGAGCCCACGGAGAGGCCTGGCAGAGCCTGGCACGGTTCAGAGACCTGCCAGGATTTCAAGGAACAGCCACCAAAGTGGACACTCTCCATCATCCCGCCTGTCTCACCTCCCACTCATTCCCTGAAAGCCAAAAATTCCCAGCTCCTCTTTTCCCAGGGCTAGAAGACCAAAAGCCAAGGGGAGGACCAAGGGAAGGCCGAAATTCCGTGAGGAGGTTCCTGCCTGGCCCCCCATTGCCAGGAGCTGCTGTGACAAGGGAGGCTCTTGGCACAGCCTGGCACTGGCAACACCTCCATGGGGCATTTGCCTGGAAAAATACTCGGCTTTAGTGCTTGTTTACATGGACTTGCCAGGAAAAGCAGGTTTTGTTATGTTAACATCAGTATGTTGTTAGGAGACAGAATTTTTCACCTATCTTAAGGCTTTTTATTGCTCCCTATCTGGAGTTTCTGAATACATTCCCTACATGATGGATTGGCAGGAGATTTTTGTGGAGTTTCTGGCTCTATTATCCAGCAGTGAGCTCTTACAGAAAGTAATTTGAAATTCATGATGCTGACTTATCATATCAGGATGTGGCTTTTTGAGCTATGTTTCTTCAGATCACTTTTCTTCTGTTATGAATAAAAAAACTTACCAGGGGAAAGAAAATGTTTGTAGGAATAAATATGCTTGGAATAGACTAAGTTAATGACTGAAAATGAACAATGCAGTTCAACTGTAAGCTGCTCACAAACAAGTTGCCACAAAGTGAAATAGGTTATTGTTGTTAGTATGAAAATATATCTAATTGGGCTCTTGCTAGAATAGGAATGCCTAAATTGTGTAGCTCATTGAAATGAAATCCAAATCCCATCTTAATCACGTACTGCATTAGCTTGTATTTCATATGCTATATATCTTAACTACAAAACCATCTAAATATTCAAAAGACTTAATAATAAAGCAAAAACCTTTTCATTTGAAAACAGACTATTGTAAATCCTCACCTCACAAATATTCACTCATGTTCTGTCTCATAAGCAATGCCACTTGTTTTAAATCCTTATGGTAAGTGTTGAAAGCTGAGCAGGCCTGTACGATCCATTTGCAAACCTGAGCCCTAAAGAGCGAAGTACAGAAGCAGAGAACTTTTTACTGATAAACTTTAGATTTTTCTAAACCAACTTCAGATCCCTTTTGTTCATGTAAATGAAAATTTCAATTGCTTTATTATTTATTATTATTATATTGTAAAAGGAGCATTATATGATATCTGGACTGGTTTTGGAGTTAAGAAACTACAAAATGGTACAGAAAAATGCATCAAAAACATTGTAAGCATGAGAAATTGTGGAAGACCTTTGAAATACCCAGAAGATAGGGGCTTCTCCAGCTTCTTTCCAGACTCACATTATCTCACTGCTAGAAAGAGCTCAGTGAATAATCTGATCAGGTTTTCATTGAATTCCACTTCCATGCTTTGCTGGGCTCAAAAGAATGGGCAGCAAGGGGGGACTCATGCCAAGGCAGGCTGGGGCACAGGAACGCCACTGAATACAAGTGGGATCATCCTTAGCCCCATCCAAATCCTTGGAACAAATTCTTAAGGCACTGACCAACAAAACCTGGGAAGTGGCTGACAAAGAGCACCTGTGCAGAAGTGCCTGGGTGAGGAGCTGGGCAGGCTGAAATGAGCTGCTGTGTGCTGGGGAGCAGGACTGGAGCTGCTGCATCCATGGCATTGTTCTGGCAGCTCCTCTGGGTCAGCCCCAGTCCATGCAGGGTGTCCTTTGTGCCCATCTCTACCACAGTAAATGAGATTTCATCTGTGCACACCAGGGAGGGGGCTGTGCCCATGGGTCCTGAAGGACCATGGCATTGCAAACATTCCCTTCCTCTTCTGAGCCTGTGGGATCAGCCCATGCAGAGCAGAGAACAGAAGGGAACACACCCCTCCCTTCACTCTTTATCTGGGTGCTCACTCTCAGTTTGTGTTCATCACATCACCCTGACACATGCAAAGGAAAACATGAAGTGCTTTTTGCATGTTTATAAAGTTTTCTTTATGAACATGGAGCTATTTTTACCCAAGGACGTGCAGCAAGTTTTAAAGGCTCAGGTTATTATCCTGGATTTATCTCAGTCCTGCACAGGGCCCCGACCAGAGTTAAAACTCCACAGCTCCTCAATTACAGTGGGATGGGGAATCTGTCCTTATCAATCTTCTGAGATTTCAGCATTTATTTTTACTTGTTCACTCAGAATCTGCCTGTTCTGAAGTTCCAGACTAACTGGAGTTCAGTCCTCTGAAAAGGAGCAGATTCCATCCTATTGATTTCAGTTCTTTGTGGCAACTGGACTTGTAACATTGATTTCTGACAAAGCACTGAGATGAATAATGGATGTTTGCACCCTCATTTCTGGCTGAAGTCTTGGGCTTGCTGGTAGAAATCTCTCCATGTCAGGAGACTTTTTTTTGCTTCCCAAATGCACGGATATGTGTAGGTAAGGACTCCAAATATTTAATCCAAATAGGCTATTTAGAACTAGCCAGGAGGAGTCACTGAGCTCCTGCCAGGCTCAGAACATGCAGAGCTGAACTGGCAACATTTAAGATGAATCTAAGGGAGATTCAGGCACCAGAGGGGATGATGAAAATAAATATCTGTATTTCTTTAGAAGAGCCATGTCTTTTAAAAAATCCTCCAACAACCCAACAAGTGATGCCATCTTAGAAAATGCTGCTGCAACCAGATTTTATGTCAAATCCTACTGCTTACAGTCTTCACTCTGTGGAATGGGACATTTACTGTCTCGGTGAGGGTGGCCATGACAATCCTCCAAACTTTAAGTCCCCTGGCACCAGGGCAAGCGAGGCACAAATAAAAGGAGCGGGTTTGATGGAGTGCCCAAAACCGAAAGAACTTTAATAGGAAAATAAAGTAGGGATGAGGCCCATAAGCCTCTTGCAGTACAGGGATAAGCTCCAAAGACCAGGACTAGGGGGCAGACACAACAATATATAGGGGCTGTCTGAGTCTGAGGGCACAGGTCCAATCACAAACTGGGGTTGGAAATATGCAAAATACTGCGATGAATAATGACCAGTCAGGGGAGAGAACTGGGAACATTCTAGAAGCATAACTTTATACGGGGTAACTTGATTAACATATGAACTGTCACAAACCCTTAAACAAGTGCTTCCCAAGGCTTGAACTTAAAGCCTGGCACTTCAGGGGTGAAGCCATTCTGGCCCTGTGTCCCAGCAGGGCTGACTCCCACAATTGCATTTAATTTGCCTCCCTACTTCAGCAATGAAGGTTTCTCCATGGGAAGAGCTCCCCAAGCTTTGTTGCTGTGCAGAATTAGGGCAAAATGTGTAAAGAGGAGTGCTGATGCAACCCAAGGATGTTTTCCTAGAAGGCAATTTCTAGGGTTCTACCACACCTTACTGCAATGAAACCCTGGTTGTACGCTGCAGTAGAGGCCACAGAGTACAGAAAAAGCTTGGTACGATATAGCTGTAAACTCAGGTTTCACATTTCAGAGAACACAGTAACCACAAGGCTACCAAGCCACACTTCTTTTAGTCTCTCCGATGTGTGTAGCTTTCTTTTTCATTGAGGTAAATTAGATTTAAAAGATGGAGTGTCTGCCTCTTCCTTCCAATCCATCCAGGGATGGAGCATTGATTGTGATGATAGTGAAAGACACAATTTCTGTGTAGAGAGACCATATGTGATTCTCTGCTGGTTTGTGAAATTTGAGTATTGCACAAGAACTAAGAAATTCCTTGCACAATCTGGGCTCGTAACAGCCTTGCAGAGAACTTGCAGTTTGAATCTTCTGAATATTGGAAGGCTTCTAGGTAGAAATACTTTGGCACAAGATGTTTACCTTGGGTTTTGAGTTTAGTGCAGGTGAGATCAGCAGAGATGGATAACCCTATTCCTATCCCCTGCATCTCACCATGGAAAGCAGAGTGGGAGAAGCTGCTGGCATTTGGAGGGTCACCTGTGTGGGACAGGGCTCAGCTTTCCCTTTAAAAAGCTGAGGAAGGAAAGTGTGTGGGCTGTTATGGAGGTCTGTCCATGAAGAAAGGGGCTCCCTCAGGTAAGCTGGTCAAGGAGTTATTATCTCCTAAATAAAACAGTCTGTCCTTGCTCTTTGACATCATGATGTGTATTATATGTATCTTTTATTTATGTATATATTCATTTATGATTGCCTCTTTCAGAGAGTGTCCCAGGGATAGACAAGGGGTGCTGGGAAATAGAGAGAAACTTAAAGTGAATTTTCTTGGCTGTTGAGCTTGAGATATGTGCACTTATTGCTTTGAGGGCTGGATACAAAATTTTGAGCTTTTTATTCCCTAATATAAACCAAATACATGGAAAAAAAGAGTGGAATGATATTTTCCTGAAGTTAAGATTGTTGTTTGTGCTGTTGGTGGCAATTAGAGTGGAAACATGCCTGCCCTGGTACTGAAAAATGTGCCTGTTATTTGTATCCTCAGAGCCATAGGACTATTAGTGCAATGTGTACTTTCTTTCTCAAAACCTCAGCCTTAAAAACTGTGCTTGAAATTGGACCGTTGGGGGTGATGTAAATGAGTCTTTTTATTTTTAAAGCAGAAAGGGAAGATTACTTAACACATTTCCAGTAAACAAGCTTGCAGTGCTCTGTAATGAGCAAGTTTAATTGTTCCTCAGTCCCACTACTCATATGCCATTGTTCATAAAATACCATTAATTGAAAGCATTAAATGGCAGCTAATTGTTGTTCTTTTAATCTTAAAATAATCAAATGGGTTAATGTGGAAAGGATAAGGCAGTTAAAGATGGGAATGGTGTGATCTGGTGGGTTGTTAATTGAAGGTCTGTCCACTGCTGGTTTGTGATGAGGATTTTAAGTCAGAATTCACCAATAAGGGCAACTTGGAGTATCTGAGCTCTCTTTTCTCTTTCCTTTGCATCCCATGGAGTGATGAGGTGAATGGCAATGAGGAGTTTCATGAGGAAGGGTGAAGTGACTGTGGGGCTGCAGGGCCAGAGCTGAAGGCTCTGAACTCGGCTGTGGTGGTGGCTGGAAAAAAAGTGTGTCCATATATTCTGTATAAACACAGGAACTTAATGTGCTGTGAAACCAGATAAAATCCCCACTCCTGAAGGTCACTGAGGCACTGGCTGGGGTTTGACACCCAGCACTGGCAGCTGAGCTGTTCCCTGCAGCACAGCAGCACCCTCAGTGTTGGGAGAAACTGCTGTTTTGGGCTGAACTCTCGATGAAGTCTCTGTTTCCCCTATTTTCTGTGTTCAAAGGATGCCTGTTCTTGTCTTATGCTCAGTTCCTGGGAGCATACCCCAACCTAGCCAGACACTGGGAGCTGTCTGGGATGATCAGGGGTATCCTGGCTGTAGCCAGTGTGCTGCTGGATTACCACATGAACCAGTGAGTTAGGGAACTAGAACCAGCTGGGGTTCTCCACTGCCATCAGCAAAGGGAGGCACTGACTCCCAACCTGCCTGAGTCACTCATCTGCAAACCAGGGTGAAAGAGTCCTTGAAGAATGAATATTGAGATTATTTTGAAGGTTAAAGTTGAGAAGAGGATGATTTATCACCAGGATGGCAGCCATCACCAGCCTGGTGTTAGCACAGCAGCTTTTTATGGAGTTAGAGTTTACAGCTGGGACTTGATCTGGGCTTTTCTTTGCTTTTAAGCTGCTGAAGTGTTTCTGGCATGCTGAACTGTGTTACACTATGGCACAGCCAGATGTGGCAGGACCATTGACTTTTGCTGACTTCTGCATGAAATAAATAGAAATCTGCTAGAGCAGACCCTGGAATGGAACCAGTAAGAGAGCCTAGAGCCAGTGTTACTGCTCCAGCTGAGGCTAGCTCATCCCTGTAGGTGAAGGAGCTCCTAAAAAGAACATAAAATCCTACAAAAAAACATAAAATATGAGTTATGTAGCACAGATATTTGTGTAAGAGAAAAAAAATGGTGTTTTCAGGAAGTTTATCTGGTCTTTTGGAGTTCAAGAGAAGTTCTATATGTCTGGCTCATAGTCCATAAATTTCAAAGCTGGAAAAACCACACTTTCTCCTTTTTTTTCAGTGTAATGAAGATATTCTCCTCTCTTTGGTATAATTGTATTGTCAGATGGAGGACTGCTCAAGTAATCAGCAACGTAATAAGGAAGCTTTTTTACTCACTCTGTCTTCAGCTGAAATACAATCTTTATTTCTAGTGCCCTTTGCAGTAGGGCAGTTTTCTTAAAGGAGAGGGAAGAAAAAAAATCCCAGCCTTTAATGAACAAGAGAGCCCAGGGAAACGGATACATTATATTTTTATAACTGTCTCAGAGGCAGCTTCAGCTTTCCATTTTTAGCAAATAGAAACCAGGTTACAAGACTTTGAAGATGTGTTGGATGAAACTGATCTTTTCACTCCCTTCTCATCCCTCCTTTTATTCCCCTTTTGGGAACTGCAGATTCCCGTGCTCTAGGACATCTTGTTTATTAAAAGAAGTTAAACTGAGTAGCTGGAGAAAAGTTTGCCTTGGAATGATGCTGGCACAAGTGGCAGGGTTGGGAATGAGCAGACACGCTCCTAAGACTGTTTGATTCCCCCCACCAGGGATTTCTGCTGCATTTTAGGGAGAATTTCTCAGATTTAGCATGCCATGATTTATTTATTTCTAGACACTGTTAGCTCTGTTTTCCTGCATCTAAGACACACTCAGAGCTGTTGGTGGCCGCGTGGGAGCAGGAGTTTAGGAGGGAACAGGCAATTTTGGAGAGCAGGGTGTTGTTAATGAAATAAGTTTGCTGTTTTGCATCCAGTGGCAGAAGAGTGGTGACAGAGACCGACCCATCTACCCCCAGCCAGGTGTGGAAAACCCGGCCTGCCCTGCAGCCTGTGGCTTTCCAGAGGTGTTTTGCAGAACTGCAAATTTAGTTTTTTTCTAGAAAGGGCAGTAGATTTTTGTTTCTTCTTTCCTCATGATCACTTTGGTCTACAACTTCTTTTTTTATATTTTAACAGCTGATAAATTTTGTCTTGCTTCTTCCCGTCACCTCCTCTAATCTGCTTAAAATATATTAAATATATTCATGTGCAAAAAATAGGTGCTGCTACAAAAATGAAAAGCAGTGACCCTCATTGTGCTTTTTATAATATCCTGAAGAACCTTTTATTTAATAGCCCACCATAAATTTTCATTATAGTCTTTCTTTATCAGGTAAAACCACATTCTTCTCTTCCTGGTTGCATTTTTTAAAAATTTCATTTCATCTTTCCATGACCTCTGTTGTAGGCACACAGGATGGGTGCAAATCCATGGCTGGTTGTGCCAAGATTGCAACTTCATCTTGTTTAGAAATTCTATGGAATTTTATTTGGAAGAAGAACCATTTGACCAAAACCACATTATTTTAATGAATTTCAGTGCAGGACCTGTTGATTATAGCTGAGAAAGATACTGAAAATACTTATTTGGAAGGATGAAGGCGGTTTTTATTTTGGCTAGAATAAGAAAAAAGACATATGTCAGAATATATGCAAATTTTAAAATAAAATTTTAAAATTGTATAAAGCCACAAAATATTAATGCTAATTAAGTTTTAGTAAAATTTTGATACAATTTTTATCATAAGGTCATATTGAAATGTGTACTTAGAGAAACTGGAAATCTTGCCTAGTGTTTCGCCAGAAGAAATTAAAAAGACCTTTTGGTCAAAGCCAATTTTTTAATTAAGTCTGGATTAAAACCAAGCCAGTTTTGTGGTTTTGCTCTCCTGCCTTTATACCTGTTGTGCTCAATGTTATGGTGTTTAGGATTTTCTGTTAGACTTGGTCTTAAGCCCTTATTATTGATATTCCACATTTTTCTTCAAATCAAATCAATTTTGCCATGACAATTTCTGGAATAATGAGCACAAATATATTTTAAACTTATTATCATACTTGGCATTAGTTTTTGCCAAACATTTTGATGAAAGAACATGAAAATTTCTACAGTGAAGATTAATAAATGCTGCGTATTTTCCATTATAAGATTATTTTTCTACCGTGTAAGTAGTAAAATATTTCTTCTGTTTGGTTTTTTTGGTTTTTTGGGTTTTTTTAACTGGATTTTTCCACTACAGGGAAATAAATAACAAAGCAGGGAGTTAAAATCCCTTAACAAGGGGAAGCAGTCTTTTGTGAAATCTTTATGGAGATCAGATACAATCTGAAGAAGGTCAGATTTTACACACACTTCAGCACAATTTGGCAAGTCAGATACTGGAGTCATCCCCCAGAATAAATTGAGATTTTCTACAAGTGTGATATATAATGATTCCAAGAGCACTGATTCTCTGCACATCAGTACAGGTAATTTACAGCATTTATCTGAAATAGATCTCATTTTCTCCACTAAGGTCCAAAACCCCAACTTATTCCTGGTGCCACATTAATGACAGGGCAAGGGGCTCCCAGTGCCAGAGGGCAGGGTCAGATGGGATATTGGGCAGGAATTGTTCCCTGGCAGGGTGGGCAGACCCTGGCACAGGGTGCCCAGAGCAGCTGGGGCTGCCCCTGGATCCCTGGCAGTGCCCAAGGCCAGGCTGGACATTGGGGCTGGAGCACCTGGGACAGTGGGAGGTGTCCCTGCCATGGCAGGGGTGGAATGGGATGATCTCTGTCTCTTCCAACCCAAACCATCCTGGGATTGAAGGTGTGTATCTCCAGGACTTGTCAGGGTCACTCTCCTGTGTGTCCCAGGGAAGCTGCTGTGATCCCCAGGGGAGGATGAACACAGCTCCACCTGCGCATCCCGGCCCCCTCTCTCATCACTGCTGCCGAGTTCTAGTGCTAAATTCTTCTGGTTATTGGAATAAATTTCCTTCTTGGGGTGTTGGAAATGGAACAGGGATCTCTGAATATAGGCAGGAACAGACTTGGGTAGGAATTCGAACTGCAGGTTTTGTTGGTATTGGGTGCTCAAATATCTTGCATCCTTTATTGGAAACTTTCTCTCTTTCCAGTCTAAACACCAATGTAAACCCAGGGCAATCTGTTTTCACTGCTGCTATCCATTGTGATTTCATGTATCTGCTCCCAAACAATGCCTCTGACACATAAAGGAGCTGTGGCAAACAGATTAACTTGGCATGTGTGATGTTTCTGGAAGCTGCAGCAGCACCAGGAGAGAGGGCAGGGGCTGTGCCCAGGCTGCAGCTCCATCCTGGACATGGTTGGGATGGATCCCTGTGCACGGTGTCCTTGATCAGGGGAAACCCATAGAACACCAACATGTCATAATGTCCTGAGGACGAGCTCTTGGCATAACAAGGGAATGTTAAAATGTGTGAATCCTCATCTGAGAGGGCCCAGTGAGGCAGCAGGAATACTCGCTCGGGACATTTGGCATCTTTAACAACTCTTCCCTTGAGTGCTGTGAGTTTTAAAAAATAATTATAAGCCAGCTTTGATCTGTGCATCCTTAATGACTAAGGGATAGAAAAGATACCAAACAATGTTATTTGATTCACAAAGGAGGGAAGATTTTCCTGTAGCTGGAGTTGGGTAACATGGAGAGATCTTTGTTTTTAACAATAAGAACAGCAATTAATTTAAGATGTGTATTGTGTTTCTGGGGTAATTCCTGTAAATATTGGGGGGGAAAATGTGTTATACATTGAATAGGCTCATCAGGAAAGGAAACCTGTGCGATTTGAAGCCTTCCTTGCCTACTGCACACTCAAAGCACGCACTGAAATGGAGTTTCTGTGACAGCTACAGCCGGTCAGTAGCTGCACAGATAAATTGGCCGTAACAGACACCAACTTGACCAGCCTGATTCGTTAGAGAATAGAAGTAAACAAGAGCCCAGGGATGATAACGATAGATCAGATTCAAACTCAAACAAGGGACCCCAGCCAATCCCATTGAATCATGACTGCAAACATTTCATTGGCCAGTGAGCTGGGCGGAGCTAAGACCCAACCAATCAGATGTGTAAGCGCAGGAAGTGTCAAGCCCCTATAAAAGGGGGCACCCAACAACAATCTCTGGCTGTTGTCGCGTGAAGCTTGGTGTGTTCCATTGCACGCCTGTCTCCACTACTGCCACAAGTGGTGGAGTGCTGATGTGATGCAGCTGCTGTGGGTGGAGCAGGGAGACAGAGGGCAGCAGGGACACAGCCTGTAGAACTGTGGAGAGCTGCAGTGGGCCTGGCAGGGCAGTGGGACACAGCCTGTAGAGCTGTGGAGAGCTGCAGTGGGGACACAGCCTGTAGAGCTGTGGAGAGCTGCAGTGGGGACACAGCCTGTAGAGCTGTGGAGAGCTGCAGTGGGCCTGGCAGGGCAGTGGGACACAGCCTGTAGAACTGTGGAGAGCTACAGTGGGGACAGCAGCCTGTAGAGCTGTGGAGAGCTGCAGTGGGCCTGGCAGGGACACAGCCTGTAGAGCTGTGGAGAGCTGCAGTGGGCCTGGCAGGGACACAGCCTGTAGAGCTGTGGAGAGCTGCAGTGGGCCTGGCAGAGCAGCAGGGACACAGCCTGTAGAGCTGTGGAGAGCTGCAGTGGGCCTGGCAGAGCAGCAGGGACACAGCCTGTAGAGCTGTGGAGAGCTGCAGTGGGCCTGGCAGAGCAGTGGGGACACAGCCTGTAGAGCTGTGGAGAGCTGCAGTGGGGACAGCAGCCTGTAGAGCTGTGGAGAGCTGCAGTGGGGACACAGCCTGTAGAGCTGTGGAGAGCTGCAGTGGGGACACAGCCTGTAGAGCTGTGGAGAGCTGCAGTGGGGACACAGCCTGTAGAGCTGTGGAGAGCTGCAGTGGGCCTGGCAGAGCAGTGGGGACACAGCCTGTAGAGCTGTGGAGAGCTGCAGTGGGCCTGGCAAGGCAGTGGGACACAGCCTGTAGAGCTGTGGAGAGCTGCAGTGGGCCTGGCAAGGCAGTGGGACACAGCCTGTAGAGCTGTGGAGAGCTGCAGTGGGCCTGGCAGAGCATACCTGGCGGGTATAGCTGAGGGCAGCGTGCAGAGCTGCGAAGAGTGGCAGGGAAAGCCACATTGGTCTGGACCCTTTGTAAATAGAAGAAGACATCAGGAAATATGGGAGCATGGGCTTCAGTGGAATACGACCCTGTGGTGAAGGTATGGACCCTTTTTTTATCTGAATGGGGGTAAATTTTGTGGAATAGGCTCTGGAAGCCGTTGTGGATGTTATAAAGCCCTCAAATCTTGTGGAACAGGCTATGGAAGCTGATATGGACGTTGAAAAACCCTGGGGGCTTGTTTTGGACTTCCTGGGGCATTTAAAAATTGAGCAGGACGTGAGGATGGCAGAGGACATGGAGATGGCACGGGCACCACACCGGGCACGTGGGAGAGGAGGATGGGCGAGGCAGCCGTGTGAAGCCCTGCTGCCACCCCGAGCAGGAGGCCTCGCCAGCAGAGCGCCTACAGCCCTGCCAAGTCGCGCTGCCACCCCACACTGGCAGGTTTCCAGCCTCAACACACTTTCCAGACACTTGGAATACTGGAAATGCTGCAGCGTGCTTCCTGCTCTCAAACATACCTCACTAAAGTTGGCTCGAGATGTTTTGGCAGGATTGCTTTAACCTCAGAGAAGTTCTGGATTTGGCTTTGAAGTGTGAAAGAAACCAAAAAATGGAAAAGTTTCAGAAAATGGTGAGGGCTTGTTATGTTCTTAATCAGCTGAATGCTGCATGTGGTGGTTAATGCTTTTGAGTTTTGGCTTTCCCCTTTTGTCCCTGTTCCTTACAGAATGACAGACAAGTGAAGGAAAAGAATATTTTTAAAAATCACTGTTCTATGTAATTTTAGCCACTGTTTGAGCATTGCATTCTGAAAATTGAGAAGTTCTTTTACAAACTTTTGTTTCCTAAACTGTGCTTTTTAACCATTATAAAGTGTTGAAGCAAAGAATTCCTTGGAATGGAATGGTTTTCGAGTAGACAGAAGATGGAAACATCTGAAGCGTTTTCAGATCAAATTCTCTATTGATGACTCCAAATACTTTCTTAATTTGTGTGTTTAAACCAGAATATTTTAGATATTATTTGGTTGTGATTGTGTTGCTTTTGTTTGTGGCACCTAATAGTGATTAAAAAAAATAAATTTTTTTCCTAAGTTACTGTGAAGATAAAGGCAATTTAAATATAATCTACCTTGTAAGCCATGGTTAAATGATGAACATGTCTCAAGAGTGAGTAGTCCCTTAGTAGTAATGGTTTGAAATCTTTGTTCCAACCCACAGAACATAACTTGTCCTGTTCCCCACTTATCTGACACCCCAATTCCTGCCACAGGTTAGAAAGAGTATTAACAAATCTCAGGAATTTCCAGCTCTGGAACTCCTTTTTCTCATTGTAAATATTGTATTTCTGAATTGGTTTCTTTTAGATTTATGTAATTTTTCAATTTATGAACTTCAGTTCTGTTTCCTTCCATGGCTGTATCTCTGTAAGGGCTTGGTAGAACTCACGTAGCGCTGGGTACACAAGTGAGCACATGTGGGCAGCACAGAAAGGTAAGGAAAATATAAATATAGTTGCAATTTGAAGCTTAGTCGCTCATAAAAAATATTTGCAGCAAGGTTGAGGGAGAGACTGTAAATATCCCACAGTTCTTTATCCTGGTCTTGTCCTGTTTCTCATGCTCCTTTGCCTTGCCCAACTCATGTCTCAACCTCACTAAAACTTCCTTGTAAATCAGACCCACAACAAGAGTTAATTCCTCTGTCCATATTTTCTGCCTGAGGGCAGTGGCACCAAACATGATCTGCGAAATACATCAGCTTTTAGCTCCATGGTAGGTCCATGAGATCATCCTGGGGAGAAGCCAGAAAATATCTGTGAAGTGTCAGGGATGTATTAACAAGTGAAAGAACATCAACATGTGACAGAACTGCAATATGTGAACCTGGATTCCTCCTTGGCTTGTGGATGACTCCAAGCTGACAGAAGTTTCATGGCAAAAGCGTCCAAGGAGAAACCAGCACTAGGAGACAGCTCAGCTGCTGAGGAGCTGGAAGGGCAACTGGTGCAAAGGACAGGGAATGGTCCAAACTGGTAAATTTTAAAAATATTTTCATAATGTCTCCAGGCTCATTAATTGTCAAGTATTGTAAACAAGAGCTGTAGATTGCTGAGTGAGTTAGGCAGATTTCAAAATCTGTCCAACTTGGTTTAGGTGCTCCAATAAAGCCCTTTGAAAATCCACTTCTGTCTGGGATCTAAAGAGCCACCTGTGGTTTACAGATAGAAACAATGTCCCACTCACAGGAGTAAGGACTGGCATGGCTCTGGTTATCAATGTGTCACTGGGTCTGCACGTGAGGAAGCTGAGGGAGAATGTTTCTTCTTTGTTTAAAAGAAGAAACTAAAAATTATGAAAAATATCGTCAAGTGCATCTGTGAGCTCTCCAAAAAACAAATGCTGTCTTCTGTCACGTTTCAGGGGAGCAATGGAAATGTGCTCCAGTGTTTGCATTTTAAATTGCCACCTGTGGTGGTTTCAGTTCAAAACCAGGAAGAAACACTAATTTAGTGTAGTGGTTTAGGTTCACTGATTTGAGTTTCCTGGCCAATGCACCAAATAATGTGGTGGGTATGGTGCTGACTAAAATCACCAGTGCACTTAATTCTTGCTGTGAGATACAGATTAGGAAGAGGGCAAAAACAGGCTTAAAACTTAAAAGGTATGAAGAAAACTTTAACAGAAATAAAAGAAAAAGAAGCATCAGAATAAAACCTTCAAAGCACTTTTCCTCCCCCTGCCTGACTTATTTTCTTTCCCAACTTACAAAGCAGAGATAAAGCCTGGGATTTTAAATCAGTTACCAATTTTACAATAATTTTTCATCAGTTCTTGTAGGGAGAGGAGCTTTCTCTTGCTACGCCATGGAGACTTCTCCACAAGAAACAGTTCTCTCATGGCTTTTCATTTCCACTAATTGCAGCTGCCCAGGAAGAAATCTGCAGTTGTGAAGTTCCACCCATTTTCACAGCACTCCTAGAGCTGTGTTTATGGACCATGTCGAATTCTGGGGTATTATTTTAAGGATGAGCTGTTCAACAGCAAAGGTTCTCTTCATCTATCTCTGCGACCATCTTTATCTCTTCTTCTTCTCTCCCCAGGGCAAAGAGTGTTCATCACTCTCTCTCTCTCTGTTCAAGCTTCTCATGGGTTCACAGTCTCTTCAGTATCTATTTTGCTTCATCATGGATACCTCTGCTCACATCTGCAGTTTGAATATTCCATCCCCCTAAACTCTCTCATGAATTAAAGGGGATATTTCAGTGTCTCATTGTCCATCTCCATGGCCCTAACAAAAGAACTTTCAGCCCCATTAGGACATCTCCTCATTCTCCTTCCATCTGAGACTTGTCTCCTTTCTCACTGACCTTGGTGTCTTCATGTTGTCCTTCTACGTGTCATCACTGTCTTTTTCTCTCCCTTGAGAGAGGATCAAGGTCTGCAGGTCTCATCTGTGTAGTGAAGGGGTCAGTATCTTGTCCAGGCCTGCAGGTGATCGTGAGCAGTGGCCAAGTAGTCACAGTGATGGATTTCAGGCCACACTGCACCTTTCCCTCTGCCTGGCAGCCACTGGAGGGGGCAGGGCTCAGTGTTAGCAAGATGTTATCAGCTGTGAACTGGCCCAGCCTCGCCTGCTCCCTGCAGCCTCCATCCCCGCCTGGCCACCCTGCAGCCTCCATCCCCTCTCCCTGCAGCCTCCATCCCCAACCCTGCAGCCTCCATCCCTGCCTGGCCACCCCTGCAGCCTCCATCCCCCCACCCTGCAGCCTCCATCCCCCCACCCTGCAGCCTGCAGCCTCCATCCCTACCTGGCCACCCCTGCAGCCTCCATCCCCGCTCCCTGCAGCCTCCATCCCCCCACCCTGCAGCCTCCATCCCCCCACCCTGCAGCCTCCATCCCCCCACCCTGCAGCCTCCATCCCCCCACCCTGCAGCCTCCATCCCCAACCCTGCAGCCTGCAGCCTCCATCCCTGCCTGGCCACCCCTGAAGCCTCCATCCCCCCACCCTGCAGCCTCCATCCCCAACCCTGCAGCCTGCAGCCTCCATCTCTGCCTGGCCATCCCTGCAGCCTCCGTCCCCTCACCTTGCAGCCTCCATCCCCGCTCCCTGCAGCCTCCGTCCCCTCTCCCTGCAGCCTCCGTCCCCTCTCCCTGCAGCCTCCGTCCCCTCTCCCTGCAGCCTCCGTCCCCTCTCCCTGCAGCCTCCGTCCCCTCTCCCTGCAGCCTCCGTCCCCTCTCCCTGCAGCCTCCGTCCCCTCTCCCTGCAGCCTCCGTCCCCTCTCCCTGCAGCCTCCGTCCCCTCTCCCTGCAGCCTCCGTCCCCTCTCCCTGCAGCCTCCGTCCCCTCTCCCTGCAGCCTCCGTCCCCTCTCCCTGCAGCCTCCGTCCCCGCTCCCTGCAGCCTCCGTCCCCGCTCCCTGCAGCCTCCGTCCCCGCTCCCTGCAGCCTCCGTCCCCGCTCCCTGCAGCCTCCATCCCCGCTCCCTGCAGCCTCCATCCCCACCTGGCCACCGCTGGGGCCTGGACCAGCCCTGCCAGGCCATGCAGGCCGCGGGGGAGCCAGGCCAGCCCCACTGGAGCTCCATCGCCTTTCAAGGCTGGAAACAAGAGAGAGATTTCCCAGGCTTGCCTGTTTTTAAAATGTGGAATTCACAGAGGTGGACCCAGCTCCTAAATGGTTTAATAGGATGTCAGTTCTCAGAGCTAGCCAGCTATTGCTTTTTTCCAGGCACAGAGGAAACTCTCTAGCAGCTTCTCTCAGGAAAATAATTTCCATGAGTGGTTTTTTTCCCTCTTACTAAATACCAATTAATATGGAACCAGCACACCACCTTTCACAATGATTAGTGCAAGAGAGAAAATGGCTCTTGTTTCCAGGAATTATAAACATTTTTTGCCCTTTTTAAAGTAAAGAAACTCGAGGACTTCATGTTTTTCCAGCTGAGCTCGGAAGTCCTTGTTTTGCGCAGCATCTCATCTGTGTTCCAGGTGGGACACACCTGCTGTGTGGAGGTTCAGGTTATATTTGTACTTGTGGAATTTGCCTTTGTGGAATTGAGGGCCTCAGCTGCAGTTGAATTCTCAGAAATGTCATGAATCACTGCAGAAAATGACATGAGTCATTGCTGTTCTACCTCTGCCCAATGCTCCACTGCTACTTCCAGAAAGAAAGAATTTATAATACTTTGCAAGAGTATAGGAATAATACTTTTTTTCTGAATAGCTCTTTCTTTTGATTTGGAGGCCTTCCAGTGGGGTTCCAGATCTTTTCTTTCCCTTGTGCTTTAAAATATGTTTTAATTATTTATGTCATTGCTGAAATTCTGAGGTGCTGGGCTGTGAAAATGGAACTTAGAAAGCTCAAAATTTATTTGGTTTATTTTCCTTTTTCAAACCACACACAAAAACCCCAAATTGAGGATGAAATGCAAGAGTTAATTTTCTCTGGAGAGGCAGCAGTAACCAGCAGTTGATCCAGTAACTCTGCATTTTTTTGATGCAAGCCATCCCTAACCACCTGCCTGTTGCATGAACGAGCCCAAACCTCCTGCCACACTGGGGTAATGCTAAACAGAGCATAAAAAATAATAATATGGCTGATTTAGGAGTTAAAAATACACCAAAAAGGGCGAGTAGCTCAAAGGAGCAGAGCATGGATAACTATGAAGCAGTGATGGGAGGCCTGAATGGAGCTGCAGTGGCTGAGAGCCATCACGGAGGTGACAGTCGTGTCCACAGCTTGGAGGGTGGTGCCAAATGCGAGGCTGCGAGCTCCCCGGAGGGTACCAGTTGTCTATCACTTTTCCAAGGACTCCGAAATAATATTGTCACTTGTGCTGTAAACAAGTGGCAGAATCATTTTATCTGGCTCAGTGTGTGTCAAAACACACTTGAGGTTTCCCCAGAATATCTCCCAATGTCTAAAGAGCCTGTTGCTAAAACAGAGCAGTCTTATGGTGCTTTAAGGATGCTTAAATGCTAAGCAGATAATAAGGAAAAGAGAGATGGGAGCAGAATGTTAAGGGAAATAATTAGAATTGGTGTTTTCCATACCCACCATGCTGCTGTTTGGTGTGGGGGTGTTGGTGAAGTTTGGTTTGTTTAAAGTACCTCTTTTAGGAGCACAATCATCAGATAGGGGAACAATTATCAGATAAATTATGCCTTGAATGCATTTGTTAGAGGTGGAGAGGTATTTAAATTGATGGCTCTCTCTATGGAACTAATAGAAGCTGAAGTTCAACCCAGTTGGGACTGAATTGCTCTTCAGTGTCTGAATATACTCCAGATCATTATTTTGTCATTCATTTGTGAGAGAGTTAAAGAACTAGAGGACAATGGAGAAAACTTTGGGTCTATTTGTGGCTTTGGGATTTCTTTTTCCCCCATTGGTGTGAAACTATGGTTGAAGATGGGTCTGTTTTACTTCATTTTGCAAGTAAAGATGAGATGATTGGTGGATTTTATCTCTGTGTAGCATGATAAATGCAGTCCTTGGCCACTGAGTGTTATTTTCTGTTTAGTTACACCCCATATCATCATTCAGTCCCTGTCCTGCTTTCCCTGGAGGAGATGAGCCCTTTGCTGCTGTTTCCCAGCAGGTCCCTGTGCTCACACACTCTCGTTGATGTTCCTGCAGCAGGGTCTGAAGTGTGCTGGACACCAGAGTGATTGCAAAGGACACAGCTACAGATGATCACTAAGGAGGCAATTCAATGTGCACCCAAAGGAAATCAAGGGGCAGAGCTGGCAGGATGCATCTCGCTTGCAAGGCACAAAGGGGTTCTACCTGGGCATTCCTCAAAACCCAGAAATACCCAACTTGTGGGCAATCTGTAGAGTGAGGGGTATGAGCCTCCAGCCACAGTCCTGGGCATACTCCATGAGTTCTTGGCTAACCATCTGTAGTTTGTTGTTTGCTTTGTTTTCATCTCAGAAGGTTTTTCTCTCAGCAAACATTTAATTTGTGCCATCCACCACCCTTTGCAGCTGGGGCAGCCATTATAAATAATGACAGTGGCTTTTCAGGACACCACTTAAACTTTCCAGCAGCACAGTCAGATTTTAACCTTTAGATGTAGCACTGTAATGATATGTGATCCCTAAAGAATGAAAAGCTGTTTACTGAAAGGAACATAAACTTATTTTCAGCCTGAAAATTGTAATTAGTCCTCAGAGTAGCTGAACTTTCTCTGCAGAAGTGTGGTCTGGCCTAATGTTCTGGTGGTGATCAGGACAGCAGTGGTGGGAGGAACAGTGTCCTTATAATCAAACTGAAACAACAAACAAAGCAACCAAACAAGCCAAAAAAAAAAACCCTGAACTTGCCTCATTAAGGATTTCTTAATTGAAAACAAGACTTGGTTATAGACACATGAAAAGTTTGTTGTTGCTAATTGTTAGCTTCCAAACATGCTGTGGCTCCCTAGTGGCTTTTATTTTCAGGCAGAAAATGCAGAGTAAAGATGTTTTAATTGACCAATGAGTCAATAATAAAATAATTCTAAAATGTACTTCATCAGTAGTAGTAACTTCTGGATGTTTGAAGTCCCTGTGTGTAATCAATCCAGCTTCTGAAAACCATCAGCAGAGTTTTAAGCTGTTCTCAAGTTCCTTTAAGGGATTTTCTTTAGGGAAAATTATTTTTAAACACCAGCTTCTTTCCACTGTAGGTTTCATCTTGAAGTAAATTAAACAAAAGATACTGGAATAATTACATCCTCACTTAATTTCACTGTAAAATACTTCCTTTTTCTAGGAACCACTTTTATGTCACTTGCTGTTGCTTGGGGCAGATTGAACATTGTGGATTCCTTTGTTTACATGTGGGAAGTGATTTTGCAATTAATATGTGAGGGGGAGCCCTTGTGAACCTCTTCCCTACAATGAAAGAACTTTCTTGTACCTTCAGACCAATCTGGGCACTGCAATCTCAAATACACAGTCATGTAATAAAGTTGTAAATGTAAAATTTAATCTTTAGAACACAGAAAAGCTTTTCTAAAAGCTTTAACTCCAGATTTATAGGAGAAAATAATCAGTTTATGGTACACTTTGGCTATGTTTTTAGACCTGAACAACAGCTGCCTCTTTCTATTGTGTGAAATGTCTCATTTCCAAGTCTCTCAAATACTTGTTTTACTCTTGGTGAATCCAATAATCAGATGATGGACTAACAGGATGTGTATTTAGGTTCCACTGGGGCTCTGCAGCACTGGCAGGATAATTAGCACATCCAGAGTCCTCATGGTTTCAGTCAGTGCTTCACATGTAAATAAAGTCTGACTTTGGTGTGCCCTGCCACTGGCTCCTGTGTGAAATGAGGAGTTATTGATCTTGTTTACCACCGTGTGTCTTTAGGACAGGCCTGCATTTCCCTGCAAAGTGCTGCTGCCTACCAAGGCTGCTGGATAAAGTAGGATTAAGTGAATATATCTAGGAGTCACTGCTATAGCCAGGAGTTATTAGGGAGATAGTAGTTGAATGGTGTTAACTTAAAAAGGGTAAAGTCTTTATCCCCTAACTGGCTGGGCTCTGTTTGCTTCAAGGAAAATCATTATATTGACTTTTTTGGGAGGAAAAGAAATGTAGGTAGAAAAATTGGATTTATGTAGTATATTTCTCAGCATTTCAGTTTTTCAGAGCAGTGTGTTAAATTTTTCACCCCCTTTTGGGAGCAAGAATAAGCAGATGCAGATACTCCCTGCAGCCTCCTGTTGTGCTCAGCTGAAGAACACCACCACAGGAGAATTAAAAACTGAGGGAAGACTGAACAAGGGGAGTGAACCAAGCCAGTGTGTGATAACCTGCCCTGAACTTCATTGCAGTGCCTGAAGGAGCCTGCAGGAAGGATGAAAAGAAACTTTTTATAAGGGCCTGGAGCAACAGGACAAGGGGGAATGGCTTCCAACTGAGAGAGAGTCCATTTGGATGGGATATTCAGAAGAAACTGTTCCCTGGCAGGGTGGGCAGGCCCTGGCACAGGGTGCCCAGAGCAGCTGGGGCTGCCCCTGGATCCCTGGCAGTGCCCCAGGCCAGGTTGGACATTGGGGCTGGAGCAGCCTGGGACAGTGGAAGGTGTCTCTGCCCATGGGCTTCCCCTGTTTAGCAGTGGATTGTTTAGATTTATTATTCTTTTAGAACTGATTATTTCCTTCTCCCTTGAAGCAAAAAGTCTGAAGGGACTGGATGCATTTTTTTTTTATCAAATATATCCTGATTGCTTCAGAAAATTCACTGATCCTGAAATATTTGTGCAGAGCCTGATGTTCCTTTCGTAGTGACCTCTTAGTGTTCCCTAATGCACAAAAGTTTTCCTGCAAGCATTCCCTTGCAAAGAGGAAGAACATGGTTTATTATCAGAAGATCCTCAGAGGTTGCCTAAAAATATTTCAGAATTAAGATGGGTTGATTTCCATGTACATTTGCTTGATTTTAAGTCTTGTACCACATTTTTAAAATAATGTTTTTAGGTATAGACAGCAGGCACAAATATCAATTCTCAGTCTCACTCCCATCTCTGAATTGTCAGTTATGTGGTCCCCTTGTGTCAGAAGGAGTTATTAAATTAAATGTTTCTCAGAAAGTGCTTGGGATCCCTTCCAAGGCTTGTTCTCCTCAGTGAGCAGTGGGAAGAGAAACCTTCTGGTGAGTAGGAAGTCAACCTGCTGCTGACTTCAGCTCTCTTTTCAGTCTCGGGGGAAAAAAGCTTCCTTCCCCTTTATTGCCATTGCATATCACATTACTTCTGTGTGTGTCTCCAAAGGTTACCTGGGCTTTCTCCATGATTTACAGGTGGCTGCTCCATGAGGCATCCAACCCTCACCGAAAGTCAGTGTTGTTCCTTCTGGTTTGGCAGTTTCAGTGGGGGTTTGTAGAAAAGTTTCTGGGTTTGAGCATTTTCTGAAAAATCAAGACTGTTATTATAACAGCTCTCAAAATGTTTTATAACCACCAGAAATAGACTTTATAAATCTCATTTACTCAGGTCAATGTAATTAGACAACAGTGGTGTGTTATACAGTAAATTATATATGGACTGTAATTTATGGCTGCAAATATTAGCCAGGATGCCTAAAGCAGAGTAAGGAAAACATGCTGCTCAAATACCTCTAACACAAGCAAATTGTGTTCTGCTGAAGAGGATGAGACCAGGAGGGGTTAAAATAAAGTCATCAGTGTGTGTGAACAGGAAACTCCACCCAAGGGAGGGATGGTTGGAAGTGCAAAGTGTTTCTTGGTTTGCTGCTTAGCGAAATCAGAGTTCTAAGAGTTCTTGATCAGCTTTTCTTCATAAAATAGATAATTAACATCAGCTTGAGTATGAAAATTTCATATCTACTGACTCCAGTTAGACACTGCAGTGGTTGAACAAGCAACACCTCAGCACCTGGCTGAGCATCCTCATGGCAGTGGCAGCTGTGTCAGGAACAGGGGAGGGGGCAGCAGGTTGTCACCTGTGGCTTTTGGAAATGAAATTGTTGATATTGGATCCTGAAAGTTTATGAAGATAAAAAGGCCTATTGTAGTGTTCTTTAAGAATTCAGCCTTTTGAGAAAATGGGTTATTAATTACTGTAGTAATATGCAGTATTCTGTTGTTAGCTGAGCCTGATAATAACTTCATAAGTTAAAAATGACAGGTGTTTAAAATGTTTTCATAGTAAAAAATCCCAAATTAACTGTAGCTATAAAAGCCATATGCTTCTACATTTTAAACTTCTCTGTTGTCTCTTGAGAGTGAAATCTTTGTGGATCAGTCACAAACACATGAAACTTCCATTTTTATATGGTGGACTGATTAAATCCCCCATTGCACCCTCTGGCACAAGCCTGGAGAACACCACCAGGTTTTTAACTTTCTGTCAGTGTCACATCACTATCTTTGCATAAAACATCTCATGTGACAACTTCAGTTGGCACAAACTGTGGAGCCAGGCTCTCAGGAGGATGGATTATTGATTGTTATTTGAAGCTCCTGGTCACTTATTGGTACATCTGTGCAACAAAACTGGAAAATATAAATGCCATAAAGCAGCCAAAATACAGCTGTTCCTGCTGTGCACTGCAGTGGAGCTTTTAGTGGTGGCATAAACACCCTGGTTTTGATGGTGATGGGTGAGAAGATGCAGGGACCATTGATCAGGTGAAGTGTTGCCACTACCTGGAGGCAAACTTTTCCCCATATTGTATAAAATCTGTTTTCTATTCAAGGGATAATGTGGCTCTCCTGGAGCTGTAGGGCTGGGAGAGCTGGGATGGTTCACTCTGGAGAGGAGAAGCTTTGGGGTGAGAGTTGCCAAGGGATGGAGGGACAGGACACAGGGAATGGCTCCCAGTGGCAGAGGGCAGGGTCAGATGGGATATTGGGCAGGAATTGTTCCCTGGCAGGGTGGGCAGGCCCTGGCACAGGGTGCCCAGAGCAGCTGGGGCTGCCCCTGGATCCCTGGCAGTGCCCAAGGCCAGGCTGGACATTGGGGCTGGAGCAGCCTGGGACAGTGGGAGGTGTCCCTGCCATGGCAGGGGTGGCACTGGATGGGCTTTAAGGTCCCTTCCAGCCCAAGCTGTTCTGTGGTTGTACAAAATATATCTTCTCTCTGACTGATAATAGGGCTCTTCCCTGTTTTTTTAAGTGTTTTCAGGGTTTTTTGATGTTTTCTCCCTCACTGCTGGGCAGTGTCACTGCTCTGTGGTGGGGCTGTGGTGGCACTGGCAGTGTGTGCCATGGGCCAGCCCCATTCCCTGCTCATGGAGGTGGCTGCAGCCCCCAGGTGACTCCTGGGAACAGACACCAGCGCAGTCAGGGGGTGTGGGGTTCACAGTTGAGCGCTCCTGTAGCCTGCAGCAGTGACTCTTGGTGACACACAAGCACTGAGGACATTTTTCTGGGAATCATTGAATTGCTTAGGTTGAAAAAGATCTTTAAGATATGACCATGAACTGACATAATGAAGTTTTGGGCTTTCAGAAGTGGTGTTCATGCCTGAAGACTTCCTTGCCTTATGCTAAAGGCATCCTACAAATAATAAAAAAAAAAAAAAAAAAAAACCAAACAAAAAAACCCACAGAAACCCTCCAAAAAATCCCAAAACCCCACACATGCTACAAAACTTTTTAGTTATTGGGACATTATGTCAGTTGTGTGGAAATTAGTTTTTCTGGGTTTTTTTCAGTAACAATTTGTTCAGTAGCAAATTTTGAGGCTTTTTCCTTATGTATATGAATCTTTCCTTTGTCATGCAGACCCCTCTGAGCTCACCCCCTCTCTCCTGTGTCAGTTCTCCCTGGGCTCAGAGGGGCCGAGTGATAGCAGCACTGAAGGAAATTGGAGTGGCAGGGCTTGTCTGTCCCTGTTCTGGGCTCATCCCTCCTGCAGCTCAGCTTTTCTGGTTGGCTGGGTTTCTCTATCTTATCTCCTGACATTTTGCATGCAATATGTTGCACTTTTGCCAGACAGCCCAGGCTACTCCACCGCTGTATAACTGTGCTTGACGTTTAATTTAAAATCAAAGATATCATTCTGTAATAGTTTGTTAAGCTGTGCCTCAGTCCCAAGCAATGAAAGTCAACTGATTTTCAGTGGAAAAGGCAATTCACTGCTCTGGCTGTATTTTTGAGATGATTTTGCCTTGGAAAAGGAATGTAGAAAGGTTACGTGCCATTCTCTGTCACCCAAACTCAAATTGAAGGCCCATAATTTATGAGTTGACAGCACAAAATTAATTTCACTTCAAATATTTTCATTTCTTACTGGTCTCCAAGCTCTCAAAAAGCAAATGTGTGAATAAACCTGGAATTCTCTATTATTCTGTAATTGTGTGGAGAGGAGATTTTTGTGTGAATAATTAATTGAATGGCTTTATATTTCTGAAGGGAGCAAGGAAGCAAGGTGAAAACAATTAAATCTATATTTATACCATGGACTTTTTTTGAGCATGAACTAAGGGCTGGGTCTTGCAGTGTTCGTTTCAGTTGCTGACTGGAATGTTTGTTGGAAATGAAGCCTTTTACAGTTTATTTGGGTTTCTTTTGTGAAACAGAAGCACTACAAAATGTCTCAATTCCTTGAAAAATATGGTTGCATCAAACATACCTACAAACTTGTGTTTTTTAGCCAAATGTCAATGTATATAGTAGATGATGTTGCATGCTCATAGTTCAGTTGTTTCTTCCAGAATAGACAAAAAGCTGTGGAATTTCATGTTCCCCACAGTGGAGAACATTGCCTGTTGCAGTCCGTTCATACCCTGCTTTAATGGTTTGTTCTGTTCACCCCTGTGTTAATGAATCTTCCCTAACTTGTACCCTCCCTTTGAGCTGCCAATTGTTGTAACTCCTCCCCTTGTTCCTGAACCTTCCTTGCCAATCCATTGTAAGCTCAACCCTTGCTTACCCCTCCCTTTTGGAAATCTCCTATTCTTGGAGGCCCCATTGGCCCATGTGCCGTGCTTCCTCCTCCTCTTTGTATCCATCGGCTCTGCGAATGTAATTCCTCCCCTCGCTCCTCCCCCAGCTGCTCCCTATAGGTTGTGAATGTGTCTCCTCCCCAGGTTCTCACCCTGTTCAGAAATCCCTGCACACCCTTGCTGCGGGCTCTTCAGTCCCTGACCCCTTGGAGGATAAACCTTTCCCTGCAATGCAAACCAGGAGCCTCCCTGTCATGCTTTGTGTCCTCCTTGTGCTGACAGCCAGACAGGCCATGGAGCAATAGCTGGAAGGTGCAGCCCCTGTCACCCTGCTCCAGGGCTGTACCCCACGCTCAGCACAGTGCTGATCTGTGAGCTAGCCTGAGCTCTGGCACTGCCTCAATGGCCTGCACTGATTCTGTCACTGATCCCTGTGTAAGTTCCACTGCGACCCCAAGAAACATTTCTGGAACGTGCTTCACTCAAAATTACGGAAAATAGATAGGAAATTTTGGTTCTGTCAAAGGAATGCTGAATACAGGAGGAAAGCTGGGCAAGCAGGGACAAAATTTCTGGATATATTTAGGATAACAAATGGTAAAACTGTTTCCAGGTTTCATTATTTAAGACGCTCTGTATGACAATATCTAATCCAAAACACAGCATGTCCTGTGTGCAAGTGCATGTGAAGAGGCTTGGAAGCATCAGGGGCATCACAAATCTTTATCTTTAAAGAGAAAATAGATACCTACATGATACATGACCTGGTGGGATCTGAATAGGTGAGGAGAATTGTTGTAGTGATCATAAAGCAGAAAGCTCCAGCTCTTCCTCTCTGTCCGTGCAGGTGATGTCAGCAGGGACAGGCAGGGTGCTCTGCCTGCAGCACGGACCCTGGGGGACAGAGGGAATCTCCTTGGGAATCATAGAATTGCTTAGTTTGGAAAAGGACTTTAAGATCCTTAAATTAACACTGAATTGCCAAGGCCACCACTAAGCCATGTCCCCAAGTGCCACATCCATATGGCTTTAATCCCTTCAGGGATGGGAGCTCCAGCACTGCCCTGGGCAGCTGTGCCAGGGCTGGAGAAACCTTTCTGTGAGGAAATTGTTCCAAATACCCACCCTGAGCCTCCCCTGGCCCAGCCTGAGGCCGTTCCCTCTCCTCCTGTCCCTGTTCCCTGGCAGCAGAGCCCAACACCCCCGGCTGTCCCCTCCTGCCAGGGACTTGTGCAGAGCCACAAGGGCCCCCTGAGCCTCCTTTTCTCCATTCTGAGCCCCTTTCCAGCTCCCTCAGCCCCTCCTGGGGCTCCAGACCCTTCCCAGCTCCATTCCCTGCCCTGGACACGCTCCAGCCGCTCAGGATCTCTTGTGGCCGTGCCCAGAGCTGGACTGGGCCCTGGAGGTCCCTCAGCCCAGGGGACGGGCCCTGCTGCCACCCCAGGGCTGGCACAGCCGGGTGCCATCGGCCCCTGGCACCCCTGGGCTGTGCCCAGCCCCTGCCACCGGCACCCCCAGGTCTTTTTCCTCTGTGTGGATTTCCAGCCTCCCTGCACAAACCTGGGGCAATTCAGGGGCTCCCTTCTTGAAGAATGTCCAGCTTTCCTGGCCATTTGAAGTCTGTCCCAGCCTTTGCATGCTTGTTGTTAATTGTGAAACAGTCTCAGACGCTGGATGCTTTAAACCATGACCTCTCTTTTAGAAGTACAATGTTTGTGTGGGGTCTAATGGTGAATCTTAAAGTGTCTACCATTTGCAAACCTTGCTGGAGTGAGTGAAATTCAGTTTCATGTATTTCAGGCTCTCTGGCACTCATGTGAGTGATCCATTCTGCCATGGAGCTGAGCAATGGCAATTAAGAGCGAGAAGATGTCATTATCATCTCTATGAGGGGGCAGTCACTGTTGAAACTGTTGCAATTTAAACATTTGAACCTGTGGTTCAAACTGGCACATTTTTAAGGCTGTAGTATTTAATGGTAGGAGTACCTGTGGTGCTTTAGGGGTCTGAGTTGCTGTGCTCAGAGGTGCCACATGATATGTGAATTTTGGTGTTTCTGGAAGGATGGGTTTGGGCTGCAGTGAACAATGATTTGTGTGAGGTGTTGCACTGGGGATAATGGTTTGGATTTGGGGGGTGAGGAGGAGCCTTTAGGATTCAATAAGGTTGCTTCTGTCCTTCCCCTGAAACAGGCAGAGTATGACATGGTTGGATGACACCTCTTTGGGGTTTGTGTTTGTTGGTATTTGTAGGCTTGGGGGTTTTTACTCCTGTCTCTGCCTGGGAATTGTCAGGACATGCTGATGACAGCTGCCCAGATTTGGAGAAGCTTTGTCCTGTGGGTTATAGGGCCCCAGCAGAACCTCAGATTGCCCTGGAGACGTCTGTGCCCCCACTGAGGAAATGTGCTGGAACTAAAGTTTGAATAAAAGCATAACAGAAGAGCAATGTTCTTTTTGCCAGCTCAGCTGGCTATCAGGGCCAAAGTTACCTGTAAGGTGTATTTCCAAATTTTTGAGGGTTTTTTTGCTATGTTGGTTGTTGGTTGATTTTTGTGGATTTTTTGTTTGTTTGGTTGGTTTTTGTGTATGTGGTTTTGTTGTTTTTTTCTTTTAGTTGGTTATTTTGGTTGGTTGGTATTTTTTGTGGTTTTGTGGTGTTTTTTGTCGGTTTTGTTGGTTGGGTTTTTTTGTGGGGTGGTTTGTTTTGGCTTGTTTCCTTTCTGTTTGTTTGTTTTGATTTTTTGTTTGGGTTTTTTCGTTTTTGTTTCTTTTTTCTTGCAAGAGGAGCATTTTGTTAGAAACCAGAAATCTGCTTTCTGACTGACTGATGAGGTCCAAGCAAGAGAAACTGGAGCTCTGTGGAGAATTGCCAGAAGCTCTTGTTGTGCTTTACCTCGCTTTGAGGCTTTATTAAAAACTGAATTTCTGGTTTGCCAGAAATTATGTAGAGATCTTGGCTTTGGTGGGCACTATTTAAAACTAATATTATATGCTGCGTCAGTTTGAAATATGAGGAAATATCTGGGGTGAGAAATGGTGGAAGTTCAAGATGCTGGAGGAAAAAGAGATTGAAACTTCACACTTCAAAGAGCCCATTTCAAGGTTGTGATGGGGTGGGGTCTTCAAATAATATTATTTAAATAACTTAACATGAACTTGAGGAGATAGTACTAAAAAACCCAGATTTTAGGCTTAAAGATCAAGTGTGCTGCATTAAACCAAGGAAACTAATTTTTATGAGAACAGATGAAATATCTCCTTCCAGCTTTCAAGAACAGGCCACCAAATATTTTTTAATTGTGGCTGGTCAATAGTTACTTAATCTGATTAATCACTGCCAACCTTTAGCAGCTTCCTGCTAATGAATGGAGATTGTTAATGCTCATTTCTCTCCCTTCTCTTGCCCTGCCCTGCTCCCTAGGAATGACTTCTTTTGTACTGCAATAGGAAACCTTCAGAGACTGATAGGAAATTATCCCTGACAGCCAAGCTCATCCTTACAGTAACAAAGCAATCTCATGGCCATGCATGGGAAAAACAATGTTATTTTTTATAGCAATTAACTTACAACTCTGGTGATTTATTGAAAATCACTATGAAAAAACATGCCCAGGATATTTGCTTGAGATATTTGAGGATATTTGAGTTGAGATCATAATCCTCATTTTTTCCTGAATCAACAGATCAAACTCTTTTAATCCCTCCTTTTATTGATAGAGCTATTCCTCCTCCCACCCTGCCTCCCCTCCCCACTTCCACATCAGTGCCTTTTGTCCTTTTTCTCCTCTCAAAAGGACAGTGGCTGAATTCTTTTTTATTTCAGAAGGTGTAGAAGGACAGAAACTCCAAGTTCTCTGTATCCAACAGAGCCAAACCTCATTTCTGTTAATGAAAACATCCAGATTTGGTTTTTAGAAGGCTTTGAAAATGTGGCTGTGACATCAGCTGAGCTATTTCTGACCTCAGGATAGTTGAGGATTCTTCAGAAGATTTTCCTTTCACCAACTTTGACTTATTTCAGGCTTTTCTGACTTGAGGCTGATGCAATGCATTGATACATACATTGAATTAATATTTTTGTAATTGCTTGGGAATTGTCTTGCATTTTCTTAAATGAATACTTCAGAATTCCACAGGAGTATATAAAAAAAGGTTTCTTACACCATTAACTGCTCTATTTGTTGGCATGTAAAGCAAGCCAGAAGATTTAACTGCTGTGTACAGAATGTTAGCTACATTATGAAATACTAAAAACCAGTTTTTTTCCTGGCTGTTCTTCCACTTGGAAGTGCTGGTGGACACTCATGCTTAATTGGAACTGGAAAGCATCTTGCAAATTGGTTTTTGGGTGTAATTTGGTTGTTAAGCTTGCCAAATTATTTTGTTGCTTTTTTGCTAAAATCTGGTGGTTTAGAATGGGTTGTTTGACTAAGTAAAAAAGTGTCTTTAAAAAAAAAAGAACAAAAACAAATACAGGCAAAACTTAACATTTGTTTTTTTTTCAGGGCAAAACTGCCTGAGTGAGGGGCTTGAGAGCTGCTGTCCTGGAGGATCCCAGCACAGAGCTCCAGTTCCAGCCCCTGTGGGACATCTCCTCTCCCCACAGCATCCTGCATGAGTGACACAAGTATGGTTTGGGAGGAAAAAATTGGTAACACTTTTTCAGCTCCCTGTTTTCTCTTTTGTAATTCTTGTTAGAACTTCTGGAGATAAAGGACTCCATTTTCTTGTGTTCTGTTTTCCAGGAGCTTTACAAAGTGAGAGCTTTTTGTGCATTAAGAAAGAGCATTCTGTGTCTGTTTTTGAGAGGGTAATACCCTGTTCATACACATTATTTTGGAGGTGGATCTTCCACGATGGGAGCTTTTTTCCAAAGGCTGTTCCCCTCTTAACAATGTGGAAATCTTCAAAGGCACTCCTTCATCAATATGCAAATCTTCAAAAAGGGAATTACACAATAACAAGAAAACTCTCAAAGGGAAAGCAGTTACCCAAAGATGTGAAAATCTTTGTCAGGGACAGTTCCTCAGTGATTTAAAAGTTTTTCAAAGTGAAAATCACCTCAAGCAATGCAAAATCTCTCCATGCATGGGAAAGCACCCAGAACACTCAGTGTGTAAAGTGGCAGGATGTGTTCTCTTGAAAATATGTTTTAAATGGCATTTTTCAGAATTGGTGATGCATGTACAGTCCCACTACTGTGGGATACCTGGAGGGTGGTGAAGCTTTTGAGTTTACCAGAGGAGTTTTGGTTATGTCTTTATCAGAGATCAGACTGTGGAATCAGCGCTTTTGAGATAAGTGTTTTTTATTAGGCTTTTAATGGGGAATTATGAACTGCTGGATGTGGTTCATTAAGCAGTTATTTGTCAACACTTTTATATTTGGAGCAGATATTTTATTTATGTGTATTTTGAAGCAACAAGTCCAACTTTGCAAGGACCAGAAGCCTTGCTAGCATGACAACAAAAGAGACAACAACTGGAGAGGGAATTCGTGATGTCTCCTGCTCATCCCGAATGTTTGGTGATGGGATGTCCCCAATATCCTGAGGGACAGGGAGGCACCACTGGCTGTCAGACACCTTAGTCTGTGTATCTTTGCACCTGACAGCTTTTTTATTTCCTAAAGATGTGTTCCTAAAAGCAGTAATCCAAGGTTTGTTCTGTAGTTTTTGTGCAGCTAGACTGCAATAAAGTATTTTTTTCTGGAAAAGCAGCACAACACTCATTCTTAATTCAGCAACATGCTCAGTACTCAGCTTCTTTTGAAGATTTCAGGTCCCAGTCCCTAAAGGAAGTAGCAGGGGCCCTGCTCTGGTGTTGGGGCGTGCTCTGTCCAATACCTGAGGTGGTGTCAGGTGTTGATGGTGAGTTTGTCAGAAGAAAATCGTCATGTTGTCCCAAATAGAAGGCAGATCAGTCCTAGACAGGTCTGACAGCCACCAAAGGTCTGTTTTAGTGGCTGTCAGCTCCTGAATTCTGGAGCCCTGCTTGCTGTGCCTGCCCTGAAAGCCTGCTGCCTTTGCTGAGCTGTGGGATGGAAATGGCAATTCTAATCCATGGTGTAAATAGCCCAGCTCAGCAAGTAGAACTCACGGGGAAAGCTGTATTTATTTAACTGGCTCTTTGCTCACTTGTTGAACCTGGTTAATCATATTTTCAGAGAACAGCACAAGCCTCTCTATATATGATGGCTGCAACATATACCCTGTATTTCAGTTTGGTTTTGAAATATCACCCAGATGATTTGTGTTTGCTCTTAAAGCTATGCTGAAAGAATATAAAGGAAGTCATTATTCTCGTTCTGTTTAAGCTGGAGATTTACTCCATTTCCATAAACCTAAGACGACAGCCTCTTTTCAAGATAATTCACATACTGTGCCTTGCAAGCTTCCTGCTTATGATATCTGAAAGGGAAACAGTTAGAAAAAGAACAAGCAAATAATTTTCACTCAGTAAGTAGATTTTCCCTCAAATATCTGGAAGGTGATGCTGCTCTCAAATGACCTCTTAGGTTTTGGACTTTGCTGCCATAAAGTGAAATACTAAATATTTGCAATTAAGTAATTAGTAGTGAGGAGAAATAGTCTATTTTAAGTAGCAGTTATTTTATATCATAGCACTGATAGGTTGAGTACACATCCTGTTCAAGCATGATTTTGTTATTTTCGAAAGCAGTTTATGGATTCTGTGCATGGAAGGTGACCTGGGGTTTAACAACTATTACAGTTCCCTATTAAAAACTGGAGCTGGCCTGTGTTAAAGGAAGTTGTTCTGCCCAGGAAATGGGGCTTTGCTAGTGGGAAAAGACAGAAATAGACCCTGCTCTGTACCACACTTCTGTTGCATTTTTCCTCTACCTGGCAAAATTCTTCTCTTTGCATAAACACAGTTACTGTGGCCATTATGTAAAACCATGATCCACACAAACACAGAGCACTTTCTGAAATGGGTTCAGAAGTGTGGGAGAGGTCTGGGGGAGAAAAGCTGGCAGCTTCCAGCAGCAGGATATTCTCTATCAGGTTGTAATATTTGCAAGGTACACTCATGTTGTTTTGCTCTGTAAACCTGACAAGAAGCCAAATAAAAATCCTGTGGCCCTGCACTGAAAGTGCAGTGTGTGAGTGGACATCCCATTGCTGAGTGCTGGCAGATAATTAAAGGCAGTCCCTTGATGACCTTAGCCCTAAAAACTGTCATGGAAAATGGTGAAAAACTGGAGGGGGGCAGTGGAGCTTCATAAGGTGTTGCTAAATGCACACAATTCTCAGCAAAAGAGCTTCTAATAAGATGATTGTTTGTTCTTGAGAGTGTGTCCAGGCACTGCACGTAGCTCAGGGTCACTTTGGGCAGTGGGGCTCCAGTCTGGTATTCCCAGGCAGGGAAGGGAAGGAAAACACCCACTGGGAGAACAGGAGCAGGGATGGCAATGTCCCTCCTTCCAAAATGCTGTGAATTTGGTAATGTTCAGTTACTGGAGAGGGGTTTATCCTGGGGCTTCAGCAGAGGCCTTGGAATGTGAGGGGTGAAGGAGATATTCCAGGAGGTAAAAGGGCTCTGGTATTGCTCTGATTTATAGGATAATGATGTTAAGGAAATTCTGGGATTTTCCCTTTCTTTGTCAATACAGATATGGTGCAGTGGGCTTAAAAAGAACACAAAACACCCAGGTTTCCAAGGTGAGAGAAATTGGACTTTATAGCATCTAAGTGTCCTTACTTAAATTACTTATTTTATTAAACATATATATATATATGTATCTCCAGTCCCAATGCCATGAGAGGCATTAATTTACCTTCCCATTTTATTTTCTATTCAGGGCTGACTTTGTGGAACAGACTGGTTGGAGTGTACTAGAACTGTGCAGAACTGGGGGATACAGGTTTCAAAGCTTAATGCTGTTTTTTCATTCTATTTTTTGCAATTTTTTCATGTATTTTTCTCTTAGGCAGTGACAAAATGTTGAGAGGTGCTTTTTTATGTGAAGAAATAAACATGAATTGTTGATGTCTTATTTTTTTAAATTGTTTCAAAGTTCTTTGCATGTTCTTGGAAATGAGAGCAAACATGTTCTGCAGTGCACAGGTGGTGTGAGGGGAAGTTCTCCTTCTCCAGGGTGAAAATATGAAAATAGACCCTTTTTGTCTCTGTATCAGACATGTTGTGGGTGTCAGAATGGTCTGGGTAATTGAGATAGAATGTGTTTAAAATATCTTCCTTAAATTTGGGACAACATTCGCAGTCAACAGCTGATAGGTCATGAAATTTTCTTTTATTTGTATAAGTGATGGGGCCCAGATAGCCACAGGTTCACATCTGCACACAATCAGACATAGGAGTGATTCTAAATTACAGCTTGAAACAAATATTCTCCCCCAGCTTGGGCCAGGACTCGCAGGGATGGGTGCATGAAGTGGATTTTCTGTGCAACAAAAACACATTATTGGCTCCTCCCTGTGCGGAGGTGACCAGAAAACGTGACAAGAAGGGTCCCTGGATATTCTGGGTGCAGCCCCACCTCAGAGAGCTTTTCCTAGAGTAGCAGGTGATCCAGCTTCGCTTGTAGGTTGTAATCCAGGTTTGTGGAGCAGTTGGAATTCCAGCTGGAATTGTTTTCCCGGAGCTGCTTGTGTTGGGAGAGGGGAGCGAGCCGTGCCAGGTGTGTTTGGGCTCTCAGAGCCCCCCAGTGACCCACAGCACACCCAGTGCTGCCCTTGCCTTGGGTTTTTTGGTCTCTCACTCCCTTCTGTCCTCACTCTCTGCTGTCCAAACCTGAGCCTCCAAGCTCAGCTGGAGCTCTGATTTCTGTTTGGAAATGGGAGGTTTTTGGAACCCTCCACCAGTGTGCAGCTGGGCCAGTTGGTGCCTGTTTCCCTTTCCTGCTCTGCTCTCAGAGATCATCTCTGTGGAAGGGAGGAATTTGCTGCAATGTTCAGCAGGTGAGAAAGGCTGCAGAGTTTCTGACTGGAAATACATTTTGTTTGTTGTCCAGGGCTCAGACAAGTGTCAGTGTTGGATTTAAGGCTTGCAGTGACTCTCACCCTTCCAGTCCATCTTTAGCACCCTCAGATCCACTCCTGGTGGGACTGATCTGAGGCCCTGCAAGGATGATCAAAAGTTGAAATTTACCTTTTGCATAAACTACCTTTGAAAAGTACCTTTGAATAAACAATAAATGCAGCTTTTATTCACAGTGAGTTATAAAAAATTACTAATACAAATACTAATGTTTAGAAAATAGGTTTGAAAGCAAATGAATAAAATGCTTTCCACTTAAGCATTGTTTGGTTTCTCTGTTTCTGTGTGAGACAGTATTTGTTATGTATTTAGTGTAGAATTTTCTTTGAGGAGACTGATTTAACACGAATCTGAGTCTCTGGAGTATCTCATTAATGTGTTCCTGCAGAAATGTCAGATATTTTGAATGGTCTAATAACATTTATGGAATGTAAATTCGGTGTACTTGAAAGTCTGTCAAAGAAATACTTAAATACCTAAGGTACTGCATTTCATGCCTTGGAAAAGGATCTTCTCTAATGCATGTGTGTGCACATTAATGTTGTCACTAAATAGATAAATAAAATTCGGGCTCTAGGCAGGAATTTTGAGCCACTGCTACTGAGGTGGGTGATTTTTGGGGTTTAGTTTTTGTTTTGTTAAAATTAGTGTTTCATACAAGTTTGAATAAAAACTTTGTAGAAATTCTTTAAAGAGAGAACAATCAAAAAAAAGGGAAATAACACTCATGTAGGTAATGTTCTTTTCCTTCAAAGATTTGCATTTCACCTTACCTTCACAGTAAAAATCATCTTTAGATTATAAACCTGAGTTTATTTCCTCTTGGTATTTGAACACCAGGGTGTTAAATCTGATTGCTGCTTATACCAAGTGTTTTAAAATGCTAAATGTCCCAGTAAAGAAGGAACCTATTAATGAGATATTATGGCTGACATTCCCTGTTGCAGAAAAGCCTGGTCTGCCAATGGATATGGGAGTGTGCAGAGATGTGCTTTCAAACCTTCCTTGTTCCCCATGCTGGCAGGGTGCTTCATGGCATTGATGGATCTGGTTCTTTATTCTGCATCTGAGCTCCTTGCAGCAGAGCATAATGATTTATTCTGAATTGACTCCAACATGGAAACTCATCTAGAAGTGCTCATTCTGGAGGGCTGCTTTGCTTAAAGCACTGACATGACTTGGTTTGTGGCAGGGTTGCTATTTGAGCATGATAATCTGAATTTGGGAACAGTGCATTGTTCCTTTGGAGTAGTGAAGATGGGGAATTTCACAGCAACATAAATTATTCCCCCCCCCCCAAAAAAAAATACGAAAAGTAATGACAACTTTATGAAAACAAATCTGTCTCTCAATTGATTTAAAAATTCAGCCCTTGAAAGAAAAGAAGAAAGGCTGTAGTAAGGAAATCTCAGTATTTGTTTAGCTTTTCAATTTTTATTTTGCAAAATACTTGCATCTCCCTTTCTGCTGGGACAGGAAGATGATGAGAAGCTTTGACTCGCTTGACTCTTCTGTTAATTCAAGTAAGCATTGAGTGATTTGAGCTATAACACTGATTCCACTTTGGCTTTCCAAAGTGCTCAGCATTGGCTCTGCTCTGCTCCTGATGCTTTTATTGCAGCTATTGGGAGTTTTGGGTGCAAGGAGCAGCAAAGCTGCTAATAGGATTCTCACTTATTTTTGTTGTTTCTGGAAGCATTTGTTTGCAAGGTTGGGGAAGTGAATTGATTTGCATAGTGAAGGTTATTTCTCCAGTGAAGAGAGCTAGTTTCATTTTTGAATGAAGGTTTGTTTTGACAGAGAACAGTTACATGAGGAAAATGTGAGTTTAAAAAGACCTTGGCAAGCATTTGATTCTTATTCTCCTTTTTCTTTCTACTATGAAATGAAATAACTTTCCAGGTATGGCCATCGTGGTTCTCTTGGCAACTGATGCAAAAGAAAGTCAATTTCCCATGTGCTGTGATCAGCTGAACTTAGTGTTTGCTGAAAGATAAATACAAGTATCAGAGGCTGTGCAAAAGCTTCATTAATCATTCCTCTTGCTGAAGTGGGGGAACACTGTGAGCACAGGGTTGGAAATGTAGTGACAGCAATTATTGACTTATTGTGTTAATGATATGACAGCTTGTTATAAATTACCAGAGGTTAATGGGATAAGGGGTTGCTATAAAACCTCTTGAAAACTGATGATGTATTATTTTCTTTACTTCCCTTCATAAATATGTATTTGAGGCCATAGGAATAACTTTGCAGTACTTTATTTTCAGTTGCAGTGTAGGGATTTATCAGTGATTGGACACCCAGCGGTGACAGTTTGGGGTGCTGGGGTGGAAATGGAGCTGATCTCTCATTGCTTTGCTGTTCCTTCTACAAAACTGTGCCTTGGCCCTTCCCCAGTGCCCTGTCAGCAGAAGCACAGAGCCATTTGCTTCTCGTGAACCTCCTGACAAGAGATTGTTGTTTTTGTGTCCTGGGTATGGATTGCACCGTGCTCTGCTCTGGGGTTTGAGCTTTCTCTTCTTCCCTGATTTCTCCTAAGAGCTTTGCCTATAAAAGCCACCAATTGTTGTTCTCAGAGATTTGAGAGCTGGTTATTTGCTGCTCTCTGTGCTGTGATTGGGCATTACCAGGATATAAATACACACTTATGTTACAGTCTAAGGCCTCCTGTTTCAGGAAGGGAGATGCCTTGATCAATACAGTATGTCAAAAACACATTTCTAAGAGTAAATAAACATGGGTTTTGTCCCCAGCATGATTTCTACCTGTAAATCAGCAATTACTGAATGTAAGGTGGGAGTGACCTAGTACTGGGTGCTCTAGCCTAAATGTATTTTTAATTTTTTTTTTTAATTCATTTTTGTGTCAAGTTTATGCTCTCAAAATATTCACTGTAAGGTTTATGGGGTTTTCTGTGACAGACAGATGATCTGCTGGTGATGACAGATTCAGATTTGGCAAATACATTTAATTCTGAAGCATGCTTCTTGCTGATAAAACGGGATCAAGGCATGGCAGGAGGATTAGCTCAGGATTTGGGAACACAGGCACAGGATATAAAGCACTATTATCCCTGGCAATATGGGCCAAATTGTAACTTTAATAATCATGATTCTAGAATGTGTTAAACCAGGTTTGAAACCATACATTTTACTGGTCTGAAGTTTTAAAATTCTGTTTAGCCATTTTTAGTCCAGGGACTTGGTTATTCCTTATTTCCCTCTGGATTTTAGATCTGCTAACAACAGTCTTGGTTAGAGCAGTTGTCCAAAGCAAGGTTTTGTAACCAAATCCTCCCCTCAGGAGGTTCATTTCAAAGGTTCCCAGCATTGCTGCTGAATCCAGCATTTGAGTACAAGTACCCAAAACCACGAACAATTCCTTTATGATGGCAGAAGAGAGCTTGCCTCCACAAGTTCCTCTCTCTTTCACTTACCTGTATATTTTTTAAAAAAAAATGTTGATCCTTCATTTTTATTTTTTTTTACTCTTTTCTCTCTCCTCTCTTTCCTCTCTCTCTCTTGCCAAATTCAGACAAAAGTGATCCTTCAGCATCAGTATATCATTTTACATCTGGCCACCATCACCAGCTCTGCTTTTAGGATGGTTTCTTTTAATCTCTTCCTTGTTGCAAAGGGTCCCCTCTGCCAGAAGATCTTTTGCTCCATGTATTGGCCAGAAAGTTGTGAATCAGATCTGTGTATTTGTGTCAGTGAGAAAACCTATCTGTCCTCAAAAGGCTGCCTAGAATATATCTGAGGTGGGGAATCTTTTAAACAGGCAGCTACAGCAGACAATCATTTGAAAAAGCATCTCCTATAAACTTTTCACAGTCCTGTTGTTGCTAACTGGTTTTATAGATGCCTGCTTAACACCTAACGATGATTGCTGTCACCCTCTGTGAGAAATGAATCCCTTCTCCTCATTAGTCTCCAAAATGCATCCATTAGGAAAAAACATTTATAATTAACCAATGCAGAATGGAGCAAAAATTTCAGTGTTACAGTGCGTGACGTTGTTGGCTGAGTCACATTCCTGGGGAGATAATTTCGTGTCTTTATTGAAATGCATTAAATGTGGTTGAGTAGAAGGGAATGCATCAGGTACTGAAGAACAATCAGAGCACATCTTGTAAATCATTTACAGCAACAAGACAGCCTCACATCAATGCTAATTAGTTGAGAGCTTCCAGAGTTTTCAGGAGAAAAACTTGGTGGAAGCAGAACCTGAAGACTGTGATTTCTAGAAGAATTGATAGAGAGGATTAAAAATATATTTTGGTAAGTTAGGTTGCTATTGACTTTGTAAATAAACTGAAAGAATGCTGTCAGAAACCTGTCAGACTGTGTCAGTAAACAGTAAATTTATTATAAATAAAATTTTAAAGCCCTGTAAAATCCCCATATGTTCCTCAGGAGCTGTAGTGCAAGGAAAGGTGTCACACACTTGCACGGAAATCCTGTTCTTTCAGCTTAAATCAGTATTTCAAACCTAAAGTATCCTTTTCTCACCTGTCTCCCATCATCTCTCTTTAATCATGTATTTGGAATTGATTGGGTTTTATTTTCTCAACCAAAACCAATGGTCTCAGCTACTCATCCTTCCTTTTTATCTTCACAAGGACAACTCTGTAAATTTGTAGGGTGGGGGGAAAAAAACCCAAACCACAAACTTGTAAAATATCAGGCACTATAATGGCTGTCTTCCTAATTGGTTTTCAGTGTTATTAGCAAGGAAAGGTTTATTGTATGAACACCTCAGCAATTAGGAAGGGAGCCCCAGCACAATCTGGTTTTAGTAGTCGGGATAGTTTGTGTGTCCTCTGGGGTTTTCTTTCATAGATTTACCTCGATTATATGTTTAGCAGATTAATTTCTTGATGAGTCCCTATGGGAGATCATGCTATCACAAGAGGGAAAATGAGTGTTTTTAATGCTCTTTAAGTGCTGGTCTCTCCAGGTGTGAGAGGAAAGCATCCCTGGAAGGCCTCACAGGCCAGGCTGAGCCATCCTCGTAGATGTGTTGATTTTCCTCAAGAGATTGGAGCACACATTTATTCTATCCCAAGCAGAGGAGGGAAGCAGAATGACCTCTGCTTTAGGAAGGCAGGGGTGGGTGGGAAGGCAAAGGGAAGGCAGGTTCCAGACAAGACCATGGGTTCCAGGAGACTCATGGATTTGGCTGCAGTGCTCCTTAAGCCGCCCTGCCAGGGGCTGGGATGGCCATGGAATGTTCTTTTCCAGCAGGAATGAGCAGTGTGCTGTGGTGGGGTGTGGCCCTTTGGTATGGTTGCAGAGACAGTTGTTCATAAATTTGGTTTTTATGATTTTGGTAGGGTTTAAAATCCAGCTCAGTGCTGATGAACCTGCACATTCCCTACATCACTTCTCTTAAACATGCTTTCTTAGCACTTCCCACATGAATTAGTGCTTGCTCAGCTTGGAGTGAGAGGAGCAGGCAGGACTGACTGCCTGAAGGAGGAGGAGGTGCCACTGCTGTGATTTCTCCTGCATTTCTGGTGCAGAGTCCTGCTCTTGGTCAGGATGGGCCCTGGTGGGATCTCACAGCCATGGGATACCCTGAAAAACAGTTTCCAAAATTCAGCTCCCTAAACCATCAAAGATACTTGTTCTGAAGTCTAAACTTATCCAAAGGCTTTGTCCCTTCCTCTCTTCATTTAATCTAGGAGATGTTTCACTCAAACTGGAATGGAAGATTACTTTTTTTCCTATTTTTTTATAATTTCTCACCTCTTCTTGCACTGGTATACAGCTGGTGCCACTCAAATGTATTTCTGTATCCAAAATCAATTTTTGAGATGCCACAGACTGATCTGTATAATTCTCTCTCTTGATACCTTTTAAGAAAATTATATTTTTGTGTATTCCTTTCTAACTTACTGTCACAAACCACAATTCAACCACCCAAAGTGCACAGTGCATTGCTGTGTTCAGCAGATAATGGTGAGATTTGGTGCAGATATTTGGGGTTTTTTGCAAGCTCTCTTAACAATCTTTTCTTTCTGTCCCAATCTTTCTAATCTTGACCTTATTACTAATGTGTTCCATCCCTCTTCCTAGCTGGGGAAATTGTTCTTGCCTTTGGATTGCCTCAGGCCAGCAGAGGGGAACAAAGGGCCAGCACACACAATCAGCCCTGGAAATGTTAATTGATATTTTGCCACTTCTGAACAGTTAAATCCCAGGATAACAAACCACAATTCATTAGGCTATTTCCACATTTTTCAAGATTACCCAAAGCTGTGTCTGAGGACAAAACCAGACATTTTTTGTGTGCAGACACATTCCTCACATCCTGCCTGTTCTGGTTTTTTTGGAATTTTGAGGATTCCGTGAAACTGGAAGCATTGGTGGACATTCCTCCACTGGAGCTGCCTCCCCAGCCTGGATTTTCACTTCAGATGAGTAATTTCTGTAGAAATGTAATTGGGCAACTGCATCTCTGATACAGGAGTTGCTAATTTAGGCCTCTAATCCTGAAAGATGCCCTGGATAAGGGACAAACCTTACGCTTGCAGAATTCTCTGATGTCACTGCCTGATATAGAATTGAAGCTTAAGCAAATGCTTTATTTTAAGAAAATATGGACTAAGTCTCAATTGGAGAGAATTTAAAACTGAGAATTTATATTTGTAGGGATGTTATCTGAAAGCCTTTTTGTAGTAATTTGACCGTCACTTATTTACTGGCCCAGAGTATAACTAAACACAGCTCCTTTAAATAATGTGAGTTAAGAAATAAGTTTAGAATCTTTTACAATTCTTAGAAAAAAAGATTCATTAAAAACAAACAGAAATAAAATCCAAAGCAAAACAAAAACAAATGGAAAGGTCTCAAAATGAAGACCCCAAACCAACATAAGGGCAGAGAGATGCGAAAAATTAAGGTTTGCTGAATGGTTTGATGCTGCTCCAGTGACTGCGTATATTCTACAGTCCTGACCAGAATTTTGATCATCACAGCATTATTAAAGATGCTTTTTTAGTTTTGTTACTTGCCCAAAATCACAGCATTAGCTGCCAGGCTCTTTAATGCCCTGCTGCACAGCATTACTGGAGTAAAAAGTGTGGGCTAATAATGGTCATGGACCTTAGCTTTGGAATTAGCATAATGGAAAGAGATCCTGAGAGCAAAAGCCATCTTCTGTAAGTGACCTCTTCCCACTCCAGTTCCATTTCACACAGGAATTTAAATCTGTGAGAGTTTTAGGGGGTGAAGGGAGAAAATGCTTATTGTTCATGGGAGTCACTGGAAGAGGAGCCCAGCCCAGGGTCAGGCTGGGTTTGGGGCACAGCTGGGCTCATCCAGATGTTGGAAACACTCTGGGTGGGGCAGCAGCAAAGCCTTTGAGACACCACGGCTTTTTGGTACCCAGAAGGGCTCGAGTTGAGTTGCTGATAAATTTTTAGTGTTTTTTTGGGGCTGGGAGCACACGTGGGCCCTGACGCAGGGCTGAGGCTTCTCTCACCCTGCAGGGTACCTTCATCCTGAGCAAGGTGGCTGCTGGGCTTCACCAGAGCTGACCTAACTAAAATTCCTTTTTGCATTGAAAATATTTCCCTGATCGCAACAATTTATATCTGAGCAATGTGAAAAATTTCAATTAACGGGTTTCTCTGATTATCCCTAAGCAGAGGTAGATACATAAGGGTAAGAGTAGTCTTAAGAGTCCAATAATCTTTTCAGAAATTCAGATAAATCTAGCTAAAATTCTTGCACACAAGTCACATACAAACCCAGGCTTTTAGGATTTTTCAGCCTCTATTGATCCTTCCCACTGTTTTTAATAGAATATGCACTTCTGTCACAGGGGGAAGAATGAGATAAATGAGAAAAGTGATGGAAATAGCCATGAAAATACAGGCTGTAATATTGAACTATAACTCAGAGAACTCTTTCTATTTTGGAAGCATTATGAGGTCATGATCACCCTGCTGTTGCCAGCTCTGGTGTGGCCTCACCTTGGGCACTCCGGGCAGTTCTGGGCCCCTCAGTTTCAGAGGACCTGAAGGTTCTTGGTGCAGCCACAGGGCAGCAGCAGAGGTGGAAAGGCTGCCAGGAATATCCTGTCAGGAGTCTCTAGATGATGTTCTGTAACCTCTGCTGGCTCTGGAGGTTGTCACCAGCTTCCTCTGAATCTACCACCTTTTTTCTAGTTAATCCTTCCACAAAGGTTGGGGAAACAGGATTGGACCAATTTGTGCACATGAAATAAAACAGGACACAGCTCACTTGCTATATTTATATTTATATTTATATTTATATTTATATTTATATTTATATTTATATTTATATTTATATTTATATTTATATTTATATTTATATTTATATTTATATTTATATTTATATTTTATTTGCATTTATATTTATCTATTTATGTATATTTATATTATTTATGTTTACATTTTAAAAAAAACCTAATTTAATTAACCATAGTGCCAGATGTTTCCTAAGAACAAGGGTTGTGTTTGAAATGAAATGTTCATTACTATAACATCAAGGTAAGGGGAATATGTTGAAATGTCCATTCATTCTTCTGTGGGGATGTTGCAGTGATTTAATTGGATTTTTTCCCCCATGTAAATGCTCCAAAATTATGTCATACTGAGAAGAGTTGCATTAATAAAGTAAAAATATGTCCTGTCTTGTAAAAAACATTCATTGTGGAACAGCAAAGGAATTGAAGAACCAGCTGTAAAACTCAGTGAAGTCAGCAGATACCTTTGCATTGATCTCACAGGACATCCAGGCCCTCAATTAATTGATTTTATGTGTTCTTGGGGTATGAAACCCTGTGGAAAATAAATTGGTAGTTGAGCTGCAGTCTGGGCAGCCTGACATCAGTCTGACTGCTCCAAGGAAAACCAAAGAAAACCTCATCCTTACTATTATCTCTTGGAAAGAAATTTCTGGGAACAATTCATTTGCTTGTGCCCTGGGTTGATAATGTATTTCTGCTCTTTGTCATGCTGAAGGCCAATTCTTCAAATCTTTCCCACTCTACTCAGAAAAACTCATCTCTCTCTAATTAAATCTGTTAGGCTTTTTACCCATAGCCTTGAAAGTCCAACTCTGTGTAAGTTGGGTAATCTTGGCTTGGGATGTTCCCCAGATTGTGCTGGGTGTGAGCTGGTGTCAATTCTTGGATCACTTCCTTCAGTTTTTCTCTATTTGAAGGCAGTTCATTCCTCTGGAGGATGCAGTGTTCTGCATTCATGATAACCCATGCTGGGCACCTGAGGCCAGTTTTGGGGCATTATTTTAACTCCCAGGAGAAATGTGGATTTCTCTTTCTGCCTAGAGGTGCACCCAAATGTGCACATGTGCTTCTTGTTTGGTGCTGTGTTGGGGATTTTTTTAACCCACACAGTATTTCCATTGTTAAATTATGTGAGTAGTAAAAAAGTAAAGTTAAAATCTGGGGGTTGAGCTTAAAATGTGCTCAGTTAAGACTGAAGAGAGAGGAAAGAAGAGCCCAGCACATGTTTGTGTTAGATTTTGAGGAATGTGCATCCCACTTAGGACTGTTTTGGCAGCACAGAACTCAAGCTCCTGGCTGAGCAGGTGCTGGGATGCTGCAGTTCAGGTCAGCCCTGCTCTCTGGGGTGGGCAGTCCAACATCTCTGCCTTCCCCCCACGGTGCTGCCATGGGGTGTGCACTCTGAGCACTGCTCAGCCACTGCCAGAGGTCTCAGCACCCCAGAGCTTTATTCCTGGCAGATCCCAGGCTGCAAAAGAGAACTTTCAAAACCATAAGGAGAGGGCTTGTAGGTGCTCAGGGCAATTTCCTGACCCATTCAATAATTCTCAGGAAGAACAAGCAACACAAAATAGGCTCAAGATGGTTTCGAGCCTAAAACTGAGGGCAGCAGTGGCTGGTGAAGCTGGCTGTGTTACTGTTTGTTGGAGCAAAGGAGCATTACCCTATAACCTGGACAAATCTGATATAAAAATCTGTGCCACTTTGCCTGCTAGCTGTAGTGGAGAGGATAGGAGTGACTACTGAAGAATGTTCAAAATCAATGGAATACTACAATGTAAGAATTGAAAAAGTCCTGCTAGACTCAACCAGCTTTCCTTATTTGTCACAGGAGGAGTCTGCTGACTTAGCAAAGTAACTTGCTGTTTGTTTGCAACTCCCTGTTCAAAAAAGTTTGTAAATTATTACAGTAACAAGAGTGTGCCTAAACTTTTAGGGATACTGGGCCACACGAGGTCTGCTGGGTAAAAATACATCATTTGAGAAGCTTCACTTATGAATATGGAAAGAGATGGCAGAGGAACGACTGAATCACACTGAACCTCTTGTTCCTTCCCATCTGGAGATAGCTGTGGAGGTTATGCTGGAGAAGCAGAGTCCTCAAGTGTCCTTGTCCCCCTGAACGTTGCCACATGCTGCTGGGGGGAGTCACTCGTGCTGAATATTTCACAGAGCAACTTGCACTTACATAAAGATAAGGAACACTGGGGCTTCTAACCTCAAATTAGGGTCTCTTAAACCCCCAGTGTCTAAATTGTGCTGGTGCTGGTGAAAAAGACAACTCGTTAGTGGCAGTGAGGTGGCACTGAGGAGTCTGTCCTGCCAGCTCAGCTGCCCTGCAGATGCAGCAGTGTGTGTGTGAGCTTGCCTCCTCTCCCTCTTCCCTTTGTTGTGTCCCGTTAGCAGCAGCACACTGGAATTACAGACAAACCTTCGTGCCTCCATCTGGCTGTGCTCACAATTCCAAGTGGCAGGAAGCAGTTTGAACAGTGATATTCCCTGCTAAGGTTTGTAAGAATCAACAGGAGGGAAGTACTGCTGGCAAGAAATCTTCTGTTTTTCTGAAAGAATCCTAAGCAACTATTGGTATTTATCTGCAAGAAATAGCTTAAAATCAAAAGGAATGAAAACCTGAGAAGGCAGCCTTTTATTTTGTTGGGAGAAAAAAGAGAGAACTAAAAGACTTCACTTTTGGTTTGTTTTTTTTTTTCCTTTCTCTAGTTCACATGTTTTAGCATCAAAAATGTCTACATTATGTGTGGGGTTTTTAAAGGGTTCTCTAAATGGTTTTGGATAAGCATCTGCTGACTTAGCTCTGGAAATCTCAACCTTTCATTAGCTCCAAGTGCTGTGGAAGGCAAAGAGAACAGAAGTTTTATTCCCAAGGTTTGGGAGCGCTGTGCTGAAGGTGGAGCCTGTTCAGCTCTCGGTGCCAACAGCCCACAACAGGTTAATATCCCCAAAGCCATTCCCATACATCCAAGACTAAACAAGGAGCAGACTTTAAAGGCTTGAAGCTGGGCTGCAGTTAACTGCAAGCAGCTGTTGGGAGATAACAGAGTTTCCACTGGAGCAGGAGCCCCTCTGCCCCTGTACAATGGGACCATTCTCCAAGTGCTGCTTAGAAGGAGTCAGCTCTGTCTGGCAATAATCAGAATTAAGTGCTGGGGGTAGGGGAGCCAGTTGTTGGATCTTGCTGCCCAGACTGACATTTATAGAACAATTCTGCTTCTGCTACCGAAAGCCAAAACACACAAATCCATCTTACCCAGACTATCAAGAAATAGGGAGTGATTGTTTTTTTTTTCCCTTTCCTCTCTCCTTTCTTTGCTGCCTCTGTTCTGCATCAACATTTATTTGAATAATGAAGAAAGAATGATATTAGCAAACCTTCATCTGTCTTTTAGAATCTAGGAGCGTGGCATTGGAATTAAATCCAAACAGTACCTGGTGTAAATGTATATCTTTAGAAATTATTCTAGCTCGTTGAAGCCATACTGTAAAACATTAAAAGTTCTTTTGTTTTACAGCTTTCAATAGCCTGAAATGTTAGTAGAAGTATCTTTTTGAGGAGAGATCTCAAAGCCAATTGGTTCTGTTCCAACTCAAAAGTAAGAATGCTATGAAAAGATCTAATTTGAACACTTCTTGGCAGTTAGTGATTTGTTAAATAGTTTGTTTTTAATTGCTTTCAAAAGTGAAGGAGAAGGAGAAATCTTTTGTAATTCATGCTTCTAGAGGGGGGAAAAAAAGCCCCAGCAAACTGTGGGAAATCAGGCTGTTAATATTAGAAGTTACAATGTGACTCACACAGTGCATAATCGCTGCAATAGTACAAGCAGCAGAAATGGAGACAAAGAACCAGATGTGCAAACTTCCTACCAGTTCAATTCCAGCTCTTTAATCAGCAGCAGGATTTGTCCTTTGTTTCACATTTCCCAGCTCTGCCACAGCTCAGGAGGAGGACATGGGGAGGTGCTGCAGGAAAAGGGCTTTTGGCATCTGCAGTCCAGCGAGTGCCTGGATGCAGCAGCCCCCCAGAGCTGGCACAGGGATGTGAGAGAGGGGTAGCCAGCGATATTCCAAACCCTGCAGCCTGCCTAGGAACTGCTCCATGGCTGAGCCAGGCACAAGCCTGTTTGTCTGACTTTGCAATCACTTCCTGCAGACCTAAAGAGCTTTCTGACTGCAGGCAATAAAGGAGAGTTATGCTCCTCAGAGCAAAGCCAACTTGTAGGTTATTAATGTAATCAGAGACTGGGATAATTAGTCTGTGACTCCTTCCATCCTGGGAGAAGTCCCTCGTGCTCTGTGGGTGTTGAGATGCCTCTGCCAGAAGCAAAACTCCTTTGCAGTCAGCAAGTCAGGATCCCCACAGGTGGGGTAAAAGTGTCACCACACCCTGCCCTGTTTGCTGCTGTGGCAAAGCAATGTGGCAAACACCTTCCCAGAGCTGCCATCCAGCATCTCCTGCAGCAGAGCTGGAGCTGCTGATCCAGTGCTGCTTTTGACACCTTTCCCATGTGACCCTGAACTTGCTGGTGTTTCCCATTCAAGATTCAGGGGCAGAAAGATGCTGAGTAAAGCTGAGAGCTCTGGCTTTTCCTTGCTGTCTTGTCAGGCTGGGATCCTTCCTGGATCCTTCCGAGGCTGCAGAGCACAGGTAACCCTTACCAAATCTGCTTTGTCCTCCAGCCTTCACATGGACTCCACTCTAGAGTTTCACCTTGCATTAATAACTTGGAAACCTCAAAAAGTCAAAGGTGGCCTTGAGTTGGGAGCCTTGTGGGATGGTGTCTGACTGAGGATGTGTCTCTTCACCCCACCTGGAAACCTGTTAGCAAAATTAAAACACTTGTTGAAAAATTGTTCCTGGATCATTGTTTGCCAGTGGTTTCCTTTATTGAAACTCCCATGTTACAATTATAAATGGAATTTGTTTTTAAACAGAACATATCCTGATGTCTAAGTGAAGATCAATAATTTGAATCTTGAAGTAATTAATCAGCCAGTGTGCATTACCAAAGCCATTTTAAAATAAACATTCATATTTAAAGTGCCACCCATTTGCTGCACAAATTTTATCACTTTTGGTGGAATTACTGTAGGGCTAAAGGAAATTTGGCAGGATTTCTGCTGAAACTCCTGGTTATTTCTGTTACACTATAATGTATATATTATACACTATAATGCAAGTTTGTTACTGGACCATGAGTCTGGTTGTGCTGGATTAAATTGTTCAGTCCTGCTTTAAGAACCCAGCTAGTCCTAGGGGCTGTTCTAGTTTAGCAAAGAGCTTTTAAAGAACAGCCCTGATTTACACTGCAGTGATAAAAGTGTGAACAACTTTCTTACTGATTCAAACCACATCCCAAATCACTGCTTATGGTCTGCACCCCAGTTCTGCAGCCTTTAATCCCTGGATTGTCACCAAAGAAAGAGCCTCTCCCGTGGGGAAGGGTTCCCCATGCACAGCAGCTCCACCACCCACCTGGCCAGCCAGGGGCTCCAGGAGTTGTTCCCTCTCCCTGGGAAGGAACAAGGCACCCACATCCTTTGAAACCTGGATATTTTGGTCTAAATTGCTTGGGAAACACAAATTTATTGTACTGATATGCTCTAATAGACATTCATGCAGCTACACAGACTTACACCAGCAGAATATTTGGTTCTGGATGATCTGGGCATTTCCCCAAGCACATGTTCATAGTAAAGAACCTCTTGCACAATTTATAAATACACAGCAGAGATCAGGTGGGACAGTTGCTACAGCAGCCCTTGTCAAGCACTGTGCTATCCTTTAATTGTGATTACAGCCCTCACATCACATCCCATCAAACTTGGGCACAGCCTGAGAGACACCGTGGAAATCGTGGGAAGTTGCTGAGTTCTGCTCTGCAGTAGCTCAGCAGGATTTTTGCTCCATTCTTCCTGAAGTAGTAGCACCAGACAGATTTGGACAAATTTTCTGTTTGGCCTTGTCATGAATGGTTTCATCTTTCCTGAAGGTGTTGGTGGACTTGTAGGATATCACACTGACTTGTAGGTCAATGTGATTTAATGAAGTTTGTGCCCATTGTGCACCAGTTGTAAAGTTTTTAGTCATTTTGAATCAATGAATGTTTAGATTCATATACAAACATATATATGTGTGTGTATATATAAATCTATGGATATATAATATATATTTATATATACACACACTCTCCTACATAAACAGAGAAAAAAAGGACCACAAAGAAGTCACAGACTGAGGAATGTAAAACAAGTAGATGAAGTTTCCTTTGCCAAATTCAAAATTTGTATTTTATGTAGTCGTGCAATTTTTGGGTTGCTCACTTACTCTTGCATTATGTGTAGCAAGTAACTGTCTTGGCCTTACAAATCTTTGAAATCTTGTAGCCTAAAAATGAAGTTTCCACAAGAATAGAAACCGTTTTAGAATTAATTGACACTTTGTGGTTTTTTAGCAACTGCTCAATCACCTAAATAATTCATACATTTCATTTTCTGTATTTTCATCTTCCACAGTGTAACATTTCTCTACCAACTTTTGTTAATCCAGTTCCTTTTTTTAGATTACCATTTTTTCTTCTGCTATTGTTAAGCGGTGGCACACACTGAGCATCTGAATCCTTACCAAATCTGATTTGTCAGCTTTCAAAAACTTTTGTCCTGGTCAAGAACATAGATTTCTGCAAAGGAAAGAAAGGGCCACGTGCTTCTGAAGAGTCAGAGACTCATATTTTTTCTGTGTTGGGTTGTGTGTCATCTTTCCAGGGCTTCTTGGGGCTTCTGTGCATGGAAAATGCCTGGACTGAAAGGTGGGGTTTGATTTTGATGTACTGTTTCTTTCTCTTTTAGTTTTTACCCTTTTTTTCCTTAGTAACAAAGATCCCCTTTGTGTTGAAGTCTTAAATGGCCTTGAAAACACTCTTCACAACTCAAGAGTGTCTTGCAATAAAAGTAGCCAGGCATTTGGGAAGAAATGGCAGAAATTGGGAAGTTCCAGTTCTGTTCAATTTTCACTCTCATCAGATAAAGGCTGTTAAGAATTATTTCCTGCTGAAACTTCTGGGTCATATTAATAGATTACAGATAAACAATCAAAATAAAACAATCAAAGAAATCAGAAGACCTCTGCTTTAGGACTCCTGGAAGAACACCTTTGCAGGATTTATTTACTAAATGATAATAAAGATAAACGAATCCCCAAGCCTGTCATTTCTCCTTGTTCCTCACCCTTGAAGAACTTCAAGCTGCTTGGGGTTTTTTGTCATCACTGAATAATGATTTCTTGATAGATAATTGGAAACATCTTGCCAGTGTGTGTTAAAATGTGTGATTGTGCCTGGCAGTGCCCAAGGCCAGGTTGGACACTGGGGCTGGAGCACCTGGGACAGTGGGAGGTGTCCCTGCCATGGCTGGGGTGGCACTGGATTGTTGTAGTTAAGGCCTTGCGTTCGGAAAATATCGGGATGTAACGGGAAGCTAGTAACCCACCCCTCTCTGTTAGGATAGTAAAATCTCCTGCAATTAGCCAATAGCACCTAACGATGATGTAAGCAGATGGGAGTAACACAGTGACCCCCAGGCTATAAAATGTTAAGTTTCCCTGCAATAAATCGCCATATTCGCCATCCATCACATTGATGCTGTGGGATATGGACCACGCGGCTGAGGTTAGCCGCCCGTGCTGGCTCTAGCCCGGGTGCCCGCCTTGCTTGAAAACCCACACTGGATGGGCTTTAATGTCCCTTCCAACCCAATTCATTCTGAGTCTTTCTTGCAAACAAATGTTTTTATGCACCTAGCTAATCTATTTTTTTGCTAATGTAATTTTTTTTTCATCTCCTAAACCTCTTGCAGAGCCAGGTGTTCACAACTGTGGGTGCACACAGCCACTGGCAGGGACAGCCACAGCAATGGCAAAAAGGGAGCCAAAAGGAATAATCTTTCCTGGTAGAGAGAAAATAAAAATCCTTTTCAAGGGCAGGCATTTCAAGGCCTGCAGTCACAAGGGTGCCAACCACACCATGCCTGGCACCACAGTTCTCTGGGGAGCTGAGCACAGCTCTCCAGTCCAGTCCCTCCATTGCTCTGCAAAGTTTGGCTTCATCTGTTTGTTGTTACCGACTTTATTTCAGCCTGAGAGACACTTTCTGTGTTTGGCACCCTTTAGGAGGCATTGCACCATCTGGCTGCATCTGGAGAACCCGTCTACCTCGAACACTGAGGTGATGATTTTGGCAGTCTGAATGTAAGAAGATGCTGGTTGTTTCTTGGGTTGTTTTTCTCTGTCCTGGCTGTAGCAGTGAGGGGATTGAGCCTCAGCTGTGCCAAAGCCTGGCTGTGGGTCTGTGGCAGAGCTCCTGCACCCCTCACCCTCCTCCCTGAAGGGCTGAGCAGGGAGTGCATCCCCAGCAGCCCCAGAGCCCTTCCCTGCCTGCTGGGACATCTGCTGCCCTTACCTGTGGGGGCTACACAATCCCAGCTTGGCCTGGCTTGGCTTGGCTTGGCCTGGCTTGGCTTGGCTTGGCTTGGCTTGGCTTGGCTTGGCTTGGCTTGGCTTGGCTTGGCTTGGCCTGGCTTGGCTTGGCCTGGCTTGGCTTGGCTTGGCTTGGCTTGGCTTGGCTTGGCTTGGCCTGGCTTGGCTTGGCCTGGCTTGGCTTGGCTTGGCTTGGCTTGGCTTGGCCTGGCTTGGCTTGGCTTGGCTTGGCTTGGCTTGGCTTGGCTTGGCTTGGCCTGGCTTGGCTTGGCTTGGCTTGGCTTGGCTTGGCCTGGCTTGGCTTGGCCTGGCTTGGTTTGGCTTGGCTTGGCCTGGCTTGGCTTGGCTTGGCTTGGCTTGGTTTGGCTTGGCTTGGCTTGGCCTGGCTTGGCCTGGCTTGGCCTGGCTTGGCTTGGCTTGGCCTGGCTTGGCTTGGCCTGGCTTAGCTTGGCTTGGCTTGGTTTGGCTTGGCTTGGCTTGGCTTGGTTTGGCTTGGCTTGGCTTGGCCTGGCTTGGCTTGGCCTGGCTTGGCTTGGCCTGGCTTGGCCTGGCTTGGCTTGGCTTGGCTTGGCTTGGCTTGGCCTGGCTTGGCTTGGCTTGGCCTGGCTTGGTTTGGCTTGGCTTGGCCTGGCTTGGTTTGGCCTGGCTTGGCTTGGCCTGGCTTGGCCTGGCTTGGCTTGGCTTGGCTTGGCCTGGCTTGGCTTGGCCTGGCTTGGCCTGGCTTGGTTTGGCCTGGCTTGGCTTGGCTTGGCTTGGCTTGGCTTGGCTTGGCTTGGCTTGGCTTGGCTTGGCTTGGCCTGGCTTGGCTTGGCTTGGCTTGGTTTGGCTTGGCCTGGCCTGGCCTGGCCTGGCTTGGGAGTCACCTCAAAGCCCATCCAGCCCCACCCCAGCCATGGCACCTCCCACTGCCCCAGGCTGCTCCAGCCCCATCCAACCTTGGACTCTTCAGGGATGGGATATCCCCAACTTCACTGGAAGGCCAACATGCCCTCCTTCATTTTACTCTTCCTTTAGTTGTGTCATTTTATTTATTTATTTATTTTATTAATAAAAGTTAAAACTAACAAATCTTTTCTCTTACATGCTCTAATCTTTCTGAACATTTGTTTGCTGATTATTCTGTATTTCTGTATGCAACTTTTTTTTGCTGCTTTCAATCAGAATAATATCTACCAAAAATGCGAAGCTGAAGTTATTTGAAACTTTGCAGGCTCTGTAACTTTAGCAGAAAGAACTCTTTGTGCATTTCAGATTTCCTGCGTGCATGGTTATTTTTGCCACCATCATGGGTGTGTGTGTTTGTGCACTATTTTTCACTTTTAGTGAGACTTAATCTCAAATCTGATGTATTTTTTTAAGTATTCCTAAGTTGAGATCTCACACCTTAATCAGAATATTTAAAAGGTACTCAAGGATTTAAATCATTAGCAAAATTTGGTTTAAATTTTAAAGCACAGCTAAATGAATGCATTCCAAATTAGCAGTGTTTTTCCCCTAATGTAGAACCTCCTACCACTCACAGTTCAAAATCTGATTTTATGAATATGTGAGATCAGAATAGGTTTCCAAAACACAGCCTTTGCCACCCTAATATTAATATAAAGGTGGGTGGGTTAATTTTTTCTTTCTTGCCAGAGAATTTATTTTGAAGACTTTTTCTAAGTTATTCCTCAGTTAAAGATGGTAAATGAAAATTGAACCAGCAGTTAGAAAATTTGAGGTTATGAAGTAGGTGATGAGATCTGGTGCCTTTCTGTTTTGTTACCACAACACAAAGTTTTACTGTATCTGTCAAGTTCTATTTCAAAATCTGGAGATAACACTGTCAAAAGAACTGTGTCAACACTCCCCTTCAAATCCCAAATTACCTGACAGAGCATTTTCTCCTGCCTCTGAGGGTTATTTGGCTGTGATACTTTTCTGGAAAATGTTATATTTGGCTTTCTTTGATTTTTGTAGCTTGTGTAGAAGACAATGTTAGAACTGACCTTCATCTAAGAGTCCAAAAGAGAGAATCTGGTATTCTCTAGGCTGGGGGAGCAGCAGAGAGGTGTTAATATATTTCATGGTTGTAAATGAAAGTTTTTAGTTTGATTGAGTCACTAAAATGGAAAATGGATGAAAATGGAAATGAACAGAAGAGAGTGCTTTAGTCTGAGGATATAAATTCAGAAACACATAAGGACAGAAGCAGGTGAAAGAATCCTTTGTTTTCTGTGTGCTTTGGGGAGCAGCAATGTGATTGTTCTGTGTTATGTTGGGGATCTGGCATTGGATGGCAGGGAATTGGAATTTCTGTCAACTTTATCCCTTTGGGAAGCAGCTTTTGGCTCTCCATGGCCTCCACCTTGTGCCTGCAGCCCTGACCTGGAGCCAGCTTTTCTTACTCAGAGCTTTTCTTCAGTCAGAGCCTTGGGATGATTTAGGATTGGACCCAAATTAGTTCTGGTTTTAGGCAATCTACGAGGGCTCAAACCTAATAAAAGCTGCTGGATTCTCATTTCCTCACTTTTAGTGTAGTCATTAGCTATTGTGTAAATTGCTATTATTTATTATTAGGAAAAAATCAATACTTTGACAAATATGACAAATTTGACAAACCAAAGATGGTGAAGGACTGAGGTGCTTAAGGAAAGGATTGTTCTCAAAATTTCCTTGGAATTTACAGCAAGGCTGTTAACTTCTGTTAGTTCAGCTGGTAATATTTTATTTTCTCTTGTTCTGGATGTAAAGTATAGGAAATAAAGGAGACACTGGGGAACCTTTTGGGAGATTTTGATCAAACCACCAAGTGTCCAAAAATGTTTTAATCACTTTAAGCTTTTGTGGGAAGGAAGGAGAGAATTTTTATCAGCTCTTTGGTGAAAAGGCATCCAAAGCTAATTAAATGTTGATTCATCTTTTTCATTTCACGTTATATTCTGAAGATACAATTCACCAGGATTGCATTTTGATTTTTATTTATTCATATGACAAATAAGTTTGCATATGTTCTATGCAAAAAAGTGTGGGTTTTTTCTGTCAATTTGTTGTTTTATATTACTTAATCTAACTTCAGTAAGTGAAGAAACAGAATTATTTCTGACATAATGGCATCACAGTCTCCTCAGTAAGGGAGGAGTGCAATGGTTCAAAAATTAGTTTGTTAATTGTGTTGCATTGTGAAAATAGTATTAAAATAAATCACTTATACTATTACTCTTGTAGTTGTTACTTTCAGAGTGAAGGTGAAGCTGTTTTGAATGTTGGCAATTATGCTTCAACTCAGAGCCCTGGCCCTGCCTGTGAGTGTAAATTCAACAAGTTTGGATTTCAAGGAAAGCATTGTGATTTACATCAGGTTGTCCCAAATTTGAGGGAGATCTCTTGCCTGATCTTACAGGGGATGTCAGAAAGGCTTAGAAACCATCATTTCTCTGAACTGTGTTTATCTGTGAAATTCTCTGTGGGCTCTGGGTGTGCTTTTCATTGCACAGAAGAGGAGGGAAAACAGCTGGATTTGTGGGATGGAAAGGAATCTTTTGCCTCATTTGGAAAACTGGGGGTGTTAAAGGCAAGGTGTGGATACTGTGTTACTAGATAAGTGATTTTTGACTTTCATGTTAAGTCTGGTTAAATTGAAATGATTTTACAGAGGCTGTGCTGGATGAAGTCCCTGCTGTGCTGGTGGCACTGGGGAAGGCCATCCCACACACTCCCCGTGTGCACTGGGCCCAGGGGTCTTCTGCTTTACTGCTTGAAATATTCCCAGGGCTGGAATAATTCCCGAGACCGTCCTGGGCAAATTTAGGAGACTAACCCAGAGGAGAGGCTTGTGACAGTGCACTGAGCCCCTGCTTTGCAGCAGGGTGCCGAGGGCTGGGGGCTCTGAGCCTGCTCTCCATTTGGCTCAAGCTGAAAGACCCAGTGTTGTTTATTTTCAATTGTTCTAATCTCCAGAATTCGGTGAGAAATGCAGTTCACCTGCACCTGAGGAATGCTGCCACTCTGTACCAGCCCCTTCTAATATTAATGAAGAAATTGGGCTGTCAATGCTCTCTCCTCACATCTGTTCCCCAGCAAGGAAAACCATTCCCCAAGCACTGGGGTCTGAACACACAAATAGATTTTTAAAATGAAATCATTACAGAAGCAGAAATCTAATCCTTCAGTTAATCACCAGCAATATTTGAAAAGAGAGGAGCTATTGTGTGTCTGCCCTGCCTCCCCTCAGGTGAGCAGCAGGAATAAAGAACATCAAGAAATGAAATGTGTGTAAATCACTGAAAAGGACAAGTTGACCAAAGTTGCATTTCAGGGCATTCAAAGAGCAGGACAGTCTGGTGGGAAGATGAGAGGTGGGAAAAAAAAATCTGTTCAGCTGCTGAAAGATGGAAAACATTCATTTTGTGTTCCAAAGGTGACTTGTACACTAAGACAAAAGAGGTTTAATCTGAGGGGCTTTTAAAGGCAGGCATCCTTGTATTCACGATTTCAAAAATTTTAGCAGAAAAAGAATTATTCTTTTTCTTAAGTTCTGACTTCTTAAAAATTTGTCCTCCAGGTAAACAGGCAAATCTTTCTTTCTGTCCTAAACTGGAGAGAAATACAGGCTGTATTTCAACTCTTTCAGTAGATCACCAGCTTTTTGGGTATGATTTAGAGGTATTTTTAATATTTACTCTGTATTTGCTCTGAATCTCAGCATAGAGGGTATTTTGGTTTTTTTTCCCCAGATCTGAGGAGTGCTTGGTTCTGTTTGCCCATCTGTGGATTGACAGGATTTTAGGTGTCTCACAGGAAAACAACAGCTCTTCAATGATGCATTCCCTGTTCCTGACAAGTTCACTGTTCATGTGAACAGGGCTAGCAATGAGAGACAGACACATCAATTTTTCATGGAGAGAGGAAAAAAAGGCTGCAGTCAATAGGGCTGGAAATGAACAGCATCTCTCTTCTGCTTTTTAGGGATTTTGTTTTTTTTCAAAGCACACTTCCAGACTTTAAAACTTGCTGGACACCTATTTTAGCTTGCTAGAATTTTGGGTCGAGCTGTCCCTAGGAGGATGTTTTTTATGGTTGCAAAAAGTGCAAATTGGGTGAGGTCTGAGCTTTGGTTCTGTGTGGTTTTCCATGAGAATCCTGAGTAATTATTGTGTTAATTAGTGAGAGTCTCCTGTTGCCTTCAGCCTTGTGGTGAGGATGTGCTCCAGGGCTGCTGGTGCTGCTGTGGGGTGTGTCAGGCCCTTGGGACACTGATAAACTCCAGTGGGGCAGCCTGAAATCCTGTGATGGGATGCCTGGTGGGTCACCTCCTCTAACCATAAACACCCTGGCTTGTCCTGCTTCTCCAAGAAATCCTCCTGCAATCCTGCCCACACACTGATCAGGGAGAAGAGAGTTCAGTGGGTGGAAAAGTCATCTTGTGTTTAGAACATGAAATATAAAAGTGCAAATAAAATTACACACATGCCATGCCTGGAAATTCTTCTAATTCCATGGTGAAAATGGGATAAACCACATGACCTTGGCTTAGGTTTCAAGGTTATGGTCGGGCTGCCCCTTGCTGTGGTCCTGGGTGCCTTCATGAAATGAATTGCTGTAAGAGTTTTGTCTGACTCCAAAGGAAAAATTCCTTAGGTGCAAAGTTAGTTATGCTGTTTCTGCACTTGCCATAGGGAGAGGGCAAAAAATGCAGTGCAGTGGCTCCTTGTGCATGAGCAGCTTTTCCTTGGGTTTTCCCAGGGAAAGATTCCTCTTTGCATCTGTCTGCTTGGCTCTGAGCTGAACACAGCAGCTCTGCAGAGCTGTGGCAGGCTGGTTTTGTTCAAACATGTCCAACATTGAAGGGGCTGTGGCTGTCTGCAAAAAGCCTCCATGCAAGAGGCAGCTGCAGGAGAAGGAGCAGGGGATTGGCAGGGCTGCTTAGGGGGGTTTTATTCCTCCCATTGTGGAGCTGGTACTCTGTGTGTGCAAATAAAGTAATGTATTCCTTCTGCTTTTGGCACTTCTGTGTGGATTGTTGCTATAAAGGCAAAAACCCCTAAAATATTTTAATTTTTTTTTTTTTTTTTTTTTGTATTCAGAGTAAGAATATTTTGTTGTAAGGGGTTATGTGGAGGGAAAAGCATTGAATATTCTTAGGATAGGCCACTTCCAGTGTAGGAGTATGCTCAGGCTGTGTCTGGTCTGATGAAAGAGCACCTTGCATCTTTTGTTTCTGCAAAACAGGGGGAAGGCCAGTGGTCCCTTTACAGCTGAGAAGTGAGAACGCTATAATCATTTAAGAAAATTCAAATATAAGAATGCTATAATAATTTATTCTGCAAAGCAGATAGGAAAATGCAAAGTTAGCCTTTAAAAAGGAAGGCACAAGTGTTGTCAGTGTATTGCACTGGAGTTCTATGCTTCTGTTGCTATTATTTGATTCCCACCCCCCAGTCTAAAGAGATATATAAAAGAAGGTTTGAAGCACATAATTTAGGAAATTCTTATTGCATTTTTTTCCTTGTTGGCACAGATGCATTATGAGCTGCAGTGAGCTGGATAATATTTGTGTAGCTGCAGTTTTGTGCATTAGGAGCTGGGTTTGTCAGGTCCAGGCAGTGGAGCTGAGCCCCTGGAGCTGTCAGGGTTGGCCTGAGGGTCCTTCCATGACCCTGAGCACAGCTGGGCTGTCCCTCCTGAAATGTGCTCAGGCCAGCAGCCCTAAGACAGCTCTTCAAAAGGAAAAGGGGCTCCATCTGTGCACATCCAGCCCTGCTGGAGGCAGAGGGGGAGAGGAGGAAATGGGAATTGGGGTGGTGGCAAGGGACAAGGATCACAGAATCCTTCAGGGGTGTATTCAGGGGGTGGTGGCCACAATCTCACCTTGGTGCAGCCTCTGTGTTGACATAAAAAACTTTGTCAGGGAGGTGTCAGGCAGCAGAGTTTGGGGACAGACGGTGCATCTGACAGAATTAGCATTGTTGTGCCACAGCTGAATATGGGAGAATAAAATATTTCCCTCCTTGAGGCTTGCAGGTACACAAGTAAATCTCAGGAGACATGTTAATCTGAAGCAGTAATTTGTAATATAGCTCAACTAAGCATTGACAAATCCATTTGATACAGGCCTGATAAGATTTTTTTTTTTTAATTTTGAGTGCTTAAAGTGTTGTATGCACCAAAGCTGATGTGTCAAGATAAACGTGTGTAAGTTATTTCCCTTTCCTCCCCCGTTTATCATCAGTGACTGGAAGAATAAAATACTGTTATATGTTACTGGATCTTACAGTTTTACTTTGTTTTATTGTGACATCTGTCACACAAAAAGTTTTATCCTCCTAAGCATCTTACAAAGAACTGCTTTTTTCATGGTGAGGACTTAATCTTTGATCATGACATATTTCAACCAAGATATGTCACTTATTCACTGTTTCCTTCAAAACTGAGGAACTTGTGGAGGTGTTTACTACTAAACAGAACTTTGGGGAAAAAGAGAATATAATTTTTTTGTGTCATGAAGAATATTATGATGCAAGTGGGAGCAATTTCAAAAGAAGTAGAAAAGAGGAGAGGTATAAAACCTTGATAACGAGAATGTGCAAGTCTTTATTTGTTTGATGCTGATTGATTTTTTTTTTTTTGCCTCAAAAAATGGCAGCTGTCTCATGTATAGCAGATTCATAAAAACAGGCTTAGTTGCACTGCTTTGAAAAAGTATGTGACCAAATTCTGAGCTCAAATATAAATAACCAACCTCCACTCATGCCACTGAAATTTCACTATTACACACCAGGAGACAACTTTGTGCTTCAGGTTGCATGGGTCACATTTAGTTTGGATTTCCACCGGGAATCATAATCATTGGATACTTCATCTTTTTTTTCTGAATTGCATGAAGATTAAAAGCAAAAAGCAAAAAAAAAAATCCTGTGAAAAAGGTCTGAAAAAGAGGATACTAGCAGGAGACTTCAGCATTTCCACTAATAAATGGAAAAAGTGCTTGAATAATTCTCTTTATTTTCAGTGTTATGTAGATACGCAGTGCTGTGCATTTTCAGTGTGTGCACATAATGGGAACATGAAAGATGAGAAGGCAGTGGAAGGTTTATCACCCCTCCAGTACCAGTTCAGAGCTGCTCTAGTGAAGGCACACTGGATTCAGTTCTGGAAGAGCAGCAGAAATTGCAGCAGTGGGTGTATCGATCCCTCACAGCTCCTCAGAGGACTTCTGCTCACTTTTATCTGCCTTTTTGGAGAGGAAGTGCCCTCTTCTAGAAGCACGCAGCAAATTTCTCAAGGCACTTTTAAGACAGTGTTGGAATAATGAAGCCTGGAGCTGTTTGCTGTGCCCCTGGGCAGAGATGAGGAGGGGGCAGCTTTTCCTTCTCCTGGAGAAAGGGGGGACCATGGGCAGCTTATTCCCAATTCCTCCACCATGGCAGACACAGCCACGGGCACAGGAGAGCTCCTCTTCCCCCACCAGGTTTTTTTGTGTCCCCAGGGTCACCCTGGAGCTGTTCCTGCTGTATTTTACACGAGAGAGCAGCAGAACTCGTCACCTTCAGCAAGTTCCCAGCCCAGTTCTCCATCTCCTCCTGGACAATCCCTCCTGAGTGATGGGCACAGCTCCTGCCCAGGGCCTCTGCTCTCCTTGGCAGCTGCTCCTGGGGCAGAGCTGGTTTGCAAAGATGGGATGTTCCAGCCTGGGTTTGCTCAGATGAAGGGATAAAAGCTCCTTATTCATGCAGAAACACAACAGTGCAGCTACATGAAGGAAATGGTTTAATGGGGGGATTTTTTCTGCATGTCCCTTGGATGAGGAAGCAGAGGGGGAATTGCAGCAGGAGCAGCAGTTTGTGCCCCTGCAGTGGGTTGTGGCAACTCCTGAATTCCACCCTGCTCTAAAAAGCATTTCCTGCATATTTCTGCCTGCTTTTCCCAGCCCTACAGCCCCAGTCACAGAATGACAGAATGGTTTGTGTTGGAATGGACCTCTCCACACTTTCCATGAGACCAGGCTCCCCAGAGTCCCATCCAGCCTGCCCCTGGATACTTCCAAGAATCCTGAGACCCCAAAACACCACCCATCCCACATCAGCCTCTGTTCTGGGCATGGACTCATTCACAAAAACAGACTGAAGTGGAAGGCAGCCATCAAACAATTTCCCCTTGCAAAAGCTACTATTTCTGCTCAGGATTTAAAAAACCTGAATGTAAAGCTACAGTATCCAAAATAGATAAAATCTGACAGGAAAAGATATTTGGGAGGGAAGGTGTGGAATCAAATGGTCAGTCCATGTAAACAGAGTATAGACATGTCCATTGGGTCTATTGGAGGATGTGAGAAAAAATTAATTTACAGATACAAAATGTGCAATATTTTAAAACAGTAATTATTGTCCAGAGTTATGAAAAGGAAAGATATGATAGATTTTAGGGTATTGAAACTTGCTGTGTTTTCTGCCTGTTTTTCCCTGCAGGTTTGTGTTTGAAGAGCTGTAGATTAAGGTTTTGTCTCAGTTCCTAAAGTTAATCTGGATTCTCTTGTAGTGTCTGGTTATCGATCTCTGCTTCTCTCTGGCTTATAAGATATTTTGATTGTCATCTTGCTTATTCACTGTTAAAGTTGCAAAATAAGATTTCTGTGTATTGTTCCATGGCATAGAAGAGTCAAAAAATCCTTTTGCTTTTCCATTTTTATCTCTAAGTAATTTCTATGCTGTGATTTCTACTTTAATTTTCCCCCCACTCCCTTCAACCTTTAATTGTTATGAGTGGGGATTTGGGGAGTGGGATTCATGCCTGTGTTCAGAAGCCCCTCAGCATGAGCTTGTGATCAGCACACATGCCTACAGCTCTCCAGAGCTGCCAAGAGGATGAAATGTGAATTAAAATGAGTAATTAAGCACAGTTTCAAACATGTTTCAAAGATGTTTACAGTCAGTGGTGAAGTTCCTCAGTCGTGGAACTGCCTCCTCCACCCAAAGTGCACTCAGAGAAGGGCAAGTCTGATGTTTCCATTCCTGGGAAAAGCAGCAGTCATTGCAATCAGCTGGGCTGGCCTGGGCTTTGCCTTACTTTCCATGAGGGGTTTCATTGTTGATGAAATTAGAGTGGTTTATGAAGTGACCAGAAGGTAAAGAGGTGGTGGCTCTGTCTGAATGGCTGAGCTCCATCACATCAACAGGGATTGTGAATTCCCTCCTGAACTTTACATCCTACTCTGTCAAGCCTGCCCAGGTAACTTCCTAATAGCAACAGTTCACTTTCTTTCCTATTTCAAGTGTAACTTACTGACATATCTACCTGAAGGTCTTCTTTTAAAAGAGAGAAATCTCAGCTACATCTGGAGTATTTTAATTGTGAGCCCTTCAGGAAAAGCTCTGGGATCTGTGAGGTGCCTGTGGTGTGAGCCTGTCCTTGGCTGTTCCCCAAGAGCAGTGGGAAGGGGAATTTTGGGAGCAGTGTGATGTGTTTGTACCACTCTTGGTCTTGACAGGGAGAGAAGGAAGAAACCTGAAGGCTTCTTTTCCCCTCACTCTTTATGGAATGAGAGGGCAGGATGGGAGTCTGTGATGGGAGCCTGTGCCTGTGTGGGTGCCTGTGATGGGAGGAGTCCCCAGGGGAGGCTGTGCTGCCCTGACTGATGCCCTGTCAGAACTACCTAAAACAGAAGCCAGACAAAATTAAGGGAATAAAAACCATTTTATTTATATTTCTTGAAGGGCCTTCAGGTACATTTTGGGCAGATGAAGTCCCCCCAGGGGCTGCACCAAAATGGACCACGGGTCCCAGGTTTCACACTTCTCTGGGTTTGGTCCATTTGCTCGTTGGGGTTCATCTCCCAGTTCCAGCTCCAGGTAATGAAGTCATTTTCCCCAAGTTTGCTGCCCCCAGGTCACTTTTGTTTCCATCTCTGGGGCCTGGGGCAGTGAGGTGTCCTTGATTGCCAGGCCTGGAGAGGAATTGCTGTGCCTGACCAAAACGGAGAAGCAGCAGCTGGCACTGGATAAGGAGTTTAGAGTTCTACCCTAAAGAATTGCAGGATTACAAATATATGAAAAATAGAAAAGCAAGAATCCTAAGGCATCAGCACACGGAGCTGGAGTTCGGGAATGCTCCCTGGGGATACAGGAACTGTGCAGGGGGACAGGTCAGTCTGCCCTGCAGCACTGGCCATCCTGAAATGCTGCTTGCTCCTGAGTGCTCATTTGTGTTTATCTGCTCAAATACAGTGCTCAGCACTTGTTTTGGTCCAAACAGGATGAGAGCACTGGAGTGACTCAGAGTCTGCAGGGATGGGAATCCTGTAAGAGCAGTGCAGCTCCGCAGCACTTCCCCTGAGCCTGCCGGGATCCCTGGATTTCCTGGCTCAGAGGGGATGTGTTGGTGCTCAGCAGCCTTTGATAGTTCCTCCAATGGATTTGTTTCAGTGGTCTGGGGGTGCCTCTGGGAGCCCTGCTGTGCTCAGAGACACGAGAGGAAAATGCAAATATTGTTAAAAGTTATCGATCGCTTCCTAGGCCTGGAATATCAGCTCGGATTTCCACGTGAGTGCGTTGTCAAGCGTCCATCCATGTGTATTAATCACCGATGGAACAAAGCAGAACGATCCAGAAATGCCTTCCCAGGCTGAGCTGAGTTGGAGGCGTTCATAAATAACGTTTACATGCGCTCATGAGGTGCTGGGTTTATTGGATTTAAATTATTAATGGCTGCAATGTTATTACTGGTGTTGACTCTGCGTTGGATTGGATTTCTATGCTAATAATGCTGCTGCCTGGTGCCCAGGAGGGGCTGGGGTTGCTGTCAGCCCTTGTTCGAGACTTCTCTGCCCTGACCTTTCTGCAGTGCAGGGGGAGGGACAGACCCTGCCCAAAGCAGGAGCTGACGGGCAGAAGCTGCTCCTGGGCAGGGAGAGGGATTCTGCAGGCTCTGCACACTTTGCAGCATCTGTGAATGACAGAATGTGGCTTAGATTTAGACAATTTCAAGTCCACCTGTTCAGTGACCTCTTCCAGGTAATGCAACAGAACGTGCCTCTGCACACACGGCCGTGCCAGCACGACACAATCCTGCCCCTCAATTGGTTCCTTCCCAGTGAAGCAAAAGGGAAAAGAGAGAGAAGTGCTCCCATGCTGTGCACTTATTAAAGTCACATTTGAAGGTATGTTTAGACTTTGTCTCTTTCCTGCCTCCAGCCTGGCCCAACTCTTTTGTGTTCTCTCTGGATCTCGACTTTATTCCACTTAAAGCTCTCCAAAGTTTCCAAGTTAACTTGATGTGAAACAGTGTAAAGCCTTGAGCTACATTTGGAGTGAAGGTCATGGAGAAATAAAACCTTTTGCTGGATCAACTGAAGTAGCATGGAGGAAATTAGGGGGATTTTCCACTCATCTGATCAATTAGTTTGTAAAAACAATGCCTATCTCTGCAATAAATTCTCCTTTCCGTCTCCCTGAGCCACAATGGCTGCTCAAAACTGCTTCTGTAAATAAATACATTCAGGGTTCAAGCACCCTTGAATGTGTTTGCTCTTTTAAATACCTCCCTGCCTCTGGATTTGTTGTCCATGTGTTGGTAAGGTGACGTTTCCACTGAAAAGACAAGCTAAAATTAGCCTTTAAAAAATCCACAAAAACAAAACCAGAAACAACAACAAAAAAACCAACAAAAACCAAAAAAACTATTGTTTTTCTTTAAGTCCAGATGAGAATGGAGTTGGTGATAAGAGCCTGGCACATATTCAAGATGGTTGAGTTCATTTCTTGGTCTGGTTTCCTTCTGAATGGAATTAAACCAGAAAATCCAATCCCTGTATTTTCCAGGTTTGTGCTCAGTTTATCTGATATTGATGTCACAGGAGGTTGAGGGCTTTTTCCCTGGAACAAATCTGACTTTCAGACAGTTCCAAAGCGTGTGTTTAACCTCACCTCCACTGACTCCCTATCCCATCACAACAGCTGAACCAGGATTTCTTCTGGAGCAATATTCAGATCAGTTTTTAATGAGCTATTTAATGAAAGGCTAATTGAGGTGAATTCATTAAAGGTTTCCAAATTATGCTTATCGGAGTAGCTGTGTTTTAAGTGTTAAATATTTGTTTTATACTGCATTGTTTGATCATGAAAGCACATCTAAAACTTTTTAAATGCCTAATTAGACTTTCTATGCACTTTCCTTAATACCCCATGTTGAATTTACCATGTGTGAATTTAATATATTGCTGGCGTTTACCTAACATAATTAACAAAGCAATTGAGGGGTGTTCTCAGAATCTTGGATAATACAGAATTAGAGTATATTGGAAATAGTGATATTGTTGGGTTTTTAATTAGTCTCAGTCTCATTCTGGGTGGATGTTAACTATATTTAATGCTTATTTTCCTATTCTTGAAGCATTTCCTTGACAGCAGGCTAACTGCAGGGGATATTACTGCATTATTATAGTATTTTTTTATTTTTTTTCAACAATCAGTTAATGAATAAGAACATTAATTAATCAATCTGGTAGATTTCTCTTTCTGGGAGTAATTTCCTCTCAAATCGAAGTAAATTTGGAAAACAGGCACTCAAATTGACTTTAATCTTTTTGTCATTGACAGAAATACCAAAGTAGTTGACTGGAAATGTGGGGGAAAGGAAAATAGAACAAGAAATCTGAGGCAGACAATTCCCAGAGTTAATCTACATTTCCTGAGCTCTCAAGATTTGCTATCAATAAATGGGTCATCAGGATAAAACCTCTAAAGAGGGCTACAGAGACCTCATTGAAATAAACACTTTTTTTCTCTACCATGTTTCTTTTTGTTTCTTTGAGTGGCTAGAGGTGAACAGCCCAGTCAGCCTTCCCTTGTATTTGGTGTGTTTGGAATTCAGCAGGGCAGCAGGAGATGCACAACACTCCTGCAGCTGAGGTTTGGGAGATTATCAGTGCAGGAGAGCAGAAGGAGCTAAATCTGAGGGAAATATTATTGGTTATAGAGCCACCAATTTCACCCTGCACTGGCTTCTCCTGAGACTGGTCCCTCTGCAGTGTAGGCTCCCAGGCTGGAAATATTGCAGCTTATTTTATGGTCGTGCGCTCTTAGTGGGGATTTCTCACATTAGTGCATGAATGGTCCATTTCTGTACTGCTGAGCAGAACAGGAACTGCTCTCCTGCAAGAGAAAAGGAGTTTTTGCAGGAGAGTTCTCTCTTTGTTAAGGTGGTGACAGAGTTGTCACTGAATTGTGTTGTGCCTTGATGGAAGATGGAGTCGCAGTAATCTCAACAGTCAAAGTGTTTGAGTGTTTATTGCTCAAGGATTAGAGAATTCTGCCAGTGAGAAGCTTTTTCAGTTTTGCCAGACAAACTGAAATATCAATGACAATTTAAGCTTTTATGTTCAGGGACATGAAATGAGAACAAAGGGATTTTTCAGACCCTTGCAATCCCATCTTTGCTTTTTTACCAAATGTTTCCTTCAGGTGGCCACAAATATCCCATAATTCTTAAGGTGTTTAACACAAAGATATTTCATTTAAATGTTAAAATGTTTTAGGTTGCCCCTCGAACTGTTTGTGAAATTAATCTCAAATCTGATGAAGAAATTTCTACGTCTACAACTGGTTGGTGGCATGGGGGTTTTTTGGTAAAGTGATATAGCTGAGTCAAAATCATATTTTCTGTGTGTGTAGGACAATCTGAGAGTGTGAGACATTAGTCATGACATTCTAAGCCTCATTTAGTTCCCTGTTGTACATTTTGTAAGCTGAGGGACTCGAGGCTGTGCTGAGTGATGATGGGGTGGCTTGAGGAGAACGAGAGCTTTGTGCCCTCGTGTTCCCAGGGTCCTGTCCCCAGCATGGGGGAACCTCTCTGGGTGCACCTGTCCCATGGTACCCTCCCAGCTCCACTCATCTGTGGAGCAGCCACCTCCAGTGCTTGGAGGGTGGACATTCCCTCCAGGAATTTATCTAATTCCTTCAGAAAAAATTTATACTCTTGGCAGAAGCGCCGTGCTGGGGTAATGAGCTGTATGATTTAATTACGAGTTGCGAAGGAAAGTCCTTCTTCTTGGTTGTTTTGAACTGCTTGTTCATAATTTCATTTTATTCCACTTATGTCTTGAATAATGGCAAATAATGAAAAATCATTGCCTATTCACTATCTCTGTGCTGCTCCTCGTTTTATAGACCTCGAACATATTTCTCCTCAGCCACTTATTTTTGAAAATTACTGCATGGAGTTGGCTTTCTGTGAAATCCATTCCATTCCTCCCATCAAACTCTTTGTTCTGCATCCCCTGAGCTGCTCTCTGGGTCACTGGAACCCAGGAGTGGTGATGAGTGTGAGGTGTTTGAGACGTGGGCACGTGCTTGGGGGCCTGAGCGTGCTTTGTGTTGCAGCCCCTCTGTCTGTCCTGAATTTCTGATCTAATGTGGGATATGTTCACAGCCAGAAAGATGGGGAGCTGATTCTCTTCTCCAAAATGTGATAAGGGTCTATGCTTTTCATACAAAAAAAAACTTTGTTGACAAGGCAACCAGACTGAGTTTATTTAATTTATACCTGCTATGGTACTGTAATTTCATATATCTTCTTGTAGATCTTCTGTGTGGTAATAGTTATACTTTTTTTTTAAAACTAATATGCAAAACCTTAAAAAATCTAATTTTTTTTTCTCTCATATTATTATATACAAATTTCCTGATCACTTATGATTGTTTTGAACTGAAAATATCTTAGTGAAGGTTATTTAATATCTTCCCTTTTTTTCTTCACTAAGCAATGTTGACTTTTCAGTATTTCTTTCTTGTATGGATTTAATTTTGTTTGTAGTCTGAATGTAACCATTTTATATGGTCTGTAAAAGAATTTTTCCTGGCCTTTGCTTCCTGGAGGTCTTGTTTATATTTAGGTGACACCTTTTTTAATATTATAGATAGCTTAAACACTGAATTTCTTATTTTCATCAGTACTTCGACTGCCTGGTATTACAATTTGTAGGTAAATGCTAGCTAGACTCAGATTATTATTCTATTTGTTCTAATACTAAATTAATAGTTTGTTTCTTAATTAATGTTTCTCTAATATCTTTTTTGCTCATCTGGCATAATTTCAGGTGCAATGTACTTCCTGTTATCCTAACATATACATGCATATATATTTAATATATTTATCAGTCCTTTGTTAGAGCAATAGAAGTGTCATCTTTTCCAGCCACAATATGCAGACAGGTTTGCCTGAAACAAAAAGAAATCTGGAAAAAAAGTTGGGAAGAACTGACATAATTGGCAATTGATCATTTTAGGGGTGCAATGGGATTGCTGCTATATTTATTTGGCCTGGTGTTCATTGATTTTTTTTTTTAATTTTTTTTTTTTTTGCTTAAAGTAGCAACATTCAAAGCAAAAATTTGGGGGAAAAAGTCATTACTGAGTATTATGGAAATAACAGGGCTTTTTTCCTCTTTCTGGCCTTTCAGTGAAGCCACCAAAGGAGCACATAAAAATAGATTTAAGCAGATTTTAAACTGAAATCTTTTCAGGTAGAAGAAAGAGATGTTCATGATCCAATGTAAGGGGAGGATCAATACCATCATCTGTGTGTTTCTAAATATGTTGCACACCCTGTGACCCGCTGTGATTTACAAAGGGAACGAGCTGCAGGTCTGTGATTATCTCTCCCACTGTCTTTCATGACACGTTAAAGCTTCAGGAACACAAGTGATGGACAGTGGATTAAAACCTCAGCCTGGGAATTGCTTTCTTTTGGGAAGCAGGGAGCTGGGCAGAGGTAATTGCCTGTGCCTCCTTGCACGAGTGCAGGGGCTCTCCTGCTCAGCTTCAAAGCTAAATTCATCCAGGACCACACCAGGAAAATACTCGGTGTAAATTAATCTTAGATAGTTTTCCCTCTCCTGTTTCTTTAGCATCAGGTAGAGTATAAGCAAAGTAAAAAACAAACAAACAAAAAAACACTCCAAAAAACCTCAGAAAACCACCTCACAAAAGAACCCAAAGAAAAACAAAGAAAATCCAAAACAACTACCAAAAATACCTCTCCAGAACCCAAAAAAACCCTACAAAAAAGCAACCCCCCCAGAAAAAATCCACCCAAAACCAAAAAAATCCCACCTTGGTAAATAATCTTGTGCTGCAATTAAAAAAACTTATAAGGCCCTTTCTCAAAGTTAAAATGATGAAAATAGAGAGACTGACTTTGTTGTTCAATTGTCAATATTCAGCTGTGTTGGAATAGGCTCTGAGGCCTGTAAATGCTGGCAGTATAAGGTAAAATTAACACTATTCATTGACTAATCATCAATGTTTTGTTTGTAGAAGTAGGAACATAGTGAATTTTATTTATTTTATTAGTACATCAGATGTCTTAGGCCACCCTGCTGATGTTTGGAACAAGCTCCAAGCCTCAGAGCTGGTCAGGATTTTGTCTGGAGAAGATTAAGTAGGCCTGACTTTAATGGAAATTGTGTCATGGATGTGTGTAAAACAGCCCAGGCACAGATGATAAAACTCAATTGTTCAAGGGAGTTAGTGGCTGTTTGGATCAGCAGTTCTGATCACAAAATTCTGCCTTTATTGGTTGTTTCTGATAAGTGCTGTCTTATTTGGAGGCTGGCTGGGTTCTCTTCTGCAGGGGTTCCCCAGTGCCAAGATCCATCTGAATCCCAGGATCCCTGAGGCTGGAAAATCCCTGCCAGCCCAAGGAGTCCCAGCTGTGCCCAATCCCCACCCTGTCCCCAGCCCAGAGCTCTGAGTGCCACCTCCAGCCCTTCCTGGGACACCTCCAGGGATGGGCACTGCACCCCTGAGTGCTGACTCTGGTACCTGGCCAATACTCCATGACAAAGGTTATCCATGAGGCAGAGACTGTCCAAAAGCAGATTCTCATGTGAAATCTCTTGTGAGCTCCCTGCCTTTCTGGGCAAGTTGCACAGAAGAACATATTCAATTTCAATTTGAATTTCAAGCCTGTAATGCTTGAAAAATTGAAATAATTGTATAATTTTAAGAGGATTAGACCTCTTAAAGGTCCTAGGTGTGAAGAGAGAGCACTGAGGTCTCTGTCTCCTAGGCAATAGTGGAAGCATCAGCAGGCTGGAGATGTGCTAATGCAGCACCAGGGGTTATTAAGAGGCAGCAAGGGGCACCTGGAGCTAATTTTGGGCTAGTCAGCATAAATTCATAGAGATCATCCACACAGTGTTAGCTCAAACAATCTTTTTACTGAGAATAGAAGCTGTAATACACAATGACAGGAGACAAGATTATGGGGGGATATAATGAAGTTTGCAGTGTCATAAGATAGAAAGATTAAATACCAGATGCCAGGCACAGCCTTCCTACACTTCCATCTTATGTTTTCTTGTTTTAATGAAAAATAAGTTCCTTAATTAAAAAAAAAGGCAAGGGAAGCTGAGCAGGAATTGTCATGTTGATATTGGAGGACAGTTGATAATTATGCACCTATGACAGGCTGCACTTTTCCACTCCTCCTGCTAAAGATCACTGTTTAAATCATCACCCCTCTCATGTTGAGATTTCTGAACCCTTGTACCAGTTTATTGTGTCCTTCCTCTCTGATTTCCTCACATAGGTCCTTCTTTCATTCTTTCTCAATGCTGCTCTTCTGCTCAGGACTTCTTTTCTCCCAGATCTCTTGATCTCATGCAGTAGTGTGTAGGTTAATTATTGGATATAAATGTGACAGAATCTCCTCTGTTCTACCTCCTTTATTTCAAGGGTTCCTCCTCTGAGCATTATTTACTCAGAACCTCTCTGTAATTCAGAATTCCTGTCATTGGTGTCAAATGGGTTTAGCAAGACCAAGTGGGTTTTTGGCTGTCCCTTGCTCTACAAACCTCTTTTGACTTATGCAACCCTTTCCTAGATGACAAGCTCTTTTCAAACCTTGTCATTAACTACTATTGAGGACTTCCTTCCTCTGCTCAGGTTCCAGTTCTTGTGCCACCAGCTGCCTTGACAAAGCCTGTTTGCCTCTGCCAAAATAAAAGTTCATTCATTCATTTTTCACTCTTTTTTCTGTGGCAATTCTTAGAAATGAGATGATTGCACGTAATTAAAAGCACAGTTAGAGGAACTCTCATCTCTCTTTTGAGAACATTCCAAAAAAGTCAGTGAGGTACAGAGCAACCTCTCCAGGCTGGAAGGTCGAGTAACTTTTTAACCCCTTTTTTTTAAGGGTCTACGGGCAGAGATTTGAGAGGATCACAGATAATTCAGCTGAGATACTTGTTTGGAATTTAAAAAATCTTAGCAGGAGAATGAAAAATGCTGACACGAGTTGTCTGTGACAGAAGGCAACAGAAATTTTGTTTTGTTTCTGTTTTTCCACCTGGGATGTGGAGACCATGCAAGGAATTGTAGAACACTCATCTTGCAGCCACCAGAGAGGCCAAGATGAAACAGTTTCACAGATGTGCTTTGCCAGATTTTTGACTTGGTGGTTAATGCTGGATAGTGAAGCAGTCCCTCTGGTGCATCCATGGCAGTCCTGCCAGGCTGCTCTTTCCTGTTTTGTAAATAAATCCCCCATTCTCAGGCCCTTGGATCTGCTGACTCGTGTCTGAAGCATGGCAGAGGGGGAAGAGCTTAATCCAATCTGGAGTAAAACATTATTTAAAATTGCTTTACCCAGAGTCTTGATGGCAACCACACAAGGATTTCTAATTTGGTTTGTTTGATACAGACTCACAGGTTTCGGGGCAGAATAAACCCATACAAACCATAGAGGAGAAATTATTGTCCATTATTGCAAAAGAGGTGAGGAGGAGTTGGATGCAATTATGTGCAAGGCCTGTTCTGTGGTGTTGAAAACAACAACACAAATAAATGTCTTCATTACATTGTGAAATATGGTGCAAATTACTTTTTTAAAAGCTATTTTTGCCTTGAATGCTTTCTATGTCCAGACACAACACCTTATATATATATATATAAATATATATATTGCACCACATTTTGGCTGATTTTCAAGAGGAAAGGTCTCTGTCTTTCACTTTTGTGGCCTTGACTATTAGAAATGCCCTTAAATTTTTATACCTCTCTTCCTAAAAAGAGTTAATAAGGAAGGATGCTGCAATGCATTTATTTTTATTTTTAAAATCAAAATTACTTCAGGCTCCAAGGCTATTACTTGTGGTAAAATTATGTAAGGTAGCAGTGAAACTCTAGAACTGGAATTATCTGCTGAGTGGAAGAATCCTTCCAAAAGAGCTGAGGCAGAAGTTTCCAGCTCTCAAGTTGAGTGTAGTAGAACATAACCAGAATGTGTTTGTGTAGCATCTAATTCAAACCTGTGACCCAAAGCCTGCTGTCTGACTTTGCAGAAGTTTAGAACAGATCTTGAAGAAAAGAAAGGAAAATGTAATAAATATATAAAAATATCATGTGTTCTTGTTTTCCACCTGCTATGGGAACTTGGCTTGAAAGGGGTTAAAAATCTGTATTTGTTTTTGCAAGATACAAATGTGAGATTCGTGGGGAGGAGGGGAAGTGTTTCTGCTCAAGGCCTTCAATACCTTTGTGCCTTCAGCTTTTTTCTGTGTTTCATCACAATGTGAATTTTCCTTTCAAATGTGGGAATTGTGCTGGGAGATGGAACTTCCCTCTCCGATCCCCTTCCCTTGGAATTATTGCCCTGACGAGTCATTCCAGGATGTAATGATTGGTTTAAATTGCCAAATTCCAGCACAGTGGCTTTGGCAATGTGTCCCTGCTAAAAATTACTTACTCAAGCTCTTCAGGACTGTCAGCAGGATTTTCAAGCCTAGAGGCTTGATGGAACAAGAAAACAAAAATTTCCATCTACTTATGCCTCCTGTTTTGTTACCTAATTATCATTCATTTAGCCTGCCATAAAAGTCATCCTTTACCTGCTTTCTGATTGCTTTATGGCTGCTTTTACAGCCTTTGGGGAATAAATTGAAATATATGTTCTCCATGTGCTTTATTCCCTAAAATAACTGATCCAGTCAACAATCTGTGTTTTATTACCCAAATGATCTAACAACCCCCATGTTATAAATGGAAAAATGGTAAAATTAGAGAGTTCAACTCTGTCTGCTGAAGTCAGCAAAATCCTTCTCTCTTTGTTTTGTGAGAGTCCCCTGCAGCTGGAGACACCCAGTCCTGGGAATTAAATACAAATGCACAGATAGGTGCATGAAAAAATACAAATGTAAAATATTAATAACTACAATGAATGCTGTATTTTTGGGCTGATGTTTTTGGGGATGTTGGGTTTTTTTGTGCTTCAGCTGGTTTGTTTCCCTGCAGGAAGGTTTGGGGGAGCTGAGGCTGATGCTGTGGATTGCCCCTTGCTGTGTGTCCCCAGACTGAACTGTGCCCATCATGCTGATTTTCGTTCTCTGTCAGTCAGAAATGCTCCAATTTATATAAAATAATAAAAACTTGAGAACTGAGGGACTTGTTGCATGTACAACTTAACATAAAATGTTTGATTTGGTTTCCTTTAGTTTTGTCATATAATAGAGTTAATTCTAAAGACAGTCCTAGCATTAGCATTTCTCAGAAAAATCTGGGATAAGCTCTTGATTTGACAAATTTACAAAGAATCAGCAGAAAGCCAAAAATGTATGTACTGAGGGTCTGTCTGACCCCCTGGTGCTGTGTGGGATTCCTTGGAGTCACACCCTGGCTGCAGGATTGAGAAATTGTTCATCTTTACTTTACAAGGCCCTGCAGAAGCAGGAGGGTTCTGGCACACCTGGCACATGCCCTGGTACCTGTCTGTGCTGGCTCCACAGGGAGGCTTTGGGAGATCTCTCTCCATCCCTTCTCCATCTTTTCTCTTTCCTGCCTCAAACCTTCCTCCACCATCTGGAGCTAAATAACCAGAACTCACTGAGCAGTTATTGCTGTTAAAGCTGCATTTTCCCTTCCCTCTCCCATGGGATGTGAATTCCACTGCCTGTGGCACTGGGAGCTGCTCCTTGCAAAACAAACACCCAGGCCTTACCTGGCTGTGTAAGGGATGCAGGTTGGGAGATTTATGGTGCTCCACAAGTTGTCTTTTATGAATTATTCTGAATCCTTACATGCTCCCAGACCCATATTTTAGTTTGTTTTCAATTCTTTAGAGAACACAAAGGATTTATTGATAACTTTGATGTTGGCCTTCACATTTAAAGCATGTTTTCCCAAATCACTCTCTATGAACTCTTCTGAACAATTCCTAATTAGTCATGACAAATTTAATAAGCAGCCCTAAGCATGTATTGAGCCGTGTCTAGTTTGTAAGGAATTATGACAATAATGCTTCTTTATAATATATTAAAATATGTTCTCATTGTTTCCTGAATCTGGGTTGATCCTGAGCCCAAATTCTGTTTTGAAAAGCGACTGGTGGGCCAGGCAAGGGTTTGCAGTGTCTTTGCTGGTTTTGCTTGCATAGATGAAATTATTTTAAGCCTTTGTAAAGCACAGCCTTACAAACACAAGGTAGTCTGGGGCCTTTTTTAGCTCTTTATATAGCTGCTGACACTATTATTTCTTGACATCTTCCTGTTCTTCCTGCCATCTGCTTCTAAGATGTCCTTATAATGCAAAGTAAAAATTTTAGTATATTCTTCTAAAGTCTTTTCTTCTCTTGCTGTGCCATTCTAATTCTGTACAGTCCCTGTTGATGGATTCCTATTTATCTTGGCTGATAGCTGGTTTATTTTCCTATTATGTTCTGCTATTCAGCTTGCATAGAAGGTGTCAAGATGCCTTCTCAATTTAAATACTTGCCTTTTCTTCATTAGCAGCAATGCCTCGGCTGATACCCAGACCTGCTTCTCCTTCAGCATTTTAGTTGTATAATTTGGTGAACCCTGCAAAATCAGGGGATCTATTTACAACCTACTTTGGATAATTTTCACTAGGATTGATTGCATACAGAGAAGGGAATGTGTGCTGGTTGTCTTCTGGAAAAATAATTGATTGAGAGAATTCAGTGTGTTTGAGAATGGAGCCACCAAAATAACTGTGCTGGGCTGTGCTATAGGCTCTGACTGCTTTGAATCTGCATTTGCATTCTGGCATGTAAAGCTGAATTTCAGCTTTTAATTTTATAATTTGAGCAGTTCTGTATCTTTTTACAGCACACCCTGACACTTCAGGAAAAGGTTTTGTAATTTTAGTAAACGAGATAAGGAATATTCCTGTTACAAATGTAGGAATGCATGGATGTCCCTCATGCTGATTGCTATTTTGGATGGAATAATCCACAGTTTGTTAATTTTTTAACCAGTCCTAGTATGAAAAAAATTTAAAAAATCAAGCAAACAAATGGAATAATTTTAACACTACACAGTTTGATTTTTCTCCACCAAGGCACATTTTTATTGGTATAACACCTATATGTCCTTTCATTTCCTCACCAAATTCATGACTGAATGTTTTAAAAATTTTGAGAGTTTTAATCTTGTTTTCCTTCTGTAACAGACCCAAAGAGATGTGTTAGCTTCAATCTTGCCCAGATTGTCCATGTGCAGTTGTATGATTTTTAATCTGATGTTACATTTATCAAAATTTGCCAGGGAAGACAAGCATTTCACTGGGGCAGGAAAGTGTCTTGGTGTAGAACACAAGCTGTGATGGAATAAAACTAATGCCTGTGGAGATCAGAGCCATCTCCTGGGTAAAATGCCACCTTCTCCAACCTGAAAGCAGCAAAATGCAGAGGAAATGTATCCATCTGGGAAAATGATCCTCCCCATCAATGACATCTGGCTTGGCATTTTGTGGTCTCTGTGTTATTAAATGCTTTGCTGTATCATGCATAGGTTCATTAGTACAAATTAGGTTCTGTTCACATTACAGCTGGTAATCAATTATATTGGATGTGAAATGTCTTCTCATAAATCTGAATTACACTTTTCTTGGAGCCTGGGTGGGTTTTTGGGCTGGTGCAGGCTGGGGGAGAGCTGACAGCACTTGCTGCAGATGGAATTTGAGCTTTGTTTCCTCTGTGCCAGGGTTATACCAGGTGCAAAATGAACGGTGCCAGGGCAGCCTGGAGCTGCTGGGGAGTTGCACCCTGCAGAGGTTCAGGAGGGATCCAGGCTGGAATCTCTGTTGTGTTCCAGCCTCTGCAGGGACAGGGCAGCAGGTGAAGCACCCCAGGTCACTGTGGGCACTCACTGTGGGCTGCACTAACCCAGATCTGCACTCTGAGCTCAGTGTCCTCAGGCAGCTGGGGTCAAATACTGCCACATCAGCTGCAGTTCATGGATCAAATGTTCTGTGTTGGTTCCTTCTGTGATGTGTGGCATCTTCTGAACTGAATTGAGTCAGGTTGAATTCCTTGTGCCATGAAGTGCTGCTGAACTGGGTAGATTTTATTTACTGTAATACAAGTTTCTACTATAAAAATTTTATAAATTAACAGCCTTGTTAATAATTTGAGCAGGGAAGCTGAAGAAATAAATGCATACTAAGAGTTGAGGTGTCCTTTTAAAATCTGAAGGAGGAGTGTGAGAAAAATTTATCAGAAGTATTTGTCTCCTGAATTCCACTGAATTTCTGCTTTCGCACAAAGGAGCTTGGGGCTTCTGTTATTTGTGGGTTTCAATGTTCTATTTAATTTTTCTTTATCTGCTCATAATTACTTTTAATTTCCTGTAGCTAATAAATGCTTCTCTAGAAAACATCACTTCTAATTAAAAATCCAGCATGAACTCAGTGATCAGGATCTATAGAAATGGTACTGCTGCTGTAAATATTTTAAAGCTTCTGTGCATTTTCTTCTCCAGACTTTGTGCTTGCATTGCATGTAGAATAAAGAGTGTAATTACCTGCAGTACAGTTCTGGGGAAACAGTGTTCAGGATAATTTGGGCTCACTACTGCACATTTTTTAAATCCACCCCACAAACCCTGGCTCTGATGACCAGCAGTTTATGACAATGCAGGGAATAGCAGGTTTCAGGTTATTTCTGCCTCGGCCTTCAAACTTTAAGTACATGAAGTCTCTGAGGTCTCTCATTTGAGAAACATCTCCTTTGTTTGAGCATTACTTCTGTCTCCTGCTGATCCTAAAGTTCTGAGTCAAACCTTTTTCTTTTCTGGGACTGATGATTGCAATTCCCAGTTTCCTTGCTTACCAACTTCTGCTAGAAATAGGCTCAAACTGGTGTGGAGAGATCCTACAGAAGTGACTCCCAAACTCAAGTCCATCAGCACTGTAGCTTTGAGCTAAATGCTTTATTGATCCCATCTGAATATTGATCCCATCTGAATATTGATCCTTTCTGAATATTGATTCTTTCTGAATATTGATCCTGTCTGAATATCTTGTTTCTTGCCTATCTGAATAGGCTGGGAAGAGTCAGGCAAGGAAGGTCATAAGGATTAGTTTGTCCCAATGAATGTGCACACATGTGACATTAATTACCTGGTGTTAGAAATCTGGCACATTTGTTTATATCACAACTCATTATTGTCTGTCCAGTTCTGGGTCCCTCCTGGCCAGAGAGCCCTGGAGGGGCTGGAGCATGTCCAGGGCAGGGAATGGAACTGGGAAGGGTCTGGAGACCCAGGAGGGGCTGAGGGAGCTGGAAAGGGGCTCAGAATGGAGAAAAGGAGGCTCAAGGGGAATTTCTGGCTCTGCACAAGTCCCTGGCAGGAGGGGACAGCCGGGGGTGTTGGGCTCTGCTGCCAGGGAACAGGGACAGGAGGAGAGGGAACGGCCTCAGGCTGGGCCAGGGGAGGCTCAGGTGGACAGCAGCAGGAATTTCCCCATGGAAAGGGAGCTCAGGGATTGGAACTGCCCAGGGAGGTTTGCAGTGCCCATCCCTGGAGGTGTCCCAGGAAGGGCTGGAGGTGGCACTCAGTGTTCTGATGGAATGATTTCCTCAATGATTCTGAGATCATACATCTCACTTCTTACTTTTACCTCCAATATAATTGCATTTTGAGGGACATAAAGTAGTAAAGTTTTTCTGTAGTTGAAAAATATTCACAAGGTTTATTTTTTTCTGTTGGGTAGAATCTACTTCATCCATTCCTTAGAATTCTCCTGTCAATCCTTTCTTTTTTTCCCCAGCTCTTCAAATAAACTTTGGCATTAGAAGGCACATATCAATGTCTCTCTTGGATAATGCTTTAGCAGGAAGCACAGCTGACTTCCATGTCAGAAGGTGTTAGTAAAAATGGATGCATAAAAACAGCCTCACATACTCAATATAAATATTTCCTAAAAGCACCAACTTCTTTTCCTAGAAGACTACAAATAGAATTTCACAGCTGGTCCATCATTGAAAGTACAAGTAAGATTCTATTTAAGTATTGCTGGTGTTGTATTGTCAGTAAATCAAGGGGCTCAGATCATCAATCTCTGTTTCTGTTTTGTAGGTAAAGAAGTTCCAAATAACCCTTCCATTTCCTTCCTTTGTTTTCCTGTAAATAAATTCTATATGATGCTTACTTGGATCTTTTCCTTGTTTCTTTGTTTCCTTTTCAGTCAGGTTTTCTGTGTCAGATGCTATCAACCAAACCAGGTATGAATGCAAAAGGACAAATGTATTTGTGTAAATTATTAAGGCTGGAAAACACCAGTGATGAGATATTGAATATTTCTCCAATATGCTGAATTTAGACCAGGGTGGCAAAAATCACAAGTTCTTGAAAGGAAATAAAAAGTAGCAGTAAGTATGTTAGAGTAGCTTAATGTATTTATTTTATAAGAACTAAAATAAAGCGCAATAGCCCAAGAATACTGGAGTTACAAGTTTAGAAATGAATTTTACCTTGAAGACTTAATCCCTTTCATTTAAAATAAATATTTCAAGGTTTCTAAGTCTCTTCTATGAATCTTATTTACATTTTTATTAAATGAACAATATTTACATAGCTGTTTCCATAATGTTTCTTCTTATGCCTTTTTAAAAGTTGACAGTATATAGGTCACTAGAACCTTGAATTTCTGAAGTTACTTTTTAATTTGATGCTCCTAGGCAGGAAAAACCTCAGTAAACTATTTTTTTCATATATGACGTGGATTTTGAAAGGCAGCCTGGTCTTACAGGCTTCATTTGGGAGGGTCAGAAGGGTTTTCCTCTGGAAGGGAAACGTGGGCAATTTTGGGGAGTGGGAGAGGAAATGCTGGGATTCCAGATGTTGTTGTGATAAAAGTGTGCATTTCTGCAAAGCTCTGACCTGGGGTTCTTCTGCTGGACTGTGCCAGCTCCCTCTGTCTTTGGGTAGGAAATCTCTAGTCCTGGTTCCAAGATCTTTCAGACAGCACTTAAGTGGAATTAATCCTTGTTCATTTATGTGCAACAAAACAGAGCTTTGGTTACCACTTAAGAAATGAAGGGGGGAAAGAAAAAAGGAGTGTTTATGCTCCATTAAATATTTTCATTATGCATCAGATGTTAAGGAATTTCTAGTAGGCCTGAAGCATCTCTGGCATGACTGTTTGGAAAACAAACAAAAACCCTGTGGTGCATGGCAAGCAGTGTGGCTTGTTTTCATACTTGGAACTATATTTTGAATTGTATATGAGATGCAACATAAATTTATCAAGGCTTTGGCACTGACTGATGCTCACAGTAGAGCTGAGATTTGGGAAACATTATTCCTATTATCAGTTTAAAGTGTTTTCTCTTAATTGAATGGTGTGAGCAGGCAATGGCAGGGTTGGACAATATGGATGTGGACTCCAGGATTTTTCTCCTTTTTTCTCAAGCCTTTTGTGCTTGTTTCGAGGAGTCTTTGTGGGGTTTGGGGTGGGTTTTTCAGTGAGCTGGTTCCCTCTCCAGTTTGGGATTATAAATTAGATTTCCTGTGTAAACTGAAGTCCAAAGGGTTCCAGAAGGAGAGGCTGTATCTGAGACCCAGCACAGAGCCTGTGCAGTGCTGAGCCATCTCCTCCCTTTCACTTGCTAATTGGAATGTTCCAGCAATCCAAGTGGATTATGTTTGGCTTTCACTCTTACCTCGTGTGCCTGTCAGAGCCGAGCCTCTCCAAGTACCTGGTGTGTGTTTACCAGGCTGTCAGAGATCCTGGTGAAAAGCTGCAAGGTAAATACACAGCAATCCACACACTTTAATTGCTACCTTAATTCTGCAGCAGCTCTCACTCAAGGGTTTGCTCATCACAGCTTCCTCCAGCTGTGGTGTTGAAATACTGCAGGACCAACCCAAATATCATATTCATGTGTTTGATGTCATGGAATCAAGGCTTCAGCAAAGCAATTGGATTGAAGTGAGCACTTCAATTGAAGTTGAGTCATTGCCTCTCCATGCAGATGTGCCAGGGGAAGGGAAATCCTAAGAGGAGGCATGGAGGGGTGTGAGCACACTGAGAAGCACCTGGGAAAGGCTGGATGTTGCTGCAGAGTGGATTTGAGGAGGGTTGATTCTGCTATCAGAATTTTGCCCACGCCATAGATAAAACCAGTTAGATATGTCTCATAATTTGTTATTATTTTTCAGATGTTTGCTAAAATCTGTGCCCTTTTTGCTTCCACTTTCCAAAGGGAATGGTACCATGAGTCTCCTGCTGCCAGACCCAGGCATCACAATGGGGGATTGACCCAACAGTGTTTCATACCAAGGTCCTGAAGCCTTGGGGTCAATCCTCCCTCAGCCCTACCCAGTAAATTAAGGTAGCAGGAAGACAAATGTTATTGATGCTCAAATACTTTGTCTCCTTGAAGCACTCAACACATGCAAATTGTATAAAGAACAATGCTGGATTCTTGCTACTGTCATGAATCTCCGAGCCTGTGTAATAAATGTTGTTGTCACATTATATGGGCTAAATGACTAATGATGGAAGTGTGTTCTTATTCATGCAAGCAGCTGCTGAAGAGTGTTTTGTCCTAAAATATACCTTCCTGTCTGTGGGGCTGACAGCCATGAAATGATGGAATCAAGATCCTGTCCTTCAGTGTTGCTTACAGTGGAAACTGTCACTGTTTTTAGAGAAGTCTGTCAGAGAAGGAGCCCCAGTTCTGAGACAGTGTAGACAACACACCCTTGAAATGTTTTGTGCTGTTGACAGTGTTAAGTGCAGATCCCAGGTGCAATTTTACCTTTTTTTTTCATTTCCCCTCTCCCTGATGATTAATTTTAACCACTTGTCCACTGGAGGGCAATTCAAAAATGAGTAAGAAAAAGGAATCAAGTAAGTCCAGATGTTACAATTATCTATTTACTGTCTTGCCTCTGGGAATAAGCCCAAAGGTTAGAAAGATTTTCTTTTTTGTTTTCCTATTACATAAAAATGAAGTGTGAAAACTTTTGGACACTTTTGTCAAGCTTCTCTTCATGTGCACTCTGACCCTGCAGTTTTCTCTGTGCCATTTGCATGAAGGAGCTCTCGTGACATAAATTTCTTCCATGAGGACTGAACCTCAGGGGAAGGATGTGAAGACTGAATGTGGCTTGACTTCAAGACTGAACTCAGGTAATAAAATGCCACTTCTTACTGAGCTGCTGTCTTTATCCATGCAGCCCTTGGTCTGACCTGCACAACACATTTGTTTAAGAATTGATCTAGCAAAATATCTCCTGACTCCTTCTCATGCTGATGCACTGTTTTGTCAAATCCATTCAAGCTGAGGTTTGTAGTGTGATTTAGAAACCGTGGTTTGGGGGAAATATTGACACTGTGCTGAGAGCTGCAAACACAACTGATGAGGTGGGCTCTGCCCTGGTGAGTCTTCCAGCCTGAGCTGACGTAGGTTTAATGAGCAAGTACCTAATTAGAGTAGCAGAGGTTATTTTAGATGTGTTCAGTGTGTTACAAACATAGAACTCAGTGATGAGAGGAAAATAAAAGAGTTCAATAATTTAATCATGGTTTATTGGAAATATGTTAAATTAGCAGTGAGGAACAGCCACCAGTGGTCACCAGTAAACACAAGCTGATACCTCATTCAGGACAAAGCTTTTTCCAGGGGCAAATTGCCATCTCGGGGTGGATCTTTATAGCAAGCAGAGAAATGACAAAGGGATGTGTTTTCTTCCATGGTAGAGATTTAACAGCACAGAGCAGAAGAGCAGAAAAGCAGGCATTTTTAATTCTCTGCCGGGAAGGTCCCTTTGTGTAACCTGGAGCTCTCTGGTGGTGAGGAGGAAGCAGGAGAGGGGCTGGAATGCTGTGAAAATGCAGAGCACCAGGAGCTCCTGGGCACTGAGGGCACCCCTGGGAGCAGCAGTGGAAATGTGCCTCCTGTGCTGCTCATCTGAGGAACATCAGCTCTGTGCCTCAGCTGAGTTAAGCTCTTGAAAAGGGTGGCATAAAGATACTCAGCCAGTGTGGCAAACAACATTTCATCCAGCACATCCAGAAGAATGTCAGAGCACTAAGCTCAGCTTTGGGTTTGTGCAGCCTGCTGAAAATGATCAAACTGACACCTTCATCTGCTTCTTCCAACTTGGCCCTGTGTCTATAAATAACTTGCAATCATTTAATATGTAATTGATTATTAAATCAATATCTGGCTATTTATATAGTTTGTAAGTCAGAGTCATGAAGCTGTATTTATTTAGCTTCAGAGAGGCTAGAAATTGGATTACTCAATTAATTGGATTACTTAACAAATATTGATTAGCATTTTTTAGCAATTAACATTATAGACATGTAACAGAACACTGTCTTTTAAAATTTTAATTAACTGTTTAAACAATGCTTGGAAATTTAAAGTTGTTGAGACTATAATTACATTATTGCCTATGCAGTTTGGAGTTAATTATACTGCATTTCTATAGACTTGATAAACTGCAAAATGTATCCCCTTAACAATCAATCGGTATTAAATTACTTTCAATTACTTTTTATTAAAACCAAATTACAGCCTCACTTGTGACACAGTGAAAGCAGTACAAAATCTCAGGACTCAGCCGTGATTTCTGCCACATCTGCTGGTTTCCACATCTCCAGCTGGTCAGGTGGTGGCCACACTTTTAAAATAAAAATAAACCAGGCAGACACAAATCGAGAGCTCTGGTCTTCAAAACATTCATTGTCTGACACTGCTTCCATAGAAATTTGTACAAGTTTTGTTGATTTGTGTGCACGGGAGAAAGTCGAAGTCTGGGATGCTTTCATGTCAAGTTTTATAGCTCCATTAATTGCCACAGCTTTCTGCCCTGTAATTGTGGACATTTCTCTGATCCCAAGGGGGATTTTTGTGGTGTGTGGTGATGCAGTATGGTGCTTGATGAGAATATCCCCTTGTTTACGCTACAGGAGTCAAAATTAATCTTGTAGGCTCAGGACTTTAAAGAAGCTTTCTTTCAGCTAGTGATTCCCAGATTAGTTAGGGTTTAGGTACTTAAAAGCTATAATATTTGATAATAAAATACATTTAATCTGGTATCAGAAAATATAACACACTGCTTCTTGTGGCATCTTTTAGCAATTTATGACTCTATTTGTTTATCATGTAGTTTTTATATTTTTTAATTCTGCTTTCCATCTCAACCTTTTTTATTCTTTTTCCTCTTCAGTGTTAGATGTGCTTCATTAGCTGTTGAGTTTATAAAACTGGGTACTGGGTGTAAGTAGACTTGGAGTAGCAGCAGCACAATAATAACCCCCCAAAGGATATTTTAAAGGATGCTAGTTTACAGATAATATGGATAGTAAACTAACCCTGCAAATCAAGTGATGGTTAAAACCCTTGGATGCCTTCTGGAGACAATGGAATAGTGTGGCAACAGCATTCAAACCACGGCTTCCTCATTTTTTCCCCCAAAACTTACATGTTTGGGAATAAAAGAGCTTTTATTCATTCAAATACCAACAGAAGAAGGAGTTATGACTCCTAAAAATTCAGGATTTAATACAAAACAAGTGTTGACTTAAGTAAGGATATTTTCTGTAGGAGGCAGAAGGCTGCTCTGTGCAGCCTTTCCATGTGCCAGTCAGGATTAGTGAGAGCACCAGCTGGAATGGGAAGAGGGGCAAGGACAGCTGGGGGTCCTAAAGCCACCATCCAAGCTGGCTTTGGTGGGTGATGCTCTGTGTGGCCACGGGGTCTGAGCCAAGCCTGATGTGTCCAAGGACACCTGGCAGGGAACAGCAGCCAGCTGAGAAGGTGGCTGCTGGAATTTGGGTGCTGATGGATGTTGAGTTGTTTGATTGTTCTGATGCCTGTAGTTTTTAGCTTTTATATTTTTCAGATGCTGTACTGCATTAGGGTATAACTCTGAGCTCCATGTAGAGTGTTGTTTAACAGTATTCCCATTTTGGTCAAAATGATCTCTCTAGGCCTGAGAACCAAGGCCACCATCTGCCTCAGGTCCCAAAAAGTGTAATAAAAGTGAGTTGTGGGGAAGCAGACCAGGAAATATGACTTAATTACCTGAAGCTGTAATTGGAGGATTAACCCTTGATATGTAAATGGGGAAAACTTCTATCTGTCTGAAAATCTCGTGACCATCATCCAGCTTGGGTGTAGCCCCGCAGAGGCTGCCCAAGGTGTACCTGTTGAAGGTGTTTAATAAATACCTACATTATTCTTTTAGCTCTGTCCAGCCACTCCAAGGCATCAGTTCCTGTTTGTAAAAGCTTTGTGAGAAGCTGCACCAGGCCTGGCATGGGAAAAGGCAGCTCCTGGCAGATTTTGGGAGTGGCTCAGAGCAAAGGACAAGAATAACCAAACAGAGCCAGACTCCCCAGGTTCTGCTTAGTTTTCTGAAGGATGTATCTTCCAACCAATGTTTACCAAAGTCCTGAGAAACCACTGATTTCATGAAAATTTACACTGAAGGGATTTTTAGCGCTAGTCACACAGCACAGATGGAGAGAGGTACAGAGTGGGGATTTACTGTGGGGACATAGGAATTGGGCAGGTACCTGTCTGTATTGGAAATCAATGGGATTCAATTCCAGCCTCCTTTAAACACTCCCTTACACCCCAAAACATGTCCTACTTCCTTTGGCTCTAAAGTTCCTTTGAGAAACTCAGCATAGCCAGTTAATTCAAACCCCAAACCACTGGGGTGTGACTCTTCTGTGTCTCCATGGCCTGGTCCAGAGAAGGAAGAAGCCCTGCAAAGGGTGGAGCAAGGGGTGGGTCTGCACAGCTGCTGGAACTGGAGCAGCTCCTTTGGTGTCCATTGGATTACTCCAGATGTATTGCAAAGCCAGATCTTTGGCTAATACCTTGAGGAAATACAATTTTTTTGCTTAGCATTGCTTTGAAAGGGCTGAAAAATAACTATTTCCCTGTCTGTTTATGCTGAAGTACATATATCCAGAGGCATCCTGCAAGTTTCAGGATTTCACTGCCTTCAGCATTGACCAAAAGGGTCATGTTCTCATGCAGTTATAGTCCAAGGAACCCCTGCCACAGTTCTCCTTTTCTATTTGACTCACTGGACAACGCAGCAATGGGCAAATCATAATCTTTCTTTTACCTGAGTTTTGTGGCAATTACCTCCTTCACAAGGATGTGAAATTTAATTTGCTTCTATTTCTTTGTTGTTGTTTGTTTTTGTCACAGGCATCACAATGTGATTAGTTTTACTGCAGCATTTCAAGGCTGCTGTTATTTGTATTGGAGGGAATCAAACTGCATGTGACTGAGGCTATGCATATTTAAAAATTAAAATCTGGTGACTCTGCAAAGATAACTTTGGTCTACAAGTTGTCTTCAAGAAGTATTAATAATGACAATGTTACATTGTGTGAGAGAGTAAACTAAAATGTCCCTGTGGACACATTTCTCTTCAGTCATTAAGGAGAAAATGACTGTACTCTTTATTTAGAATAATGAGGGCTGATACTGGTTGCTGTTAGAATATGCTACAATCAAATGTTAATAAGAAGCAGCTTGAGAATACCACAGTAATGCAAGGCTTTTTTTAATCAAAATTTTGGAATTGATTGCCTGTGGCAAAAGAAGCAAAATCTTTAATATGATATAATGATTTTTATGCTATCTCTGGGGAGAAATGTTAGCTCTCTTGACTTCTTAACCTCTTTTTGGATGCAAACCACATCATATATTTTGTCCCAGCCATTAGAAGATTGCGTTTTGAACAGATGTAGTCATATGAAAAGTTGATAAGCACGGTCTATGGTATTTTTCAAGCTGAAACCTTTGAGTAACTGCATGCTACTTTCTAAAATGTGACTGTAATGATTGGTACTAATCTTAATTCTAAGATCCAGTGAAAGAAAAATTATTTTCTGGTGTCACTGAACTATCCATACTGATTCTGTGTTTTCATGCAGTGGTATCTGACACATACCAAGTTATTTTCTTCTAATTAGAATATAAACCCATAATATATGATAGAATATAAACCTATAAATACCACCTAGAAAAAAATATGTGGAAAATTAATTTTAGGAAGGAAATGCCCTCAAGTTTCTCCTTTTACCTGGGAGTATTCCAAACTCCCAGACTTCTCAGCAGTTTATTTCTCTGCAGACAGAATATGCTTCATAGTTGTGATCTCACCTAAGTGTGTATATGGGTGCAAAGATTCCTTTCCTGCAACGTTTGTGCTTGCGAGGAAATCTGGGTGTGAAATGAATTTTGTCTTTTTCACCAGGAGGAGCACAAAGCAGAATGGAGAGGAAGATAAAACTCATTTCAATATGTACAGAGAGAGCATTTCTTATTTCTGCTGATGGCTGCCACATCTTTTCAGTGGGAACAGCTGGTATCTAAATGGCTTCCTCAGCTAAAACAATGTCTATCTCACTTTAAAATTTCAGCAGGAAGCTGCTGCTTCATCATTTAGTCATGTCACATATTTATAGTGTTGTCTTTGTGTGGAGTGTTTGAGACACAAAAATGAAAGAAAATTGATGCTGTGTACATTTTGGCGGCAGTGAATATAAAGTTACGCTTTGCCATAAAAACCTGTCATCTCCTGCAAGGGGGAGGAACCCCACTCTCAGCACTGTGGTGAAACTTTTAGAAACAGAACAATTAAAAAGTGTAACAGGAAAGATGGGCCCTGCCTAGCAATCTGTTCCTGATCATCTTTAAGTCTAAACACATCAGCAATCCTGCTGCCATCCTGGGATCTCCTTCCCAGTTAAGCTCGAGTACCTGCAGCCTGCCGGAGCCGAGGTGAGGATGGGTGCTCTTCATAAATCCTCATTTAGCTGGCATATTGTGTCTTCTTGCAAATTTCAATATGAAAATACAAATGGAAATGGAAACAAATTGAGTTCTAGGAAAAGGATTGAAAAATGTATAGAGGATGAAGGATAAATAAAAAAAGTGTCAGTGTTTACTGACCATATGAATTCAACTGCATTTCCTTAGTTTTCATTTTTCCTTGTTATAGTGTTTATAAAAGAGAAGTCAATAATACTGTTTAATAAGAGTCATTTCTGTGTTTTTGGATGAAAAACAATGAAATAAGTCTATTCATTCAAGCTGTGAAAAACTAATTCATAAAAATGGTGTTTAGTTTTCTCCATCAAAGCTTCATGTTCTTCTCACCATCACATTAATTATACACTTCCCATACATTGTTTGGGAACACCGAATTCCAAAAGCTTTTAATGTAACTGAATATTTAGAGACAGGGCAGGAGAAATATTGTTCTCCTTCATCCCTTGTCATCAGTGAGACTGCTCTGCACAGAGCAGTCATTGCACCCAGAGGTGACTCTGTTTAATGATGTGCATGCGCAAGAAGAATTAGCACAGGATCCCTGGGAAAGCCATCCTGTGAAAGCCAGGCTGGAACATCCCTGTCTGCTGCCTTCATGGAAGCATCAGCATTGGAGGAATGACCTGTGTAGCCACATAACATTTCAAACACCACACACAAACCGTACCAAACAACCCTCTCAAAGCTTGTGAGGAGCGCAGGAATTAAGTTAAGGCCTGTTTCCCACTCTGACACAAATAATGAGGCTTCGTCACAAAACAGGCAGGTGCTGTTTGCTGCAGATGGAAAATTTCCTGTCAGACGTCCTTCCTGCCTTAGGAATATTGTGTTGTGCAAACCCCTGCTTGTGTTATTGGGCCAGTTGTATCAGAAGCAGGAGAACCCAGTCCTTGTGCTGCAGGGTGAGGATGCAATTTCTGTCAGCTGGGAAAGGTCACAGCAAACTTGGTTGCAATTCCTCCTGCCCACAGGTGGACTGAGCTCATGAGCCCCATTTTCCCTTTCCCAGCTGATCCTGACCTTTCCATGGTGTCATTTCTTCTGTCTAGAAATGCTCAAAAGAAAGTTATATTTCATGGTCCAAGAGACTTAAATGTCCTGGATATCCTTGGAAATACTCCTCAAGCAATCTTAAGTTTGGGGTCCTGTTTAATTTTTTTCTTTTTCTTTTAAATCAAAGTCCTTGTGGGGACAAGGTATAATGCCAAGAGTTAACAAGTATAAGTCAGGCCTACCCCCTAACTTTCCTCCTTCCCTAAACAGGAGCTGCTTTTACAAGATAAAAGCTCCAGTGCCTTCCTGGGTGAGCAGTGGGAAAACAAAACCTTCTTTGTACTCCAGTTTTCCCTGGTCCTCCACCACTGGAGCTTCAGGGCTGTGTTTATAAAGGGAAATGAGCGTTGGCCGAGCATCTGATGAGCAGGAGGCAACTCCTTAAAGCTGCTTTAGATTCTTGTTATTTTTTAATAGCCCTGGTGGGTTGAGGATGTGGCTTGAGCCACAAGCCAGGGATTCTGTGCCTGTGAGGAGTTAACTTACTGTAATTACTGCATATTTGTGGTTTAATTGTGTGGAGGCACGGCCCTGGCTGGAAAAGAGGAGAGGAAAACAGGAGCTTGTTCTCATTTTTGAGGTCTTTGATGAGCTTGCCAGGCTGGGGCAGTTACGGCAGCTCGAGGGAGAGTTAACCTGGGAATGGCACTCCAGGAGGGATGGAGCCTTTCCTCTGCCCATTCCAAAGGCCTTGCTGGCACCTCACAAAGGAAAAAGCAAAGGTTGCTGTGCTGCTCCAGAGGGCAGGCAGAGGGGAGAAATGGCCCTCACAGGCAGCACCAGCACAGGGCCCGGCCTGAGGGGACACAGCGCTCCTCCCTGGAGCACAGGAACCACACGGTGTTGCTCGTCAGGGCCATCATTTCCTCAGAAAATTATTCTGAGCACAAGAAATGGATGGTTGTTATCAATTTCAGACATCTGCCAGTAACACTAAAATCCAGTGACACAAACTCGTTGTGCTCAGGCACTGAAGGAGCAGCCCTGCTCCGGCTGGGAGGATGGTGGGGATGCTGTGGAGGAGGTCACTGTGCAGGAAGACAAATCCAGACCTGCAGCACTTAGCTGGATGCATGCACATATTATGGTAATTATTTCTGTATATAAAGTTCAACTTCATAAATCTTTTCCCTCCTGCGTTTTCACTTCCCTGCTCAGTGAACTGTACAGAAACATTCTGCTTGGCCATTTTCACGAATCATTTGATTAAATGTATTTCAGTCTGATATCTACTCAGTGGCTAATGTGCAGAGAGAGGAGCAACTTGCTAATTTAATAACCAGCATTTAAAATTCTGACTTAAAGTAAAAATCCTATATCTAATTGTAGAGCCAAGTGAAAGGTAGGCAAACTAAAAAAAAAACCAAAAAAACTAGTGAGAGTCCTACTTAACTATTAGTTTGTAGATTACTTGAGTCTTGGAGGTCTTGGAGATGCTAAATGGAAAGGATATATTAATTATGGGATCTTAAGTATGAGGCTGTATTTCAAAAGCTTATTTTCATTCTGCCTATGTCTGCTGGAGGTTTTTAAACATGTCAAAATTCTGGCAGTGTCTGCAGCTAAGCATAGTCATCTAGCTTTGAGAGAACCTACCAGATTTCACTGCTGCACCTTCCAGGAATAATTGGACACAATTAACACCCGGTGTCTTCCATCTGTAAGGCACCCAGAGGAGCTGAGAAGCCATTCCATCCTCTCCTTCCTTTGTCATCCCCCAGGAACCATCAGCATGTGGGATATATAAACCAAGCTTCTGGTGTTGCTGAGGAGATGGAGAATTATCTCCATTTCCTGATATTTGCATTTGTTTGGGATATTCAACAAATACATGGATATTTATCTCCCTCAATGAGAAAAAGGACTCCTGGCCTCAGCCTGCCTTTGTCTCCCTATCTGCAGCATCTCAGAATTGCTAAGTTAAGCACTATGTTCACTTTTATCATAACCTGTCCTTATCAAGTTGAATCTTATCTTCTCCCTCCTGATTTGCCTGCTTGTCAAAATGTGCTTCATCTTCTTTTAGGAAAATTAGTTTTTGGAGGGAAACTTTTTAGGGAGCGATATCATTTGTTAGGGTATGACTTTGTGTCCAGTGAATGATGATTTCAGAAGTGATAAGGAGATAATAACTTTTTGCTATATAGCACACCATGCCGAGGGAATTACTGTTGTGCCTGGGGCCTTGGGAGCAATTTGAGCTCCAGGCTGGGAGGTCCCAGCTGGGAATGGTCTGGGAATAGGGGGGGTGTAGCTGGCAGTGCATCAGATTCCAGTTAACCAAAATAAAGCTGAGGCTTCTGTGTTTGATCTGTGCCTTTGTTTTGTTGTCTGTGTGTGGGAGCAGCACAGAGCTCTTCACTTCATCAATTATAAGTACACAGCAAGAAGGATGAAATAGCTCAGGACTGAGAGTTTGGGGTGGGAGAAAATACATCCTTTTATTTGGTTGTGTTTTTCAGGCTTGCTGGTGGCCACTTCTGTGTGCCTAAATCACTTTTTGCTCTGTCTAAAATCATACCAAGATTAGGAGCTCGGAATGTTGTAATAATTTTTTCCATATTTTTTCTCAGTAAGAATTAGCAATAAATCAAGTATTGAAACAAACAAAAAAAAAAATTTAAACACTATCATTAAACAGCACCACATAAGATTGTTGTTCATATTCAGCTGAGCTCATTGTTAGTGCTGTAGTTACACTTACTAGGCTAGAAATAATTTTAAAATCTTTTCCATTAATAATTTATATACTTGGGATCAAATGCTGCATGAAGACATTTTGAACCACAGTGTTCATTTAGACATTTGGCTTCAGGAGAGAGCACGGCCCTGCTTGACTCTTGAAACTGACTTCTGAGCTATTTAATGCTGTAAATGTTTGAAGTACACTCAGCACTAGCTGAAAATCTCTGTGTTGGTCAAAGAGTTGTTTTTGTTTCTTAATTGACTTTTTTTGCTGAACTTAAGCAGAGGGGAAATGTTTTGATGAGGTGGAGATTATCAGTTCTTGTATAATTTCTGTTTGATTGTTTTACAGTTGTTGTTGCTTCTCCATTTTGCTGGAGCAGATGACCAGCCTTCATGGTCTTTTCTACATGAAGAAAGGCCATGGTACTGTCTGTGATCAAACCTCATTTTCTTTTCCCTGTGCTGTGCCTAAAGTTTCATGAGCTGCTGTAGTCACTTCTCTGGTGCTTCTCATAATGTGCTGCCAGAAATTACCTGCAGAGAGTAAATTCTGTGTGACATCCCAAGGAACTCCATGGAGCCAGGGATGCTGAAGGACATGATCTGGTTGTAAGCTGCAGTAACACTCTATTACCACCTCTGCTATAAACCCAAACTGTTTTGCTTTTGTGGTAACACAGAACTGTCATTCCCAAATGTCATTGATTCCTGCCAAGCAGTGGAATCCTAGGACAAGGACAAATTTAGCACTGTGTACACAAATGATACTGTGCACTGTGCTGGATGTGAGATCAGCTCCTGCCACATTGTAATAACCAGCAAAATCAATTCCAGCCCCTTCTCAAGGTGAGCTCTGCTGCCTTGGTGCTGCAGCACTCGAGCACCAGCAAATTCTGATCAGCAAAACCCGATCAGCAAAAAGAATGTGCGAAGTGGGGCTGTTATCAGGGCAAATTGCTGCACGAGGAAGGATTGCCTGGTGGATATCAACTTTTGAGAACAACTTAGCCCAGGTGATAGAAAATAAACAAAATCCTCAAACTGTGAAGCTCTAAGGGTCCAAGGAGCTGGAGCTCAGGAAATTTCAGGACATCTTTATTTCAGTTCTAACAGGGGAATAGCAGAGTGGTTTACACCTGTCATTAACTCTGTAGTAGACCAGGGTAACAGTCAGTTATTAAATCTCCATTTAAAATCAGAGCATTTCCCTGCATTGTCTTCTTGCCTCCTTCAGTGTTTGGGGGGAGGAGGTAATGCAGCACCAAAATTCAGGGTGGCATATAACTGGACTTTATCCTTTTCTTTCCTTTTCTCTTTAACCAAGAATTGCTACTTTGGTGTTGACCATCTCCAAGGAGTTGCATTTACCCACAGGAATACACCCTCACTATAAACAAATGACCTTTTTTAATATCTTGTTTCTTTAACAGACATATAGGGGAGAGACGGGAGATGCAGAGAGAAAAATTCTTGCTGACCTTTAGGCCAGTGCTCCTCTGATGATTTGATCTTCCTGAATAATAATACAAAGTTTGATTTGTTACACTTCAGCCCAGAATGGATTCTGGCATTAGTGCTCTGGGAGGTATCCTACAGATATAGGAACCCACAGAAAGCTCTTGTGGAAGGGACATCATTACAGGTCTGAAATGTTTGCTTTATTTTTCACTTGCTACTTAGAGGGCAGGGGTTTAAATGGATAATACTTTATTCAGTGACAAGGAGAGGGTGCATCTCATTCCTACAATTGCTTTAGGGAAACAACCACGTCCTTTTCTGATGTTGCCTCTGAAGTCACAAACTGGGGCTGGGGACTCTCTTATGTGCAGGTTGTGGTTTAGTTGTTTCCTGTGTGGTTTTGCTCCTATGGTTGTGATGGTTTAGAGAAACCTTTAGCATGAGGAGTTTTTGCTGTTCCTAAAAGAATAATCACAGAATCCCCTGAGTTGGAAGGTACTCACAAAGATCAGAGTCCAAGTCCTGACCCTGCATGGGATATTCCCAAGAATCCCACCTTGTGCCTGAGAGCATTGTCCAAGAGAAAACTGCCTTTATTGCTGAAGAGATGGAAAAGATAGACTCTTAATTGATCTGTGATAATGATAGCTGTTTTACTGCTGTCTATAAACACTAAAAAAAAAAAAAATCTTAGCTATCAGTAGGGCTGTTTCTGAGAGCAGGTAATTAACAATTGTGGAGAGCTAACAGTTCATTAAAACAATCTTTCTGCTGTAGCAAATACTGAAAATGTTCACACACTCTCTGCATTTCAACTTAACTTGTAAATTATGCCAATAATAAACCAGTAACTGTAGCATGGCCATCATAATGCAGGTGCAATTTTTTGCTTTTATTGCAGCTTCATCAAGATATGTGAAAATTATTAAGGAAATTTTGGGAGACAGTAGATGACAGTTATTTTGTAGAATATTTCCCATGCTTTTGTAATTCATAGTGACACTTCTTTGTCTCCGAGTGAAAACTTTCATGCAAATTCAGTACCTATGATAATTCACCTGCAATGTGCAACCCCAATTTTACTGTGGGAAGGAAAGCCCTGGCAGAGTGCAGCTCATCCTTGCTGCAGATCCCCACTCCTTGCAGGAACAATGCAGCTGGCTTGGAAACCTGTGGTGGAGCAGAATGAACAGGGGATTTTTTGGCACTGGGATGTAGTTGAAACTTCTTTTCAGCCTGACATTTATGAAAGGTTAACAGATATAAGACCTGAAAAGAACCAGCAGTGTCAGGGGCCCAGCTTAATAGCTTATCTGCTCTGCTGTTTATTTTCCTGGGAGATTTCCTTGAACAAGGAGCAAGAAATGTTGCAATACTTGTCACGTTTAGGACAAGGGTTTGAAAAGTTTAAGATTTCCTCAGCTTCTGAAAACAGCCTATTCTGAAAACATGGTAACACCTCCAGTGAACCTTACTGGGAGAACTGCTTTCCAGCATGCTGCTTTGTTCAAAATTTTTTGGTAAATAAGTACACAAATGATTTTTTTTCTCCACCTTTGCTTCTCAGTCCTTTTTAAGCCCATTTTGAAAGTAAATTAAAAAGAAATATCCAGCTAAATACCACTTATTCCTTGAGTTCAGTGACTGCAGGATCAATAATTTAGTATTCCTTGATGTCTTTAAACATAACTGCTGAGACAGCCTAAACAATGGATCCTCAAAGTCTTTCTTACATTGCTTAAATTCCAGATTTGGAAGGTGTGGGGATGATTTAAAGAGCCAACTTGAAAGGCAGAATTCAAATTCTAAGTATATAAAATAAAATCTAATTATATAAAATAAGATCTAGCAATGCCATTGCTCCTAGTTACCTAGGAATTTTATTGCTTGTGTGTTACATGTTTGAGGCAGAAAACCAGAGGCCTTTTGGGGCTGTTTACAAAGCACTTACAGAGATTTCTGAATTTCAGAACAGAGATTTCTGAATCAGCTTGAGAGTGGCCAACTTGGCCATTGGTCACAGTCTAGCTGACCCAGCGTGGAGGTGAGCTGAGTTTAATTTGCTCAGGGATTTTGCAGCTCTCCTGGTTGTGAAGCACACTTTCTCTTTCAGTTTGTAAGGCCAGATTACAAATCCTGAGCAGCCCTTTCCCCTGTGTATCCTTTCGATTTCTTTCTGGAGGAGTCTGCTTTTTGCCAAGAACATTGTCTAGGTGTAAAAGCTCTGCTGCTGTTCCTTCCCAGCCCTTTCCAAGTGTTGACAGAGTGAGACACAAGTGCTTGAGTCCTGTTCAGAGCCACAAAATGAGCATCCTCTTGATTATGTGCTCTGGAAAACATTCTCAGATTCTGTTTGCTGGCTTGGTCCCACAGAAGGTGACAAGGAGAGGTTTTTCTCCTTTCCTGTGTGATGCCTTCAGTACCTAAAAAAAATCCAAAAAATCCATGAGTAGCCTTGAGGTTGTTGGAGAGCAGAGTTTAGGATGCATTTATTTCCTTAAGATTTACTGTTGCTGTATTTACTGTGTCTGCAGAGACGTGATGAAGTGTAGCTCTCATTTTTGGCCGTCTGTCTCCTGTTGCTCATGCAGCAGCCTAGCCATGCCAGAAGCTGTGGATCCACTGAAGGATTGATTCACTGCAGGACTGGGTGATGCAGAGCTCAGTGCTGGGCTGTTCCCTCTGAGGATGTAGATCTTAATGTGCTGTGGCAGGAACATTGATTTGGGACACAGAACACACAGAATTATGACAGGTTGCAGGTATAATTAAGAGACGTTTATCTGGCGTATCCAGTTCTTGAAGGCTGTTCTGGCTGACAGTGATTTGTAGTTTTGGTAGCCTTTCTTTCCAAATAATGTGAAGTTTGTTGGGTTTTCATGTGCAGGACTCATGTCATCGTTATCCCGACGTGTAAAATTCCCAGAGAGGTTTCCTTCTCAGAGTGCAGTTGGTGGCATGGAACAAATTGATGGCATTGAACAATCAGCCCTAAAACACTGTAGAGGGAAAATCAGCTTCTGCCTGTTAGGGAGAACATTTCATTATTCCAGTATCCCTTTACCTCTACTCCTTATTTTCTTTTCCTCTTGCAAGACCATGTATAGAAGCAGATGTGACACTTGTTGAAATTTTAAGCTGTTTCGTGTCCAATGTGTCTTTCTGCCCTTTTCCATTCAGTGATCCATCCATTTGCACTTTCCATGGCCTCAGAACTGCTGGGAGAACTGCAGCTGCTGCAGGAGTATTTTGGGTGCCAAGTGGCCAGCTCACCCACGTGTCCCTTTCCCTGCACTCTCACAGGACAAAGAGAGCAGTTCAGACAGTCAGGGTTTAACCATGGTGCCAGCAGGCTTTTCCTGCCTCCAAAATATCCCTGCCTGAGGAAAAAGAGCCACTCCTCCAATATCCCTGCCCTAGGAAAAGAACCACTCCTGCACTGTCTTAAGTATTTTCACTTCTTTAGATGGAGCAATGGCACTATCAATGAACAATTTGGTTAAATTGGTATCAGATCATATGGTTTGACTGCTTGTAATTGAATGGGATGGGAGGAAATACTGTAAAACTCAGCTCTGGCCAGACTTTATCAGACAGTGCAATGAGAGGGGCTGAATCAAAAGACATGCAGAGAAAAGCTAACAAAGATCATGAAACATCTTAACATGGTCAAATCCAAGGGCTCCACATGGTGAGCTGACAGCTCAGTAACAGGGCTCTGAGCAGCTGTTCCCAAATTTAAGGAAATTACAAAATTGCCACAGTTCCAGCTGTGTTTTAAGTGCTTGGGAAACACTACAATCCCAGGAAATCGGGTTCCATATGCTGACAGAAATGGAGGGTTATCATCACCTGCCATTACACGTGGATTAACCCTTCAGCATTTCTGACAGGCCCACTTGGAGATCGCTGTGCTAATGTCCTCCAACATCCCAGACATCCTCAGGAATATCCTGTGTGCATCACACTGCTGAGAGCTGCTGCTCTGAGATTCAATGTGACATTTTTAATGTATTCTGAGCTTCTGTTCCTGAAAGAAGCTTTTCATTTTGGAAATAAAGGGACAACATTTTGGGAAGTGTTTCTTTGCAGAACAACTGCACGCTTCTGGCAAAATGGAAAGGGATTGGCACAGAAACAAGTCTGACATACCAAGTGCAAAGAGATTTTGAGTTTGTTCAGACTGAGACTTATTGGCATTAATCAGCATGTGCTTTTAAACACACAAGAATAAGTTTTCTGTAACTGTATTTGAATATGTGGATGTGAAATGTATATGCTTATTTTCTGACAAATGCTGAAAAGGGCATATGGAGCTCTGAAAAGTGGTTTCAAAGACAGGAAGCTGAAACAGGAATGCACAGAATCACCTTGAGATTTGTTACCACCTGTAAGAAAATACATTTTCTTCACCTATCAGGGGTACTTAAACCTATACTGAAAAACATTTTGCTTTACTATACAAAGTGTAAGATCATAAAATAACATTAAGCAAGAGTTAATTCTGAAGGAGAAATGCCCCTAAATAATTTCTGCTATTTTATCTGTGTGGGAAGTTCTCCTTACAGGGCTGATATTCACCTCTGTGTGTGAGGACAGCAAAGAAGTCATGAGGGGGTTGAGCACTCCCTGCAGCCCTGGCAGTGCAGAGCTCCTGCTGAGCCCTGGAAGGCTGATGGCCCAGGGATCTCTCCGTGCCCTACGGGGAACTGCAGATTTTGGGACCCGAATTCCTTCAGATTTTCGACAAGCTGATCTGGTTTGCTTAGAACATGTGAAGGGTGCAAAGGTTTGGGGTGAATTCCTGCCCTGACTGAAGGATGTTGTTGGTTCCCACTGGGTGTCAGCTCCTGCTGGCTGCTGGTGGCTGTACAGCTGCTCTCACTCATCTTCAGAGCTTTCCCTAATTAACAGATGAAAGGGATCTGTGTAACTACCTGTGCCTTCCATAGCACTGCTTAATTCCTGACACTTCTCTGAGCAGAGCGTGAATGTCTCCTGAGTTTTGCTAGAGGCTTCTCCAAGAGCAGAGACTTCATTCTCATGGTCAGAAAGTGAAAGCTGCAATGCTCTTATTCAATTTACAGGAAAAGATGAGACAGGGGCAGAGCATAAATTACAAGCCAGAAGGTTGAAATGAGGGGCTAAAAGCAGAGTGATTTTGTTGTGAGGTTTGTGAGCCCAGTGAAAACATCACAGAGGTTAAAGCCAAGTTGTCTAGGACTCTGAGTAACATACATTGGGAAATGAGATACTATTACATTACTAATATTTCCTTCTGGAAGTTGTTAGAGACCAGATCATTTTGTTATGCCTGCAATCGTAATGCATCAAATGCTTAAAGTTCAAATCTCTTTTAAAAGGTTATTTTATATTTTATTAGCACGGAGTTGAATTATTAGAACGGAGACAAAACACACTTGCAAAAAAGCAGATCAGAGGTTTTGGAGGGGCAGGGGTTGTTTAATTTGGGTTTAGAAACCCAGCCCAGAGGTAAGAGCAGATGAGGAGGAGCACTTAGAACATTTAATCCACATTCATCTGTGGTGTGCCTGCCGTGCACATTGATCTGCCAAGAGGAACCCTGCTGATTGACACTTCAGGGCTGCACTCAGCAGCTGATTTCAGAACCTGATTCGAGGTTTGCTGGGTTCACTGTGCAATCTCTTGCTTCATTCAGCAATATCCATAACCTGATCTTCCTCTAAAGAGGGAAGGAGCTTTGCTCACCACGCAGAGGAATCAGCCCTTCAGCTATGCCCGGGCTCAGCATGTGTATATCAAACTTGTCATCATTTGCATACACTCCTAATTATCTCCTCATCACTGAGCTTTAGGATGGATTATGAGAGTGCTGGAGTTTTTTATGTCTGAATGCTTCAGGAGCTAAAATCGAGTTACTTTGTATGTCTTCTTTTATATATAAATATATATCCTGATGTTTAGGAATATCCTAGCCAGGAAATAATGAATCACAAATGGAATGCAAATTTTGGTGTATTTCAGCTCGTTCTTGAGAAGAATGAATGGAATGCTTGGGGTTTCTCATGTTGTAAAGTATTGAACTAAGAGGAGAAGTTTTGATATCTACACATAAAATGCAAATGGATAATTTACCAATGAAAAAGTTATTGTCCATAGTAGTGATTAGGTGAGACCTCATGTTTCAGGGAATGTAATGACTTCTGGGAAAATGAATTCCCAAACCCAAAGAATTCCTGCGGAATGTTATGAAACAAATAAAGAAGTATATGTGTGGCTATTGCTCTTCTTGGGGATTGATTTATATTTTTTTTTTTCTTTAAGTGAATATTAATTCCTGCTTCTATTTCTCTATTATTATAGTTTAGGAGTATTAAAAATGGATAGGGAATATCTGAAGTCTTTAAGTAAGTTATTTTTTGCCTAACCTGTGTGATTTTAGAGTTCAAGAAACTGGGATATTGACTTAGAAGAAGAAAACAAAAAAAGAGAAGTCCCAATTTCTCACTTATTACAATGTTGAATCAATATGTTTGGCTTGTGAAATGTTTTCCAGGATACAGCAAAATGTCTCTGAAGCAGATTTTTTTTCAGTACATCATAATCTACAGCTCATCCAAGCATATGGGATCAATAGTGCTGTGTCTTGTTAGGTAATCATGAAACTGGAGGAATATATTAAAGGAGAATGGCAGAAAATGCCTTTTAGGGAACGATTTGGTTTGGGATTTTTAAAAGCAAAGGTAATTATTGTAAACCCACAGAACCCTGTTATCAATTGAAATATCAATATTCCTGTGAATAGAAACTCTGAATTCATTCAACCTTACCTGCATGATTTCTGAGTGTGGGTGTGTGTTTTTATATCTACTTGTGTGTGTAAATGTACATCAGTCAGATTACTCTATATGGCAACTGTTATCTTTATTTTCTGATATGGCAATACTGAAAGCTGCTCCTGGCTTTGCAATACAGTAAAAATCTCTGTAGCTTTGAAGCAGAATTAAATGTAGCTGAAACCTATCTATTGATTCAGCTTTAGAGGTTTCCATGTCCCCTGTTCACGTGTGGCCATCCCTGGGGAACAGGAGAACTGTGTGGACACCCTGTCAGTGCCCCACTGAGTTCAAGACAGCCTGAAAGTCTATTTTATTAAAGTGAAAAGAAATTTAAAAGCTTTATTTGGGAATGAAACCATGACTGGCTGGTGCAAGAGATGCTGCTCTCCAATATTGTCCTGTCCATGCAGGTTTCCAGAGGAGTGGAATTGTTCTGTAACAGAGGAATGAGAGGGGGAAGGATCAAGACTTCCACCTTCACATTTCTAAGCACTTTTATTTCTGCCAGTCTCTACTTCTAATTGTACCCCTGCTGTCGTGCTCCACGTTCAAGAGCCAAGGTTTTTCTGGCAGAGGAAAGGAGCAAAAGTCTAGTTCTGCAAATGTGTGTTGAGACTTACAAATCTAATTATGATGATGATTGTTAACAATCACTTTGGTGATGATTGTTAAATATGTAACTGTAAGCATGTAAAAAGCACACCCACATGTCTTTTTAATTTCGCACATTTATAACAATTTTTAAATGGAAATAAAACTATTCATAAAAGTGAGAGCAGAAACAGAAAGTGAATTAGAGCAATCACTGTGGACCAGTTTCTAATTTTTTTTTTTAAATAATTGCTTTAAAATATTTTTATTCCACTGTCTCTTGTGTGCCAGCATTGAATTCTGGGTGCAGTTGCTTGTGAGCTCACAAAGTGGTTGCAAATTTGGTGAGTTAGTTGATAGAAATCACATACTTCAGGTTTTCTTGGGAGTTTTTTTGGATGTGATGCCTTGATCTGTGTGTCATGGGAAGGCTTGGGGGAATGTAGCTCTTTGTTCTGATACCCTCAGCTGCAGAGGAAAATGGAGCTATGTCAGTAATTCAGGTGAATAAATGCAAAATCCACCTGAAATGGATGTTGGTGTTGGACAATTGGAGACTGATAGATTGTCCCAGTTATGGTGACAGTGGGTGCTGCTGATCTTCCAATCTTGGCAAAGAAAGTGTTCACACCAGGCAAGGCATAGCCTGGGGGCAGAAACTGGGTGGGCTTGAATACTCAAAACAAGTCTGGGTTGTTTTTTGGGGGAGTTTCCTGGGTTTTTTCAATTTTTTTTTTTTAGTTGGGATAGAAAAGAAACTGCCTGCACATCCCTTGTTTCGTAAAGCTCGTGATACTCAGTTGAGGATCTGATTAACAAGAGCATCCTAAACAACACCTAAAACCACCTGATTGCTTCCATGAAACCAGCCTTAACCTCTTTAACTGTTCTCCATTCAGGTGAATTCCGAATTACCTGGATTTACTCTAAATTATTCTAGTGCTATGTCCGAAAGGACTGCTTCTTTCCCTGGGAGATCCCGTAGCTCAGAGAGCTGGGAGGCAGCTCACTTGAGGGACCCTTTGAATGTGTCCAGAAATGGGTTTGTTTTCTCTCCTGATTTGTTCTGTCTGTTGGGCTCACAGCGATGCTTGGCTGCAGCTCTGCAGGCCCTGAAATAAATGAGAATTGTAGGTTTGAGACAGAAAGCAGATTTCAATCCTTTCTCTTTGCTCTGAGGTTCTCAACAGTTTAATTTAATGGTTGTTTTGTATTTCCATGATGTCAAATACTTTGGTAAAGCTAATCTGGCCCGAGCTGCTGTGTTCTCCACGCCCTTGCCATTTCCTGAGTGGTGGTGGTGCTGTCTTTGGCAAATCCATGGGTGAAAGCTGGTTTGGGAGAGAACAGGCTATAAATAACTTGAGGCTGTCCAGTTAGAACAAATAGTTATTTAAAAGTTCATTTAATTTCTTAAGGTTCAATCTGGAGAAGAATAAATTTGGAATAGTTTATAAGAGTCCTGTGTGTGTGTGTGTGTGTGTGTGCACATGTGAGTGTGTATTTCCATTTGTATGTAAATGTAGACTTGCAGCTCAAGAACTCCACATATTTTTTCAGTGGATCAGAATATTTTAAAATCTTGATGACCATTAACATCTTTTGTAATTTAAGCATTCATTTACAAAATGTGATAAAGAACACAGACATGGATGTTTTGAGCTGTTGGGACAAGGAGTGAGCAGTAGGGAGGGAGCACGTCCCTGTAATCTGTGTTGGGCTATAAACAGATTAGCTTGGGGACTGCTTCTTTCAAAGCAAGTATTAAGCTGTCAGAAGTTGAGGTATATATTAAATAGCTTCATTATTAGAATTTGGTTACTACTTATGATTTATAAGTCCATCTGTTAAGATAATTCAAAGAAACAGCAGCACATCGTTAATAAAGGTTTTCAGTTCAGCAGAGCAGCATCCAAAGCAAACATTATCATCTTAGGCCAAATTTGAAACAGGAAATAGGTTTGAGTTGTAATGGAATTCTTTTTTTAATGGAACATTTCATTTTCATAGTTTTGTAATGCTCCTTTCATTTCCTAGCCAGGGCTGATACGGCTGCTTTATCCTCTAAAAGTCAGAATAAACGGAGCTTGCTCGGCCACACGGGAAAGTCAGGCCTAGGTGAAGACTCAAGCTTGACAATTTATGTCTGAGGAAAAAGAACAAAGGTCATGGAGATGATGTGTGTTGGCTGATGGGCCATGGAGTCCCTGAGCAGCTGTTCAAAGAGCAGCAGTGCTGGTGGCAGGGCTGGTGCTGGTCCTGCTGGCGATGGATCGCGGGCACGGCCGAGCGCTCGCTCCAGCGGGAGCCGCTCTGCGAGGAGCTCACAGCGAGTGCTCCAGGCCTCATCACAGAAACCCCTCTGCAACTGCAAAGAATTAACAAAAGGAGAGGGAAAAGGAAAAAGGAAAAAAAGAAAATGATAACAAATAAGAAAAAAAAAATAGCTGTAAAGGAAAAAGAACAACTATAATTTGCATATGAAGCACTCAGTGCTGTAACCTTACAGAACATTATCTCTTGCTTTACTTTTTCAGGCAGTTGAAAGGACAAGCTACACAAATTCTTTCCACCTAATTGTGATTTCCTGGTCAGCTCCACATGCTGCACCCAGGTCAGTGAGAGGGGTCTGGTTCTGCCACACATGAGGGCAATAAAACTTCCCCAGGCTTGGGTTACATGCATTGTATTTGCAAGTGCTGCTGTGGTTTTCATCCCAAAGTCCTGTGCTTTTAGCTCAGGAGAAGTGATTACAAATGCAGCATTCCTGGCTGCAGAAGTGCCCTGGGCTGGATGTGTGGCTCTCAGTGTGCCAGGGTCTCCAGAGCTGTGCCAGTGCACCAGGGCTGAGCGTGGAGAACCAGCAAAGCCAGCAGGGAGGGCACTGAGCAGGCTCCAGGCACCGTGTCCCAGCAATAGCAGGCTGCTGATGGAATTGAATATTTGCAATTATGGCCCTGACTCCTTCCTGGGGCCCACGGGTGTCCCTCCCCTGCTGGGTGCTAGAGGGGTGGTTGGAATTCCTGGCTGTCTGTCCTGACCTTCTGTGGCATGGCTGCCCAGGGATCCTGCAGAGCCTGGATTTATTTATGTGTGACTGTTGATGCTGATGACAAGGGTGAGTGATGGAGCTGTTTAGTTTCAGGGTCCTTGGATCGACAATCTGGGTTGTAGCACAGCCTGAAAAAAGCTGTAGGTAGGCTAAATTTTTTTTTTTTTTTTTTTTTCCCCTGATCCACAAAACTAGTACCTCTTATTTAAGAGCCCAGGAGATAAGGTCGTTCTGGAAAACAAATAGACCTCAGGCTTATCTGTGTGTCTGGAAGAACATTGCTAAAACTGAGAGAAAACAAATATTACTAGCAGGATTAACTCCGTTTTGAAAACCAGCAATATCCTCTAGAGATCCTGTGACCATATTAGTAGCTGTCCTAAGACAGAATTTCAATTAGAGTTCTTTTTCTTTTCTCACCATCTCATTGCTGTGGCCATCAGCATGGCTCAGGTCACTGAGAGCTGTGACAGTGACTGGTCAACAGAGAACCCTGATCCCCTGGGATACCAAAGCCAGCAAAGAGATCTGTGTGCATCTTCACTTATCTGGTGCTGGGAATGTGATTTATACCATAAAGAAAACGTTTATAAGGAGTGCAGTAGAAAAGGAAATTAATACTATAAAGCTGTCGTGAGGTATTTTAGACAGAAATGGAACCAAGGCGAAGCTGAACTCTTTGAGATGGCAAAATGAAGTTCCTAAGGAAGTTATGAAATCTTGTGGCTAACCTTCAACCCCTTAAGGACATAAAAAAACTCCGAAAGTTTGTTTGCTCTTTGCTGGAAAATCACCATTGATTTTGAGGCTGAAGACTCATATAGAGAAAAGAATTAGGAGTGTTTTTCCTTTGTGATTTTATGAGTGTCTAGTAATTAGTGCTACAGAAAATACTGACTTGATGCACTTGCCCTCTTGGATAGTTTAATTTGTCTTCAGATGTCCTTTGTCCCCATCCATCTACAGGGTGAACAGCAGTCACTCCTCACTGCTGAAGCAGTTTTTAGGTTTTTAGGGTTGCACCTCTCCAAAAAAGCTGAATTAATCTGTACCCTTTGCTGGAGAGTTCTCCCAGTCAGCTAATCCAGTGTCCTCTATCTGCCTGAACTTTTCTCTGTTGGAGAAGGTGTTGGTAATCCCATAAGGGTTTTAGGTTTCAGGACAATGTACCTGAGGGTGCCCTGAGAGTCAGCTGTGGGCTGTGCTCTGTGTGAATGCACTGGTTATAAAGATGTACTCAAAACACTCCCTGTCTATACATTATTGGAATTATTGTTTCTGTTCAGATTATTTAAAGTTTTAAAAAATCACACCGTTTCCCAGTGCAGTATTGGTGTATATTTCAGCAGGAAAATCTGACCAAGCCCCTTGATCATTTAACAGAAGTGGATTCTTTGCAAAGAGCTGTGACTGAGTTTGTGCCTCTCCCAAAGCAGCTGAAGGCTTTATGCAAATATTTATGAGCTGCTACCGAAGGAAAAAAGCCACACATGATTTTTATTGAATGAGCAACACATACTTAAAAATATTGCAATGCCTCGTCAAGATTAAATCCTTAATCTAATAGTCTACTGCAATTTTCTTCTCATAGCAGATAAGAATTGGAGTAACTGGATTGTTTCTGTTTTGCCATCCTAGAGTGAAGTACCAAAAAACAGAAAAAATAGACTTCCCCCACTCTCCCCCTCTCATACCTTGGGTGCTGCCATCTGGAGCCTGTGCTATTTGGTAATATTAAATAAATGCAAAGCTAATTAATTCCTTTCTGTCAGGTTTTTCTCATTAGGGTAATAATAACCTTTCAAAGTTTGTCATTCACCAGTCAGCAATGTGCCATATGCTTGATGTCACATGATAAAAAGTATTCTCCATTTCCCATGCTCTGGAGTGCCTTAGTGCTGCTCAGGATAACCATTTGTTTCTCAGGGATGTCTCACTGACATATGCCACAGATGCATTGATTGTTTGTTAATACACCCTCAATCCCATCACTGCACATTTTTGCCAGCAATATTACTCTCATAAAAATATTTCTTCTCCATGAGCTACATTTCCATTTGATATTAATGCCTAATTCCTGCCAGTGCCTTTTGGGGGAAGATGTGTTAGGCCTGCTGAAACTTGGAGGATGTCAATGTGGCTTTGATGGCTTTGTCCAGCCCTGTGGTTCTGCCCAAACAGATTGTTAATCTGTTTAATTTCAAATTTTCTCTCTGACAAAATGTGTTAATGAGGATTTACATAGGCAAAGTTTAATTGTAATTTCTCAAAATCTGTGTGTCAGCACTGCTATAATGTTCGTGCAACAGGTTAATACCTCAGTGTCTGCAGTGGGGACAGGGCTGCAGGGAATACAGAGGCAGCTTCATCTCCAACTAAAGTATTTAGGAATCCTCCTTCATTTGTATTGCATTGAAAAAATAAATGTGTGAAAATTTGAAAACTGTATATCAAAAGCTGTGCTGGTTTGGTAGGTAAATAATAACAGAACACAGAATAATAACATAGAACATGGAATAATAACATAGAACATAGAATAACAGCAGAGAACATAGAAAAAAAACAGTGTGTGATGATAGAATTCCAGAATGGTCTGGTTTTGGAGGGACCTCAAAGCCCACCCAGTGCCACCCCAGCCATGGCAGGGACACCTCCCACTGTCCCAGGCTGCTCCAGCCCCAATGTCCAGCCTGGCCTTGGGCACTGCCAGGGATCCAGGGGCAGCCCCAGCTGCTCTGGGCACCCTGTGCCAGGGCCTGCCCACCCTGCCAGGGGGGAATTTCTTTGCTACATCTCATATTTCTGTAAGTGTGAAGCCATTTCCCTTGTCCTGTAGCTCCAGGCCCTTGGAAAAAGTCCCTTTCCAGCTTTCCTGAAGGCCCCCTTTAGGTACTGGAACAGTGCTAAAGTCAAGGTGGAGCCTTCTCTTCACTGAATGTACTAAGAAAATTCTCATTAAACATTTTGCTCATGGTATTTTCTGGTATTTTAATCAGGATATATGAGATTAGTAACATCTGAAGGAGTTTTATATTTAATCTCTCTGTCTTTATTCTCTAATGAGTTCATCTCTTTTCCCTTGTCCATTCCACAAAAGCCAGTTCAGGCTTAGCCACTCACTCCTGTGGCTCACCCATTTTGTGTTTTGATTCCTAATGGGGGAGTTGTGAATATCATGTTCCAGCTGCTGCCTTATGGGTTGAGGTCTCCTGCTCTTGTGTCACCCTTTGGATTGATGTGGAATGAGTTGAGAGCAGGAGCTGCTGCCTTCGTGCTGCTCCCTTTGGTGGCACTTTCCCAAGTGACCTGGGATCAATGCCCTGTAACCTCCTGAGAGGAGCCCACGACGGGATATTCATAACCCTGGCCCACAGAATTAAAACTGGCAGTGGCAGGCTGGCCTTGGAAGTCTTAAAAGGCAGAGCTTGCTTGCTGTGAAGGAGATTCAGTAATGGACTGGAGGGAGGATATCCATATCAAAGCACCACCTTGTTAGCAGGGTGTCTCTTTATTGCTGTTATACTTTAAGAAATAATGAAAGAAAATTCTGCCTGCCTGTTTCTTCCACACTGCAGCCATCTCCACAGAGATACTGAGGTTTCAGTGCACTGAAATCTGCATTCCTTCCCAAATTAAGAAATGGGACTGTTTGCACTATGATTATCGAGAGCAGATTAAACCTTTATGACTCTTCCGTTTTTTGTTTAATGTTGGTTGTGTAAAGAATAAAAAATGCAAAAAGCACATTTACGAAGACCACCTTAAAGGGGTTCAGAACAATCAGTGGTAGCTGCTAAAAACAGTCTGTCATGCATTTCAGTCATCACTATTAACATTTTTAATCAGAAATCCCCACAATGTTGCTAACAAAGCGTCTCAGAAATAGGGTCAAACAAGAGGTTAATTCATCAGAGTCAAAATGATTAACAGCAAAATGTTTGTTTGATGCAAGAATCATCCTCAAATCCAACTGGTTTCCACTCCTAGTGTTGGGAATAAAGAGTGATCCTGCCAGCTCTCAGCCTTTCAGTCTCTGCCCTGCCGAGTGTGAGAGAAGAGTCTCTTTTAAGTCTTCTCCCATTGAAGTTACTCTGCAGTGCAGCAAAACTGTACCAGCACGGAATATTGCTGTTGCACTTCTCTCCTTCCCCCTCCCACCCTCTTTTCCAGGATTTTTGTAGGCTTTGGCTCTGCAAAAGGAGCTGAAACCCCTTTGGACTGCGGCACTTCACGTGTAGCTGCTGAGAAACAAATGCTGCAGCTCAAGGGAGCTGCTGGAGGAGAAGCTCCCTCTGAAGCCTTGTCTGAACCACAGGCATTTTGTCAAAGGTTTCCCAGTGTTCATCTGCCCCATTCTTGGGATATATCCCTGAAGCAACTGCTCTGGCATACTGATCCACTCAAAAAAAAGAAATAAAAAATATGTGATTTGTCAAGAAAAAGGTGAGAAAGACCTGTTGGGTGTTTCAGGGGGAGACTGGGAGGCAAGGCTGTAGTTTTTTCAGAATAAAAGTGGAAGGGTGAGGTTGCTCTGCACTCATCTGCCTGTGCTGTACCTGAGCTGCCTCAGGCCTTGGAAGCAGTTTTGACACAGCAACACTGTGCTCTGTCCAGGGTTGGCTCCTGAGGCTCTCAGAGGGAATTCCTGGCTGTCATTGTTTTGCCTGCTCAGCCAAGTGCTTGGTGTCACTAGCGAGGCTCATGGAGCCAAGTAGGAAACTCCTGATGGAGTTTCTTTACTCACATCATCATCCAAGAACCAAGAATGGTTGGGCTGGAAGGGACCTTAAATCCCATCCAGTGCCACCCCTGCCATGGCAGGGACACCTCCCACTGTCCCAGGTGCTCCAGCCCCAATGTCCAGCCTGGCCTTGGGCACTGCCAGGGATCCAGGGGCAGCCCCAGCTGCTCTGGGCACCCTGTGCCAGGGCCTGCCCACCCTGCCAGGGAACAATTCCTGCCCAATATCCCATCTATCCCTGCCCTCTGGCACTGGGAGCCATTCCCTGTGTCCTGTCCCTCCATCCCTTGGCAATTGTCTCTCTCCATCTTTCCTGCAGCTCCTTCAGGCCCTGCAAGGCCACACTGAGCTCACCCCAAAGCTTCTCCTGTCGAGGCTGAATACTGTGATTATGTCTCCAGAGGTCAATTTTTATGCATTTCTCAGGTGAGAGGCAGTGGTGGAGGATTTAGGGCAAGAATAAACTCTGTAATTGTGAAAGAAAAGCTGTGTACTCTGTTGCCAGTTTGGGGGAAATAATGAATGAAAATCAGTTCCAAAGGACACAGTGTTGAAAACAAATCTTCAGCAGCATCTCCATCACTGACTAGGAGAGGGGATGTGTGATGTACAGTACCTCTGTGAAATCTTCTCCTACAAAGTATTGAGCTCTTTCACACAGTTTGATGTTCTGCTGATTGATCTAGGAAGATCTTGTAAAACAATTGGTGTCACAGGCCAAGAAGGTGGCAAAGAAACTGTGGTGCAGACTATGACAGAAAAAACCAAACCAGAATAAAGTGGTGCTGAATTTGTAACTGACAATCAGAGTTTAGGGAAGTGATCTCTGAGGCTTTAGCAGTTTCCTTAAATCCTCAATTCCATGGATGTCAGGCAGCCTGAGAAAGGGTAAGTAGGAGAGGCACAGGGCATTATTTTTCTAGCATGAGGGGCTTTGATGTGCCCCCATTCTGGGTGCTCTGTGCAGGGCTGATCTCCACACCTCAACAAGGATAAAATGGACTTAGAGAGGCAGCAGAGAAGGGCAAATAAAACAGGAAAGGATGGGAAGCTCATGCTACAGAAAATGAGACTTCTCAGTTTTTTGGAAAGAAGGCTGAGGGGGAGAGTATGAATGAACTTTGGGAAGTCACAGAGGCAGAAGGTGAATAGAGCAGCTCCCACAGTCTGAGATTTTTCAGCTCTGGATGAAACCAGAGGAGTGAGAGTGACATAACATCACTTTCAGAAGAATGTCATGCAAATTCATGGACAAGATTCAAGGTAGATCCTATCAGGAACAAGCAGGAATGTTCCCCTGATGCCTTCACCCAGAGATTGTGGGATGGCCACTGGTAATGGCCAGGTTTCTCTGTCCCCCAAAAATCCTCTCCAGTGGCAGCAGTGGTCACAGGTGGCTGTGCTTCATCAGCTGTTGGGGCACAGCAGAGTGGGACAGTCCTCATTAGCTGTGCAAAGCTGTACAATTAGTGAAATGCATGCAAATAGGTTAATTAGGAAAGGAATTAAAAATGCAGCATTCAGCTCAGTTCACTGTAGGTTCCAGCTGGTGATTTGTGTAGGGAAAAGGCCACGGAGCTGGGGATGGGAATGTCACTGTCTGTGCAGGGAATGTTGAATGAGGAGGGTTGGAAAGGCAGCTCCCCTATCTCTTTTGGAGGAAGGAGGTGATGGGAGGGCAAAAAAACTGAACTGAACCCTGTGGTTGTTGTCAGTGGAGTATGGTGTGAGCCATATTAGATCTGCTTGAAAAACAATGTCAGCTTACTATAATAAGGGGCTTTAATTTCTGTATCTATCATGAGTTCAATGGTGATAGCTTTCAGTAGGGAAATTAATGCAGGGGCAAGGGTTTAAATGTCCAGATTTATTTAATTTTCACCATGCTTGCCCATGGCCTAATATAGGACCATCATCTGGAAAACAACTGGGAATTTTGCAGAAAAATGTTGTGACACAGCCTAGTCACTTCTGTATATAAAAGTGTAGCATTATTGGTAGGATTTTCTGGAAATAGAAACCTTTTTTTTTTTTTTTTTTTAATTTAAAAAGTACCTTTCAATTGTTCCATTATTTATGGAGAGGCAAATATAGCAATTCCATAGAAACAAATCAATATGAACCATAATTGATAGCAACACCATAGTCTCTGACTTTCCTCTGTGCACAGATAACAAGGCCCAGAGCAGAATTCCATAGGAGGAGTAAGGTCTTGAACCTTAAATGCTAAAAATTCAAAAGCTGGCAAAACCTGGCTGGTAGTTTCTGAGCCAAATTTAATCTTGATTTCTGCTTTTGTTGCTCTTGGTTTGCAGACTACAATTAGTTGATGCCATTTTTAAGTGCAAATGAATCATGTTTCCCAGTTTTCTACTGGGGTAATTCAAAATTCCTTGAAAATATCTCTGGGTTAAGACTCCTTTGGGTTGCAGCTGGGAGGGTTTTGCTTTACTATGAATAAAGGAGATGCTGGGAGGATCCAGCTCTTAAAGGGAGGATCCTTGATGCCATTTCTGGTTCTCCAGCACCATTCTCATCAACAACTCCCTGTTATCTCTTACGGAGTTGGGTACAGTGGGAGCCTCCAGGAACAGGGGCCTGATTAAAGTCCCATTTTGGCCTTGGCTGCTGCAGCAGGATTTTACTTATTTTCAAGGAGTGGAGATGCATCAGCACTAAAAATGGGCTTTGCCAGCCAGGGGATTTCCCTGCTGTGTCATCAAACCCCTCTTTGAGAGGGTTTTTTGAAATGGCACAGGGAGCCTGGCTCTGGTTTGTGCTGTGGCTCTGATTGTTGGGAGCTGCTCTCATGGATAATAACTGCTGTGAGAATCTGCAAAAACTTGCTGGGCTCTGCAGAGTTGGCTCTTCCCCCCTCTCCCCTTCCTGTTGAGAATGAAGGCTCAGCACAAAGGAGTGGCTTTGCAGTTGATTCAGATCACTGTAGTCCCACTGAAGCCAAGCAAGCTGAGCTGATTTACACAGAGAGTGTCCAGAGGTGCTCCCAGCTGATGGCATTTTAAAGCAGTGACATTTAAAATGAATCAGTGCCACTGTGATGGCATTGCTCTCCATCAGCTGAGGAGCACCACAGCTTCTCCAGGAAGCCAGGTTCTGATAAAGCTCTTCCCACTGAATTGTGTGTTATCTGGTGAACAGGTTTTTTCTAATAAAAAAGTCCGTTTCCCATCAAGTACTTATACCAGGAGCCATAGATAATAATTAAAAAAACATAGTTTGACCTTTTATAAGAAACGCTGCAAACCTTTGCAGCAAAATATTGATCTCAGTGTATTTGAAGAAAAAGAGTTCCAGGATTCACCTTTAGTGGGAGAGAAAGTTGGAAGCTCAGCTGGAAACATCTGCAGTCAAAACCTGTGTCCTTTAAGTGTTCTGGCTTACTGTACTTTGAAGAAAGAGTTCTAAATATGGATTGGAACCAAAATATCAGTTGAGTACAATTTAATTAGTATGATTTTTAAGAGATCCCAGAATGCAGGGGCTGTGGATTCTCAACTGTGAGCATTCACAGAATAGCCTGGTGTGGGAGAACAAAGCAGAGGGACCTTGGGCAGGAGCCCCAGGGGTGCTGCTCTCAGAAAAGCGCTGGGAAGAGGTGCTGGAGGAGAAGAGGAACCCTGTCAGATTAGTCCTGAGATCTTTTCCACAAGTGCAAGGGAAATACACTGATACCACACACATATCAGCTTGCTCTGTCCTGAATTAATAAAAACAGATTTTATATGAATAGGAATTGAACTCTCTGCAGCACAAGACCGAAACTTCACCTAGATATCAGCTGGCTGCCATCTGAGTCTCCATGTAATTTCCTATAAAATAAAGATTCAGTCTTGTGGCTGTAAAGCAGTACTAGTTTGCTTTCCTCCAATCTCCTCTCCTTTTTTTTTTTCTTTAATCCAGACTAAAATAAATTTTCTCACTACATCTAAGTAAACTTTTCCTGCCTTTTAACTGACACATTATCTCTGTCTGTGCTGGTTTTGCATGGGTTCTTCTGTGTTGCAATCAACTAATTATCTCTTATATCTTCAGCAGATAAGAAAAATTAAATTAGAATGAAACTAACAATTTTTCTAAAGATCAAAGTGTAATGATAACTACAAATTTTAACATGAAAAATTATTGAGTGTTGCCTGAATAGCATGGACTTCACATAGCTTTCCTGTGGTCCAATTGATTATTTTGAATTATTTCCAGTGTAAAATGCCTCAACCTCTGAGTAAAGTGAGTGGAAAAGTACTAGAGGTGTAAGGGCTAACCCAGTGTTCAACTTATATATATATTATTGATTTATCAAGACATTAGTTAACAGGTGGTATAAAATATTTCAATTTACTGCTGTTTTCATTGCCTGAAATTCAGTAATGCCCTGCTGTGACTGATACTTGGAGAGAGAAGGGTTGTGCAGGTATGGTTTAGGGAGAAAATGGGTGCTCCACAATAAAACCAATTATCTTGGGACAGAGTTGGTTCTTCTGGCCCGTGACTGAGGCAAAATCACTCCTGTATCAGTTTGAAATTCAGAGTTTGAAATCAGTGCTGTAGGATAATGATGGTTTGGGTACCATGCAAAGGCAATGCTCCTCTCTGTGACACCTCCAACATTAAAGCAAAGATATTCCAAATACATTAGAGTTTCCAAGAGTTTCTGTCATTGTTCCATGTTTCCAAACTCTGGTTATGACAGGCCAAGCAGCAGAAGATGCTGCAGCTTTGTTACACCACTCCAAAGTATCTGGGAACATTATTAAAACTGATAAAGTCCTTGGTTTGCCTTTTAAGGGAAATTGAGCCTAAGTCAGGCATGATTAATCATGGGCCCAGCCCTGACACCACACCTGGCCAGCACCACAGGATACCTCAGGGACTGAGCCACAAGTTTCCTCTATGTCCAACAAAAAACTCAGTGATTCTGGGGAGAGTCATACCTGATGGATATAAAGAGATTCTTCCAGATCTTTCTGGTGCATGGGAGGAAAGGACCACTTTTCCTTTTCCTTTGGACTGCAGTATAATTGTATTTATAAAATTGTTTTGTATAAAATGCATTTTACAGAGGTGCAATCGTGTAGGGCTGGGCAGGTCTGCAAAGGGGCCGTGATTGCTGTGTGAAAGGACAAAGGGAGCTCTGTGCACTGCACATCTCCAGCCCTTCAGAGGCTCCTTTCCAGAGGGTTTGTTTAGAACACTTTATAGAAATGCTGTGGGAAAGGTTTTGTTCTCTGTGTTGCTTAGTTATGCTTTTCCATTAAATATGGGAAATTCAAAATAAAGCTTTTTTTTGATACTGGAAAATGAGGATCCTGGTGGAGATCCTTCATTTCTAATATATGTTGCATACTGTAGCAGCCATGCCATTGTTCCATGCAATGCATTTGCATTTAGTCTGTGATTTATCCAGGAGTGAAGGAGTTGGACAGTTTCCCACATCATTCCAGGATTTGTTGGTGCCTTATGCATCCTACAGACACTGAACGAGCACCAGGGATTTGCCAGCAGAAGTTTAGCTCAAGTGCATAATCAGACATCTCCCTCTGTACAACAACTACAGGGCATACCCTCATTTGTTCTGTAGCTCTGAGAGGCGGAGGAGTTTGTGCAGTAGGCTGGATGCTACTCAATAAAATATTCTCTCAGAAGCACATACTCAGAGGCAGTTATTGTGCAAACTGATTTTTATCTGAATGCCAGGGCACTTCATCTGGCCCCTTTCTCTGCCTGTGTGAAAGTATTCTCTTTTATAAAACTTAAGATGAAATTAAGATCAGGATAACCTTTTGGGGGAATGATAACGAGGTCTCTTTTCTGAAAGATGATGTCACAGAAAAATCTGTAAGGGAACATTTATTTGAGTGAGTAGATTTACAGCTGTCACTGTTTGAGTCCTGTCTGTTCCAGAGTGTTGCCCTCTCCAAAAAAGATATTACAAGGAGACTGGAGAGGGACTTTTCCCAAGAGCATGTAGTGACAGACAAGGGGGAATGGCTCCCAGTGCCAGAGGGCAGGGAGGGATGGCATATTGGGCAGGAATTGTTCCCTGGCAGGGTGGGGAAGCCCTGGAACAGAGTGCCCAGAGAAGCTGTGGCTGCCCCTGGATCCCTGGAAGTGACCAAACCAGGTTGCACAGGGCTTGGAGCAGCCTGGAACAGTGGAACTGGATGAGCTTTAAGGTCCTTTCCAGCTTAAACCATTCCATGATTCTCTGGTATTTCTGTGTTGCAAGAGTGTGCACAAAGGCAATGGACTCAGCTGAATTAAAGGGATTTCTTTGCCCCTGCCATGGTCTGGTAGTTCATAAATGCAACCACTGCAAGATGTGCTTGCAGCAGTGCTGCAGCTCAGAGCAGAAGTCTAATTCTGGAGGAATCCTTTGAGAGTCCTCCCTGAGACACTGGCTTACAAAGCAGAGTGGTCTGTGTGTCAGCATTGGGTACTTAGCACCAAGTGATTTATTTGCTTGAGACATGGTCCTTTTGAATCAACCTGATCATCCTGTCACCATGGATTTCTGGGTGCTTTTGAGTGGCTTCAGCTGCTCATACCTTGAGACTGTAGGAAACTGTAGTAGTTGTCTCGCAATTCAATTTCCTACAGCTGTAAACCCATCCAAAGAAAAACAGTTGTGTTCAGAGGAGCACAGGTCAGTTCAAAGACAAGCTTCAACTTTTTTCTTACTTATTCAGAGCTTGGAAAGTCTTTGCATTGCTGTCTCTTGCTTGAAGCATCATGTTCCTTGATCTTTATGTTGTCTCATCTTTACCCGCTCTGTTACAATTTCTCTTGCTTTTATAGTGTCTGTATTTTTCCTTATGATAAGTTTTGTTGCATTATAAAATGTCCTCAAGAATTACTTTATTGCTTCAAGCCCTCAAGACATTTGTCTTTACTCCACAGTCTGTTATTACCTTCATTATTATGCTACCTTCTTTTAGGTCTCTGTTGCAATCTCTGCTGGTCTCTTCATGTTTCTGCACTGTGCCTCCTCTCTTGTCCACACTGACAAATTCATTTTCAGTCCTTCCTTGTGTATACTTTTCTCATTCATTACTTTTGCTGTCTGCTTTGTCCTACATTTCTCAGGTTTTAACATAGAAAATCAGTCAGCTTCCCTGGAAAGAAATCAGATTACTCTTCCCACCTCAGATGGACCCTTACTGGTACTTCAAACAGCCTTCTCAGAAATTCCATGAGTTTTTCTCCACTCTCCTGCAGATTGCAATATGATCATCTATCAAATGAGATCCAAATTTTGTGTCTTTTCAAAGGGCTGGACTGGCTGTGAAGGTTTAGCACACAAAGCAATTCAACCCTGGATTAATGAGCACAAATTGAAAGCAGCCAGGGTGCTTTGGAGGGGGAAATGCTGCACGTGGCCGGTGCGTGTTTGTCACACAGCATCCTCCCCTGAGCTGGGGAACCCTCCAGAGTGGTTTGTGCCAGGGAATTGTTGGTGCTGAGAGGAGTGAAGGCAGTCTGTGCACGGAGGGGTGATGGCAGTGCTGCTGTGTGCCTGGATTTGTATGGAGAGGAGGAGGCTCAGCCTTGCCAGACAATTGCAAACAGGCTCTGAAGGAATATTGCTGCACTCAGCTAATAAAGGAATGCACTGCTGTTTGTGCTGCTACCAACAGCAATCAGTTTTACTTGTTTGTGGGGAGCAGATTTGTTTCAAGACCTGTCAGTAAGACTCAAAATCTTGGTTAACATATGTGTATTGTGAACTAGAGCCTGGATTTACTATAGGCATGAATTAATAGGCTCCTAGATTTTAAGAGTTCAATGTGATTTTTTTTTTCCTGCCTATCCCCTTTCAAATGCCTGTGACATCAGTATGCTGAGAATGTTCTGAGTGGATTTAAATCTTTATTTAGCTGGATCTTCTGGTTTGTCCAGGGAATTCTACAATGAAATATGTCAAATTTTTCCCATTAGTGTTTTGCAGATTGAAACACAGATGCTGGCTGTATTCTGTGATCTAAATCTCTATCAGATGGTCTAATCTGGCTCTAGACTTCACAGAGACTTTCAAAAAACGCTTTAGCACTTGGGTTCTGATAGGGCAGCTTTAAGACTTGTTAAATAGGTTACCAAGCTCATGTACCCAGCTCTCACTTTTTGCAAATTAGAACAGAGGCAGCACTGGGGGGAAGAAGCCCCAGTTTGTGTGAAGGAGGGGCAGGGAAGGAAGGTTGGAGAGGGTGATAGCCAATGTAGTGGAAAAATCAGAGCTGTGTCCTGAGCCCAGCAGATTGCACTGCAGTTTTTCTGCAGTGGTATTGCAAGTGTTTCTTGACAAATCTCTTTATGCTCTGTTTTGAAAACAGGCTCATAAATAGAGCTCTCTTATGGGGAATTCAATGTATTTCTTATAATTCACTCTAAGTCATTAAAATATGTTTGGGAGGTGTATACCAAGATTATTACTCATGTGGTATAAATCTGCTGCACCTTTTGGTCAAAACTCTGGCATCTTCAGAAGAGAAAATAAAAATAAATGGTAGCAGAGCAAACAAACCGTGGAATATCATTAGGTTTGTAATTGATGCTGTTGCTGTTCCTGCAGATCTGACAGTGTGATCATTTTGGATAAGTGCTTTATTAAGACTGAGAGCCTGAATCTCCTGTTTATTTATATTTAGGAACTGAATTGATGCATTTTAAAAATAGACATGGTTAATATTCTGAAATAACAAAGAATATGTGGAGTTCAAGGTGTTCTGAACTGAAATACAAAGAGGTTGCCTCTCTGAAAATTAGAGAGGATCAATGTGTGCATGTACTTTGTTATGTTAATGGATGCTTCGAGCAGCACCACAAATTATTGGATGTCTAGCAGACTCCTGGGATTGCTTTGAGTATTTTTGATGCTCTTCATCAATCTGTTCAGTTATTCCTCTCAGTTTCTGAGGGCAGCTTTCATTGCTGCAATTTAGATATCCTATTTGAAAGGAATCATGTGTTTAAAAAAATAAAGACAACCCCAAAATCTAGCCCAGATTTAAGATTATTTTTCCCTTTCTTTGCATGCCATCCTTGTCGTTATTCCAACCTGCATCTGGGAACAGTGCTGCAGATTTCTGAGCTTGGGGTATTCCTCCTTCTCATTCAGAAAACGTATGGATTGTACAGTGCTTTTATCTTTCAGTCATGCCTGCTTTACACTCATTTACACTAAAACCTCAGATTAATTCATCCAGCACAGTAATCGTGACATTTAAAGACACCACGCACCTTGATGATGCAGTATGATAAACTGTGATTTTAATTAAATGTTAGCCAGAATTTTGCTCTTTGGCATTGTTTAAACAATTTTCCTGTCTGTTGGCATGTCAGTTTAGACAAGAACTATAGATGTTCAATAAGACGTGGCAGTGGTCTTCCCAACTTTGATCTGGGAGGAAAGATTGGGATGGCATCTATTGCTGTCTGGACAGATTGCATTATTAGGTCACCTTGCAGAAAAGTAATTTAACTTGTTAATTAGTTGTGAGATATTTCAATTATCCTGGTGTCTGGGAGCCTGGAGCCTGCCTGTGAACGTCTCCACCCTTGTTATTGCAACCTGATTTACCCAAAAGCAAGACAGACTTTTAGATGGTTTAAGGCATTGCTGTAAAGGATTTATTTGATTTGTAATTGGTCCCTTCCTAATGAAGAGCAGAACAAGAAAGAGCACAATGGTGCATCCCAGACCCCACTGGTGCTCCAGCTCTTAGAGAAATTATTTCCTTGGAGCAACACTTTTCAGACAGAGCAGTGTCAAGGTTACAAGGAAGGGCTCCAGTAGGTTGTTTAAGCCAGCAGTCACAGAGCAGTTGATCTGCAGCTTCCTTTGCTTATGGATTGTTGTGAACAGCAGTAGTGACAACAAACCTTTAACTAATATCCTATAAGAACAGGAAATTTTCCACAAAAGCACCTTTGCAGGAAGGTAAACTTCCCATACAAAGCACTGCAAGTAACTGGGTAAAAAAGGTATTTGGGGCAATCCTGGGCACACCTGGAGGCTGGGTGGAGCAGGGATTGAGAGCAGCCCTGGGAGAAGGCCCTGGGGGAGCTGTGGGGCAGAGCTGGCCCTGCCCCGGCCATGGGCGCTGGGAGCCCAAAGCCCCCTGCCCTGGGGAGGGGATTGTGCCCCTCTGGCCCTCAGGTGAGACCCCACCTGCAGAGCTGCCCCAGCCTGGGCCCAGCACAGCAAGGAGCTGCAGCTGCTGCACAGAGCCCAGAGGAGGCTCCAGGATGAGCAGAGGGATGGAGCAGCTCTGCTGGCAGGAAAGGCTGCCACAGCTGGGATGGTTCAGCCTGGAGAAGAGAAGCTTTGGGCTGAGCTCAGGGTGGCCTTGCAGGGCCTGAAGGAGCTGCAGGAAAGATGGAGAGAGACAATTGCCAAGGGATGGAGGGACAGGACACAGGGAATGGCTCCCAGTGCCAGAGGGCAGGGTCAGATGGGATATTGGGCAGGAATTGTTCCCTGGCAGGGTGGGCAGGCCCTGGCACAGGGTGCCCAGAGCAGCTGGGGCTGCCCCTGGATCCCTGGCAGTGCCCAAGGCCAGGCTGGACATTGGGGCTGGAGCAGCCTGGGACAGTGGGAGGTGTCCCTGCCATGGCTGGGGTGGAATGGGATGAGATTTAAGGTCCCTTCCAGCCAAAACCAATTCCAAGAATTTCAAGCCTGTGACTGATCTATTTGTAGATATAAGTTAATTTGCTTCACATGAACACAGAGAGAGCCACTGGAGCCTCCTCCTCCTGAGCACGTGCTGCCTGCAGAGAGCTGCACTGATGCTCTGTCAGGAGTGTTTTTTCAACAGCTCAAGGATTATTTAAGCCAGAGATGCACTGGCTGCCTGGGCTTCATCCTGCTAAAAGCTTTAACCTCAGTGCTCTGAGATCAGCCAGGTCCACATCCCATTTATTGCAAATGCTCAGAGTTGTGCTGGCTGAGGGGACATGCAGCTTTCTGCAGCGTCCCTGTGCAAGGCTGGAAACGCCCCATGTATCACACCAGGCTCAGAAGGAGAGGTGTCCCTGTGCTCCTCTCTGCTCAACAGGGAGCAGAGGAGAATAGTGGGGTCAATAGGAAGGAATGAGGCAATAGGCATAAAATCAGGGCAGGGCTAGAACTCAATGAGGGCTTTGGAGAAGTTAAAGGGAAAAGGGATGAAGCAGGATAGAGGCAGCCTGGATTTTCAGAAAGGTCAGCAGTGTAGTGTAGTAACCTGTGCCTTTGCCTCTCAAGAAAATGAGATTAAAGAGTTCTGTATGATAACACTGTACAACACCGTGGCTTTAGGCAAGAGGGCCCAAGCCCTTGTGAATTATGACTAAAATAGCAGAATTGTGTCTTTGCTAGTTTCTGAGAGTCTCTGCAGGCACTTATTTTGTCCGTGTGTCCTTGGGGCAATTGGAAGGGGCACAGTTTGTTAGGGGAGTGATGCTGAAATGGGTAAGAAGGCACCCAGGGGCTCACACAGGAAAGCAATTCAACCCCTCAATATAAAGAACTATTTTAGTGGTGCTAGAAGTGCTACTTTTTCTTTTGTCCTTCTGAAATTTGGATGAGAGGTTTTCTTTTTCTGGTTTAATTATTCAGTTTTATTACCTATTTTGCAGACTATCGTTCAGTTCTGACAAATGATATTCAGTATAAGGAAACTCCTGCTTGTTATAAAGATTTAGTTCCTGGGAAAGATGATGTAAAAAGCTGAAGCTGAGTGGAGTGTTTATTTCTGAAAAGCAAGGTGTGAAGGGATGCTTTCAATTACTCAGGATATGGGGAGGGTGCTTTTCAAAATGAATCCATATGAAATGGTGATTTCTAGAACAATCTTCAGAAAGTTATTTAACAGGATGTCTGGGCACTCACTGAACTTTAAAAGGTGCTATATGCTTAATCTTTTAAAAGTAATATTTGAGAAAGGAAGAAATATAAAAGAGCAAATCTAGCATATGTTTGGCTGGTTAGCACTTCTTACTGCAAGGCTGTTTTTGCTGTTATGTTCCTTCCTGCCAGACTGTGAAATCTGAGGAGTGAGGACTTTCCTAGAGCCTTTGAGGGCCCTACTCAGCCTTTTCCATACTAGAGAAGTGGAAAGACAGCAAACTATCTTGTTTTCAAAGAGGAGTCAGAACTGAGCAGTCTGTGGCAGGAATTCTATTCTATGGACTTTGCCTCTCTCCCTTTCTTTGCCTACCTGGGCGTGATCCAGACTATGCTGAGGTCAAGGACAGAGCTTTTCATCCAGGGGGACTTTCCTGAGTCTGCCACAGCCTCAGGCTCACCCTCCCAGCTGCCGAGGCCCCACACTTGTGGAAACTCCAGTGCAGCTGCTGAATATGGGAAAGGTGAGATTTCCATGGTGGAAAATCAGACAGGAGGAATTTTTCCTGCTTTTGATTTTACCTTATGTCTCAGTTTAGAAGAGAGGTGTTTGCTAGGGAGGGCAGGAGCCTCCCTTGGAATGAAAATGTGAACCCCCTCCCTCTGAATTATTATAATTCTGAAATCAAGGGGCTCTCAGGCAGAGATCTGGGGATAGGAATAGCAGTTCTTTACTAGTGTGTATAACGAGGCACACAAACAACAATAACTACAGCATTAACAACAAAACAGAACCAGGGACCCCGTGACAGCTTTCTCGGCTGAGATGGGAAGGGATGGAGGAGAGGCTTTGCTTCACAAACCCCCTCGGGCGGGCAGTGCCGGTGCTCCTGCAGGGCTCTGAGGAACACTCAGCTGGAACAGCAGGGATGAGCTGAGATCCCGGGCCGGTGGCTGAGGTGGATCAGCAGCTCTGCTGTGGTGGCTGGCACTGCCACACGTCCTGGCAGGACAGGGGGTGCGAGGTTACTAACGAAGAGGGAAGAAGAAGCAGCTTCTTCTGGATGATGGTGAATTCCTTTCTCCAAGCAGTAACCCTGCTCTGAAGCTGAAGAAAGCAGCCAGTCCCTGCTGTCCCCGCCCTCCCTTTTTCCTGCCCCCCTTCCCCCCTGGGCCCAGCTGAACTCTTTGGGTTTCTCAAGCACCCAACAAGTACCAGCAGTCAGATTTCCCCTCCACTGAGGGGTAAAAATTCCATTGGTGAGATGGAACAAAAGGAAGGACACATAACCCCCAACACCTTGGTTCACCCATGGTGCAGAGCGAGGTGAAGGTTCCATAACGTGAGCACATTTCTGACAGTGACCACAGAGCTGATTGTGTGACCCAGACTATGACCTTCTATCTGACTGAATTAATGCAATTCAGGTCTCTCTCTGGGTTGGTTTATTTTGATTTGTTTTTTTTTCACCACCCTGACTTGTATTAACATGAGGATGTAGTTTATTCTGTAGTTAGGTTTTTCCCTCCACAATATGCTGAGATCATTAGGTACCTTGGGTCTTCCATGGCTGAGAACAGTTATGAAAGGAAAAAAAAATAAAAAAAAAAAAGTCAATTTCATGTAAGTACTTCATTAAAGTGGAAGAATCCTGTTGGGCTGGAATCCTGAGCAGTAACACAGTACATGTATGACCTTAGCAGCAGCAAGCGTTGAAGTGATGTCTCATTAAAGCAGCATTTGTAAAATCATCTAACCCACCGTTAACATTTTCGAAGTGCAAGGAAGAGAACATAATCCCTCTGTTCTCCTTGTTGAAAATATTCCCAAAGGAGATATTCTGGTCTTGGTGTCTCTTAAATCAATTTGTATCCAGTGCAGCTTGTGCTCCAAAACTTGACCACATTCTTGACATTAAGTTTTATATTAAACTAGGCATGATTCATTTGAATTTGGTAGTGAGAAGTGTGAGTGCTCATTCCTTTTGCCAGTCTCACAGATGTAGTCACACTGTGCTGCAAAAATCAGCTACAGTTCCTTCTTTTTTCTCTGCAATGTGCTCAGGCAATCTCACACATCCCTGACGTTCATCAGTCAGTTACGAGGAAAATTAAAACTGCCATTCTGAAAGATTTTTTTTTAATTTAGAAAGAAGCTACTGTGAAGATAAACCCAGTTTTCTAAGAGGTAAAATGTCCAAGTGCATCCAATCTGGTCAAGTCTTAGGTAAGAAGCGTATTTTTTTCTTTTTTTCACCTTTTTAAGGAATTGGGTTATTTAAATGTTCCTCTACTAAATAGCTCATCTATAGATTTTTGATGGCCTAAATGTAAGCATTCAGTTTTATTCTTAGACAGATTGGATAAATACTTTGTCCAAATCCTTTGACCACATCTCTTTATAGTCTGAGCCCTCTGGATCACTTGGGGTGTAAATTCTGATGCTCCACCATCAGCAGTGTCAGTAGGGGTTTGATGGATACAAACTGTCAACTCCAGCACATCACAGTTAAAATAAGGAAATAGTATAAAAAAAACACAGAATTGATCCTGGAAAGGCACAAGTGTGTACTCCTGTTGTTATTCTGGACCGGTGACTCAGGGAGCTCCCACTGTGAGTAGAGGAGTGCTGCCTTTAACAATTAGTCACCTTAAATCAGACATCTCTGAGTTCCAGCTCTTCTGCAGTTTTTTTAAAAAGCATACTAATTAAAAAAAAATATATTGCCAAACTTGTGGAAGTGCAGAGATCAAATAGTTCTCCAGGTCTTCCAAAGACTGGAACAGAGAACAAAGAAAACCACTAAAACTGTTATTTATTCCATGCAAGTACATCTATTTCGCTATTAAAACATACCTCTGTTTCCTACAGCAAAATGTGCTGTCACATGCCAAAAGAAAAAAAAAAAAATTATAAAGAGGGAAAAAAAGAAAATTTCTCATCTTTTGAAAGGAGGGGAAGGCTGTATATCACATTTTTGAGATACCTTTGCAACCAAAACAGCCCTGTTTGGGGCTAACAAAAGCAGAAAGATCCATTGTAGTGTGTGAAATAAATACAGCTTGTATTCCTAAATGCCATATAACCAGCCCAGTATAATTTGTACTAATCACATTATCATGTCTGTCTGGAAGAGATGAATGTCTGAATGCAAGGAATTAAACTGGTGATAAATTAATTTTGAATTGTTTCTTTGTGTTGTTGTTCTTGTTCCTGACTGAGAGCAGCTTTGCTGTCCCTGTTTGTGAGCAGAGGTGATGGGTTTGGTGGGAACTAAAGGGAAGCTCTGAAGTTGGGCTCTTTCCCATTTCTGCAGTTTTAGGTGAGCTGGGGCTGACAGAGGAGGTGCAGGAATGAGATAAATGTTTGGGAGAGCTGCTCACAGGATTTCCTCTCCTGAGCAGGCAAGCTGTGGATTCCATCTCTCTGCAGACATTCAAAGGGAACCATTCTGGGGTTTCTATTGGAAAGTCAGAGAATCACTGAATATCCTGAGTTGGAAAGGACCCCCAAGGATCATGGGCACAGCTCCTGTCCCTGCCCAGACCCCCCAGCAATCCCCCTGGGCATCCCTGGCATCTCCTGGAGCTCTGGCAGCCTCGGGGCCGGGACCATTCCCTGGGGAGCCTGGGCAGTGCCAGCACCTCTGGGGGAAGCAGAACCTTTCCCTGCTCTGAGCCTGCCCAGCTCCAGCTGCTCCCTGGGTGCTGTCCCTGGTCCAGAGCACAGCTCAGAGCTGCCCCTCTTTCCTCCCATAATTGTTACTGTTTTGTAGGATTTGGATAGTGAAGGGATATTGTCCATCCTGCTTAACACCTCTGAGTGTGCTTCAAAATTATTTTAGTATTTCCAAGACCAGCTGCTGTGCTGCTGCTGGCAGTTAAGAGACCTTCCCTGCAGGAAGGGGTCTTACCTATGTGTGGTGTCTCACAAATAGGAATACTCAGGTAAATGATTAGACTTCAAAAAGATAATTATCATTCATCATTATGAAAAGCAAGCTTATTAGGAATTCATAAACTCAGAATAAATCTGTTCTAGTGACAAACCAAATTTTTCAGTCTAAGCAGTTGTGTGAGTAATAGTGAGTTGAATTATTTACTGGAGAATTAAACTTGTTTTCACCCAAGATGTTGTATCTGATTTTGTCACTAATTTAACAGTAGGTGTGCTTACTGAAGAACTCATCACCCAGCATTATCTTATCAATGTTATGTCATCTCACAAGGAAGATAAAAATAAATCAAATCCATTTTGGTTGTGTTTACAAAGTTTCAAAAGTGAATACATTAATAAAAAATCTCCTGGCAAGAAAGGAATTATAAAAGCTCCTTTCAAGGCGTGCTGGGATTGTATTTCACTGGAGATATCTCAGAGTAGGGAGCTGCAGTGCCCTGTCCCTGACTGCTGCTGCCCTGGCACTGGGATGTGGCACAGGTGACACTGCTGCCCTGGCACTGGGGTGTGGCACAGGTGACACTGCTGCCTTGGCACTGGGATGTGGCACAGGTGACACTGCTGCTGCCCTGGCACTGGGGTGTGGCACAGGTGACACTGCTGCCTTGGCACAGGTGACACTGCTGCTGTCCTGGCACTGGGGTGTGGCACAGGTGACACTGCTGCCTTGGCACAGGTGACACTGCTGCTGTCCTGGCACTGGGGTGTGGCACAGGTGACACTGCTGCTGTCCTGGCACTGGGGTGTGGCACAGGTGACACTGCTGCTGCCGTGGCACTGGGGTGTGGCACAGGTGACACTGCTGCTGCCCTGGCACTGGGGTGTGGCACAGGTGACACTGCTGCTGCCCTGGCACTGGGATGTGGCACAGGTGACACTGCTGCCCTGGCACTGGGATGTGGCACAGGTGACACTGCTGCTGCCCTGGCACTGGGATGTGGCACAGGTGACACTGCTGCTGCCCTGGCACTGGGGTGTGGCACAGGTGACACTGCTGCCTTGGCTCAGGTGACACTGCTGCTGTCCTGGCACTGGGGTGTGGCACAGGTGGCACTGCTGCCCTGGCACTGGGGTGTGGCACAGGTGACACTGCTGTCCTGGCACTGGGATGTGGCACAGGTGACACTGCTGCCCTGGCACTGGGATGTGGCACAGGTGACACTGCTGCCCTGGCACTGGGGTGTGGCACAGGTGACACTGCTGCTGTGTGTTCAAGGGCCCTGTTCAGCCCCCCGCAGGTCTCTGCCCTCTCTGCCATTCAGGTGTCTGAGGGTGTTCCCTGTGCTGTGCTTTGATTGATTTGCCTGTTGGAAGCTTGTGAGAGGTGATGGCAGGAGAATCTGACTTCTGGTGTCCTCTTTGTGCTGAGCAGGGAATCCCAGGATCCCTGAGGCTGGAAAATCCCTGCCAGCCCAAGGAGTCCCAGCTGTGCCCAATCCCCACCCTGTCCCCAGCCCAGAGCTCTGAGTGCCACCTCCAGCCCTTCCTGGGACACCTCCAGGGATGGGCACTGCAAACCTCCCTGGGCAGCCCCTGCCAAGGCCTGAGCTCCCTTTCCATGGAGGAATTCTTCCTGGTGTCCAACCTGAGCCTCCCCTGGTGCAATTTGGTGTTAGGCTTTGGACTAAGGAAAAACATAACACAATTTTCATTTATTTGAAGTCCCCGACATCAATCACATTAGATCAAAACATGAATGTGTTGTAGCTACTGTTGCTGTCAGGGACTAGATGTCATCCGGAATTAGAAGAAAACAGAAACACTTTTGTTGTTTCAACAAGGAAATTATTTTATTTCTGGTGGTCCAAAACCAGCCCAGATTAGGCATTTCCAGTTATAACCCAAACAGCATGAACTTTGTACGTGCCTTGAACTGGTTTTGTTTTTATTATTAGAGTGATGTAGATATTTCTGGCACATACATGCTAAATGATTAGCTGGACTTAAAATAACCAAAGCTTTGCATATAGGATCTATAAATCCTGAAAGGTTAAGAAAAAAAGAGAGGAATCTGTAAAAATTACTTCTATGTCTGAACAAGACGTGGAGACAGCATCTAGAACAACTTTCTCCTTGAAGTAATGTTTTAAAATAGTTTCAGTCAATCCTAAATCCAGTGTCCTTTTCATAAATATAAAAGTACAACCTGCATTTAAATTCAAGTGTGCAACCTGCCAAAAAAAAAAAAAAAACCCAAACCAACAACTCCCCCACCAAAAAATCCCAAAAAAAACAAAACAAAAAAACCCCACCACAAAACAAAGAAAGAAACAAAACAACCACAGAAAACCTTTGACCATACATTTGTTACATAGATGACAGACAACTTATTTTCTTATACTCTTGGTCCCCTAAATCATAGAAGCATAGAATGTTGAGGGTTGGGAAGGACCTCAAAGCCCATCCATGGCAGGGACACCTCCCACTGTCCCAGGCTGCTCCAGCCCCAATGTCCAGCCTGGCCTTGGGCACTGCCAGGGATCCAGGGGCAGCCCCAGCTGCTCTGGGCACCCTGTGCCAGGGCCTGCCCATCCTCACAGTAAAGAACCTTTCCCAATATCTAGCCTTGAATTTCCCCCTCTTTCAATTTTCACTCATTCCCTGTGTCCTGTCACTGCAGTTCCTGAGGAATTGTCTCTCTCTGGGGTCCCTGCAGCCCCTCAGACCCTGGGAGGAGCTCTGGGGTCTCCACACAACCTTCTCCTCTCCAGGCTCAGCAGCCCCAGCTCTCCCAGCCTGGCTCCACAGGGGAGGAGCAGTTGGGATCTGAGTTCTCTGTTGCTCAGATCTGTAGTCACACAGTGAATTACAGACTAGTAGAGTTATTTGGACTGTAAAACTTCTCCAAGACATTTTGAGTTTTCTAATTATCATACATTTTATAGTGTGAATTTCACAATCTCATTATCTGCTACTAGCTAAATCTATCCAGACATTAAAATTTGGTGTTGTTTTCTTGCTTTTTCCAATTCATAATTTCAGCTAGTTTTTTTCCTTTCCTGAAGTGTATGTATGAAATATGTATCCACTACTTGCTTGCATCCTTCAGATTACTGCACTACTTCTTTTTCCAGTACTTGGGAAATGACCTCATAGTCAAAGCCAGGGCTGTATTTCAATGTACAAAACAAAGCCATAACTCCCAAGCCCTTGGAATTCTCACCCTGAGGCCTTGTGTAAGGGCTGGCTCCAGTTCTGTGTCTCATTTGCACACACAGTGCCTCCCCCTGCCCAGCAGCAAGGGGGGCACTGCTCAAGCAGGTGAATGTAATTAGTCCTTTGCCTTCATCATAACCTCATTTGCACTTGCAGTTGGAGCAGCTCTGCATTTTAATTGAAGTGTCTGGTGCAGTGCTGCTCTCTCTCTTGGTGTGTGTGAGATTGAGAGCAGCTCTGGGAGCTGCGTGGGGATCCCTGCCAGGCCAGGGGGATGCAGGACCCCACGCTTCCCGTGCCAGAGGGGGAGATTGTGCTGCTCCTGCTCACTGTGTCTCCTGAGGGGTGTCCCTGTGGCAGGGATGTGTTTGTGACAGTGCCATCATCATCCACGTGCTTGGCACACCTAGAACGTGCTGCCCTCGGCAGCAAGCCCAAAGGCACGCTCACAGAACACGCTGCTCTTTAGCCCGTGGTGGAGCTGAGCAGGGCTCATATTTGTCAAATATCAAATATAGAATTGGGATTCCTGCTCATTTTCCCGTGCTGTCAGTGTCTGAAATGTTATCAGTTTTTGTTAGAGTGAAGTAATCCAAAATCTAGGTCAAGTTCATTCTCCAGAAGTCACTTGAGTATTGTTTTTCTACAGGTTGAAATTATATTCAGGCTCTTCTACATTAGTAAAATAGCATGATTAATGGGAATTTAAAATGCAAAGTAGCATCTTCACTCAACTTTCCAGGTCCTTCTCTGCATATCATTGTCTGGAATCCCAAATCTTGCAGGTAAAGTACAATATAGTTTCAGAGACTGTAAATCAGTCAAGGGAAGGTGATCATTAAATACATTAAAATGCATGAAAATTACCTAAATGGAAACCATTAGATTAAATGAAGCAGCTACAGTATAATATCCTGATGACTCCAGAAACTTTATTTAGATCATAACTGTACTGATGTTGTGCAAATCCCATGATTAAAGGGAACGTAACATATCTCTCCCTCTGCTTCCCTTTCTTTAAGAATTTGCAATTTCAATTCCTCCACGGCTTAATAAACAGTTACCTCAATAAAGGCTCTTCCTGACGCTCGGCACCAATCTGCATTCTGATGTGGTACAGCATGAAACCTTATCTCAGTGAGGCATGTTTGCAGCAATAACAATATTTAAATAATGACTGAAATGAAGCATGAAACCTTTTGCCAGCTAAAATGGACATAGTGAGAGATCTTAAGCCTCAGCTCCCATTTCCACTTTGGGATTTCTTCTCTGAGGCTGACACTCGTCCATGCTCCCAGAGGCCTGCTCCAGACCCCATGCACAGCTGGAATTAGTTCTCTGTTTTATGGTTCTTTATCACCCCACTGAATGGCAGTTTCAAGAAGTTTCATTATAAATATATTTTATTCTATTTCTGTTGGAACCTCCTAGTGAAGTATCATTTTCCTTCTCTCAGTGGCATCATATTTGCTGTATATTTTGTGGTTTGTCAGTGCCCTCATGCTTCTTTATGTAGCCCATATATTGTACATTGTACAGTTTTCTCAGGGAATTAAAAGGGCAAATTTTCTGCACAAAATTCCTGATCCTTCTCTCATGATTGTAATGGGTTGCTTCCTTTGGGGCTTTTCAGTCGTACATCCTGGTAACACAGAAAGTGGAATTTCAGTGTTTGATGTTCCACACTCCAAGCTGCTGTCCCTAACCATAGGTGCCCATCACTGGATGATGTTCTGGTGTTCCCTCAGGCTGCTGAGCTACTCTGTATTCCCTGGCTCTACCTGCACTGGATCAGAGCTTCTGGGGAACTGGGATGCAACAACAGCACAAGGAAGCAGTGACCTAATGGGGTCACTAATGGATATTATTCCACAGCTCATCCCAATTCAAAGGCTAATTCTGGTTGATATTAAAATAATGAAATAACACTGACTGGTCTTTCAGCAATATTTACAATTTGTTGTGATAATGTCACTGTTTGCAGTGGACAGGAGTTTAAAGCCCCAAATTTGCCAATGGACTTTGGGGACATGGGTGGCATCAGCATGTGGAGTTCGTGTGCCCTGAAAACAGGGTGCACTGTGTAATTCCAGAGGGAAGATGGGGAGGGAGGAGGAAGATTAGAGATCAGTGGCCCGGGGGTGCTTTCAGTTGCAGAGGACTAAATTGACTGCAAACTTGCAATTGCAGTTGACGTCAGTGGAAGCTGCCAGTGTCTAAGAAGTTCTCATCAGCTTAGCAGTATTCATCTGAAGACAGAATTAGAAATGTATTCCACATGGTGCCACTGCACGGTCTGTGCTTTACAGGAAGAGCAAGGGCATGTGAGGAATTCAGGTGGAGTTCAGAGAAAGAAGATACAAACCTTTCACAGAAACTGAAAGAGAATAGCCAAGAGGACTTGCAGCTACTGAGAGCACAAGAATAAAAAGAGACCAGAGGTTTCTCTGTAAAGCAAAGGTTTAGCCAAACTCCCTTCATATCATACACAGAATTGTCTACTTTGATTTTGAATTAATAGATCTTTTATGAAGAAAGCAGAGAATGAGGGCCGTTTTCTGAGCTACATGAGAGCTCAGAGAATGCCATTAGCAGAAGACAAAAGCTCTAACATTGTGTGGGTTTTTTCCCCTGCCAGTCTGCAGGCAGAAAAAGTTGGTGCATGTTCAAGTCTTCAGTGGCCTTCTGAAGTACCTGACAGTTTGTTCTGCCCTCTGTGATCTGGGGGAAGCATCAGGGGCAGGATGACAGATGTCCAGGAATTCCCTGGCTCTGTGTTGCTCTGTTTGCACCAAGCACTGCTGGGCTGCTCTTGCAGCAGCCCTGGCCCAGAGCTGCTGCCCGGAGATGTGATGCCAGCCCTTTTCTTTGGTCATCAGTAGCATCCTGAGAAGCTTTCACTGAGGGACTGATAACAGCAATACTGGCACTGTAGTCCCTGATCCCAGCTGGCTGCAGCAGTGCTCCCAGGGCGAGCTGCTGCAGCCTCTCCTGTGGGCAGCAAACAGGGTGAGGGATTGGAATGGGATGCAGTGCACAACTGATTATCAGAGAATCTGGTTTAAAATCCACTGTTCTGGGCCCTGATTCCACCCTTCTTCAGGGTGGTTAGCAGTGCTGGCTGCTGGTGCCAGTGTTTTGGTGAACAATCATACACACTTCTCATTGGCAAAAGCAGCTGTTGAGGAAGTTTGGTATTTTTAATCACAGCTGAACTTCCAGCTGTTTCCACCAGCACATAAAGGCTGTGCAGCAGCACTGTGGATTTGCTTATCTTCTTCCAGACCCACTTAGGGAAAAAGAAATTTCTTGTCTGTACAGCAAGCATTCCTAATAATTATTATGTTTGTTTATACTTTAGAATTGCATCCATTAAAAATGCTGATAGGAAATTAAAATCAAGATGAAAGCCTGTTCTTGTTAGGAAATGCTTGTTTTTAGCATTTTTGTCTTTTGCTGCCATGGAGAACACTCCCTGTTGCAGTTTTTGGGGCACTGGCAGTCCTTCCCTGCCCCTCACAGCCCTTGGGCCGAGGTGTCCCTGACCCTGCTCCTCATCAGCTGGATCTTCCTGGCTCACCTTGGCTCCAATGTGTGCCAGCTGACAGAGCTGTGGGACAGGCCCAGGAGCTGCTGGCTGCAGAGTGGGGTGCAAGGGCAAGGCTTTGACATCTGGGGTCTGTGGGAGGGCAGGGGCAGGACAGCTTGTTTCCCAGAAATGGAAGGATTCCACTGCATCCACAGGCATTATCTGTGTACAGAAGCAATAAGTTTCCTCTGAAGAAAGAAACATATAAACCAAAGCTGAAGGCAGAAATTGCTGCTGCATTTGATAGAAGAACCACAGAGATGATGCAAAGGAAGGTAAATTTTACCAACATAGTCTAGGCAGTGTTTTGCTGACAGTGCAGAAGGTCTATGAGTCTAAGAGCAACTTTTAGGGAGTTTGTCAAGGAAATCCAAACTTCCATAGGCAGCTTCAATTATGTCTCATCTGATTACTCCAACTAAAGCCTGGTGAAAGATTTTAGAAGCTCAATATTTTCTTTGCTGTGGTTGGGAGAAATAAGTTGGATGCTGTTAATGCTGTTTTTTGCTGCTCAAAGAGCAGTCTCTGCTGTGCTGGATTCTGTTCAAGCTTGGGGAAGATGGGGACTGTAAGGGGTTGGAGTCTTTTGTCCCCTTTTTATTTCCTGACAGCTGAAGTTGGAAAACATGGTGGCAGTCCCAGTGACATTATTTTGTTATTGCACCATATTTTAGACTTATTCTAGAGGTGTGTAAAGCAGTGTCACCAGTTTGATTACTGCTGCAAATGGGCACAAATGCAGTACAGTCCAGAGAGGCACAAATGCCAGTGTAATCCCAAGGGCGAAAAGTTCCAGTATAATCCAGAGGAGCAGAAATGGCAGTAGAGTCCAGAGGGGCTGGGCTTGGCCTGGGAGCTCTGCTAGCAGAGCCTCCAGCTCTAGGCCCTTTACAGGGCTGGGAGCATCTCACCTTCCCAGGCTGGACACAGATCCCAAAGGACTCACTGCTGTAGCCTTGTCTCACAGTGCATAAAGCACATTAAAGTGCTATTTGTAGGCAAGAAATGCAAAAGTCATTTTTACATCCTGAAAGGTTTTTAATATGGTTGTGTTTGGATCCTTCCTGCAGTGCCCTGGCTCCTGCTCATTTCCAAGTGCCACAGCAGCAGCTCCTGCTGTTGTATTCCCAACCCTGCACTGCTGAGGGATTTTTATTTCATATATCATTTCTTAGTTACAGCTCTGTAATCATATATCACGTCTGCAGAGTGTGGTGTGGCGTGGAGGATGTTCTCTGAACAGACACTAAAGAGGGAAAAATCAACACAGAGAAATCTGGGGGTTTTACTGCACTTAGGCAGAGCTCATTTCTCAATTCTTTAAAAACCCACGTGATTTTCTAACAACTGCCGGCCATTTGTCAAGCAAAAAATGTACCTGTATGGATTCAGTGGAGAGCTGGTTTTCTTGGGCACTGATGTAGTATTGGGAGTTGATAAATAAATAAATAACCAGGAAAAAAGATTTCTGTCAGGTGTGCAGAGAAATGACATGGGAATGGTCCTGAGTTAGGGGTTGTCACATCTAGAACATCCCCTGTCACAGTAAGCAGTTTCATGCCAACACAAACCTCCTGACATAAATCATTGGGAGGAGGAGAACCTGAGAGAAGTAGAAACAAACCCATCTATCTCAGCTACAAGCACCATTTCTGATATTGAGAGCAGCCTGAGTTTTTATCTTTGCATTGGCTTTTGGAGAGAGGTGGTGTTTACCCAGCCTGTCACCAATGCCCTGCTTTAGTGACTGAGCTGTGCAGTAAAGCTTTGCAGCTAATTATCATCCCCAAGTGCCCAAGGAAGCCTCAGTCAGTCCCAGTGCTGCTGGACTCCATGCTTTGCTCAAGTCAGCCCTACAGCACTGGCTCCTTGATCGGAGCTTCTGCTCCCAGCCAGACCAGCCCTGCTGCTCCTGGGGTCACTCGGTCCCACAGAAACAGCCAGAAAACCTCCAGCCCTGCCATGGGCAGTTCCCGAGGACAAGCTGTAGACACAACTGCTAGTTTTCTCTGTAGGATTGCTTGTTGTCTTAGAGCCAGAACGTGAGAATTTTGTATTCCAGGTCATTAGCCACCAAGACAGAGATAAGAGATTTGAAGATAAGCAAGCAGCATAGGTCAGAGTGTGTTTGGAGAGGGCAGCCCAAACCAGCTGCATTACTCACTCCTCACTATTTTAATCAGGTCTGGCTCTTTTGGCATTTGTGTGTATTTTTGAGTTGCAGCGTGCTCCTCAGAAGAAGGGCCAGTCCCTGTCCTGAGGAACTAAATGGGAATTAAAAGGTTTCTATGTTATTGTTCCTGTGGGTGGCAAGAAATTACACTTGGTTACTGAGGAAATCCCTTCCAGCCTTGTATTTCTTTCCATTTTGAAGAAGATAATTCAGGGAAAGATCATACCATGCAACTCAAGGAATGGGAAACATTACACAAGAGGAACCAGCCCAGTCCTACTGGGCCCAGGAACCTGGCCCCACATTTTGCAGTACCTTTAATCACTAAATACTTTAAACACTGAATGATTCAGACTTGCTGGCTTCTCTGAAGCCCTCTTAGTCATTTCACAAGGGTTTGGATGTGATTCTTGGGAGACAAACAAGACTGTTAGTGAGAGCTGAAGCAGAGCTCAGGCAGTGCTATTCTTTCCCCATTTTTGGCTGTGCAGCTGGTGTGATGGGATGTGCCACACTGATGGATCTGCTCTGTCAGCACTGGGGAATGCAGGGATGGCTTCCATGAAGGGATGGGTTAATGGCTATTCCAGGAAGGAATGGGTTAATGGCTGTCCCATGCAGGGATGGGTTAATGGCTGTGCCATGCAGGGATGGGTTAATGGCTGTGCCATGAACAGATGGGTTAATGGCTGTGCCATGAAGGGATGGGTTAATGGCTGTTCCATGCAGGGATGGGTTAATGGCTGTGCCATGAAGGGATGGGTTAATGGCTGTTCCATGAAGGGATGGGTTAATGGCTGTGCCATGCAGGGATGGGTTAATGGCTGTCCCATGAAGGGATGGGTTAATGGCTGTGCCATGCACAGATGGGTTAATGGCTGTGCCATGAAGGGATGCGTTAATGGCTGTTCCATGAAGGGATGGGTTAATGGCTGTCCCATGAAGGGATGGGTTAATGGCTGTTCCATGAAGGGATGGTGTGGCAGCGGCCTCAGGGAGACAAAGAGTTACATTGTCCCACCCCAAACCCCTTGTGAAGGGCGGCCCAGGTGCTCTGATTGGGTTTGAGTCCCTGGGGGGTTCTCCCTTGGTGTGTTTCTAATGGTCCCTGACCCTGAACTCCACCCTCAAAGGTGTAAACCCTCGGTTCTGTCCCTCAAAAACCCCTGCTGTGCCTCTGTTCGGGGCTCTCTGTTCTGGACCTGAGTTTGTTCTCATGCTGAATAAATGGTTTCATGAACGGGAGCCCGTCTCGTTGGTGTTTCATGCTGGTCCCCAGAACCCTGCTGCTTCTCTGGACGAGATCCTGAGGTTGCAGACTGCAACAGGATGGGTTAATGGCTGTGCCATGAACAGATGGGTTAATGGCTGTGCCATGCAGGGATGGGTTAATGGCTGTGCCATGAAGGGATGGGTTAATGGCTGTGCCATGAAGGGATGGGTTAATGGCTGTGCCATGAACAGATGGGTTAATGGCTGTGCCATGAAGGGATGGGTTAATGGCTGTTCCATGAAGGGATGGGTTAATGGCTGTGCCATGAACAGATGGGTTAATGGCTGTGCCATGAAGGGATGGGTTAATGGCTGTGCCATGAAGGGATGGGTTAATGGCTGTGCCATGCAGGGATGGGTTTATGTGCTGTGCATACGAGGGCAGCCAGCTGGTCCTGCAGGACAGACACATTCCATGGGTGTGTGGTATTTGGCTGTCCTGAGGCTGGCCCTGACTGCAGGCTCTCTGTGCATGGATAACATGTCTTTTCCTCTGCAGTACTCAGATACTCTCATGCTGTGGTTCCTTAGGACAATGTACACCCTCATTTACATATGGTTTGTGTTAACCATGCTTTTCCTTATCTGGTGACCCCATTCACCTGGCTACTCCAAAATGTCACTGTACTGCACACAGTCTAATGCCATGCTGGAAGAAATACTGTATTCCCAATTTCCCCAGCTCTCCAGTGCCCCTGGCTGGGTTGGGAAAGCAGTGTCTCTACCCCAGCACCTCCTCCTCTCCTTCCCCACTGCGCGCAGGCTCACACAGCCCTGCCCTGGAGCCAGAGTAGTGCTCTGCCACAGAGCTCCCATCACAACAAAACCATCACAACAACAACAACAAAAAAAAAATATTACCGTTTTAATCTTATCAGGCTCCAGTAGTGGCAGAAGTCTGTGCAAACTCAAGTCCCTCCTTTCTGACAGTGTCACAGTTCATCCTCATCCCAGCCATCAGTTGTCATAGCAAGCTGACAGGACACAAAGAGCCGCAGAGAGCAGTGCCAGTTCTGCAGCTGGAGATGATCCTTAACAGACTTTGTCCCCACAACCCCTCCCAGGAAAAAGCAACTTTTGCTTCAGGATGGTGAAGAAAAATCAGCCCAAAACCTTGTTCTTTGCAATACATCTATGAAACCTGCACTGTCCATTTAAAAATACTCTGAACATGTTTTGATACTTATTTCTGTTTTGTACCTTTTAAAATTTTGATATATATATGATGTCAGAGAATCCAGAATGGTTTGGGTCGGAAGGGACCTTAAAACTCACCCAGTGCCACCCCTGCCATGGCAGGGACACCTCCCACTGTCCCAGGCTGCTCCAGCCCCAATGTCCAGCCTGGCCTTGGGCACTGCCAGGGATCCAGGGGCAGCCCCAGCTGCTCTGGGCACCCTGTGCCAGGGCCTGCCCACCCTGCCAGGGAACAATTCCTGCCCAATATCCCATCTGACCCTGCCCTCTGGCACTGGGAGCCATTCCCTGTGTCCTGTCCCTTCATCCCTTGGCAATTGTCTCTCTCCATCTTTCCTGCAGCTCCTTCAGGCCCTGCAAGGCCACCCTGAGCTCACCCCAAAGCTTCTCCTGTCCAGGCTGAACCATCCCAGTTCCATACACATTGTGGTATGCATAGGCTCTCTACAAACCTTGGAACAGAGGATTTTTCCTCTATGTTTGCAGATATTTTGATTTCCTTTTGAGTATATCTTCTGTTTTCTCTGCTCTTGCCTGACTTGACCACCATTATTTGGAGTAGTCAAAAATGAATAGGAAATAGAGTTTTTCTTAGATCACAGGAATTTCGTGAGGCTGTGGAGATTTGAACTTGTGTGATGCTACTCAGTGACAATGACAATGTTTTTATCCCTGTAAAGAACCATTTAAAAAATGCCTTTAAACATCCTTGAAAAATAATCATTAAAACTTTATACTCAGACGTGCTTTAAATGATGTGCTCAAGGAGCAGCAGAAGCTAAAGCAGGTTTTCCAGGCAGTGTTGCTCTCCAGTTGCCATGAATGCACGCACAAATTGGGCATTTGGATGTGAAAGTGGACAATCCCTTACCACAATTTCCAAACCAGGCATGCAAATGTGCTCATGAGTTCTGCATCCATTTGAAACCCTTTATGATGGGATGCTTTGTCCTCTTTTCTTACCAAAGGAGCCCAGAAGCCAAGATAGTCATAAAGAACCAGAACCATGTTCATTTGTCTGAGCTCTGTCCTGACCTGTGACCTGGGAAAATCAGTTTGGTTTTGGCCCAGAGTCAAAATCAGCCCTGTAATTCCACAACAGATATAAAAAAGGGATGTGACTAAGGGGCAGAGTGCAACTGGAAAGGTTACAAATCACTGATACGAGGTGTTATTTTGAATTTACCAATCTTTTTTCATCAGCAGAGCTACAAATGTCCATATTCCTTAGAAAAGGTTAAAAATGCTTTGTACCTTGGACATTTTAGGGTAAAAAAACCCTTATTGTTAGAAGAAAAAGAAGAGCTGCTTGGATTTGTCCGAAAAAAATCTTAAAATAAAAGTAGCACAATGTCCAGTTAGGTCATTTACAGAAGAGTAGCCTTGCCAAGAGCTTTTGATTTTTTTTTTTTTCTTTTTCTTGTCTAGTATTTTTGAAAATAGGAGATGAGAACACAAGGGCTGGAATGAGACAAGGTGGAACTGAAAGAGGAGCAACAGGGAGCTGTGGGGATTGAGGAAGGGAGTATAAAGGAAACAGCATGGAGATGGGAAAAACAAGAGTCAGGGAGGGGGTGGAGGTACCAGAGTGAGCTGAAGGGAACAGAAGAACAAGAAGAAACTTTCGTCTTTATGATCTACAAAGCTGTCTTTTACATTTGCTGTTAAATATAGATGGCAACACGCATGCTACAAGACAGAAAAATAAAGGAAAGCAGAAAAAAACAAATGCTGAGAATAAGTCTTTGGGTTATTCTAAAAAGCATCAGAGGCTTTCAAGTTGCTGGTCTTTTGATTTATGATGATATTGCTGGGATTGAGCAGTGTCTGTGGAGCTCCACATCTCAGATTTATGAAGCCATGCAGTAAACATGATTTCAATTATCTCTGAAGAATGTTTTGATTTTATTCATAGGGAAGCTGCTCTCACAAGGAGGGCAATGCTTGCCCTGCTGTCCCAGTTAGGCTCACCTGATCCCTTCCCCTCTAGGTGGAATTTACTGCTGTTGATGGGGAGGAGCTGCCCTGTGCCACATCCCAGCTGGTTGGAGGGGAAGAGTTTCCTGGGTTGAAATGGCTCACGGGGGTGTAGGATCTTTAGTGTAGATGCTAATTAAATCTAATGTACCAGCTCTGCTTTTACTGCTATTAATGCCAGGAGTTTTGCCCAGCTCCAATTAATGTTAATGTGAGGAAAAAGGAAGAAAAAGGCATTTCTGACAAGCTTAAAGAAGATTCTGCTTGAATGTCTTTGTGTTTCCTCTACTCATTATGTGTTGATATAAATGTAAATGCCTGTGAGAAGTGGAGAAAGGGAAATGTAAAGCAATCCACGCTTATTTTTGGCTGGGAGCAGCAGCACTTGTGAGTCAATTTAGGCTCTCTAGCCAAGCAGGCTTGGCAACTCTGGCCCTGCCAGCATTTGCATAGGCTTTTATCCACTTGCTGCTAGGGGCTGATCCTGCAGGATCCTGTAGTCTTAATTTATGGTAAAGTAAATTTAATGTAAGATTGAATGGGAGGCAATAAACTCACAAAAAGCAGGCGGCATGACCTGTTGCTTAATAGCTTTCTCCCAGATGCAGGCACCTGATTCCAATCCATTCCTGCTCCTCTAGCAGGCATTCTCTTTTTGCTATCAGTTACACAGGCTGCAGCCAGGAAATGAAGGGAAAAGAAAAAAAAAATTCTGAAATTCTATTGTAATTTCTCATTTTCCAATTTCACTCCTTAAAATTGCCTTTCAGATTGATAATTTCAGCCTAGGAGAGGAAGGAAGGTCTGTTACTCCAGAGTCTGCACCTCAATGGATGTAAGCAGACTTTGTGTACTCATAATATTCCAAAATGGGTTTGTACTAAAAAACTGATATTCCTAAAGCAGTAAAGAATGACTGAAAGTGATTCTCTTTTTAAGAAAATGGCCCTAAAGGAAAGCAGCCTAATTAAACTAATTAAATGTTTTTTGTCTTTTCCATTGAACACTTGGGTTTATATGAAAGTCTTTAAGACTTAGGACTTTAAGGCATTTTTGGAGGTTGTTTAGATGGAAGGGGAATATTTTGGTGGTTGAGGTGGACATCTGTGGTGCTGCACATCAGCAGACCAGCAAAATGCATCATGGTGGTGTTGGTGGAAAGGAAAGATAAGAATGGTTTGAAAATAATTGAATAAAACATAACCTGGTGCTCCAAGTTAGTAAATTTACAACAAAATCAGCATCCAGCCCTTTTGTTTTCTCAGGACTGGTTCCTCTGTTCTAAGAGCAGTCAGTAGCTCTCAAAACACACTTTGGGCTGGATTCCAGCTTCAGGCAATTCTGAATTTGTGATGGCCCAATAATTCTTCTTTCCTTCTGTGTCCAGACCTGCCCTCTTTTCACTCTTCTCTACCCAATACCCTCTAGTTCTGTTGTTGTGTAAGCCATCAGCCTTCAGACTCAGCCCTTAGCTTCCCCCCTTGATTGTTATTAGAAGGGGATGAAACCACCCCAGTGTTGACACTCCAGTCCCTGCAGACACAGGGAGGGTTTCTGAGAGAACATGGAGATTTTTCAGACAATTCTGAGCCAGGTTCCCCAGCCTTGCTGTTCTGTGTGAGTGACACCAGCCTTTGCTCTTGGGCAGATTTAGATCATTCAATGGAAATTCAAAAATTGGTGCTGAGGCTTAAGTGTGTTCTGCACATAGAGATGTGACTTTGGGGACCCAGGGAGGGCTTCCTCAGCACTTCTCCTTGGCACTTGGAGGCATCTCAGTTGCTTTTGGGAGGATTGTGGGGAGCAGTTTGGCCAAGAGCTGTGCATCCCCTGTAAATCAGCAGCAGCTCTACAGTGTGTGCAGGGACATCCTTTAAGCATCACTTTGTGCAGCCCTGCTCAGGTTCCCAGTGCTGTTCACGGACTCCAAGTACTTTGTTGAGACTGTTTTGTCTGTACAAACCCTTGGTAAAGGTCAGATTAATTGAATAAATGAGATGCTTTCTCTTGAGTACTGCAAGGTGAATACGATTCTCAGTGGGAATATATTTACGGTTACAGAATTGTCCTTTGATTTGATTTTTCCCTAAAAGAAAACTCACCCAACTATCATATAACCTCTGGGGGTGAGTATTCATTACATAGAGGTAGAATAGTAAAATAGAAATTGTTATTTTCTTGTATCACTGGGAAAATATTCCTTCCTCCTACCTCTGTTCCCAGTAAATATTCTGTCTGTCAGTTGGCCTTTGGGTTGGCAGACTTTGAACTCAATTTGCTCATGAAAAGCAAGCACAGAGCGGGGGAGCTCCAAATGAGGGGTCAGCCCACAACCCAAAGAAAAAATACCTAAATGGTGCAGACTACAGAACCCCAGAATGGTTTGGGTTGGATCCTTAAAGCCCATCCAGTGCCACCCCTGCCATGGCAGGGACACCTCCCACTGTCCCAGGAGCTCCAGCCCCAATGTCCAGCCAGGCCTTGGGCACTGCCAGGGATCCAGGGGCAGCCCCAGCTGGGTGGGTACTGAATGTCTGGTAAAGTGTCCTGAGAGCTAAAGGGACAGAGCAGGACATTCAGAAATGAAAGCAAGAATGGAAATGGTATAAAATTATGTCAGTTTGTTTTTATAAATGGGAGAAGTGGTGCAATATCAGGCCAGGCCCTCCAACAAAACCAGCAGAATGCAAATGATAAATGCCAGACCCTCCTGCACTGCCTCACTGCCTTTGTTTCTCTCACTTTATCTGGTTTCTGTTTTCCTATATCTTTGTCATAGTGGCTAAATTTGTAATAGCTTGATGCTTCTGGGTACAGTGTGGTGACTGTCAGTGTTTCAAGATGAGTGATTCCTAAATTTGTTCCTGAAGTTGTATTTTTGTAGCTATTCCTATGTCCAGGGCAAATGCATTCCTTTGTAATGCTCATATTACTTACAGCAGGAGGTTCTTTAAGATGAGCATTGGAATTGAGTATTTATAGAGGAAGAAGGGTGGAGAAGAGAAGAAAAATAAGAAACAATTATGGAGGGCAGAGAACTGATACCTTTAAAGGATTTTTAAAAATATTTTTAAGCCTCTTCTTTAGGGAGTTGTTTGGGGTTTTTTTTGTTAGTTTTGTGAGTTTTTAATTGGTTTGGGGTTTTTTTTAGGTATTTTATTCTGTTTTCTCAGGTCTGCATTAGAAATAGATTACACTGGCAGGAAAAAATTATCTCCTGTAGTAGCAGTGCTACTACCTAATGCTGCTGCTTCCTGAAGCAGTTCTGAGTCTGTTTTTAAAGATTTATTTGTAACCTGAACCATAAATTGTGCTGGGTTGCACCTCAAACAATCAGTCAAAGGCAATATTTACAAATTAAATTTTTATTCTGTTAGAATTATGTTTTTTGTATCGCTTAAATTTGGGTTGGTTTTTTTTTTAGACACATATTCTTATCTTGATTAAAGAGAAAAGTGAGTTCTCTAAGGATGGATAAGCATGGTTTGTTTGGTTATGCCTTTCAAAGAGATAAAAGATGGGATGTAAGTCTGACGATGATTAGCCTTAGTCCTGGTTCCTCAGCTGAGGTGGAAGACAGGGGTTTGTAGTATGGAGATAAGATAGAAAGAAAAAGCACTGAATGGGCTAAAATAAGTTTGGCAAATTTCAGGTTGATGTTTTAATAAAGTTTTATTGGGAATTGACACAAAGAAATTGGAGATGATACTAATATTTATGGATACGACATCACATTTGTAAGGTGGGTGTTTTTGCTCAATAAAATTGCACATAGGGGCTGGAATTACAGAAAACCTTAGGGTAACATACTTGAACACTTCTCTAAAAATTTTCTTGTATCTGCAGCAAATAACTGTGTCTACCACAGACATTCAGATTGTTCAGAGTTGTGTTCCAGGGCTGCAGGATCATGTCCAGGGAGGCTGCAGTCACCAATGACCACCTTGGGACTCAACGAGAAGGGCCCTGCTCAGGAAATAATTTATTCAGCACAGGGACAAACTCAGCTTTAGATGCAGAGAGCCCCAAACAGAGGCAGGGTGGTGGATCTTATGGGACAGAACCAGTGTTAAAGCCACTCCCCTCACTTTAACACTGCTTATCTGAAATTAAATCTTTGCCTCCCTGGGTGGGGGCACCTCACAGTTCAGGGCATCTTATGGGGGTTTTGTTTGTCACAGTCCCTCTCTTTGCCTTTAATGTCACTGAAAGTGGGAGTAGAGAAGAAAGACTACAAAAATACATTGACATTACCAGTGAAAGGTAAAATTCAACCAATTGATAGTAGAAGTCTGGGACAAAATAGATGGAAGATTTTTGATTGGTCTTTAAGCCATAGTCACTGTGTTATACCCAGGCTATATCTGCCTCATTGCTACAGGAGGGGCTGCAGCTTGAATGTAACAGTAGTTACTTGACAAAACAGCCAGAGCTGACCAGTCCTTATTCATATCACTTTCAGGATTATGGAAAGCTCAGAAATTTCTGGTCAACGAGATCTGTGGAAGGTTGAAAGGCATTTGGACCACAGTATTGTGCTCAGACATCACAGATATATTTCAGTATTATTCAATTCATATGCAGAATGTTAATAAATAAGTTAAATATATTTTATACATTTATGTCAGCAATGAGGTAAGTGATTATTCACCTCCATTCTGATCTCCTGAGACCTGGAATGATGTGAACAGTTCTGGTGCAAAAAGGACATGGAACTGTTGGAGCAAACCCAGAGGAGGCCACAGAGCACCTCCCCTGTGGAGCCAGGCTGGGAGAGCTGGGGCTGCTGAGCCTGGAGAGGAGAAGGTTGTGTGGAGACCCCAGAGCTCCTCCCAGGGTCTGAGGGGCTGCAGGGACCCCAGAGAGAGACAATTCCTCAGGAACTGCAGTGGCAGGACAATGGGGGTTTCAAACTGACAGAGGGGAGATTTACATTGGATTTTGGGCAGGAATTGTTCCCTGGCAGGGTGGGCAGGCCCTGGCACAGGGTGCCCAGAGCAGCTGGGGCTGCCCCTGGATCCCTGGCAGTGCCCAAGGCCAGGCTGGACATTGGGGCTGGAGCAGCCTGGGACACTGGGAGGTGTCTCTGACTCTATGATTTTTCTGTTGCTGGAAATATGAGATTAATCTTTTGGTGATTGTAGATAGCATTAAATATTGAAAAAATCCAGTTCCCGACACAAAACAAGCAGGGGAAGCAGCTCCTGTCGACTCTGAAGTGTGTTTAAAGTCAGTGTAGAGACCTCAGCAGTTTCATTCTGAGTGTGAGTGTTCCTTTTGGAAATGACAGTATTGAAGCAGGTGTTTTGTGGCCACTTCTCTAAACAATATCCTGTTCCCTGTGACCAACTTGGATGTTTTTCTAATAATATCAAATTTAAATGTACAGCTCACAACTTAGAGGAAAGAAACCAAGTTTTTTATTATAGATTTGCATATTTTCAAATGGCTGGACTAGCAAGTGCAAAGTGCTGTTCTGTGTTTAATATAGACAAATGTGAAATAATTGATGTGTAGGCAATGAACCAGAGTAAACAGAAAGCTCTGCAGCATAATGACAGGGAATGGATTTAAAGGTTATTATATAGAAATCCATGAAGATATTAGCATGGCTATGTGCATGGGGAAAAAAAAATCACCATGAAATGGGGATGCACAAATGAGCAGAATACAAAATGAAAACAGGAAATATGAGGTGTTTTACTTCTTTTTTACTACTCTTTAAGTAGTGCCCCAAGTTCCAGTTTTTAAAGTTTAGTATCCTGGTTATAAACCTGCTTTGTATCTGAGCCGTGCTCTGGGCATTTGGATTTCTAAAATAGGATTCTCGTACTTAACCCCTGGGGCAGATTATTTTCCCCTATAATTTCTGTTAACTATCTGTATTTTGGAGAGCTTCTTCGGTGGCCATGTCACAGTAATTATATGCACAAAAATCCAATTACGTGTTTAGCTGGCTTCTTGCAGGCATACTTACATTAAGTGGTGCCACACAACTGAAATAATTGTTTATACAAGTAATGGTTGAACACATTCATGGAAACCTGGCACTCTTTTTCTGAAGTCTGCTGCAGTGCTTCAGATGGGCTTAATAGGCAGCCTGTGAGTGGTTTTAATAGCTTTGCTTTTTTATTCAGAATTTGGTACCTTGAATGATTAACTGGTTCACTATTTCCATGGTGCATGACCAGGGAGCCAGGGACACAAATGTGGGAGGACTGCACAGCCCTTCAGAGGGACCTCAACAGCTTGGGGAGATGGGCAGGGACAAAACATCTCAGTTCAACCAGATTCAACCAAGGCAAATGCAGATCCTGTTCCTTGGCAAGAACAAGTTCAGCACCAGCAGTGGCTGGGGGAACCTGCTGGAGCAGCCCTGCAGGGAAGGACTTGGGTGTGCTGGGGGACACGGAGCTGTCCCTGAGCCAGCAGTGTCCTGGGTGTGCTGGGGGACACGGAGCTGTCCCTGAGCCAGCAGTGTCCTGGGTGTGCTGGGGGACACGGAGCTGTCCCTGAGCCAGCAGTGTCCTGGGTGTGCTGGGGGACACGGAGCTGTCCCTGAGCCAGCAGTGTCCTGGGTGTGCTGGGGACACGGAGCTGTCCCTGAGCCAGCAGTGTCCTGGGTGTGCTGGGGGACACGGAGCTGTCCCTGAGCCAGCAGTGTCCTGGGTGTGCTGGGGACACGGAGCTGTCCCTGAGCCAGCAGTGTCCTGGGGCCAAGGGGCCATGGGGAAGAGCCTTGCCAGCAGGTCAGGGAGGGATCCTGCCCCTGTGCCCAGCCCTGGAGGCACCTCTGGAGTGCTGTGTCCAGCTCTGGATCCTCAGCACAGCAGGGACAGGAGCTCCTGGAGCTGAGGAAGGGCCTGGAGCATCTCGGTGCCCAAGGGAGGCTGAGGGAGCTGGGGCTGCTCAGCCTGGAGAGGAGCCCCAGCTGAGAGGGGCCCTCAGCCCTGGCTGTCCCTGGCTGTCCCTGTGTCTGTCCCTGTGTCTGTCCCTGTCTGTCCCTGTGTCTGTCCCTGTGTCTGTCCCTGTGTCTGTCCCTGGCTGCCCCTGTCTGTCCCTGTGTCTGTCCCTGTGTCTGTCCCTGTGTCTGTCCCTGGCTGCCCCTGGCTGTCCCTGGCTGTCCCTGGCTGTCCCTGTGTCTGTCCCTGCCTGTCCCTGTGTCTGTCCCTGTGTCTGTCCCTGTGTCTGTCCCTGGCTGTCCCTGTGTCTGTCCCTGGCTGTCCCTGGCTGTCCCTGTGTCTGTCCCTGTCTGTCCCTGTGTCTGTCCCTGTGTCTGTCCCTGTGTCTGTCCCTGGCTGTCCCTGGCTGTCCCTGTGTCTGTCCCTGTGTCTGTCCCTGTGTCTGTCCCTGGCTGTCCCTGGCTGTCCCTGTGTCTGTCCCTGGCTGTCCCTGTGTCTGTCCCTGTCTGTCCCTGGGTGCAGGAGGGGCAGAGCAGGCCCAGGCTCTGCTGCAGGCCCAGCAATGGCAGCAGAGCCACGGGCAGGGGCTGAGCCCAGGCCCTGCCCTGCACAGGAGGCAGAACTTGTGCCCTGGGCAGTGCCCAGCCCCGAGCAGATTGTGCAGAGAGGCTGTGCAGTCTCCTCCCTGGGGATATTGCAGAGCCACATGGACACACTGCTGTGCCCTGGGCTCTGCTTTGGCCCTGCTGGAGCAGGGAGGTGGCACCAGAGGAGCCCCTGTGGGCCCCTCCAGCCTCACCCAGCCTGGGGTTCTGTGAAATGAAAATGCTGTTTAATCCTTTAAGCCAAACCTTTGCCACTAACAAATCACATCTAATATTCTCACAGCAGGTGTTTTGCCTATTAGGATGCAATAGGTAGAGGACATTTGTGACATATGTCAGTGTACACACATGGGGAGGAGTTTCTTAGGCTGTGATAAAACAATGACTCTTTTCTGGCTCTGATGATGTCCTGCTTGATTTGTGTACAAGGTTCCTTCACTTGGCTTTTCCAGTACAGCATCTTATAAAGAGAGAAAGCAACTTTATTTAAGCCTGGCATAACTGTACAGTACATTAGGTCAGGCACCCACATTAAATCTGGGGATGCCCTATGGAATAGTCGAAGGACTGCATCATTTTAACAGCTCTTGGGCTTTTTGCTCAATGATAAAATATAAGCTTTTATTAGCAGGCAGCTTGTTCCTTTGATTACTGCATGTGGGTATGTTGTCTTCGATACAAAGATCTTAAAAACAGCAGTTTTATGTTTTTAAACTATTTCTCATAATGGCTAAAGTCACAAAAATATCTCTGCCTGTGCAGCATATGCTTGATTTTTCATGTGCCCCATATGCAGTCTGGTCAACACATTTAAGTGCTCTTTTTTTGTTGTTTTGTTTGGTTTTGGTGGGGGTTTTTGTGTTTTTTTTCTTTTTTTATTTTTTTTTTTTTTTTTCCTTCACCCTCTGTTAAGATGGTACCATGTGATTTCCATATTTTTATAGTACTGCCTTCATATGGATTTTGGTGTCCCAGCATCAAGAGATGTGAACCGTAGCTGATTATCTCAAAATTACTAATGTGTGTTGAACCCAATAATCTGATTGATACTGTGGCCTTATTTTTATCAGATTCCTGAAGTGACACAGAGATCACCTTCTTTGCAGTAAAAACATTGCTACTTAATCTAAATTTAGTTTAACAAGCTGGTGGAAGATGAGAAAGTCTGGATAAACAGGTCTTTCTTTTATTTCAGTTTGTCTGTGTGCTGCACTGATGTTGAAGACACTGTAAGACTGGGAAGGACAGCTGGAGTGCCCAGCACAGCTTGGTATTGGCCAAAAGTCCTGAATTTCAGATCAAGGTCACAATTTGAGACTTGCAAAGGGAGTTTAACTTATAATATTTTTAAATATCTTTCACAGTATTGAATCCCAAATATATCTGCAACATAAAATAATTTTGTTTCTCTATTATAAAAACTGTAGCTTGCTCTGGTATTCAGAATCTAAAAGGGTTTTTAGACTTGCTCAACTGCCAAGCTCTGCATTGATACATGAAAAAAATTGAAGAAACTTGATGTTTTCCAATATTTTCCTCTCACAAAGTAAAATTTAAGAAAGATTTCTTGCTGGAATGAACTGTACGTTATTTCTAAATTTCTGGAGTTTATGTGTGATTGTGCTTTTGAAACCTTAATGTATTTTTATTAGCTCTGGAAGCCTAAAGTCTTTATTCCTTCTACTGTCCTGCTGCCTGGAGTGAAGGTAGCAGTTTAGAGATGACCACACCTTGCAAAATTCTCACACAGAGATTTAAAGTGAAGGACCAGTTCTGTAACCTCAGTCATGCCACACCAAAATTAATAAGGATTTATAAAAAGTGTATTTCTGAGTGTCAATAAGGATGGAAAAGTCAAGTTCTGTGCTCAGGGAGGTCTGTGAGGGGGAGAATAACCAGAAATTTCTGTGGATAAATGAAGGAGGAGACAGTTTGGGCTCATCTTAGGTTGATCCAAACCAGCCTGGTTTTTAATATATCCTTTTTGGGGGTGGTTGCGTTTGTTCAGGGCTTTTTTTGTTTGTTTATCCAGCTTTAGAGCCAGGCAATTGTGTCTGTTGGAAATATGTGCCCTTTTGAGTCTGTTTTCAAAATAGGATGTGAAATTCAGACACAGTAATAAGTTAAGGTAAGAAAGGTTGTGGGGAAATACAGAAAAATAAATGTTGGCTTTTGAGCACAATTGTGAAATAGGAAGAGAAAAACAGTGTAGGAAACTATGGAAAATACACATGGAGCTCCCAGGTGATGGGCTATATGACCTACTTAATAAGAAAGTTGATTAAGGCCTACTGAAATGAAACTGGACATACTGAGAGCAATAGGTAAATCAGATAAAGTCTAGCTAGAATGGAAACCTGGGCAAAGATCAGAGAAATGGGGACTGGGCTGCTCTCTCAAGCAAAAGAAAAAACCTCTGATCTCATTTTCATAACTTATATAATGAACAAACAGCTAAACAGACCCTGTTATTGCTCTGCAGTGAAATTCTGCTAATTGGGTGGAAGTGGCTACATGGAGGAGAGTGGATTGGAATCCTCACTCATGGGAATGTCAACCCAAAACGCTTCTGACACGGATAATTTCCCCCTGTCATGTTTATGGGTCTTGGTTAAGTTTCTTTACCTCCAGTCCTGGGGGAACTTCTGGGCTTCTGTGGACAAGAGAGGCCCTCAGGGGCAGGAGCGTGTCCAGGGCAGGGAATGGAGCTGGGGAAGGCTCTGGAGCCCCAGGAGGGGCTGAGGGAGCTGGAAAGGGGCTCAGAATGGAGAAAAGGAGGCTCAGGGGGCCCTTGTGGCTCTGAACAAGTCCCTGGCAGGAGGGGACAGCCGGGGGTGTTGGGCTCTGCTGCCAGGGAACAGGGACAGGAGGAGAGGGAACGGCCTCAGGCTGGGCCAGGGGAGGCTCAGGATGGATACTGGGAAAATTCCTTCATGGAAAGGACTGTCCAGCCCTGGCACAGCTGCCCCGGGCAGTGCTGGAGTCCCCATCCCTGAAAGGATTTAAGGATGTGGCAGCTGGAGGTACAGGCTAGTGGGATTTGGCAGGGCTGGGGTGCAAGCCAGCCTCAATGACCTTCAGAGTCTTTTTCAACATAATGATCCTGTGATTCTATACAGAATTATGTGTCTTGTATATCATGGAGGAGGGAAGCTTCTATTCCAGGAAGTGTCCACCCTTTTGTAGATTAGTGAAGGAAGAAGAACATTCTCTGTGGCTGGAAGTCATAATTAATTTGCTATATTTTTAGTAAGAAAATACATATTTTATGTTATCAACATCCTAAACTGTTATCTATGTATGTTAAATATAGTGTATGAGTGCTTTGTTACTTTTCACACCAGAAAGATCAAGAACAGTAAATCACCCTGCTACCTTTTAGTTGTACATTGAGAAAACCCATATCTTGAGAAGTTCAAGGCAATCTGAGCTTTTGCTCCCTTACATGCTGAGATAATTTACATGTGTCTTTAAGATCACAGTGATTTGGGCGATTAACATTTTTAAGTCCAATTAACACCAAATGTTATCAAAAACCTTTTGCAAATTGCAATTTGCTGCTGCAAAGAGCAAGGAAGAAACCGAGCATTTGGCTTCCTATTTGCAGCCAAAACTCAGTGCCATAAAAATGTGGGTATTGTGCTTTGCAGGAACTTTATCTCCAAAAGCATATGGGAATGGATAAGCATGTGGGCTTGGGGTGAGCCCACGTTGATTTACAATAATCACAGGCTTTCTTTCATTTTAGCTTCTGACTGCTTCTATGTTTTTCATTCTTCATCAGAGAAAGTGTAGACTCAAGTAAGATCCTGATTCTGCCATCAATTCAGTTTAGTGGTTTTGAGAGTGATTTTCAAGCAGAGAGGGTGAATTGCATGTCTGAAAGGTGCTGCTTAGTTGGTTTCATTGCTACCTGAAAGATCTTTGTCATTATTTTCTTCTCATGGACCATTTTACATCAGTGGGGAACTGGAGGAATTTTGCACAACCTGTTTTTTTGGGGGGGTTTGTTTTATTACAAATGTAGGTACACATTCCTGAAACACCCACACAGACAACAGCTTTCTGAAAACCAAAAACTATTTAGGGATGGCCTTGAGGGTGTCATAGGGCCTTTGTTGCCTTAGATTTTAGGGCAGGACTTGATGGCATCCTGGTAGTCCCAATACCTGAGTGTTCATAGCTGCTTTGGAAAAGCAAATTGTCTCACACATGGTGGAGATTTAAGGGCAATATTTAAAACCAGTAAACAGAGAAACCAAATAACAAAAGAATCTCTAGGGATAATCCTCTCCTTCCAAAACTGGCAGCTGCAAAGGAGGATGTTATATTTATGACAGGCAGACTAGGAGAAAATCAACAAAATATGGAAAGAAATGTAGCAAAGGTGGAAGGGAAATGACAATAACAGAATATTTAGGAGATAACAGACAAGATGACAATAACAGAATATTTAGGAAATCTGTTGTGCTGAGTGACCTGTTGGGAAAGTGGCAGGTATCAGTCCAAAGATAATTACAGGGCTGTGATTTGACATGGGGAAGAGAGGGTGGGAAATAACCCAAATTCCACTGATTCTCTGACTGTACTAAAGGAAAAAAAGGTGTCCTACTATCTTAGCCAGAGCTGAAAGTAATACCATAAACTAAGATTCTCAGAATTTCAAGGAGGGAGAAGGAAAGAAAAGAAGAGGCATAGCAGGACACCTTACAGAAGTTCAGGAATTTCACCAGGAATTTTCATCTGATTAGACATACAGTCTCCTGACACTGTTCACTTTAAATTGTTATTTGTGCTGGTGACAAGCACTATAAACTCAGGGAAACAGAAATCAAAAGTAGTATATAAATTTCTTAAGATAAAACTTTCAAAACAGGGAAGTTTTAAAAAAAACACTTTCTCAAGCTGTTTTGGGTCTGTAGGACCAAACTTATTTTTCAGTCATCCCCCCCACCTTTCACTTTAAGGCACCTTTATGCCAGTAAAAATGAATACCTAAGTAGCCATAATCTCCTGAATGACACAATTTCAAACACTGATTTCTCCACATCAGCTACAGTTCAAAATAAATTCCCCATGTATCAATCTCAAGAGGTTATTTGAAAAAACATTTTTTTCCCCCTCCCTTCCTTGGTGTCACCTCCTCTTTTGATTTCCCCATGGTCTCTGTCTTGCCTCATCTACATAAATCTGGAAGTGACACCATCACTCTCAAATACCAGCCAGTGTTTCTCAGCTCCTTTCAAACCATGTGCAAGACTAAGGGTGCCACTTCAGGAAGGTTTTGTGCTGTATTTCCTGATAACCCTGGTCACTGAATAATTAATTTTTGTGTTAACGTTCTCTATTCAGAGCTGTTTATTAAGGTAGGAAATTGAGGAGCAAGTGTCATCCAAAAGAGTGGCTGCTGAGCACCTTGCAGAGCCTGAGCTGAGGAAATGACAGGAAGAGGGGAAATGGGTTCTTTCAATGTTGAGCAGTCATTTCTGCCTCTCTCTGCATCATAGAAATATTCTCATAGCTCCAGTATCTTCACCTTCATGTGAGGATAAGCTGCAGCTCAGATCCTGTAGAATTTTCTTGGTGACATCTTTTAGTTGTGAGTGCAAATGCTCTAATTGGAGAGATTTTTCTAATTTTATTTTTAAAAATATTATTCCTGTTGTGTGTCCTTTTACATTACAACTCTATGCATAAAATAACCTGAATCTAAGTGTATTTCAGAGTTGTCCCAGACAGCCCTGTCAAATTTCTCCTTTTAAAAGAAGTACCAGTAGATGCTTGTACTCTAGCAATAATTATAGTAATGATCCAGTTAAACTTATGCCGTTCAGTATTTTAATTTTTTTGTTGGATCTGCATCAAGGTCGTGCTGTTAGGAGCCAAAAGCAAACCCCAGGAGATTAAAAAAAAAAAAAAAAAAGAAAGAAAGAAAGAAGTCAAAGAGTCAAAGTCATTTTGGTGTGTACCAGATTACTGGGTGTGTTACAAATGCCAAGCAGCTCAGACCCAAATCACACAGTCCAAAACCAAGGCAAGCACGTGCTGGGAGCTCAGGGGAATTCAATGTCACCAGCTGGGACATGATAAAGTAACTTCCTGTGCTCAAACATTTTAAGTAAACAACTGCATTATGTCTTTTCTCACTCTGCCTTTCAGTTCAGCTCAGACTCCAATGGTACATGAGGGAAATCTGCTTCCCTGGTCTTAAGCAGTCCCTGGGGTGTGCAGAAATGAGGCCCAGCAGGACTGGGATTGTGAATGTGCACTGGATCGTTCTCTGGCAGAGCACAGAGCTGCTCTGCCTGGGATCCAAGGTCCCCATGAGGTTTGAGGGTGGTAAGGGCTGCTGTGCCCTTGTCACTGTAATTTAGTGGGAGAAAAAGAAGCTGCTTGAACTGCAGGTCAGGGCTTGGACTCGACTGGTCCCTCAGGTGCTGGGCAACATGAATTTCCTCACTCCCAGCTTACAACAAATCACAAAAGGACCACATTAACTCTTAGATCTTCCCAGGCTAAAATCTACTCTCCAATGAGCCTAAAAGGTGGGGAGACAGCAAAAGCCAGAGGCATTGCCATCCCTTGAGATATCTGGTATTAGCCAGGATCCCATCCAGTGGCACTAAATGGGACTCCTGGGGAGTCTGAAAGCCTGGGCTAAATTGCTGTCATCTGGCTTCCATGTGGGCAGCCCCTGATTCTTGCTGAATCCCCCCCAGCTGAAGTTCCTGGGCCTAAAATAACATTCTTTATCTCCCTCATCATATTCAAAACTATTTTGCTGTAAACCACCCCCTCAGCCTGGCCCCAGTGATTGATGGAGTGTTCTGCCAAAATTCCCCCCCACACACCCCCCCATCCTGGCTACACAGCCAGTTCTCCTGAAGGGCTGCACAAATGGGGAGGGAGAGCCAGGCTGCAGTGGGTAATTCAGTCCTGTGCTGTCAGCAAGAGGGACTGAAAACAGCCTCACTGAGGAATGTAAAATCATCTGCAGTAATGTCTCCTGATACCAGGATAAAAACGTGCTGATAAAATTGTTCTTCATAAAGAAGGATAATATTAATAATTTTAAGGACTTCTATAGCCAGTTTAAACTTAAATGAGCCCTTTATTGCTCTCCTGCAAAGCACAATCAAGGAGCTCATGCTCTTTCAATAAACTCCAGGGTTCTTAAAGAGAGAGTTTAGTCATGGATTGTTCCTGCAGTGAAAGTATGGAGGTAAACAAAAGGGATTTTTTTAAATTTACTTACTTTTATTTAGAACAACCCATTCAGATGAAAAGTGTAGCTTTGGAAGCATCACCTCCTTCTACTGAAAGCATCGTGCTCTGAATTGTAAAAATCCAGAGGCCAGAAGCCTGCTCTGTGTTCTGGAATTAGTGTGTGCAGTAAAACACAACTGCTTCCTGATGAACATTTTATCAGCCTTCCCTGGGCCTGGCCAGGCTGGGCTGGGGCTATTTACTGCTCCTGTCTCCCTCCAAGCATTTGCTTTGGAAGCAGCTCTGGTCTGCATTAAAGGGCAGGAACTTTGGAATGTGATGATAAATAAATCAATCAGTGCTAATGAACCTGGTGGTGGCTGCCTGGTGGCCCCAGCTGCCCCCAGACTGGTTTGTGCCATGGCCCTGGGGCTGGGAAGGGGGTGCTTAGGTGACAATAGGCAGGGGCAGAAAGGCTTGGAGCAGCCTCACTTTTCTCTCCCCTCTAAGTTTAGAAACCAAATGTTTCATTTTCCTCTCCTCTCCCTGTTCTTTTCCTAACTGGCCCATTTTTGTTATCAATGATGACATCTATGCTTTATTTTCATGGAGAAAAAACATTCCCTCTTTCTTGTAGAACTCATGATTGATGGTCATTAGTCTCATATTAAAAGGCAATTTTGTTTTGGGATTGTTTTTGTTTGGTTGGTTTTGTTTGCTTATTTTGAAAAAGGGTTTTCCCTTTATTTAAAAAGGCAAATTTTTCATTTTGATCAAAGTATATTCTTGGGGTAATCCAAAGCTGTGTCCATCTGGTGGTTTGTGGGTTGGATGGATGATTCCTCAGGAAAGAGTCTCTCAAGCTGCTAAATTATTTTGGAGATTTTCTTTGTAGACAGTATGTACCCAACAACCAAAGGGCATAAGGTGCTGTTGTGCCCAAGACGTCCTAGAAACTGGATTGACTTGGGATTGTAGCTCTATAGTAGGTCAAAAATAAAATCTTAACATCATGGATATAAATGTAAAACTTATATTAATTTAAAATGGGCTGTGATTTCACTTTCTACTGTTTCACCCTGGCTATACCAATCTTTTCCCCATCAAACCTGAAAAAAAAAGAATCATCTCCTCAGACATAGCTCTGTGGTAAATCTTGGTAATATTTGTTGTGTGGACTAAGGGAATTTTTCACTAGCAGTAATAAAAAATGCTGATTTTTTTCTAAAAGTGTTCATCTTTGAAAGCATTGAAGAACACTGCAAGCAGTAAATTTAGCACTACGAGCCTCTGTTTAAAGGTAGGAAAATTGAAGAACAAACTTAGTAAATAAGTTGCCAAAGAGCCATGGAAAATTGGTGGCAACTTTTCATGTCTGAGCCATGAATGTACTGTTTGTTCCATAGAATAAAGCCCCTGTAGCTCTTCCTTGCCCAAAAAAACCCATCAGTCTGGCCTCTAGATCTCCAACAGCACTCTGGGAGGAAAAGAAATAAAAATGAGAATAAAAGGTCACTTTTTTTTTTTTTAATAAATGCCTCTAGCTCCTTATTCCTTCTATCAATATTCTAACAAAGAGACCGAGAGTTCCAACTTTAAAAAAGGAATTGCAATAAACAAAGTCTCCCCTAATGTCAGCTCAGTGCTCCTTAGAGCAAGTCATGTGGGCAGGAAGATTGGTGGTTCTGATATCTGGATGTTTGTAAGGTCTTTAATCAAGACATTCTTCCAACTCATAATTCAACACCGCAGAGTGAAATACAGAAGGTAATTGAAGCTGATTGATAAAATACGGATTTCCTCTCCTTGGAAGAAAGTTAAAGAGTACTTAAGGGGGAGAAACCCCAGAGCATTCGCAGTTCAAATGAAAAATATGCTGACATATTTCTTCGAGGAAAAAAATAAATAATGATAAAAGCTACAGGAAAGAGTAGGTGACAATAATTAGTTTGTTGTTTTAAATTAGGAGGTCTCCTGGGCCAGATGTTAGTTGTCAGGGAGTGATGCCCCCTCCTGAGACATGTAATGAAACTAGATAGCCAGGGGCCTCGGGGAAAAAAATGGGCTCTGTGTTTGGAGATGTCATTTGTTTCCAATGCTCTCGCCTTTTGCCTGGAGCAGCCTGAGGCTGGGGATGGCAGGCAGCAAGGAGAGCGTGCGGGGATCGATGGAGAGCTGCAGGCAGGGAGCTGCGGGGACACCGAGCCGGCCCAGCCCATTGTCCTGCAGGGGCCACGGCCGGGCACGGAGCACAGAACTGTCCGGATTGTCCCCGGCACTCTGCGGAGTGCGGGGCTCTCCCATTCCCATTCCCCGGCCCCGGGCACGGAGCACAGAACTGTCCGGACTGTCCCTGGCACTCTGCGGAGTGCGGGGCTCTCCCATTCCCCGGGCACGGAGCACAGAACTGTCCGGACTGTCCCCGGCACTCTGCGGAATGTGGGGCCCTTCCATTCCCCGGGCACGGAGCACAGAACTGTCCGGATTGTCCCCGGCACTCTGCGGAATGTGGCGCTCTCCCATTCCCATTCCCCAGGCACGGAGCACAGAACTGTCCGGATTGTCCCCGGCACCCGGCCGAGTGCGGGGCCCTTCCATTCCCCGGCCCCGGGCACGGCATCCCTGGCACCGGGAACCTGCACGGGGCCCTCAGGGCCGGCCCGGCCCGGGTCACCCTCCCAGCGGTGTCACCCTCCCAGGGCTGTCACCCTCCCAGCGGTGTCACCCTCCCAGCGGTGTCACCCTCCCAGCGGTGTCACCCTCCCAGGGCTGTCACCCTCGCAGGGGTGTCACCCTCCCAACATGTCACCCTCCCAGCGGTGTCACCCTCCCAGGGCTGTCACCCTCCCAGCGGTGTCACCCTCCCAGGGCTGTCACCCTCCCAGGGCTGTCACCCTCCCAGCGGTGTCACCCTCCCAGGGCTGTCACCCTCCCAGCGGTGTCACCCTCCCAGGGCTGTCACCCTCCCAGCGGTGTCACCCTCCCAGGGCTGTCACCCTCCCAGAGCCAGCCGTGCCTCCGAGCCAGCCCAGCCCCGGGCACGCCATTCCAGCGCGGGGCCCTCAGGCCGGGTCACCCTGCGAGTCCTGGGGACAGGAGAGGGCTCATCCCGGGACAAGGATGCTGCCACCAGCAGCACCTGCTCCGAAGCACTGCCGGGATATTCCACATTCCACACGTTCTGGATCGTGTTCAGCATTAATCTGGCTGGATGGGAACAAAAAGCGCTACAAACTGTGCTTCAGAGGCGCCTATCAGCCGGTGCTTTGCCAGTGTGCAGGATGGCCCCGCTGGAGCCACTGCAGCAGATCAGAGCCCTCGTTTGTGTCCCCAGCCACACTTACATCGCTTACCTTTCCCTTTCGGGCCTGGCTCTGTGTCCTATTTCCATACTAGAATAAGGATGAATATTAACCTGGTTTCGCATCAGGGATAATACGCTTTCCAGCGTTTGCATGGAGCAAACTTATTAAAATATTTAACTTATTAAAATATTTCTATGCTTCGGGAGCTGCAAATGCTGAGATGATGAGTATAGAAAAATATATGTCTTGCAAAAGTTCTGCCACTCAAAACTATTTTCCAAGACTTAAGTGTTTCAGTGCCAATTAACTTTGAAAACAGCATTTGCATTTACTTTATCTCAGTGGGGTGAAGGACTGAGTTGTTTTTGATTTATTATTGTTTATGGAATGATTGAAAAATAAATCTTTTTAAAAGTGACTCATTTAAGGTGGCCACGTGATGCACATTTTAGTATCTGCTCTAAAAGGTGTGCCAGCAGCATTCTGCAGTTTAACAGCTTCTAACTGGTTTAATAAAGTGCAGTTTGCATTTTTACTTCCCAGCATGAGCACTGTATTGTTTCAGATGATACAGCTGCTGACTTTTAATCAAATGGCAATTTAAGAGACATAAAGACATACCTCCATCTCATTCCCTGGCTGGAATTTCAGCACACAGGAATTACAGAAGGAATGTTACAGCAGATTATGGCACTTGTAAACTCTCAATTGGCTTCTGGGTGATGAGGAGATCTTTTTCATAAACACACCTGCTGTCCAAAAGTTACAGGATTTTTCCATTAATTATATAAGATTACTTCAAGTTTACCTAATGGCTCTCTGGGACTCTGTCCTGGCTGCACTGGGAGTAGAAGATGCCTGGGACTTTGCAGGTTTAATCCTGGTGTCTGCAGTTTTCAGAGAACCAGAAGTTAATTAACTGTAGCCGAAGGAATACTTTCATACAGGAGTCAGAGTGAACCATCCACACATATCCCATGGAGTCAAAGCTCCCAGCTGGTTGTTAGGAGTATTTTATAATGTTGATAACTGCTTTAATTTCTCAAACATGCCACTAATTGGATAAACTAGGGGTGAGTTCTATGGGCATTTTGGGGTTTTATTCAAATTGCAGTTAGAGAATTCTTTTTAGCTAGTGTTACAGTCAGAGTAACATTTTAGGAAGTGCTCTCATGACTGAGAAGTCTGTATTTCATTCTAAAAATTGACTTTGACACTCCTAGGACCACTTGAAAACCCAGACCATTTTGAAAACATTTATATATAGAAATAGGAATTGTATGTGGAAAATAAACACCATGGAATCCCTTTCAGCTGCAAGTTGTCAAGCAGGGTGCAGTCCATTAGAAGAGAGTGGAAAGCCCAGTGACAAGCAGGACTGGGTATTTTATTATTTCTCTGCCTCAGCACACATTTTTGGGCACAATGTGTCACAAAGGTTTAGGCAGGAGATGCAGGCTCGGAGCTGACTCTGTGGTGTGTTATCCTCCTCACATGGCAGGAGAACCCCCTGATCCACTGCCAGCACTGCAGCAAAGCTTTGCTGAAGGCACTGATGCTTTCACTCTTTTTTGACTGTTTAATTTACTTAAGGGAATGAGGAGTTTCTTCAGACATTCACCACTTTTGGTGGCAGTGCTGGGAGTGTGAGGAGGCTTTGATCTGCTCAGACACTGTGATAAGATGGGTGCACTCCCTCAGATAAATGGACTGTCTTGCTTTTGCCTTTCTTAACAGGAAATGTGTTCATTGCCCTGAAGAATGTGGGAAAACGTGCAGCCCTGTGAAGATTCCCTTGTACAGCTCTGGGACTGGCCTGGCTGGATTTTCTGTTGCTTACTTTATAAATACATGAAAGGTGATTGTTGCTTTTACACTTTTGTACTGTAATGCCCCAGCTCAGTCATTATCTAACTGTTGCCTTCCCTTTCTTTCAAAATCCTTTCCTCTTTTTATTTTTTCCCTCTTTTTCCCCCATTTCTTTTCTCAGTGTTTAAATCCAGACTAAAATCCACTCCTGTTATTCTTCTGCAGCTTGATTTCATGCCCACCCCACATCCATCTCTTGCAATGCTCAGGCTGCAGGCTGGGGACAGCTTCTTTCTCATTTTGACTTCTGATTTCTTCCTTTTGTTCCTCTGACGATGTGTCAGAGCAGACGACAGCTTGGAAGTTCTATTTTACAGTTAGAAGCAAAAGCCCACCATAAATTGCATGTTTGTTATTTTTGTTGTACTCTTCTGGATTTTGTGAACATGCTGAAAATTTTTGATGAAACAGAAACTTTTACAATCTTCTCAAGAGATTTGGAATTTTAGCTGATCTTCTTCCATTGTCTGTTTCTGTTGACTGAGCTGCAGTTATTCTCAGTTTTTTGGTTTTTTTTCTTTTTTCCTCTCTTTTTGGTGTATCTCAAAACACACTTGGGCTGAAATATTCCCACCCCACCCACACAGACAGCAAAAGTCTCTGAAAATTCTTGAATGGCTTTCACGTGTCCTGGCTATTCAGGCCTGATCTTATATTTTTAAATACATCATATTAAAGGGAGGAACAATGTTTATGTTTGAAGGAGCAGGATTATCTTTTCCCAGAATCTCCCGTTATCAAAGGACGTTGAATAATGGCAATTTAGGCACTGGTTTAGCTGCAGTGCTGTAGATAAGCTACTTCTACAAGATGTTTTCCTTTATGCAGCTGAAAATAATGGTTGGAGGTCTTTCAAAAGAGCCTGGATTCCTTATTCTCATTTTCTTTTAGTGGGAGTGAAGTCCTTAGACCTCTTAAAGAGCTGTTGCTTTCCTTGCTGCTTCACACCCTCATTTTCAGAGGGAATGTGCTGATAACCCATCTCAGCAATGTTATGCCATTTCTCATGATGAATTCTCTGTGCTTCTGCTGGTACTGGAAGTGATGGAAGATTTATGAGATAAAGAAGAGGGACTGTGGGTCAGCAGGAATAAAATCAGACAGAGAGAGAGAACTGCCACTTCAGTGGGCCTGTTGCACCTCGTGCCACCAGAGAACACCTGCAGGGATATCTCATCCAGCCTCAAGCTAAACCCTGATGTTTGTGGGGTGCCCTGTGTCTCCCAGTTCCCCCTGCTTTTCTCCCCATCCTCACAACTTCTTGGTGCAGGGGGCCTCTCTCTGGATGATCCTTTACTCCTCAGTTTGGTGTCTGTGGGAAAGTTTGTGCTGAGTTCTGCCCATACCCAGGCCAGGCAGAAATAACGCTGGTGCCTCAGGGACTGGCAGAAATCCCAGTGCCCTGTAAAAATGACCCTTCAGATGGTGGCACGTTGATTAATTTGTAGCTCTCTGGAAGTTTTAGAATTTTGTGAAAATGCCTAGGAGCTGTCATATCCCTTACAAATGTAGTCACATTAAGACCTGGAACGATGGAGCTGCAGCCTGTTCCAGGTAGAGGGAAGGGACCTCTGCATTCATGTAAAGTTGCCTGAAAGAAAGATGGAGAGAGGGCATTTACTGGAGCCTGGGGTGCCAGGACAAGGGGGAATGGCTTCTCACTGACAGAGAACAGGTTTAGGTTGGATATTAGCAGGAAACTGTTTCCTGGGAGGGTGAGGAGGCCCTGGCACAGGGTGCCCAGAGCAGCTGTGGATGCCCCTGGATCCTTGGAAGTGTTCAATATATCACGGGTCTAAAATTCCTTGGCCAGGAGTATAAAAATGTTAACTAATTTTATTTTATATTTAACTTCCCAAAAGAACTTTTTGTTCTCTGGAGCCTGGGTGAGACCCATATTTCCACAAGGATCTTATCTCCAGATGCAGTCCCCAGTTCAGGACATATACATCCCAGCACACAGTATATTTTTTAAAGAGAAGTACCTTATTAAGATGTTTCCTGAGGAGGGAGGCAGTTAGGAATGTTTTTAATTGCTTTCCTGAACCAGTGCCATGGAGCTTGGCTGCTGTACTGCATTCCATAGTAAACCCTCTGATTTCTCAGCATCTCTTACAGCTTCATCCCCATCCAGTCTCCTCAGCTTCTCCTGTCAGCTTTTTCTGACACAGCATTTGGAGGCCTGTGAAGAAAGGAAGCTGATTTTTTTCATCTTCTGATTTTTGGGAGCTGAGGGTCCTCGGCTCCCTGCAGCTCTTATTTCAGTGTTGACTCAAGAGCACTGCAGGTGGGAAATTGTAGCAAAGTATAAAAATATGAAAATTATACTGAAAATGCTGCTCAGCTCCTTTCTTCCCCATGTGTGTCAGTGACCATCTTGATTATTTCTGGGTTTCACAAGTCTGAGTCCTGATTCTGACTCTGGGCTCAAGCCATTTTCAACAAGATGGAGCAGAGATGTGGCCACAGTCTGACCTACAGAGAGGAGGAAAAAAGTTGAAAAGGCTCTCTCATGTGCTTTGCCTTGGCAGAGTGGGCACCAAGTTCAGGACTGGGGCCACTAGAACTGTCCTCTGTAACACTCAGTTGGCAGGAGGGTGATCTCTGCAGCAAGAGAAAAGGATTTCACACAGTGAAATATGAGAAAAGCAAAAACCCCAACAACCAAACGTTTTTACGAAGTAGCTTGCCAAGAATTCAGAGAGGATAAAAGCAACAGGTCCGACTGGAAATTCCTTTGTTCTGTGAGCAGCCCCTTTGGAAATTGCCCTGCAGATGGGCTCCAATGCTGTAAAGCATTTTCCTGGTGTTGGAATATCATGTAAATGAATGGAACAAATCATCACAGGCTTTACATCAGCATGTGCATGTGTTCTGGAGAGGAAGGAAAAAAGTTGAAATAAAGAGTTGGTTTTCTTCCCTGTCTTCTCTCTAACTCTGTGATTCAGACTGTCCTTCCCTCTTGTGGCAGAATGGGAGACAAGGAAATGCTCCAGTAACCTGGAACATCAGTAATTAGCATTAGTGAGAAGTCCCAGGAGAAGTGGAGTGTGGAGAGACACTGTAGAATGAAGGAGAGAGAGTTTCCACTTTAGCTCCAACTTAAAAGCTTACTTCTCTTTTAAAACAATGTTTACTTTCAGCTTATGATGCTAGATGTCTGTTTAGCACCAAAGTTGTATTTTTAGGAATGTCAGCCCCTTAGCTCTCAATGAAATGATGCCACAATCATTCATTCTGAAATTGCACTGCTATTTTCGTGTGCTGCTCAGGGACCAAAGGCACCTCCCAAGCTGCAAGTACCAGGAGAGAAGTGGAGAAGTGAGAATCCGTGAGGTGTTTCATGTTTTGCAGCTGCTCAAATTCCAGGACACTGCATTGTCCTATGTCATTGTATCATGGGATGTGAAGAGATATTCCCACTTTTCCAGTGCTGTGAGTGGTACAGCAGAGGGAAGAAAACACTTGGATCTCAGAGATGAGCGAAGCCCAGAGCATAAGGGGCAGCACCTGTTGCTCTGCAGGCAGCCCAGCAGCTTTTCACACAGCCCATCTCTGTGGCCTGTAACACCATGAGCGTTCTGTGGTCAGGAGAGCAGCTGCTGCCTGACAGAGCAGAGTGTGAACTCTGCATTTGTTCAAACAGAGAACTTTCCAGAAGGTTTTTCTTATGGAGTTAAGGATCACAGAATCACAGAATGGTTTGGAAAGGACCCTAAAATCACATCCACCCCTGTGCCACCCCTGCCATGGCAGGGACACCTCCCACTGTCCCAGGCTGCTCCAGCCCCAATGTCCAGCCTGGCCTTGGGCACTGCCAGGGATCCAGGGGCAGCCCCAGCTGCTCTGGGCACCCTGTGCCAGGGCCTGCCCACCCTGCCAGGGAACAATTCCTTCCCAATATCTGACCTGAATTTAGTTTGAACCCATTCCCTGTGTCCTGTCACTGCAGTTCCTGAGGAATTGTCTCTCTCTGGGGTCCCTGCAGCCCCTCAGACCCTGGAGGGAGCTCTGGGGTCTCCACACAAACTTCTCCTCCCCTTCTTCTCTCCTGAGCAGCCCCAGCTCTCCCAGCCTGGCTCTCCAGGGGAGGTGCTCCAGTGCCCTCAGCACCTCCATGGCCTCCTCTGGACTTGCTCCAACAGTTCCATGTCCTCCTTGTGTTGTTTCCACAGATCAGGTTTGTTTTACAGAACTCTCCAGGATTTTGTACCTCTTGTACCATGTGGAACAAAGGAACATGGAACACATGGGAGCAGAGAAACCACATGCATTTTGGACTGGGCTCTTGCTGTGACTTGTGATGAACATCAATGGAAATTATGTTTAATTAGGATAAAGTGTATAGGGAAGGATCAAGTTTAGACAGAGTCAGAAGCAAAACATTCTGTATCAATTCATGGGTTAACTCACCATAAATCTTGTAATCCCCAATCCTCACCAGACCCTCATGAGTACCACATCAGGGGCTGATTGCAACAATCTTCAGAAAAAGGGCAGAAATGAGTGTGTGGCGAGAGGGAAGACTTGATAAAGAGATATTGCACATCAGAGTTGGGCTGGACTGGAAATCCTCTGCAATATTTATTTCCAAAGCATAAAGATTATCTCGGTGAAAATCATCATTTTCCAGGTTGACAATTTCATTTTAGTTCTACTTGATCTACTTTTTAGACACTTGGGAAATCAGTGTAACATCTTACCTCTCCCCATGCCAAAATGGGAGCTTTTAGATGACTAATTTGCTCTGCATGCTTTCCAGGATGGGCTCCACTTAGGGCTTGTTGTGAGGAGAGTTTTTGCATAGCTCTGTGGCCAAGCCCTCTTCAATGCAGGTGTGATGCAAAGGAGATCCTAGAGGAAGTTCTCAGGGGTCGCCTGAAGTGTCTTTTTTAATGTTTTCATATCAGTGAGTCTGTATTGTAGCAGATGAATATCAAGGAATTGTTGAGGTTGGAAGGGGCCTCTGGTGAGCATCTGGTCCAGCCCCTGCCCAGGTAGGGTCACCCCCAGGCAGGTGACACAGGTGGGTTTTGAATGTTTTGTGAGAAGGGGCTCCACAATCTCTCTGGACATCCTGCTCCAGTCTCTGTCACCCTCAAAGAAGCTTTTCCTCACATTCAAATGGAACATCCTGTGTTCCCCTTGGTGCCCCTTGCCCCTTATCCTGTAGCTGGGTACCACCAAGAAGTGTCTGGCCCCATCATCTTCAGATATTTGTGTGCATTGATCAGATCTCCTCTCAGCCCAGCCCCCTCAGTGTCTCCTCATTAGAGATGCTCCAGCTATACCTTCATCTTTGCAGCCTTCAATATCTGTGATTTCCCCTTGAAAGAAGTAGAAGAGTGAACCTTTAAGACTTGTTTTCCAAGAATGAATATTCAGAAAGGCTACAATGCTGCTTATGACATTTTCACCTAAACAGAACCAAATGTGATCTCCTGGGGCAGAGCAATGTCAGCGCAGCCCTGTGCTGAAAGCACAGAGAGCAGCTAAAACCCTGCACCTGGAAAACCCTTTTGTAATGTTCTCTGGGCTCATGACCTGATAATTGATTAATTAATGTCTCTAGAGAACATTAAAGGAAATAAAGTTTTGCAGGTGTGCCCTGAAGAGCTGTATGAAAACACTGTTTGGGGGACTTTGGGGTTTTCTTTGGGGGAAAAGGGTGGTCCCTAGAGTCCCTATAGTTTGCACAGCAGCCTAACTTGCAGCACACAAGGAAGCAGGAAAGCACTGAAAGCTGAATTACAATGAAATTACCAAGGAGTTCACCTCTGGAGTTAGGATATTTAGGAGTATGCCAGTGCAAAACGCTGCTTAAGGTTCTGCTGCAGTGATGTCTATGAAGGGTCAAACACATTTGGTCTGAGGGTGATGCTTTCAAGCTCAATAAATATGTTGGTTGGAGACCTCCTGATTATTGTTAAGCCCCAAAATGCAGCTTTTTAAAGGGTTTACATCTAAACTGACACCTCAGCATTGATCAGAACTGATCGACCAACGCTGTGATGGACTTGGAGAAAAATGTGAATAAACAAAGGAAATTCATTGCTGCTTCTCTCTCCAGTGGGAGCACTGAGCTCCAGGCAGCCAGGGGAGAACTCGCTGGGCTGGGGCCACAGATCTGAGTCTCAAAGTGCCCTGGGACTGGCTGAGGGTCACATCTCTGCTGATACACAGAGGCAAATTGGAAGGCAATACAGCAGTAGCTGGAGCCCAAAGGGTTTATTTTTGCTGCTGAGAAGGAGATTGCCAAAGCTTGCTCTTCTGGGAAATTAAAAATAAAAAATAATAAAAAAAAAAAGTTTTGTAAACAGAGTTAGGTTACAGAGAAATAAATAGAAGTTGTGGGTTTGGTGCTTTGATCTTCAGCAGTAGCACAGCTATACCTGGTTAATTGTATGGGGTAAATAGGTGATTTCACAGATATTTGCACTGATGGCCACTTGTGAAGGAAAGATGGGAAACTGAAAGCTGCAGCATGGAGCAGATAGAGGGGTCAAATCAGAGGTGAGAGCAGAAAATGCTTAGTATTTATCAAGTTACTTTGTATTGGCTGCTGGTTGGAATGACTTCATCTGAAATGTAACAGAACTCTTAATTCCCTCTAAAGATATAGAAAGTTAAATACTTTAAATTAAATTATATGTATGTTATTAATTTGGCCTCATTAAGTATTGAGAACTACAATTTCAAACATTTGACTTCTGGTTTGTTCATTTAAAAAAAAAAAAAAAGGATGAAAAAATATCCAGGTATTGGTTTGCATTTGTTAATTAGAAGCCAAGTAATGAACTGCTTCTACCAAACCTTAGTAAGGAAATCAGAGAATGCAGGTTATGGGAGCAGAAGTCTTGCAACAGTATGCATACATTGAAACCTGATTTTTGAAATGTAGAACTATGGATCAGGAATTATCTCTTTCCTCTAAAATAAATGTCAGTGTCACTGGATGAAGACCTAGCTCACGTCCTTCTGTTGATTTATTTCAGTGGAGAAGAAACCACATTACTGAGCTTCATTTGCAGAAGAACATCTTGTAGCACTTGGACACTTTCTCAGAGCATTTTTCAGCTGTTTCTAGCCCTGCCTATGCCTGTGTTGTTCCAGCCCTGACCTTCCCTGGTTGCTTGCCCTTTTCTCCTGAGCCCTGTCCTTCCCTGGAACCAATTTCTTTCAAACACCTTTTCTCAGTAACCTCTGAACTCCCCTGTTTGCCTCAGTCTTGTTTATCTTTCCTTTGGCAGATAATGCATATTTCTTTGTGGTTTCTAAAATAATTCATTCAGTTACAGCACTAATTTACAGCTGTTTAATAGCTGGTACCAGTTGCACTGTTAATGTCCCACTTGCCACAGAGTTTTTTCCTCTTTCTGGTTCTGGAAGCTGGGTTTGGGTTGCGCTTGTTTTAAAACTGGGTTTGCTTTTTAACTGAAATCAGGCCTTATGTAAAAGCTCATTCATATGCATAAATGTTTCACAATCAAATCATTACTGTTGCTGCTTAACAAATAAGGGGAGAAAATTAGATTTTAAGGTTTACTTTTAGGTGCTTCCATAAGGATCATGCTTGACAAGGTAGCCATGGGAAATTCTGCGCCCATTTAGGGGCTTTGTGCTTCTGCTTGGTTTCAAAGTTTAGAAGTTTAAAGTGTGGATGGTAAAGGAAGGTCATAAATAATTTTATTATAATAAAATTGCAGAGGGAATAATTTTAAAAAACCAACATGGAAACTCTGTGTTCAAAGGTGTAAATTAACCCAGCATCCCAGACTTGTTTTGTGCTGCTGTGCCCACAACCTCTGCTCAGGGCCAGCGCAGAGCTGTACAGAAAGGCAGCACCTGGAGGAAAACACCATCCCAGCCAGGGAGGGACACAATTTGATTTTCTCCTTGTGTTCAGTAGGCAGCAGAGCAGTGATGATGGGAACAGCGAGGGTTCAACCTACACACCAGAAGAGTTTTGCCATTCTCTGACCTGAGCTCTGAGCTCTCCCATAAAAGCACTCAGCTCCTTTTCCACTGAATGTTTATTCACTGCTGCTGTCAGAACACCGAGTGATTTTGGGGTAAGTTCTGTGGCCTGTTTGGAATGCAAATCTTAGGGAAATATCTAAGCTGTGGAAGCAGCCCTCCCTCCCCATGGCACTGCCATATCTGCTCTGTTCCTTCCAGGATAGCTGGAACTCCATCCCAAACAGCAACACACGGTGGCTGTTCATCAACTCCCCGGCTGCTGGGAACCTCCTGGGAACCTCCTGCTGCTCTGGGAGGCAGAAGTGGGCAGGCAGCAGAGGTGCAGTGCAAGGAGCTGGGTGCAGCTGGAATTGCAGCAGCATTTGTCACATTGCTGAGTTCAGACCCTTCACACCTTGTGTTGTGGCTTCTGACAAAGAAAGTGCCATGATCCTGGTTCACCCTGCAGCAGAGCCCACTTCTAAACCCTCCACTAACTGCACTTCAGGAGAGATTTTACTGCTGCCTTTCAGCTTTTTTCTCCTCTGGAATTAGACTGCTCTCTTTTCCTCCCAGATGTGGTGTGTGTTTGAAGGGGCTTTTCCTTTTCTGACAGAATTTGGCACGTGGAACTCACAGTGAGTGTGAAGAGGATTCCATAGGGCCTGGCTGTGATGGGCACAGCAGCAGGCAACTCATGCCACCCCACTGAAAGGGAATTCGGGTTTGTTTGTGGGATGAGAACTCTGTTGCTCTCAGAAACTGAGGAAATGTCACTCTTGTTCTCACAGGTACATGTTCTGAGGGATGGGAGAACTTTTTAAATGCCAGATGTGCAGCCTTCATCCCTGACAGCTGAGAGTCTGGTTCATTTTCCACATACTTCTTCCTATAATACCCCTGAGACTGAATAGGACTTTTACTCACATTTTTTCAGTGCAGAGGTAGGAAATGCTGAACCAAATTCAGTGAGGATGCCTGTGGACAGAGGATAAAGTGGAGGTCTGGTCTCCCAAGTGTTTTTTGACTCCCTGAAAGCAACCATATCAGTCAGGACTGACAGCAGGACACTGAACCCAGCCCTCTTAAAAATGTATCAGGTTCATCTTGGAAGTCGTTGTCAGTCTTAATTTGGCCATAATTATTCATGAAAACTCAGATTTTGTGTCCTATATGTCCACCAGAATGCATTTTCATGATAAATTTAAATAAAGCCCATTTCTTGAGATAGAAAAAGATTCCAATTGAATTGTGGTTAAGTTTGTCAGAGAAAGAGTTTACTCAACTCTGTTTGTTCAGGATACAAACACTGTTAACCAGAGCTCACTTTCATTATTCCTTGTGAGACCACTGAAGAATAAAAAGTCTTTTCGTTGTGTTGAATACATGAAATATTCAGTTAAATCTGGGAAATTTCACTGGCTTTCAATCATCTTCCTGACTTGTCAGAGCAGAAGGTGTGCCAAGGATAGAGGACTTGGTATTTTACCCTGTGTTCTTTCTGTCTCATTTTTTTGGCTTGGAAAACAATGGAAGAAAGATATAGTTGAAGGACTTATAAAGCAATTAAGAACTTTATGTGTCATTTTGATAGAGTCAGTGGTCAGGCTTCACCCACAGATCAGGCCTTGATGAAATCAGTGAAAGGCTTTGCTCCTGTCTGACACTGAAACCCTACATGGGTCCTTTTAAATGCATGGAATTCTGTATCTGTTGCATATGAAGACTGTGTTACACAGCAGATGCCTGGTTAAAGCAAAATTAGGGACAGAAAGTGGAAAAAAAAAATCATAATTACTTTTTCCCTCCTATTCTTCCTGCCTTTCAAGCTGTGCACCAGAGCACATTTTACATTTGAAGATGCAGTTCTGGGGGTTGATGTTTCTGAATGGTCACCTGAACAATGGTTAATTCCTGGGGCCAGGATAACCCATCTGTCCCTTTCATTCCAGGCAGAAATCCCTGGTGCTTCCCAGAGCCCTCTGCCCGTGCTGTCCTCTGCATCCCTCACGTGTGTCCCACTCGTGTGGCACCAGCCACCTCCCAGCTCTATGTTCCACTCCTCCCAGAGATTACTGTGTTCTTTTCTGCTCAGCCTATGGCAGAAGTCTCAGATAAAATCACATATATGAATTACAGGTCAGTGAAGCAGATTTGAGATGACGAGACCCCTTTGGATAATTTAATTTTTAGGGGCCAAACTTGCAAAAATCAGACCTGCCTGATGCTTCCATCTGTAACTGAGGCCTTGACTTTGAATCAACTGTGTTTAGTGGAACAGCAGATGACAAATTTAGAGCATTTTAAGCAAGTGTTGAGATGTGAACATGATGGATTCACCTACAGAAAATGGAAGGTAGACACTCTGTTTCTGTGGTGACATTTCTAAAGAGGCAATTCCATGCCACAAAATGAAATGATGCCTGATTTTAGTGATGAGTTATGTCAGGGTGTACAACTGAGCAGTTCCCTTCTCTGTTCAGGTCCCACACTTGGAAGTTGTGAAGTTTTGAAGAGAAACATTGATTTGATCCCCCTATTTTTTCCTTCGCACCTGTAGCTGCTACAGCTGTTTAATATTTTTTTTTTGTTATGCACTTGAAAAAAGAGGAAACATCATCACTTTTCTTGTCATATTTTTTTTTGTTTGTTTGTTTTTTTGTTTTTTGTGGTTGCTTTATACAAAGCCTTTTTGATTTAGCAGTACTTGTCTGTGCACTTTCATGTTGTTTCTCTGGAATCACTCCCTGTAGTGTGAATAAATGATATTTGTGTCAGCAGCTAATCTCACTCCAAAGCCCATATTGTTATTAATATGTTTATTCAATACTGTTTGTTCCAGCCCCAACTTACGCATTTCCACGTTCTTGATTCCTGAGTGCCTGGTGCCCATCAATCCTCACCCTCTGCTGGGATTAGGGGGATGAGGGATTACCCGTGCAGAACATCTGTCACTGCTGCTGCTGGAGGAGCTGCAGGGCTGGGGAGGGATGGGGCAGAGCCTGGGGCACAGCTCAGCCCCAGCTCTGGGTCTGGTCACACAGCCAGGGCTGCTGGGCTCGGTCTCACCCCTTCTCATCTGTGTGGGAACTCTTCACAAGTGTCTGTGTCCAGCACTGCTGCACTCAGGGCTAACCCTTCCCTGTTTGAACAGGTAAAAATGCACAAAACAGGCTGTTCATTTCAGTGTAAATGCTGGTAGTTTACTGAAAAAGTAGCTTTGAATAATTGTGTTAATTTATTTCCAATATCATCTAGGTCTAGAAAAGCATTTAATCCCTGGAGAATCTTTGCTTCATGTCCCAGGGTGGGATTTTGTAACATTAGGATGCAGCTGCAAGGAACAGCGTTCCCGAGAGCTCCCGAGGAGCGCTGGAGCCCCAGAACCTGCGTGGACCTGGCTGTACCAGCACTGTCCATGGCCTGCTGCAGGCTCACAGGCTGGGGGAGAAAATATGGGAACTCTCCTAATTCCAAACCTCCTCACCAGCTAACCAGCTGGAGAAGCCTCAGCCTGAGCTCTCACTGCAGTTCCACACAGAAGGAAAACAGGATGAGGGGTTTTCCCCTGATCTTTCTCAGGCCTTGGAGCACTGACCTAGGGGATCGACTCATGATGTCAGAACTATCACCACATTACAGCATTTACTGCTTCTGTGGTAAAAATAACTTTTCTTCTAGAGATTTCTGCAATTTGTCTAAAAGCTTCTTTAAGAACATTTGTTTGAAACTGTAATGTTACTTCCAAATTCCATGTATGAATCAACACAAACTTAATTTGGAATTAGACACAGAAATTTCAGATCATACCATCGGTATTATTTTATAAATTTCTTCTCTTGGTTTTGGCCTTGCTGTCACTGAGGCCAAAGCAATTTACACAGGTCACATGTGCTATAATTGAGCTCGTTAAATATTCCATGCCTGAACCTGGCTAGTTAGGTATTACTAAAGTAATAAACTGCTTTATTCCTAAAGTCACTCACTCCTAATGCTCAAGCTCCAGGTGCCTCAGTGTGGACACTTGAAGTTGAAGAGTTTTCCAAACGTCTGTTTTGAGTGTTTGTTTGGTTTATGAGCACCGTGCAGACTACTTAAGGCAGTAAATTATCACGTATACATCCTCTAAATAAGAATATAAATCTGACAAAAATACAATCTTAGACAGAACGTTTTTCCCTTGGGAGCCTTTAATCCCTTTCCTGTGCCAAGCCATCCTTGTGCCTACACAGGTTCCTGTTTTACAGCAAAACAGCTGAAGCAGTCATTCCTTAGGTTTCTTCTCTTTCCATTGCTCCTGCTTGTCTTGGGCAAAGCTGTTCTTTCAAACTTTTTGATTGGTGCATAATTAAGGAGGTATATGGGACAATAGCTTCTTATTTTAAAAAGCCATAAAGATTTAATGAGAACATGGCTTCAGGGCCTTCCTCAGTGAGAAAGGGGAAAAAAAAGAGAAGAAAAAAGAGGAAGGCACACGTGTTGCTGGTTCCTAGAGAACCCTGCTGCAGCACAATGGAATATCTCCAGACAGACATGGCAATGAAATGCTGAGAGCTTTTGAAGAGGCAGCTAACAACAGGAAGAGAAAAGTACTTAAACCATCAGATGAAATGAGTGCTTTGCAAGGAAAATGATCCAGGCAAAGGGAGGCTGGCACTGACTGATGGTGAGCCCTGACATACGTGATCTGCCTTTGCTGTGGTTTGTATCATCACAACTTCATGCTAGAAACACATCTCTGCTTTCTTGGGCCTTTTGTTTTCTGTGTAATTATTTCCAATTTGTCCCTTGCAATGTCATTTCTCTTCTAATTTTCACTCTGGAGGTGTTTTCCTTTCTTTGCTGCTTTGTTCCAGAAGCACTGTTCTCACATCCCTGCTCTGCAGCTCTTTTAATCTCTCTGAGAGCAAACTGATGCATCATCTGAGACTTCTGTCTGTGATCCTCATCAGAAAGACTGCAAGATTAATTCAGAAGAACAGAGGGATGTGCACCATGTAAAAGCAAAAGCTTTCACAAAATTTCACTGAAGACAAAGGGTTTCAAGTTTGAGCAACGCTGTCTTTTGAGATTCCCTGGTCAAGGGAATGCAAATCTGGAGGTCTATTCTTTAGCTGGCCCTTTGCAGCATAAAGTGGCCTTTGTTTAATGCAGTGCTCTAATGTAGAAAATTCCTTTCTTACAACGTTGCCTGCAGTAGAATTCATCACCACATGGAAACAGTGGTGTGTGCTAGGAAGATGTGGAAAGAGGAAGCAATATTTATAGATGATATTTATAAATAAACTGCATGCATTAACCAAAAGACAGGATATACTTCAAACAACATCACATGCTGCTGTTATATTCATGTGTGTTTAACCACTGTAAAGTATATTCTGAAAGGTGCTGTGAGTAGTCAGTCCAGAGTGGTGCTAAACTGCCCAACTTTCAGGAAATCAAATGGGAAATCAAGGCTTTACCCACCCTCAAACAGCAAGGTAGCACACAACTTCTGTGTGAATCACAGCATGGTTTGGGCTGGAAGGGACCCTAAATCCCATCCAGTGCCACCCCTGCCATGGCAGGGACACCTCCCACTGTCCCAGGTGCTCCAGCCCCAATGTCCAACCTGGCCTTGGGCACTGCCAGGGATCCAGGGGCAGCCCCAGCTGCTCTGGGCACCCTGTGCCAGGGCCTCAGCACCCTGCCAGGGAACAATTCCTGCCCAATATCCCATCTATCCCTGCCCTCTGCCACTGGGAGCCATTCCCTGTGTCCTGTCCCTCCATCCCTTGGCAATTGTCTCTCTCCATCTTTCCTGCAGCTCCTTCAGGCCCTGCAAGGCCACCCTGAGCTCACCCCAAAGCTTCTCCTGTGCAGGTGAACAATGGCAGCTGTGGCAGCCTTTCCTGCCAGCAGAGCTGCTCCATCCCTCTGCTCATCCTGGAGCCTCCTCTGGGCTCTCTGCAGCAGCTCCAGGTCCAGAATAATGAACAGAAGGGAACCAAAAGCTCAGAATAAGTGTGGAGCCTTAACAGAAACAAATGGTGTGACCTTTAGCCCCAAGGCAGACAGCAAGAAAAAAAAACCCACAACAGCTCTGCCCCTTCCCAGCAGGTCAGGGACACAAACTGCAGAGCAGGGCTGCACCTTGGGCTCTGTCTCCTGCTGTTCTTTGTGTTTGCACAGGACTGGGTGAAGCTGTCTAAACAGAGATGCCTCAGTCTAGGTTTGTCTGATGAAACCCATTTCTGGCCCTCTGAATGTCGTGAATTTTGCAAAGTTGATCCAGAGCAGCTGTAATCAGTGCAAGATTTCTGTCCAGTATCCTTGCTGCTTATGGAACTCAGTTTTAAGGTCCCTGCTTTGCAGCATAGGAAACAATTAACTCTCTGTTTCCACTATTTATTGTCAAAACATCCTCTCTGTATGCTCTCCCAGCTATCATATGAAGTAACTGACTGGATGCATTTCCACGCCTTCTACTAAAAAGATTGTTCCCAAAATGGATTAATATCCTTTCCAAAAAGTGGATCAAATTAGTCCTGTTGGAATATGTGTAACCACAGGAGGCTCCAAAGCTTTTTTAGAGGCTTTTTTTAGAGCTTTTAACATTTTATGCTGAAGTACAGAGAAGTCTCTTCTGTTTGATATATATACAAATGATCTGTATTTTCAGAAGCCTTTCTTGTGCTTCAAAAACTTCTTTTGTGTGTCTCTATTCAGCAAATTTCATGTTCGTGGCCAGAGCAGTTAAAACAAGGTATTCCTATTTTCAATCCATTTTTTCTGTTGTTCTTTAAAGATCCTGACAGTTGTGTTAATGATAGGTTAGCAGCTCAGTTTTATTTGGTACCTTGACCATGTAGATGAACAGATGGATTCACTCACATCCATGCTCCAATGGAAGAGACATCCCATTATTTATCCTTGGTTTCCTGCAGCAGATTGTGCAATGTAAAGTCATCGGAAAAGTCATCTTGTAGTGCCTGGCCTCAGTTTTAGGGTTATCCTCAGCCTCTAGAAACCCAAACACAACGAGTGTTTTGACAGGCCAAGCTCTAAAGCTCTCTAAGAGTCTGGAAGCAGACTGTGACTGTGGAAGGTTGGAATGTAACTTAGGATAAAGCAGAAAGGATTTAACCTGTGCAGGAAAAAAATAAAAAAACAAAAAACCAAACAACAACAACAACAAAAAAAAACCAGTTAAGCAGTTTTCCAGCCAAGAAAACTGTGCTGAGAGAGCTGAATTTGACCATTTTATTTTATTCTGCTTTTTCAGTAGGCCTGCTGTTTGGGCACTTGCTTTTGGGGTGTTTGCTAAGACCCTGGGAGTGCTCTGGGAGCTGCTTTGTTCTCTGCTGTCGTGTTCAGTTTGCAGAGGACATTTTAGCAGTCTAAAACTAAAAGATGGAGAAGAGCAGAGGAGGTTCCTGGGCTGCTGGGCCCTTCCCAGCCAGGCACACAGGGCTGTTCTGCAGGAGAAACCTGTGGCTTACAGCATGTTCAGGCCCTCTGTGTCCCTCCTTCCCTCCTCCTCCTCTGGTTCCACCTTTTGTTCTGCTCTCTCACATTCCTCCATCTGCACAGACACTTGTGAGGCAGTTTCTGGTTCTCTTTGAAGCCTAAAAGCGTGGTCATGGGTTCTTGTAGGAGAGATGAGTGTTTCATTTGTCCTAATCTGTATGGTGTTGAATCAGTGCAGAACTACAGTAGGAATTGGTTGTCTTTAAAGTGTAGGTATCCCTTGAGATATTGAGGTCCCTGAGTGTGAAAAAGTGCAAACTTGTGATTCAAGAGTTCACTGCCTGCTGTTAAAGTCAAGGGATGCTTTCCATTAATGACAGGGGTTTGTGGCTGACAGATTTCCCACAAAATTTTAGCAACACAGACTCAAAGTTTTGATGGTGGGTGCTAAATACTGTCCTGACAGGCACAGTGGAAGGCTCCAAAATAATTCTCTGCAGAGTAAGGTTAAAATAGGGAGAAATAAATGAGATTTAGGCTATGCATTGAGAAGTGATGAGAAAACAAAATATCGAGTGAGCATTGCCTGCTGCACTAGGGCAGGGAAAATGTGGTAAAGTAGCACAATTGTGAAGTTTATGATTTATCTGTGTAGAGATGCAATGGACAGTTCAAGTTACAGGGTGATGTTGATGGCACTTCCTAACTTCTCAGTTTTGCTGTTCCAGCCTTGCTGATGAGCTCTGTGTGCTTGCAAATGCTTTTCAGTTAATACCATTGTTTCTGAATACCTTTGAAATTAGAGAGAAATAGCCAACTTTCTGGGTTCCTAGTGTAAGCCTTTTATGTGACAGTTCTAGCACGAAATGTATGCAAAACCATTAGAATGAATGGCATGATTGCAAAGTGATTATTGCATGAGAGAGGACAGAATTGGTATTTAGCATAATATTGCTTCCCTTTATGTTTTGAAAACCTTAGTTCTAGGGAATACACTAGAACTTTAATTTAAGCCTAATTGTTGGAATTTAGTGTTGTGCTGAAATGTCAATTTTCATTTCACAGCAGAACTGAAGCTTTACTAACACTGTGAGAGCTCTTGACAGCTTCAGAGGAGAAACTGCTGGAACCTGTACAAACCAGCTAAGAAGTGAAAACCTCTGTTTAGCCTAACATACAGATCATACTCAGAGACAAAGTGGGTGTTAGTGCTCAGCAAGTGACCAGCAAAGGTCAGTGTTTGGGATGCCTTTTGCTAGAACAGCAAAGGCCACGCACCTTATTGGAGGCAACTGAAGAGATCCAAGCTTCCCTGAAGGAATCATTCCTCAGGTGGATGTGGAGGACACTCAGGGAAGGTTTTAGTGGTTTTGCATGTGTTTAAAGTTGCCATAATCACTGCTGTCGAGAGCTGCTGCATCAACCATCAAAAATAGTAATAATAACAAAAGTTTCCATGGGATGGATGGGGTTCACATCAAGAGCTTGTATTGCCAGAGTTGTATCACTCCTGTGTCATGAATGTAATCCTGGTAAGGAAAGTGGCCTCAGACCCCAGAGGCAGCTGCGTGGTGGCCCTTGGCACAAAGCACATGGTACCAACTCCAGCTCAGTCTCTGCTGTCTCACTGAACCACAAGGATCCAGCACAAGGATCTGGCCCACAGCCAGCTCTGGTTTCCTCATTCTCTCAGGGACTTTGGCTCCTTGCAGTGCATGGTGTGTTCTTTAAAATCCCATCCAGGAGATGAGGTGTGACCTTGAACCCCCAGGTCCTGTTGGTAAAGACAGGGAGCAGGAGAGAGCAGATGTGTGGAGAAGGCCCACACAGGGCTGAGGGTCAGATGGAAGAGTTGACAGAAAGAAGAAGCCAGCAGGATTCCTGTGTGTCTGTGAGAAGAAGAGAAAGAAGATCAAGGTAGAGGAAAACAAAGAACATCTGTGCTGTGAAAAACACCATGGAAAAACAAGATCTATCTGTATTTTGGATTTTTGGGGATAGTTTCTCAAAACACTGTTTCCACCAATGGACTTGGGGGGTGGTGTGGTGGTGGCCGATGAGATGGGGTGCCCTATGAGGTCAGAAGGGGATTAAAATTCTGTGTACAGGCACAATAAAGGCTTGGACAAAGTTTCTTACGGATCTGCTTTGTGTCGTGTCCGCTCTAACAGCGACACAGATGCTGCCTAGAAGCTGAAACCTCTGAGCCTGTGTAGCAAAATTGGGAATGAATCCACAGTAAAAGCAAGGGATGAGGTTTTCTTCTCCAAAAATGTATCCTGAACCTGTTGCACAAGTCCAGCCCTGCATTAACTCTCCTTAGCACCCACAGCAGCTCATTTTGGGCTGTTCTGCCTCCTGCTCCCCTCTGGCTCCAGGGGCTGACTGAGCCAGCTGGATTTTCTCCATTCCCTCCTCCAACACAGTCCCAGACTCTTTCCATGGGATCCACCTCTTGGTAGCAGAAGCTTGCACTCGTGCCTCTGTCTCTCCTTCATTGTACATCTTTTCTTCTCTCCTCTTTTAACTTCTGCATCTCCAGGTACTGCATCCTGCATGTGCAGCCTTCTCTGGGTTGTTAATCCCTTCCATCCACAAAATTCATGGCTGGCACAGGCAGATTGTCATGTCCCAAGTGCAGTCCTCACTGCTGCCTCTGTCCTGAGGCCTGGTTAGGAGGAGCAGTCCCTGGCTGGAATGGGTCCTGCATTGCAGGCAGCACCAGACTTTTGGAGTAGGGCTCCTCCTTGCCCTGCCGTGCTCCTGCTGGGCTGTGTGACATGAGGGCTGACTGACACCAGAGAGATGCAAAAGCCAGGGCAGAGGGTGGTGAAAACACAGTGGAAGATCTGTGTGAAATGTGGGAGAGGCACAAAGGCAGGATGGCACTGAGCAAGGCAGAGGAGCAGTGAGGCTGTGGAATATCTGTGTGTGCATGAGGTGCTGTCAACTGGAGAGGATCTCTGCCATTCCAAAGGTAAACAAAGAGGGCTGGGGAAAAACTAACTGTACATGGCCTGTTGAGCAGAAGTGAGTGAGACTGTCATGCCTTTGCAAGTAGGAGGTGTCCTGGGGTGACTTTATGATACTGGTATCCCCAATCGTCTGTTTTATGTTATATATTAAGTTCTGCACCTTTAAGACTGGCTCTGAGAGCAAGAGAGGGGGAAGAAGAAGCTGCAGTTTGTGTTAAAGAAAAACATCACTCCCCCACATCTCGCTCCTGGACTGTGGTGTCTGCAGCACAGACAGTGGGACAGAGCTTCTCTCTAGCTTTTAGTTAGTTTTAGCTAGCTGAGGCAGAGGAGTTCCCTGGACCTTTGGTTTTTTTTCCTTTTTTTTGGATCTGTGCAAGCCTGCTCTGGACTGAACACCCAGCCAAACCCCGGGAGCTCACGCCTGTGGCCCACCGGGGCCTGGGCCTCGGCACTTTCCAGCGCCAGAGGGACTGATAAGAACCTGAGTGAGCTGAGCTACACCACATGAAAAGGACTTTTCTTCCTAAACTTGCCATCCCATTGAACAGCAAGAGGTTTTATTATTTAATATTATTCAATTTCTGTTAAATAAACAGCTTTTTCCACTTCTCTCCAAGAATTATTTTTTTTTTTCTGGATCAGTTGGTGTGGAGGGGCATTTCCCTGAGGAAATCCCCATTTGGAGTTTTCCTCCCTAATTTGCCCTAAACTAGGACAGGAGGAAAGATGGAAAGACAGTAAGATTTGAATGTGGGAATGAAAATGGCAAAAAAAATATGGGCAGTTAGGATAGTGTGTGTTGGAGAAAACAGGGTTAAAGAAATATAAAGAAAGTAGGAAACAGTCCAGAAATTCATAGTTGACAGTGCCCCATTTTTTCAATGTATAATTGGAACACTTTTCAGAGGGAGGGAATGGAGTGGGAAAATGCTGTGTATCATGACACCTCCTATTCAGATTTTAATTATCCTATAGAGGGGCAAATCATCTCTGCACAGATGGGCCTCTTGCCTCACTCCCTAAAGTAGCTTAACCCTCACCTGTCTGAGGGGCCTGGTAATTATAAGTTTTACAGGTTGAAATGTGGCTGGAAATTACCAGCATGTTTAGATGTGGAAGGATGTAGATATTTTAATAAGCTAATTTTTGTATTCCATTTCCTTTGTTCTGAGCCTGAAGTCTCCATGTGGCTTAGTGAGAATGAAAATCATGGCAAAGATCTTGCTGGGGCTCTGCATATCTAATTTAAAACAAGATCAGTGTGAAAATGGGGCCATCATTTTCCAGATTACAACAAGTGGGGTTCAACCTTATAATGTAAGACTATTCCATCTTATGTTTAGAGAAACAGGAGTTAAAAATGCAGCCTGGTCTAAGGCAGAAAAATAAAACTAACAGGAGTTTTAGAATGAACGCAACAATTAAAAAAATCATAGAACACTTGAAAAATCTGCTATTCAAGTGCCCTTGTTTCTTAGAGAAAATATTCTCCTGGCCCTGCAGGGTTTCAGCAATGCTCAAAGATTAGGCAAATTTATTAAAATATTGATTGGATTTGAATATTATGATGTTAGAGTGACTATCTTGCACTGGTTCTCTTTGGGAAGAGATTTGTTTCTGCGATAGGGAGGGACTGTGCCAGGAGTTATCATGCTGGTATTCAGCTCAGAGCAGCACAAAACTGACTTTGAAGGCCTCTTATTTCAGCCCTGATGAATTTTTTTTTTAAATTTTTTTTTTTCCTCCCAAGTACTCTTAATGTTTTGCTTTTAAAGAATTATACCCTCTGCTCCTCTGAGTGTTCCCACACAAAGGTCTCCCCTCATAGTAGCTTATTGCTGGGTTTCAGCTGAACAAAGCAGTCAGTTCTTGCTAATTTTAAACCCAAGGGACTCCTCTTTCTGTACATTTCTTAATTACATGGGTTATTAAATAGGGGGCAGAAACTCAGCAAATTATATGAAAGGGCTGTATACAGTGAAATCAAGCCCTGCTCCAGCCTGACCCACATCCACATCACATACCCAGGCTGCTGGAGGTGAGGAGGAACAAACACACGCTACCAAGGGTTTGGTACCTTCTTATTAAAATTACTGTCAGATTTCTTAACAGACGCCCTGGCACAGGAATTCCAAGACAGCTGCATGCCTGGAGACTGCAGGATCGATGTATGGAGTCTTCTAGATCTCACAGGCTCTGCAGATCCTGGAGAATGAGTCCCTAACAAACACACACAAACCCCACCTTCTCCCCAAAGCACAGTCCTGCCCCTCACCTGGCATTTCAAAAACTCCTTTCCTATTTTCTCAGCACAGGAAAAACCCACAAAAGGAACCACCAGTGTCCCTGGTGATAAATTCTTTTCTAATGCTTGGTTCAGGTTTTTTCTGCTAAGTTTTATTCTGAGTGTTTTGGGAAGTCTGATGAGCGCTTGGTCTGTTCGTGCTGTGGAATTTTCTGCCACCCCCCATGCCTGGAGAAATACAAAATTCAACAGCAGCAGAATTTTTGCTGAATCAGGTTTCTTTCTGCCTGTCCCCAAACACATGTTCTCTCAGCACACAAGCAGGTGGCATCAGTATTTCCTGCCAGTGTCCCCCTGGATTGTGCTGTCCTGGAGATTCACAGTGCTCACATTTATTAAAGGTGCTGCAGCGAGGAAAGGAGGGATCTGCACAGTTCTTGATTAATAAAAGAACAAATGACATTTCTGAATTGCAGCCCCGAACCAGATTAGATGTTAACAAAGACACCCAAATGTCAAAGAGGGGAAGGACTGGAAGAGATTGCCTTGGGCTTGGGGAACATCCAGCATCAGGGATTTTCAGGGGGAATGAGGCAAATCTTTCCCATGGACTATGTGGGTATTGTTGGTCCTGCTCTGGACAGGAGAATAGTGTAGTCTTACTACTTAAGTAGTAGACTTACTGAGACCTTTCCAGCCCTAGCTGTGTTAGGATTTTATGCTGCAGAAAAGAAACTGTGTCCAGAGTTTCCCAAGTACAGGTTCTCTGCCACTTAGGCTTGCAGGACTGAAAGGGCAGTAAAGCTTTAGTCTTAAAAATTCCCATGAAAGTGCTCAGAAAAATTCTATTTTACAGAAATTTGTTACTGTGCTTTATTAACATGTAAATCATGTGTAAATCTAGTATGGGTGAGCAAGCAAGGCTATAAAATTTAATAATCCAATTGGTCTAATGTTTGGCTGCTGTGTTTGCATCAAAAAGAATGCCTTATTCATAACCTCTAGTCCTGGTTCTTGACTTGATCACGGATTCTCTCTGCTCTTTCCCCAGACCCAGGAAATTCATGACTCTGTAGTACAAGGCTCTTTTCAGCATGTAGTTCACAGTTATCTAAATTGTTGTTTCCCTGCCCTTCTTTCCCTTTAACTTTTTGACTCCACTGTCTCTGTGTGGGTTTTGTGTCATTCCAGAGGCCACAGGCAGCTCTGCAAGGTCAGCTCAGTGTTTTTCTTGCCTGCAGTTCTGTGTTTTGTAGCTTAATGGATGTGAGAACAATCTGCAAAAATCTCAAGGCTGTAAACACTGAAGAGGAGCAGGAATGGTTCCAAGGATATGTGGGAAGCAGTTGACCAAAGGAACATGTATAGTGTGTACTGTGATAAGTATCTTCACAGCTGGAGCTCTGAGAATGGAATATGCTTTCAAAAGACTTTTCAGACCACTTTAAATAAATGATGGGAAGTGTTCTGCAGCGTCAGCTCTTGATGGTGCTGCGGCTCTCTCAGCACACTACCAGAGCACATATGCTCATTCTTTCCCCCAGAAAACCAGTTAAAGGGCATGAGAAACCTCCACTGCAGCTGCTACAAATCATAGGGAAAAAATCCTTGGAGTTCTGTTGCTGATTTGAAAATTCAAAGTTGACTCGAGATCTTTATGACTATTGAATGTCTCTAAAAAATTTGGCTGTCCTGCTCACCCTATTTGAGGTGTCTGTGAGTCTCAGGCAGCAAATTTTGCTCCCTTCCTTGTAGGATCCATTAGTATTTCCACTTCCCAATATTCCAAACCCAGAAGGTTGTAATGAATTCCATGTAGTTTTCTGCTCCTTGCAACACTGTTTGCTAATGCAATGTGAAAATGCTAATGGCAGTAATAAATTTGGTACATTTCCTATCTTCTGACACAAAACCTTACTGGGTTAGGTGATAAGGATGTCTTTCCTCTGTGCATCTTTATGGAGCTCTGAGAAGCTGGGCAGATACAGAGCACACCAAGGCATGCAAGAAACAGCCCCTTCTGGAATTCCAGGATTAAAGTCTCCGAGCCCACATGGATCTGTGAACCAGCAGATCTCTCTACCCCGCCTTCCTTCCATTTGAAACTTTCACAGCCACAATTCCCCTACTGTCAGCTCCCTCCTCCAGGCTTAGAACAGGGCAGGACATCCCCCTGGGCTATTTCCTATCAGGCTGTCATCAGAAACACTGATTTTCCTTGTCTTCCTGTTGGGATTTACTCCAGGTGAACCCATGGGAAATAATATTTGTGCATTCCCAGTGGCTTTTTTACTCCACTCCTATCCAGAACCTAGGTGCAAATGTATTTCCGATGCTCCAGCAGAGAATCTGAGGCTTTCAGCTTTTCCCTCCTCACTTTAAAACTTCACTATTGGCTTCCTGTCACTTGCCTTCAGGCCTGATTAATACTATATAAAACTGAAGACTTCACAGCTATTCTTCAGAAGGATTTAAAGTCCCCTGATTTCCCATAGTGAAGTAAGCAATTGCATTATTTCAGTGTGAAGGAGAGAAAATTGAGATCAATATCCCCTCGTAAATACAACGCTGCAATTCGTACCAACAACCATGATTTAATTTTTTTGAAGGCTGGGGGACCAAATATGTGGCAGTTCCTGTGTTATTCCACAGCCAAATATCTATGTGTTAAACTTCTCCAGGTGGCTGACTTACAGGAATCAAGGAATGTGTCTTCAGGATATGTTCTGAAGAAAATAAATAGCTTTGTTTTACAAAATTTGGGGAAATCACTGTGTTTTCCCAGCAGTTTTGCCTTTTCCACACTCAGTGGCGATTCAGGATTCAATTCACCCCCAGACTACAAAGACTGAAGGGGATTAGGCACTCAATCAGGCTGGAAATTCCTAATCCATGTCTTGACTGGCCTACAGGTGAGGATTTAAATGGATGAGTGGTAAAGGTGAGTGAGGAGTGCTTTGAAGGAAGATTTTTTTCTTGCAGAGAACTGGGAGTTTCTTGTGTGATGTTCTGCCACAATTCTTCACCTCAGAGGCAGGAGCAGCCTGCAGGCAGCCAGGCAGAAAAATGGCTGAAAAATTGGTTCTTTTTTAGAAGTGAAAAAGTTGGGGTGCTTTTTGTTAAATCATTAGTGAGAGGAACTGAAACAGCAGAAGTGCTCCTGAAGCTGAAGAACAAGACTTTTATGTGTGAGGATGTTACTCCAAAGAGAATCTTCAAGTCTGAGCTCTGAATCCTAGGAGGGAGGCTGACTGTTAATACTGATAGGGCGTGACAAGTGGAGAGTGTGAGATGCAGAGTAAATGCATCCAGAGCAAGAAAAGAAGCAGAGGAGGTTCACTGATTGTCTCTTCAGATTAAATGTATGGATTGCCATGTATTAAACCATGGTCACTCTCTGCTTTGCCATTATTCCTGATGACCTCAGAAGGGATTGCATACATACATGGGTGCAGCTTCTCAAGAGGAATGGATACCCAGATCCTTCTCTGAATGACAAAAACATATTCCTGTCATCCAGAAGGACTGTGGTTTCCAGGGTTCCTTATGGTGCTGAGAAATCTCTGAAAACTTTTTTAATTTCAGACAAATCACTTTGGTTTGTGCTTCCAAAGCCAGATGGGGAGGGCAATAAACTCTTTTGGGGGTGGAGGGATTGAAGTGTTGGGTAGGAGTTGGAATTAATTTCAGATGAAGAGATGTTTGCATGCTAAAGTCTGTGCTGACTGTAGTCATTGGACTAAATTTATTTGGAGAAAAGCGGTGCTAAAGGAGTGAAAAAAAGGTTACACGCCTCTCCCATGGAGTCTGGGGAACAGGAACAGTGGGATTTATGTATCTGCCCTGGGGCTGAGATTAGATAGCCAGCAGCTGCAGCCTGGGGGGAATGTGCCATCATTTGCATGCAGCAAGGTAATTACACGATCCTCCACTAAATCTCCCCCTCTGCATGTGGATCTATGGCTTCGATAGGACAAGTCCAATTACCTTGCTGCTCTCGACATGGAAATGTACTTGAAGTTCACTCAATGCAAAATAAGGCTGCCAGTGTGTGGGGCTGGTTTGATGTGGATACACTGCACCAGCTGGAGGACTGGGATGTGTTTCCATTTGCTTCCATGTATAATTCAGGATGTTCATCGAGTGCTGAGCATCCCAGTATCTGAAAGATACTTTGGGGCCATCCTGGGAGTTCCATTGATTAGTTATCAGGGGAAGAGTGCACAAAGCTTCACTCCAGTGAGTGAAATAATTTCATGCTCCCAGCCGGTAGAATATTCAGGCTGTTTCTGTAGCAGAACAGGAGCAATAGGTGCAGGTAATGGGACCCTGGATTTTTTATTGGAATCTTAGGCCTTTAATACAGCTTTGAATATTAATAGTGAGGTGTCATCGGCTCTACACTTCTTTCCTGTCTGTTACTTCTTCTCTGACCTGCTTCTCCTTCCAGGTGAGGAAGTTTTCAAACTAAACTAATTTTGCTTATTGTTTCACAAGTTCTTTGTTAAGATAAGGTAAAAACAAGATTGATTTTCTGCCTAACAAGTCATTCAAAGTTCTGTTTTGTCCACACTGTCTCTTCAGTGGGCCTGGGCTGTGCCCCACAACTCATGTTCCTCTGAGAAGGCACTAATTCATTTTTCATGTGCCTCCAGTTATGTAATCCTCAGAGGGAAAAGGAGTTTCTTGTCACCCTGCTGTCCAGTGAGGGCTGCAGTGAAGTGACTGACCACATTTCAGTCACTCATTTCAGCTTCTTTTCAACTCCCATGTATGAGAGATTAAGACTGCATTAAACTGCAGGATTTTGCTTTGTCTCCATTTCTTCTTCAGTCTTTCCTTGCTGATAAATAATAGATACAGGAGAATGAATAAAGCACTAAACTTGTGTCATGGGACTGCAGTTTCTATCTAATTGGTGGTCCAGCCCAGTGTGAAATCTACTTGGTGGTTTCAGCTTGGTACTTCTGGAACAGTATTCCTCCTGTGATGATATTAACTGTACAAAAATTTAGACTGGCAAAGCAAACCTAGTGTCTGCTTGAGAAAGGCCAAAGATGAAGTTAATATAGAAGCAGGATTACCTGCACTCCTCCAGAACCTACAGAAAGTGTCACCAGGGCAGCCTTCACTGGGCTGCTGCAGAACAGCCAGTCCTGTGCCTGCTCACACTCCTGCAGGGCTCTTTTCATTACACAAAGTGTGGCATTCAGTGCTTGGGCTTTCGTGTGACATCACAGTATCACAGAATGGTTTGGGCTGGAAGAGACCTTGAGGATCACCCAGTGCCACCCCTGCCATGGCAGGGACACCTCCCACTGTCCCAGGCTGCTCCAGCCCCAATGTCCAACCTGGCCTTGGGCACTGCCAGGGATCCAGGGGCAGCCCCAGCTGCTCTGGGCACCCTGTGCCAGGGCCTGCCCACCCTGCCAGGGAACAATTCCTGCCCAATATCCCATCTATCCCTGCCCTCTGCCACTGGGAGCCATTCCCTGTGTCCTGTCCCTCCATCCCTTGGCAATTGTCTCTCTCCATCTTTCCTGCAGCTCCTTCAGGCCCTGCAAGGCCACCCTGAGCTCAGCCCAAAGCTTCTCCTGTCCAGGCTGAACCATCCCAGCTGTGGCAGCCTTTCCTGCCAGCAGAGCTGCTCCATCCCTCTGCTCATCCTGGAGCCTCCTCTGGGCTCTGTGCAGCAGCTGCAGCTCCTTGCTGTGCTGGGCCCAGGCTGGGGCAGCTCTGCAGGTGGGGTCTCACCTGAGGGCCAGAGGGGCACAATCCCCTCCCCAGGGCAGGGGGCTTTGGGCTCCCAGCGCCCATGGCCGGGGCAGGGCCAGCTCTGCCCCACAGCTCCCCCAGGGCCTTCTCCCAGGGCTGCTGCAGCTGCTCAGCCCCAGCCTGGATGGATCCCAGGCTCTGCCCTGACCCAGGTGCAGCTTTGCTTTGTGATGTTACATTAATTTTTATGTATATATTCATAAGTACAATTATGTATGCATATATTATATATGCATTCATATATATGCCTGTATATGTGTTTGTGTATATACATATACATATGCATAGATATATATACACACATATAAAAGTAAAATACTCCTCCCACAATTGCCTCATATTGGGGAAAACACCACCTGGCTGTGACTCAGAAAGTAAATGCCTAATGTCACTTACATCACTTCAAGAGCTGTCTTTTAATAAAAAAAAATAATCTGCACCTGATATTAATGTGCTGTTTGAAAAATCTTCACAGCCAGAAAGTCCACTGGGTTCGACTTTTTAGCCTAATATATAATATAAAACTATATAAAATAATATAAAACTATATAAAATAATATAAAACTATATAAAATAATATAAAACTATATAAAATAATATAATATAATATAATATAATATAATATAATATAATATAATATAATATAATATAATATAATATAATATAATATAATATAATATAATATAATATAATATAATATAATATTATTATATTATATTATATTATATTATATTATATTATATTATATTATATTATATTATATTATATTATATTATATTATATTATATTATATTATATTATATTATATTATATTATATTATATTATATTATATTATATTAGTATCTTGAAGATTGAATAGAATCATGAATGAGTCACTCATTTCAGCCCATATTCTGTGCCCTTTGCATTTCTTTGGAAAGCACAGTTCTGTACAATCACTTGTTTTCCTTCAAAGGAGTTATGAACATTTTATCTGAATTGTTTTTGCATGTCAGAGTGACCTCAGAGTCCTGGCTGAGCTTCATTGCCAGAAAAGTGCTGAGAGAGGGAACGTTTCAGCACCTGCACATAAGCACAAAGTCAGTTCAGTGCTTTCTCCTGTATTGAAAGCGAAGGTGTGAGAACTTTCTGAACTTGGTGCTGTGGTCTGAAATCAGCCCTGGATTTTGTACGGTGGGATTGGTCATTGGGGAACAGACTACAAAGATATTCATGGTAGGACTGATCTCTAAAATTATCCCCTTGTGTCTAAACATTATTTTAGTTTTGCTTCTCCTCTCTAGAATACTGGAACACATTTCCCAGAGAAGCTGCATCCCTGGAAGTATTGAAGGCCATGCTGGAATGAGATGAGCTTTAAGGTGCCTTCCAACCCAAGAGCAGTTGCTGGAATCTAGCAGTGAAAAAGTTCTTTTTGCATTGGGAGTGTTAGGAGTGTTAGGAGTGGACTGGTCCTTTCCTCCAGGCTTCCACTGACCAAGCTTGGGACAGGAAATTCCTGAGGTTCATCTGCTTGTTTGAGCAGCTGAAGTCATTTGCATGAAGCCAGTTAAAGTTAGTGGCAGGTGACAAAGTTTTGCAGTACTACTCTTGTGTGGAGATAAGAGACTGCACAAGAGATTGCAGAATATATCAGACTTAGATTCCTAAGTGGTTACAGATTCCTAATGTTTACACCTCAGTCTTTGCTGTGTCTTTAAAAAAACTGATAACAAAAGTGAATCTTCCACCATTCCCTGTAAAAAAGTTGTGCTGCAGAATAAATTAAAAACCCAACAAAGTGTGCCAGGCTCGATTGAAACTTTCTGTTGGCTTCAGAGAGCATTGAGACAGCTGCTAAATGAAGTCTCACCATGAGCCCACAGTGTTTGTGCTTTCTTCTCATAGGGAGAAGATGGGAAAGGCAAGATGAGGACTAAAGCTCAGCTTTGCTGCTCGTGGAGAAGCAAAGCCAAGTGAGGAGCTGTTAGGAGAAAGGAGGCAGCAACAGGACCTGATGAAAGAGCTTGAAAACAAGAGAGAGCATCGGCGATGCTTTGCACCTTCCAGCAGCACCAGGATGTCTCTCTAGACAGAAAATTCCTACACGAGGCAGCCGTGGCAAGGCAGGAGAGGGCAGGGCCAGGTCTCTCCTGCAGAGCCTGGTGGAGCAGGGCAGGGCAGAGCAGTGGCTCTGGGTTTTCAAAGGCAGTCTGCTCTAAAAGCTGTTGCTGTGGTTGGGGTGGCCTGTTTATCCCAGAGAAATCCCTTCAGTAACAAACTGGAGCATTAACAAATAGCGACTAAAATTTCTGTTCAAAATGTTGGCTGTGGCAAATAAAAATTTGTCTTCTTGTGTAGCTTGTGTTCCTATGTTCAGAACAGCCATTTCTGCAGGCTCCTGCTCATCACTGGCTCCTCTTTTGAAGGAGATAAATAATATTGACCTTTGGAAATATGTGGCTCAATAGTTTATCTTGGCTTCAGAACTTGCCAAAGCTCATGACTGTGTCTGGGAGGATTGTTTCAGATATATCCATGTCAATAAGAACTTATGTGAGCTAAAATAACCAATTTAAGAGTGTTGGACTCAGTCATCTTGTTGACAAGCTGCCTTCACACTAGACATGTTCTCTATTATTGATGACATTTCCAGCAGATCCCAGAACAATGCTAGGTGAGTTCTAAAATTAATATCCCTTTCCATGGTTCATTAGTTTTGACTAGGACTGGATAATAAATGGAGCTACAAAATCCAAAAAAGAAAACAAAGCCTTGCATTTCTTCCCGGATCCTACCCCAAAACAGCAAGTGGGTTGGTTTGGGGTTTTTTTTTGGTAGACAATTTGAACTTTGACTGAGGAATTTTTATGGAAGTTCTAAAAACAGCATCCTCATTTTTCTTTTCACTTTCATAAGCCTACTGAGTCCCAATCAGAGTGATAATTAAAATGTTGAAATGAAATGAAATAATGTCTGTGAAGTGTTTCTAAGCAGAAGCAGAGTTCTCTTGCAACACTTCAGCTCAGTTGTGCAGACCCAGAGGATTTAGCTCTTTCTGATAAGCCTAGATAAGCTCCTGGACCCAAACTGCAACTCTGAGCTTGGTGGAGTTCACTCATCACTGGTGAATTTTGTATTTAATTTAATACTGTTTTATCAAATGTCTTCGTATAACTTTGCTTTCTCCTGTCCCCTTCAACCCCCCTCAAAATCCTACCTGACATTTTAAACCCAAATCCCATTTAATATTAACAACCTTAATAAAGTAATTATAGATCAATATATTTTTAATAGCAGTCTACAGGCCCTGGTAGAGATTGACCACCGTATTGAGCAGCAAAGTTGTTTAAATCACTCACAAATTAAATATCTTTAGAATTTTGGAGCAAATAGCTTCAACCTGTGAACATTTAGTTGCTAAATAAGTAATTCAAAGAATATAGGCTTTACATATCTACTTGAACTCTTGCAGTAATTTCTTTTACTGTATTAAATACAATCTTTTAATTAGACCAAGACCTTCAAGTATCAGGAACATTACTGGTTATTTTATAATAACCAAGATGCTTGAATAGTTCTAATGATTTCCCAAGCACAATATCTGTGATGTTCCTATTGTAATTTGGGAAAATTCTTTATAATGGTAGAATTATATTGTTTTAAGAGAGTGCTTGCTAATCTGTACTGAACAATGCTTGTCACTTTGGATTTCCAAATGTTTAAAGGTAATTATGTGTATCTTGAGCTGTAGTGAAAAGATGCACAGTTAGAAGTTTGCTTCAGGGCCATACAACATTTGTGTTCTCTTTTTAAACTTCTCACACTGCAAGATTTGTGACTGTCCAGCGCCTCTTGGGATTTGCCTGCCTTTGTTACCTGAGTAATCCCTGGTGCTTGGAAAAACATTCCCAGGTCTGTGACTGGAGCAAATCTGGACTCCTGGAGTTCAGGGCAGCACCCCTTGTGTCAGTGGTTTTAGAACACCTGATTGCATACTAGAACTGACATTTCATTATTAATATTTGATTCTGTAATTACTTGATATTTAACCTTCTTATACCATTGCGGAGGGGCTGAAAAACGACAATTTTCTGTGGGACAAAACCTGGAAATTCCAATCAGTTTGATTTAAAGTTGCTGCACTTTCAGATGTGAAATAATGTGGTTTAATTATTCTGTCATTTAAAGTGGCCTTTCACTTCAGTGCAATGTAATTTCCATTCCCTGTTGAATTCCTGGGGTACTTTTAATGCTCTGCTCCACACTCTTAAGGGAAGTCATATCAGGAAATAAGAACCTGTGTGTTTCTAACCAGCAAGGTGTGTGTGTAATTTGCATTCTTAAACCAATTTATATACGAGCGTGAAGGTTTTGTTAGCAAACACAAAAACCTGGCCAGAGGAGATGCTGAAGAAAATGTAAAAGCAATGGGCTTATGTAACATTTCAAATTCAAGGTTTAGGGTGAGAAATGTGAGGTGGTGCCAGAGGCCCCTGTGCCTGCAGTGAGCCCAGCCCTGTGTCCATGATATTCTGTCTCCCTAAAAGAATATAAATTGGTCACTGCGTTCTTTGGCTCATGGAGGATTTTTACAGGACTTGATAACTGAGAGCAGTTCTGATAAATACTGTTAGACAAAGATTTATGCTCTGAAAAGTGGAAAAGGGAAATTTCTGCTCTGATTTTCATCTTAGTTGGAAAGGAGAGGGGAATGTGCTCTGAGCACAGACAGCTTGGAGAGCTGCATCTTTCCCCTTCAAGCTGTGCATTTAAAGGTCCTTAGGAGATTATACAAAATATGTTGACAGTTTGTGAAACACAGCAATGCTGCAGATTCATCTGCCATGTAGACAAATCTTTATTTCCAACAATTATAAAGTCATTATAGTCAAGCAAGCTTAAAAAGCTGTGGAGTTCTCACTTATTGTGCCTGTTCAGCTGAAATTATTAATTTCAAATTGAAGTTTCTAGAACTCCCACCTCAAAGGACTGAAAGCAGCCCTTCAGACTCCTTGGAGAACCATGTTGGTCTAAATTCAGACTGAAAATATGTTGCAACTATAATGTTATTGATTCTTTATTGCAGGTATTAATCTTTTCCTTTAGCAGTAAATAGCAAGCATAGAGGCAGGGAGAATAGGATGTGCTTCCCAATGGAAAACTGAGTAATTAAATTTTGAACTGTAACTACTGGATGTGTATACTTCATATGAGTACCCTGCTTTTATCAGTACTTTTTTCTCAGCAAAATCCAAGCTGTGTTTTAGGTAGAAAAGAGTGAACTCCCTTAGTGTAGTTACAGGTTTTTACTCAACTTATGGCTTTGGGAGGCTGACTCATATCGATATTCAGTTTCCACTAGGAAAAGAATTGGTAAAAAGCAGGATGGAGGCAGGAAACAGAAGACTTTTTCCTGTATATGGGTGTAAAACCAGAAGAGAATTGATCAAACAAATATAGGGCAGTAGGATTTTCAGAGAACTGCAGCCTGAGGTTTGATTTTATTCATATTTAGACTGAAAAAAATGTTTGTCCTCATTTTCAAAATTGCTCAGCACTTTCCAGATTCACTCTGAGTGATCTGAGCTCTGCACTTCTGGAAATCCAGGCACTTATTTGACCTTAAATATGGACAAGAGACCAATTATAGCTCTTTTATTTTAGTCTGAGCCTAAGTGCAGTTTATACCATCATAGCATATTCAGTGAATCTTTAGCTCATGGAATATATTCTTCTATCCCTTAAGACATTTATAAAGCTGGTATAAAGGCCTGAGCCTGGTGGAGTGGTTTGAATTGCCCAGAGCTTGCTGAGGAAGGTGAGCAGTGCCCAGGCCCCGGCACTGTGCTCCCCTTGGGGACGGATCCGTGGGGTCACCCATGGGCTGCTCAGCACAGGCTGCAGAGTTTGGGACTCCTGCATTTTTAGTGGAATTGAGGGTGTCATTTCCCAGACTGGACACAAACAGGGCGTGTCTGGTGTATCTGGGGCTGTAAATCGGCTCTGCGTGTTCGAACGTGACCTAAAATCTGTTTGGGACAAGAGGAGGGTTGGCACATTTTGAAGAAGTGCAGCTAGGGACATTTTCTGTGTTCTGATTGACAGATTAAGGACATCTTTACCTTTCTGACAGTGCTTTCCAGGAAGGATGTGACACCAATGGTAATGACTGACAAGTGGATTTTCCTGCCCGTTTGAATGAGGCCTCACTGCCAAGGCCTTCTGCAGAGCAATCCCTGTGCCACTGATGCTCCTTGTGCCTGGCAAACAGGTGGTGTCTTTATAGAAATGTCCAAACTATTCACATTTTTAAAATTTATTCAGTTTTCTGTTAGAAATGTGGGCATTCAGAACTGATGTTTTTTTTTCTGAAAATTTGGATCAGGCTCTTCTGAAGCCAGTTTTAGTTTCTGTTCTGTGCTGTTTCATTGTCATGGCGTAAGGTTTTCTCCTCTATCAGCTGGGCAAGACAGAATCTCATGACATCTCAGAGAGAATACTTACAAAGGCCTCGAGTGCCAGGACACAGGGAATGGCTCCCAGTGCCAGAGGGCAGGGATAGATGGGATATTGGGCAGGAATTGTTCCCTGGCAGGGTGGGCAGGCCCTGGCACAGGGTGCCCAGAGCAGCTGGGGCTGCCCCTGGATCCCTGGCAGTGCCCAAGGCCAGGCTGGACATTGGGGCTGGAGCAGCCTGGGACAGTGGGAGGTGTCCCTTCCATGGCTGGGGTGGGATGGGATGAGTTCAAGGCCCCTTCCCAACCAAATAATTCTATGATTATGATTCTGTGAAATCTAGAACTACCACTCTAGAAGTACTTAGGAATAATTTTTTTTCTTCATCTTCCTCTATCCCAAGAAATTTACATCTTGCTGTGGAAGAAAAAGAAATAGTGATCTTCAGCTGGTGGTATTTCAATACAGATTCATGGTTCCAGTGTGAATAATTGTATTTATTGGGAGTTTCCTACTGATAAATTTGTTCTGATATCAGAATAGGTGTGTGAGAGAAGGGGATGTAATCTGCAAATCACTTCTTTAATGATTAAGACAAACCCCAGGTTGCCCAGAGGTTGGCCACAGGGAAAGTGAAAATGTGAGTTTATGTTAGAACTCTGAGCCCCACCAACACAGCACTCATCTATATCCTCCTGGTATGAAATCTGGGGAGTTTCTGCTTTCAGTAACATGCCAGTATTTTGCACCCATTCCTGTGGTTT